>NC_058524.1:499416262-500666262 GCF_904849725.1 Hordeum vulgare subsp. vulgare | reverse complement strand
GCAGGACTCACCGCCCCGGGGGTTGCTTGGGGGCACCGGCTAAAGCGAAAAGGCACGTGGGCTTGTGCTGTCGGCGACACCAGCTGATTTTCTCATCGTTTTTCTCCTTTACCTCCATTTTCCCATTACCTACCCTCTTTTTCCCCCGCTACTCTCCCGTCATTCTGCCTAGATCCGCCCACCATGACGCCGAAGAAGTATCCGCCCCCCTCGCCAAGCCCCGATACTGCCCAGCCAAAGCAAAGGGCATCGATGGCAAGGCCCCGAAGCTTGATGAATGCCGAGTGGAAGGCCGACATTGATCGTCGGGTGGTGGTCACCGCCAATCGACGTAACATGCTCAACATGAAGAGAGCCAGGGATGAGGCGGCAGGACAGGAGGAGGCGTCTCACGCGGCGGGGATGGCGAACATTCCGCCTCATCATCAACAGGTCGTCCAGTACCTGCAAGGCACGTGGGGGAGCCAGCAGAGCGTCCCGTCACCGACCGACTTATTGCCTCCATTGTGGGGGTACGCGCCCTTGGTTGAGTATGTCGACGGCGACGTGCTCAGCAGCTTCAACCCCAACATCACCTTCCCACATGGATCGGTGCCCCCTGCCTTAAATCTCGACCCATGCACGCCATCCCACGTGTCCACCGCCGGCTTCAGCACCCAGTATAGCTACTCGTCGCCGGCGTACTGTCTTGCGTGCGCCCACTCTCGGTCGTGGAGCCCTATCCTTCGCACATGGCTCGGCGCCACAATTCAGCAGCACCGACACTGATGGACGAGATCATCACCAATGGCTCAGTCACCGCCGCTTCGCACCCTGGGTTTCGCACGCAAGACAAAAACGGTGGGCACCACCATTGATATGGAGGATGCTGAGTTTGACGATGCCGGGAAGGAGCAAGTGGAGGAGGAAGAACTGGCGGAGGTGAAGCCACCAGCCAAAGAGAGAAACAACAAGAAGAAGAATTTGCCAACGCCAGGTCGAGCGAGCCTCGCGTCAAGTGGACGCCAAAGGAAGAACAGTGCCTCGCCGAAGCATGGCAGATCGTCTGCCTCGACCCGATCACCAGCGCAAATCAGAACTCCACCACCTACGGTAGCAGGATCAAGATGACGTTCGACGAGCGGAAGTTGGTTGACTCCAACTTCATCGGCATCCACATAGATCACAGAGAGAAGGCTATGGTGAACCATTGGGCGGCAATCCAATAGGCCTGTAACAAGTGGCATGGGATTCAAGAGGAGGTCATCGCTCGTCCGGAAAGCGGCGCCAACTTCGAGCGTTTGGTATGCCCATTGCTTGTTGGCCCATCTTTGTCATGTACTTCACTGATGCTTGTTCTTTGTCTGTGCAGATGGTTTGGATGTTCGACATGTTTCGCCGGGACTGATGGGGAACGTTCCATGGGAAACAAAAAATTTCCTACACACACATAAGATCTATCCATGGTGATGACCATCTAAGAGAGGAGAGATCGGATCCACATACCCTTCTAGATCGCTAAGCGGGAAGCATTAATAAACGCGGTTGATGTAGTTGAACCTCCGCGTTCAGCACACGTGCATCTCGGTGGCGATCTCCGCCTTCTTGATCCAGCAAGAGAGACGAAGAGGTAGCTGAATTCTCTGACAGCACGACGGCATGACGGTGATGATGGTAGAGCTAATCCGGTAGGGCTTTGTCGTGCACTACCAAAATAACCTACGGGGTGTCACGAAGTAGTGGAGGGAGATGGGCTGTGTCATGGCTTGAGGTGCGGCTAGCCCCTCTTACCTCAACTATATATACGTGGGAGGGAGGGGTGGTGCCCTAGGGAAATCCCTAGGGTTCGGCCGGCGCACCAAAGAGGAGGAGGACTCCTCCAATTTGGATTGGTGGAAGAGGACTCTCCTTGGTGGACTCCTTCCCCTTTCGCACTTCGGTCGAATAGGCCTATTTGGGCTGGCCGCCCAGCCCATCAAGGGCTGGTGCAGCACCCTTAAGCCTATTTGGTTCCCCTCCCGGTGGAACCATGAAAACCTATTCGTCACTCCCAGTACTTTACCGGTAATGCCCGAAATCTTTCTAGAAGCCAAATAACCCTTTCTATATATCCATCTTCGTCTCCGGACCATTCCAGAACTCCTCGTGGCGTCCGGGGTGTCATTTGGGACTCCTAACAACATTTGGTTACCAACATACATAATTCAACTATACCGAAACGTCACCGAACCTTAAGTGTGCAGACCCTGCGGGTTCCAGAACTATCCAGACCTGATCGAGACACTCTTCGGTCAATAATCAATAGCGGGACCTCGATGTCCATATTGGATCCTACATATTTTATGAAGATATTTATCGGTTGAACCTCTATGTCAAGGATTTAGCTAATCCCGTATAAAATTATCTTTGTCCTTCGGTATGTTACTTCCCCGAGATTTGATCGTCGGTATCTCTATACCTATTTGAATCTCGTTACCGGGGATACGTCTCCAACGTATCTATAATGTTTGATGGTTTCATGCTATTATCTTGTCAAACTTGGGATGTTTTGCATGCCTTTTATTTATTTTCTGGGACTAACTTATTAACTCAGTGCCAAGTGTCAGTTCCTGTTTTTTCCATGTTTTTGACCCCTTTCAGAGGAGATTTTGAAATGGAGTCCAAACGGAAGAAAATCCCCGAAAAGATTTTTTCTGGAACGGAAGAAGATCGGAGAGCCTGGGGGCCAAGCCAGAAGAGCCCCAGGGGCCCCACAAGCCCCCACCCTACGGCTAGGGGGGTCGCGCCATGCACGCTTGTGGGCCCCCTGGAGGTCCCCTGACCTAGATCTTGTGCCTATAAATTCCCAAATATTCCCAAAATAATCAGGGGAGCATAGTAATCACTTTTCCGCCGCCGCAAGCTTCTGTCTCCGCAAGATCCCATCGAGGGCACGTCCTGGTGCCCTGCCGGAGGGGGATTCAGACACGGAAGGCTTCTCCATCAACACCATGACCTCTCCGATGATGCGTGAGTAGTTCACCATAGACCTACGGGTCCATAGCTAGTAACTAGATGGCTTCTTCTCTCTCTTGGATCTTCAATACAAAGCTCTCCATGACCTTCATGGAGATCTATCCGATGTAACCTTCTTTTGCGGTGTGTTTGTCGAGATCCGATGAATTGTGGATTTATGATCAGATTATCTATGAATCTTATTTGAGTTTCTTCTGATCTCTCTTATGCATGATTTCATATCCTTGTAATTCTCTTCGAGTTGTGGGTTTTGTTTGGCCAACTAGATCAATGATTCTTGCAATGGGAGAAGTGCTTGGTTTTGGATTCATACCGTGCGGTGACCTCACCCATTGACAGAAGGGGTAGCGAGGCACGTATCGTGTTGTTGCCATCAAGGGTAAAAAGATGGGATTTTCATCATTGGTTTGAGATTATCCCTCTACATCATGTCATCTTGCTTAAGGCGTTACTCTGTTCTTCATGAACTCGATACACTAGATGCATGCTGGATAGCGGTCGATGTGTGGAGTAATAGTAGTAGATGCAGAAAGTATCGGTCTACTTGTCTCGGACGTGATGCGTATATGCTAGATCATTGCCTTAGATATCGTCATGACTTTGTGCGGTTCTATCAATTGCTCGACAGTAATTTGTTCACCCATCGTGATATTTGCTATTTTGAGAGAAGCCTCTAGTGAACACTATGGCCCCCAGGGTCTACTCCACACCATATTTTCAGCCTTACACTTTTCACTTCGTTGCACTTTCCGCCTTCAGATCTCACTTTGCAAACAATCTTGAAGGGATTGACCACCCCTTTGAAGCGTTGGGTGCAAGCTTGTTTGTTTTTGCGCAGGTACTTTGGACTTGACGAGGCCCTCCTTTTGGTTCGATACCTTGGTTCTCAAACTGAGGGAAATACTTACTGCTCCTGTGCTGCATCACCCTTTCCTCTTCAAAGGAAAAACCGACGCAAACCAGAGAAGTAACAAGCAGAATTCCTACGCGCCAGGGAAGGACTTTTGTTGCCGCAGCTGAAGAATTTCTGGCGCCGTTGCCGAGGAGGAAGATCAAGTCAAGAACTCATCCAAGCAAGTGTCGCAAACTCATCTCTTGCATTTACTTTGTTTGCCAGTTGCCTCTCGCTTTCCTCGCCCCCACTTCACCAATTTGCCCTTTTCTTCGTTTGCCTTTCCTTTGCTTGTGTGCTATGTGCCTTCAATATGCTTGCATCTTTGCTTGCTGAAAATCTAGTGATATGGATCCTCACCCACTTGCTAATCTCTTTAAGAGATCTACTTATGTGGAACCAATTGCTAGTGAGTTGAGTGCACTTGACATTCTCTATGGAGTTTTGCTTGAGATGCGTGAATCTGAAAATCGCGATGAAGAAATTTATGAAATGATTCACGAGGGCTCCTTGAATGAAAATCATGATTGCAATGATTTCATTATAAATTCTATGAATGACAATCATGCTAAAAATATGCAAAACCCTAAGCTTGGGGATGCTAGTTTTGCTATGTCCACTACTTGTTGCAATGATATTTGCAATAATATTGAAAGTGGGTTTAGAGAAGTCATGACTTTAGTTGATGATAACACCACTATTTTTAAATAGCGTCAACTTAGCATGCATGTGGATCATGAAAACAATATCCTATGGGATAGCTATATTGTTGCATTTGAATATGATCCCACATGTAATTGCTGTGAGAGAGGAAAATATTGTGGTAGAAACTTTCATGTTACCAAATTACCTCTCGTTATGTGGAGATTGCTATTGTCTCTTTCTTCTTCCTTGCATATGGCAACTATTGGTTGTCTTGACAATCTGTTTTCCTATAAAATGCCTATGCATAGGAAGTATGTTAGACTTAGATGTGATTTTCACATGCTTTATGATGCTCTCGTTGTGCTTCAATTCTTGTCTTTTGTGTGAGCATCATTGATTTATCAATGCCTAGCTAAGGGCGTTAAACAATAGCGCTTGTTGGGAGGCAACCCAATGAATTTATCTTTTTTTTTCTATTTTGTTGCATCCATACCATCATAATTCTGTTATGATTGTGTTTTTTGTGTCTCTTTTTGTGTTTGAGCCAAGCAAAACCTTTATGACTAGTCTTGGTAATGGTTGTTTGATCCTGCTTGAAAAAGACAGAAACTTTTTGCTCACGAGATGATTTTTCATCTTTATTCAGAAAGATCTTTTGAGTTGATTCTTTTTTCTGCTGATTTATATGCTTTTTCCCTAGACCGTAGTAATTTTTCAGATGTTTTGAGGTACCTAAAGTATATGAAGTATACAGATTGCTACAGACTGGTCTGTTTTTGACAGATTCTGTTTTTGTTGAGTTGGTTGCTTGTTTTGATGAAACTATGGTTAGTATCGGTGGTACTAGCCATGGAAAAGTGAGAATACAGTAGCCCATCATCAATATAGATGGAATTCAAGTTTGCTACAGTACCGAAAAAGTGGTAGTTCGTCTTCTTGCACTAATGTTATCACAAGTTCTGTTTAAGTTCTGTGTTGTGAAGTTTTCAAGTTTTGGGTGACGTTCTCATGGACAAAGAGATAAGGAGTGGAAAGAGCTCAAGCTTGGCGATGACTAAGGCACCCCAAGCCAAATTCAAGGACACCAAAAAACCTAAGCTTGGGGATGCCCCGGGAAGGCATCCCCTCTTTCGTCTTTAATCCATCGGTAACATTACTTGGAGCTATATTTTTATTCACCACATGATATGTGTTTTGCTTGGAGCGTCTTGTATCATAGGAGTCTTTTCTTTTTGTTGTGTCACAATCATGCTTGCTGCACACCTTTGTGAGAGAGAGAGATGTGCACTCATCGTGATTTTGCTAGAATGCTCATAGTGCTTCACTTATATCTTTTGGGCTAGATACTTTTGCTCTAGTGCTTCACTTATATCTTTTGAGCTAGATACTTTTGCTCTTGTGCTTCACTTATATATTTAGATCACAACGGTGCGTGATCTGGTAGTTGGCTTATGCTATGAAAGAAGTCCCATGTGCTAGGTACCCAAAGAGGATGCAAAAAAACCCTCTATCTTCATGTGCATTGAGTAGAAAGAGAAGTTTCGATTCCTCTCAATTAGTTTTGAGACACTGATTCGGTAATATTGAGAGTTATGTTGGTAGGGTGTTGTGAATCTAGAAATACTTTTGTTGACGTTAGTGATTCCCGTAGCATGCACGTATGGTGAACCGCTATGTTAGAAGTCGGAGCATAATTGATCTATTGATTGTCATCCTTTGTGTTGAGGTCGGGATCGCGCGATGGTTTACACCTACCAACCCTTCCCCTCGGAGTATGCGTTTAGCACTTCGTTTCGATTACTAATAAAAAACTTTTGCAACAAGTATGTGAGTTCTTTATGACTAATGTTGAGTCCATGGTATAGATGCACTTTCACCTTCCACCATTGCTAGACTCTCCAGCGCCGCGCAATTCTCGCCGGTGCACAAACCCACCAAATTCCATCCTCAAAACAGCCACCATACCTACCTACTATGGCATTTTCCTAGCCATTCCAAGATATATTGCCATGCAACTACCACCTTTTCGTCTAATGACTTGTGCCGTCACTTTCATATTGCCATTGCATGATCATACTAGATCGTTGCACATCCCGGTACACAGCCGGAGGCATTTCCTATGGAGTCATCATCATTGTAATTTTTGAGCTTTGAGTAAATAAAAGTGTGATGATCATCATTATTAGAGCATTGTCCCATGTGAGGAAATAAAAAAAGGAGGCCAAAGAGCCCAAAAACAAAAAAAAGAGAAAAGAAAAAAAGAGGCCTAAGAGCTCAAATAAAAAATGAGAGAAAAAGAGAGAAGGGACAATGCTACTATCTTTTTCCACACTTGTGCTTCATAATAGCACCATGTTCTTCATGATTGAGAGCTTCTTGCTTTGTCACTACCATATCCTAGTGGGAATCTTCGTTTTATAACTTGGCTTGTATATTCCAATGATGGGCTTCCTCAAAATTGCCCTAGGACTTCGTGAGCAAGCAAGTTGGATGCACACCCACTAGTTTTCCCTTGAGCTTTCACATACTTATAGCTCTAGTGCATCTCTTGTATGGCAATCCCTACTCATTCACGTTGATATCTATTAATGGGCATCTCCATAGCCTATTGATACGCCGAGTCAATGTGACCATCTCCTCCTTTTTGTGTCGCAACCACCACCACACTCTATTCCACCTATCGTGATATATCCATGGCTCGCGCTCATGTATTGCGTGATAGATATCAAAAGTTTGAGAAAGTAAGAGTGCGAAAACAATTACTTGGCCAATTCTTGGGTTGTGCATGATTTACATTAGTTGTGTGAGGATGATGGAGCATAGCCACACTATATGATTTTGTAGGGATAACTTTCTTTGGCCTTGTTATTTTGAAAGTTCATGATTACTTTGCTAGTTTCCTTGAAGTATTACTGTTTTCATGTCAATAGCAAACTATTGTTTCAAATCATACAGATCTGAATATTCATGCCACGTGAAAGAAGTTGCAAAGGACAACTATGCTAGGTAGCATTCCACATCAAAAATTCGTTCTTTATCACTTCCCTACTCGAGGACGAGCAGGAGTTAAGCTTGGGGATGCTTGATACATCTCCAACATATCTATAATTTTTGATGGCTTCATGCTATTATCTTGTCAAACTTGGGATGTTTTGCATGCCTTTTATTTATTTTCAGGGACTAACTTATTAACTCAGTGCCAAGTGCCAGTTCCTGTTTTTTCCATGTTTTTGACCCCTTTCAGAGGAGATTTTGAAATAGAGTCCAAACGGAAGAAAATACGCGAAAAGATTTTTTCTGGAACGGAAGAAGATCGGAGAGCTTGGGGGCCAAGCCAGAAGAGCCCCAGGGGCCCCACAAGCCCCCACCCCGCGGCCAGGGGGCGCGCCATGCAGGCTTGTGGGCCCCCTGGAGGTCCCCTAACCTAGATCTTGCGCCTATAAATTCCCAAATATTCCCAAAAAAATCAGGGGAGCATAGTAATCACTTTTTCGCCGTCGCAAGCTTCTGTCTCCGCAAGATCCCATCTGGGGCACATCCTGGTGCCCTGTCGGAGGGGGGATTCGGACACGGAAGGCTTCTCCATCAACACCATGACCTCTCCGATGATGCGTGAGTAGTTCACCATAGACCTACGAGTCCATAGCTAGTAACTAGATGGCTTCTTCTCTCTCTTGGATCTTCAATACAAAGTTCTCCATGACCTTCATGGAGATCTATCCGATGTAATCTTCTTTTGCGGTGTGTTTGTCGAGATCCGATGAATTGTGGATTTATGATCAGATTATCTATGAATCTTATTTGAGTTTCTTCTGATCTCTATTATGCATGATTTCATATCCTTGTAATTCTCTTCGAGTTGTGGGTTTTGTTTGGCCAACTAGATCTATGATTCTTGCAATGGGAGAAGTGCTTGGTTTTGGGTTCATACCGTGCGGTGACCTCACCCAATGACAGAAGGGGTAGCGAGGCACGTATCATGTTGTTGCCATCAAGGGTAAAAAGATGGGGTTTTCATCACTGGTTTGAGATTATCCCTCTACATCATGTCATCTGGCTTAAAGCGTTACTCTGTTCTTCATGAACTCAATACACTAGATGCATGCTGGATAGCGGTCGATGTGTGGAGTAATAGTAGTAGATGCAGAAAGTATCGGTCTACTTGTCTCGGACGTGATGCCTATATGCTAGATCATTGCCTTAGATATCGTCATGACTTTGTGCGGTTCTATCAATTGCTCGACAGTAATTTGTTCACCCACCATGATATTTTCTATTTTGAGAGAAGCCTCTAGTGAACACTATGGCCCCCAGGGTCTACTCCACACCATATTTTTAGCCTTACACTTTTTACTTCGTTGCACTTTCCGCCTTCAGATCTCACTTTGCAAACAATCTTGAAGGGATTGACAACCCCTTTGAAGCGTTGGGTGCAAGCTTGTTTGTTTTTGCGCAGGTACTTTGGACTTGACGAGGCCCTCCTTTTGGTTCGATACCTTGATTCTCAAACTGAGGGAAATACTTACTGCTCGTGTGCTGCATCACCCTTTCCTCTTCAAGGTAAAAACCGACGCAAACCAGAGAAGTAACAAGAAGAATTCCTACGCGCCAGGGAAGGACTTTTGTTTCCGCAGCAACCGGCAAGTCTCTTTACTCATTCCATAATACAAAATCATGTGGCTAACTCTTTAATCACATTGCTTGCAAGGCCTGTTGTGATGTTGTATTACTGAGTGGGACCTGAGATACCCCTCCGTCATACGGGGTGACAAATCCCAGTCTTGATCCATGCTAACTAAACATACACCTTTGGAGATACCTGTAGAGCACCTTTATAGTCACCCAGTTACGTTGTGACATTTCATACACACAACGTATTCTTTCGGTGTCAGTGAGTTACATGATCTCATGGTCATAGGAATATATACTTGACATGTATAAAAACAGTAGCAATAAAACAATATGATCACACACTACGTGCATATATTGGGTCTTGTCCATCACATCATTCTCCTAATGATGTGATCCCATTATCAAGTGACAACCCTTTTCTATGGCTAGGAAACTTTAGCCATCTTTGATCAACGAGCTAGTCCACTAGAGGCTTACTAGGGACGGTGTGTTGTCTATGTATCCACACATGAATCTGAGTTTCCATTCAATATAAATATAGCATGGATAATAAACAATTATCTTGAACAGGGAAATATAATAATAACTATTTTATTATTGCATCTAGGACATATTTCCAACAGTCTCCCACTTGCACTAGAGTCAACATTCTAGCTCACATGACTATGTGATTTACAATGTAACGAATTTAACACCCATACAGTTCTGGTGTTGATCATTATTTGCTTGTGGAAGAGGCTTAGTCAACGGGTCTGCAACATTCAGATTGGTGTACACTTTGCAAATATTTATGTCCTCCTCTTTAATGTAATCGCTGATAGAATTGAAGCTTCGCTTTATGTGTCCGGTCCTCTTGTGAAACCTTGGTTCCTTGGCTAGAGCAATGGCACCAGTGTTGTCACAAAACAGAGTCATTGGATCCAATGCACTTGGCACAACTCGAAGATCTATCATGAACTGCTTCATCCAGACACCTTCTTTAGCCGCCTCCGAGGCAGCTATATACTCCGCTTCGCATGTAGAATCAGCTACCACGCTTTGCTTGCAACTGCACCAGCTTACCGCACCCCCATTGAGAATAAATATGTATCAGGTTTGTGACTTAGAGTCATCTGGATCAGTGTCAAAGCTTGCATAAACGTAACCTTGTTTGACGAGCTCTTTATCACCTCCATATATGAGAAACATTTCCTTAGTCCTTTTTGTTGGGGAACGTCGCATGGGAAACAAAAAATTTCCTACGCGCACGAAGACCTATCATGGTGATGTCCATCTACGAGAGGGGATGAGTGATCTACGTACCCTTGTAGACCGTACAGCAGAAGCGTTAGTGAACGCGGTTGATGTAGTGGAACGTCCTCACGTCCCTCGATCCGCCCCGCGAACCGTCCCGCGATCAGTCCCACGATCTAGTACCGAACGGACGGCACCTCCGCGTTCAGCACACGTACAGCTCGACGATGATCTCGGCCTTCTTGATCCAGCAAGAGAGACGGAGAGGTAGAAGAGTTCTCCGGCAGCGTGACGGCGCTCCGGAGGTTGGTGATGACCTTGTCTCAGCAGGGCTCCGCCCGAGCTCCGCAGAAACGCGATCTAGAGGAAAAACCGTGGAGGTATGTGGTCGGGCTGCCGTGGAAAAGTCGTCTCAAATCAGCCCTAATACCTCAGTATATATAGGAGGGAGGGAGGGGAGGAGGCAGCCTCAAACCCTCAAGGTTTGGCCGAAATTTGAGGTGGAGGAGTCCTACTCCAATCCTACTTGGAGTAGGATTCCACCTTCCCACTTGGAAACTCTTTCCACCTTGTGTTTTTTCCTTCTCAAACCTTATGGGCCTTAGTGGGAACTTATTCCAGCCCACTAGGGGCTGGTTTATCTCTTCCCATAGCCCATGAGACCCCTTGGGGCGTGACACCCCTCTCGATGGTCCCCGTCACCCCTCCCGGCACTCCCGGTACACTACCGATGAGCCCGAAACTTTTCCGGTAATGCACAAAAACCTTCCGGTAACCAAATGAGGTCATCCTATATATCAATCTTCGTTTCCGGACCATTCCGGAAACCCTCGTGACGTCCGTGATCTCATCCGGGACTCCGAACAACATTCGGTAACCAACCATATAACTCAAATACGCATAAAACAACGTCGAACTTTAAGTGTGCAGACCCTGCGGGTTCGAGAACTATGTAGACATGACCCGAGAGACTCCTCGGTCAATATCCAATAGCGGGACCTGGATGCCCATATTGGATCCTACATATTCTACGAAGATCTTATCGTTTGAACCTCAGTGCCAAGGATTCATATAATCCCGTATGTCATTCCCTTTGTCCTTCGGTATGTTACTTGCCCGAGATTCGATCGTCAGTATCCGCATACCTATTTCAATCTCGTTTACCGGCAAGTCTCTTTACTCGTTCCGTAATACAAGATCTCGCAACTTACACTAAGTCACATTGCTTGCAAGGCTTGTGTGTGATGTTGTATTACCGAGTGGGCCCCGAGATACCTCTCCGTCACATGGAGTGACAAATCCCAGTCTCGATCCATACTAACTCAACGAACACCTTCGGAGATACCTGTAGAGCATCTTTATAGTCACCCAGTTACGTTGCGACGTTTGATACACACAAAGCATTCCTCCGGTGTCCGTGAGTTATATGATCTCATGGTCATAGGAATAAATACTTGACACTCAGAAAACAGTAGCAACAAAATGACACGATCAACATGCTACGTCTATTAGTTTGGGTCTAGTCCATCACATGATTCTCCTAATGATGTGATCCCGTTATCAAGTGACAACACTTGCCTATGGCCAGGAAACCTTGACCATCTTTGATCAACGAGCTAGTCAACTAGAGGCTTACTAGGGACAGTGTTTTGTCTATGTATCCACACAAGTACTGTGTTTCCAATCAATACAATTATAGCATGGATAATAAACGATTATCATGAACTAAGAAATATAATAATAACTAATTTATTATTGCCTCTAGGGCATATTTCCAACACTTTTCTGGTACTTTAGAATATTTTTTACCGATGTCCAATGTTCCATTCATGGATCACTTTGAAACCTTCCCACGATACTTATGGCAAGGCTGACATCAGGTCTTGTGCACAACATTGGATACATGATAGAGCCTATGGCTGACGCATAGGGGACGACACTCATCTTTTGCTATCTTCTGCAGTCACTGGGTATTGAGTCTTACTCAACTTCATACATTGTGACACACGCAACAACCCTTTCTTTGACTGTTCCATTTTGAACTTCTTAAAAACTTTATCAAGGTATGTGTTGTGTGAAATTCCTACCAAGCGTTTTGATCTATCTCTATAGATCTTGATGCCTAATATGAAGCAGCTTCTCCTAGGTCCTTCATTAAAAAACTTTTATTGAAATAATCCTTTACGCTTCCCAAAAGGTCTATACTGTTTCCAATCAGCATATGTCATCCACATATAATATTAGAAATGATATAGAGCTCCCACTCACTTTCTTGTAAATACAAGCTTCTCCATAAACTTGTATAAACCCAAATGTCTTCATCACCTCATCAAAGCATTGATTCCAACTCCGAGATGGTTGCACCAGTCCATAAATGGATTGCTGGAGTTTGCATACTTTGTTAGCATTCTCTCGATCGACATAAAATTCCGGTTGCATCATATACAACTCTTCCTTAAGGAAACCGTTAAGGAACGCTGTTTTGACATCCATCTCCCAAATTTCATAATCGAAAAATGTAGCTATTTCTAACATGATTCTGACGAACTTAATCATCACTATGGGTGAGAAAGTCTCATCGTAGTTAACTCCTTGAACTTGTGAAAAACCCTTTGCCACAAGTCGAGCTTTGTAGACGGTGACATTACCGTCCACGTCCATCTTCTTCTTAAAGATCCATTTATTTTGAATGGCCTTTCGCTCTTCAGGTAATACTTCCAAAGTCCATACTTTGTTTTCATACATGGATCCTATATCAGATTTCATGGCCTCTAACCATTTAAGGCCTACCATTGCTTCTCCATAGCTCGTAGGTTCATCATTGTCAAACAACATGATTTATAAGACAAGGTTGTCGTACCACTCAGGAGCAATACGTGCCCTTGTCGATCTAGGAGGTTCGATAGCAACTTGATCTGAAGTTTCATGATCATCATCATTATCTTCCTCTTCAATTGTTGTAGGTGCACATAAACATCTTTTTGTGCTGCGCTACTCTCTCGCTGAAGTAAAGGTTCTATAACCTCATCAAGTTCTATCTTCCTCCCACTCAATTCTTTCGAGAGAAACTCTTTCTCAAGAAAAGCTCCGTTCTTAGTGACAAATACTTCGCCTTCGGATCTGAGATAGAAGGTGTGCCCAACTGTCTCTTTTGGGTATCCTATGAAGACGCACTTTTCCACTTTGGGTTCTAGCTTTTCAGGCTAAGCTTTTTGACATAACCATCACATCCCCAAACTTTAAGAAACGACAACTTTGGCTTCTTGACAAACCACAGTTCATATCGCGTCGTCTCAACGGATTTTGATGGTGCCCTATTTAAAGCGAATGCAGGTGTATCTAATTCATAACCCCAAAACGATAACGGCAAATCGGTAAGAGACATCATAGAACGCACCATATCTAATAAAGTACAATTACGACGTTCGGACACACCATTACGCTGTTGTGTTCTAGGCGGTATCAACTGTGAAACAATTCCACAATGTCTTCAGTGATTGCCAAACTCATAACTCAGATATTCTCCTCCTCGATCATATCGTAGGAATTTGATCTTCTTGTTATGATGATTCCCAACTTCACTCTGAAATTGCTTGAACTTTTCAAACATTTCTGACTTGTGTTTCATCGAGTAAATATAATCGTATCTACTCAAATCATCTGTGAAGGTGAGGAGATAATGATAACCACCGCGCGCCTCTATGCTCATTGGTCCGCACACATCAGTATGTATGATCTCCAACAAGTCACTTGCATGCTCCATTGTTCCGTAGAACAGAGTCTTAGTCATCTTACCCATGAGGCATGGTTCACATGTGTCATGTGATTTAATATCAAGTGACACCAAAAGTCCATCAGCATGGAGTTTCTTCATGCGGTTTATACCAATATGACCTAAGCGGGAGTGCCACAAGAAAGTGGCGCTATCATTATCAACTCTACATCTTTTGGCTTCAATGTTATGGATATGTGTATCATCACTATCAAGATTCAACATGCACAAACCCCTCACATTGGGTGCATGACCATAAAAGATATTACTCATATAAATAGAACAATCATTATTCTCAGACTTAAATGAGTAACCGTCTTGCAATAAACAAGATCCAGATATAATGTTCATGCTTAACGCAAGCACTAAATAACAATTATTTAGGTTCATCACTAATCAGGACGGTAATTGAAGTGAGAGCATGCCGATGGTGATCGGATCAACCTTGGAACCATTTCCCACGCGCATCCTCACTTCGTCCTTCGCCAACTTTCGTCTATTCCGGAGTTCCTTCTTTGAGTTGCAAATGTGAGAAACCGAACCGGTATAAAATACACAGGTACTACAACGAAAGTTGGTGAGGTACACATCAATAACATGTATATAAAATATACCTTGTTTGGCGTTGGCCACCTTCTTATTGGCCAGATACTTGGGGCAGTTCCGCTTCCATTGACTAGCCCCTTTGCAATGATAGCACTCAGATTACGGCTTGGTTCCAGCCTTGGGTTTCTTCGTGGGAGGGGCAACTGCTTTGCCACTCTTTTTGGAGTTACCCTTCTTGCCCTTGCCATTTTTCTTGAAACTGGTGGTCTTATTGACCAGCAACACTTGTGTTCTTTCTAGATTTCTGACTCAATGACTTTCAGCATCTCAAATAGCTCGGCAACTGATTTATTCATCCCTTGCATGTTGTAGTGCAATACAAAGCTTTTATAGCTAGGTGGTAGTGATTCAAGAACTCTATTAGTGATTGCCTCTGGCAGGAAAACAATTCTCAACTCAGCCAGACGTTTGGAGTACCCAAACATTCTGGGCACATGCTCACTGACAGACTCGTTCTCCTCCATTTTTCAAGCATAGAACTTATCGGAGGTTTCATACCTCTCGATCCGGGCATTCTTCTCAAAGATAAACTTCAACTCCTGGAATATCTCATATGCTCCATGACATTCAAAGCGTCTTTGAAGTCCTGGTTCTAAGCCATACAAAATTGCACATTGAACTACTAAGTAGTCATCCAGATGTGATTTCCAGATGTCCATATCATCTTGGGTCGCCAGTTGGGGTGGCATGTCACCTAATGGTGCATAAAGGACATAAGCCTTTTGAGAAACCGTGAGAACAATTCTCAGATTTTGGTCCCAGTCTACAAAGTTACTCCCATCATATTTTAGCTTAGCTTTCTCTAGGAACACATTAAAATTCGAGGGTTCTACTGCGCGAGCCATTGATCTTCAACATAAAATTTGCAGAGATTACTTAGTCTATGTTCAAGACAATGAGTTTAGTTAATCATATTACTAATAAAATCCCACTCAAATTGACATCCCTCTAGTCATTCGAGTGACACATGATCCAAATTCACTAACTCAAGTCCGACCATCACGTGAGTTGAGTTGGCTTCAATGGTGAACATCTCTATGTTGATCATATCTACTATATGATTCATGTTTGAACTTTCAGTCTCTTGTGTTCCGAGGCCATGTCTGTACATTCTAGGCTCGTCAAGTTAACCTGAGTGTTCCGCGTGTGCAACTGTCTTGCACACGTTGTAGGTGAATGTAGAGTCTATCACACTCGGTCATCACGTGTTGTCTCGAAACGACGAACTTTGGCAACGGTGCACACTCGGGGAGATCACAATTTTATCTTGAAATTTTAGTGAGGGATCACCTTATAATGCTACTGTCATCATAAGAAAAATAAGGTGCATAAAAGGATTAACATCACATGCAAATCATAAGTGACATGATACGGCCATGAACTTGTGCTTTTGATCTCCATCTTCAAAGCATCGGCATGATCTCCATCATCACTGGCGCCACACCATGATCTCCATCGTTGTGCTGCCATCGAGGTTGCCGCGCTAATTATGTTGTTGCTATTGAAGCTACCGAACTAGCGATAAAGCAAAGCATCACCAAGCGCAACATAATTAAAGACAACTATATGGCTCCTTCCGGTTTCCATAGCATTGACATGCAAGTCGATATTTAACTATAACAACATGATCATCTCATACATCAAATATATCATATCATGCCTTTGGCCATATCATATCACAACATACCCTCCAAAAACAAGTTAGACGTCCTCTAATTTGTTGTTGAATGTTTTACGTGGCTGCTATGGGTTTCTAGCATGATCACATCTTACTTACACAAAACCACAATGGTGATATACAAGTTGCTATTTAACCTTCTCCAAAGACCGCCTCTATCAAGTACGACTCAACTAAAGTAGGAGAAACAGACACCCGCCAGCCATCTTTATGCAACAAGTTGCATGTCAGTCGATGGAACCGGTCTCTCGCAAGCGTACGAGTAATGTTGGTCCGGGCCGCTTCATCCAACAATAACACCGAATCAAGAAAAGACTAAGGAGGGAAGCAATCTGAATATCAACACCCACAAACTCCTTTTTGTTCTACTCGAGATATCATCTGCGCATAGACCTAGCTCATCATGCCACTGATGGGGAACGTTGCATGGGAAACAAAAAGTTTCCTACGCACACATAAGATCTATCCATGGTGATGACCATTTATGAGAGTTGAGATCGGATCCACACACCCTTGTAGATTGCTAAGAGGAAGAGTTAAGAAACGTGGTTGATGTAGTCAAACGTCTTCGCTATCCAAATCACAAGTCGTCCCGCGATCCAATCACGACCTAGTGCCGAACAGACGGCACCCCCGCGTTCAGCACACGTGCAGCTCGATGACGATCTCCACCTTCTTGATCCAATAAGAGAGACGAAGAGGTTACTGAATTCTTCGACAGCACGATGGCGTGATGGTGATGATGGTGGAGTTAATTCGGCAGGGATTCGCCATGCACTACCTGAATAACCTATGGGGTGTCACGGATTAGTGGAGGGAGAGGGGTTGCACCGTGGCTTGAGGTGCGGCCAGCCTCTCTCACCTCCAATATATATAGGTGGGCGGGAGGGGTGGCACCCTACGGAAATCCCTATGGTTCAGTCGGTGCACCAAAGAGAAGGAGGACTCCTCCAACTCGGATTGGTGGAGGAGGACTCTCCTTCTTTGTGGACTCCTTCCCCTTTTGCAATTCGGCCGAATAGGCCTATTAGGGTTGGCCGCCCAGCCCACCAGGGGCTGGTGAGCCACCCTTAAGCCTATTTGGTCCCCCTCCGGGTGGGTGGCCCCTCCCGGTGGAACCCCGGAACCCTATTCGTCACTCCTGATACTTTACAGGTAATGCCCGAAATCTTTCCGGAAGCCAAATACACCCTTCCTATATGTCAATCTTTGTCCGGGATCTCATCTAGGACTCCGAACAACATTCGGTTACCAACATACATAATTCAACTATACCAAAACGTCACTGAACCTTAAGTGTGCAGACCCCGCGGGTTCGAAAACTATGCACACATGATCGAGACACTCTCCAATCAATAACCAATAGTGGGACCTAGATGTCCATATTGGCTCCTACATATTCTACGAAGATCTTTATTGGTTGAACCTCTGTTAGGGCATATTTCTCCTAAGTGGTTTTAGTGGTTGATGACAATAGCCGTGCGGACTAATCATGTGCATTGAGCATTTCATATTATTCATATCTAGGCACAAGACGATTCGATGCCCCTCGGAATCTCTCGAAGACGGTCGCTTTCTACGTTTCTCTTTGGTGGTTTTGAGTTGTAGGAAAGCCGTACTATTAAGAGGGGGTCCGCGTCGGAATGGTTTGGGTGTAATCATCACGTACACACTTAGTGCACCCACTCTCTTTTGGCTACAATGGAGCTCCATACCCATATTCATTGTCTACGCAAAAAGGCTAGTGGTAGTACCGATGGTGTCAGCGGTAGTACCGCTGGCACAGTGGCAGTACCGCTCTTAGAGTGGTAGTATTTTTCTACTACCGCTCCAAGAGCGGTACTACCGCCCTCAGTGCGGTAGTAATTTTTTACTACCGCTCCATCAGACTTTTTCGCATACTTTTCCACCCGCGATAGTAGGCACGGTAGTATTTTAGTACTACTGTGGTTGGTGAGATGCACAGCAGTAGTAACGCTCTCACAAGCGGTAGTACCGCTCCTGGAGCGGTAGTACCGCTTGTCTTTTATTGTGGTGGGTGGGTAACGGTTGAATATGAGCCCCCCACTATATAAAGGCATCTTCTTCCTCAAGGAGCTCACCTTCAACCTCTCTAAGCTCCATTGTTGCTCCAGAAGCTTACTTTCGCCCGATCTCTCTCCCTAGCCAATCAAACTTGTTGATTTTCTAGGGATTGCTTGAGAGGGCCGTGATCTACATTTCCACCAAAGGATATTTGATTCCCCCACTAATCCCTTGCGGAACTTGTTACTCTTGGGTGTGTGAGCACCCTAGACGGTTGAGGTCACCTCGGAGCCACATGCCATTGTGGTAAAGCTTCGTGGTCTAGTTGGGAGCCTCCAAGCTTTGTGTGGAGATATCCTCAACCTTGTGTGTAAAGGTCCGGTCGCCGCCTTCAAGGGCACCAATAGTGGATTCATGGCATCTCGCATTGTGTGAGGGCTTGAGGATAATACAGTGACCCTAGTGGCTTCTTGGGGAGCAGTGTGCCTCCACGCCGCTCCAACGGAGACGTACTTCCTGTCAAAGGGAAGGAACTTCGGTAACACATCCTCGTCTCCACCTGTTCCACTTGCGGTTATCTCTTACCTTTATCTCGTACTTGTTACTGTTGTGGTGTATTCTTTGCTTGCACTTGTTATCCTTGTGGATAGCATCATATAGGTCGCTCACCTAGTTGTTCACATAGAGAACCTTTTGTTGCTAATGCTAATTTGTTAAGACAAGCTAAAATTTGGTAGTTTCCTATTCACCCCCCCTCTAGTCAACCATATCGATCCTTTCAACCTCTATGTCAAGGATTGAGGTAATCATGTATAACATTCCCTTTGTCCTTCGATATGTTACTTGCCCGAGATTCGATCGTCGGTATCTCTATACTTATTCGAATCTCGTTACCGGCAAGTCTCTTTACTCATTCCGTAATACAAAATCATGTGGCTAACTCTTTAGTCACATTGCTTGCAAGGCTTGTTGTGATGTTGTATTACCGAGTGGGCCGTGAGATACCTCTCCGTCATACGGAGTGACAAATCTCGGTCTTGATCCATGCTAACTCAACAGACACCTTTGGAGATACCTATAGAGCACTTTTATAGTCACCCAGTTACTTTGTGACGTTTGATACACACAAGGTATTCTCCCGGTGTTAGAGTTACATGATCTCATGGTCATAGGAACATATACTTGACATGCAGAAAAACAGTAGTTATTAAATGACACGATCACATGCTACGTTCATAGTTTGGGTCTTGTCCATCACATCATTCTCCTAATGATGTGATCCCGTTATCAAGTGACAACCCTTGTCTATGGTTAGGAAACCTTAACCATCTTTGATCAACGAGCTAGTCCACTAGAGGCTTACTAGGGACAGTGTGTTGTCTATGTATCCACACATGTATTTGAGATTCCATTCAATACAATTCTAGCATGGATAATAAACAATTATCTTGAACAGGGAAATATAATAATAACTATTTTATTATTGCCTCTAGGGCATATTTCCAAGAGGGACAACGGCGACCAAGACTTGAAATTCATTCACGTGTTCACCAGGATCGAGTTCTGTGAGAAATGGAGAGAGTGTCGTCTCGCTCTCGCTGAGTCCAAGGTGGTGTCTACAACCTGGACATGCTTGCCACAGCGGCGGCAGAAGGGCGTCCCGATGGCACCAAAAGAGTCATGATGGCAAGGGACACGATACCCTCTGCTGAATGGCTACAATTGTCGATAGAGCAGTGCATTGCTGATGCCAAGAGCAAGGCCGCCAAGAGGGAGGAGAAATCGGAGGCGAGGTGGTCGGTGATGATGATGAAGCAGGACGCCAAGCTCGACCTTCTCAGGACCAGCATCGCCGCGAAGAAGAGGAACACCGACCTGGAGTTCTTGATGGGCACAGACATGTCGATGATGGACGAGCAGGTGAAGGCGTGGTACCTGGCGGAGCATGGCCTCATCTTGAAAAAGATGCCGGGCCCGGCGACAACCACTGCCAGGACGTCGAGCACTAAAGTTGTGCCCACAACACCGACGACGACGTCGACCTCCACCATCATTAGGGCGAAGGAGCTTGTCATTTCAGTTCTACGTATATGGTTTCTGCCCTTTTGATCACAGGACTTTGGCTATGTTCGACCGCCGACCCTATGACCAAACTTGTTTGTTTTTTTTGTAGCGGGAAAAACAACTTTCAATTTTTTGTGCGTTAGGGGCCGAAACCTAGGGCCGCAGCTGGAAACTTGATTCCTCCAGACCAAAAAAGCATCGGCGCAAATGTCCAACGCACTTCGTCGGGTACATTGTGGGGCCAAACGGCAGGAGATGCTTTCAGGCCACAAGTGAAGAGGTTATACCACTGCGCCAGGTCCACCCTTCCCTTCTCACGGTGAGTGGCAATCGAGAAAATAAAAATGTTTTTTTATTTCTTATGACTGGGTCATATGGCTAGGGGAAATTGTAGGTTCTAGAGGTTTACCATCCCAATGTTTAAAGTTGCTTAAGGTCGAACTTAAGGGAAAGGCCAGGCTTATGGCCACAATGCAGACGTTGGCCTCTAGATACCTGGATTCGAATCAGCCTACTTGCAGAATTATTATGAAAATTAAAGTTGTCTAAAAAATTCCTACCCAAATCCCACTTTGTGTGAAAGCTTTCGGCAATCTATACACCCTTTTCCTGTGTGTCCATGAAGCGCAGTGGTTTCTCTATCGTGAGAGCAACTCTACCAGACCCTGCATCCGGCCTGCCCACAAAAAACGTTTGTAGTTCGGGAGAAACCGTTTTTGCGGGCTGGCTTGGACGGCCGCAGATGCAGACCCTTCAAACGGACCCGTATAAAAGTATATTCGCCGAACATGCTTTTATATGGGTCGGCTTTTGCGGGGTCTTTTCGGACGCCGCCGCGTCGACTCGAAAACAGAAAACGCTCAATTCTCGCATTTGACATAAGTTCCCACAAATAAGTTCAAATTCAAACAAACATAACACAATTTTACGCGCAAATAAAAGCCAAGTTCATTACGACAAACGCAAAAGAGGGCCTTGCATCATTTTGATTGCTATTGCTCATACGCTTCCGCTTTGATCTCCGCCAAATCGTCCTCACAACCATGATCATCCACGCTGCCCTCCGTTTCATTGTAGTCGAATGCGGCGAACGGGGGTTGATCTATGTCAATGGCATTGGTGTCCAATAAGTTCACGAACTCGGAAGTTGAATTGTTTGAGCCACTTCTATATTACATGATTAACAAGTCATGAGCTATCGCAACAAATGGAGAAAACGAAAGGAAATGGCCATGACAGAAGACGCATACCTTCCGGCCATTTCGTCAAACACCTCGCTTGCGGGGGAGCGGCACCGTTGAACAGCATTGTCGGGGCATCTCTTTCCGGGATGGAGTGAGAGGATGAAGGAGGTGGCTTGTTTGTAGCCGGAATCCTCTTCCTCTTGCCGCCCGCGGCCTTGGTAACCTTCTCCACCGCCGGCCAAGATCGCGTAGCAGCATTGGCGCCAGGAGCGCGAGCCTTTGCGGCGGGGGCTGCCGGATTTCTGTCCTGCACGACCACGTTGCCCTGCCGCTTGCGGGCAGGCGCAGCTGTGACGCCCTCCGTTTAATCGTACGCTAATCATACACACAAATGTGTAGGATCAAACCAAGGACTCATGGGAAGATATCACAACACAACTCTAGACATAAATAAAATAATATCTGCTTCACATTACAAGCCAGGGGCCTCGAGGGCTAGAATACGGAAGCTCGATAAACACACGAGTCAGCGGAAGCAACAATATCTGAGTACAGACATAAAACATGGGGTGCCTTAGAGAAGGCTAGCACAAAAGATACAACGATCAAACGAGGCGAGGCCTCCTGCTTGGGAGCCTCCTAACTACTCATGATCATCAGCGGCCTCCACGTAGATGACACCATCGGGGCGGCAGGCGTCGGCAGGAAACTCCACTCCTGGACTCCATCATCTGGTCGAAGCATGGATCAAGAAAGGGGGAGAAAAACAGCGGTGAGTACTCATCCAAAGTACTCGCAAGTCTTACATCAGAACTATTCTAAGTATGCATCAGTATCAAAGAAGGGGGGGTTATATGTGGACTAACTGCAGCAACGCGAGAATAGAGAGAGAAGGCCTAGTCCTATCAAAGACTAGCATCTTCAGGGTCTTGCAGCAAAAGACGAGAAAGAGCAAGGTAACACAAAATAAATAGTCATATTGTTGCAGCAATATTAAAGTGAGGTCACGCCCAGAGATCCTCCCTCGACTCCCTGCGAGGAAGCAATCCCGAGGCAACTAATTCCAGTTAAGTAACAATTGTAGTTGTATAAGATCAGGGCACAACTCCAAGTCGTCCTGTAACCGTGGACATGGCTATTCGAATAGTTAATTTTCATCCCTGCAAGGGTGCACCACATGTCCCATCACGCTCGATAACACTCTGGCCGGACACACTTTTCTTGGTCCTGCCCGGCCTCGGAATATCGACATGTTGCAGCCCCACCTAAGATGAATTAGAGAGGCCAGCCCGCCGGTCTAAATCCTAAGCGCAAAGGGTTCACGGTCCCAGTTCCCCTCCGCGCTCCTACACGATGCGAGGGCGGCCGACGTCAGTCCTAGCATCCCTTAATCACAAGCGAAATGCATCTCGGGACCACTCTTGCACGCGCCACTACGTTGCTGACATCTGAAAAGCTTCGGCTCATAGCATGACGCCGAGTACCCATAATTCTTCCCGTGTAGCCGGTTAGTGCGAAAAGGTCTCCGACCAACCCAGATCAAATACCCAAATCCATTAACATTTTAATTAGGCCATCAACACAATCTCGCGGGAATCCAGCCATCTTACAACTAATCACCAATGATCTCAGTAACATGGTCGAGTAACTATGTAGTTGTAACATCGGGGGGAATCTGAGGTATCACCCTCGTTGGGTTCGGAACGATGTATATGTCAAGGTGGGCTTAGAGGAATCAACCTCGGGGGTCCCACACTTGAGGGGTTGCACGACAGAGGCGTCATCGAGAATGGTGAAAGAGGAAACACCCTCGATAACCACGACCGTCTAGCTATACTACGGAGATATCATCAGGAGAACTTAGCGAGGTGTCACCCTCAGTACCCGATTGTATCTCTGTAGCGTCGTACAACTAAGGGGGGTGTAGGTGATGTGTCGGGTCTGGCTCATCGATCAGTGGATCGAGATTTGAAATCAAGCGGGGAAACTTGACTACGGGGTCAGAGGGGATGACTGCTCCACCTATACTAAACATATTTAAAGTACAGGACTGAAAGTAGCAGTTCATCAAAAACAGGCTATGCATCAGATATAGGAGCTAACTACAAAAGTAGCAAAATACTAATGCAAGTAGTAGGAAGAAAGACATAGGCGATACAGGAATGATCAAGGGGGTTTGCTTCCCTTGCTGCTCTGCGGCAAAGGACTAATCGGCAGGGTTGTAGATGTACCCGGCAGCAGCATCAGTCTCGGGGTCTACCGGTAAGAAGAGGGGGAAGAAACAATAAATAATAGCAACGGTGCAACACAATGCATGACATGGCAAGATGCAGGCTAGACATGAGCTAACGCGGCAACATCCGTCATAGACGGGTCGGAAGAATATCTGACGATATTTTTTCGGGTCTCGGGCTACTACCGGACAGATGGAAAACAATGGAAAAGTTCCATGTTTGCTATGCTAGGGACGCGTGACAGACGAATGGACCTTGTATCCGGGTTCGTCTCGTTCTGCTAATCAACTTTCATGTTGAAAATATTTTGATTTGACTTACGGCTTATTTTATATTAATTTTTAAAGTTTTAATCAATAATTAGGAATTAAAAACAGATTTAATTAATTTAATAAAATTCTATTATGACATCAGCATGATGTCACGCTGACATCAATAGTTGATTGGTCAACTAACTAGTGGGTCCCGAACGTCATAGACACAAGTTTTTAATTAAGATTAAATAGTAATTAATCAGATTAATTTAGTGGGGGACCCACGTGTCATACTCTAATTATTCTAATTACCCAATTAATTAATTAAATAATATATCTATTTATTTATTTAATAAAAACACTATTTTTATATTTGTATTTTAATTTTCACTTTTCTTAAAAGAGTTTGTGGGGCCTCCCTCTCATAGATAGCGGGGTGCGTTAGCCCCACCGGTAAGTGGCTTAGGCCACATACCGGTTTTTATGCAAATAAAACATCACGTATTTCTCCACATACCCACATACATAAATACATGAATATGTGCATCTCATACATACAAAATACATACGACATCTAATACATACATACATACGCGATACATCATTTATTTTTATTTCTGTCAAAGATTCTTTCTCTCTAACCTGTGTGTTTAACAGAGAACTCAACATCACACACAGATGGACACATCTCCAAGATCACCTACGTGAACCTAACGGCGTCGGATCAGAGCGCCGTTTGCCAGAACAGAACCGGGACCGCGCGAGGAAGGGCTCACCGCCGTTGACGAGAGGGCCCGGTGAAGCGGGAGTTCTCATGAGGCGGAGGTGACGGCGAGGAGGAGGACGATGCGGTGACGGTTCCGGTTAGGACGTGCCGGTAAGGTCGGTCGCCGGAGAGGCCTCCCGGAGGGGGCCGACCGGGGTGACGAGGAGGAGGGGTCTCCCTGCCCGGTCCCTCCTAGACTGAGCGGGAGGAAGGGGCCGACGCGACGGGGTGACCAGGGGGGCCTCGACCGACGAGGGAACCGGGAGGGCTCGGTCCGGTGGGGTGGGGTGAGCCGGCGAGTGAAGGAAGGGGAGGCGAGGCCGCCGGTTCTGGGAGGCCAGTGGAGGGGCTCGCGGGGCGATCGGGGAGGGAGTGCGCAGGGGCTGGGAGGCTGAGAGAGGGAGGTGTCGGTGGGGTGGGATTGGACGAGGGGTTAGGTGGGGGGCTCCCCTCGAGGGGTTGGTGCGGTCGTGGCGAGAGGGGGGCCTAGCGCGGGAGTAGGTGGCGGACGGGCAGGTGGGGGTGTGGGGTGGCATGCGGGAGAGGGGGGCGGCGCCGGCCAAGGGGAGCCGGGTCGCTAGGGTTTCGGTCCCTTTGTTGGGCCGGCAGGTGGTGGCCAGCTGGGCCACCACACCCAGTTGGGCCAGGGGGGTTTGGTCCTCTCTTTTTTGTTGTTTCTTTTTCTTTTATTATTTTTATTCTCGTACCATTTATTATATTTTTAATATTTTCTTTTATTCTATTATGTATATATATATATATATATCTTTCTGTTTTAATTATATGGTTATTGAAATAAATCTTAAGAAGCCCGGTTCTGTTATATAATTCATTAGGGAATTTTTATATAACTCCCCCGACATTTTTATTTCAACCTTATAACTTTTCTCGTTTGATTTTAAACTTAAGTCTTAAATTCGAACTGCCTCAAACAATCGCGAGATCAATGATAGGAAACACGGTGACGTGCCATCCTTTGCATAGGTTTACTGTAGTTCAATTACCGGGATTACTGTAGCCTAATCCGGGGATGTCACAACTCTCCCCTACTAACAAGAATTCTCGTCCCGAGAATTAAAAGGTAGAAGGAAAGAGCTCGAGGTATTCATCACGAAGATGATCTTCGCGTTCCCAAGTGGCCTCATCTTTAGAATGATTTGACCATTTCACTTTGAGGAACTTGGTGACTTTGCGACGAGTCTTACATTCAGCCCGGTCGAGAATGCGGACTTGATGTTCTCTATAAGAGAGGTTTTGTTGCAGTTGTAGCATATCATGATCCACTGTTTGAATAGGATTCTTGAAGTAGCGACGGAGCTGAGACAGATGGAAGACATCGTGAACCTAGGAAAGATTTGACGGCAGATTCAATTGACAAGCTACTTTTCCACGCCTTTCGAGAACAGTGAAAGGACCAATATAGCGAGGAGCTAACTTGCCCTTGATTACAAAACGGTGTGCACCTCTCATTGGTGTGATACAAAGATATGTCTTTTCGCCAGGTTGATAGACCATATCCTGATGATGACGGTCATACTGACTTTTCTGACGGGACTGAGTAGACTTCACATTCTCATGAATAATGCGGACTTGATCTTTAGTATGTTGGATAATATCCGGACCGAGGAGCGATTGGTCCATTGAACGGTGGCTCTGGAATTCCATACGAAGCCAAGTGTAAAGGATACTTTGGAGTCAAAATGTACAGGAGAGTCAGGTATCAATCATGTGGAACTTTGGGTTATGGGTCCACCATTTGGACCCAGAGTAGATAGAGGGGTGGCATATTATATGGTCTTCGTAGCAAGACATATCAGATGATAATCTATCAGTTATGTTGGCAACAACATCGGTACCAATGGTGGGGGAAGACTAGAACCATTTTCCTGCTCATTGAAACGAGGCAGACCAATAGGCAAGGTTCTCGTCCACCGGCGGCTACCGGAATGTTATCCACAATAGTAACAGGGTCTTACTGATAGAGTTGTATACCGAGATTTTTATCTAAGCGGGGAATTAACATTGCTTAGATAAGTTATGCCACAAGAAAGGTCAAACAGACCAATGAGAATGAGAATGTGTGCACACACACAAGAATTTAAAGTACACCATTCCTGAGGAGAATATAGAGTATGGTATACATGATATGTCATCAAGTACTTAACCATTTAGATAAAGAGGCAAGAAGAATCATCATGTTTATCCATACCATGCAGTTTTGATAATTGATTAGGAACAATTTAGCATCGCGCTTCCAATGTTCCTGTTGAAATTTAAAGTACCACATCCGTGCTTTGGGGTAGCATCGACATGGTCATCAGATAGAGGTTGGACTTGTGGGTATACAAAGAGGAACCAGGAGGAACAACTTACAAAGTTAAGTCATACAATTTCCTCATGGTAGAATGGCGAACCTTACAAATGGAAGGATTTATAACAATAGGTCCTGCGGCCCAGTGTGCCAAACAAGACATCACCGTACCGGGTTACATAAGACCAAAGTTATAATTATTGGAAAATGTTCCAACCATCATATTTGCCCGAGATTCAGATCTGATTGGTGTCGGGACACCTCAGACTCAAGATGTTGGAGAAGAAAAAGTGATGATGCAGGATTCTCAGGGTATGAACTTCACAAGCAATCCTTGAATCATGAGTTCGATTCTAAGACATATGAACACAATGTCAAAACATTCGTGCCCACAAAGAATTCTTTCACCAAAATGCAACTGAGTTGTGAGTTGAGAACCATCATCGAGGATATCAAGGACCTTGTGTAAGCCTCGATTAGCTCTTATGAAGTAACTTCTTTCCTTGATCAAATCAGTCAGTGTCTTGGCGTGCTAAGAGAAATGATATGAAGTGAACATAACAAATCTTCAAAACATATAACACTTCGCTCATGCATGGATGATTTGGTATTTCCCAAGAGGAAGCAAAACAAAACTTTCACATATTCACGGCGGAAAGATTGCACGTGAACTTTGGGGAAATACACTTCTTCTATCAAACATATTCTTCACAAGCTAGGCACAAAGATAAAGCTTTCAAGGGCTTCATCGTGAACCATGAATATGTTGAGGGTGTGGTTGATGGGCTCAGCATCAATCCCTCAAGACTTTGACAGGGATGAATTTCCAAAGTTATAATATCAAGGAAATAGCATTTGTCAAATCAAATGGTCTAGTGTCATAAGCTCGAGGCAACAACAACAATTAAACATTGGTAAAAGGGTGCACTCGAAAATACTAACGGAGTAGCACAGCCAATGTCAAAAATGATGAGTCAACACCCAACACACTTAAGAACGAAACAATCAGTTGTTAACCTCAAGGCAATAAGGTTGCCAGAAGTTTTGGAATCACACATCAGAGTTCAGTTGTTGGTAGTCTGGTTTGAAACAACACGGGACCAAGAATGAATGGTGATGGCGAGAAGTATTACTATATCAAGAATTCTTAACAGGTGCAATGATGCTCACAACATTCTTGATAGAAAAGATAGTAATACTCCAAGGTAGAAGATAATCATAAGCTGGATAATGAGGAACACAAAGGACAACATAAAACATGAACAAGTTTGTGTTGGAGAGAAGGCAAACAAGGATGTCGATGATAATACCAAACATCAAGGGTGCAAGGATGGTATTTCTCATCATGCATTCGATTGATACCCTCCATGATCTCGGAATGCTGATGATGATCACGACACGATTGTCGAGAACTTCACGAAGATGTAATTGATCAGCGACGACATCAAGCAAGGAAATGATGAAGCCAGAGGTTGTCGGAATCACAGATAAGACTGCTAGTTTTAGAATTGAGATTGCCTTTCAGGACAACCAACATGATGTGGAAAGATTGATGTAAGTGTATTGCACGACTGGATATGTGCTCCGAGGATGTGGGATAGAGATAGCATGGTCAACCTCTAGCGTGATGATGATGTAGCTTATTATCTTCGAGTGACATGATCGAGCACAAACTCGTAAACAAGGAAGATTACCAAAAGTTGTTGAATCGCAATGCATACTCGATTCAGTTGTCGATGTACTCGCGTGTCCAACAACTCAAACACGAGGAAGATGGAATTAATGAAAATATCATAGTTGATGAGGAGCTCACAAGAAGTTATATAGCTCCGTGATATCCTCGAGCTACAAGGAATAATATTCGGAGGTAGATCAACATTAAGGCTTGGACCGATGTATTGATGTGAAGAAGACAAGTACTTTAACTCATCTAAGAATGAAATCAAGGTAGGACAACATGGTCGAAACCATGATTACAAAGGACAAGATCACCGGTACCAGATTCAAACCACAAAATGAATGATTATTGATACGAGAAGTTTCTATGATAGGATCAACGTCGTTTCCATGGGCATGAACACAGAGTTCAAGGTCGACTCCCACTTCATCAATACATCACCTGCCATTTATTCCTCGCCTTTGATCAGGTTGTAGCTTTGAAAGAATATTCGGCATAACACCATAAGTGTAAGACTCGTGAAAACTCTTCGGGTCATATTGATTTAGGAAGGCATAGGTTCAACCCATCGGGGCATCTTAGGAACATATACCACAAACTTCAAGAGTAATTAACACATGCTTGAAGGGCATGGCTGACAAATCGTATGGTACAACTTATCGAAGGGATAAGACACAATTTACCAATGGCATCATGTGTCAGGGGAAGCAATCACAAGAATTTTCTAAAGCAAAGGATGTCGTCGGATAATAACTCAATGAGTCTGGCAATCCACAAATGATCTGATGTGAGTATCAGTACTCAATCAGAGGGGGTAAAACGCAAGGCATCGGATCATAGAAGATCTGAAAAATGTCGATACTTAACTACCAAAGGAATTAAGATTTCCAGATTGGTGTATCATAAACAGATGCTCTGGTCAAATACCAGTAAGTTGAATGGACTTAGATGGACAGCCAACCAAAGTAGATTTGTCGAGAACCCGCTCCGTCTGGAAGGACGTCTGAGCCGGAAGATAATTCATGAGTATCAACAGATGATTGTGTGCATTCACCCAAAGGTAGAATCAATAAGATCACAAGAAAATTCACAATGGAATTTTAATGAATGCGGCTAGTCATATGGATTTAACCATAATGCAAGCACGTGAGAAAGGTCATGAACATTAGGCTACGGAGGATTTAGGAAGACCGAATAGTAAGTCGAAGAACTTTCGAAACCCATGACAACTGATGATGGACGAATCCCCGATAAGATAATTCGTTGCATCTCGTAACACAAGAGCAATTGGAGAATAAAGTATGAACGACATTTGTATGTAGTCATCCGTAGTGGTTGACGAAGGAAGGGAAAATTGCAGAAGCAATGAGCACAACAGCTCAAGAGAACATCGAAGAGTAACTGCAGTTCTTCTGAGGGATAAAGCCATCGTCTGGAATTACGGGGCTCTCCGGGAGGAAGTATTTACGAGAACCTAATGTTAGAGTTAGCAAAATCTTTATCCCGAAAGAGAAGAGAGAGTAGAACCCAGAGTATAGGAAAGGAGTAAAAGATGCCAATACCACCCAATTGAGATGTGGGCCCGTAAGCCACAACATCAGTGTTAGTAATGTTTTTCAAACACTAGACTCAACTTCGGCCAAGGAGTTGGAAAGGGGGCTACCTACAGGCAGTCGGCTCTGATACCAATTTGTGACGCGCTCGGTTTAATCGTACGCTAATCATACACGCAAATACGTACGATCAAACCCAACGACTCACGGGAAGATATCACAACACAACTTTAGACACAAATAAAATAATATCTGCTTCATATTACAAGCCAGGGGCCTCGAGGGCTAGAATATGGAAGCTCGATAAACACACGAGTCAGCAGAAGCAACAATATCTGACTACAGACATAAAACATGGGGTGCCTTAGAGAAGTCTAGCACAAAAGATACAACGATCGAACGAGGCGAGGCCTCCTGCCTGGGAGCCTCCTAACTACTCCTGATCATCAACGGCCTCCACATAGAAGACACCATCGGGGCGGCAGGCGGCGGCTGGAAACTCCACTCCTAGACTCCATCATCTGGTCGTAGCACGGATCAAGGGGGCAAAGGGGGAGCAAAACATCGGTGAGTACTCGTCCAAAGTACTCGCAAGTCTTACGTCAAAACTATTCTAAGTATGCATCAGTATCAAAGAAGGGGGGTTATATGTGGACTGACTGCAGCAATGCGAGAATAGAGAGAGAAGGCCTACTCCTATCGAAGACTAGCATCTTCAGGGTCTTGCAGCAAAAGACGAGAAAGAGCAAGGTAACACAAAATAAATAGTCATATTGTTGCAGCAATATTAAAGTGAGGTCATGCCCAGAGATCCTCCCTCGACTCCGTGCGAGGAAGCAATCCCGAGGCAACTAATTCCAGTTAAGTAAAAAGAGTAGTTGTATAAGATCAGGGCACCACTCCAAGTCGTCCTGTAACCGTGGACACGGCTATTCGAATAGTTAATTTTCATCCCTGCAGGGGTGCACCACATGTCCCGTCACTCTCGATAACACTCTGGCCGGACACACTTTTCTGGGTCCTGCCCGGCCTCGGAATATCGACACGTCGCAGCCCTACCTAAGATGAATCAGAGGCCAGCCCGCCGGTCTAAATCCTAAGCGCAAAGGGTTCACGGGCCAGTTCCCCTCCGCGCTCCTACACGATGCGAGGGTGGCCGACGTAAGTCCTAGCATCCCTTAATCACAAGCGCAACGCATCTCGGGACCACTCTTGCGTGCGCCACTACGTTGCTGACATATGAAAAGCTTCGGCTGATACCACGACGCCGAGTACCCATAATTCTTCCCACGTAGCTGGTTAGTGCGAAAAGGTCTCCGACCAACCCAGATCAAATACCCAAATCCATTAACATTTTAATTAGGCCATCAACACAATCTCGCGGGAATCCACCCGTCTTACAACTAATCACCAAAGATCCCAGTTGTTAGGGCATAGTTTATGCCTAAGTAATTTTGGTGATTGATGATAGTACCGCAAAGGACTAATTGTGTGTGTTAAGATTTCAGATAACACATGCCAACGGCACAAGAGGACTCGCCCCCTCTTTCCATGGAACAGAAGCTCGGTGTTCTCTACGATTCTCTTTCTTTGAGTCATAGGAACGCCGTACTATTAAGAGGGGACCCGTAGTGGAAAGCTTTGGGTGGAATCAATTTTGCACGCACACACTTTATCTCCTTTCCCCTTGCCTGCAACTTTGGAGTGGCTCCCGCCTTTGTTGTTATCTCATCTAAGAAAATGGTCCCTCAGCGGTAGTACCGCTGTGCCTAGCGGTAGTACTGCTAGCCCTAGCGGTAGTACCGCTGGAGTGCTAGCGGTAGTACCGATGCAGCCAGCGGTAGTACCGCTAGCTGGCGGTAGTACTGCCCCTAGTCAGCGGTAGTACCGCTAGCTGGCGGTAGTACTGCCCCTAGTCAGCGGTAGTACCGCTCCAGGAGCTTAGTACCGCCTTCCTAGCGGTTGTACTTCGACGGACCTTTTTACGAAGACTTTCTTGGCGGTGGTTGGCCCGGTAGTGCTTATGCACTACCATGGGCCCAACGGTAGTACCGCTGCAGCCAGCGGTAGTACCGCTGGAGTGCCAGCGGTAGTACCGCTGTAGCCAGGGGTAGTACCGTTGGAGTGCCAGCGGTAGTACCGCTGCATCCAGCGTAGTATCGCCAGGCACTAGCTGTGAGTGGGAAAACGGTTGGATTCCCCCCCCCCCCACTATATAAGGGGTTCTTCTAGCTGTGGAACCTAATGTCTTACCCTCCCAAGCTCCATTGTTTCTCCCTAAGCTCAAAAGTGCCCGATCTCTCTCCCTAGCCAATCAAACTTGTTGATTCTTTAGGGATTTGTTGAGAAGGCCTAGATCTACACTTCCACCAAGAGAAAAGTTGATTCCCCCACCAATCCCTTGCGGATCTTGGTACTCTTAGGTGTTTGAGCATCCTAGACGGTTGAGGTCACCTCGAAGCCACATTCCATTGTGGTGAAGCTTCGCGGTCTTGTTGGGAGCCTCCAAGCTTTGTGTGGAGTTTGCCCCAACCCTGTTTGTAAAGGTTCGGTCGCCGCCTTCAAGGGCACCTATAGTGGAATCACGGTACCTTGCATCCTGCGAGGGCGTGAGGAGAATACGGTGGCCTTAGTGGCTTATTGGGGAGCATTGTGCCTCCACACCTCTCCAACGGAGATGTACTTCCTTTCAAAGGGAACGAACTTCGGTAACACATCCTCGTCTTCATTGGTTCCACTTGTGGTTATCTCTAACCTTTACTTTGTGTATGCTTATGTTGTTGTCTATCTCTTACTTGTCTTAGTAGCTCTTGTTGTTAGCTTCATTACGGTTCACCCCATTGTTGTTATTTTTGTGAACCCGTATGTTGTTTACCCTAACTTGTTAAGATTAATTAAAAAGTGGCTGTTGCCTATTCACCCCCCCCCTCTAGTCAACCATATCGATCCTTTCAATTGGTACCAGAGCCACGTCTCTTTATTAAGGGTTTAACCACCCGAAGAGTATGGAAGATGATGAGGGAGTTCCCCGTGCACAAACCAAGGGCATGGAATTGACTTCGATCACAAGGGACGACTTGAATACGGCTATGGCCACACTCAAGACGTCCATGACGAACGAGGTCAAGACCATGCTTAAAGAGTTAATGGAGGGAATTAAAAACTCTCCCGAACCGGCATTGGTGGTTAAACCCACCACCACGGATTCGGAGGCCAATTCCGTCAGGGAAACGGCTAAAGGTATGCGACCTTCCCAACCTCTCGAAAATGATGGGAATGGGACGTATGCATCTGTTCCACCACCCGTAGTCTATGGAGGACCGATTCGCACACCGCGTCTTAATCCTGTTGGTCCTCCTCCTAAGCTTGTGAAAGGTGACTTTGCTAACTAGGTATTTTCTATTAAGTCTCATTTGAATCACAGCTCAACAAATTTGTGGAGAATCATCGAGCAAGGATATTATCCCCATGATCCAAGCAACCTCACTCCAAGAGAAGATGCGGACAATCAATACAATCACTCTGCTTTGTTTATTCTCCAATCCGTAGTGCCACCTGAAGATCTTCCTCACTTGCGTCCCTTCACTTTGGCCAAGGATTGTTGGGAGCACATTATGGTGTCATCCAAGGGAAGCTCAAGCATTCAACGGCCCAACTATGAAGTGATACTTGATAAGGCCGATGAGTTTGTGATGAAGGAAGACGAGGATCCTCGTGATCTCTATCGGAGAGTGACTGCTATTGCTGTGGCACTCAAGGACCATGGGAGCAAGGATGTGGATGATACATGGGTCAAGCGCAAGTTTCTCAAAGCCATCATGCCTTTCAATAAAGCCATGTCATCTGTCATTCGTCAGCGACCAGACTTCCACTGCTTGTCTTCCAGTGAGGTGTTGGATGAATTCATTGCAATGTCAATCATGAATGAAACAGCTGGCAATGCACTTGCTCGTGTTCGCTCAAAGAAAGCTTCACCAAACCTTGCATTAAAGTCAAAAGCAATGTTTGAAGAAGAGGAAGAGGATGAGGAAGAGGAGAGCTGCCCTGAAGACACAAAGTATGCCTATCATGAGCACATGGCTCTTGCGTCAAGGCAATTCTGGGGCAACAAGAGGAACTCAAGACCCACCTTCACCAAGAACAACTCGAGTGGGTTCAAACCCAAGCAACGAGTGAGGACATGTTATAACTGTGGTAACGTGAGTCACTTCGTGGCCGAATGTCCCTATGAAAAACGGGAAGACAACGGGGGCAAGCTCATTGGCAAAGACAAAACCAAGTCATTTCCAATCAAGAACAACTTTGTGAAGAAACCTCACCCAAAGGGGATGGTGGCCCTTGAAGAGTACCCTTCTGATGATGATGATGATGATGATGATACAGTGGCAACGACAACTGTTCTATTGCTACTCCCTCTCCCCAGAAGGTGTCGCACTTCAATGTCCCCAACGAGAACCACATCACCAAGTGCCTCATGGCAAAAGGTATCAATCAGGTAACCCCCATCATTAAGACCAACATCGCTACTGCTCCTTCATTGTTAAATTGTGTTGATGATAGTGATGTTGGGGAACTTAATGAGCATGATCTTGACAAGTTTCTGTGCACTATTAAGGGAGAATCCAAGAAGCACTTTGTTGCTCTCATGGAACAACCGGGTGAGGCCAATGACCTCATCGAGTCTCATGAGGAGACCATCTCCGAGCTTCAGGGACACGGTCGTGACTATGCCGATGAAATTGCTGAATTATCTATTGCTCTAGAAAAAGAGCGCACTCTTCGTTTGGCTCTTGAGGAGTCATACAACGATGACTGCGCTAAAATGCAAAAGAAACTAGATCATGATACTATTCTTACCCGTATGCTTAAGTCTGAGAAGTATGCTCTTGGGGTTGGCCATGACAGACTCAAAGTGGAGTTTGACACACTTGACAAGGCTCACAAGGTCTTGAAAGGTGTTCATTTCTCTCTGAAAGAGTTTCATGATCAACTCCAAGCAAAGCTTACCAAGGAGATCTCTACTTGTCCTCCCTTTGTGTTAATTGATAATGCTTGTACAACTAATCCTTGTTGTGAGCATGTACATATTGTGGAGGAAAATGCCAAGTTAAAGGAGAAACTTGAGAAGGGCCTTGTGGCATGCATACAAGGTGAGAAGAGCCTGAACGACCTCTTGAGCACTCAAAAGGGTGTTGTAGGAAAGGAGGGACTTGGACTTACCTCCAAGTCAAAAGGAAAAAGGAGGAACAAGAACAAACGATCTCCTACCCTCATGGACATCTTTGTCAAAGAGGGTGAAGGGACTCAGGAGGTGAACAGGAACAAGGTGGACGATGCTAACGTCAAGAAGGGCAAAACCATTCCTACTAACACAGCCGACAAACTCAATTCTTCTTATGTCTTATGTCGTGCTAGTGATGGGCATGTTTATGCTAGATTTGTTGGTTCCTACTATGAGTCCATTAAATGGGCTATCTGGGTTCCTAAGGCCCTTGTCTCTAACATGAAAGGACCCATTAAAAAATGGATACCTAAAACCAAGCCTTGATCTATTGCAGGAGTTTGCTTCCGGTGGGGTCTCATGGTTGTCGATAGTGGAGCAACAAATCATACGACCGGAAGCAAGGACTTAGTGGTGGATGTGCATCCTTCTCCATCTATGCCCACCCATGTCCAATTCGCCGATGCATCCTCGTCAAAGGTATTGAGATTTGGTAAGGTGGTCATCTCTCAAGAGTTATCTATTGAGAAGGTCATGCTTGTTGAGTCTCTTGCCTACAATTTACTTTCGGTTCGTCAACTTGCAATTATGGGTTTTTCCACATTCTTTAATCTTGATACGATGGTCCTCCTGTGGAGCAAGACTCTTAAAGTAGCCTATGTTGGGTATGTAGAAAATGGTATTTATGTGGTGAACTTCTCAAAGCGACCCACTAAGACCGCGACGTGTTTAATGGCTAAAGTTGATGTGGGCTGGCTTTGGCATTGCCGACTAGCTCATGTCAATATGAGATCTTTGCAAAGTCTTCTAACAGGGGACCATGTTCGTGGACTAACAAATGTGAGTTTTGCTAGAAATCGTGCTTGCAGTGCGTGCATTGAAGGAAAGATTCATGAAACTGCTCATCATCCAACAACTCTCATTTATACTAAGAGGCCATTAGAGCTCCTACATATGGATCTTTTCGACCCTCCATCATTTGATAGTCTTGGAGGTAGAAAGTACTGCTTGGTGATTGTTGATGACTACTCAAGATACACCTGGGTATATTTCTTCAAAAGGAAGAGTGAGACTCAACAAACTATCATCAACTTTGCTAATGAAGCTCAACATCAACATGAAGCAAAGATCTTGATGATTAGAAGTGACAACGGCACCGAGTTCAAGAACTACACCTTGGATGAGTTTCTAGGTGATGAGGGAATAAAACATCAATATTCAGCACCATATACCCCTCAACAAAATGGCGTGGCAGAAAGGAAGAACCGGACCTTGATGGACGCTGCAAGAACAATGATGGCGGAATTCAAATCTCCATATAACTTTTGGGCAGAGGCCATCAACACAGCATGTCATGCGTCCAATCGGCTCTATATCCGCAAAGGCTTGAACAAGACTCCATATGAGATTCTCACTGGAAACAAACCCAATCTCAAGTACTTCCGGGTATTCGGTTGTAAGTGTTTCATTCTCAAGAAAGGTGCACGTTTAGATAAATTTGATTCTAGAACACATGAGGGCATCTTTGTTGGTTATGCTACAAACTCTCATGCTTACCGTGTCCTCAACAAGTCCACCGGACTCATTGAGGAGACGTGTAATGTGGAGTTTGATGATAATAATGGCTCCCAAGTGGAGCAAAAGTGGTCTTTGTGATGTAGGTGATGAAATTCGTCCCCAAGCCATAAGAAGAATGGGGATTGGTCAAATACTCCCCATTGAGGAACCCCTTGTGGCCGAAGGAGAAGGACAATGCTCTACTCAAGTGGAGCCATCACCCTCACAAGCCCCACAAGCTTCCGATGAACAAAGAGAAGACTCTCAACAAGATGAACAAGCTCAAGGTCAAGATAAATTGCCCAATAATGATGATGTGTCCCATGATATTCAAGCACTTACCCAAGGTTCTGAACCTGCTCATGATCAAGATCAAGTGCAACCACAAGATCCAGAACAAGTAGAAGCACAAGATCAAGATGAAGAGCAACCACAAGTACAAGGACAAACAAGTGAACCTACTCAAGTCGAAAGTCAAGATGATCAGGATACTGTCTCACAATTCCCTTCTGCAGCACCAACAGCCGGTGCCAAGGGAGGCTCAAGACGCAAGGGCAAGCAAAGTAAACAAGTCGATGCTCCCCAGTTATCCAATGAAGAACTCTTGGAGGGTCGAGCAGCCAAGATTGCGAACAAGCTGAGAGTCAAGTCACATCTTATGAAGAATGTACTTGGCAGTTTAAAAAAGGGAGTATCCACCCGTCAATAGATTTGGAATTATTGTGAGCATCACGTGTTTGTTTCGTATTGTGAACCTCAACAGGTACAGGAAGCGCTCGATGATGAGGATTGGCTTATGGCCATGCATGAAGAACTTAACAACTTCGAGCGTAACCAAGTCTGGGATTTAGTGCCAAGACCAACGGAGTTACATAATGTCATCGGGACCAAATCGACATTCAAAAACAAGCAAGATGCCAATGGAATTGTGATTCGAAACAAGGCAAGATTTGTGGCTCAAGGCTACTCCCAAGTCGAGGGTATCGACTACGGTGAAACCTTTGCCCATGTTACTCGTCTAGAATCTATTGGCATGTTGCTTGCATTTGCTTCTCATCATAATTTCAAATTACAGCAAATGGATGTGAAAAGTGCCTTTCTTAATGGTACTTTAAATGAGTTGGTCTATGTCAAACAAACCCCGGGATTCGAACATCCCAAGCTCCAAAATCATGTGTACAAACTTAATAAGGCACTCTATGGCCTTAAACAAGCCCCACGTGCGTGGTATGAGTATCTTACTGAGTTGTTACAAGATCGTGGGTTTGAAATTGGGAAGATAGATCCCACTCTTTTTACTAAGAGGGTTAAAGGGGATTTGTTCATATGCGAACTATATGTTGATGATATTATCTTTGGTTCTCCTAACATTTCCTTCAATGAAGAATTTGTTGCACTAATGACCGAGAAATTTGAGATGTCCATGATGGGAGAGTTGAAGTTCTTCCTCGGCTTCGAGATTAAACAAGGCCTAGAAGGGACCTTCATCAAACAATCCAAGTACACTCAAGACATGCTCAAACGGTTCAAGCTTGAAGATGTCAAGCCGGTCAAGTTCCCCATGCCAACAAGATGCAAGCTTGATAGTGATCCCAATGGTAAAGCAGTGGATCAAAAGGTATATCGCTCCATGATTGGATCCCTCCTTTACCTTTGTGCATCTAGACCAGATATTATGTTGAGTGTAGGGATATGTGCATGGTTTCAATCCGCACCAAAAGAAAGTCATTATATGGTTGTTAAGCGAATCTTTCGATATTTGGCTCATACCCCAAACTTTGGCCTATGGTATCCCAAAGGAGCAAACTTCAACCTAGTAGGCTATTCTGACTCAGATTGGGCAGGAGATTGTGTGGAGAGGAAGTCAACTTCTGGAGGATGCCAATTCCTTGGTCGCTCAGTGGTAAGTTGCTCTTCAAAGAAGCAGAATTGTGTCTCACTATCATCCACCGAAGCTGAGTATGTGGCAGCTACAAGTTGTTGTGCACAATTGCTATGGATGAGGCAAACTTTAAAGGATGTTGGTGTCATTTGTGACAAAGTGCCTCTTCTATGTGACAATCGAAGTGCTATCAAGATTTCCCTCAACCCAGTGCAACATAGCAAGACCAAGCATATTGATATTCGCCATCACTTCATTCGTGAACATATCAAGCTAGGTGATATTGAGGTTCACTTCATCCACACTGAAGAGCAACTTGCAGATATTTTCACTAAGCCCCTAGATGAAGCAAGGTTCCGGGAGTTAAGGCATGAGCTAAATATCATTGATTCAAGTAATGTGGATGGAAGCTAGGCACGTTGCACCTTACTATGCATTCTATCTTGTTCTAGATGTAGGCATGGACATAGGGGGAGTGTTGTTCTCTCAATGAACTCTTCCTCCCCCCATTATGCATAAATTGATCTAGTCTTTCACTTTAGCCATTACCAAATGGCAATTGTGCTTCAAAGACGAGCGTCGGTCATGAACCCAAGGATAATTCTTCGCGGTGTCATACCTTTGTCTCAAACATAGGTGGCCTCGGCCACCGCCCCCACCTTTCTCTCATATGGAAGAAAGGATACAAAATGACAAGTCAGTATATCTTGCTGGTGCTATCTTCTTATTTTCACTAACATGTCATTTGCCCACGTCTTTCTGATCTCCTATGTCTCGTTGTGACATTTGCAGCGGTACTACCGCCAGGGGTAGCGGTAAAACCGCGAGGACCCCAGTCTACCACGACCTAACTAGGAATTTTTAGGGCTGTCTCAAGGGGGAGCAGTACTACCGCCAGGGGGAGTGGTACTACCACGTGGACCCCAGCGGTACTACCGCTGCAGTCAGCGGTACTACCGCTGGCCCGTACCCCTTGGGCTATATAAAGGAGGGGGAGCCCGTTTTTCCTGCCTCTTTCTTCTTCCTCGTGGCTCCTCCCTCCCCAACCCCGAACTCCCCCTATTTGGATCTCTATCCGTGGAGCCCCTTCTCTCCGTTGAGTTGGATGGTTTGCTCCACTTCTCCGTCCTCCACCAAGTGCCATGGACTCCGGTAAAGCTCCTCCCTTTATTCTCTTGGTTGATGTTTTCTTGTTCTAGGGTTAGGAGCATTGGTGATTTGGATCCATGTCTATGGTATTGTGCTTTGTTCTTGGATGGCATGAAGGAGATATTCGAGGGGAGTGTAGGTCCTATGATTCATTGCCTTTATATTGCCATGCCCTAGGTTCTTCATGTTTTAGATCAAGCACTTCTTCTATTTTGGATTAGATCTAAAACTTGAATCCTCTTGACTAGGCATGTATTTATTTAGATGATTCTTGTGATCCTCATGTGTTTAGGGCTGTGCTGGTGTTTTTAGTGATTATACACAGTACCCATGGCCCTCGTAAATCCAATCTAGCCGTTTCTATGGGTCATTTTTCATATTCAGATCTAAAAGTCAACCCCCTAGCGGTACTACCGCCAGGGGTAGCGGTACTACCGCTAGGACCCCAGTAGTACTACCGCTAGGGGTAGCGGTACTACCGCTCGGACCCCAGCGGTACTACCGCCATGGGTAGCGGTACCATCGCCAGGAGGATATTATTTTTCTTCTTTTCATTTGCTTGGCAATGTGAGTTTACTTTTATGCCTCTTTTTGTTCATTGCCTTGACTCCTTCTGTCGCTCTTTTTCGGTGTGTGTCTTGTGTGCCACAGGTGGTGCTCGCCGCTCGAACCCCCCACGGGACACCCAGTCGAAACATTATCGCAATCCAGAGGCTCCAGAGGGCTCCGCCACTTCCGATCTGCAACCCAAAAAGAAGTCTTTCAAGAAGGCAGCTCACAAGGACAAGGGGGTCAACGTTCGCACTATGCCCCCTAAGGACTTTCTGCGGCTCCGCACCAAAAATCACTATCTCCAAGAGAAGGCTGTGATCAAGGATGTCGAGCATGTTTGGTCAACGGATCACTGCAGGATCTATCGCGACATCATCAAGCACTTCAAGAACAGTTTTGTTCCAGTTCAGTGGATTGACTTGGCTCACCTTCAGCGGAACCTGGATTACTTTGGTGACGCTCTCTCTTTGATTGACAAGCTTGGCATTAAGGAGATCATCTCCTTCAAGAAAGACTTTGATCCAGATGTTGTCGCCCAATTCTATGTCACTGTTCACTTCTCGCCTGATGACGAGCGCACCATGGTTTGGATGACTGGTACTCAGAAGATGACAGGTTCCTGCGTGAATTCATGGCATTTCTCAAGGTCGTCTTTCAGGGAGCTGACACTCCTATTGGGTCGCGTCCTCATGCTCCAGCTTCCACTGATAGGCCCCCCGCCAAGGACAGGCTGCAGCAACTTTATGTGAAGAAAGGTGTGCTCCCCAAGAATCTGGATATCATGCATCGGATCTTCCGCAACACCCTCTTTCCTCGCATTGGCAACTTCGACGAGGTGCATGGTTCTCTGGCTGAGATGCTTCTGCTTTGTGAGGAGGCTATGACTAAGGAGTCTGCCCCTCTCGATATTTTTGATGTGATGTTCACTGAGCTCTAGAACTGCATCATGATGCGCAAGGTTCCCATCTACGGGCCCTACTTGTTTGCCTATATTCGCCAGAAGTGGCACGACACCTATTTGCTTGAGGATTTCCACCTTCAGGTTGATTACTTTGTGCACGATCCTATCAGGCTCCGCATCAAGGACAAATGGGCCAACCCATCAACTTCATCTCAGCACATGGACACTGACACAGAGACTGCTGCTGACAGAGGCACCGCTTCTCAGTCCCGCTCTTCTGCTATGCCATCTTGGGCAGTGCAACTGCAGGATAAAATGAAGACTCTCTTATGTATGCAGGCTAAGGGACAGTATCAGACTCATGTGGCCCAGAAGGAGAACCGTTAGAGGCACAAGCGTGTCCTGAGGACACTTGATGTTGAGATCTCCAGCGGCTCAGAGGATGACATCACTCCAGAGTCTGCTTGGATGCCGGATCAAGGTTATCAGTGGTATGATGCAGAGGAGGAGGAGGACAATGAGGAGGAGCAGGACGATCTGAATGCCACAGACGGGTCTGGGGATGATGAGAATGAGGAGTGACCACTTGTGTCTTTAGGTGTGCCCCTTTTTGGTGTCTTGTGCCAAAGGGGGAGAGAGTCTAGGAGTTGGATTTGAGAGTTGAACTTTGCTTAGCTTTGCTTATCTTTCGTGTTTGCTTTGAACTTGGTTTGCTTTTATTTGCTATCTTTGCTTTGTGTGATGTGAGACTTGAACTAGTGTGAGATTTATTTCCATCATATGTTGTGAGTCATATGCTCCTTATTTTTATATATCTATATCTTATTGTTCACATATTATTCACTGTGCAAATCCGGTATTGTCATCAATCCACCAAAAAGGGGGAGATTGTTAGGGCATAGTTTATGCCTAAGTAATTTTGGTGATTGATGACAGTACCGCAAAGGACTAATCGTGTGTGTTAAGATTTCAGATAACACATGCCAACGACACAAGACGACTCGCCCCCTCTTTCCATGGAACAGAAGCTCGGTGTTCTCTACGATTCTCTTTCTTTGAGTCATAGGAACGCCATACTATTAAGAGGAGACCCGTAGTGGAAAGGTTTGGGTGGAATCAATTTTGCACGCACACACTTTATCTCCTTTCCCCTTGCCTGCAACTTTGGAGTGGCTCCCGCCTTTGTGTTTATCTCATCTAAGCAAATGGTCCCTCAACGGTAGTACCGCTGTGCCTAGCGGTAGTACCGCTAGCCCTAGCGGTAGTACCGCTGCAGCCAGCGGTAGTACCGCTAGCCGGCGGTAGTACCGCCCCTGGTCAGCGGTAGTACCGCTCCAGGAGCTTAGTACCGCCTTCCTAGCGGTTGTACTTCGACGGACCTTTTTGCGAAGACTTTCTTGGCGGTGGTTGGCCCGGTAGTGCTTATGCACTACCATGGGCCCAGCGGTAGTACCGCTGCAGCCAGCGGTAGTACCGCTGGAGTGCCAGCGGTAGTACCGCTGCATCCAGCGGTAGTACCGCTAGGCACGGGCTGTGATGGGAAAACAGTTGGATTCCCCCCCCACTATATAAGGGGTTCTTCTAGATGTGGAACCTAATATCTTACCCTCCCAAGCTCCATTGTTGCTCCCTAAGCTCAAAAGTGCCCGATCTCTCTCCCTAGCCAATCAAACTTGTTGATTCTTTAGGGATTGGTTGAGAAGGCCTAGATCTACACTTCCACCAAGAGAAAAGTTGATTCCCCCACCAATCCCTTGCGGATCTTGTTACTCTTGGGTGTTTGAGCATCCTAGACGGTTGAGGTCACCTCGAAGCCACATTCCATTATGTTGAAGCTTCGTGGTCTTGTTGGGAGTCTCCAAGCTTTGTGTGGAGTTTGCCCAACCTTGTTTGTAAAGGTTCGGTCGCCGCCTTCAAGGGCACCTATAGTGGAATCATGGTACCTTGCATCGTGTGAGGGCGTGAGGAGAATACGGTGGCCTTAGTGGCTTATTGGGGAGTAGTGTGCCTCCACATCGCTCCAACGGAGACGTACTTCCTGTCAAAGGGAAGGAACTTCGGTAACACATCCTCGTCTTCATTGGTTCCACTTGTGGTTATCTCTAACCTTTACTTTGTGTATGCTTATGTTGTTGTCTATCTATTACTTGTCTTAGTAGCTCTTGTTGTTAGCTTCATTACGGTTCACCCCATTGTTGTTATTTTTGTGAACCCGTATGTTGTTTACCCTAACTTGTTAAGATTAATTAAAAAGTGGTCGTTGCCTATGCACCCCCCCCTCTAGTCAACTATATCGATCCTTTCACGAGTAACATGGTTGAGTAACTGTGTGGCTGTAACATCGGGGGGAATCCGAGGTATCACCCTCTTTGGGTTCCGAACGATGTATCCGTCAAGGTGGGCTTAGAGGAATCACCCTCGGGGGTCCCACACTTGATGGGTTGCATCAGAGGCATCATCGGGAATGGTGAAAGAGGAGACACCCTCGATAACCACGACCGGCTAGCTATACTACAGAGATATCATCAGGAGTACTTAACGAGGTGTCACCCTCGGTACCCGATAGTATCTCTGTAGCGTCGTACAACTAAGGGGGGTGTATGTGATGTGTCGGGTCTGGCTCGTCGATCTGTGGATCGAGATTTGAAATCAAGCGGGGCAACTGGACTACGGGATCAGAGGGGATGACTGCTCCACCTATACTAAACAGATTTAAAGTACAGGACTGAAAGTAGCAGTTCATCAAAAACAGGCTATGCATCAGATATAGGAGCTAACTACAACAGTAGCAAAATACCAATGCAAGTAGTAGGAAGAAAGACATAGGCGATATAGGAATGATCAAGGGGGGTTTGCTTGCCTTGCTGCTCTGCGGCAAAGGACTGATCGGCAGGGTCGTAGATGTACCCGACAGCAGTGTCAGTCTCGGGGTCTACCGGTAAGAAGAGGGGCAAGAAACAATAAATAATAGCAACGGTGCAACACAATGCATGACATGGCAAGATGCAGGCTAGACATGAGCTAACGCAACAACATCTGTCATAGACGGGTCGGAAGAATATCTGACGATATTTTTCCGGGTCTCGGGCTACTACCGGACATATGGAAAACGATGAAAAAGTTCCATGTTTGCTATGCTAGGGACGCGTGACAAACGAATGGACCGTGTATCCGGGTTCGTCTCGTTCTGCTGATCAACTTTCATGTTGAAAATATTTCGATCCGACTTACGGATTATTTTATATTAATTTTTAAAGTTTTAATCAATAATTAGGAATTAAAAACAGATTTAATTAATTTAATAAAATGCTATTATGACATCACCATGATGTCACGCTGACATCAATAGTTGACTGGTCAACTGACCAGTGGGTCCCGAACATCATAGACACTAGTTTTTAATTAAGATTAAATAGTAATTAATGAGATAATTTAGTGGGAGACCCACGTGTCATACTCTAATTATTCTAATTACCCAATTAAATAATTAAATAATATATCTATTTATTTATTTAATAAAAACATTATTTTTATATTTATATTTTAATTTTCACTTTTCTTAAAAGAGCTTATGGGGCCTCCCTGTCATAGACAGCGGGGTGCGTTGGCCCCACCGGTAAGTGGCTTAGGCCACATACCCGTTTTTACGCAAATAAAACATCACGTATTTCTCCACATACCCACATACATAAATACATACATATGTGCATCTCATACATACAAAATACATACGACATCTAATACATACATACATACATACATACGCAATACATCATTTATTTTTATTTCTCTCAAAGATTCTCTCTCTCCAACCTTTGTGTTTAACACAGAACTCAACATCACACAGAGATGGACACATCTCCAAGATCACCTACGCAAACCTAACGGCGTCGGATCGGAGCGCCATTTGCCGGAACGGAACCGGGACGGCGCGAGGAAGGAGATGGTGGGAGGAGCCCGGGGAGGGGCTCACCAACGTTGATGAGAGGGCCCGATGAAGCCGGAGTTCTCGTGAGGCGGAGGTGACGGCGAGGAGGAGGACGATGCGGTGACGGTTCCGGTGAGGACGTGTCGGTAAGGTCGGTTGCCGGAGAGGCCTCCCGGAGGGGGCCGACCGTCGTGACGAGGAGGAGGGGTCTCCCTGCCCGGTCCCTCCTGGACCGAGCGGGAGGAAAGGGCCAGCGTGACGGGGTGACCAGGGGGGCCTCGGCCGACGAGGGAACCGGGAGGGCTCGGTCCGGTGGGGTGGGGTGAGCCGGCGAGTGAAGGAAGGGGAGGCGAGGCCGCCAGTTCTGGGAGGCCAGTTGAGGGGCGATCGGGGAGGGAGTGCGCAGGGGTGGGAGGCTGAGAGAGGGAGGTGTCGGTGCTGGTGGAGCTCCCCTCGAGGGGTTGGTGCGGTCGTGGCGAGAGGGGGGCCTAGCGCGGGAGTAGGTGCCAGACGGGCAGGTGGGGTGTGGGGTGGCGTGCGGGAGAGGGGGGTCGGCGGCGGCCAGGGGGGAGCGAGGGAAGCCGGGGTCGCTAGGGTTTCGGTCCCCCTGTTGGGCCGGTGGGTGGTGGCCAGCTGGGCCACCACGCCCAATTGGGCCCGGGGGGGGGGGGGGTTGGTCCTCTTTTTTTGTTTCTTTTTCTTTTATTATTTTTATTCTCTTACCATTTATTATATTTTTTAATACTTTCTTTTATTCTATATATATATATATATATAAATATATATAGCTTTCTGTTTTAATTATATGGTTATTGAAATAAATCTTAAGAAGCCCGGTTCTGTTGTATAATTCATTATGGAATTTTTATATAACTCCCCCGACATTTTTATTTCAACCTTATAACTTTTCTCGTTTGATTTTAAACTTAAGTCTTAAATTCAAACTGCCTCAAACAATCGTGAGATCAATAATAGGAAACACGGTGATGTGGCATCCTTTGCATAGGTTTACTGTAGTTCAATTACCGGGATTACTGTAGCCTAATCCGGGGATGTCACAACAGCGCTAGCTTGAGCGACGGCGGGGCCAACATGGCCGGCGACGAGATCCGCCCGAATGGAAGGAGCGTGAGCGACCTCGACGGTGACGGGGGCAGCAAGGAGGCGTCCATGGCGGCGAGGGGCGGCCGCGGAGGATTCACCGGAGCGTGCGATGGCGAGACAATGGTGGCAGCGGGTGGGGGAGCGGGAGAGGCCGCGCGAAAATGTCCCTCCCGACAAATCTCGTTGCGAATAGAGGCTGAGCTCGGGTCGGCCTCCTAGCCCGTGAAACTTGAGGTTGGGGCAGAAGTTTTGCCACGCCCCGTAAAAATATTTGCGGGCGGGGCGGGATGCGGGGTCTGCTAGAGTTGCTCTAAGCTTGCGGATACGTCACCATGCAGTCGAGACTAAAAATAACCTTTTCTTATTTGTTGTTGCCTGTCGTCATGTACCGGTGTTTCGGGCTGCCACAACGCTGATCCAATGACAACTACTCCCTCTATTCTAAAATAATTAAAATTTTAGATTTGTTTTAAGTCAAACTTATTTAAGTTTAAAAAGTGTGCTAACATCTACGACATCGAATACACATAGTACAAAAATATATTTGAAAGTGAATTTCAAGAGACTAATTTAGTATTCTGGATGTTAATATATTTTTGTATACACTTGGTCAAACTTAAACAAGTTTAACTTGTGATAAATTCAAATCTTTAGTTATTTTGAAAAGGAGGAAATCTGGGCGCGGCTGGGAACTTAATCCTCCAGACGGGCTTAGTAGACAAGAATATGACCCGCAATGAATTTGCAGTCTTTTTTAGAATATGTATTCTTTTCTTATAAATAAAATACACCATTGCGGCAATACCTGACCAACATAATACGCTAGCACCTTCCAGTAGAAATGTTTGAGCAAAATACATACACTGGGAATCTCCCAGTATAACAAAGATATGGGCAACAGAACAGGGAGTACTACTCGAACAGCAAATCAGGTCATATGTGCAGTATGAAATTCTAAGAAGTAGTGCCGAGTGGTCTCTTCTTGGTAATTAATTGAATAATCTGATTCCGCTTGGAATTTTTTAATTAACCGAGCAATTTTTTTAATAAATGTAGGAATCCTGCCATTTCGGAACGCACAGAGATTTCAGTTCATTTAGCTTCGCTCTGTACAGCTTTGGTATGTGCCCAGCTGCGAATAGAGGGTCGTCGTCGGCATATCGTTGACGTATTTCTATGGGTTTTTTTTTAAAGATCCGGCGATGGCTGGCTTGTATTAAAATAGCATGAAGCACATGGAGAAGAAATACATAAAAGGGTGGGAGGTGATCAATGGATCAAGGAAGTAAGAGGAAGAAAGACAAAAGGGGGGGGGGTAGCTAGTAGACTCTCATGGTGGTTCCCCAAAGGGGTGTTCTAGATGTATTGCGCCTGCGTCGCGCCACAGTTTCAGGGTTCTGTTGATTTCCTTCTTGATGTCTTGGGCTTGCCCCTTCTTGTTTCTGAAAGTGCATTTGTTTCTCTCCTTCCAGATCGCCGCAAGAATTATGATGACCATATTTTGATCGCTTTGCTTTGCTCTGCCGGTGCATTGCTTATCATTTTGGATATAATAGCTGCTGACTTGCTGCTGCCGGACCAATTGGTTGGGTGGATGGAATTGCAGCCGACATACCCTGCCACCTGCGACCACACTGCTAATGCTATCGGGCATTGCCAGAACAAGTGCACTGATGACTCAAGGTTTCTCAGGCACAGTTGGCAGAAATAGTTGTTTGCCCAGTCTCTTCTTTGTAGACGATCATTACACCATAACCTATCCTTAAGGAGCAGCCATGCAAAAAAGTTGAGCTTTGCCGGTGCCCAGGTGGCCCACATAAGCCGACGGAAGTCTGATTTATAAAACCCCTGGAATTGGGCTTTATATGCCGAGCCGGCAGAGTATACACATGAAGCTTCGTGTATCCAGCGGATAGAGTCGCTTATTTGCTCTTGCAGCCGGATATCCTTGTTTTGAATCCATCTATTCAACTTGATCGCTTCCTCCCATATGCTGGCGGTGTCACCGTGTGCGAGGTCTGCAATCCAATTGTTATTCTGGAGTGCCTCCTTGACAGTTCTATTTTTTCTACGGGTGTGCCTAAAGAGATTTGGGAAAGCCGACTTTAGGTTTCCCGAGCCTGTCCAGGGGCAATTCCAAAACGAAGCCCGTTCACCATTCCCTAGTGTTACTAACGTAGAGGCGTTGAACAAGGCTTTGTCATCATTATCACATGGGAGCTGCATGCCATTCCATGGTCTATCCTGGGTCGTCCAGGATAGCCATAGCCAGCGTAGTCGCAGAGCTCTGGTGAAACGTGTCATGTCTAGGATTCCGAGACGTCCGTTTTCTATTGGGCAACATACCCCTTGCCAACCTACTTTGCATTTACCCCCAGAAACCTCCTCGCGTTGTGCCCATAGGAATCGGCCGAGGGCCTTGTCGATCTCTAGAAGAAATTTTTTTGGTACCCGCAGCACAGATAGGGCAAAAGTGGGCAAGGATGTTAGGACATTCCTAACCAGAACTCTTCTACCGGCTATTGTGAGGAGTCTCCCTTTCCATCCAACGAGCCTGGCCCGAATTCTATCTAGGATGAACTGGATGTGGACGAGGCGCAGCCGCAAGAGCGTGAGGGGGAGGCCTAGGTATCTAACAGGGAAATCTACTGTTTGTCCCCCAAAACTACGCAGAACCTCCTGAAGGTCGATTCCTTCACAACGAATGGTCGTTGCCGTCGATTTCACTAGGTTAATACGTAGCCCCGTCGCGTTCCCGAAGTCATGAAGGATGTCAAGTAGCATGTCTATCTCTTGTCTGGTCGGTGTAGCAAAGATTACATCATCGTCAGCATAAAGGCTGACCCTAAAGGGGATTTGTCTACCCGACAGCAGAGCTAGCATCTGCCTATCTGTCACCCGTGATAGGAGTCTGTGAAGAGGGTCGATGGCTATGATGAAGAGAAGGGGTGATAGTGGATCTCCCTGGCGCAGCCCCTTGCGATGGCAGATATGGCCCCCAGGGATTCCGTTGAGCATGAATGACGATGATGAGGTTCTGAGCAGCAGAGCGATCCAGTCACGCCATCTGGCTGGGAATCCTAGCACTTGCAGCAGCTCTAGTAGGTATTCCCAGGAGACGTTGTCAAATGCTTTTGCAATGTCTAGCTTGAGGAGTAGTGCAGGTATCCTTTGACGGTGGAGTCTTCTAATCACATTTTGCACATAGAGGTAGCTATCTTGCGTGGACTTCGAGCGTAAGAATGCGGACTGTGCCGGAGAGATGATGTCTGATATCATCGTAGATAGCCGAAGTGAGAGGACTTTTGCGACTAGTTTGGCGAAGGAGTGTATCAAACTAATTGGCCTAAAGTCCTGAATCTCTATTGCTCCATCTTTTTTTGGGATGAGTATCACCGTTGCTGTGTTTAAACTACTGAAGTCTCCTCTTGCTAGATGATAGAAACTATTAAAAGCTAACATGACGTCGGCTTTGATATGCTGCCAGCAGCTTTTGAAGAACATTCCTATGTAGCCATCCGGACCCGACGCCTTTTCTAATGGAGAAGCTTTTATCGCATCCCATATCTCCGACTCGGAGAAGGGGTTGTCTAGCCCTGAATTTTGTAGATAGGGCATGTCGAGTGTAGTCCAATCAATGCCTGTGAGGCGGTCCGCTTTGGTTCCTAAGCTGGCGTTGAAGTGGCTGTAGATGAGTGCCTCTTTTTGCACGTGCGATGTTGCAATCTCATTTGTACTCTGAAGGCTGTGGATGAAGTTCTTTTGTCTACGGGATCTCATTTTAGCGTGGAATTTTTTTGTTCCAGCGTCTCCTACCCGTATCCAAGTTAGCCTAGATGCTTGCCGTATCCTTGCACGCTCGATCGCTGACAGTCCTAACAGACGTAGCTTTAGTAGCTTACGGAGGTTGAACTCAGCTTCGGACAGGCGCCGCGATTCCTGTGCTACATCAAATCGAAGTATCAGCTCAGCTGCTATGTAGTGGATTTTCGCATTGCTAAGAAAAACCTTGCTCCATATTCTAAGGTCGCGCGCAGCTTGCCCTAGCTTGATGTGTAGCCGTTGGAAAGCGGATGTTGCTTGTACCGGTCTACTCCAAGCCGCCATGACCGTTTCGTGAAAACGGGGGAGGTTTGGCCAGAAGCTATCGAACTTAAACATGGCCGGCCTAGGCGAGGTAGCTGTGTCGGCGAGGAGAAGTGGGCAATGGTCGGATGTAGCCGTAGATGCCGTTAAGAGGGAGGCACAGGGAAAAAGTTGTTCCCATGCCTGGTTGCAGAAGAATTTATCTATGCTGGCCATGGTTGGGTCACGACGTTCATTGCTCCAAGTGAAGCGCCTATTTTTGCATTTGATGTCTTTGAGACCCACAGTGTCGATTGCTGTTCTAAATGTGCCCATCAGCCTACGGTTCAGGTTGAGGTTACTCTTATCCCTAGCTTCGTAGATGAGGTTGAAGTCTCCGTTGATCAGCCATGGCTCCGCTAACGGAGGTGCGGAGAGGGTGATTTTTCGGAGGAAATCTTCCTTTCTGGCGTCATCCGTTGGACCATAGACAGATGTGATCCAGAAGCTATTGAGCTGCCCGAGAAGTTTTACTTTTGTTGTGATTGCATAGATTCCTACAGCATGAGATTCTACCGTAGCTAGATTCCTGTTCCAGAGTATTGCCGCCCCGCCACTTGCCCCGATAGACGGCAGCACTATGCAATCAGCTAGGGATTGCCCCCCAATATCCCTAATAATTGTTGGTGTCCAATCCGTGATCTTAGTTTCTTGAAGGCAGAGAATTGCAACGCGGTGTGCTAAAGCAACCTCACAAATGGCCGCTCTCTTGACTGGGTTGTTCAGTCCCCGGACGTTCCATAACATAATTGGAAGAAGGTTGTCATTCATTTGGAGACAGTAACAAACTCAATGGCTAAATATACTAGATGGCCTCTGGCCCAAGCACAACACCGCTGCTACCATACAAGGGGGGCGCCGACGTCCACCAATATGCCCCGGAATACGTCGACGATGATGATCTCTATCACTAACCTTACACATGAAACTAAAACCTAACTCAGTCCAGCTACTAGTCGGCCGCCATTGGAGCTGTGGGAAAGCTAACATACTAAACCTCGGCCTCTGCGGCATATCCATCGGGTCCCGCCATGCGTGCCATGACGCGCAGCGCACCGCTGTCTAAGTGTGTGAGCTTCGCAATGACAGCGATGTCGCTGTCCGACAGTGGCTCCTCGAAGCGCCGGATGAGCGCTTTTGCGACGTCCTCGGTCAGCTTCTCTCTCGGTCCTAAGAGCCCTAGTTCCTTGACGATGCGGAAGGAGGCACGCTGCGCCACCGGAATAGTCGATGTGTTAGCCGCAAGACGGACGTTGTGCCTAGTTGGAGTGGCTGCAGTGCGGCTCTTTGGCGGCGCTGACGGTCGTCTAGCCGGCGTGGCGAGGATGGCCGGCTCCGTTGCGTGGAAGAGTCCGCGGTGCTGCTGCAGGTTGCCGTCGTCGGCGGTGATCTCGAGCTGGCAAACACGGCTAGTGACGGCGCCTAGCTGCACCTCTATGGGTGAAAATACGGTCTAGAGAGATCTATTCATCCAGCTATACAACCCGGTGTAACCGTGACATTTTTGTGAGGTACCGGGCAATCCAATCCAACTTTTGGCCCGTATCCCACGGAAGACAAAAGTTCGGTAACTTTCAGGTGTGGACAGAATTTGGGAAACTATTACTATTATTGTTTGTATTAACTGGAAGAGGAAGACTATAGTTTGCATTGACCTCTTGCTGCTTCGAAGGGCAGCTAGAGACCGCTCAAAGACTCACTTGACACGGCTAGAGACACGGCTAGAGACCGCTTAAAGTAAGTACAATAAGGTACAGTCAGCATGCTGTAAGGATAAAAATATTATATTTTTGCTGAGTTGGATGAGAGAGAAGAGGAGAGAGAAGGGAAGCGGGCTCTTCGTGAAGAGCCAGCTCTAGCACGTGCTGCTAGGTGCTTTATGAGAATGAAAGGTGAGTCATATATGATAAAAATAGTACTCTTTTATAGCTAACTATTATATAAGCTAGCTATAAGATGAACTATAAGACTGCTTATAGCCAGCAGTTGGCAATAATATTAACCATGCTCTTAAAGACTTGTCAGCGTCAGTCATTTAGTAGCCCACAAAGGTTTTCTTGTAGTCTTGTTGCCATCCTACTCTATTTCTCATGTCGATTTGCTCGGTACAGGATTGGCGTATTTACCCATTCCAACCATTTTGCTGCCGAGACAAAGTGTAATAGTGACATCCCCTTCGAGGTACGAAAAGTCCATCGCACATTCTTGTTTGTTCTCTTGGTCTTGATCGAAGAGGACAATTTTGATCGAATAACATTTTTGAAATGGCGATTGTTCTTCAACGGACAACAATTATGCTTGTGCAATTGCCTTGCGTATTCATCGGAGCAAGGGAGCTATGAACGATACCACAAGCTGCGGCGATGGCACCCGCGGAGTATGGGTACGGGTGGAGCCTCTCCATATCCTTACCCGTTCCGTCTGATATTACCCATCACCCTTACACATATCTGTTAACGGTACAATTTTTTTTCCATACCCGTTACCCGACAGGGTAGACGGGTACCCGCGGGTAAAATTACCCATATTTGCAAACATCAATTTAAACAACTTATAGTTATAAAATGCATTGTATTGTATATTTTACAAAGATAGATTATAACTACAACACATACTTATAAAACAACATCATATAGTCATAAACCACAACACATAAGCATACACTTTCAATTCATAAATTATTGACATAGTGTAGATTGTAGAGATAATTTTGGATTTACATAAATTTTATATGGGTACATGGATATATGGGTATGGGTTATATGATTCCATAGCCGTACTCGCTCTATCCGATGGATTTTAAATTTTCCTATTTATATACCATGAATAAGTTTTTTTCCTATACCCTTACCCTAATAGGGTTTGTACATGCAGGATACATGGGTAATGGGTATCCATTGCCATCCCTAGAACATGGCGCTCGTACCTTGACGCGTCACAATTATGGTTCCCTCCTTCCAGCTCAAAGAAATGGTAGCATGTGAGGTCTCTATACTACAGTGACGGTGACTCATTTGTCCTTGAGAGGGTGACTACTTGACTCAATTGTTCAGTGTACGCACTTGCCTAACGACACAAGTCTAGGTCTTTGTTTTCACATGCATACTTTGGTGCTGGTTCATAAAAAATGGTTGAAAATGCTAACTTGGCAAATGTCAATTAGTCGATAACCCGATATTGCAGTGGTTTAGTTTAGACATTGACATTGATAATATGAAAATGGCTCGCAAAACTCCAAATGCAATATTGCATCGTGTATGCATATTTTTCCGAAATTGGGGCGTTAGAGCATCTCTAGCAGACCCCGTATAATGTCCCGATCAGCGAAATAACCGTCAAAATACGGGTCGGGATGAAAAAAGTTGTGAGAGTAGACCCCGCAAACGCGTCCGGCCCGTAATTTTTTTTGCGAGGCGTGGCAAAAGTCCGCCCTTAACCTTCAGATTCACGGGGTGGGAAGCCGACCCAAGCTCGTCCCTTATCTGCAAAGAGATTTGGCGCGAGGGAAATTTCCGCGTCGTTCCGCCCGCTCCCCCCTCCCCGGCAGTCGTTGCCCCGCCCATCGCGCGCTCCGAACCTTCTTCCCCGCCATTTCTTCATCTTGGAGTAGAAATGTTTGATAAAAATACATTTGTTTTTAAAAAGGAGGTTCAATTCTCGGCCTCTGCGTCAATCGATGCATACAGTCATTTTTATTAATTATTTTACAAAGGTCTGACAAGGTCATACATCAAGCCACCTAAGCCATCACTCACACCTACAAACAAGATAATGTTGTGTGCTCTCACTCTTTATATCAGAAACTGGAACAACAAACGGTGCAGCAAACGTAAACCATATACCACTTGCACACGTTTTAGAAGCCGTCATCATCATCGAACCACTGTCCAATCTTTAGGAGAAAGATGTTGGAATTATGCCCTAGAGGCAATAATAAATATAGTTATTATTATAATTCCTGTATCAAGATAATCGTTTATTATCCATGCTATAATTGTATTGAATGAAGACTTATATACATGTGTGGATACATAGAAAAAACACTGTCCCTAGCAAGCCTCTAGTTGGCTAGCCAGTTGATCAAAGATAGTCAGAGTCTTCTGATTATGAACAAGGTGTTGTTGCTTGATAACTGGATCACGTCATTAGGAGAATCACGTGATGGACTAGACCCAAACTAATAGACGTAGCATGTTGATCGTGTCATTTTATTGCTACTGTTTTCTGCGTGTCAAGTATTTGTTCCTATGACCATGAGATCATATAACTCACTGACACCGGAGGAATGCTTTGTGTGTATCAAACATCGCAACATAACTGGGTGACTATAAAGATGCTCTACAGGTATATCTGAAGGTGTTCATTGAGTTAGTATGGATCGAGACTGGGATTTGTCACTCCGTGTGACGGAGAGGTATCTCGGGGCCCACTCGATAATACAACATCACACACAAGCTTTGCAAGCAAAGTGACTTAGTGTAAGTTGCGGGATCTTGTATTACAGAACGAGTAAAGAGACTTGCCGGTAAACGAGATTGAAATAAGTATGCGGATACTGACGATCGAATCTCGGGCAAGTAACATACCGAAGGACAAAGGGAATGACATACGGGATTATATGAATCCTTGGCACTGAGGTTCAAACGATAAGATCTTCGTAGAATATGTGGGATTCAATATGGGCATCCAGGTCCCACTATTGGATATTGACCGAGGAGTCATTCGGGTCATGTCTGCATAGTTCTCGAACCCGCAGGGTCTGCACACTTAAGGTTCGACGTTGTTTTATGCGTATTTGAGTTATATGGTTGGTTACCGAATGTTGTTCGGAGTCCCAGATGAGATCATAGACGTCACGAGGGTTTCCGGAATGGTCCGGAAACGAAGATTGATATATAGGATGACCTCATTTGATTACCGGAAGGTTTTCGGAGTTACCGGGAATGTGCCGGGAATGATGAATGGGTTCCGGGTGTTCACCGGGGGGGGGGGCAACCCACCCCGGGGAAGCCCATAGGCCTTGGGGGTGGCGCACCAGCCCTTGGTGGGCTGGTGGGACAGCCCAAGAAGGCCCTATGCGCCAAAGGATAAGAAATCAAAGAGAAAGGAAAAAAAGGGGAGGTGGGAAAGGAGAGAAGGACTCCACCTTCCAATCCAAGTTGGATTCAATTTGGAAGGGGAGGACTTCCCCCCTTGGCTCGGCCGACCCCCTTGGGGCTCCTTGAGCCTCAAGGCAAGGCCCCTCCCCTCCCACCTATATATACAGGGGTATTAGGGCTGTTTTGAGACAACTTTTGCCACGGCAGCCCGACCACATACCTCCACGGTTTTTCCTCTAGATCGCGTTTCTGCGGAGCTCGGGCGGAGCCCTGCCGAGATCAGATCACCACCAACCTCCAGAGCGCCGTCACGCTGCCGGAGAACTCATCTACCTCTCCGTCTCTCTTGCTGGATCAAGAAAGCCGAGATCATCGTCGAGCTGTACGTGTGCTGAACGCGGAGGTGCCGTCCGTTCGGCACTAGATCGTGGGACGGACCGCGGGACGGATCGCGGGCGGATCGAGGGACGTGAGGACGTTCCACTACATCAACCGCGTTCACTAACGCTTCTGCTCTGCGATCTACAAGGGTACGTAGATCGGAAATCCCCTCTCGTAGATGGACATCACCATGATAGGTCTTCGTGCGCGTAGGAAATTTTTTGTTTCCCATGCAACGTTCCCCAACAGTGGCATCATGAGCTAGGTTCATGCGTAGATGTCTTCTCGAGTAGAACACAAAAGTTTTTGTGGGCGGTGATGTGCGTTTTGCTTCCCTCCTTAGTCTTTTCTTGATTCCGCGGTATTGTTGGATTGAAGCGGCTTGGACCGACATTACTCGTACGCTTACGAGAGACTGGTTTCATCGCTACGAGTAACCCCGTTGCTCAAAGATGACTGGCAAGTGTCGGTTTCTCCAACTTTAGTTGAATCGGATTTGACCGAGGAGGTTCTTGTATAAGGTTAAATAGCAATTCATATATCTCCGTTGTGGTGTTTGCGTAAGTAAGATGTGATCCTACTAGATACCCATGGTCACCACGTAAAACATGCAACAACAAAATTAGAGGACGTCTAACTTGTTTTTGCAGGGTATGCTTGTGATGTGATATGGCCAACGATGTGATGTGATATATTGGATGTATGAGATGATCATGTTGTAATAGATAATATCGACTTGCACGTCGATGGTACGGCAACCGGCAGGAGCCATAGGGTTGTCTTTAAACTAACGTTTGTGCTTGCAGATGCGTTTACTATTTTGCTAGGATGTAGCTTTAGTAGTAATAGCATGAGTAGCACGACAACCCCAATGGCGACACGTTCATGGAGATCATGGTGTGGCACCGGTGACAAGAAGATCGTGCCGGTGCTTTGGTGATGGAGATGAAGGAGCACGTGATGATGGCCATATCATGTCACTTATGAATTGCATGTGATGTTAATCCTTTTATGCACCTTATTTTGCTTAGAACGATGGTAGCATTATGAGGTGATCTCTCACTAAAATTTCAAGACGAAATTGTGTTCTCCCCGACTGTGCACCGTTGCTACAGTTCGTCGTTTCGAGACACCACGTGATGATCGGGTGTGATAGACTCAACGTTCACATACAACGGGTGCAAAACAGTTGCACACGCGGAACACTCGGGTTAAGCTTGACGAGCCTAGCATGTGCAGACATGGCCTCGGAACACATGAGACCGAAAGGTCGATCATGAATCATATAGATGATATGATTAGCATAGGGATGCTTACCACTGAAACTATACTCAACTCACGTGATGATCGGACTTGAGCTAGTGTAAGTGGGTCATGAACCACTCAAATGACTAGAGAGATGTACTTTTTGAGTGGGAGTTTAGCAAGTAATTTGATTAAGTTAAACCCTAATTATCTTGAACATAGTCTAAGTCCACTTTGAATATATTTGTGTTGTATATCATGGCTCACGTGACAGTCACCCTGAATTTTAATACGTTCCTAGAGAAAGCTAAGTTGAAAGATGATGGAAGCAACTTTGTAGAATCGGCTCGTAATCTTAAGTTAATCCTACAAGCTGGGAAGAAGGATTATGTCCTTAATGCTGCGCTAGGAGATGAACCACCCGCTACGGCTGACCAGGATGTTAAGAACGCTTGGTTAACACGTAAGGAGGACTACTCAGTAGTTCAATGTGCAGTCTTGTATGGCTTAGAACCGGGACTTCAACGTCGCTTTGAGCGTCATGGAGCATATGAGATGTTCCAGGAGTTGAAGTTCATCTTTCAGAAGAACGCCCGGATCGAGAGGTATGAGACCTCCAATAAATTCTATGCTTGCAAGATGGAGGAGAATTCGTCTGTCAGTGAACATGTGCTCAAAATGTCTGGGTACTCAAACCGTCTAGCTGAGCCGGGGATTGAACTCCTGCAAGAGGCTATCACTGACAGAATCCTTCAATCACTGCCGCCAAGCTATAAGGGCTTTGTGTTGAACTACAACATGCAAGCGATGAACAAGTCACCCGACGAGTTGTTTGCGATGCTGAAAGTCGCAGAGTCTGAACTCCGTAAAGAGCATCAAGTATTGATGGTGAATAAGACCACTAGTTTCAAGAGAAACGGCAAAGGCAAGAAGGGTAATTCAAAGAAGAGCGGCAAGCCTGTTGCCAATCCGACGAAGAAACACAAAGCTGGACCTAAGCCTGAAACAGAGTGCTACTATTGCAAGGGTATGGGTCACTGGAAGCGCAACTGCCCCAAGTATCTGGCTAATAAGAAGGCAGCCAAAGAAAAATCAGGTATATTTGATATACATGTTATTGATGTGTACTTAACCGGCTCTCGTAGTAGTGTCTGGGTATTCGATGCCGGTTCTGTTGCTCATATTTGCAACTCGAAACAGGAACTGCGGAATAGGCGAAGGCTGGCGAAAGATGAAGTGATGATGCACGTAGGAAATGGTTCCAAGGTTGATGCAATCGCCGTCGGCACAGTTTCACTTCAGTTACCATCAGGATTAGTTATGAACTTTAATAATTGTTATTTAGTGCCTGTGTTGAGCATGAACATTATATCTGGATCTTGTTTATTGCGAGACGGTTACTCTTTTAAGTCACAGAATAATGGTTGTTCTATTTCTATGAGTAACATCTTTTATGGTCATGCACCCAATGTGAGAGGATTGTTCATATTGAATCTTGATAGTGATACACATATACATAACATTGAGACCAAAAGAGTTAGAGTTAACAATGATAGCGCCATATTTTTGTGGCACTGTTGCTTAGGTCATATTGGTGTAAAGCGCATGAAGAAACTCCATGCCGATGGACTTTTGGAGTCACTTGACTTTGATTCACTAGACACGTGCGAACCATGCCTCATGGGCAAGATGACTAAAACTCCGTTCTCCGGAACAATGGAGCGTGCCAGTGACTTGTTGGAAATCATACATACCGATGTGTGCGGTCCGATGAGCGTAGAGGCACGCGGCGGATATCGTTATTTTCTCACCTTCACTGACAATTTGAGTAGATATGGTTATGTCTACTTAATGAAGCACAAGTCTGAAACATTTGAAAAGTTCAAGCAATTTCAGAGTGAAGTTGAAAATCATCGTAACAAGAAGATCAAGTTCCGACGGTCTGATCGTGGGGGTGAATATCTGAGTTTCGAGTTTGGTGCTCACTTAAGACAATGTGGAATTGTTTCACAGTTGACACCGCGTGGAACACCACAGCGTAATGGTGTGTCCGAACGTCGTAATTGTACTTTATTAGCGATGGTGCGATCTATGATGTATCTTACCGATTTGCCGTTATCATTTTGGGGTTATGCATTAGACACAGCTGCACTCACTTTAAATAGGGCACCATCAAAATCCGTTGAGACGACACCATACGAACTGTGGTATGGCAAAAGGCCAAAGTTGTCGTTTCTTAAAGTTTGGGGATGTGATGCTTATGTCAAAAAGCTTCAGCCTGAAAACCTGGAACCCAAAGCGGAAAAGTGCATCTTCATAGGTTACCCAAAAGAGACAGTTGGGTACACCTTCTATCTCAAATCTGAGGGCAAAGTGTTTGTTGCTAAAAACGGAGCTTTTCTCGAGAAGGAGTTTCTCTCGAGAGAATTGAGTGGGAGGAAGATAGAACTTGATGAGGTTGTCGAACCTCTCATCCCTCTAGATGGTGGCGCAGGGCAAGGGGAAACCCCTGTAGTTGCGACGCCGGTTGAGGAGGAAGTTAATGATGATGATCATGAAACTCCGGTTCAAGATCCTGTCAAACCACGCAGGTCGACTAGACCACGTGCTGCTCCAGAGTGGTACGGTAATCCCGTTTTGTCAATCATGTTGTTAGACAACAATGAACCTGCAAATTATGAAGAAGCAATGGTGGGCCCAGATTCCAACAAATGGCTAGAGGCCATGAAGTCCGAGATAGGATCCATGTATGAAAACAAAGTGTGGACTTTGGAAGTACTACCTGAGGGCCGCAAGGCTATTCAGAACAAATGGATCTTTAAGAAGAAGACGGACGCTGACGGCAATGTGACCGTTTATAAAGCTCGACTTGTGGCAAAGGGTTTTTCACAAGTTCAAGGAGTTGACTACGATGAGACATTCTCACCCGTAGCGATGCTTAAGTCCGTCAGAATCATGTTAGGAATAGCTGCATTTTTCGATTATGAAATCTGGCAGATGGATGTCAAAATGGCATTCCTTAACGATTTCCTTAAGGAAGAGTTGTATATGATGCAACCCGAAGGTTTTGTCGATCCTAAGAATGCTGACAAGGTGTGCATGCTCCAGTGATCCATTTATGGACTGGTGCAAGCATCTCGGAGTTGGAACAAATGCTTTGATGAGGTGATCAAAGCATTTGGGTTTATACAAGTGGTTGGAGAATCTTGTATTTACAAGAAAGTAAGTGGGAGATCTGTGGCGTTTCTAATATTATATGTGGATGACATATTGCTGATTGGAAACAACGTAGAGTTTTTGGAGAGCATAAAGGATTACTTGAATAAAAGTTTCTCTATGAAGGACCTAGGAGAAGCTGCTTACATTCTAGGCATTAAGATCTACAGGGATAGATCAAAACGCCTGATAGGACTTTCACAAAGCACATACCTTGATAAAGTTTTGAAGAGGTTCAAAATGGAACAGTCCAAAAAACGGTTCTTGCCAGTTTTACAAGGTACGAGATTGAGTAAGACTCAGTGCCCAGCAACTGATAAGCATAGAGAGCATATGAGCACCGTCCCCTATGCTTCAGTCATAGGTTCTATCATGTATGCAATGTTGTGCACTAGACCGGACGTTAGCCTGGCCATAAGTATGGCAGGAAGGTTCCAGAGTAATCCAGGAGCGGATCACTGGATGGCAGTCAAGAATATCCTCAAGTACCTGAAAAGGACTAAGGAGATGTTTCTCGTGTATGGAGGTGACCAAGAGCTCGCCGTAAAGGGTTACGTCGATGCAAGCTTGGACATAGATCCGGACGACTCTAAGTCACAGACCGGATACGTATTTATTCTTAATGGGGGTGCGGTGAGCTGGTGCAGTTCCAAGCAAAGCGTCGTAGCAGATTCTACATGTGAAGCGGAGTACATGGCTGCCTCGGAGGCGTCTAAGGAGGGTGTCTGGATGAAGCAGTTCATGACGGATCTTGGAGTGGTGCCAAGCGCACTGAATCCAATAACCTTGTTCTGTGACAACACGGGTGCCATTGCCTTAGCAAAGGAACCACGGTTTCACAAGAAGACCAGACACATCAAACGACGCTTCAACCTCATCCGCGACTACGTCGAAGGGCAGGACGTAAATATATGCAACGTGCACACGAATCTGAATGTAGCAGACCCGCTGACTAAACATCTTCCACGGGCAAAGCACGATCAACACCAGAACTGTATGGGTGTTAGATTTATTACAATGTAATTCGCATGATGATGTGAGGGCTAGATTATTGACTCTAGTGCAAGTGGGAGACTGTTGGAATTATGCCCTAGAGGCAATAATAAATATAGTTATTATTATAATTCCTATATCAAGATAATCGTTTATTATCCATGCTATAATTGTATTGAATGAAGACTTATATACATGTGTGGATACATAGACAAAACACTGTCCCTAGCAAGCCTCTAGTTGGCTAGCGAGTTGATCAAAGGTAGTCAGAGTCTTCTGATTATGAACAAGGTGTTGTTGCTTGATAACTGGATCACGTCATTAGGAGAATCACGTGGTGGACTAGACCCAAACTAATAGACGTAGCATGTTGATCGTGTCATTTTGTTGCTACTGTTTTCTGCGTGTCAAGTATTTTTTTCCTATAACCATGAGATCATATAACTCACTGACACCGGAGGAATGCTTTGTGTGTATCAAACGTCGCAACGTAACTGGGTGACTATAAAGATGCTCTACAGGTATATCCGAAGGTGTTCGTTGAGTTAGTATGGATCGAGACTGGGATTTGTCACTCCGTGTGACGGAGAGGTATCTCGGGGCCCACTCGGTAATACAACATCACACACAAGCCTTGCAAGCAAAGTGACTTAGTGTAAGTTGCGGGATCTTGTATTACAGAACGAGTAAAGAGACTTGTCGGTAAATGAGATTGAAATAGGTATGCGGATACTGACGATCGAATCTCGGGCAAGTAACATACCGAAGGACAAAGGGAATGACATACGGGATTATATGAATCCTTGGGACTGAGGTTCAAACGATAAGATCTTCGAGAATATGTGGGATTCAATATGGGCATCCAGGTCTCGCTATTGGATATTGACCGAGGAGTCATTCGGGTCATGTCTGCATAGTTCTCGAACCCGCAGGGTTTGCACACTTAAGGTTCGACGTTGTTTTATGCGTATTTGAGTTATATGGTTGGTTACCGAATGTTGTTTGGAGTCCCGGATGAGATCACGGACGTCACGAGGGTTTCCGGAATGGTCCGGAAACGAAGATTGATATATAGGATGACCTCATTTGATTACCAGAAGGTTTTCGGAGTTACCGGGAATGTGCCGGGAATGACGAATGGGTTCCGGGTGTTCACCGAGGGGGGGGGGGGCAACCCACCCCGGGGAAGCCTATAGGCCTTGGGGGTGGCGCACCAGCCCTTGGTGGGCTGGTGGGACAGCCCAAGAAGGCCCTATGCGCCAAAGGATAAGAAATCAAAGAGAAAGGAAAAAAAGGGGACGTGGGAAAGGAGAGAAGGACTCCGCCTTCCAATCCAAGTTGGATTCGGTTTGGAAGGGGAGGACTTCCCCCCTTGGCTCGGCCGACCCCCTTGGGGCTCCTTGAGACTCAAGGCAAGGCCCCTCCCCTCCCACCTATATATATAGAGGTATTAGGGCTGTTTTGAGACAAGTTTTGCCACGGCTTTTGCTCCACGGTTTTTTCCTCTAGATCGCGTTTCTACGGAGCTCGGGCGGAGCCCTGCCGACATCAGATCACCACCAACCTCCGGAGCGCCGTCACGCTGCCGGAGAACTCATCTACCTCTCCGTCTCTCTTGCTGGATCAAGAAGGCCGAGATCATCGTCGAGTTGTACGTGTGCTGAACGCGGAGGTGCCGTCCGTTCGGCACTAGATCGTGGGACGGATCGCGGGACGGTTCGCGGGGCGGATCGAGGGACGTGAGGACGTTCCACTACATCAACCGCGTTCACTAACGCTTCTGCTGTGCGATCTACAAGGGTACGTAGATCGGAAATCCCCTCTCGTAGATAGACATCACCATGATAGGTCTTCGTGCGTGTAGGAAATTTTTTGTTTCCCATGCAACATTCCCCAACAAAAGATTCCTATCACCCTTGCCAGTCCGTCCATCGGTCGACGCCACCACGGCGTCCAACAGCGCAACCGTCGTGCGCTCGTCCATCCTGACATGAAGACTCCGAAAGATCTGTCGTGCGTAGCACCTGCCGAGCAGGCATGACACAGCGTAGCACATGTCGGCCACGCAAGACTTGACATCTTCACCGAAGCTCCGATCAAGACGAAGCTGATCCACTGCCTTCCTCTGTCATCTAGCGCTGCTCCAGAAACGATGCTTCCAAGAGAGGCACGACACCGTAGTGCCTCCATTGTCCGATCTGAGGATGAGATCTTAGGGTTTCCCCCTGAGCATCACGAGTGGGTCAACACTAGTTACGCGACAATGCCTTCATCAAGGTAACGACGCAGAACGCCGCCATCGTCTGCCATCGGCTCGGTTTTCACCGACAATTATGTCTTCCCGACTCGCAGCCGAAACTGGATGACGGATTGCGAGATCCAACCACCTAGCTTCAGGCCGACCACCTCCGACGGAGGAGATGACCGCCATTGACGGCTGCACCAGCCAGAATAGATCTGATCGGATGCCGCCGAGCAATCCACCAGGCCCTCGACGCCGTCGCTGATCTCAAGTCGGATGACGCGTCGCCGCAGCATAAACCGTCGCCGCCACCCGAACCAGGCCAGCCGCCGCACGCCGCTGCCCATGACCGGCCAGTCGATGTGCTTGCAGCCACCGTTGCCCGAGGCACGGACGACCAACGCCGCCGTCGACGCAACCATCGTCGTCGCTCCGCAGATCGGCCATGCCTCCGCGCGTGCAGGGGCACCGCACCATCCCTGGAGACGTGGAAGAGAAGGATGCCTCCGCCACCGCCGTCGGTCCCCAAGCGTTGCCCGACGACGTCCCCCAACAACGACGAAGGGAGTGAAGGAGGGAGCGCGTGCCCCGGCGGCTAGGGTTTGAACGCCACCCGAGTCGCCCTAGCGGTGGCGACGCGGGGGTCTCGTGTTAGCGATGACGAAGTAAAGACTACATACACTGGGAATCTCCCATTAAGCCAGTTAACAAAGATATGGGCAACAGAACAGTGAGTTATTATATTATGCTAAATACTACTCGAACAGCAAATCAGGTCATATGTGCAGTATGAAATTCTAAGTAGTGCCGAGTGGTCTTTTCTTGGTAATTAATTGAATAATCTGATTTCGCTTGGAATTTTTTAATTAACGGAGCAAATTTTTTCTTAATAAATGTAGGAATCCTGCCATTTCGGAACGCACATTCCAGTTCCATTTAGCTTCGCTCTGTACAGCTTTGGTATGTTCTTTTTTTGAAGAGAATTTCTGAAAACTTTATTCAACAAATGCATTCGCTGAGCAGTCAGCCAAGAGGCTGCTGATCAAAAAGTTAGGGATAGAGTCTAACCAGCTGTCGGTCACATTAAGCGTACAAGCACGCTTAGCACAAAGGTGTGCAGAACCATTTGCTGATCTAATTACATGTTGAATACAGAATGATGTAAATCTAAGAGCCAGCTCTCTCCAATTTCTGTGTGGCACCACCGACCGATCGGTGTGGCGAGAATTCCACACGTTAACTGCCTCTAGACAGGTTTCCATGATCACATGCGTGTAGCCTCGAAGTGTGGCAAAAATAACGTCTTCCTTCATAGAGGAGTTTCAGCGATGAGTGGGTCTGTGACACCCGCAAAAGGCTTAGGCTGGTTGTAATTGGAAGTCTCATATACTAGTATCATGTATATGATACTAGTGTATGAACTACACCCGTAATGCATAGTATCATATGTTAGTATCATAAGATAGATCATTTATTGTCATGCATGACACATAGTAGCACAACATTTAATATGATGTGATATCATAATATGATACTCAATCCTCTCTTTCTTCATTTAATTATATGTCACCTCATCAAAATTGCTTAGTTGGAATGCATAATACTAACTATGATACTACCATTACGACTAGCCTTACACCAAGCACCCTTGAATCCCGATACAGAACGAACAACACCGCCAGCGCCGGCATTGCCATCATCAAAGTGGATTGCAGCGTCCGTGTTTATTTTGACATGCAATACATCCGGAGGCTCCCAGCCAAACCCGGATAGACCCAGGGCCTGCTCACGAGGCAAATGTAGAAGCGCGAGATCCTCCCTCATTTTTCTGATTGACATAACCGGGTCAATCCGCTCCTTCTCATGTGTTCATCTGTTGGGCGACATCCAAATAGCCCACATCACCGTAATGATGATTGGTCGGTCCTTGTTAGAGAATCGCTGGTCACATAGAATGTCTTGTGTCCATGTTGCAGGATCACTGGTGGAAAAAAGGCCTTTGGTCGCGGTTCGCAACTGCCATTAGTCGCGGTTGCGCAACCGCGACCAACTAAGCGCGACTAAATCCCCCCACCTTTAGTCGCGGTTTCTTAAGAACCGCGACTAAAGGCCCGTCCACGTGGGCGCCAGGCGGCCGTCGGGGCGGAGGACCTTTAGTCGCGGTTCTTCTGGCCAACCGCGACTAAAGGCCGCCATGCGCCCCCCCCTAAACATGTTTTCTGTTTAATTTGTATTGTTTTATTTCTTTTGTGCTTTATTTTAATTTTGAAGGAATTTCATATATTCTACGGTACTACATACATGCATATGAATGTACAATTTCAAACAAATTTGAAATTAGAACCAAAAAGAATTCAAGAGGAATATACAATATATATTCAATATCATCGGATGACCATATACAATTTTGAACAAGTTTCCATACATAATTTAATGCATATAAAGTTCTACGTCCTCGTAATGGTGTTCTCCTTTAGGATGGAGGACTTCCCTGCTGAACCATCCAGCTAGTTCCTCTTGAAGTGGTCGGAAGCGAGCTTCTGGACTAAGCATCATCCGGAGGTTATTCCTCTTAGCATTGGTATCACTCGGAACCCGCTCAGAGGTGTATCTCCGGATCATCTCACAGACATAGTATCCACATAGATTGGTCCCCGTTGGCTGAATATCCCCAGCATTCTTCGGCTTTGACCTTTTGAATTCTAGCTCTTTTTTGAATTCACCGACCTTTGTATCTACGAACCGTCTCCAAACCCTACGAGGCAAAGAAAATTAAATGAACAAGAGAGTTATTAGTTACTTGATATTAGGAAATGAACGAAATAGGCCGATCGATATAGAGCGCAAATGAATGAAAATAATTACTTCTGCAACATTCTTCTCATGCCGCCCCAAAGCTTTGGATCCATATTCAGAGAGTCGTGGACGAGACATTCTGAGGTGTTAACTTTAATTACTAGCAGAATCCAGTGGAACCTGCGGACACGATACATGCACAGTACGTCATGCATAACTCATCGATTAGCCGGCCACATACCATGCATGGAGTAAACAAAAGAGAATGTGCTCAAGACAGAAACACTCACCCAAAATGGTAAGGAAATAGAATATCACTTTTGAGTTCCTGCTTTGTAAGAAACTGCCACAGGTCTGCCTCCATGTCGGCGGGGTGATGCTCCAACACATGTCCATTAACGATGTGTGGGTCAATGAACCCAACATCATGGATGTTCCTTACTCTGCATTCCTTAATCTTCATTCTGCATGTATAATAGCGGACACAACAATATAGTTAGGACATATATATAGTGCAGGCAATATGAACGAGATGGGGTAGAAATAAATCACTTACAGAACGTAGCAACTGATGATAGATTTGTCGAGATCGCGCAGATTGAAAAGCTGGAACAATTCACTCAGTTCAATTTGTACATAGTAATGTTTGAAGTGATGCTCATGTCTAACTTCCGCATAAATATAATCTTTGGCGCTTTTATTTTTTATGTAACCCTTGTACCATTTCAGCAGACCTTTCATTTGTGGAGGTAGATCCTTTTCCTGCGCAGGCTCGACGAGAGGCCCATTCTTGACATATGTAATTACTACCTCCTTCACTGGCGCCTCATCAAGGCCTAACAGTTCACGAAGAGTAATACCTAAGTTGGCCGCTTGTTCTCTGGCACTCGTTGCAGTCAATCCCTGTGCTGCCGCAGCTTGTATGATCTCGGGGGCATCCGGACCGGCGGCTTCCACTATAAGCGGGGCAATCGATTGTTTACTTTGTTCCCCGAGCTGGGCAACTTGTTTCCCGCTTTTTTTACTTTCGGCCTTCTCCCGCTCTTTGTTCTCCTTGAACATGAGTGCCTGCCTGCGAAGTTCACGTGCATAGTCGTCAGGCAGATTCTTCGCGGCTTGGGACGGTGTGCTCAAAAATGACTTAGCCCACTTCTTTTGCTCATCAGAAAATACTGGCTTGGGCTCGGGCTCTCTTTTCTTCTTGCAGTCCGCCTTCCATTTCTCCAAATCAGCAGCCGCGGCCGCGTCGACTTCCTCGGCACTACGTTCCCAAGGCCTTGTGGGGAGAGGCTTCAGTGATGGCTCCGGTACCTTTGTGGTCTTAGGTACATAAGGGTCCGGGTTAATAATCCAGGACTGCTTCTGCTTCTGCTTCTTTGCCGGAGGTGGATTGGGGGGCGGCGTCTGATCACCCGCCGGACGAGGACTGGGGGGCGGCGTCTGATCACCCGCCGGACGTTGTGGACTGGGTGACGGAGGTGTAGGTGAACCGCCACCACCACCACCACCACCACCACCGCCACCGCCACCACCACCACCGTAGGGGGGTGGACTTGTTGTCCTTGGCGCCTCGCCTGGAAACTTGATAAACTTCTTTTGCCATAGAATGAAATGGCGCTTGACATCTCCAAGTCTTTTCTCCCCTTCAGGTGTAGCAATGTCAATCTCCAGGTCCTCAAACCCTTGGACTATGTCCTCCACCGTGACACGAGCATAGCCATCTTGAATGGGGTTGTTGTGGTGGAGTGCTCCAGGTAAACATGGTAAAGCACTGCCGATGGCTACCTTCATGGACATGTTCCCGATAGGATAATACAGATGACATTCTTTCATCTCCTTTATATCGTCCACGGGGTAGCGAGGAGGCTCCGGTGCAGTAATTTCGACCACCAGAGGCTCCGGTGCAGTAATTTCGACCACCAGAGGCTCCGGTGCATTAATTTCGATCGTCGGTGCATCTGCACCAGCCGGTGGGGCCTCCGTGGAAGCCACGCTGCTTCTCCGCTGCTGGCTTCCGAGATCCGCTGGATGATCTTCATGCTGCACCCGAGCTGCATCTCTTTCGGCTACTAGTACACTCATGGTTTTCTTCATCACATCCATTTCCGATGCCAACCGCGCCACAATATCTGCTTCCCGATCCATCTTTCTCTTACGGCTTCTGTAACCGTACGGGTCATCGTTCTGGGGGAACCCTATTTTCCACGGAATGTGCCCCATGCCTTGTACACGTCCTCCGTGTTCAGGATTCCCGAGGGCTTTTGTCAGCACGTCGTTCTCTCTGTTGAACTTGATCTTCCCCTCTTGAGCATCCCTCATTGCGTCAATAAGGGCTTGGGTGGGTTTAATTAATTTGCCCCGGTAAACACACTCCCCTGTCTCCGGGTTCAGCGTTCCCCCATGCCCGTACCACCAGCTTTTGGCCCTTGGGTCCCATCCCTCCGTACCTGGACGGATTCCTCGCGCCCTCAGCTCGTTCTCCATCTTCTCCAACCTAGGCAACAAAATGCGATACCCTCCTGGCCCCATAATATGATTGTACTCCTTCTTAGCCGCATTTTCCTTATTTTTTTTCGATATTTGAATGAACTGCTCCGATTTCTTTTGCTTCACAAATTCTGGCCAATCATGTTTCAGTTTCTCATATTGTCCTTTGAAATCCGGAGTCTTGTTCTGCTTGACAAAGTCATGGGCTAGATTTTGCTTGAATTTCCGGAATGCGTCGGCCATCTTATGAAGAGCGAACTGTTTGACTAGCCTCCTCCTCTCCTTGTTTTCCTCAATCTTGTTACCCTCCTCATCGAATTTGTTGTATTCCGGAGGTAGAACGAAATGTTCCATAAGCTTCTTGAAGCAATCTTTTTTTGTTCTCTTATCGACAAAAGTGAAACCTGCAGCAATTCGTGCCTTCTTTGGCTCATTCCACTCCTGGACGGTGATCGAGACGTTGTCTCTAACAACGGCTCCGCATTGGCTGACAAACTTGGTGGCGTTCTTGCGGGGCTCCAGCGGCCTGCCGGTTGCACTGTCGACAACCTCGATGGTGCATGTTTCTCCTTGTTTCATCGTCTTGGTTGCGCCACGCTTTGACGACGTACTCGATTGTTTCGACGATCCGGCCGAGGGCTAAAATAAGAAAGAGAGTCGCGCGCGTTAGTACACACATATTTATTCAAATCAGTTAGTTTGTATCACCAGAGGCTCAATGTATATATATACCTCGGCGCCGGAGGTGGTTGCTACTTCCATTTGAAGATCGTCGTTTATCGACGTTTGTTCGGCATCATCTTGCTGACGGCGCCCTTCATCTTCACCGTCAAGGTTCAGATAAGAAGAGATATCATCTTCTTCTTCTCCGGTCGGCACATATAGAATATCGCCGTTTATGATGCCGAACATATGTGCTTCACCGTCCGGATCATAGTTGTCCATAATCGGGTCAGCTCTATCGTCCGCCATTATGTCAGTCCTGAAAACATGTAGTAAAAACAAATTAATTAAGTGAAGAAGGGGGGCGGTGGCGGTGGCGGTGGCGAAAGGGCGGTGGCAAAAGGAGGGGGCGAGGAAGGGGTGGGAGAGGGTGTCGCGGTAGAGCGCGAGACGGGGCGGCAGACGACGGCGTCACGGAGAGTTTTAACTAGAGTTTTTGACCGTGAACCTGCTGCTTCAGCTTTGCACTGGCCGACCGCCGATTCGCTGGTTCATTTGCTAGTTTTTTTCAATTTAGATTGATTAATTATTTAAATTGATGATTTTTTAACTCGATGATCTTTTTTATATTCGATGAAACTTTTTCATATTTGATAGTCTCTGTTCTTTTTCATATTCGATGAAACTTTTTATATTCGATGAAACTTTTAAATAGATAGTCTCTGTTCTTTTTCTTCCAAGACGTTCTTTTTCTTCCAAGACGTTCTTTTTCTTCCAAGACGTTCTTCCAAGACGTTCTTTTTCTTCCAAGACGTTCTTCCAAGACGTTCTTCCAAGACGTTCTTTTTCTTCCAAGACGTTCTTCCAAGACGTTCTTTTTCTTCCAAGACGTTCTTCCAAGACGTTCTTTTTCTTCCAAGACGTTCTTCCAAGACGTTCTTCCAAGACGTTCTTTTTCTTCCAAGACGTTCTTCCAAGACGTTCTTCCAAGACGTTTAGGGCGCGATGGGCGCGGGGACGAGGGCGGCTATGAACGCAGCGACGAGCGCAATGCTTCGAGCGGAGGAAGCGAGGAAGGCGGCGACAGGAAGCGAGGAAGGCGGGCGCGGCGCGGGAAAGATGAAAGGATAGGGGTGAACCAACCGCGACGGCGAGGGCGGCGACGGCGGCGACGACGGCGAGGGCGACGGCGGGCGGCGTCGACGAGGGCGAGGGCGACGGCGGCGGCAGGCCTTCGGCGCGCGCGCGACGGTTGGAATCGGAGAAGACGAGAGAGATGGAGAAGACGGCGGCAGGGGAGGCGACCCGCACTGTATTTATAGCCCCCACCTTTAGTCGCGGTTGGGGACGAGACCCGCGACTAAAGGTACCCTTTAGTCGCGGGTCGCCTCCCCAACCGCGACTAAAGGGTTTTTGGCGGGTTTTTTGCGTTCCCGCGCCCCCCCCCCCCTTTAGTCGCGGTTGGGGAGGCGACCCGCGACTAAAGGGTACCCTTTAGTCGCGGTTTGCCAGACCAACCGCGACTAAAGGCCCCCCCCAAATCTTCTTTTATTTTCAGAACCTTTTATCTTTTTCTTGTCAGAAAAATCATCATTGCTTTTATAGAAACTTCAAACATTTTATTTTCTGTTTTCTAAGCATATTTTCGTAGGAAAAATATGCATAGAGACAATACATTGAATCTGCCTAAAACGGGACAGAAAAAAGAGAATCCATTTAAAGGGAACATCTTCTTCCCGCCATTTCTTCCCTGTCTTCCCGCCTCTTTCTTCCCGCCACTTTCTTCCCGCCTCCTGTCTTCCCGCCTCCTGTCTTCCCGCTCCCATTTTTCCCGCCATTTCTCACTACATATATGTAGCCCGGCTTGGCCAGCATTATCACATCTCTACAATCTCTCATCACTCTCTCATGGCTTCCACCGCACCCACTCTAACCTACCAGCAGGTGGAGGAGCTTTGCGCCTCGAACTACCCTTGTCCACCGGGCTACCGCGTCCCCACCGGCTGGAGCCTAAGCGCCGGCGGCGTGCCGGTCCCTCCCGTCCCTCAGGGTACTGCGCGCCGGGCGGCCATCACGAACCACTACTACCTCGACCTCACGCCGGAGCAGCGGATGAATCCCCGCTGGCATCCCGATAACCAGCATACTTGGGACGCCTTCTTCATCAATCGGCGTGAGAGGGCGCTCGCCAGGTATGAGGAGGACGGTCTGCCTCCTGGGAACTTCCACGAGGCCGGCCGTCGGCTATGGTGGTACGGCCGGACTCTGCAGAGCGTCATGGACTACATCACGGCCGGCGATATCCCCCGCCTGCGCTACCCTCAGTTCGAGCCACGAGCGCCGCCCGACGACAGCGACGACAGCAGCGACGACGACAGCGGCAACTTAGAAGGCGACGACTACCAGTACAACGACGACAGCGGCTATGAAGACTACGAGTATGCATATTATACGCCTAGGCAGGAGTATGACTAAATCACTCCAAATTTCATGTATCATCAGTGGTATCTCGAATCATTCGAAAATGGACACCAAACACATCACGGGTAATATAATTCACATGATCCATTCAACAAAGTTTGGTACAATAAATTATTACACATCATTTCTTCCCTTGTGTCCATGCTTGCTTACGATTGTGCCGTATCCATGGAGCATCCTCATCATTTAACTTAATGCTTGGGTCGGTGTTCACTTTGAAGGGCGGAATTTCAGCAAACATATTATAATCTTCTGACATGTCTGTCTTGTCCTCCACTCCCACGATGTTTCTTTTCCCTGAAAGAACAATGTGGCGCTTTGGATCATCGCATGATGTACTGATCGTTTTCTTATCTTTCCGTTTCCTCGGTTTGCTACTCATGTCCTTCACATAGAAAACCTGAGCGACATCTTTCGCTAGGACGAATGGTTCGTCAAGGTAACCAAGATTGTTGAAATCCACCATTGTCATTCCGTATTGCTGGTCCACCTTTACCCCACCTCCTGTTAGCTTGAACCATTTGCACCGGAACAAAGGGACCTTAAAGGAGGGTCCATAGTCAAGTTCCCATATCTCCTCTATGTAACCATAATATGTGACCTCTTGCCCATTCTCGGTTGCTGCATCAAAGCGGACACCACTGTTTTGGTTGGTGCTCTTTTTATCTTGGGCGATCGTGTAAAATGTATTCCCATTTATCTCGTACCCTTGGAAAGTCGTTATAGTCGAAGATGGTGTCTTGGCCAACATGTACAGCTGATCTACAACATCATTGTCATTCATTAAATGTTTTCTCAACCAACTGCCGAAAGTCTCCATGTGGGCCTTCCTAATCCAGGATTCAGGCTTCCCCGGGTTGTCAGAGCGTAAAATATTCTTGTGTTTCTCAAAGTACGGAGCCACCAAGCTGGAATTGGTCAGTACAGTGTGGTGTGCTTCAGTCAGAGAATGGTCGTCCATACATATCGTTGATTTCCTTCCGATCGTGCCTTTTCCACTTAGTCTCCCCTCGTGCCGCGATCGAGGAAGACCAATCGGCTTAAGGTCAGGAACAAAGTCAACACAAAACTCAATTACCTCCTCATTTCCATAGCCCTTGGCGATGCTTCCTTCTGGCCTAGCACGGTTACGAACATATTTCTTTAATACTCCCATGAACCTCTCGAAGGGGAACATATTGTGTAGAAATACAGGACCGAGAACGAAAATCTCTTCGACTAGGTGAACCAGGAGGTGCGTCATAATATTGAAGAAGGATGGCGGGAACACCAACTCGAAACTGACAAGACATTGGATCACATCGTTCTGTAACCGTGGTAGAACTTCTGGATTGATTACCTTCTGAGAGATTGCATTGAGGAATGCACATAGCTTCACAATGGCTACTCGAACATTTTCCGGCAGGAGCCCCCTCAAAGCAATCGGAAGCAATTGCGTCATAATCACGTGGCAGTCGTGAGACTTCAGGTTTTGGAACTTTTTCTCCGCCATGTTTATTATTCCCTTTATATTGGACGAGAATCCAGACGGGACCTTCATACTGCTCAGGCATTCAAAAAAGATGACCTTCTCTTCTTTGGTCAGAGCGTAGCTGGCACGACCTTGAAACCATTCCGGATGCCGGTCATCAGGGTCTTTCAAACGTTGCTGGTCCTGCCGTGCTTCCTTTGTATCATTTGTCTTCCCATACACGCCCAAGAAGCTTAGGAGGTTCACGCAAATATTCTTCGTAACGTGCATCACGTCGATTGCAGAGCGGACATCTAGGACTTTCCAATATTCTAGCTCCCAGAATATAGATTTCTTCTTCCACATGGCTGCGTGCCCGTCAGCTCCCTTCGGAACTGATTGTCCGCCAGGACCCTTTCCAAAGATGACTTTCAAATCCTTGACCATATCAAATACCTCAGCACCAGTGCGTTCCGCAGGCTTCGGCCGGTGATCTGCCTTGCCGTTGTAATGCTTGCCTTTCTTTCTTACTGGATGAATTTTCGAAAGAAATCGACGATGCCCAAGGTACACGTTCTTCTTACAATTTGGCAAATGTACACTTTCAGTCTCATGTAAGCAGTGCGTGCATGCATTGTATCCCTTATTTGACAGTCCCGAAAGGTTACTAAGAGCAGGCCAATCGTTGATGGTTACGAAAAGCAACGCTCGTAGGTCAAATTCCTCTTGTTTGTGCTCATCCCACACACGGACACCACCCCACAGCTGTAAAAGTTCATCAACTAATGGCCTTAGGTACACATCGATGTCGTTGCCGGGTTGCTTCGGACCTTGGATGAGCACTGGCATCATAATGAACTTCCGCTTCATGCACAACCAAGGAGGAAGGTTGTAGATGCATAGAGTCACGGGCCAGGTGCTATGGCTGGAGCTCTGCTCGCCAAAAGGATTCATGCCATCCGTACTTAGAGCAAATCTTATGTTCCTTGCGTCAGCTGCAAAATCTTTGAACCATCTGTCGATCTTTCTCCATTGCGTTCCATCTGCGGTGTGTCTCAACTCCCCGTCCGACTTACGGTCCTCTTTGTGCCATCGCAACAACTTGGCATGCTCTTTGTTCCTGAACAGACGTTTCAACCGTGGTATTATAGGAGCATACCACATCACCTTGGCGGGAACCCTCTTCCTGGGTTTCTGGCCCTCAACATCGTCACCAGGGTCATCGCCTCTGATCTTATAACGCAATGCAGTGCATACCGGGCATTCATTCATATTCTCGTATTCACCGCAGTAGAGGATGCAGTCGTTGATGCATGCATGTATCTTCAGAACCTCTAAACCTAGAGGGCAGACAACCTTCTTTGCTTCGTACGTACTGGTGGGCAACTCGTTATCCTTTGGAAACATATTCTTCAACATTTTCAGCAAGTTTTCAAATGCCGAGTCAGCTACACCTGCCTCTGCCTTCCATTTCAGCAAATCCAGTGTGCAGCCCAGCTTTTTCAGACCATCATCGCATCCGGGGTACAGCGCCTTTCTGTGATCCTCTAACATGCGATCCAAATTCTCCCTCTCCTTTTCAGTTTCGCAGCGTCTCCGTGCATCAGCAATGGTCCGACCAAGATCATCAACGGGATCATCACGTGCCTCTTCTTCACCTTCCCCTTCACCTTCAGCATCCTCCATGAAAGTATCACCGAAATGAGCAAGATAGCTTTCATCGATGAAATCATCCCCTTCTTCATCTTCTTCCATTATAACCCCTCTTTCTCCATGCTTGGTCCAACAATTATAGCTTGGCATGAAACCGTGCCGAAGCAGATGCATGTGAACATCTCTTGAGGAAGAGTAACCCTTCTGATTCTTACAGTTAACACATGGACAGATAACAAAACCCCCCCGCTTGTTCGCATTAGCCACTACGAGGAAATCTTTCAAACCCGTAGTGAACTCGCCGGAGAGTCGGTTAACGTACATCCATTGCCGATTCATCTGCATTATTATAATATAAAATATATAATTAACCATCATGCATTTGTTAAACTAACTAGCTACAAACAATATAAATTAAACAATGAACTACACACATGCATATTTTATCAATGACACATCAAAGGTTCATCAAGTTGCTAACCGCGATCGAGGAGTGTGGCTCCAACACTTCATGTCATGTTTGTTTCATGCTCTTGGGGCATTTCATCAAACACCTTATGTGCATAAGAGGAACCAAAAGCAAATGGCTAAGTGTTGGCTGCTAAACCCTAAGTGTGAAGAGAATGGCTCTAAATGGCTAAGTGTTGGCTGCTGGATGGGTATATATAGGGGAGGGGCTTCAGTTGCGGTTGGCCTGGCAAACCGTGACTAAAGGTGCCCGGAGGCCTTTAGTCGCGGTTGTCCTGGCCAACCGCGACTAAAGCCCCTCACGTGCACCAGCTGGCCACCGAGCGCCCTGGGCCCAGGCCTTTGGTCGCGGTTCACCTCCAGAACCGCGACTAAAGGTCCCATTAGTCGCGGTTCCTACAGCTTCGCGACTTATGGGGCGTGACGGAAGCCTGTTTTTCCACCAGTGGATGGAGCCGAGGAATATGTATATCGAATAATAATCTGGCTTCCTCTGAGAAACGACGTGCATGAGAGCAAAATAGCAGTGCATGTTCCAAATCCTCATCCATTGCTAGGCAAATTTTGCAGGTGCTATCTTCTTTAATGTGGCGATGCTTCAATGTGCACTTGTCCGACACAATACCTCGCATTACACGCCATCAGAAAACCCTCACTTTTGGGACTACCTTATGTGCCCAGCTGCGAATACATGGTCGTCGTCGGCATATCGTCGACGTATTTCTATGGGTGAAAATACGGTCTACAGGGATTTATTCACCCAGCTGTACAATCCGGTGTAACCGTGACATTTTTGTGAGGTACCGGACAATCCAATCCAACTTTTGGCCTGTATCCCCACGGAAGACAAAAGTGCGGTAACTTTCAGGTGTGGACCGAATTTGGGAAAACGACTACTATTGTTGTTTGTATTGACTGGAAGAGGAAGACTATAGTTTGCATTGACCTCTTGCTGCTTCGGTGGGCTGCTAGAGACCGCTCAAAGACTCACTTGACACGGCTAGATACCACTCAGGCTGGTCATAGTGGGAGGTGTTATCATATAGTTGGACTAGCAAATATGTTGATGTTGCAGATAAATAAAGAAGAGAGAGGGTTAAAGTAACTAGATAGATACCATAACATGTTAAATGCTATGCTACTAGCATGTTAATAAATAAGGTCGTCTATGATACTAGTTTATGATACTATGCATTATGAGGGTAGTATCATATGCATGATACTGCTATATGATACTCCCCACTATAACCAGCCTCAAAAACTTGTCAACGTCATTCATTTAGTAGCCTACAAAGGTTTTTTTATAGTCTTGTTGCCATCCTACTCTATTTCTCATGTCGGTTTGCTCGGTACAGGATTGGGGTATTTGCCCGTTCCAACCATTTTGCTGCTAAGACAAAGTGTAATAGTGACATTTCTTTCGACGTACGAACAATCCATCGCACATTCTTGTTTGTTCTCTTGGTCTTGATCGAATAATATTTTTGAAATGGCGACTGTTCTTCAACACCTTGTGCAATTAATTGCCTTGCGTACTGACCGGAGCTAGGGAGCTATGAACGATACCACAAGCTGTGGCGAGCAAGCATATAAGGTAGCTAGTGCATACCAGAACATGGCGCTCGTACCTTGACGCATCACAATTATGGTTCCCTCCTTCCAGCTCAAAGAAATGGTAGCATGTGAGGTCTCTATACTACAGTGACGGTGACTCATTGGTCCTTGAGAGGATGACTACTTGACTCTTCAATTGTTCAATGTACGCACTTGGACACAAGTCTAGGTCTTTGTTTTCACATGCATACTTTGGTGCTGGTTCATAAAAAATGGTTATAAATGATAACTTGGCAAATGTCAATCGGTCGATTTTTGAAATGGCGACTGTTCTTCAACACCTTGTGCAATTTATTGCCTTGCGTATTGATCGAAACAAGGAAGCTATGAACGATACCAAAAGCTCCGACGAGCGAGCATATAAGGCAGTGTATACTAAAACATGGCGCTCGTACCTTGACACATCACAATTATTGTTCCCTCCTTCCATCTCAAAGAAATGAGCAGCATGTGAGGTATGTATACTACATTGACTGTGACTCGTTTGTCCTTGAGAGGATGACTACTTGACTACTCAATTGTTTAGTGTAAGCACTTGCCCAACGACACAAGTCTAGGTCTCACATGCATACTTTGGTGTTTATGCGTGCTGGTTCATAAAAAATGATTATAAATAATAACTTGGCAAATGTCAAATAGTCCATATTGCAATGGCTCAATCCAGACATTGACAACGATAATATGGAAATGGGTCGCAAAACTCCAAATGCAATATTGCATCATGTATGCACATTTCCCCAAAATTGGGGCGTTAAGGCATCTTCAAAGCAGATCCTCGAACCTTCCAAAACCGTCTGGACGCAGTTTGTCATCCAATACAGTCCCCCATCTGTCCGCCCACGCGTTCGGGCGTCCGTTTTACGCAAACCTAATACAACAAACGGATATTTTGTGAAAGTCCGGACATTCACACGACGAACCAGAAGCCACTAAGTGTCCTCTCTCCATCCGGATGGCGAATAGCTGCAGCTATTCTTTTTTTTCTTTGACGGAAACTACTTTTAATCTTGCAAGTGTTTGGCGAAAACTATTTCTAAACCATGCAATGTTTAGCGGAAGCTATTCATAGATAGATTAGTGGTGCTAAGCATGCATCTAATTTGGTGAACAGTGTGCATGTGAACGCAAGGTGTTTGTCAGAAGGTGTAGATTAGGGAGGTGTACATTAGTGAACTCAATTAATTACGTTACTAACACACAATTGAAGGGAAGGTGTCTGGCGGAAGCAACAAGTTGGTGGGAGGTGTTCTATTTTACCGCACAAGCAACATGAAGAAGAACGTTTTGGATTTGGTGGAAGTTGTTTTATTTTACTAACACACGATTATTTCAAACTAGTCGTTAACTCGTGCTACTGCACGGGCTAGGATTCTTTGGAGAATTGCAAAATTGTGAATAGAGTGCTTTTTGTAAATATAATTTTGTATAAATGTTGTAGAAATTAGAAATAACGAATATTTTTATTAAATTATACTATTTACTACCTATGTTCATTATATACATTTAACGGCTCCTAATTTTTACAGTTACTAAATACTTTGGAAGATGTGTTTTCTTGTTAACATTATTATACATATATAGTCTATGATTGTTCTATGTACCGGTTACTAATAGCACGCTCACTCTATGGTTGCGCATGCATGCATGTGGTTAAAATATTTCATTAAACATGGTGCAACAATTATTGTGTGTTGATAGTTTATTTTGATCGCTCTTCATAGACTCGACGTTTCACACATCCACATCTAACTTACCGATACCTCTACCGGCCAAATGTTTATCATTTTAATATGCCGGTGATCTCCGCGCCTTCATAAGGGTCTCAACTCAGTTCAAGCTTCTCCTTGTAATTTTAGTATGTTAGTTGAACTTCTTGAGGTTTGTTTTCTAAACTCGTTTAAGCCTTATTTGTATTTTCAATAATTCTTTATTTCTAGTTTTCCGATTGAATCATTCTTTTGCTTGACTATAATCTTCTACGACATCTTTGTATTTTAAGTTTCAGTATTGATATTTGAAAGTTATTTTGAATATTCTAAAAGCTCGCACTTATGATCTAGGAATTATTGGATGTCTGCTGGTAAGATTTTAAATTTTACTTTGTACGTTTCCCTAAAATTCATCCTTCTTACATCCCAACACTAGTGGGGACAGGGCCTATAGCCCTGACCCGTAAGGGGCTTTAGTCCCGGTTCACCAACCGGGACTAAAGGGACGGGACTAAAGGCCTAACCTTTTCGTCCCGGCCCTCTTACACGCCGGGACTAAAGGTGCTCCACGTGGGCGCCTCGTAGCGCCCCAGGGGCAGGCCCTTTAGTCCCGGCTCGTTACACGGACCGGGACTCAAGATTTTCAGATTTTGCTGCTTTTTGGCTTTTTTTTTGAATGAAATTATTTTTGGGTTTTAGGGTTTTAGGGTTTAGGTGTTCAGGAGATTAACGTGATGCCTCGTTTTGTGTTCGGAAATTAGTTTTCATATAATTTAAAATAGAAATAATTATGCATATATATATATAAGATTAACTCATCTTACAAGCGATCATATACAATTATATGGAGATCTGAATTATCGGGACTAGAGCCCGTCTATTCGATTACATGGACGAACATGAGTAATGGCCCTTAGCTACACTAAATCGTCCTTTGTCTTCTATAGCTTCTGTCCTCAGAAATCCCGCAAGCTCCTCTGCAACAGCAATCGCGCGTTGCTCTGGTAGGACCTTCGTCCTCATGGCCTCGTGCTATATAAGAAGAGGAGATGAATATGAATATCAATCATGATAACAAAGAATGACGGGTAAAAATAGAGGTGTGAATGTTCATTGCTTACGTCGAATCTTTGCTCCTTGAACTCAGAGGTAAACGTGCGAATGGTCTCGCAAACATAGTATCCGCATAGATGCGTTCCCCGTGGCTGCTGGTCGCACTTTACGAGAATGGAATATATATAATCAAAATAATAATCTAGCATCATAAATGTATTGAAAATTAATAGAAGTATATCATACTACTACTTACATGAGCCGCTCTAAAGGTCAGCTTCTCAGGAAAGTTACCGGGAGTCACGCACTTGAACCGATTCCAAACCCTGCCCGACAAGGATAATGATTTGCTAAGTTTTTCATTAATTGATATATCAGAAAATCATCGAAAGAGACTGATAGAGCGCAAGAATGATTAAAATTACACTTGGAGCATGTCCTGCAGGCTTTGGAACTGTTCCAAGGGTCTCGATAATGAGTCGAAGGCATCAACTATTCCCTTATCAATTTGAATGTCCAACAGAATCCAATGGAAGCTGCACATGTATATATATATATATATATATATATATATATATATATATATATATATATATATATATATATATATGTGTGTGTGTGTGTGTGTGTGTGTGTGTGAGTAACTTATCAATTACACTTATAAGTGAATGGACACAACAGAGTAAAGACCCTCACCTGAAGTTGTATGGAAACAGTATGTGGTCACAGAAATTTTGATCTCTTAGAAACCTTAGAAGGTTTTCCTCCGTCTCCTTGGGATAATTAGTTAGCGTCGCTATATGTATTTTATCTGGATCAATAAACCCAATATTTATGATGCACTTACTTTTACACTCCAGAATCTTCATTCTGCATAATAGAGTACAAGTTATATATAGACAATGAATTGAAATAACTAAACAAGTTATATGTAGACAACGAATTGAAAAACTTACAGACAATAGCAACTCATAAGCGATTTGTCGAGGGCGTCGCCATTGTACATCTGGAAGAGTTCATCAAAGTCGATATGGATTTCTTCGGAGCGGCCGTAGTACTCCTGTGGGACACTCAGCACGATCATCGTTCTCCCATTCTTTGATTCACTTAAGTACCATTTATGCAAGTAACACATATTTGTTGGGAGATCATCTTTGCTGACCAAAGGCTCTCCCATGACAAACTGTGGCTTAGGGGCTACCACAGCCTTGGGTATCCTGTCGTCTTGGGAAGCCAGCAAATTTTCAACCAAGATAGCACATTCATCCGCCAACTCCTTTGCTTTTTCAAAGGCTTGCCCCTGCACCTGAGGGGGAACATTCTCGGTTAACATTCTTGTAGTTGAACTTGATTTGCTCCCACTTGCACTTGCATGTGACCTGCTCTTTTTCACTTCCTTCTGCAATGTGCGTGTATAGTCATCAGGCTTATGGTGTAAGTCATACTGTGATGGAGTGTTTATGAAGTCTTTTGCCCATGCTATGTCCTTCTCGGTGTATTTCGGGCGGGGCTCGGGTTCCTTCCTTTTCATCTACGCCTCATGTTGTTCCTTTGTTATCCTAGCGTTTTCCTCGGGGGTACGATCATAAGGTCTGATAGGAAGATTAGCATGAGGTACCTTTGGGAGGGGCGACAGTTTGCGCTTTGGAGAGCTCCGTCCCTTAGAAATCATCGCTGAAGCGTTCTTGCTGACACGCTTCCGCTTAGTATCATGTGCGGATGGCGGTGGAGACGGACGACCCAAGTCCGGCGGCGGTGATCGAGATGGACTCGTGTTGTGCTGGCCGACGTCATGTGGAGGGCTTGGAGGCAATGGAGGTGTAGGCGACCTGCGACGACTCGGAGGCGGTGTTGTCCTTGGGGCCGAGCCTGGAAGCTTGATGTAGTTCTTGTCCCATAGGATGACTCCACCCAGTACTTCTCCGAGTGTCCTCTCATCTTCAGGTCCAGCTATGTCGAGCTCCATATCATTAAACCCCGTCATGATTTCATCCACCCCGACTTTAGCAAAGCCAGCTGGAATCTCACGGCCATGCCAGCGTGCATCAGGGCCAGAAGGTAAAGCTTGTCCGACGGCCACCTTCATGGATATGTTCTTGAATTTCTGATGGAGTTCACATGATGTTGACTCCTTGATTCCATCCACGGGGTAGCCGGGACCGCCCTCTATCATTCTTCGTTCATCGTCGGGCGGGGCCTCAGATTCAGCCACGCTGCTTTTCCGCTTAGATGGAGCGCCGGTAATATCAAGTGCAGGATCTTCCTGGCGCGGTACTCCTCTAAGCTCATCAATCTACTTCTGTTGCTCGTTAATCCTGGCAAGCAACTGGTTGAACTTGTCATTCTCCTCATCCTGCTGCCGCTTCTTCGCTCTCTCTCGGCTTCTGTAAGTGTCTTGGTCTCTGGCAAACCCAATCCACCACGGGTAAGAAGGACCGAAGCCTCGCGTTCGTCCTCCATGTTCGTCATTGCCGAGGACCAGTGTGAGCAAATCTTTCTCTCTATCTGCAGTGAACTTTCTTCTTCCCTCCTTAATTTCTTTCACTATCATTTTCCAATTTTCCCTGGGTATCCTAAGATTGTCATTGCAGATGAGGTCCCCTGTTTTTTTGTCGTGCGACCCATCATGCGCAAGGAACCAATTTCTTGCTCTCAATTCCCACTCATCACGGAGTGGTTCAGGTACGACGCCTTTATCTATCAGATCTTGCTCTTTCTTATCCCACTTTGGGATGGCAGTCTCATAGCTCCCTGGCCCCATCTTGTGGTGATATATCTTCTTCTCAGCATTTATCTTGTTCTTTTGTGATAATGCTTGCGCATTTTCTGACTCCTTGTACTCTTGAAATGCCTTCTAGTGATTCGCCTGCTTGGCTAGATACCCCTCGAATACTGGCACTTTCTGTGTCTTCAGATAGTTTTTCCATAGCTTCTTCTTCCAGCTACGGAACAGTTCGGCCATCTTCTTCAGAGTCCACTGCTTGACTTTGGCCCTCCGTTTGTCTGCGGCGTCTTCATTCTCACATTCTGGCAGGTTGAAATGTGACATGAGATCATTCCAAAGATTATCTTTGTACCTTTCGGCGACATAGTCACTATCGACTGCCCCTTTGCGCTTGTTCCACTCCCGAACGCTGATCGGGACATGATCCCTAACGAGAACTCCGCATTGCTTCTTGAATGTGTCAGCAACATTCTTAGGAAGCTTGGGTTCGCCCGTAGGAAATATCACCTCAAATGTGTAATGCGTCCGTGCATCCAACTTTCTAGTCGGGCCTCGTTTTGTAGTTTTGCTCGATGTGGAGGCCTAAGAGGGAGAAACATTCGTCAAATGAATGTATATGTATACAATATAGAGCTATCTCCAATATTTTTCACATATTACAAGTGATTGTCGAACTTCATATGTATACCTCGCCGGACTTCTCCTCTTCACCGGCTTCTCCAACAGTGGAGCTATCACCTTCTCCGTCATTGGACCTATCTCCTGCCCCATCGGCTTCATCTTCGTGTCGCTCGACCTCCATTCCAACGTCCTGGTTTAGATATAACGACGGAGATTCAGCTGGTTCAACGTCGGGGCCGTCTTTGATTATATCTTCCAGAAGTTCTTCCTCTTCGAGGTTCCTGATATGTGGATCCATAGTTCTGCAAAAAACGGATTCTCTTAACCTTTGTACCAAAAACCAAAGTAGGAGTACTTTTCCAATTTGAGACTCCTAGATTTCTGCATAGTATTCAAAATAGGAGTAATTTTCCAATTTGAGCATTCAATAAGCAAAACCAAATCGTGAAATAAAGTAGTATTCAAATTAGCATGCATTCAATTATAAGCTAATACATCATCACTTTTGTCCGTACATCGTCGAATATTATCATTAATACTCCTCGAATACTATCATACATATAGCATCACTAATACATCTAGAACCGTAGCGCCCGACGGGTATCGGTGCGGGCGGTGGACACCCAAAGAGAAGGAACCATCACAGGATCATAGCTTAAGTGAGATCCCCGAAGAACCTGCCAGGTATGCTCGAACCTGCCCTCCAACGCAACCATGTAGCGACGGACGTGCTCATCCTCCTCGCTGACACGGTGACGTACCACCTCCGCAATGTCCGTAAGCCTCGGCACCCTCACTGGCCCACGCGACCGCCACCAAACAAGGATCGGGTCAACGACGGGCTGGCTCCTCACCAACCTACGCCCCCCGGAAGGTAGCACCTCCCAATACCAGCCGGGCGGAGCCCAGTCCCGGACAGGGCCCCTCTGATCAAGCAGGTGTCCTCCGCCGAGTCGACGACGAGGATGCGGGATAGGCATCGTAAAATGAACTAAAAAAATAAACTAGTTCTATTAATTTTCTTGCTAAAAATAAACTATTAACACTTAAGCATATACAATAGCAAAATTAAACTATTAACACTTAAGCATATACAATAGCAAAATTAAGCAATAATCTAAGAAACACTATTAACACTTAAGCATATACACTATACAATAGCAAAATTAAATGACAAAAAAAAAATATTTCTTCTTCTTGTAACCCTAAACTAATTTTTCCTCTTATTCTATTTCTCCTCTTCCTCTACTTCTTCTTCTACATCTACTTCTCCTCTTCTTGTAGGACTTCTCCTCTTCTCTTCTTCTACTTCTCCTCTCCTCCTCTTCTAATTTTTTCTCTTATTCTACTTCTCCTCTTCTTCTATTTTTCCTATTCTTCTCCTCTCCTCCTCTTCTTATTCTCCTTTTTCTTCTTTTCTTCTCCTCCTCTTCTTATTTTCATTTTTCCTAATCTTATTTTCTTATTTTTGTTCATATTTCTTCTTCTTGTAACCCTAACCTAATTCTAAATATTAATAACCCTAATAATCTAGCACAAACCTAATAACAATAGGAATTAAATGACAAAAGCAATCTTTTTATTTTTCTTCTTTTCTTCTCCTTTTTCTTCCTTTCTTCTCCTTTTTCTTCTTTTCTTCTCCTTTTTCTTCCTTTCTTCTCCTTTTTCTTCCTTTCTTCCCTTTTTCTTCTTTCCTTCTCCTTTTTCTTCTTTTCTTCTCCTTTTTCTTCTTTTCTTCTCATTTTTCTTCTTTTCTTCTCCTTTTTCTTCTTTTCTTCTCCTTCCCTTTTTCTTCTTTTCTTCTCCTCCTCTTCTTATTCTCTTCTTCTACTTCTCCTCTTCTTCTATTTTTCCTCTTCTTCTCCTCTCCTCCTCTTCTTTTCTTCTCCTTTTCTTCTTCTTTTCTTCTCCTTTTTCTTCTTTTCGTCTCCTTTTTCTTCTTTTCTTCTACTGGACGGAGTGTTGGGGAGGAGGGGGCGGGGGGCTTACCGGCCGGAGGTGGCGACGGCGTGCGGCGAGGAGGGCGGCGCGCGGCGAGGAGGACGGCGGCGACGAGGAGGACGACGGCGAGGAGGACGGCAGGCGGCGGCGAGCAGGACGGCGGGCAGCCTGACGGCGTCGTCGAGTTCATCGTTGTGCCGCGCCGGGCAGGAGAACGAGAGGAAGAAGAATAGAAATGGACGATTTGGGTTGGAATTTTTCGAAGTCCCCTTATATAGGTGGATCTTTAGTCCCGGTGTGTGGCTCGAACCGAGACTAAAGACACCCTTTAGTCCCGGGTGGAGCCACGGCCCGGGACTAAAGCCCCTCGTTTCCCGCCTCCTCGCGTGCCAAAAAGGGGTCTTTAGTCCCGGGGCGTGGCTCCAACCGGAACTAAAGGGGGTCTTTAGTCCCGGGGCGTGGCTCCACCCGGGACTAAAGCCCCTCCTCGGCTGCACGGTAAGTTTAGTCCCACCTCGCCCAGCGAGGGGGACTAACACTTTTTATAAGCCCCGTCGCAGCTTCTCCATCGAGCTCCTCTCTAAAACAGGCTTACGGGCCTAAACTCACTGAAAATTGAAACTATAATTTAGATTGAATTTTCTCTATAATTTCGAATATATTTTCACTTTTTTCTATTTTCATAATTAATAATTTTGACTATCCAAACTATTATCTATTTTGTTATTTTCAATTAAAAACTATGTTTCTTAAAAATTCTTTTTGCATATTTGAGAATTTGACAAAACTATGATAATGAAAAGTGTTTGAAATTGAATAAATAATGCAAAACTATTTTATATTTTCATAATTAATTATTTTGACTATCCAAACTATTATCTATTTTGTTATTTTCAATTAAAAACTATGTTTCTTAAAAATTCTTTTTGCATATTTGAGAATTTGACAAAACTATGATAATGAAAAGTGTTTGAAATTGAATAAATAATGCAAAACTATTTTCGATTTTCAAAAGTAATTATTTTGACTATCCAAACTATTATCTATTTTGTTATTTTCAATTAAAAACTATGTTTATTAAAAATTCTTTTTGCATATTTGAGAATTTGACAAAACAATGATAATGAAAAGTGTTTGAAATTGAATAAATAATGCAAAACTATTTTCATTTGACCTAGTTCACCCTGAAATTGAATGCACTTCGTGTACAAAACGGACAACTTCTCTCGAAGTATCAGGGTTTCGAACGAGAACTCATCTCTTACAAAGGGATTTCATTTTTTTGAACTTATTTGAACTCCATACTTTTTGTGTGTTCAAAATGCACCATTCTAAGGCACATCACAAAATTTCAACAATTTCTGACTTCATTTGGTATTCTTCGTGCATTTTTTTTTGACCTAGTTGACCCTGAAATTGAAAAGCACTACAAATGAACTCTGAAAATGTTGAAAGTTGGCATGTTATCATCATTTCACCCACATAGCATGTGTTAAAAAGTTGAGAGCGCTACGACAAAAACTGGATGCACTTTGTGTACAAAACGGACAATCTCTCTCGAAGTATCAGGGTTTCGAACGAGAACTCATCTCTTACAAAGGGATTTCATTTTTTTGAACTTATTTGAACTACATACTTTTTGTGTGTTTAAAATGCACCATTCAAAGGCACATCACAGAATTTCAACAATTTCTAACTTCATTTGATATTCTTCGTGCATTTACTTATTTTTTGACCGTCGATGATGGCCGCCATTCCTTCTTTCCCTAATGCATAACAAATATCTAGCTCAAGGAGAAGAAGGAAAAGCGACCCCCACAACAAAAGTGGTTCCGCGGCACGCCACGTGGTTCCGCTGCACGCCACGTGGTTCCGCTGCACGCCACGTGGGACTAATGGTCTTTCATTTTTAAATGACTGTTTTAATAAAAAAACAGATCTGTTACAAAAGGGATTTCAGTTTTTGAACTTATTTGAACTGAAGACTTTTTGTATATATATGTGGTCGAATTGCATGATACCATGAAGTTAGAAAGGGCTAAACCATTCGAAAGTAGCAACTGAAGTTAGAAAGGGCTAAACCATTCAAATTTGGAAACTATAATGGCACAAACAGAAACTAGACATATATAAATTGGTCCAAGCAGTACATGATACTAGTCCAAACAGTACATAATAATAGCTACCATAGATATATATACAAGTGTTTGACGTTCAGAACACTACTCGTCTGAATCGTCTGAATCAGAATGTCCACCTTCCTCGAGGTGACGCTGGCCATAGTTGACGACTGGAATCTTGCGGTACAACTCGTATGAAACGTATGCATCTTTTGCTGTATACTCAATGTTGATAGAATCAAGTGGGGCCTTCTCCCAAAGTTTGTGCTGTGACTTTGGGAAACTGGTCTTCATATCACCATATTCCTCGTCGATCAAGGCAACTGCCATATGAGCCATCGAAGTCCTGACATGTCGAAGCCTGAATACCGTTTGGAGATCAACGAGGCAACCAGTTGGTATCTCAATACCGAAGCTGTACCTATCTTCAGCTTGTCGTTCCTTATGTCAACGGTAGCAAAAGTGATGCCGCTGCGAAGGAAGTCCATGAGTTCTGGACAATGCTTGTCACTCCTGCAACAGAAACAAATTAAAATGGAACAAATGTTACATACTGCTGCAATAAGGAAACATGTTTCACTACAACTAAAGACAAAATTATCTTTAGGATTCAAATAGAACATATGCAATGGAACCTAGAGAGATCATTATAGCTATCCAATGGAACCTAGAGAGATCACTAGCTATATGCAATTTTCATGACTATGACATATCATATTGCTATCCAATGGAACCTAGAGAGATCACTAGCTATATGCAATTTTCATAACCTTGGATCAAAGAACACCGCATAAAATTGTATCACTACAACTATGATTTCAATGGAACATATTGAACCAATCAGATTTTTCAGATTGTGGAACACTATTCCAATCAGATTGTGTTCCCTTCAACTAATCAAAATTGTTTCACTACAACTATTTGAAGCGAACCAACTATGATTCCAATGGAACATATTAAACACTAGTTGATTCTAATACGATTTTTCAAATTATGGAACACTATTCCAATCAGATTGTGTTCCCCTTCAACTAATCAAAATTGTTTCACTACAACTATTTGAAGGGAACCAACTATGATTCCAATGGAACATATTAAACACTAGTTGATCTAATACGATTTTTCAGATTATGGAACACTATTCCAATTAGATTGTGTTCCCCTTCAACTAATCAAAATTGTTTCACTACAACTATTTGAAGGGAACCAACTATGATTAAAACAAATAAACTTACAATGTCATTATCTTGGATCAAAGAAAGCCTCAAAACTTACCTCGCCCATTGGAAGATCAAGACATGGCGTGCGAAGCATAGTTGGATGACGGCAACACCGCGTTGATCGGCCGTGTACTCCAGATCAAGCCCCAAGAACTTCTCATGATCCATTGCGTCGTCAAGCCATTTTTCCTTCAACTGTTCAAGAAAAAACGGCACCTCCCTGCTCTCGCTCGTGTACACGACATCGAGCATGGTCGTACCTTGTGCGAGCACCTTATGAAAGCGAGTTGGCATGGTGGAAGAAGAGAAGGGAAGAAGAGAGGAGAAGAACAGAGAGGGAGAGTGAGAAAGAAGAAGAAACAGAGAAATGGCGACTGTGCTTCGGTTCGTGCTTTTCATCGCCCGAAACGACGTGGGATGCAAACCTTTTGGGTCTTTAGTCCCGGGTTGGGCCACCAACCGGGACTAAAGAGGTATACCAACGGTTGCCACCACTACGGCAGGCCACGTGTTAATCCTTTAGTCCCGGGTTGAGCCACCAACCGGGACTAAAGGGGGATACGAACGGTTGCCACAACCACTACCCGCCGCGTAGCCCTTTAGTCTCGGTTTGGGATACGAACCGGGACTAAAGGCTCCTTACGGGCCGGGACTAAAGCCTCGAGGGAGGTATTGAGAATTGGGGCGACGTGGCCGGGCCTTTAGTCCCGGCCCAGAGGCAGGCCGGGACTAAAGGGTCCCGGCCAAAGGCCCGTTTTACACTAGTGCGTACCTTGATGTGCACACCACACATTGAAATGTTGTGCGCGTCTCTCAAGAAAAAGTATTGTGTGCGTATTTTTAGCAAACTGGACAACGTTGGTACTTGAGTTAATTTTTCTCTTCATACACCGCTCCTGGCCCCACCATCGGCGGCGACCTCGCCGTCTCCCCCACCGCCGCCGCGCTCCGCCCCCTTCCTCTCTCCCTCCCTTCACCTTCTGCCCCTGCCCCAGGTTGGGCCGCAGATCGAGCTTCCCTCCCTGCCCCAGGTCAGGGGGGGCGCAGATCGAGCAGGTCTGGCCCGATCCGCGCCGTAGGAAAGGGCTTGGTGCAGTGCAGCGCCGGGAGGGGAGCATCTACGCGCCGCTGCCGGGGGAGGAGCTTGTGAAGCCAAGGAGGTAAGCCACTTGTGATCGCCGCTCCGGCCAGATCCGGTGAGCCGCGCCCGGATCCTACTACCCCCGCCACCGCCTCGTCCCTACTGGCCTCCGGCCTCACCGCTGGCCGCATCCCCGTTGCCGGCAACCGCCGCCTCAGCTGCCATCGTCATCTCCAAATCTGGACGGCCCTTTCGACATCGCTCCAGGATACCCTTGTCCCGTCGTCCAAACCCGCGTCCATATCCGAATCTTCACTCCATGAAGAAAGTCGGGGGGCTGATGAGGTAAGGTTCCTGGCGCTCTGAGCCAGGGTGGTCGCCGGCGGTGTGCCATGGTGGTTCCCCTCCTGTCGCAGGGACGTGTGTCTTCGTTGGTGGCGGGCGCTGCCGCCCCCACCTTCTCCTTCAGGCGCTCGACGAAGGATTGGGTCGACTGAGCGGAGGAGCCGGATGAGCCGGATGAAGCGGGGCCGGTGGAACTTCCGATCTCCCTCGCGTTGCCGCAGTTGGGTGTGTTCTTGGATGTGGCTCGTCCGGCTAGGCCGCGGGCGAGGTCGGCGGTGTCAGGACTGGCTATGGCGTCCCTGCGGCGACGACCCTCTATGGCCGGTACATCCCGTCCCCCTTTGCCCTGGCGAGGTCCGGCGCGTTGCCCGGGTTATCCCCCGCGGCAACGCCCGTTCCCCGTGCCGGTGGTTGCCCTGCCGTCGCCGGAGCCGCGTGCCCGTCCGCGCCGGCAGCGCCGGAGTCGTGATCAGGGACGGCCCGAGCAGCGAGGATGGGGGGTCTGTGCCCTAGCTCCATGGGGTGGTTGGCTGGCGGCTGGGCCGGCCGTCGCCCCCGTGGGCCGGCTTGGGGTGGGCCTCGTGCGCTTGCGGCCCAGGCGATGCTGGCGGCTTCTAGGCGAGCAGGATCGGTCGTGGAATCGGCCAATAGGCAGTGGGCCCTGGCGCCGGTCGATCCGGCCCATTGGCTCTAGGTCCAATGAGGCGGCCTAGGCCCGCGGTCGGGGTGGCCGGCCTCTCGCGCCGACGTGGAACGTTGGGCTAGGGTTTCCCCTACCCTCCAGCGCTCCGAGATCGAGCCGTCGCCAGCTCGTGATTCCCAGGCCGCATCGCTCCTTCCCCGAGTGCCCTTGCCCACGCCGCCGCCTGCCACTGCCTCCCATCCCATGCCGCCTCCCGCCCGAGTTTCCCTGCCCTTGCTCGAATTGCCCGCGTCGTTACGTTCCCTGCTTGCGCCGCTGCTCGCGACGCCCGGTGTGCACGTCCCGTCGCCCCCTCCCATCGCGGCACCGAGCCCCTGTGCCCCTGTGCCGTGTCTCTCGTACTGGGACGCGTTGATGCCCCGCTCGTTCGGAGACAGTCTGGCAAGGACGAAACGGCCGCTCCCGGCAAGCTTGGCGCCCCGCCCGAGTCTGGTGTTCCTGCGTCTGCCCCGGAGATGATGTCTGCTGCGGCCTCCTCGCGTTCCGGCCGGGGCGGGGCTGACCGGCCGGAGAGGTCCCCGAAGTTCTACTCCGGCACCTCCTTGCGTCGCCCCCGCCTCCCCGGGATCCGGCGCGAGACCCCCACCTTCCGCTTCCAGGATCGCCGGGGGATGTTCGTCGCCGGGAGGCTGCCCGCCTGCGGCGTGAGGATGTCGACAGGGAGGACGAGCTTCGGGCCGAGTTGGTGGCGCACCCGCCGACGGCAGCTAGGGCCCGTGACGGCCTGGCCCCTTGGGAGCCGGCCTCTCGGGTGACAGCCACTAGGCCCTCGAAGCCATACTAGCGCCGGGAACGTGGCGACTCCTCCCGCGAGGCTCACCGGGATGCCCCTGGTTCACTTCGTGATGAGCACCGGAGGCCGACCCACGAGGTTGGTCGGCGGTCTGATTGGCGCCCATCTAGGGCAGATGGACCGGACTAGCACTGGGATGACTGGTCTGTGATACGTCCATTTTGCGTCATGCTTTCATGTTGATATTTATCACTTTATGGTATGTTATTACACTTCATGGTACAATACTTATGCATTTTCTCTCTTATTTTGCAAGGTTTACATGAAGAGGGAGAATGCCGGCAGGTGGAATTTTGGCCTGAAGAGCAAGTTTGAGATACCTATTCTGCGCAACTCCAAAAGCCGTGAAAGTCAACAAGGATTTATTTTGGATTTTATAAAAAATACTGTACCGAAGAAGTACCAGAGGGGAGCCAGGAGGAGGCCACAAGCCTGCTAGGCGCGGCCTACCCCCCTGGTCGCGCCTAGGGGGCTTGTGGGCTCCTAGTTGGCCCACTGGCTCCCCTCTTTTGCTATAAGAAGGGTTTCGTTCGAGAAAAAGTCAGGAGGAGGCTTTCAGGAGGAATCGCCGCCGCCACGAGGCGGAACTTGAGCAGAACCAATCAAGAGCTCCAGTAGGGTCGTCTTGTCAGGAAATTCCCTCCCGAAGGTGGAAATTGTCGCCACCGTCATCACCAACACTCCTCTCATCGGAGGGGACTCATCACCATCAATATCTTCATCAGCACCATCTCATCTCCAAACCCTCGTTCATCTCTTGTAACCAATCTCCGACTCGCGACTCCGATTGGTACTTGTAAGGTTTCTACACTACTAGGAAAATGGCTATAGATGATATAGATACTAATGGTGCACCACACAAGCAGTGCGCCACTACTATATAGTAGTGGCGCACCATGTGAGGTGTGCCATTAGTGTGGTGGATACTAATGGCGCACCACACACTCGGTGCGCCACTACTATATTTTTTTTTGCAAAACTACTAATGGCGCACCAGCAGCTGGTGCGCCATTAGTAAGCAGGGTTACTAATGGCGCATCTGTTAGTAGTGCGCCACTACTATAATTTTTTTTGGGTTTTTTTTTGCAAACTACTAATGGCGCACCACACCTAGTACGCCATTAGTAACCAGTGTTACTAATGGCGCATCTGTTGGGGTGCGCCACTACAAATTTTTTTTGCAGAACTACTAATGGCGCATGAGAGGAGGTGCGCCATTAGTAACCAGGGTTACTAATGGTGCATATGTAGGTGGTGTGCCATTAGTAACCTGGGACCAGCTAGATATTTTGGACAGCCACCTACCACACTCACTTTCCCCACTTTCATTCTCTCCACCTCCTCCTCCAAGCTTGTGTCGGGTGCCTCCTCCTCCTCACCTCATTTGCATCATAGATTCACCCAAATTAAGTGGTTAAATTACCTTTTTTTGATAGGTAAGTAAGGGGAAAGCTTTTATGTTGTAGATCTACCTTTTTCTCCCTCCAACAACGTGCACATGCACTTTTTATTGCCTAGCTAGATCTACGTATGTTTGTGGTGTTGCATATATGTTTGTGTTTGCAGGTACCGGTATTTGAAATGCGATAGTTGCCAATATTTTCCCGGAATGTTGATTCATTTCCGTTTCGGCGAGAATTTGGCACTATGCATTCTTTTTTGTCCTATTTTTAGGCAAAGTCATGCCAAAAAAAATTTTGTTCTAAAATATCGTTTTGCTCTACCCCGCAGGCGACCATGGTCTGCACGATGACCGAAGGCATCGTGAATAGGTTTTTGAGCTCCGCGAAGGCCGAGATGCTTCAAAAGAACGAGACGGATATAAGATGTCCGTGTCGAAGATGCAAGCTGAAGAGCCTTATGGACCCGGATTCCGTAAAGGTGCGGGACCACCTGCTCTTGCGTGGTTTCATGGATGGCTATCGGTGGCAAGGTGATGAAGATGATTATGAAGTCGTCCATGGGGGGCGGGAAAGAAATGAGGAAGGCCATGAGCAAGACAACCGCGGCGAGGGCGGGCGAGAAGACGAAGAATCTACAGGACACAGTCATCATGTAGAAGATGCCGGACATGATGATGAGGAAGATGCCGGAGCAGACGAAGGGCATGATCATGAAGATGAAGATGCCAGAGCAGACGACGATGGACCATCGATGGCCTGGGTGCAGGACCCTCATGTTCAAGAGCTGCTTCTCAAGCAGACGGATAACGCAAGAGCTGCCGCCCGAGAGAAAGCCAAGCTGGATCAACTGGAGATAGACACGGTTACTCCATTGTATGAAGGATGTAGGCCCGAGGATACACGCCTGGAAGTAACGCTCATGGCTCTGGAGATGAAGGTAAAACACAAAATGACCGACGCATGCTTCGACGAGAACATATCATTCTGGCACGAACGTCTTCCCAAGGGGAACAAGTGCCCGACCAGTTTCGAGGAGGCGAAGAAAATCGTGTGTCCTCTGGATTTACCGCACGTGAAATACCATGTGTGCATGAACAATTGCATCATTTATCGGGACGAGCACGCGGAGTCTACCATATGTCCGGTGTGCCGCGTCAGACGATACAAGAAGAGGAAGAAAGCTCCTCGAAATGTGGTGTGGTACTTTCCGATCACTCCTCGTCTGCAATGGTATTTCGCGGACCCTAAGGTAGCAAAGCTCTTGCGTTGGCACGCGGATAGGGAGGAGAAAAAGCGAGAAGATGACGGAAATGATCCGGAGATAAATAAAAAAGACAAGATGCTGAGTCACCCTAAGGATGCGAGCCAGTGGCAAGCGTTGAACTACGAATACCCAGAATTTGGGGACGATCCAAGGAACATCGTGCTGGGCGCGAGCACCGATGGAGGCAATCCGTTTGGCAGCCAGAGAAGCACACATAGCACCTGGCCTGTGGTTGTGTGGATGTACAACCTTCCCCCCTGGTTGTGCATGAAGAGGAAGTACATTCACATGAGTATGCTAATTGAAGGGCCGAAACAACCAGGGAACGACATCAATCTATATCTGGGGCTGCTGAAAGAGGAGCTAGACACGCTGTGGAAAACGCCAGCCAATACGTGGGACGCCGCAGAGAAAGAATATTTCCCTATGAGAGCCGCACTGCTCACGCTGGTGCACGACTATCTCGGTTACGGATATGTCGCGGGGCAGGTGGTCCATGGATTTTCTGGATGCGTCAGGTGCATGGATGACACAATGTATCGCCAGCTAGATAAAGATCCCGGGTCTTCAAAAACCGTGCTCATGGGACATCGAAGGTGGCTTCGCGACGATGAATCATGGAGAAAACACAAGGATCTGTTCGATGGTGAAACCGAACCCCGAAGACGCCCCCTTATGAGGAGCAACGAGGAAATATACGAGCTGTTGAAAAATTGGAAAGAGTGCCCACCGCCGGGAAAGGTGCCAGAGCCGGGAAAGAAGCGAAAGGCGCCAGAGCCACTGCTGAAGGTATGGAAAACGAGGTCTGTTTTCTGGGACTTGCCGTACTGGAAGATCCTCCGTGTGCCTCACAGCCTTGATGTCATGCATATCACGAAGAACGTGTGCAAGAGTCTGCTTGGTACCCTGCTCAAAATGCCAGAGAGGACCAAAGATGGACCAAAGATGGACTTGACTCGCCGACTTTGAAAGAGCAAACCTAGTCGCGCTACAACACATAGACGTGGTCGATCCTTGGGTCGTAGAGCACAAAACCTTTATTGAAAAGACGTACAATGACCGAGGCCAACAGAGGAAGGACAGAGATATAATCAAAGAGCACAACTCATGTTTCACGCATTGGTTCAAGCAGAAGCTTCTGTCGTACCCTTTACATGAGGATTCTTCCGCGGAAGAACAACTCATATTCGCCTTGTCACAGGGTGCCGAGCACAACCTGATGACGTATGAGGCGTACGATACCAACGGCTACACATTCTACACCGAGGGAAAGGACATGTAGAGCGATGGTTATCAGAACTCCAGGGTAAAGATGGAATCCTACACCGGTAACGACAAGGACAGATACTACGGAAGGATCGAGGAGATCTGGGAGCTGAGCTACGCTGGAGAGAAGGTCCCGATGTTCCGTGTCAGATGGGCCAAGAGCGTCATAAAAGAAGACCGGTATTTCACCACCATGGTTATACCCGAAGCCAAATCCAAGACCGCGGGCGCAAACGTCACCGCGAAAAATGAGCCATGGGTACTGGCTTCCCAAGTGGACCAATGCTTCTTCATTACCGACCCGCCAAAGCCCAGTCATGTTGTCGTGAGGAGAGGCAAAAGGAAGATCATCGGAATGGATGGAGTCGCCAATGAGCAAGACTTCGACAAGTACGGCGACCCGAAGATGGAACATGAGGACAATGATGAAGGACGTCCGTTCAAGAGAAGAACTCCATTTACGAAAAATAAGGGCAAGAAGATTGTGAACAAATAGCTAGCTAAGATCGATTGTATTTAAATTGTAGCCTTCACTTCTCGATTGTATTTCGACATTTTCAAATTTGATGATATTTTTTCATATTCAATATGAAAAAATATTGAATATTCATGAGGACAATCGATCTCGATTCCCTCCATCTCGATCGCTATCACCCCTCGCAAGATCCCCCTCGCCGCCGAGCACCCCCCGCACCCTCCCTTGCAAGATCCTATTGATAGGCATCTACTTGCAAACATCAAAAAAAATACTAGGCACTAGATGTTGTTGTGAGGCACTAGATATTCATAGGCATCTAATTGCAAACATAAAAAAAATACTAGGCATCTACTTGCAAACATAAAAAAAATACTAGGCACCGGTGCTATGCGGAGTCTGCATGACAGTGTTCTTTGTTTGGAGAAGCGGCGTCTCTCCGAGAATAATGTGGCATACCCGGTTTTCGTGGCCAAGGTGCCAGAGGGCAAGGGCTTTGTCGATAGCGCCATCGGGGGTATGATCGTCCTGCGGTTTGCTGACATCTTCGCTATGTTTAACCTTCATCCGCTGCACTACACCTTTGTTCGGCTATTTTTGCTGAGTATGGAGATGCGGATCATTAGAGACAAGATCCCGGACCTAGTGATAGTCGACCCCTTCTATATGCGTGCCAAGATCTTGGGCAGCGCTGGGGACCGGCAAGTCGCGAGTTCATACCTCGAAGGCGTCATTCTGGCAAACTCAGAAAAGGATAACTTCCTCGTGCCTTACTTTCCCTGGTAAGTTATCCCCTCATCGCCCCGTAACATATGATTTCTTAGATTTTGATCGTCCTTTTTTTTCTAACATTCCGTGTTTTGTGCAGTGACACACATTGCACACTCATCCTCTTAAGCCTGAAATATTCCATGGCCACGTATTTCGACTCGGACCGTCAGTCAAAAAAAGACTACACAAATATCAAGAAAGTTCTTGATGAAGCTCTTCCCGGCTACGCCATATCTGGAGGCACCTTCAGCAGGACAAGTCTCAGGCACGGCAAGCACGTGTTCACCCACAATACGACGTTCGCCTGCGTCAAGCAGCCGCCTGGCAGTCAGAAGGATGCCTACTACGCCCTCCATCACATGCAGGCGATCATACGGGACAGTAATCACCTTCGGCTACCAAATAATCTCAAAGATTGGGTCGCACGCTTGTCGGCAATCCAGGATGCGGACATCAGACAAGAATTCTTTCGCATCCAGTCGGAGTTTGCGGAAATCATCCATCAATATGTCCTTCGTACCTCGGGGCAGTTCTACCTCAGATCTCCGCTGTCCAATAGTGAGATAGATACAATGCTACAAATGCAGGCTGACAACGACCGCAATTTCATGACCATCACGATAGACGGCGGCTTCATCCACGTTCCCGTGAATCGCTACTAATTCATGTTGCAATATTAAACTTTAATGAACTGGTATGTCTCTTTGGTTTGGACAGTCGTTCAACTTATATATAGTCGATGCTATTTATTAGTAGGACCATGAATCGTGCTGTTATAGTTGTAATATTAAACTTTAATGAACTTGTATGTCTCTGTGAATTGCTACTAACGTTTTGTTTGGCTGGTGCATAGAGATGCCATCGTATCTCGTGTACAAGGGTAAGGTTCCTGGAGTCTACGACGACTGGTAGGAGTGTCGGAGACAGGTTCACCGATTCAGCGGTAACAATTACAAAGGGTACACCACAAGGGCGGAGCTGGAAGTTAGATACGTGCGCTATCTAGCGGGAGAGAGGAGGGAGCGTTGGAGGAACCGAATGAAGACTAGTTTCATTGCGATTATGCTCATCGTGATGACTGCAGCTCTCTTCTATGTGATGGTAGTTTAGATGGTCGATATCGACTTGTAATGTGAAGAAAAACTCGCTACTCGCGGTCTCGAGACTTGTAATGTTCTAACTTTGTTCGATATTTTAAATTCGGAGACTAATATGATGAATTGTATTCGGAGACTAATCTTCTAGTGTATTCGATAAATCTGTTGTTTATATGTTGTGCTATCTATATTCTGTGCAATAATATATTTTGTAATCTGCGCAAATATCAGAAAAAATGAAATAAATACCTAATATTCATACTAGTGGCGCATCTCTCAGCACACTAGTGGCGCACTTCAAAAGCACACTAGTGCGCCATTAGTAAGCTAGAGCATATAGGTAAATATGGCCCTAGTAGGTATACTAATGGCGCACCATAAGCTATACTAATGGCGCACCAGGATCTATACTAATGGCGCACCAGGATCTATACTAATGGCGCACCGGGATCTATACTAATGGCGCACCTGGATCTATACTAATGGCACACCGTGAGCAATACTAATGGCGCACTGCCTGGTGCGCCATTAGTATACCAGATACTAATGGCGCACTTGTGGTGTGCCATTAGTAAAAAAATCTAATGGCGTGATGCTAGTGGCGCACCTATAGTGCGCCATTAGTAGCGAAAATAGGTGCGCCATTAGCAAGCCTTTTCCTAGTAGTGCTAGTAGTGTTAATTACTCTTTGTAGTTGATGCTAGTTGGATTACTTGGTGGAAGATTATATGTTCAGATCCTTGATGCTATTCATTACCTCTCTAGTCGTGAGTATGATTATGCTTTGTGAGTAGTCACTTTTGTTTCTGAGGACATGGGATAAGTCATGCTATAAGTAGTCATGTGAATTTGGTATTCGTTCGATATTTTGATGCGTTGTATGTTGTTTTTCCTCTAGTGGTGTTATATGAACGTCGACTACATAACACTTCACCATTATTTGGGCCTAGAGGAAGGCATTGGGAAGTAGTAAGTAGATGATGGGATGCTAGAGTGACAGAAGCTTAAACCCTAGTTTATGTGTTGCTTCGTAAGGGGCTGATTTGGATTCACTAGTTTAATTATATGGTTAGACATTGTCTTAATTCTTCTGTTGTAGTTGTGGATGCTTGCGAGAGGGGTTAATCATAAGTGGGATGTTTGTACAAGTAAGGGCAGTACCCAAGCACCGGTCCACCCAAATATCAAACTATCAAAGTAGCGAACACGAATCATATGAACTTGATGAAAACTAGCTTGACATAAATTCCCATGTGTCCTTGGGAGCGCTTTACCTCCTATAAGATTTTGTCCAGGCTTTTCCCTTGCTACAAAAGGGATTGGGACATCTTGCTGCAACTTTGTTACTATTGTTACTTGCTACTTGCTGCGAATCATCTTACCACACAACTATCTGTTACCGATAATTTCAGTGCTTGCTGAGATTACCTTGCTGAAAACCACTTGTCAGATCCTTCTACTCCTCGTTGGGTTCGACGCTCTTACTTATCGAAAGGGCTATGATAGATCCCTATACTTGTGGGTCATCAAGACTCCTTTCTGGCGTTGTTGCCGGGGAGTGAAGCGCCTTTGGTAAGTGGAATTTGGTAAGGAAACATTTATATAGTGTGCTGAAATTTATTGTCACTTGTTACTATGGAAACTAATCCTTTGAGCAGCTTGTTCGGGGTATCTTCACCTCGAACGGAAGCACAAGGAGTTTCTCCTCAACCTGCTGCACCTACTGAAAATACTTCTTATGAACTTCCTTCGGGTATGCTTGAAAAACTATTGGCTAATCCTTTTACAGGAGATGGAACATCACATCTCGACTTGCATCTAATCTATGTAGATGAAGTTTGTGGTTTATTTAAGCTTGTAGGTTTGCCCGAGGATGAGGTCAAGAAGAAGGTCTTTCCCTTATCTTTGAGGGATAAATCATTGACATGGTATAGGCTATGTGATGATACTGTATCATGGAACTACAACCGGTTGGAATTGGAATTTCATCAAAAGTTTTATCCTATGCATCTAGTACATCATGATTGGAATTATATTTATAATTTTTGGCCTTGTGACAGAGAAAGCATCACTCAAGCTTGGGGGAGGCTTAAATCAATGTTATATTCATGCCCCAATCATGAGATCTCGAGAGAAATTATTATTCAGAACTTCTATGCTCGTCTTTCTCATGATGATCGCACCATGCTTGACACTTCTTGTACCGGTTCTTTTATGAAGAGAAATATTGACTTCAAATGGAATTTATTGGAAAGAATTAAACGCAACTCTGAAGTTTGGGAGTTTGATGAAGGTAAGGAGTAGGTATGAATTCAAGTTTGATTGCGTTAAATCCTTTGTTGAAACAAATACTTTTTGTGATTTTAGCGCTAAGTATGGACTTGACTCTGAGATAGTAGCTTCATTGTGTGAATCATTTGCTGCTCATATTGATCTCCCCAAAGAGAAGTGGTTTAAATATCATCCTCCCTTAGAAGTCAATGTAGCTAAACCCAATCCAGTTGAAGAGAAAGTCATTGCCTATAATGATCCTATTCTTCCTAGTGCTTACATTGAGAAACCACCTTTCCCTGTTAGGATAAAGGATCATTCTAAAGCTTCAACTGTGATACGTAGGGGCTACATTAGAACACCTACACCCCGTGAGCAAATTAGAGTTGAACCTAGCATTGCTATTATCAAAGATCTCCTGTCCGACAATGTTGATGGCCATGATATTCACTTCTGTGAAGAAGCTGCTAGAATTGCTAAACCACATGCTAGAGACAAACATAGGCCTATTGCTAGCACACCTGTTGTCTCTGTTAAGATAGGAGATCATTGTTATCATGGTTTATGTGATGTGGATGCTAGTGTTAGTGCAATACCTCGATCCTTATATGATGAAATCAAAGACGAGATTGCACATGTCGAGATAGAACCCATTGATGTCACTATTCAGCTTGCCAATAGAGATACTATCTGCCCTTTGGGAATTGTTGGAGAAGTTGGAGTCTTGTGTGGTAAAACGAAGTATCCTGCTGATTTCCTCGTTCTTGCTACCTGATACGTCTCCATCGTATCTACATTTCCAAACTCTTTTGCCCTTGTTTTGGACTCTAATTTGCATGATTTGAATGGAACTAACCCGGACTGACGCTGTTTTCAGCAGAATTGCCATCGTGTTGTTTTTGTGCAGAAATGAAAGTTCTCAGAACGTCCTGAAAATTTACGGAGAATATTTCTGGAAAATATGAAAAATACGTGCGCAAAGATCCACCGGAGGGGACGGGCTAGTGGGCCACAAGCCCTGTAGCTGCCCCGCCCCCCTGGTGGCGGCTACCAAGCTTGTGGGGCCCACGTGGCTCTGCCGCCCCCAAACTCAGCTCTATAAGTTCACTTTCATCCGAGAAAAAATAAAGAGAGAAGATTTCATCGCGTTTGCGATACGGAGGCGCCACCACATCCTGTTCTTCATCTGGAGGGCAGATTTGGAGTCCGTTTTGGGCTCCGGAGAGTGGAAATCGTCGCCATCGTCATCATCAACCTTCTTCCCTCTCCAATTCCATGAAGCTCTTCATCGTTCGTGAGTAATCTATTCGTAGGCTCTCTGGGCGGTGATGAGTAGGATGAGATCTATCATGTAATCGAGTTAGTTTTGACGGGGATTGATCCCTAGTATCCAATATGTTTTGAGATTGATGTTGCTACTACTTTGCCATGCTTAATGCTTGTCACTAGGGCCCGAGTGCCATGATTTCAGATCTGAAATTATTATGTTGTCACCAATATATGTGTGTTTTAGATCCGATCTTGCAAGTTGTAGTTACCTACTATGTGTTATGATCCGGCAACCCCAGAGTGACAATAATCGGAATCACTCCCGGTGATGACCATAGTTTGAGTTCATGTGTTCACCAAGTGTTAATGCGTTGTTCCGGTTCTTTATTAAAAGGAGAACCTTAATATCCCGTGGTATCCTTTTGGACCCCGCTGCCACGGGAGGGATGGACAATAGATGTCATGCAAGTTCTTTTCCCTAAGCACGTATGACTACACACGGAATGCATGCCTACATCACATTGACGAACGGGAGCTAGCCACATATCTCTCCGTGTTGTAACTGTTGCATGATGAATATCATCTGACAAATCACTGACCCATTGCCTACGAGTTTGTCCCACTGCTGTTACTTGTTTTTCTCCGCTGATGTTACTACTGTTGCTTGCTACTGCTGCTACTTGCTACTGTTGCTACTTGCTACTGCTGTCACTACTGTTGTTCCTTGCCACTGCTGTTACTCGTTACGCTGCTGCTACCTGCTACAATACTTTTTCTCGCACCATTGCCGGGAAAGAATATTTCCCGTCCACGGGCAACTTCTGGCGCAATTGATACAACAGTTAGGAATAGTCTGCCATCAACAGATCGTTTCTGGCGTCATTGTTATCATACTACTTTGCTACTGATACTTTGCTTGCACATACTAATCTTTCAGGTGTGGTTGAATCGGACACATTCAGGTGCTGATACTTGAGAGTATCCTTTCACTTCCTGTCGGGCGAACCAACAAATTTGGGTTGAATACTCTACCCTCGAAAACTGTCACGATCCCACGCGCTGGTGGGCTATTGCAAGACAATTTCTAATTGTTGAGCAATTGAGACGAGCTCTTTTCTCGCTCCGTTGCCGTGGAGGCATCAGGTCAAGAATAGTTGCACGTCAGCAGCATCTTTCTGGCATCATTGCTAGGGACTGCTAGCACTACCACACAAGATAGCTTTTGTCCCATCATATTTGGCAGACCTTTTCTTAATACTGTCAATGCTCTTATTGACTGTGAGAAGCAAACTGTCACTGTTGGCTTTGAAGGTGTGTCACATGAGTTCAATTTCTCCAAGTTTAGTAGACAACCTCATGAAAAAGAGTTGTCTAGTAAGGATGAAACTATTTCCCTAGCTTCTATTGATGTGCCTCCTACTGATCCTTTAGAGCAATACTTGCTTGAGCATGAAAATGATATGCATATGGATGAAAGGGATGAGATAGAAAGAGTTATCTTTGAACAATATCCTATCCTTAAGAATAATTTGCCTGTTGAACTGCTTGGAGATCCACCCCCACCAAAGGGTGATCCTGTGTTCGAGCTTAAACAGTTGCGTGATACTCTTAAGTATGCTTATCTCGATGAAAAAGAGATATATCCTGTTATTATTAGTGCTAGCCTCTCAGAGCATGAAGAAAATAAGTTACTAAAAACTCTGAGGAAGCACCGTGCTGCTATTGGATATACTCTTGATGATCTTAAGGGCATTAGTCCCACTCTATGCCAACACAAGATTAAAACCGATCCTGATTCCAAACCAGTTGCCGATCATCAACGGAGATTAAATCCTAAGATGAAAGAGGTAGTAAGAAAAGAAATACTAAAGCTCTTGGAAGCAGGTATTATCTATCATGTTGCTCATAGTGATTGGGTAAGTCCGGTGCATTGCGTCCGTAAGAAGGGAGGTATTATCGTTGTCCCTAATGATAAGGATGAATTGATCCCACGGAGGATTATTACTGGCTATAGGATGGTGATTGATTTTAGGAAATTGAATAAGGCCACTAGGAAAGATCATTACCCTTTGCCTTTTATTGACCAAATGCTAGAAAGACTGTCTAAACACACACACTTTTACTTTCTAGATGGTTATTCTGGTTTCTCTGAAATACCTGTTGCACAATCTGATCAGGAGAAAACCACTTTCACCTGCCCTTTCGGTACCTTTTCTTACAGACGTATGCCTTTTGGCTTATGTATTGCACCTGCCACCTTTCAAAGATGTATGATGGCTATATTCTCTGACTTTTGTGAAAAGATTGTTGAGGTTTTCATGGATGACTTCTCCGTTTACGGGACTTCTTTTGATGACTGCCTCAGCAACCTTGATCGAGTCTTGCAGAGATGTAAAGACACCAACCTTGTCTTGAATTGGGAGAAGTGCCACTTTATGGTTAATGAAGGCATCGTCTTAGGACATAAAATTTCTGAAAGAGGTATTGAAGTCGATAAGGCTAAGGTTGATGCAATCGAGAAAATGCCATGCCCCACAGATATCAAAGGTATAAGAAGTTTCCTTGGTCATGCTGGTTTCTATAGAAGCTTCATTAAAGACTTCTCTAAGATTTCTAGGCCTCTTACCAATCTCTTGCAAAAGGATATTCCTTTTGTTTTTGACGATGATTGTGAGGAAGCCTTCAAAATACTTAAGAAGGCTTTGATAACTGCGCCTATTGTTCAACCACCTGGTTGGAACTTACCTTTTGAAATCATGTGTAATGCTAGTGATTATGCTGTTGGTGCTGTCCTAGGACAAAGAGTTGATAAGAAGTTGAATGTAATTCACTACACTAGTAAAACTCTAGACAGTGCCCAAAGAAACTATGCTACTACGGAAAAGGAATTTTTAGTAGTCGTGTTTGCATGTGAAAAGTTCAGGTCTTACATTGTTGATTCCAAAGTCACTATTCACACTGATCACGCTGCTATTAAGTACCTCATGGAAAAGAAAGACGATAAACCTAGACTTATCAGATGGGTTCTCTTACTACAAGAATTTGATTTGCATGTTATCGATAGGAAGGGTGCTGAGAACCCAGTAGAAGATAACTTGTCTAGGTTGGAGAATGTTCTTGATGACACACAACCTATTGATGATAGCTTTCCTGATGAGCAATTGAATGTCATCAATACTTCATGTAGTACACCGTGGTATGCTGATTATGCAAATTATATCGTTGCCAAATATATACCACCTAGTTTCACATACCAGCAAAAGAAAAATTGTTCTTTGATTTGAGACATTACTTTTGGGATGATCCTCACCTTTATAAGGAAGGAGTAGATGGTGTTATTAGACGTTGTGTACCTGAACATGGACAGGGACAGATCCTATAGAAGTGTCACCCCGAGGCTTACGGACGACACCATGCGGGAGATTGAACTGCACACAAGGTATTGCAATCAGGTTTCTATTGCCCCACTCTCTTCAAGGATGCCCGTAAGTTTGTCTTGTCTTGTGAAGAATGTCAAAGAATAGGTAATATCAGTAAACGTCGGAAAATGCCTATGAATTAGTCACCTGTCATTGAACCATTTGATGTTTGGGGCTTTGATTATATGGGACGTTTTCCAAAATCCAACAGGTATACTCATATCCTAGTTGTTGTTGATTACGTCACTAAGTGGGTAGAAGCTATCCCAACTAGTAGTGTTGATCACAACACCTCTATCAGGATGCTTAAAGAAGTTATTTTCCCTAGATTTGGAGTCCCCAGATATCTAATGACTGATGGTGGTTCACATTTCATTCATGGTGCTTTCCGTAAAACGCTTGCTAAGTATGATGTCAATCATAGAATTGCATCTCCCTATCATCCTCAGTCTTGTGGTCAAGTAGAGCTAAGCAATAGAGAGATTAAACTAATTCTGCAAAAGACTGTCAATAGGTCTAGAAAGAATTGGTCTAAGAAGGTTGACGATGCACTGTGGCCTTATAGAACTGCCTATAAGAATCCCAAGGGCATGTCTCCATACAAAATGGTTTACGGCAAAGCATGTCATTTACCTCTTGAGCTAGAGCATAAGGCTTATTGGGCAATCAAAGAGCTCAACTTTGATTTCAAACTTGCTGGTGAGAAGAGGTTATTTGATATTAGCTCACTAAATCAATGGAGAGCTCAGGCATATGAAAATGCCAAGTTGTTCAAAGAAAAGGTTAAGAGGTGGCATGATAAAAGGATACAAAAGCGTGAGTTCAGTGTAGGTGATTATGTCTTGCTATATAATTCTCGTTTAAAAATTTTTGCAGGCAAGCTTCTGTCTAAATGGGAAGGTCCTTACATTGTTGAGGAAGTATATCGTTCCGGTGCCATCAAGATCAACAACATGGAAGGTAATTTTCCGAGAGTGGTAAATGGGCAAAGAATCAAGCATTATATCTCACGTACTCCTATAAATGTTGAAAGCAATATTATCAATTCCATAACTCCGGAGGAGTACATAAGGGATATTTATCAGCCTATTCCAGACTCCGAAAATGAAGAGGTATGTGATTCGGTAAGTAAACCAACTCCAAAACTTTTCCAGTAGGAAATTTTCTCTGTTTTGGAATTTTTAGAAAAATAGAAAATTTTGAACTAGTCCGGAAAGCGCACAAGGAGGCGACAAGCCTGCCAGGCGCGGGCCACCCCCCTGGCCACGCCTGGGAGGCTTGTGACCACCTTGTGAGCCTCCCGGACTCCATTTTCTTGCGGAGTACTCCTTCTGGTCGGGAAAAAATCATTATATATTCTCCCAAAAGGTCTCACCCTCGTATCACGCAATTTTCCTCTGTTTTCGTTTCGAGCCAGTTTCTGCTGCAGATCCAGAAGCATGGAGGTGAGGCTCGAAGAAATGGAGCAGCAAGTCTTCAAGTGCCAAGGGATGGTAGAGCGTGGACTCAACGCCAACCACATGATGATCACGGGGTTCACCAACAAGCAAAAGATCGATGACAATGACATCGGGAAGCACCTCTCTAGGCTCTATGACAGAATTGATCACCTCCAAGCCCAGATCTATGACCTGCAGAACCAAAATTGTGAGTATGAGTATAGATTTAAATCAATACGGTTGGCTGCAGATTTGAGGATTCCACAGACTCGGTCATCTTTCCATGATGTAGCACCTATGCCTTGGAAGACGGAGGATCAAACCCAGGATGCAACAACTCCACCACCATCACCTCCGAAGGAAGACAGCTAAGCACGGGTATGGGCAATCCCTTGGCTTGAGCCAAGCTTGGGGGAGTTGCCCCGGTATCGTATCACCATCAGATCTTTTGCCTTTACCTTTTCTTAGTTCGGTCCTTTTTGTTTTTAGCTTCCTCTAGTAGAATAAAGTTCTTAGTGTTTTAGGCTTGAGTTTTGCTTTTTGTCACCCCCGATGTATTCGAGTTCGTGATTCATATAATAAAGCGTGTTTTAGTTAAGGGCCTTGCCTCATGCCATGATCAAGAGAATGAGAAAAGAACAAAAGCATGAAAGATCATGTAATGATCTTATGGGAAGTGATGACCTCACATATAAAAAGAATGTTGATTGAAACTTGTCATGGGTGGACAAACATAGACCTTGGTCATTGTGGCAATTAATAGGAAGTGATAAAGAAGTAGAGGTTCACATATAAATATATCATCTTTGACACCATCTATGACTGTGAATACTCAATAAACTATTACATGCTTAGAAGTAGATGTTGGACAAGGAAGACAACATAATGAATTATGTTTGCTTGGTTCCGAACAATGATTATATGACTAGAGATCCCTTAGCATGTGATGATTACTTCCACCTTATATCAGCCAAAACTTCCGCACTAAGTAGAGATACTACTTGTGCATCCACAAACCTTTAACCCCAGTTTTGCCATGAGAGTCCACCATACCTACCTATGGATTGCATAAGATCCCTCAAGTAAGTTGTCATCGGTGCAAGCAATAAAAATTGCTCCCTAAATATGTATGATCTATTAGTGTGTGGAAAATAAGCTTTATACGAAGCTGTGATGAGGAAGACATAAAAGCGATAGACTGCATAATAAAGTTCTTTATCATAGGAGGCAATATAAAGTGATGTTCCTTCACACTAAGAGGTCGCACATCCAAACCTCAAATGCGCATGACAACCTATGCTTCTGGTAGAGGCTAGGGTTCTACAAGGTCTCGGACGTAGGTTGTAGGGGTGGAAGTGCGGGCTGCGAGGTTGGGGACGCCGGCGCCGGCGGTTGGGCGCCGTCGCGGCGTGAGAGAGAGAGGGAGAGAGGCGGCTAGGGTTTGGGGCTCTCGTCTCCTGAGGGAGACGACAACAGAATATATTGTTTATTGTCTGATTAATATCAAAGGGGTACATGTGTTTATAAAGGAGGACAGCCTCCACTAAACCCTAGATAACTTGGACTCTAACTTGGACTCTAATATAACTTGGACTTCTAAGATAGGTAAGATAACTTGGGCTAAGCCCGTAATTAACCCTACCCATTGGGCCTCCTCCGTTGGTACGTTGTACCGGTCATAACATCTCTCCCCGCCTTCTCAAACAGCTCGTCCTCGAGCTGAACATCTGGAAACTGCTGCCGGAAATCATCGAGCTTCTCCCAAGTCGCTTCCTCCTCTGGCAGGCCGGTCCATTGTACCAAGACATGCCAGACGCCGCGATGCTGCTGCGCCTGTAGCACCTTCGCCACCTGTGCGGAAGCTGGAAGGAGGCGGCCATCCGAAGTAGGAGGAAGGGCCGGTGTCGCTGTAGGAGGGTCCCCGCGGTAGGCCTTCAGTAAGCCGACATGGAAGACGTCGTGGAGGCGAGAACCAGCTGGCAGCTCCAAGCGGTATGCGAGTGTGCCAACACGCTCCAGCACACGAAAGGGACCGGCGTAGCGAGGTCCCAATTTGCGCTTGGAGCGCGGGTCCAGAGACTGCGTGGTCCTGTGGAGGAGGCGCAGCCACACCCAATCGCCCACCGCGAACTCCGCCTCGCGATGATGAGCATCGTAGTACTTCCGAGCTAGCTGCTGTGCTTGGAGAAGACGCTGGCGTGCCTCAGCCAGAATGTCGTCGCGGGTGCGGAGTAAGTCGCCTGCCGTCTCGGACCGAGCCGTCCCAGGCTCGTAAGGGAGCATCGCCGGAGGTGGGCGCCCGTAGACCACCTCGAAAGGCGTGGTGCGCAGGGCGGAGTGATAGGAGGTGTTGTAGCAGTACTCCACCCACGCGAACCAGTCCACCCAAGCTCGTGGACGATCACCAGTAACACAGCGCAGGTACATGGTGATCACCTTGTTGACCACCTCGGATTGGCCGTCTGTCTGAGGGTGGGACGCCGTGCTCATGCGGAGCTTCACGCCCGCTAGTCGAAAGAGATCCCGCCAGACATGTCCCGTGAACACGGGATCACGATCGCTGACGATGGACGACGGAAAACCGTGGAGGCGGACGATGCCGTCGAAGAAGGCCCACGCCACGGAGCCGGCTGTATATGGATGACCCAGGGCGATGAAGTGCGCGTACTTGGAGAAGTGGTCAACCACCGTGAGGATGACGGACTTGCCGTCCACCTTGGGAAGGCCCTCGATGAAGTCCATGGAAATATCCGCCCACACCTGGGAGGGTACGTACGTCCAGCGGCTGCAGTAGACCCGCGGGTCGTAGTGTCTCCATCTTGTTCCGCTGGCACGTCACGCACGACCGCACCCAGTCGCGGACCATCGCGCCATCACCGAGGATGTAAAAATTAGCACGGAGACGATGGAGAGTCTTCTGCACGCCCTCGTGCCCTGCAGAGTGCGCCATGGTCAGGACCTGGTGGCGCAGGTCGCCATGGTCGGGCACGAAGATGCGGCGGCCATGTAGGAGTAGCCCCTCGTCCAAGCGCCTTGGCGCGTCCAGCTCGCCGGCGTCAAGGCGCTGGCGCAGGCCCTGGGCGTCCACGGCCGTCGAAGTTGTCCGACGAATGTCGTTGATGAAGGCGAAAGATGGCCCGGAGCGAATGCACATGATAGTGCCAGCCATGGCGACGTCGTCCGCGACATCCTTAGTGTCGCGGCGGGACGAGGCGTCGGCGACCGTGTTGAGACGGCCGGGGCGGTACTCAACGGTGAAGTCGAAGCCAAAGAGCTTGCTGATCCACTGGTGTTGCGGAACTGTGGAGAGGCGCTGGTCCAGCAAGAACTTGAGGCTGTAGTGGTCCGTGCGCACACGGAATGACTGGCCCCAAAGATAAGGCCGCCAATGGCGCACCGCCTGAACCAGCCCAATAAGCTCGCGCTCGTAGGCCGCGAGCTTGTGATGGCGAGCGGCGAAGGGGCGGCTGAAGAAGGCAAGCGGTCCCTCGCCCTGGTGAAGGACGGCGCCGAAGCCGATGCTAGAGGCGTCGCAGTCCACGATGAACGGCATATCAAAGTCCGGCATCTGGAGGACGGGTCCCGTCGTGAGCGCCCGCTGGAGAGCCTCGAATGCCGTAGTCGCCTCCTCGTCCCAGGAGAAGGCATCGCGTCGAAGGAGACGCGTCAGTGGCGCGGCGATGAGGCCGAAGTCCCGGATGTACTTCCGGTAGTAGCTGCCGAGGCCCAAGAAGCAGCGGAGCGCCCGCAGTGACCGTGGGATCGGCCACGCGGCGACGGCGGCGACCTTGTCCGCATCCATCGCTACCCCCGTCCACCGAGATGACATGCCCCAGGTACGCGACGGAGGTCGTACCGAACGAGCACTTCGAGCGCTTGAGGTGAAGACGATGCGCTCGAAGCTCGTTGAAGATGATGGCCACATGTTGTAGATGCTCCGCCCAAGATGCACTATAGATGAGAATGTCATCAAAGAAAACAAGCACAAAGCAGCGCAAGTATGGGCTGAGCACGTCGTTCATCAGGGCCTGGAAGGTCGCCGGCGCGTTGGAGAGGCCGAACGGCATCACCAGGAACTCGAAGTGGCCATGGTGAGTGCGGAACGCCGTCTTCTCGATGTCATCAGGGTGCATGCGCACCTGATGGTAGCCCGAGCGAAGGTCGAGCTTGGTGAAGAAGCGCGCTCCGTGTAGCTCGTCCAAGAGCTCTTCCACGACGGGGATGGGGAACTTGTCCTTGGACGTCACGGCGTTGAGGGCGCGGTAGTCGATGCAGAAGCGCCATGTGCCGTCGGACTTGCGCACAAGGAGCACCGGGGCGGAGAACGGCGATGTCGAAATACGGATGATGCCCTGCACGAGCATGACCGCCACCTGACGCTCGAGCTCGTCTTTCTGCAGCTGAGGGTACCGGTACGGACGCACGGCTACAGGTGTCGTGTCCGGCAGCAGGTGGATGCGGTGGTCACAGGGCCGCATGGGAGGGAGGCCCTATGGCTCGTCAAAGATGTCGTTGTGCTGCTGCAGGAGGTCGGAGGAGGGGATGCGCCTCGTCCAGTGCGGACGCCATCAACTGGAGCTGTGGAGTCACGGTGCCTGAGCCGCCGATGCCTGTCCACTGAACGCGACGGCCGCACTCGCGCTAGAAGATGAGGGACAGCACATCGAGGTCCCAAAGGATGGGGCCGAGAGTGGACAGGAAGTCGATGCCGAGGATGAAGTCGTAGCAGCCTAGGTCGATGCCGACGTAGTCGATGGAGAATGGCTCGTCGCCGATGAGGACGGGAACCTGCCGCGCCACCCCCTGGCAAGCAAGGAGGTCCCCATTGGCGACGGTGACGCTAAACTTCTCCGAGCCCGCCGGTTGGAGTGCGAGACGGCGCATGGCATCCCCGGACAGGAAGTTGTGCGTCGAACCCGTGTCCACGAGTGCGGTTAGACGCTCCCCGTTGATCGTCACCGGAAGCAGCATCGTCTTTGCCGTCTTGATGCCAGCCATGGCATGAAGGGAGACGACGAAGGCCGTCGCTTCGACCGGCCCGTAGGTCGTGACACCGGCCTCAGAGAGTGTGGTGGCATCGAGCTCCGCGGTGAGGGCCTCCACCTCCGCGTCGTCGACGGTCTCCAAGTAGAACAGGCGGGCGCACGTATGACCCGGCGCATACGGCTCGTCGCAGTTGAAGCACAGGCCCTTGCGGCGCCGCTCGAGCTGCTCGGCCGACGTCAAGCGCCGGAAGGTGCGTGTCGGCGCGGGGGCAGCCGCCGTAGCGGCCGGCAGGGCGGGGCGTGTCGGGGTGGCGGCCGCCGGGGCAGGGCGGGTCGGGGAACGCGTGCCGCGACCCGGGAACGCCTTCTGCAGGGCGTTGGCGCGCTGCTCGTACGCGCGTGCGTAATACATGGCCGTCTGCAGGTCCTGGGGGTCGCGCATCTCGACGTCGATGCGGATGTTGTCGGGAAGGCCGCGGACGAAGAGCTCGGCGCGTTGGCGAGCTGTGACGTCAGGCGCATGGCAGGCCAACGTGTGGAAGCGGTCGGCCAAGTCCTGCACCGAGGTGGTGAAGGGAAGGCGACCGAGCTCGGCCAAGCGGCTCCGACGTATGGGGGGCCGAACCGGAGGAGACACATGTCGCGAAAGCGCTCCCATGAAGGTATCCCGCCCTCGTCCTGCTCAAGGGCGTAGTACCAAGTCTGGGCGGCGCCACGGAGGTGGTAGGAGGCGATCCACGTGCGGTCGGACGCCATGGTCCGCTGCCCCCTGAAAAACTGGTCGCACTGATTGAGCCAGTTCAAGGGGTCGACGGTGCCGTCGTAGGTGGCGAACTCCAGCTTGGTGAAGCGGGGTGGCTGCTGCACGTGTGGCGAGGCCGCGTAGGTGCCCTCGTGACGGCCCAGCGCGGCGGAAGGAGAGTGTTGCGGCACCACGGAGCTCCCGGCGTACGGATCAGTGTACCCGCCAAACCCCCCGAAGGTGGGGGCGGGTGGCTGCAACACCGTCGGCTGTAGTGGCGCCGTCGTGTAGGTCGGCGTGTCCATCCACGTCGGTAGCGGGGACGGTGACGGCGGCCACCGGACCTGGGTGATCGGCAGGCCCTGGGGCACGACAGTCGCCGGGGGTGGTGGCACGAAGGGCGCCGCCGGCGGAGGCGGTGGTGGCGGGGTTGCGTACGAAGCCTGGAGGAGAGTCCGGAGGTTCGAGACCGCCAGGTTGAGGTCGCGGATCGCCAAGGACATCTCCGCCGGGGAGAGGACGGGGGAGGGTTCGGCCGCCAGGGCCGCGGGACCAGAGGCGGCCGGACCTGAGGTGGCCGGCGGCGGTGAGTGGTGCGGCGGCGGCAGCTACTGTGAGGTGGCGGGGAAGGCGGTGGTGGCGGCGGCGGTGGTGGTGGGAAGGTCCGACAAACTCATCGAACCCAAGCTAACTGATACCAAATTGGTAGAGGCTAGGGTTCTACCAGGTCTCGGACGTAGGTTCTAGGGGTGGAAGTGCGGGCTGCGAGGTTGGGGACGCCGGCGCCGGCGGTTGGGCGCCGTCGCGGGTGAGAGAGAGAGAGAGGCGGCTAGGGTTTGGGGCTCTCGTCTCCTGAGGGAGACGACAACAGAATATATTGTTTATTGTCTGATTAATATCAAAGGGGTACATGTGTTTATAAAGGAGGACAGCCTCCACTAAACCCTAGATAACTTGGACTCTAACTTGGACTCTAATATAACTTGGACTCTAATATAACTTGGACTTCTAAGATAGGTAATATAACTTGGGCTAAGCCTGCAATTAACCCTGCCCATTGGGCCTCCTCCGTTGGTACGTTGTACCGGTCATAACAGCTTCCCTCTGCGAAAGGCCTATCTTGTATCTTTACTTTTTGTCCTTGAAAGAGTCATGGTGATCTACACCAATACCTTATTTCGCCTTTATCTTGGTTAACGTCATATGCTAGGGAAAGATCTATATTCATATGTCAACTTGAAGTAAGTACCCATGAATTATTATTGTTGACATTACTCTTGAGGTAAGTAATTGGGAGGCGAAACTATAAGCCCCTATCTTTCTTTGTGTCCAACTGAAACTTTGATCTCATGAGTACCACGTGAGTTTTAGCAATTGTAAAAGACGAAAGGATGATTGAGTATGTGGATTTACTTTACAAGCTCTTATTTGACTCTTTCCGATGTTATGATAAATTGCAATTGCTTCAATGACTAAAGGCTATTGGTTGTTAATTCTCAATAAGGTTCTTGATCCTTACTTTACTTTGTCAAAGAATTATCACTTTTGCATGAGAGATGATATGATGATATTGTTGTACTAGCTATGATCATGATGCCTGCATGTCCATATCTTGTTTTGTCGACACCTCTCTCTCTAAACATGTGGGCATATTTATTGATCTCGGCTTTCGCTTGAGGACAAGCGAGGTCTAAGCTTCGGGGAGTTGATATGTCCATTCTGCATCATGCTTTCATGTTGATATTTATCGCTTTATGGGCTGTTATTACACTTCATGGTACAATACTTATGCCTTTTCTCTCTTATTTTGCAAGGTTTACATGAAGAGGGAGAATGCCGGCAGCTGGAATTCTGGCATGAAAAAGGAGCTAGTTTGAGATACCTATTCTGCACAACTCCAAAAGCCGTGAAAATCAACGAGGATTTATTATGGATTTTATAAAAAATACTGGGCCGAAAAAATACCACATGGGAGCCAGCAGGAGGCCACAAGCCTGCTAGGCACGGCCTACCCCCGGCCATGCCTAGGGGGCTTGTGGGATCCCATTTGGCCCACTGGCTCCCCTCCTTTGCTATAAGAAGGTTTCGTTCCAGAAAAATCAGGAGGAGGCTTTCGGGAGGAACCGCCACCGCCACGAGGCGGAACTTGAGCAGAACCAATCTAGAGCTCCGGCAGGGTCGTCCTGCCGGGGAAACTTCCCTCCCGAAGGGGGAAATCGTCGCCATCGTCATCACCAACACTCCTCTCATCAGAGGAGACTCATCACCATCAACTTCTTCATCAGAACCATCTCATCTCCAAACCCTAGTTCATCTCTTGTAACCAATCTCTGTCTCGCGACTCCGATTGTTACTTGTAAGGTTGCTAGTAGTGTTAATTACTCTTTGTAGTTGATGCTAGTTGGATTACTTGGTGGAAGATTATATGTTCAGATCCTTGATGCTATTCATTACCTCTCTGGTCATGAATATGATTATGCTTTGTGAGTAGTCACTTTTGTTCCTGAGGACATGAGATAAGTCATGTTATAAGTAGTCATGTGAATTTGGTATTCGTTCGATATTTTGATGCGTTGTATGTTGTTTTTCCTCTAGTGGTGTTATGTGAACGTCGACTACATAACACTTCACCATTATTTGGGCCTAAAAGAAGGCATTGGGAAGTAGTAAGTAGATGATGGGTTGCTAGAGTGACAGAAGCTTAAACCCTAGTTTATGCGTTCCTTCTTAAGGGGTTGATTTGGATCCACTAGTTTAATGATATGATTAGACTTTGTCTTAATTATTCTTTCGTAGTTGCGGATGCTTGCGAGAGGGGTTAATCATAAGTGGGAGGTTTGTCCAAGTAAGGGCAGCACCCAAGCACCGGTCCACCCACATATCAAACTATCAAAGTAGCGAACGCGGGTCATATGAACTTGATGAAAACTAGCTTGACAGAAATTTCCATGTGTCCTCAGGAGCGCTTTACCTCCTATAAGAGTTTGTCCAGGCTTGTCCCTTGCTATAAAAGGGATTGGGACATCTTGCTGCACCTTTGTTACTATTGTTACTTGCTACTTGCTGTCAATCATCTTACCACACAACTATCTGTTACCAATAATTTCAATGCTTGCAGAGATTACCTTGCTGAAAACCACTTTTCAGATCCTTCTGCTCCTCGTTGGGTTCGACACTCTTACTTATCGAAAGGACTACGGTAGATCCCCTATACTTGTGGGTCATCAGTCTCCCGGTTGTAGATCCCCGGGACATCGCTCTGCTGAGCAGTAGGCGATGCCGGCTCTGGCCAAGAAGAAGAAGAAACCTAAGAAGAAGAAGGCGTCTGGTACGATCCCTAGAGTGGCTAGCTGTCCGGCTCCGGTGGGGGTTCCTGAGCAGGTGGCTACGGAGCCCCCCGCGCGGGTCGGTCGCCAGCGTTCCTGCGAAGACACGATGTGCATCAACTGTGGGTGCGCGGGTCACTTTCGCTCGGAGTGTGAAGCCCCCCGCCCCCCGCGGTGCCCCACGACCCTTGCATATCTCGGGTACGGGACCGAGAGGGGAGCTTCTACTTTTTGGATGCGGAGATCAAGGAGGAGGTGCCACGGCCACACCTGGCGTCGGTCACCCTGGCCCCCGAGCAGGTCCTGCCGCCTGGGTTTGTGATCTCGGCTGACCTCATTCAGGCTGAGCTCGCCGCATACATCGGTGACTTCCGTGATTCTGAGTTCACGTGGGAGGTGACTGAGACAGCTCCTCTCGTTTTCTCAGTCCCCTTCCCCTCGGCCGAGCTGCTTCGGGTGTGCTCCCATGATTTCATCTGCTGCCACATTAACAAGTTCTTGATCTCCGTTCATGCTACGACGGCGGAGCCTGAGCTTGTTCCGCCTCTGGAGAAGGTGTGGGTGCTCGTCTACGTCCTGCCTAGGTGTGGCCTGGCATCTCCGCGGGGAGGCAAGCTAATGCACATCCTTAAGGCGATCTCTGAGCCGGTGGGCAAGTTGGTCACCGCGGATGTGGCCTCCTTCGAGGATGATGGCCCCGCCCGTATTGAGATCCTCTGCCCTGCCCCGACAGAGATTGATGGTATGTCCCTCATCTTCTACTTTGGCTCCAAAGGACGGCGCCTCACCTTTGAGCTCGAGTCCTCGGCCTCGGTTGACATGCACGGCCCGACCCCTGGTGCCGTTGTGCCTGATGATGACGGGCAGGATGGAGAGCTCCTTCTGTGAGGAGGATGTTGGGGATGGCGGGGTCCCGCCGGCCGCGGTTGATGGCCGGCGTACCAAGGTGTCCATTGGTAATGGACCTTCCGACAATGTCGGGGTGGCCTCCCGGGTGGCGTCTGGGATTGAGCCCGCTGTCCTCGTCGGCCTCCCGCCGGTCGTCTCTGACCTGGTGGTCCTGGACGGGGTGGAGGTCCTGGGCGGCTCCTCACTGTCGCTACCACGGCCGCTGACTTGGAGTTCGCGGAGGCGGACGTGCTGAGTGCGGGGATGGAGGTGTGCCCCTCGTCATCGCCACGATCTCCGGGGGTCGTCTGCTACTCGCGCTCGCCGGGGTCCCCTTCTCCAACCTTGGGATCCCCGGAGCGGGTGTCGCCATCGCCCCTGGACTTGGATCTGTCGGCGGTGACTCCGGAGGCTGTTGGCCCCAAGGCTCGAGGTGCGGTCTCTCCGATGGTGTTTGTGTGTCAGAGTGCGAGGCCCAGCCAGTCGCGCCTCCTCCTGGATGGTCGGGTCCCTACGATCCAGGAGAAGGCCACCCTACATGCGGCTGCCCGTGACTTATCCCCAGGTACCTCCTCCCTCCCTCTCGCTCCTTATCGCTCGGGCACTCGGTTCTCTATTCTTGGTTTGAGTAGTTGTCCCATCTGGCTGAAGTGGCTTCCGATAACGGCATTGTGTTCCGGGGTGAGAAGGGGCCCATCCTAGAGCAGATTTGCGCGATTTGCGCCAAGGAGAAGCCTGAGGGGGCGCTGGCGGAAGCCCATGCCTTTGCTGCGCGTGGTGTTCCCAGCTCCCAGGAGACCACTGACCCTGGTCATAGAGAGAACAGGGGTGGTGCAGCCCCCTCGTTGGTGATTGTGGCTGGGACTTCCAGGTTGGTTCCGTCCCCGCTGAGGGAGCCACGCGGACGACCCCCCACACGCCTCAACCCCACGGAGCACCGCCTCGAGGTGCATGGGTCTAGCTCCCGGTCCACCTCCCTCAGACCGGGGGTCACGGCTGCCCCCGTGGCGCGGGGGCGTCATGGCCGTCCCTCTAAGGTTATCCCTCGTCCCGCGATTGACGGGCAGGCTAGCTCGGCCCCGCTTGCGGGGCCTAGGAATCCAGATGAGGTTATTAAATGAAGCTCCTATGTTGGAACATCAGGGGCTTCGGCCTCACTGGCGGGGGGCGGAAGCTCATGAAGTATTTGCGTCAGGAAGAGATTGACATAGTGGGACTGCAGGAGACGATTCTCCAGGACTTTAGCATGCACGAGCTCCAGAGGCTTTCCCGTCACCAGTTTTCCTGGCAGTGGCTACCTGCTGCGGGCCACTCTGGGGGAATCCTGCTCGGTGTTAGGGAGGATGCGTTCTCGGTTGAGGACATGGACCGTGGGGAGTTCTTCGTGAGCATGGCCGTCACTGACCGACGAGTTCACCTTGGTTGGGAGGTGATTATCGTCTATGGTCCGACGGACCATGGCCGCTCAGCCGACTTCCTTGTCGAGTTGAAAAACAAGGTGGAGAGGCGCACCACCCCGGTGGTGGTGGCCGGCGACTTTAACCTCATTAGGTGAGCTTCTGATAAAAGCTCTCCAAATGTGGATCGGCCCCGAATGCGTCTCTTCAATGATTGCATTGCGGACCTGGCGCTCCGTGAGATAGCCCATGTTGGGGCTAGGTTCACATGGTCGAATAAACAAGCAGACCCCATCCGGAGTGTCTTGGATCAGGTCTTTGTGTCAGCCCAATGGGAAGTGATGTTCCCTCTTTGTGGCCTTAAGGCGGTCGCGCGGATTGGCTCCGACCATAGGCCCTTGATTTTCTCGTCGGGGGGAGGGTCCCCCTAGATCCCGTCGCTTCCGCTTTGAGACGTTCTGGCTGGAGCAGCCTAGTTTCTGCGAGCTGTTCGTGACCGCTGGCGCCTCGCGGCCTCATCCCCGCCATGTGTCTTCTGTGCGGTGGATATATGGCACCACTGTGCTAAGTTGGCTCGACAGGCCATAAAGGGCTGGGGTGCGAACTTGGGCGCTGACCTCCGGGCCCGTAAAGGGGTCCTGCTGGGTCAGATAAAGGCTCTGGGTGACTTGGCAGACGGGCCGGGTCTGTCCCCGGACGATTGGATCCGGAGATACTCCCTAGAGATCTCGCTCATGGACATCTTCAAGAGCGAGGAACTGTTCTGGTAGCGTCGAGGGGGGCAGAACTGGCTCCTGAAGGATGATGCGAACACCGCCTACTTTCAGGCCATTGCAAATGGTCGTAGGCGGAAATGCGCCATTCCTTTCCTCTAGGATGGGGATGTTCTCCTGGAAAGCCCGGAGGACATCTCATCCCATATTTACTCCTTCCATAAGGAGTTGTTCTCGGCTCAGCCGCGTGGAGGCACCTCCCTTTGTGAGGACTTCTGGCCACTAGCTGATCAGGTGTCCGACGCGGAGAATGCGGAGCTTACTCTCTCGTTCTCCCCGGAGCAGGTAGGTCAGGTGATTGCCTCTATGAAGGCGTGCTCGGCCCTGGGGCCGGATGGCCTCCCGGTTGTCTTCTTCCAGAGATTCTGGGAGACCTTGCGCCCGGTCATCATGCCTATGTTCCATGAATTCTATATCGGCACCCTGGACATGGGCAGGATTAACTTTTGCGTCATTGCTCTCATCCCCAAAGTAGTTGGGGCTTCGGATATCCGGCAATTCGTTCCCATCACGGTGATTAACGTGTTGGCGCAAATCTTCGCAAAGGTATGCGCCACTCGTCTGTCCACTGTGGCCGAACGGAGTGCTCACCCCCTCCAGTCCGCATTCCTGAAGGGCAGGCGGATTCATGATGGGATTCTTGCCCACCATGAGATTGTCCACGAGCTGGCGTCCAAGCGGCTCAAGGGGGTCTTCCTCAAATTGGACTTCTAGAAGGCGTATGACCGTCTTGATTGGTCCTTTTTGAGGTTGGTGATGCAGCGACGCGGATTTGATGAGAGGTGGTGTTCCTGGATCATGCAACTGGTCAGATCTGGTAATACGTCGATCAACATCAACGGTGAAGTGGGGCCCTTTTTCCAAGCTTCCAGGGGGGTAAAGCAAGGGGACCCTATATCCCCCCTGCTCTTTAACATCGCTCTCGACGCCCTTGCTGGCATCCTGGATAAGGCCAAGCTAGCCGGTCATATTCAGGGGGTGGTTGGCCAGCTCATCTAGGGCGGTGGTGTTTCCCACCTCCAATATGCAGACGACACCATGATCATGGTCGCAGGCTCCAACTCAGACATTGCTAATCTTAAGTTCCTTTTGCTCTACTTCGAGGAAATGTCTGGACTTAAGATTAACTTTTATAAGAGTGAGGTTGTGGTCCTTGGCTACTCCGAGGCTGAGCAGCACAGGATCTCGGACAACCTTAACTTCAAGCTGGCTGCCTTCCCCATCTCATATTTGGGGATGCCCCTGGCTGAGTCCAGGGTCTTGGTTAGCGGGTTTGATCCGCTTGTGGGACGAGTGGCGTCCCGTGAGGAGCCCTGGTGCGGCAGGTTCACGTCTAAGGGCAACAAGACCGTCCTAATTAGCTCTAACCTTGTGAGCCTCCCCATGTATATGATGGGGATGTATATCCTGCCGAAGGTGTGCATAGCGCCTTTGACAAGGAGCTAGCTAGGTTCTTCTGGCAGGCAGCGGATGGTAGACCCAAATATCACATGGTGAAGTGGGCCGATATCTGTCTACCGAAAGACAGAGGGGGCTTGGACATCCCTGCATCCCGCCGCATGAACGTTGCCCTGATGCTTCGTTGGGTGTGGCGGATCCTGCAGGGAGATGGAGGTTTGTGGCTACAACTGATTGAGGCCAAGTACCTGCGGGGTAGGGTAGACCCCTCTTGGCCTACTCGCTCGCGACTGGGTCGCAGTTCTGGAAATCTATCCAGGGCATCAAGAACGATATTAGGTTGGGTCTGCGGGTCTCGATGGGCAATGGGTGTGGGACCCAGTTTTGGTTGGACCCCTGGCTGGATGGAGAACCTTTACGCTTGCGATTTTCGAGGCTCTTTGCTATTTGCGACGACCCAGCTGTCCTTGTCTCTGCGTCTGCTTTGGAGGACGGATGACACATTGTGTTCCGCCGCCCCCTCGGTCTAGCCGAGGTCCAGGATTGGGAGTTCTTGCAGGCAGTGGTTCCCCTCCGAGACTCGTCGGTCAGTGATAGTGTTTCTTGGAGTCTTTCTCCTTCGGAAGAATTCTCCGTTAGTTCGGCTTATCTGGCACTGTGCCGGATGTCGGTCCTTCCGTGGTTATCCCCACTTTGGAAGGCACCGTTGCCCCTGAAGATCAAGATTTTTTGTTTGGCGGCTTCTCTGCGACCGTTTGCCTTCGGGGACCGAGGTGCTGAAACGCCATGGTCCGGGTAACGGCACATGTCCCCTGTTCCACGTCTCGGAGATGGGAACTCACATTCTATTCTCTTGCGTTGCCACACAGGCCCTTTGGTGCTTTGTGCGTGAGGCTCTGGGACCGGAGTGGGAGGCTCATGATCTTGCAGAATTTCTGCAGGTAAGGGCCACCCAGGTTGGCCGTAAGCGCCAACTGTTCTGGCTAGTCTTCACAACGATGATGTGAACTCTTTGGACTACTCGCAACAAAATGGTGATTGAGCGGGTGTTTGAGCGGCATGCATCTGACTCGTTCTTCAAATTCCTTGCCTTATTGCAGCACTGGCATCCGCTCGCTAGGACCCGAGATCACAACCGGCTTCAGCGCAATCTGGACGCGTTGATGACGTCCGCCCGGCGGGTCTCCGCTCGCTCGCATGCTGCTTAGCTTGCCCCTATGATGGCATTTTCTGTTTCTTCTTCTTTTCGTGGGCGTGACTGAGTTGTTGCCCCAGCGTTTTTATGTTTTATCACTCTGTTGGGCTGTGGTTGTTTGGATGCTGGATTTGCTTTATATATAAAGCGGGGCGAAAACCTGTTTCGAGAGATACTTACGGAGTATAGCAATGGACTTCATGCATGGGTAGCTTTGCTAGTACACTGCCGGAAAAAAAAACTACGGTTTGATAGGTAATATTAGTTTACACGTTTCCTTCTTTGTTCTTTTTTATTTGAGGGAATGAAGGTTTCCTTCTCTTTTTTCTTTCCTTGATTTTTTTTATAACCTGGATGTTTCTTGCCGTGTAACATGTTGGACTCTTGGCCATGTTGGATATCTTATTTAAACGTATGAACTTCTAATCGTGACGTGGTAGACTATATATGCATCTCATTTTTCTCTCGAAAAGAAAAACACATATCTCTTTTAACCCTAGATGTATAATTAAGATCTAGTGGCTATTTTACAACACTTTTTAAGAATTAACATGAAGACTCGTATGATGAATCTAATTAATAAATATAAGATATAAGATTTTTCTACCTGTCTAACAATTAAGTTATTTTTTACAAACCAAAGCATATGACATTGGTAGTGATGAAACAAGAAATCGTTAGGACCAGAATTTTGTATGTTTGTGCCTAATTTATTTTACTTGGCAAGGTCTTCTTTTTGTACAATAAAATATAATTATCAGTATTTTAATCAGGTACAGGCTTAGTATTTTTTTAGTCCGCTCTGTTTTCTTTTAGTTGATGCTTGAGGATGCATAACTTGTACTCGTAAATTTTTTAGGGGATGTACATGTTGTATTTGTTTATTTATTAAGCGGAGAGTAAGTGGTTTATTTTCATGATAATTGGGATCTGTGAGTTTTTACAACTTGCGCCGTTAATATTTCCTATAGGTTGATACATGCATGTCTTTTTTCTTGCATGGCAAAGGCACATACATTATTGTTGGGGAACCTAAACGTGGAAGTTTAGAACTCTTTTGTTTTATAGATAAGGACTCATCTTATTTTACGTGTGTGTTTAACCATTCATGGACGTGAGAGTTTGGACTTTTCCTTTCGGACCCGCGAGTTTAATCTTTCTACACATTAGGAGATGGGGCGACGGCATCTTTTTGGAATTGCTCCTCGACGGGATGGGAAAACCTCAAATCCGCATTCCCAATGCTTTTCAAACACTCAAGGAGAAAGAACCGATCCATAGGAGAGGCGCTACAAAATGACACCTGGATAGTAGACCTCGCCCATAGAGACACAACACAAGTGTGGGAAGAGACACTCAGACTGCACAGATGGCTGCAAACCAGAGATATACACCTTCAGGAACATACAAGGGACACCATCAGATGGACACATGAGGCCTTAGGAGTATACTCTGCCAGTTCAGCATATAAGGCTCAGTTTCAGGGCTTCACAAAATTAGTGTTTAGGAAGCTAATTTGGGCTACTTGGGCACCAGCTAGATTGAAAATCTTCACCTGGCTGCTCCTGAGAAACAGGCATGTGCAACGACCGTCTGCAAAGAAGAGGATGGCCAAACGGATACTTCTGTCAACTATGCCTCCGAAACCTGGAATCGGCAGCACATTTGATTTGGCAATGCCCGATGGCGATGGCAGTATGGACGCATTCGGCGGCGGGCAGGGGCTGTGCTTCGCTACACCCAAGCTCATGGAATGGCAGGGCCAAGTGAGAAGACATCATAGTAAAAATGATTAATAAGGCCAGACCGGAACACAGGAAGGGCATTAGGACAATGATAATCATCATCACATCTGAGATTTGGAAGGAGCGAAACGAATGCACTTTCAGAAGCAAGACCGCAGGTGTCACTAACATAAACAACTCAATTACAACAACCCTCGAGTTCTGGAGGCAGGCAGGAGCAGTTTTTCTGGAGCATCCCTTTGGGAAATCAATGGGAGAAATTACGTAGGGAGGGACACCGTTATTTTGTCATCTTCTTTTTCTTATATCCTTGATCCTTTGGATCAAACCCATTTTTGTTGTAGCCCGCCATGCTCCCTGCTTTGCTTAACATATGCCAGCCAGCTGTTGGATCTTTCAAAAAAAATCTTTCTACACCTACGTATGAGAACTGACTTGTTTAGTACGTGGGTTTAATTATTTATGTGCATGATTATAATTTAATAAGGTACGGTCCTTCATTTTTCTTTACTTACGTTTAAGTTGGGTCAGGTTAGAGTTTTTCGCCACAATTAGAGTAACGTAAATCACATGGTTAAGATAGATTGATTAAATTGATCGAACGGTAAAGACAAGTTTAATGACGTCGATTAGCATGAAGGCTTCATTAGTGCCTCTAATTAGTAAATATAAATATATAAAGATATAAAGATGGATGTGGTTACTATTGGATGGATGGTTCCCGTATCAGTGTTCCAACATCAGCCCGGACAGATTTTCGGACAAATACCATGTCTGTTTGTGGGTCAGCATTGAAAATGCTCTTACCATACATGCCACATATCGCAGCATCCCAACAGTCATGTGCTACTATGATAACATGTTTTGAAAATAAAAATAAAATGTTCCTAACAAATTGATTTTTTTTAATTTTCACAAGACATACGTCTACAACCTCTACAAAATCCAAATACACATGGAGAAGAAAAATCAGCATGAATGGTGTCACAAAAAGACAAAAGCAATAGTATTTCACATCGGGTATCATACTTGCATCCCAACATTATGGGCTAGTCGTGAAGAGAGAAGAGAATGAGCATAAACGAAGAGAAAGGTCACACTGGATCGAAGAACTAATTTCACAATGTTGGAATACAAGCTAAGATACCATACACATCACGTCTCTCTTTTCTTTAATTATTGTACCCATCCTTACACTTTGCGTATGAAACAGTGCTTAGAGTCAAGCATTGGAAGTTGACTTGGCTAAACTATAAATTCATAATTTGATTCCCTAAAATCATGGTTAGAAACAACTGAAGAGAATTGCTTGCTACTCTCCCTTATGTCGTTGATGTTCATAGTTGCTTCTGGAGACCACCTTTTTTAGCTGACTTCTGGAGCCCCCTTGGTAGCATTAACCACTTCAAGGGGTTCTAAAGCAACCATGATATAAATCACATTTAAATCAATTGCAAGTAAAAGAACCTTCATGAAAGTCGTGGTGGGCAAATCATGAGTTTACGGATTAAACAACGGTCTCGGCAAAGATGTTATACCAAAGGTGCTTGTATGATACTAGGGTTTGGGAGGAGAATTTTGGGGAACTAAGTTTTGTACAAATACATGGTATATCTAGAAACCTTGATTTATGCAGATAAATTGTAGAAACCTTTTTATCCACTCACAACTAGCATCATGAATATTCTGCTATACTTGTAGTGCTGAATTTTCTATTGGCAGCTCCATATACTTACTCGACATCATCCGTACTCACACCAGCAAGGTCCACGACCAGCCCAGTGATGTCTGTAGCTAGCAACCCAGCTCAACACCGCATTGCTTCTGAAAATAAATAAATAATGAGAGCATCTCCAACCGTCACGCCAAAAGACGCGCGCGAGGTAAACCCAGCTTTTAGCGCGCGCGGAACGTTTTCCCGTGCTCCAGCGGTGGCGGAAAACTCGCGCACGCGAAAAGGCGGCAGCTCGCGCGCCATTTTTGCCGCACCACTTCCGGCGCGCCTATAAAATGCGGCGCTCGCCACGCGCCTTTTCCACGCCTCCTCTTCCTCTTCCTCTGCCACGCGCGCCTCCACCGCTCCAGCGCCCCGCCACCGACGCGCCACCATGCCGCCGCGCCGCCGAGGAGCGTCGGGCTACCGCGGCGTCCGCCTGCGCCCCAACGGCGGGTACTACTCCGAGATACGCTCCGGCGATCTCCGGCTCAGCCTCGGCACCTACGAGACGGCGCACGAGGCCGCCCGCGCATTCGACGCAGCGGCGTGGCGCCTAGGCAGGCCGCGCGGGGAGATGAATTTCCAGGACGTCTACACGCTCCAGTAGGTGATAGACGTCACCCCGCCGCCTCGTCTTAACACGGCACAAGACCGTGCGGAGCATGCTGCGCTTCAGCGCCACCTCCTCGTCGCCCAGGAGAACAAGCGGGTCATGGCGGAGTGGCGCCGGCGCCACCCGGAGGACGTCGCCTACGAGCAAGACTACTGGGCAAGGCACCGCGAGGAGGACACGCGAAGGCGCCGCGAGGAGCGGTTGGACAGGCGTCGGCGGAAGGCATTGGCGAATGCGCAGGAGGATATCGTTGGAGCAGAAGGGAGGTCGTTCTTCACGGAAAACGATGATCGTTGGTTGGACATATGGCTCTCAACCTCGGACGACACCGACGAGGATGATGATGGTGATGATGGTAGCGACTAGGAGTAGTTTCTATCTAGTTGCACCGTAGTTTTATCTATGCTTTCGAACTATCTATCTAGTTGCACCGATGTAAAATACCTTTGTATCTTTTTTATTTATGCAATCTATCTATTTTTTTATTTATCCATAGTACAAATGCCCGTGCGTTGCACCAGGCTAGAAAAAGTTACATAACCTATTTGTTTTGCCATTAAATGTTAAATGTAAATTAAGACATCTATAGCATCACTTCTAACCCTTGTTTTGATTAATTGTTTAAAGTCCGTGTCATGAGATTCATGTCATTGGTTAAATGCTGGACATATATGAGGAACGGGATGCTAGAATACAGAAACATAGCGAAACCTCAATTCTCGTCGTCTGCGTATGACACAGCATGGGTGACTATGGTGCCATCGCCGGACTCCAATCCTCAGGCTCCATGCTTCCCTCGGTGTGTTGAATGGATATTGCAAAATCAATACTCTGGTGAGTCTTGGGGTATCAACGTATTTGGATCCGGCGAAACGGAACGCCTTTCTCTCCGCATGAAGCCTGCCGGCCTCCTCTTTCCCTTGCTGCGTCCCCGGCCTCGCCGTGCTCCGGCCCGGCCATCCCCGTGGTCGCGCCGCCCCTGCCCGCTAGCCTCCCGCGCCGCCCCCCGGCCATCCCCATCTCCGTCGCCGCATTGCCATGCTCGTCACGCCGGGCCCTTTATTGTTATATATATTAGGGGAGATAGGTATAGATGATCTTTGATGCCAATTGGTCAACCCAAAGAAGGAAGCCTCCCTTCAATAAGATTTGTCTCGCGGCTTCTCCGTGCCTCTCGAGAGAACGTGGCTCAAAGCTCAAAACTTCATAAAAAAATCTATTTACATTACATTATGAAATGACTCGAACCATGGCCTAGAAAGCGGATCAAGGCCTAAGAAGGAAGGCGTTTTCATTTCACAACAAGATAAGGTAGCCAGCTAGCTCCGTCGGCTGGCCAGAGGTTCGAAAACCATTGGGCAATGGGAGGGCACGACAACCTGAACCTCCTCCCTCGCTCCACGACCAGACCCCTCACATGCGGCACCGGCACGGGCACAGTCGGTTCATCGCCATGCCGCTAGTCCGTCCACTACCGCAACGCCAGTAAGATCGCCGCCGGGAGGAGGAGCGCGGCGGCGAGTGTCTCCTGCTCCGCCGCGTCCTCCGAGGCGCCGCCGTAACAGAGCACAATCGAGGTACTGCTACCACATGGCATGGGGAATGCTTGGAGTGTCATCTCTGACGCCCTGCTGGCGACGTACCTTGGGAATTGATTCAGGTGGTCATCGTCGGCGCGACCAAGGAGATGGGGAGGGCGGCGATCGCGGCGGTGAGCAAGGCGCGGGGGATGGAGCTCGCGGGCGCCATCGACAGCCAGTGCATTGGGATGGATGTAGGAGAGGTGCGTGCTTGCAGCTTGCTTGCTCACCACTCGTTCACGTGTGCTCCGCCTCTGTTCTTGGCCTGTTGCACTTCCTAAGTGATGTGTGTTGTTTTTTCAGTTAACCGGCATGGACGAAGCCCTGGAGATCCCGGTGCTCAATGACCTCACCATGGTTCTCTGCTCCATAGCACAGGTATCGAATATCGATCAGCATCCTCATCTGTGGAATGATGATTTATCTATCATGTGCTTCTTGTCGGGTGCCTCTTGTTCGGCGTTTCGCTGACTGCAGATCCTCCTCTTTTCAGACAAGAGCAACTGGCGTGGTTGTTGATTTCAGTGAACCTTCATCTGTCCATGACAATGTCAAGCAGGTACATTATCCAATGAATTTATGTAAAAGCTCCACGGGCATGCAACCAGAATTGCAAATGCAGCAGATTCAAGCAAGAGTAGCAAATCAACAGTAATCCATCAAGAAAGCATTTCAGAAAACACGACGATGATCGCAATGCGTATAATGCCCTTGAGAACTACTACCTATGTAAATAACTATAAGAGCGTTTAGATCACTACTTTAGTGTTCTAAACGCTTTTATATTTCTTTGCGGAGGGAGTACATCCATAAGTTGTTCAGTAACTTGGTACTACTCCCCGGAAAGATGCATGATAAGATATTTATTCATAGAATCTAAATTATATCGCAAAACGTAGTGGATTGGCTGTTTTTCAGGTTAACGATTTTAGATACAATGCCCACTCTGTGTAGTGCCTCCATCAAAACTTGCAATGAGATCGTAATACACTACCCAGTTTACACGCAGGCAACAGCATTTGGCTTAAGCAGTGTTGTATACGTTCCTAAAATCGAGATGGATACAATAACTGAACTGTCAGCATTCTGCGACAAGGCAAGCATGGTAAGGCTACTACTGTTCGATTGTTTCTAAAATCCACCATGATCAGATTATTTATACACGCAAGCTTACCCTGAATCCATGATCAGGGTTGCTTGGTCGCACCAACGCTGTCGATCGGCTCGGTACTCCTTCAACAAGCTGCAATCCAAGCCTCATTCCACTACAACAATGTCGAGATAGTTGAATCTAGACCTAACCCATCGGTACGAGGCATTCCTGACAAAATTAAACCCTATGCATTCACCACTATATGGATGCCTTCCGATCACTTGCATCACAAAACATTAGGTGCAACTAATATTTTACCACCTTGCAATCACAAGCAAGGAGGGAAAAGCCCAAAGAAAAACGTTTACAGTACCCATCAAGAAGATAAATACTTTTGTGTAGATGTGCTATTAGCAACGTGCAGATTGCTAGACTGATGTTTGGGATTGACAGGACTTGCCATCACCAGATGCAATACAGATTGCGAATAACATATCTGATCTTGGTCAGATATACAACCGACAAGATATGGATTCCGATAATCCAGTAAGTGTGATGCAAACATTCAAAATTCCCCCTTTTAGTATGGATTTTTTGGAGCAACATTTGCAGGAGCATTGTTATGTTCACTCTACCTAGATGATATGTTTCACAAATTGGCTGGCTAGTGTTGAAAAGGCAAGAGGCCAGGTACTTGGAGAAGATGGAGTGCGTGTGCACATCATGGTTCTTCCAGGGCTTGCCTCAAGCACATCAGTCGTTTTGTCGGCCCCGGAGAGGTACTTAAGCTGTAAATAATATGCTGGATTGAACTTTGGATGAACTGACCACAATACCATTATTTTCATGTTTACATATTGAAGCATGATGTTACAGATGTCCAGAGCTTAATGCGAGGACTAATTCTAGCAATACGGAAGGTGATACGGTTGAAGGCAACATGCACTGCCCCTTTCTTCAGTATTCCTGCGACAACATCTCTAGTGTACTGAAACAAATAATCGCATCTTTTGCAGAACTTGATTTATGGCCTGGAGAAGTTCTTGTAGGAAACGGTCAGCTCACATATCATGACAACTCTTTTTTTTTCGAGGAAGAGATCAATGGGATTAAATCAATTCCAAGGCTCATAATCAGAAACACAGCCACTCGCAAGGCAGATCCAAGAACCCTAAGAAAACGGCACACAGTTTTGGGTTTGGCTCCGCACATAAGATGACACTCCTGATAGTGCTCCAGACAATAAGCAAGCTGATGACATGGTCTCAGGGGTTGTACCTGATTGCTTGTTGTACTTTGAGAGGTTTTTCAGAACCAAACTCTTGGAGAAAAATTATACAGGTCACGCTATGGGCTCAGGTCCTTTCTAGTGTACCAACTTTTTTTTAACTCCATAGTGTACCCTTTATACTGGTATATGCTTACAAATCTGAAAGCGCTCTAGGATTGCTAGACAGAAATCGCTGCCGACAGGGCAGCAACTGACATGAAGAGATAACACAAGAGCCTTGTAACAACAAACATCGACTTCAATATTCGTAGCAGCATTGACATTTCACGATATATCCTCAACGCAGATTAAAAAAAACAGGACAATCCATGCACAGATTTGACATATTGACCGCCGATGCCAGGGAAAAGCCATACAACCACTCGACATTGTATATGCAGCATATCTATGCCATACGCAGAAAAACAAAACTAATGGAAAATTATCACAAAAGAATGTCACAGCAGCATAACATGGTTCATACTTGTGCGTTGCCACGGAAAAAGAAATAATTCATTTACTTTTCTTTCAATCGTCAGTTTATTTGTAAGTTCAATTCTGAGTTGTCGCGCATGAAAAGGCATGTTGTCTCTTCTCCATTTGTCGTTCTACTATTAGCTCATCACGAATGAAATCTCCGTCACTAATCCTTCTCCCTGGTTGTACTCCCATAATTTTTTTGTCCAAATATTATTCTTCCTAATTTACATGTATGACCAGAATGAATGTTATTGCTGATGCACAAGCATGGCTTCATTGTGTTTTTTCTTATCTTAATAGTTAAACCAACCCTTTTCATTTATCAACAGCCCTTATACTCGACACAAACAAGCAAATACATAATACACTGATAGACCAAATAATAAACTTTTAAGAAGAGAACAGTGGACAGTGTCGTTGGAGATAAAAGAAGTGATATGCAACACCTCTCAGATATTGACTGTATATTCACTGTATATTCAGGAATTCAAACTGAAATAGGATGTTCTGCACCACCACAATTGTTAGGATGTGCTTGTAAACCTAGCCATGTTTACTATAACGGACATGTTTTACTTTTACTTTTATTTGAAAAGCTTTACTGGACAATATATGATTTCATCGCATGACTGAAAAGGTCACTTATTTTTGGAACGCATAACTGAATTAATCAACTTTTTGGCAACGGAAAGTGGATACTTTCTTGCTAAATGCAAAGCAAAGTGACAGGAAAAAGCTCAACCAAAGCCTTTGATGTGAACAAGCCATTATCATTCAATATTGATACAATCTGCTGATACAAACATTTGGACTGGTAATGTGCATATCACTTGGCTGAGTAAAGAAAAACAATACATCAGCTACACGCTACAACCTGCATCCCCAATTCCCCATCATGGAGTAGCAGCTTCTAAAAATTATGAATTCATAAGTGTTTCATAAGATAAATGTTTCTCATTTCAAATTAAGTATCTTTCATGAAGTTAGTTTATAGCCCAGACTATATAAGTAAATTGATTGCCTGCAAGGCTGCAATTCTAGGCTACGGTAAACTTTGGAACCCCATCACGAACTCTTTTAAGAACTGGATGCAAGACCACATTTGGTTTTGGAGACCAACAAAGTAAAACTTTGCTAAAAACGATGTGTGCTTGTGAACTGAATAAAAGAACAACTTACTTTGCTAAAAACAATGTCTGCTTATGAACTGAATAAAAGAACAGCTTTGTAGTTTGGTGGCACACAAAGAAACAGGAACGTAAACAAGGGCAAGTTGATTTCATCGGCCTTGTTAGTGATTTGGCTTTCAAGGGGCTACATACCTCTGTTGTGGCCACCGTTAGCGATTTATAGTTTGACAAGATGATTTAGACTATGGCCATGGATCCGTGGTGGAGCAGTTTTGTTTGCACAAAAAGACGAACAACAGGGAGGACCTTAGGCGGTGAAGAAGGGAGTGCCCGAGGCGGGCGTGCCGGTTCTTGCCGTCGTGCTGAGGGCCTGCGCCGGGTGGTCCTGGCCGTCGTGCTGGGGGCCTGAGGTGGCTGTGCTGGTCCTTGCCGCCGTGTTGGGGGCCTGAGGTGGTTGTGCTGGTCCTTGCCGCCGTGTTGGGGGCCTGGGGCGGAGCGGTCCTGGCCACCATCAACCGCCATGGCGGGGCGTGGCTCAGGCCGGCCGACCAAAAGGAGAAGAAGGCGAGTGGGCGATGGGAGATGAGGTGGGAATAGGGGAGGGACAGACATGCGCCGGCGCCGGACGCCGTGGTGTTCGCCCCCGCCGCCGACCGCCTTGGTGTTTGCCCCCGCCGCCGGCCGCCGTGGTGTTCGCCCCCGCCGCCGGCCGCCGTGGTGTTCGCCTCCGCCGCCGGCCGCCTGGTTGCCTGCTAGGTCGCCGTCGCCAGGACTTCCCCGAGCTCCCTAGCCTCCTCGCCAGAAGCCGGCAGCCGACATCCTCCTGCGCCCGCACGCTGCCCCCTCGACCCGGCCCCCTCATCCTCCTGCGCCCGCATGCCATCTTCCTGGCGCCCGCACACCACCCCCTGGACCTCGCGTCACCGACGACAAGTCCCCGCCCCGAGTTGCCCCGCGCCGAACTCCATCGTCTCCTTGCCCGTCAGCCCAGCGGTTGATGACGGGAATGGATAAGCCAAGGGGCTTTTTTCCAAAAACGGCGGCGGCGGGTTTTCCGACGGAAGCGATAGCCTCTTTATTATTAGGTAAAGATGCTTCCGATTTATCTAAAATAAAAAAAATGTTGTGAGCGCGCGCTGCATTTTTTGGGTGCTGTTGGAGCGGCGCGTGCGCTGTATTTTAGCGCAGCTGCTGGAGCCAGCGCTGCGCGCCGCGCCAATCCAGACGATGGACGTGCGGCAAACCAGTTTTTTACGAGCGGCGCGTTCGGCGCCTGTTGGAGATGCTCTGATAGAAGCACCTTTTTGCGAAAAGGCCAATGGACATACATGGTGTGTGGTCGTGCGCATCCCACCTATGCAAAGACCGGTTGTTGCTAATTATGCTTTTGTATCGGCTTGATATTACATTTTGAGTTAATAATAATGCCCTTATCAAAGAAAAAACTACCAACCCTTGCAAGATCATCCTTGTTCAAATTAAAAATTATGCACGGTCCTTGCCGAAATCTACATTGTATTCCTCTTGCACTTTGCCAACTGCGTGTTGTGAGGGAAGCTCGACGCTACCTCTAGCACTCTAATGCAACATCGGAGCTGGGGAAACATTGTTGACACATTGGTCAAGAACTCGGCGGCTAGATTCAAAATACAGGCCACAATGAGCTAAAGAATCATGTTTATTCCACGATGAATAAAGCAAAGAAGAGGGTTGGATGACCACTCCAAATCAAGCCAGTCACAAGCTTTCCGACGATGCTGAAGTTGGCCAAACATCGCCGCTCAGAGAAGAAGCTATGAACCAAGACACAAAGAATTTACATCCACTTCGCTGGAAGATGCCTCTAAAGACCACCTACATAACACGAAGACACGACCAGATCCACCACTATAGGAGAGCATCAACCAAACGACCACCTGCCCTCCTCAACACGTCGATGTGGCCCAAGAGTCCATGAATTAAACCTTATTTTTATTCTAGAATGTTGAACCATATCTAACCCTAAGAGACCCAACTATAATATTGCCATGCACACCCGGGTCCACATTCCTTCCCGCCAGTAGAGCGGTAGGAGATTGAGGGGACCGATGGGCTCGCCGATAGAGAACGGGTGGACCTATGGCGCCTATCTAGGGCTTATGGAGATGGAGACCAATAGGTCCTTTTATGATGTTCTTCTATAGGAGCACATGTTTTCTTTCTCTAAAACGGGAATACATATGAATTTATGAGAAAAGGGTAAGATTATTTGGGATACGCGTCCATAATGATAGTGTCCACTAACACCCCCGCCCCTCGCATTTCTTTTGAACTAATCATTGGCATTATTTTTGGTTTAGGTATGCGCATTTGATATTGGAAATTGAACTTTTTTTAAAATTTTGAAGTTTGCTAAGTCTAACTTGCAACATTAATTCGTAATGATCAAGGTAGTCTTCTCATCTATGACCATTGTATCCAAATAAATTTAGAAATTAGAATCATATGACAGGGATATGAAGACCACAGTCAGAATCATATGATAGACATATGAAGGCTACAATAATTTCAACGATTCAAAAGTAAATGATAATAATACCGCAATACTATCACATGACGGATGGCAAAATTCTTTTGTGATGGGGTCCAAGACCGTCACATGATGGATGGCAAAATTTCGTCGAAAATAGATAACCAGTGCACAAGTTATACCCGTTCTCTGCTGGATTGAGTTTCACCTGTTAGAATAATTATTGTGCGACAAATGCAAAAAGTTATGAATCTTCTTGGGAAACATTGAGTGAGTTGACAAGACACGTATCTACAATCTCAAAAAGTCCAAACCCAGATATACACGTAGAGAAACAAAAAAAAACATCATGTTGAAATATGGTCTGAAATTTTGTATTTCCTACACTATTCCATAGTTGGGTTTATCTTTTTATGCCCTTTCATATTTCATAAGAAAAAAAAATCACAACCTTTTGGGGCGTTGCCATTCATTTTGGTAGCAGAGCTAGTGCTTATAGCACAAGTACTATTTTCCTCGCCTCGTCCTTGCTCACGGCTTAAGATGGCTTAAAGACTTGTGAGTGTCATCTTCTATTACAGTAGCTTGTCAAGGTCCTCTTGTTGGATTGTTGCATCTGTACTCACTTCTGATGTCGTTCTGCTCGGTGCAGCATCACCACATTTACTCGGTCCAATAATTTCTATAGAAACAAAGTGTAACAGTGATATTATTTTCGATGTACGAACTATCCATTCAAAATTGTTGCTCCTTCTCTTGATCTTGATAGAGAGAATCCAGTACCTTTCATCTGAGAGATACTACTCCACACTCTAACGTGCGATACACATTTTGAAAATATAGACAGTGACTGTTCTTCAGCACCTTGCAATTAATTGTCTTGCGTATAGTCCAGGGCAAGGGAGATATTAACGATACGAAAAGTTCCAAACAAGCATATACATACCGCAGTGCATACTAGCACATGGTGCTCGTACCTTGACGCATCACAGTTACAGTCGCCTCCTTTCAGGTCAATTAAATGGCTGCATGTGAAGTCTCTCATTTACTACCAAAATTTCGGCACTATGGCTCTTTGATTATCCAAAGAGTTACTTTCTTGACACCTCAAGCGTTCAGTATACGCATTCAGAAAGAATAAAAAATGCGCCCGTGCCTAACAACGCACCACAAGTCTAAGCCTTTGATTTAGGCGTTGGTATCACTCCGCTCCACAACTCCAGAAGCGGAGTTGGCGGAGCTGCAGGTTAAAATGGCAGAGCTGCACTTTCCCCGCTCTGCAGATTTTGGGAGTGGATAATTACCGAACAGGACCTTAAAACGCGTGCGTATTTTGATGCATGCGTGCGCTGCTTCACAAGAATACCAGGTCATTGAAAATGAATACTTGAGAAATACAAATAGGTCAATGTCGCAATGGTTCAATCCAAACCTTGATGGCGATATATCAAAACGGCTTGTAAAAAACAAAAATGCAATAATACATTGTGTATGTACTTTCTTTGAAATTGATATTTATCATACATATTTGTTTATAGTGATGCACAAAATCCGCGTTCGATACATATAACCATGAATTATTTTTGCCACCACAAAAATGAGCTGAGACATACATCCACTAACATAAAACTCCTACAAAATACCTAGCCAACTAACCCTATTTTTCCTAGCAAAAAATCAAAATTCTTTCTCTCACTCTCTCACTCCCTCCCTCCCTCTGCTAGAGACCGCTTAAAGACTTGTGAGTGTCACTCGTTCAATAGCTACAAAGATACTTTTGTAGTATTTTTGCATTGTTTCTTCACTTCTTAAGCCGTTTTGCTCCATACACCATTGCCACATTTACCTGGTCCAACAATTGTTGCAAAAGCCAAAGCATAATAGTGACATTTTTTTTGAGACACGAACAACCATGGCTATTTTTTGTCCCGTCTCTTGGCTTTGATCGAAGAGGACAATCTTGATCGAATAACCTTTTTTGAATGGTGACTGTTCTTCAACACCTTGCGTGTTGAACAGGGTAGGGAGTTACAAACAATACGAGAGGTAGTGGACATATTAGAATATGGCACTCATACCTTGCCGCATCATATTTTTGGTTGCTTACTTCCAGCTCAAAGAAATGGTGAGATGTGAGGTTCCTTGCATACCACCAACATTTTGACGATGACTCATTGCTCGCTCAAAGGATCACTTCTTGACTCCTCAAGTCTTCTGCATATCAACAACGCCAAGTCTAGGTCTTTGTTTTCGCATGCATATTTTAGTTGTGTGTGGTGCTTCACCAAAAAATAGTTGAAAATGACTACTTGGAAAACAGAAATTGGTTGATGTTGCAATGTTTCAGTCCAAACCTCGATAACGACATATCAAATTGGCTTGCAAAAATTGAAATGCAAAAAATGCATCGTGTATGCCTTTTAAAAACATGTGTAGCCATGCATGGCTAAATATCTGGTGATCCTAACACGTTGGCGCTACCATAAAACCATGTGCTCAAAAAATCAATTAAAATGTTTTAAAAATTGAATAATGTTATATTTTTGGTGCAATAAATTTTGGAACATCCAATTCGTATAACATTGGTCGATTTGCCAATCTAGGGATGATGGGCATTTTAAACCCAAAAGGGGGTACTTCATATTGAGTTTGTATTTTTAAACTTCTTCATGTGTAAATCAAATTTGGGTTTGAAGTTTTGTGGGATTTGGCGCACTCAATCATTTTCAAACAAGTACCACTTATTTTGAGGGTGTTACCATATTCTGGTAGCGCAAATAGTGCTTGATTAGCACTCAAACGACTCTTTTCCTCACGTTGTCCTTACTCATGGCTAGAGACTGCTTAAAGACTTGTCAGTGTCACTCGTTTAGTAGCTATGAAAGTTATTTTGAAGTCTTTTTGTGTTGTTTCTTCACATTTTAGGTCGTTTTTTTGATACACCATTGCCACATTTATGAGGTCCAACAATTGCTGCAAAGAGCAAAGTGTAATAGTGATATTTTACTGAGGCATGAACAACCATTGCAAATTCTTGTCCCTTCTAGTGGATTGATTGAAGAGGACAATCTTGATCAACTAACCTTTTTTAGTGGTGTCCATTCTTCAACACCTTGCATACCGAACGGAGAAGGGGAGCAACGAACGATATGACAAGATGTGGATTAGCATATAAGGTAGTGCATACCAAAACATGGCGCTCGTACCTTGATGCATGGTAGTTTTGGTTGCCAGCTCAAAAAAATGGCTACATGTGAGGTTCCTCGAATACTACCAACATTTTGACAATGACTAATTGCTTGTTTACAGGATGCCTTCTCTACTCCTCAAGTCTTTTGTCTGTCAACAACACCAAGTATAGGTGTTTGCTTTCTTATGCATACATTACTTGTGCGTGTTCCTTACCAAAAAAAAGTAGAAAATGCCAATTGGTCGATGTTGTAGTGGTTCAGTCCAAACCTCAATAACGATATATCAAATTGTCTTGCAAAAATGAAAATGCAATAATGCATCGTGTATGCACTTTATGAAAAAAAATGGGGGTGCTGCCATGCATGAGTAAAATCCGGTGATCCTAATACTTAGGTGCTAGCATAAAACCATGAGCTTAAAAATTGAACTGAATTTTTTTAACCCAATTTTTTCTGAATGTGTGTCTATAATTCCTAGAAATTTCAAATTTAAATCCGACACAAACATGGAGAAACAACAAAGAAAACTCCAGCATGAATAATGTCACAAATAGACAAGACGGTTCACATCGAGGAACAAGCTTGTATCTCAACACCGCGTCCTAGTTAGGAGACATAAGAGAAAAGGCAAAAACGGAGAGAGATGACATACCAAATTATAAATTTTTCTACGCAGGGAAACAAGCTAACAGTCGTATCTCCATTAACATACAACTCTCATCTCTCCTTTTTTAATTAATGTGTTCACCTCAATATTTTTCCTATGAAGTCGTGCTAAGAGTTAAGGATTGGAAGTGGCCTTATTAAACCATGAGCTTCTAGCAGATAGATGACTAACAAATCACTTTTACCCCATGATAGAAGATTCTTGTGCTACAAACACTATGGGTACTTCCATACTACCAATGGACGATGGCACCTTCAAATACTGGTGAACGTTTTTGGGGGAAAATGAGTGAGTTGAAAACAAATGTGTTCTTAAATCTAACAAAAATCCAAATCCATTTGACCTACAGATAGGGAAACAAGAATGAGCACATCCAATTAGAAATAGTGTCTCGAAAATCCATTTCTGAACCCAGGCTCATCTGCACCCCTGCTGAGTAAAAAGAATAAAAACAAATACTAAATAAATTTAAAACAATAAAAAAAATTGGGTGATAGATAATTTGATGTGTGAGGTTCGCTTCAAATTTTATACAATTTGAACATCTGAGCAGCTCTCGGCAAAAAAAAAACAAATTCGGGATCTCTAATTTTTTTTACTGTACATGCACCGATTTGCTCCGATTTGTTTTTTTGCCAAGAACTTCACATATGTTCAAATGATACAAAAATTGGAGCAGACCTCAGGCACCAAATTATCTACCACCCAAAAAAATTGATTTTTTTAATATGTTTAGTATTTGTTTTGAGTTTTTTACTAAACGGGTGCAGATGAGGCTGGACAACGAAACGCCGCAGTCCCCAAGATTTGTCTTTTGCAAACCACCCGTTTTAAGTCCCAAAAGGCTTTGTCTATCCCTTGATAGACAATTTGGCCAACGTAACACGAGTCATATATATAGCATATATATAACATAGAAACTATATCATTCGAAACTTAAAAAATGTTATAGTTTTAGTGGTATAATTTTTGCGACATATAATTTGTATTACACTGCTTAATTTGTCAATCTAGGAATGATGCACATTCTAAACGGAAATGGGGGTACTTCATACTGAGTTTGTCTTTTTAAAATCCTCTATGTGTAAATCAAATTTGGTTTGAAGTTTTGTGGGATCTAGACGCATTCAAAATTTGGGTACTACGTAGTATATTTTAGACACACTCAATCTTTTTCAGAAAACACCACATCTTTTGAGGGCGTTTCCATCTTTTGAGGTGCAGAGGCCGGGAAGTGAAAATCTCTTCCATTTTTATGACCCCTCGCGTCGCCCACTTGTGATGCTCCGGGGGAAATCCTAGATCTGGATCTACCGGATCGGACGATGATGGTGTCTTCGATGTCGTTTCCCTCCTGAGGGCATCGTTTTGGAGTACGTGTTGGGTGCACGGGACAAGAGGATGAGCGATGTTTGATCTACCGCGAGCCCTATGATGGATCCCGGCGGCATGGCGCTGCGGTGGTTCAGCGAGAGGTGCGTGTACACGGATACGTGCAGGATGGTGGCGTTGTATGGCGTCGTGGTGGCCTCGACGGCAGCCCTAGCAAGGAAGATGCATCTGTTCTTGCTCTGGAGATGGAGCGATGGAAAATGGTGGAGGCAGCCTCCGAGAGTGCGCCGGACCGGTATGGGATCCAGTGCCAGTGTGTGGCTGGGCTGGGGCATCTGGCTATAGATTTTAGAATTTGGTGCGATGTCTGTTTGGTATTTGGCCCGGATATTCGGCACACCTTCATCAAGGGATAGGAGTAGTGAGACGTGTTGCCTAGATCGTGGTTTCAGGCTGACTGATGCATTACTTTGTAAGGTCTTTGTGAATAATCAATAAAATAGATGTATGCATCGTCCAGATGCAGAGGCCGGGGTATATCCTCCTTTTCAAAAAAAAAACATAGTGTTTGTAGCACTAGAACTCCTTTCCTCATGTTGTCCTTACTCGCGGCTAGAGACCGCTCAAAGACTTTTAGTAGCCTAGAAAGGTTCTTTTATAGTCTTGTTGCATTGTTTCTTCACTTCTTATGTCGTTTTGCTCGCCATGGCCAAATTTACCCGACCCAACAGTTGCTACAAAAAACAAAACGTAATAGTGACATTTTTTCAAGACATGAATAACCATTGTAAATTTTTGTCCCGTCTCTTGGTCTTCATCGAAGAGGACAATCTTGATGGAATAACATTTTTGAATGGTGGCAGTTCATCAACATGTTGCGTATTGAACAAGGCAGGGGAGATACACATGATATACGAAGCTCCGGATAAACATATACGGTAGTGCATACAAGGACATGGCGCTTGTACATTGACGCATCACAGTTGTGGTTGCCACACTTCCAGCTCAAAGAAATGGCGGCATATGAGGTCTTTCATATAGTACCTTGACGACGACTCATTGATCGTTTAGAGGATGGCAGCTTGACACCTCAAGTGTTCAGTCGACGCACTTGCCGGTCCACAACAACATAAGTCTAGGTCTCTGCCCAGTTCTCCTCACGTGCATATTACAGTGTTTATGTGTGCTACTTCACCAAAAGTAGTTGAAAATGACCACTTAGAAAATGTCAATCAGTCAAACGAAGTTGCAGTGACTCAATCCAAAACTTGCTAGGGACATTTGAAAATGGCTTGCAAAAGATAGTTTTAACTGCTACAATGCATCTTCGATGCAATTTTTAAAAAATTGAGGTGTTAGTATGCCTTCAATCCCTATACACCGAGTGATGCACCCTATCATATAATATTAGACGAGTCATACATGTCAGTCGTCACAATGTATGCACAACTACCTACTAGGGATAAAATTAGCACCATCTAAAAAAATAGCATAAAAATGTGGTACTCTAAAAATTTGTAGGAGTGTCTTCTTTGTGTTCTTGTAAGTAGGCGATATATCGTTGGAACATCATCGCCCAAACGGGTGGTGGTTAACCAGCTCCAGCACAAAATTTAATTTACTTCCCTCGTTTTGTTAGGGTGTATTGCGATTATTATTTTAGATAAGATTTTGGTCAACAATTACTTTGTTAATCAGGAATGTTACAAATCAGACGTCAGTTTTCGAAGTATTGCAAATAAACATTTTTATGACAAATTATGTTATCGCGAGGATGACAATTTCTTTTAGCAAACATGGCAAATCCTAAGAAAAAACTAAACATGGCAAGGATTTGTCATGCTCTGTAAAGAAAATAATCATCCTCGTGACAACATAATTGTCCATAAAAAACATTTGATTTTCCGTCCTTAAAAAACTGATGTTTGATTTGTAGTGAAGTCCTTGTTAACATATGGCTGGTGTGATAAAACCACAACTATAATTAAATATTTTTAGTATATGTACAGATCTAGTGACATGAGTTTTATATCACATAGATTTTATGATAATTGGTTAAGTGGTCAATAACCAAAGTATTATCTTAACTAATTAAAATACGATCTACAACAACTTACCTATGTATCATAAACATAAACTTTCTCCTAAGTTCTATCCTGGAACTTAAATATGTGTATGATAAAATATAATGTTCTTTTTTTCCAATATGCGGACAAGGTTACACTTATGGAACTTAAATTTATAAATATGATCCCTAATTTGTGAGGGGTCGCAATTAAATGAGGTCTTTAATTTTAAATTTGGTCATTTGATTTTGACCGGGTGAACAATTTGTTAAGGACCTCTCTCATTCAATGATTGTAATGCACTATCTATGCTTCATAACACTATGCTCCCTAATTTTAAAGGCCTCACAATCAATCGAGGTTCAATTTAAAATTGGGTCGCCTTTTTGACTAGGTGAACAATTTTTTTAAGAAACTCTCTTATTAAATTATTTTAATTCGCTATGCTCCCTTATTTTTAAGATCACAGAATCAATAGAAGTCTATAATTTGGAACTGAGTCATCCAATTTTGTCCAGGTCAACAGTTTCTTAAGGAGCTCCCTTATTAAAATATATTAATTCATTATGCTTCCTCATTGCACTATCCTTCCTAATTTTTTAGGCCACACAATTAGTTGAGGTATTTAATTTGAAATTAGATCATCAATTTTGTAAGGGTCAACAATTTCTCAAAGATCTCCCTTACTAAATTATCTTAATTGACTATGCTCCCTAATTTTGAAGCTCTCTCATTCGATTGAGGTATTCAATTGTGGATTTGGTTCATGGTTTTAACCGGGTCAGCGATTTTTCAAATGAGTCTACAACAACCAGCCTATACAAATCTTATCGATCCCGCACATCTTCTCACGATGTTGAAAAAAATAGTGCCAACATGTAATAATACTATAGCACCAATATAATACATGCAGGAGAATAAAATATAACAACCCCGTGGACCCTCTCACCACCTAGAAAAAGCACTAATTTGTGATATTGTAGCACCAACATAGTACATGCAACCACTCACATAGAAATCTTCCCCACATAAGTATAGGTTGTTTAACATATAACACCGAATCACACCGCAAAAGTCCTGCTAAAACATTGTATTCTAAAAAAAGAATACCCGCTCCATCACCCCCTCCCCCCTCCCTCGCCAAACCAAATACCCCCTATGTTCCAATAGGTAAGGTGTATTTGTTTTTTGAAAGTCAAATTCCTTTAATTATGACCAAGTTCACAGCTAGAAATATCGATAGCCCCAATACTAAATAAATAAAATATGAAAATTCATTTTATGATGAATCTAATGATACAATTTTTATATTCAGAGTATTATTATATTTTTCTACAGATTTGGACAAACTTAAAGAAGTTTCACATTTCTAGAAAGTAATAAACCTTATATTTTGAAATAGAGGGAGTAAAAATTATGAAAACCCAATGACACCAATAGCGCAGCAAAGCACGCCCAACCCTTATAGGAAATAAATTATGCTCCCTAATTTTTAAGTCCTTACAATCAATTGAGCTCTTTCATTTTGAATTGGGACATTCAATTTTGACCGGGTCAACAATTTCTCAAGAAGCTCTTTTATACAATTCTTTTAATCCACTATGCTCTTTTATGTTCAACTCAGGTGTTCAGATTAGAATTTGGTTCATGATTTTGACCAAGTCAACATTTTTTATCAAATCAATCGGCAGGAATCGGCCTATAAATATATATCAATCATGTGTACTCTTTCCTCACCTAGAGAAAACCGCCAACATGTTATTTGTAGCACCAACATATTAAATGTGGCCACTAGCGCATAAGTTTTTTCCACAATAGTATCGGTTTATTAGCAGATAACACTACATCACACTACAAAAGTTCCACAAAAAACATATTATAAATAAAAATAAAACACACTCCATCACCCCCCTTCCCACACACACACACTCGCCATATCAAATACTCCCTCGGTACAAGAAATGAGGTGTATTTGTTTTTTCAAAGTCAATTCCTTTTATTTTGACCAAGTTCGGAGCCAAAAACGTAGACATAGACAATACTAAATAAATAAAATATAAACATCCATTTCTTGAAGAATCTAATGATACCGATTTGATATTGTGAATACTGATATATTGCTCTACACATTTGGGCAGACTTAAGGAGGTTTGACTTTTCTAAAAACTATTGCACCTTAATTTTGAAATATATATAGTAAAAATTTATAAAAATCCAATGACACAAATGGCACAGCAAAGCACACCCAACCCTTCTAGTATAGATGAATTGTGTGTTTAACTTGACAAATGTATGGCTACTTTTAACAAACCTACGAAAAAAGAAAGCATAGTTTCAACCATATAAATAGCAAGTTCATCATACTATCTTCCATTGTGCAAAAAGCTTCCAATCTATTCATCAAACATTATGGCAGTAGAAAGAACAATAGAGGTAACCAAAATTATATCTAGGTTCATACGTCACCCGACGACAACCACAAGAACTGAAGCAAGCTGAAGGTGTATCACCATCACACTCCTCCCTCACAGTAGTCACACAAATCTTGTTATAATAGACAATCAAGAAGTCGCCATGCTAAGATCCCAAAGGACCAGCGCACCAGAACAGCAACCGTGGTTGCTGAAGAGAAGTGTAGATTAGAAGGATTCAACCTAAAGACACACGAACACGGACAGGGGAATACCCGATCCATACAGATCCATCAAAGACAAACACCAACCGAATCCCGCGAGATCCGTTGGAGACACGTCCACACACCCTTCGATGACGCTAAATAGACCACCAGGGAAGGGTCGAGGCGAAGAGAACCTTATTCCATCATCAAGGAGCCACCACCTCCTCGTCTTCTTTATCAGGACAAACCATAAACAAACTCAAAAAACACCTAAAATGAAGTAGATGCCTCCCACCGCAAAGGTCCGGATCCATTGTGCCTCCATAGACCAAGGCCACAAGAGGCAAGGTAGATTGGCGGCACTGGCAACGGTGGCGTGAGGCGTGGAAACCCTAGTTTCTATAGTCGCTCGTGGGGTCTTACTACCTTATGATCATAATATTTGCAGCTTAGCAAACAAAATTGTTTTTCAGTTTTTCAAAATTGTGAAGATAAAAGGTCATACGTATGGACTACAAAAGGGAAAGGTGCACACATGAATTTTGGTAAAAGAAAGCAATCATTTCCTCTATGTATTTACTCTGACCATAGTTTAAGAAACTAGTGACCAAACTCATGAGGTTGTCGGTTTAAGGTGCTCAAGTCCTATTTAGGCTACAAAAATATATTTCATACTAATATAGTTGAAAACATGGGTCAAATAAAGATTGCTGGTTCTTTCTGTCTAATGGTAGCACTGTCTGCATACATTAAGAGGCCGCAAACGTTGTTGATCTTGGCTTTTTTTTGGTTCGACCACAGTCTGGCATTGTTTTTAACTATGATTGTGACTTAAAAATCTTGTTTACATTAGCGTACTGTAACTTACTATAGCTTACACAATTGATTATTTTTCCTCAACTTGAATATTACTTTATTTTTGTACCAAATGTTGAATGTATATTATCAACATAAATTTTTATATCATTGATATTTTATATATATAAATTTACATGTATGAATTTTACCATGTTACTATATTTGTTTAGAGCTATTAGTTACTACATGATGATACTATCATATGTCAGAATTGGGTTCAACACATGACATCAGTTATATAGACTTCGAAAGAAAAGTTATATAGGCTTGCCCATACTCACAAGACACATGCCCCATCTCAGTGAAGATCTTTAGTAGGCCCAACCAAAATACTCGGCCATAACAATCAGACATGCGCAAGTCCATAACATGCCGGGAGCTATGTCCCGTTTGTTGGGAGATCTAGCTACGTCTAGGTGCCCCTATGTGTCGCTTTAAGCGAGACTGGGTGAAAGCCGAGAACAACTAGTTGGCGAGCGCTTCTTCGGGAACTGATGGGGTTATAGTCCTAGGGTAGGGTCATAGGCCTGCCCTGTGGGTCCTACCCAAGGACTACCCTTCATAAAGGATAAGGCCCTTAGTCAGTTCCGACTGAATTAAGGACTTCCCATCATTCAGTCGGTGACGATTCCTCCATCATCCAGTTGGAGATGAGCATTCGGAGCGTATCAAACTTACCGACTGGATTCCACTCTGTACATCGTAACCCCCCTGGAGGGCAACGGTCATATGTTTCCATGTACCTTTATTAGCATTTAAGACGTACGTTACCTGTAACGTAGGCATTTATTCGCCACTACTCCACCCCTGTGCACCGAACCGTTGTGAAGGGCAGCGCACTCTATATAAGCCGCCCTTCCCCACTGGTGCAGGGGTTAGCAATTCACTGTAATCCATATTCCACTCGACAACAAGCTCCCAAGAGCACTGAGACGTAGGGCTTTTACCTCCACCGTAGAGGGGCCTGAACTCATACAACCTCGTCGTAGCTAAGGCTCTGCCCATCCTTTCATACCCTACACATCTACAGTCAGACTTATACCCACGACAGTTGGCGCCCACCGTGGGGCAGGCGTCTAAGCGACTTCCTGCGAGTTTGCGACTACATCTTTTCATCATGTTATCCGGTGGAGATTTGAGCATGGGTCACGAGATTCTCTTCGGCGCTCTCTCCTTCATCGTCGATGATTCGGCATGGCTTCGGGACGCCCCTCTCGACGTCGAGGCGCTCGCCAGTCGCGGGGCTACGCACTTCCGTGCCGGCGCCCGCGGTATCCTTCTTCTCCAGCAGTCGGCTCCGGTGTAGACCTACGCCGCCGTCGCATGCCGCAATAAGCGGTCCCGCCGTTCGCGGCTCCAGCGTTGGGTGCAACACGCCCAGGCGCGCCAGCACGCGTCCTCACAAGTGGCGGTCCTAGAGTCGGTTGTAGTGGCGCCGCCGTCCCAGCGCTCGGACTCAGTTCCAACTGAGTTTCCTTCCGAGTACTTGGGTCGTGGGCCTGCAGCCGAAGTGCACATGGCCAACTCCCATGAAAGTCCCCGCCAAACCGGCCGGAATGAGCACGAGGTCGGCGAAACATCCGACGCTCGTCGTCAGCCCCGCCGTTCTGCCAGTCGACACACTCGGTGGAGCAACGTGGAGGTGTTCCGCACACCCGTCCTCAACCTGGCTGCCGCTGCCAAGATAGCCGATTCCCTCCAGCCAACTGATTCAGAGGCTGGCAGAGGGATCGAGCAAATCCGTGCCCTGCTGTACACGGCGCAGCAGCAAAATTCGGCGATCTCCCAGTCGCACAACATGATCCACAATAGTTCTGTTCACGCGAACACGCATCGGTCAGTTCACAGCCCCGGTTCTCATCAGCGACACAGGGGAGGCAGCCGTTCCATGAATCCCGAAGATCATCGCCGTTCACGCACCCCTCCGCGGGGTGGGCCCTATGGGCCCCGACATCATGATGATCGGCGTTCAGTCGGTGACACTTATGATCCAAGGCCCGACGCGAGGGGGCATATCGCCCAGAGGAGGGTCGACAGGGGCCGGGCCCACCGCGATGGCCACGATATGGACCGTCCGAGTGGAAGCAGGACCATCGTCTCTGGTCCTGAGTGTTTCAGTCGAGCCATCCGTTCGGCTGACATCCCTCCCAACTTCCGATTGGCGACGGGGATCAGCAAGTTTACAGGAGAATCCAAGCCAGAAACGTGGCTGGGCGACTACCGAGTGGCAGTCCAGATCGGAAGAGGGGACGACCACGTCGCCATGAAACACCTCCCTCTGATGCTCGACGGCTCGGCACGAGCGTGGCTGAACCAGTTGACTCCCTCAAGCATCTACAGCTGGGCAGATCTGGCCCGAGTCTTCATGAGGACCTTCGAAGGGACGTGCAAACGCCCTTCTGGTCTCGTAGAGCTCCAGCACTGTGTCCAGAAGCAGAATGAGCCCCTGCGCGATTTCATTCAGCGTTGTACGACCCTACCACACGGTGGAGAACGTCACAGAGCACCAAGCAGTCTGCGCCTTCAAGGCAGGCGTGCGGTAGAGAGATCTGTACCTGAAGTTCGGTCGAACATGCGACATCTCCATGAGTAAGATGATGGAGATAGCGGCACGCTAAGCAAATGGCGAAGAAGAGGACCGCATTCGTAGTGGCAAGCACAAAGCAGTCGCCGATGGAGATGGGAACAACACTCGGAAGCAGAAGCAGAAAGCTCCATCCACTCTGCAGGCAGAGGCCGCAGCCGTTACCAATACCAAGTTCAAGAGGAAGGGGAAGGCTCAGTTCACCCCCAAGAAGAAACAGTTCGGAAACTACATCCTGGACCAGCCATGTCCAATTCACACGAAGATGGATGAAGAGGGCAACGCCATATTTCCGAAGCATACCACTCGGCAATGGCGCCTCCTAATCCAGGGGTTCGGCGAAGGGCAGCCGAGTGAAAAGGACAATGAACAGGATGAGGAGGACAAGGAGGATCCGTTCCCCCAAGTCCATGCAACACTGATGATTTTTGCTGACGTTGAGAGCAAGAGTCGACTGAAGCTGGTGAACAAGGAGGTGAACATGGCCACGCCGACCAACCCCATGTTCCTCAAATGGTCTCAGACTGCGATCACCTTTGACCAGTCGGATCATCCAGCACACGTACCCACCCCAGGGAGGCAGGCTCTGGTCGTCGACCCGGTGGTGGAAGGAGTCCGACTGCGCAAAGTCCTGATGGACGGCGGAGTGGCTTGAACATCATGTACGCTGACACTCTCAAGGGGATGGGCATTCCGATGTCCAAACTTAGCGAGAGCAGCATGCAGTTCCATGGAGTCGTCCGTGGACGAAAGGCCAAGTCACTCGGCCAGATCGTGTTGGACGTCGTCTTCGGCTCCGACAAGAACTTCCGCAAGGAAAAGCTGACGTTCGAGGTGGTGGACTTCCAGAGTGCGTTCCACGCAATTCTGGGCCGCCCGGCGTATGCGCATTTCATGACCCGTCCATGTTACGTGTACCTGAAGCTGAAGATGCCAGGCCCAAAAGGTGTGATCACTATCACCGGCAATCGGCAGAGGGCCGAGGAGTGTCTGCAGCAGGGATCGAGGATCGCCGATCAGCAGATGGCTGTCCTCGAGCTTGACGAGTACAAGAAAACAGTCAACCCCGCTGACTTGATGCGTTCGAAGAAGCCAGCTTCGGAGTCCGCATTCCAGTCGGCGGGAGAGACGAAGAAGGTCAGCATCCACCCGACGGACGAGACCTCTGCCCCAACGAACATCTCCACCACCCTCGATCCTAAATAGGAAGCCGAGCTCATACAATTCCTCCATCAGAACTGGGACATCTTCGCATGGAAGCCCGCTGACATGCCAGGTGTACCCAGGGAGTTGGCTGAGCACCGACTGCATGTGAATCCCACCGCTCGGCCTGTCCGAGAACGCCTGCGTCGGTCCGCCGCGCACAAGAGGAAGGCAATCAAAGAAGAGGTGGCTAAGCTTTTGGCAGCCAACTTCATTCGCGAGGTACACCACTCCGAGTGGCTCGCCAATGTTGTCATGGTGCCCAAGAAAGACAAGTCGCTCCGAATGTGCATCGACTTCAAGCATCTCAATAAGGTCTGCCCGAAAGACCATTTTCCGCTCCCCCGCATCGATCTAATTGTCGATTCGACTCCGGGTTGCGAGCATTTGTCATTCCTTGATGCCTACTCGGGCTATCATCAGATCCGTCTGTATGGCCCCGATGAATTAAAAACAGCCTTCATCACCCCATTCGGGTGCTTCTGCTACATCACTATGCCATTTGGTTTGAAGAATGCAGGAGCAACCTTTATGCGCATGATCCAAAAATTCCTCCTCGACCAGATCGGTCGGAATGTGGAGGCGTATATGGATGATATCGTAGTCAAGTCATGCAAAGGTTCGGACCTGCTGACTGACTTGGCAGAAACATTCGCCAACCTTCGTAGGTACGATATCAAGCTCAACCCAGCAAAGTGTTCATTCAGCGTTCCCAGCGGAAAGTTACTCGGTTTCTTTGTTTGCGAACGAGGGATCGACATCAACCCCGAAAAGATCGGGACCATCGTCCGAATGGAGCGGCCGGTCAGAATACACGATGTTCAAAGACTCACAGGTTGTCTAGCGGCTTTGAGCAGGTTTATCAGTCGACTCGGCGAGAAGGCACTTCCTCTGTACCGACTCATGAAGAAATCAGATACTTTCGAGTGGACAGACGAAGCCCAAATCGCATTCGACGACCTCAAAGTCCTACTTTCCACCCAGCCGGTTCTTACTGCTCTGCTCAGTAAAGAACCCCTTCTTCTGTACATTGCGGCTACAAATCAAGTCGTCAGCACTATTCTCACAGTCGAACGGGAAGAAGAAGGCAAAGCATACAAGGTTCAGCGGCCAGTGTATTATGTCTCCGAAGTCCTGACTCCTTCCAAGCAGAGGTATCCCCATTATCAAAAACTTATCTACGGGATTTACATGACTGCAAAGAAGGTGGCTCATTATTTTCAAGACCACTCGGTGTTCATCGTTTCTGATGCTCCGTTGTCGGAAATCCTACACAATCGGGACGCATCGGGCCGAGTGGCGAAGTGGGCAATGGAGATGTTATACTGCGACATCAAGTTCGAGGCCAAGAAAGCTATAAAGTCTCAAGCTCTGGCTGACTTCATAGCAGAATGGGTAGAACAACAGCAACCGACCCACATCTACTCGGCTCATTGGACAGTGTTCTTCGATGGGTCCAAGATGTTGAATGGATCCGGCGCTGGCGTTGTGATCATATCGCCAAAGGGTGACAAACTCAAGTATGTGTTGCAGATATACTTCGATTCCTCCAGCAACGAGGCAGAGTATGAAGCTCTCCTTTATGGACTGCGCATGGCCATCGCACTCGGCGTCCGTCACTTGATGGTCTATGGCGATTCGGATTTGGTGGTTAATCAAGTGATGAAGGAGTGGGACGTCAGGAACCCCACCATGACCGCATACTGCAATGCAGTGAGGAAGCTCGAGAAAAAGTTTGAAGGTCTGGAACTCCACCATGTTCCGCGACTGAAAAACCAAGCAGCTGATGAGTTGGCAAAACTCGGATCCACTCGGAGACCAGTCCCGAGTGACGTCTCCCTCGAGCACCTCCACCTTCCTCAGTTAAAGAAGATCCTTTCACAGAGGAACCAGTACAACCAAAGAGCTCGACAGATCCGACTGAAGTCGAAGTCCCTGCTGTGGTTGATTTGATCATGGAGATTCTTGCTATCATCCCCGATTGGACTGTGCCGTTTATTGCATACATCCTGAGGCAAGAATTACCAGAAGACGAAGTCCAAGCCAGACAGATCGTCCGCAGGTCAAATTTGTTCACTGTCATTGATGGCCAGTTGTACAAAGAAAGCGTTTCAGGCGTCCTTCAACGATGCATATCCCCTGAGGAGGGACAGTTAATCCTGGAAGAAATTCACTCGGGAACCTGCGGTCATCACGCCTCCTCAAGGGCAATCGTCACCAAAGCATTCAGAGCTGGCTTCTTCTGGCTGCAGGCGAATGAAATGGCGAAAGATATGGTCGACCGATGTGAAGGCTGTCAGTTCTACTCTAACAAGTCCCACAAACCAACATCTGCGTTGAAGACAATCCCTCTTGTTTGGCCGTTTGCAGTATGGGGATTAGATACAGTCGGTCCATTCAGGACACGCCAAGGGGGATTCACACATCGATTGGTGGAAGTCGACAAGTTCACAAAGTGGATTGAAGCCAAGCCCATCAAGAAGCTCGACGCCCTTACGGCCATCAAGTTTGTCAGGGACATCATCTCCAGATTCGGGGTACCGCACAGCATAATCACTGACAATGGAACAAACTTTGACTCGGACAGATTCAAAGGTTTTTGTACAGGCCAAGGTATCCGAGTGGATTTTGCATCTGTGGTGCATCCCCAAACAAACGGGCAAGCAGAGCGGGCGAATGGACTTATTCTGCAAGGTTTGAAGCCTCGACTCCTGCGAGAAGTGGGACATGCCGCCGGCGCATGGGTCACCGAGCTGCCTTCGGTGCTTTGGGGTCTCTGCACAACCCCAAATAGATCTACAAGGCGATCCCCGTTCTTCCTCGTTAACGGAGCAGAGGCACAGTCCTTCCGAGTGACTTGCTTCACAACGCTCCACGAGTTGAACTCTTCTCCGAAGCTGAAGCAGAGCAAGCAAGGCAAGACGGAGTGGATCTTCTAGAGGAGGAGCGCGAGATGGCACTGACTCGCTCAACCATTTATCAACAAGACCTGCGGCGCTTTCACGCGCGACACGTCAGGAGTCGTACATTCCAAGCAGGCGACCTGGTGCTCCGAGTGGATCAGCAGAGACCTCACAAGTTGGCTCCCGCCTAGGAAGGACCCTTCATCATCTCCAAGGTGCTGAACAACGGAGCATATCGACTCTACAACCTCGACAGGGAAACGGACGAGCCGCGAGCATGGAACAGAGATCTCCTGAAGCGCTTCTACACGCGACCGTCGACTCAAGCAATGTAAAGAACAAGTATCATTGAAGTAATACAAAGCAGACTGAGTTTTTGCAGATTCAAAATTCTTCCGCGTTCGCAGACTCCGGTCTCAAAAAAAACTTAGCTGCGAACCAGAATCGCCTAAGTATAAACTTTCTCCGAGTGTGCACTAAACGTCGCACTCGGGGACTTAGCTGCGATCCAGAATCGCCTAAGTGCTAACTTTCTCCGAGTGTGCAATAAACGTCGCATTCGGGGACTTAGCTACAATCCAGAATCACCTAAGTACTAACTTTCTTCGAGTGTGCACTAAACGTCGCACTCGAGGACTTAGCTGCGATCCAGAATGGCCTAAGTAATAACTTTCTCCGAGTGTGCACTAAACGTCGCACTCGGGGACTTAGATGCGATCCAGAATCGCCTAAGTACTAACTTTCTCCGAGTGTGCACTAAACGTCGCACTCGGGGACTTAGCTGCGATCAAGAATCGCCTAAGTACAAACTTTCTCCGAGTGTGCGCTAAACGTCGCACTCGGGGACTTAGATGCGATCAAGAATCGCCTAAGTATTAACTTTCTCCGAGTGTGCACTAAACATCGCACTCGGGGACTTAGCTGCGATCAAGAATCGCCTAAGTACAAATTTCTCCGAGCGTGCGCTAAACGTCGCACTCGGGGACTTAGATGCGATCAAGAATCGCCTAAGTATTAACTTTCTCCGAGTGTGCACTAAACGTCGCACTCGGGGACTTAGCCGCGATCAAGAATCGCCTAAGTACAAACTTTCTCCGAGTGTGCGCTAAACGTCGCACTCAGGGACTTAGATGCGATCAAGAATCGCCTAAGTATTAACTTTCTCCGAGTGTGCACTAAACATCGCACTCGGGGACTTAGCTGCGATCAAGAATCGCGTAAGTACAAACTTTCTCCGAGTGTGCGCTAAACGTCGCACTCGGGGACTTAGCCGCGATCCAGAATCGCCTAAGTATTAACTTTCTCCGAGTGTGCACTAAACGTCGCACTCGGGGACTTGTCTGCGACCAAGAATCGCCTAAGTAGAAAGCTTCCTTCGAGTGTATCTTACAGATCCACTCGGAGGCTTAGCAGACCCTCATTGAGGCTCATGTAGATGTCAAGACAACTGACAATTACATGAGTAGCATGAACCTCATTGGGACTCATGTAGATGTCAAGACAACTGACAATTACATGAGTAGCACGAACCTCATTGAGGCTCATGTATATGTCAAGACAACTGACAATTACATGAGTACCAGAATCTCATTGAGGCTCATGTAGATGTCAAGACAACTGACAATTACATGAGTAACAACTAACTCCGAGTACGACCTTACAGTCGGACTCGACGACTTAGCCGCGATCACGAATCGCCTAAGTACACAATTGCCTTCGAGTGTATCCTACAGATCCACTCGGAGACTCAGCAGACCCTCAGTGAGGCTCATACAGATGTCAAGACAACTGACAATTACATGCTCCGCATGTTTGCCATTGGCTTCACCGAGAAACGCCAAACAAAAACCACGAGCCAAAATCGTGTCAACAACTCTTTGGCAAAGGAAGAGCAAAAGATTCGATTCAAATTCAAAGTTCGTCTAAAGATAGTTGGTTCAGTGTAGATCAAGCTTATCCACACCGAACCACGAATGTGACGGCCAACAGCAGTGGCCAAAGTTTCATACAACTAACACTCGGCATACCGAGGTAAAAGTTTTCTCAAGCGTCGTCAGGACTGGCACTGGGACTGGCAGGCTCCACGAAAGTGTCGAGGTCGATCCCGTCTGCGATGCGAGTGGCGCTCTCAAGGAAGGTCTCCATGAAATCTTCGAATCGAAGCTTCTTGGTGTTTGCGACCTGCAGCGCCTTCAGCTTCTCTTCGCGAGCCTCCTTGCAGTGCACTCGGACCAGCGACAGCGCCACGTCCGCACCACAGCGAGCAGCAGACTTCTTCCACGCCTACACTCGGTTCGGGACGTCCTCCAGCCGAGTCATCAACCCTTCCATCTCTTGCCGAGACTCGTCTTCGGGCCGCAGCTCCTTGTCGATTCGGCCGACGACCTCTCTCAGTCGACCGATGAAAGGTCCCACTTTACCCAGGCGAATGTGCGCTCGGAGCACGTCTCGATTGGCGTTGTCGCCGAGTGGAACATTCAGAATAACCGACCGCTCAACGTCAGCTGCTTCAGCCTCAGCGTCCATACAAAAATCTGCAAAGACAAGACGAGCAGCAAGTAAGCGCAGAATGAACTACACAGTCAACAAGCACTCGGAAAAACATAACTTACCACCGAGAAGCGCAATCATCTACCTTGCCCAGTCACTAACGTACTTCTCCTGTGATATGCACCGCCTGTTCATCACCTTCATCTGCCCCATCATCTCGGTTCTTTGTTTCCCCATTTTCTCCATTTCGGCCACCAATGCCTTGTTTGCCTCACGGGACTCCTCCAAGGACTTCTCTCGTTCAGCCAGAGCACCCTTCAGACCAGCCAAGGCAAGCATTGCTGCCTCCAGTTCTGCAGCAAGCTGAATCTTTTCAGCCTTCACAGTGTTGTACGCCGATCCCATCTCGCAAGTCTTCTACAAGTCAGCGCGAAGAGACGATCAGACAAATTCAACAAGGAAAACAATAAAAACTCGAAGTTCTTCAGACCCCTGCCGACGCAAGCAGTCGACAGTGGTCTCGGGGACTACACCTAGTGGGTTCACTAAGAGTGACCCCACTGGCATGAAGCTCAAACAGGTCCGCCCTATTGAATTACATAACAAAAACAAGCCTATGAGGCTACTACTACCCGACCTGAGTAAAATTACTCTCGGGGACTAATCCAGTAGGTGCACTCGGAGTGCCCCCACTGGTAACATTCGAACAGATTAGTTTTGATCTGATCAACTTAAACAAATTTATATAAAGACAACTGCCGATGCAAGCACTCGATAGAAGTCTCGGGGACTACACCCACTGGGTTCACTAAGAGTGAACCCACTGCAAAATAATCATCCTGCATCCGAGTATATTGCTTAAACACCCACTGGGTTACAAGGGGAAAGCACCCGCGGGCTCAGCAGCAGAGTCCCTGATCCTCTTTGTGCTCCGAGCACTCGGAACCACGGGAGAAGCTGGCAAGGCACTCGGAACCACAGGAGGAGCTGGCGCGGCACTCGAGGCCGCTGGAGGAGCCGACGGAGCCACGGGTTCGTGGCGGCGTTTAGTTTGAGGCTCTGGGTGGTGGGGGTGGCGAGTTCTGTTCCTCATCTTCCCCCTCTTCTTCTTCGGACTCCTCCTCCGTCTCCCCACTGTCGGAGACGTACTCGACGCTCTCCACGCTGCCCTCCTGGCTGCCTTCCTCTTCCTCAGCCGGATTCCCGTTCGAGACAGGAGAAACTAGTTGGTCCACCCTGCACGAGATACAGTCGACAACATCAGACGTCAGACAGTGATACAAGAAAAAGCGATAAATCTAAGACAATTGTATGCACTCGACAAGTTATACTCACCTCATTCGGAGGAGGGTTGTCCGCGCGGAAGGGCTTCACTCGTCGGGCTCCTCTGGGGTTGTCGCAGGCGCCTGTGATGTTGCGGACCCACGACGTCACAAGCTCCCCGGTCACGCACTCGGGGTTAGTCCGAGTGGAGTACTCAGGCCCCGCGTAGTGCCACATGGCGTGGTGTCGAGCTTGCAAAGGCTGGATACGCCGACCCAGAAAAATCTCCAGCAAATCTATGCCAGTGACTCCCTTTCGGACGACCTCTACCAGCGCATCGACCAGAGGCTGGATCTGGATCTTCTCCATCTTCGTGAGCGCAAGCTGCCTAGGCGGAGCCGGTCGGTCTAGGCTAAAAGGTGGCAGTCCAGTTGCGGCATTCGGACACGCAACGTCCTGGCAGTAGAACCAAGTCGACTGACAGTTCCTAACGGATTCACACAACTGAAGAGCGGGATAGCTACTTTTACTTTTCTTTTGGAAGCCTAAGCCTCCGCAGAGCTGGAGGAGGTGAGTTTTGTTATCCGACTGGCTGAGTCTTCTGATGGTTTGAGATCTAGCAGAGAAGATGTGCTTGAAGAGCCCCCAATGGGGAGGACAGCCGATAAAACACTCGCACAGCACGACGAAGGCAGAGAGATGAGCTATTGCATTGGGAGGAAAATGGTGGAGTTGCGCCCCGAAGTTGTTCATTATACCTCTGAAGAAGGGATGAGGAGGTAGAGAGAAGCATCGGTACACGTGACTGAGCAGCAGGACGCACTCCCCCTCCTGGGGCGCCGGCTCCGTCTCGCCCTCCGCCGGCAGCCTCCACGTCTTGTGCTCGATCGTGCCTTGCTCCACCAGCTCCAGCATGTCCTCCTTCGTCACCGTGGAGGGGAGGAAATCCCCCTGGATCCAACCCGCCGGCAGTGCTCGCTGCCGCCGCTGAGCACGAGCCGCCGCCTTCTTCTTCTTCCGCGCCTCGAGCTTGCTCTTCTGCCCCTTCGTCATGGTGGAGGCTGTAGATCCGCGGGGGAGGAGGGGAAGGAAGGAGCATGGGATGCGAAGGAGGTCGCGAGAGATGCGAGGCAAGTGCGAGCTATCAGGTGAGTGCAACGAAAAACCCTCACTGTAGAGGTTTAAATAAGGTTCCGACTGGGTCACTAGCAGGTGGCCCCGAAATCTTATCCCCTGAACGGTTGCTGCGATATTAGTGGAGGAGATGAAGGCACGGAAATCGAGGCGGTAGATACTACTCGATTGCGATGTCGTCATCCCCGCTGAGCGCGCGGCAACCGAAATTTGAGGATCCCGGAAAATCCACCGCTGTCAGTTGACTGGTCACGCCAAAAGATTCTGCGGAAGCACTCGGTCCCTGACGGTTTGTTTCACACATACATCCACTCGGATCACTGGTCAAGAGGATAAAATGGATCGAGACAGACAACGCCAAAGTCGCATCCATACCACTCGGATCCGTACTCCAAGCATCGCTTTGTCGTTCCAACCCCAATCCATTCGGGGACTAATGATGGGGTTATAGTCCTAGGGTAGGGTCATAGGCCTGCCCTATGGGTCCTACCCAAGGACTACCCTTCATGAAGGATAAGGCCCTTAGTCAGTTCTGACTGAATTAAGGACTTCCCATCATCCAGTCGGTGACGATTCCTCCATCATCCAGTCGGAGATGAGCATTCGGAGCGTATCAAACTTACCGACTGGATTCCACTCTGTACATCGTAACCCCCCTGGAGGGCAACGGTCATACGTTTCCATGTACCTTTATTAGCATTTAAGACGTACGTTACCTCTAACGTAGGCATTTATTCGCCACTACTCCACCCCTGTGCACCGAACGTTGTGAAGGGCAGCACACTCTATATAAGCCGCCCTTCCCCACTGGTGCAGGGGTTAGCAATTCACTGTAATCCATATTCCACTCGACAACAAGCTCCCAAGAGCACTGAGACGTAGGGATTTTACCTCCACCGTAGAGGGGCCTGAACTCATACAACCTCGCCGTAGCTAAGGCTCTGCCCATCCTTTCGTACCCTACACATCTACTGTCCGACTTATACCCACGACAGGAACCTCGCAACAATCACTATCAGGCGCCACCACTTGACGCATACTTAGCCGCCATCACAGGCTCAACATGAAGAGAGTTAGGGACGAGGTGGCAGAGCAGGAGGAGGCGTCTCATGCGGAGGGGATGGGAAACCTTGTGCCTCATCATCAACAGTTCGGCCAGTACCAGCAAGGCATGTGGGGAAGCCAGCAGAGAGGCGTGTCGCCGACAAACTTCTTGCCTCCACTGTGGGGGTACGCGCCCTTGGCTGAGTACGTCGACGACGACGTGCTTGGTGGCTTCAACCCCAACATCACCTTCCCACTTGGATCGGTACCCCCCCCAGCCTTCAACCTCGACCCGTGCACGCCATCCCCCGTGTCAACCGCCGACCTCAACACCCAGTATAGCTACTCGCCGCAGGTGTACTCTGTCTTGCATGCACCCACTTGGCGTTGTGGGGCCCTACCCTTCGTGCATGACTCGGTGCCACAGTTCAGCACCACCGACACCGATGGACGAGATCATCACCAATGGCTCAGTCACCGCCGCTTCCTCCCCTGGGTTTCACACGCAAGACGAAACGCTGGACATCGACGTTGATATGGAGGATGCCGAGTTCGACGATGCCGGGAAGGAGTAATTGGAGGAGAAAGAACCAACGGAGGAGAAGCCACCGGCCAAAGGGAGAAAGAAGAAGAAGAAGAGGTCGGCCAACGCTAGGTCGGGTGAGCCTCGCATCAAGTGGATGCCAAAGGAAGATGAGTGCCTCGCCGAAGAATGGAAGACCGTCAGCCTCGACCTGATCACCGACGCGGGTTAGAACTCCACCACCTACTGGAGCAGGATCAAGACGGTGTTCGACGAGCGGAAGTTGGTCGACCCTGACTTCGTCGGCATCCACATGGATCACGAAGAGAAGGCTATGGCGAACCATTTGGCGGCCATCCAACAGGTGTGCAACACGTGGCTGGGATTCAAGAGGAGGTCATGGCTCGCCCGGAAAGCGGTGCCAACTTCGAGCGTCAGGTATGCTCATTGCTCGCTAGCATAGCTTTGCCGTGTACTTTGCCGACGCTTGTTCTTCGTCTGTGCAAATGGTTTGGATGTCGACATGTTTCGTCGGGATAACAGCGACCAAGAGTTCAAGTTCCTTCACGTGTTCACGAGGATCGAGTTGTGTGAGAAATGGACAGAGTGTCCGCTGGCTTTCGCCAAGGCCAAGGACGGTGTCTACAACCTTGACGTGCTTGCCCCAGCAGCGGCAGAACGGCATGCCGATGGCACCAAAAAAAGCCAAGCGGGTATGCTATAGGGCCAAACGGCTGGAGATGTTCTTAGAGGCCAACGTCTCCAATGTGGCTATAAGCCTTGCCTTAATGCCCTTAAGGTTGACCTTAAGCAACTTAAAACATTGTGATGGTAAACCTCTCGAACCTACAGTTTCAGAGAACATACACACATCTGGACGAGCCGCTCCGCCACTGCACAACACCAGCTAGCTAGGCATCCAGGACTCACCCCCGGCCTCACCCCCTTCCTCCCTCCCAACCCTAGCCGCCCCCAGCCTCACCCCCTCCCCCTTCCTTCCTCGCCGCCGCCTGAGGCAGCCGCCGGGCAAGCCCGGGGCATCAAGGATGGTGGCGGCGGGGCCTAGGATGCCCTGCCTCTGCGGGGGGAGCCCCGGATCTGGAGCGGCGGTTCTATTGGCGAGGCATGGCGGGCTAGCAGCCGTGCGGGCGGTGGATCTGACGTCCCGGTCGCGCGGGCGGCGAGATCCGATGGTCGTTAGCGTCCGACGACGGTTTCTGTGGTGGTCGGTGCGTACGATCTGGCGCCTCCCCTCCTCCCCTGTTCGGCATGCGATCTGGCGCATCAATCTGATCTGAAGATGGACGAGTGGAAGATGGCGGTAACGACACATGTGAGTGCGTCGAACCGGTTTGTGCCCCGGACCAGGTATGTGGCTCGGTCGGGGCCTCCTGCTTTAGATGTTAGGCTTAGGTGAGAGGTCTGGATATTTGGTCCAGCTTCCACCCCTTCATCATATGGATAGGAGTAGCGGCAGATGTTGCCAAGATGGTGGATTCAGACATATTGTTGTATTACTTTATAAGGTCCTCGATAGTAATCAACAAAATGGTCGCATGCATCTCCCAGATACAGAGGCCGTGGGTCATCCTCCTTTTTTATAAAAAAACCTACAGTTTCCCCTAGCCATATGACCGAGTCATAAGAAATAAAAAAGAAACATTTTTATTTTCTGGCTTGCCTCTCACCGTGAGAAGGGAAGGGTGGACCTGGCGCAGTGGTAGAGCCTCTTCACTTGTGGCCTGGATGCCTGGATTCGAATCAGCCTACTTGCAGAATTATTATGCAAAGTAAAGTTGTCTAACATATTCTTCCCCAAATCCCAGTGTGTGTGAAAGCTTTCGGCAATCTGCACACCCTTTCCCTCTGTGTTTGTGGACACGCCACCATGCAGTCGAGACTAGATAACCCTTCCTAATTTGTTGTTGCATGTCATCATGTAGTCTGGTGTTTCGGCTATCGCAACGCTGATTCAATAAGAACTACTTCCTCTGTTTCAAAATAATTAAAATTTTACATTTGTTCTAAGTCAAACTTACTTAAGTTTAAAAAGTGTGCTAACATCTACAACATCGAATACACATAGTACAAAAATATATTTAAAAGTGAATTTCAAGAGACAAATTTAGTGTTCTGGATGTTAATATATTTTTGTATACGCTTGGTCAAACATAAAGAAGTTTAACTTGTGATAAACCCAAAAGTTCAGTTATTTTGAAAAGGAGGTACTAGCTCAGTAGACAAGAATATAGCCCGCAAAGAATTTGCGTTCTTTTTAAGAATTTTTATTTGTTTTCTTATTTAAAAAAATACAACACTGCCGAAATACCTGACCAACATAATACACTAGCACCTTCTAGTAGAAATGTTTGAGCAAAATACATACACGGAGAATCTCCCATTAAGCCAGTTAACAAAGATATCGGCAACAGAACAGGGAGTTATTATATTATGCTAATTAAACACTACTCAAACAGCAAATCAGGTCATATGTGCAGTATGAAATTCTAAGAAGTAATGCCGAGTGGTTTCTTCCTGGTAATTGACTGGACAATTTGATTTTTGCTCTTTTTAAAATTGATCGAGTATTTTTTTTTCTTTTTAATGAATGCAAGAATCCTGCCATCTCAAAAAGCACGGATTTTACGTTCCAGCTCCTTTTAGCTTCGCTCTGTACAGCTTTGGTATGTGCCAAGCTGCGAATACACGGTCGTCGGCATATCGTCGACCTATTTCTATAGGTGCAAATACGGTCTACAGAGTATTCACCTAGCTGTACAATCCGGTGTAACTGTGACATTTTTTGACGTACCGGACAATCCAATCCAACTTTTGGCCCGTATCCCCACGAAAGACAAAAGTCCGGTAACTTTAGTTTCAGTTGTGGACAGAACTTGGAAAACGACTACTATTGTTGTTTGTATTGACTGGAAGAGGAAGACTATAATTTACATTGACCTCTTGCTGCTTCGGTGGGCCGCTAGAGACCGCTGAAAGACTCACTTGACACAGCTAAGACCGCTTAAAGACTTGTGAGCGTCATTCATTTAGTAGCCTACAAAGGTTCTCTTATAGTCTTGTTGCCATCCTACTCTATTTCTCATATCGGTTTGCTTGGTACAGGATTGGCGTATTTACCCGTTCCAACCATTTTCTGCTAAGACAAAGTGTAATAGTGACATTTCTTTCGAGGTACGAACAATCCATCGCACATTCTTGTTTGTTCTCTTGGTCTTGATCGAATAACATTTTTGGAATGACGACTGTTCTTCAACACCTTGTGCAATTAATTGTCTTGCGTATTGACCGGAGCAAGGAAGCTATGAACGATACCACAAGCTGCGGCGAGCAAGCGTATAAGGTAGCTAGTGCATACCAGAACATGGTGCTCGTACCTTGACGCATCATAATTATGGTTTCCTCCTTCCAGCTCAAAGAAATGGTAGCATGTGAGGTCTCTATACTACAGTGACGGTGACTCATTGGTCCTTGAGAGGATGGCTACTTGACTCTTCAATTGTTCGGTGTACGCACTTGAACACAAGTCTAGGTCTTTGTTTTCACATGCATACTTTGGTGCCTGGTTCATAAAAAATGGTTGAAAATGATAACTTGGCAAATGTCAATCGGTCGATTTTTGAAATGGCGACTGTTCTTCAACACCTTGTGCAATTTATTGCCTTGCCTATTGACCGGACCAAGGAAGCTATGAACGATACCAAAAGCTCCGACGAGCGAGCATATAAGGTAGTGTATACTAAAACATGACGCTCGTACCTTGACACATCACAATTATTGTTCCCTCCTTCTATCTCAAAGAAATGAGGAGGATCTCGCTTTCTACAGCCCCGCCCCGCCGAGCTCGCCCCGCCCCGCCTAGCGGCGACGGCGCAACAATGACCGGCCGCTCGCCGACCTCCCCAAGATCCGATAGGGCCCTCCCACCTCCCCCCCCAGCCCCCCCCCCCCCCCCCCCCCGCCGCCGTCAGCAGTTCGCTGCCCATCTCCTTTCCGCGATGCCCTCTTGCGCCCTGCAGTTGGATCTGCCGCTGCTCCGGCCTCCAGGGAAGGGAGGCGTGCGCCCAGGCTTAGCTCCGTGGTGGTTGGGCCTTCACTCCGGCTGCCCGCTAGGACGGCTGTGGGCACTTCTGCCAACGGCTACCCGAGACGCCACCGCGAAGCAAGCCGCTCCCGCATTCAAGACGTCCAGGGCTGGCAGACGGCCAGAGCCCCATACTGGTGGCGTCGTGGCCGGCCTAGGAGGCACACCATCAATGGTGCACGGCAGCGCGACCCTCCACCCCGCCCCCTCACCCGCATCCAGCATCTATTTATGACGCGTGCGGAGGGCTGCTGTTTCCGGTGTCTCTCTCCTAGACACCGTGTTGCCTCCTGCTCCAATCCCCCCCCCGGTGCCTCTTGTGCTCCGGCTCCGGGCACACCTCCAGTGCGTGCGAGCTCAACCACCCCCGCCAGGCCCCCGCTTCTGCTACCACCTCCGCCGCCGCTGTGCCACGCGCACTGTTGGGGATATTGCCTGTTAAGTGACCCGCCGAATATGGGCCGGGTTACTGTTAAGGCGATTCATCCTTTAGGGCTAGATGGGCCTCAGCCTGGGCGGTTCAAAGTCGCAGGATGGTTATGATTTATGGAAGGACTCTGGGTTTTGCAAGACGGCGACTTAGAGACCGCGGTGGTCACGATTTGTAAAGAGGAAGGGACTCTTGTAAACCCTAAGGCTTCGACCTATATATAAAGGCGAGTCTGGAGGGGGAGAGGTAGGTTAGAAATCATCGAGTGCTAGGTAAGGCGAGTTACGCCTTTCTTGTAATCGAATCCACATCAATACACGCCAAACAGGACGTAGGCTATTACCTCCACGCGAGGGGCCGAACCTGGGTAAATCGCCGTGTCTCTCCCGCTTAACCCCTTTGAGTCGCCACCAAGGTGCGATGGCTCCAGTACTAAGTCCTTTCACGAGGACATCTGCCGTGACAAAACCACGACAGTTGGCGCCCACCGTGGGGCCTGCGCACGGTGGAGTTGAGTTCTCAAAGGGAGCCCTACCAGGGTCTGGGAGTTATGCGGCGGCGCTCATGACTTGGAGCCGACGCGGCATAGCCTACATCGACAACCGGCGATGGGGACCTAAAGCAAATTCTCTCGAATCAGGCTACAGGGTCCCCTTCGGCAAGATCAACGTCTTCATCGGCATGATCGGGTCATCTGTTCCTGAGCCGGACATCTCCTCCGACACCGTCGAGCCGGCCAGGTACGTTCATCCAGTCGTAACCCGGAATCTGACCCACCCGGTCTTTGTGGGTTTCGCGCAGGGGTCGGAGGAGCCAGAGCACGCGGCGGCTCAGGAGGTTACCCCAATCAACTCTGACGACGAATCATCCATGGGCGATTCCGATTCCATCCAGTCCCTCCACGGAGACGGTATTGGGGGCTTGTCATTGGCCATGGATCCGGAAATCCTCGATCGAACCCGCCGCCAGATCGCCATCTACATGGCTGGGGCGACTCAACCCGCACAGAATCCCGCCGGAGGCGATGGAACCGGCGGGACGTCCAGAAGTGCGTCAGCAGTCCTGGTGGATTTAGCGGCGGAAATCACAAGACTAATGTCAACCCCCCTCACGCCAGAGAACCAAGAAGAGATAAATGCGGAGTTAGCAAAACTGAGGGAGGCGGTGGCAAAGGCCCATCAAGATGCTGAGACGGAGTCCGCCAGGATGGAAACTCGACAGGCCCAGATTACGGCCGAAAGGATGCGGTTGAACACCGACAATTGGCGGCTTGAAAGACAGCAGCGCGCATCCGACGCCGTCCATCAGCGGAGGCACCAGGGACGCCTGCCCCATGATCTCAATCCGACTCGCCTTTTCGACACTCCCCAAACAGCCGGGATGGGAGCCGCTCCAGCAGGAGGGCTGGGCCGCCCTCCTAACCCGCCGATTCAGCCGACTGAGGGTCAAATTCCTCGTTTCCGTACCCCCCGAGGCCACTTCTCTAACCCGGTGGATAACGTGCTTGCCGCAACTCGCCATCTGGAGTCTCTCCCGATCCACGGAAACACCCCAGCTGAGATCGAAGTAAGGAACGCCATCGAGATGTTGAAAACGGCGGTGGTCCAAAACGCGCAGTTCTCACACAGCCCCGAGCGATTGCACTCCATCCCCTAGGCGAGCTATACCAGGGGTTGGCCGGAGGATCAGCCAGCCGTAAACAGCGCCCCGCGACACCTCCCGCAGGACAACCCGCCCGAGCGGGACCCGCCGGGCAGAGGTCCACCCAACATTCAAGAGGCTCAGACTCCTCCCGCGGGGACCGGAGGGCGAGTTGGGGTGCCCTGCTTGTCCCTGGCCCTTCGAAACGAAAGAATGCCCAAGGATTTCACAGGACCGAGAAAGGTGCCTAATTACACACCAGATCTCGAACCAACATCTTGGATCGAGGGCTATGAGATCGCCATGGACATGCTCGACGTAAACGAGGCGGTTTGCGCCAGATATTTAACCATGATGCTCGAGGGATCGGCACGCACCTGGTTGAAAAATTTACCCCCCAATTATATCCAGTCCTGGGCCGAGTTGAAGGAGCGTTTCATCAAAAACTTCCGGGGAACCTATAAACGGCCGATGACAATCGTCGACTTGCAACACTGCGTGCAACGCCCGGATGAGTCGGCGCATCATTGGTCGCGGCGAGTCGCGGAAATTATCCATTCATCGGATGGCATCACGGCAGCGCAAGCTGTGCTTATCCTCGAGCACAACTGCCACTACGAACCGCTGGTCCAGAAACTGGGGCGACTCAAACGGAAAGTTCAGGATATGGGCGAGCTGATGGATACCCTCACTAGGTACGCCGAAGCCGATGATACCAAGGATCCCGGCGAGGATGGTAAGGGTAACTCGCCCAAAAAGGGCGATTCAACGAATAAGCACACCCGCCTCCAAGGCCGCACCGTCATAACCAGGGGACCAACGGCAAGCGTAGGCCACATGAGGAGCCCTCGGATCTGGTTGCCAACACCAACGCCAATGACGGCAAAAAGAAGAATCGAGGCTTCAGTGGGAAAAGACCGCGTAACTACGAAGAGCTGCTCAAAGGCCCTTGCCCGCACCACGCCACGGCCGACGGCCCGGCGGGCCACTCCTGGGAGAACTGCTTCGTGATGTGAGAATTTCGGGCCGAGGCAATCAAGAAGAGCCAAAGCGAAGATCCAAACCGTCGCCAAGACCAACTCGCCGTGCCCAACCAAAGGCACAACCCCTTCGGCGGTTTTCCCGAACAAGAGGCACAGGGGGGCCCGCAGCCAGGCGGCGGCCAGTACCCGGTGCACCACCAACGGCGGTACAACCCGCCGGGAGTTTTCCAGCAGCCGCCCCCACAGGGGGCTCCGCAGGACCAGGATGACCATGGGGGCTTCCGCAACAATCCTAAACAGCTAAGTAATGGGCAATATCATGTTTTCACCACTAATGCTTGCAGACGTGATAAAAAGGTAAATCACCGGGCGTACAGCGTAATTGAGCCGGCAGTTCCCAGATATCTGCACTGGTCCGAACAGACCATAACATGGAGTAGAGAGGATCACCCGCCGAGAATAGATAACCCGGGCGACCGGGCATTGGTCGTGGCTCCCCAAGTGGCGGGTTACACTCTATCGAAAGTACTAATGGATGGCGGCAGCAGCATTAATATCCTATACTTCGACACCTTCCGGAGGATGAATCTATTAGAGAAAGACTTGATGCCTTCAACCACGGTCTTCCACGGCATCGTCCCGGGCAAATCGGCTTATCCGATAGGCCGGGTCAGGCTCTCAGTAGCGTTTGGAACTGCGCAGAATTACAGGTCGGAGTTTCTGGTCTTCCAGGTGGTCAAACTAAAAAGCCCGTACCATGCGCTGTTCGGGCGACCGGCTTACGCTCGCTTCATGGCCCGCCCGTGCTACGTCTACCTCAAGCTCAAAATGCCTGGTCCTAAAGGGCCCATCACGGTCGACGGAGATAGAAGAATTGCAAAGGAGTGTGAGGAAGGAGACGCGGCCTATGCGGAAGTCGCCTGCGCGGCGGAGGAGCTCAAAAACCACCGGGCCAATGTTGACCCGGCAGACATGTCACCACTCAAGAAACCGGCTACAGATTCCGAGTCGCCCCTCAAGTTCAAACCAACGGATGACACGAAGACAGTCGGCTTCATCCCTGGCGATTCATCCAAACAGTTTACCATTGGAACGGGTCTGGACCCCAAATAGGAAAGCGCGCTCATCGAATTCATCCGTGAGAATCGGGACATCTTCGCATGGAAACCCCCTGACATGCCGGGTGTACCGAGAGAATTCGCTGAGCACCATCTTAATATTGACCCAAAATGCAAACCTGTCCAACAATACCTTCGCAGGTTTTACGAGGAGCGACGGAAGGCGATTGGAGAGGAAGTCGCCCGTCTTTTAGCCGCCGGGTTCATCGTGGAAGTCTTTCACCCCAAATGGCTAGCTAACCCGGTGTTAGTACTCAAGAAGAATGGCACGTTCCGTATGTGTATTGACTATACGGACCTCAACGGAGCTTGCCCCAAGGATCCTTTCGCTCTTCCCCGCATCGACCAAATCATTGACTCGGTGGCGGGATGCGAACGATTGTGCTTTTTGGACGCTTATTCAGGTTATCATCAGATCAAAATGGCTGTGGAAGATCAGGAGAAGACTGCTTTCATAACCCCCTTCGGGGCCTTTTGCTATGTGTCCATGCCGTTCGGGCACAAGAGCGCAGGAGCGACTTACCAACGTTGCATCCAGAATTGTCTTCATAGCCAAATTGGCCGCAACGTCCATGCTTATGTTGACGACATTGTGATCAAGACCCGCCGGGAGGAGACACTTCTGGAAGACCTTAAGGAAACCTTTGATAATTTACGGGTATATCAGATGAAGCTAAATCCTACCAAGTGCGTTTTCGGCGTACCTGCAGGAAAACTACTGGGTTTCTTGGTATCGGAGTGCGGCATCGAGGCTAACCCGTACAAAATTGAAGCGGTTACTTCCCTCGGCAAGCCGACGAATGTTAACCAAGTTCAGCAATTGGCGGGTCGTATTGCGGCTCTCAATCGTTTTGTGAGCCGCCTCGGAGAAAAGGCGATTCCTCTTTATCAATTGTTGAGAAAGTCCGACCGATTCGTGTGGACAGAGGAGGCTGACGAGGCACTTCAGGCCTTGAAACATCAATTGGTTAACCCGTCGGTCCTGGCGGCCCCGACTGAAAAGGAGTCTATGCTCCTGTATATCGCCGCGAATTCCAAAGCGGTCAGCGTGGCTGTGGTCGTCGAAAGAAAGGAGGAAGGAAAGGAACACCCGGTACAACGCCCGGTGTACTTTATCAGTGAGGTGTTAACTCTTTCCAAACAGCGATACCCACATTGGCAGAAACTGGTCTATGGGGTGTTCATGGTGAGTCGAAAGCTTAAACATTATTTCCAGGAACACCCGATCACCGTGGTCAGTTCCGCGCCCCTCGGCGACGTCATCCAAAACCGCGAGGCAACAGGGCGAATCGCCAAATGGGCAATAGAACTTGGGTCACATCACATACAGTATACCCCCCGCACGGCCATCAAGTCCCAGGCACTAGTTGATTTCGTCAATGATTGGACGGGGCTTCAGGCTCCGGAAGATCGGCCTGACCTTACCTATTGGACTATTTATTTTGATGGATCCAGGCAGTTGGAGGGCTCGGGGCGGGTGTGGTGTTGATATCCCCTCAAGGAGATAAGTTCTGCTACGTCCTCCGGCTCATGTTCCCTTGTACAAATAATGCAGCAGAGTATGAAGCTCTGCTTCACGGTTTGGGACTAGCAAAAGAGATGAACCTGACCCGAGTCACATGCTTTGGGGACTCAGATTTGGTGGCGCAACAGGTTTCGGGCACCTGGGACTCTCGAGATCCTATGATGGCGGCTTACAGGCGAGCTGTATCTGACGTGGCGGGCTATTTTCATGGGTACCAGGTTGATCATGTTGATCGGCGACTCAACGAAGCAGCTGATGCACTCTCGCGACTCGGCTCACAGAGAAAACCGGTACCCCCTAATGTTTTCTTGGATGTCCTACATAAACCGTCCGTAACTGTACCCACGGAGGAGGAATTGGCGATACCAGATCCCGAGTCTCAGCTTGTGGCGGCTCTCCATGTCGCTCCGGATTGGGCTCTTCCTTATCTAGCTTATCTTGCTCGTGGCGAGTTACCCACTGACGAAGTTTTGGCTCGCCAGATTGTTCGGCGTAGCAAGTCCATGGTCATCATTAATGGCGAGCTATATAAACGAAGTGCTTCAGGGGTGTTTCAGCGGTGCGTTTCCTCCGAGGAAGGATGCATAATCCTAAATGACATCCATTCTGGAGACTGCGGACATCACGCCGGGTCACGTTCTTTGGTATCAAAAGCCTTTAGACACGGTTTCTTCTGGTTGACGGCTCACGCAGATGCAGAAGATATAGTACGGCGGTGTGAGGGGTGCCAACGATATGGGAGACAGGCTCATGTGCCGGCTCAAGAATTGAGGATGATCCCCATTACTTGGCCTTTCGCGGTCTGGGGGCTGGACATGGTCGGTCCCTTTAAGATGTCCTCCAACAAGAAGACTCACTTATTGGTGGCGGTTGATAAATTCACTAAATGGATTGAGGCGGAGCCTGTTGGGACTTGCGATGCGGAGACTGCGGTAAAATTTCTGAAGAAGCTGATTTTCCGTTTTGGATATCCACACAGTATCATCACGGACAATGGTACTAACTTATCCCAAGGAGCGATGCTGGATTTCTGTCGCCGTGAACATATCCGGCTTGATATCTCTGCAGTTGCTCACCCGCAGTCAAACGGGCAGGTCGAGCGGGCGAATCAGGAAGTCTTGCGAGGGATCAAACCTCGGCTCATAATTCCCCTGGAAAGAACTCCAGGATGTTGGGTGGAGGAGTTACCTTCGGTATTATGGAGCATCCGGACCACCCCGAATCGGTCCACGGGGTTCACCCCTTTCTTTTTGGTCTATGGAGCAGAAGCCGTCCTCCCTACCGACATAAGGCATGATTCTCTTAGAGTCGCCGCATATGTGGAGCGAGACAACGAGCTGGCGCGTCAGGACTCTTTGGATGCCTTGGAAGAGGCACGTGACTTAGCAGCGGCTCGTTCGGCGATCTATCAGCAAGATCTGCGGCGTTATCATAGTCGCCGGGTGAAGAGTCGGACTTTCCAGGAAGGCGATTTGGTGCTTCGACTGATACAAGATCCGGCAGGCATGCACAAGCTTTCGCCCCCTTGGAAGGGACCTTTCGTTGTCAGCAAGAACCTCCGCAATGGTTCTTACTACTTGATGGTTCTTCGGCCTGATCGACCGACTACGGGGGCTGAGTCAACTCGCCCTTGGAATATTGCCCATTTGCGGCCTTACTACACTTGAGTTCTTAAAACTCCATGCTTTGTAAGTCTTTCAGTTTCATTATGGAATAATATAATGTTTCCCTGACTAGGGGGCTTCTTCTTTAAGAAAAAGAGAGAGAAATTTCATGACATCATGTTGCGACCTTATGAGCCGACAGAACATGCATTAAGGGTGGGTGCACGAGCTTTCTGACTCGCCTCCTCCTGTCGCGACCGTATGAGCCGACGAAACCTGCATTAAGGGTGGGTGCACGAGCTTTCTGACTCGCCTCCTAATGTCGAGACCGTATGAGCCGACGAAACCTGCATTAAGGGTGGGTGCACGAGCTTTCTGACTCGCCTCCTCCTGTCGCGACCGTATGAGTCGACGAAACCTGCATTAAGGGTGGGTGCACGAGCTTTCTGACTCGCCTCCTCCTGTCGCGACCGTATGAGCCGACGAAACCTGCATTAAGGGTGGGTGCACGAGCTTTCTGACTCGCCTCCTCCTGTCGCGACCGTATGAGCCGACGAAACCTGCATTAAGGGTGGGTGCACGAGCTTTCTGACTCGCCTCCTCCTGTCGCGACCGTATGAGCCGACGAAACCTGCATTAAGGGTGGGTGCACGAGCTTTCTGACTTGCCTCCTCCTGTCGCGACCGTATGAGCCGACGAAACCTGCATTAAGGGTGGGTGCACGAGCTTTCTAACTCGCCTCCTCCTGTTGCGACCGTATGAGCCGATGAAACCTGCATTAAGGGTGGGTGCACGAGCTTTCTGACTCGCCTCCTCCTGTCGCGACCGTATGAGCCGACGAAACCTGCATTAAGGATGGGTGCACGAGCTTTCTGACTCGCCTCCTCCTGTCGCGACCGTATGAGCCGACGAAACCTGCATTAAGGGTGGGTGCACGAGCTTTCTGACTCGCCTCCCCCTGTCGTGACCGTATGAGCCGACGAAACCTGCATTAAGGGTGGGTGCACGAGCTTTCTGACTCGCCTCCTCCTGTCGCGACCGTATGAGCCGACGAAACCTGCATTAAGGGTGGGTGCGCGGGCTTTCTGAATCGCCTCCTCCTGTCGCGACCGTATGAGCCGACGAAACCTGCATTAAGGGTGGGTGCACGAGCTTTCTGACTCGCCTCCTCCTGTCGCGACCGTATGAGCCGACAAAATTACTCGTGTTATGATTTGACCTTGGAGATTTTTATCCTCACTGCTTATTCGTTGAAACTGTTTGTAGTTCTTTTATTTTCACAGATAATGTGCTCAAGGTTTTCATCCTTGGCGGATTGAGCATTTCAGGCGATTCTGATAAGGATTAACAAAATATTTTAAACCGCCTCAAAAGCGGTATAAGGGTTTTTTGCAGAAGATGTCATCAAAAGATAGTACTGACTATTACATGGCTCTTGGGCCAAATTCAAGGAAAATCTATTCCGCTAAGTCCTGGCATGAGCTCTGACCAGCTTCGATTTGTAAATCGCCCAAGACCCAATTGCATCTGGATAAAGAGGCAAAATCGTCTTCATCGGTCAAGATTGATGCCAGGTCTGTTTCCCAGTCGAAGGGATTCTTGGGTCGTCGAGGGATAAGGTTGGTCACCATGAAGGTTGGCGGGCTGATTTTCTTATTCTTATCATCGTAAGCCGCCTGATATTTTGTCAAGTCAAGGCTGGCGGCGAGTTGAGTGGCGGCCAGCCGAGAATCTTTGACAACCTTCTGGTAGTCTTCTTCCACGAACTCCGAGCCGTCATCTTTAAGCTGAGGGAAGCCGGCAGCTACTTCTTCCAAATTAATTTCCGGAGCATACGCCAAGCAGCGACTCAGAGCCGTCAGGACACCCTTTCGGGCGGCTGATCGGGTTAACTCGCCGATCTGGGGAGGAAGTGTGGATAGATATCCAAGCACCTTCTTGATGGAAGTTATGGGCTCTTTTGCACCTATCACGGCTTTGACGGTCAGCACACTGCCTGTGTACAGTTGTTCCGTCAGTGTATAGATCGCCTTCAGCATCAACACGCAGTCGTCTTGCAGATTGGCGACTCTCGAGCCTGGGATTGAATAACTGGTAAGTTAACATTAAGGAATTTGCCCAAGGAAGAGGATAAGATTGGAGAGTTAGGTAAAGCTTACCAAAGATGGCTTGTGTCATGTTGGAGATATGGCGCTTTAAGCCGGATAGCTCCTGCTGCACAGTTGCCAGCTGTGCTTCTGCTTTTTCGGCTCTCGTCAAAACCGCGCTGTGGTCAGCCTGAGTTCTTTCTAACTCGGCTTTGAGCTTTTCCAGTTCAACCAGAGCCAGCTTATATTTGTCTTCCGACTGAGTTCGGGCATCTTGTTGGTCAGCCAAGTTTTTCCTTAAGTCGCCCAGGGCCAGTTCGGTCTGGGCAAGGCTTTCCTGTTCAAAATTTAAAACAAAGACAAGTCTCAGAATTATTGCAAGGCAATACTCCTGACACTTGGGGGCTAATGTATAATTTCTCAAGGGAAATTATACAGAAATCGAGACCCGGCTCATCATTTTACTGATGACCCGGCCCTTGGGGGTTACTGGTCACGAAGCTTTTAAAAGACCCGACTTATCATTTTACTGATGACCCGGCCCTTGGGGGTTACTGGGAATAATATAGAGTATAAATTTTACCTCATGCTTGTTATTTAACATCTTTAGCAGATTCTTTTCCATCTCGTAACTCGCTTCCAGGCGACTTGCGAAGCCAGAACAGAGTTCTTTAAACTCCAGACCTGCATAGTCAGAAAGTTTCGCCTTGGAAGGCCCAGACTCGGGAATTGATGGAGAAGGGGATGCTATATGTTTGGAGAGGATTGTCGCTACCGGCTTGGAGAAACCAAAACCAGTAATGACCACAACATCTGGGTCATCAGCTATCGCCATTACGACCGGTGATCTAGGGACATCCGTTGATCCTTTGGGCGACTCAGGAGGGTTTGCTTGAATTGTCGGCTCGTTTTGACTCGGATCTTCTTGAGTCGGAGTTGCTTTCCTTGGAGGTTCAGAAGTGGCATCAGGGATTGATCCACTGGTTTTCCTCTTTTTGGCTTGCGCCCTAATGAAAGAGATAGGCGTGTTAAAAAATTAAAAAGAGTGCTATTCTCAAGGATCAGGACAAGAAACTTATCCCGGGACTCGGATCATTGGTGGAAGGGTCGACATCACTGAGTCGCCAGAAGTAGGGGGAGAATCCTGTAGAATTTGTACATCGATAATACAGGCGGGTTATGACTGTGATCCAAAGCAACACGAACAATGGTTGCTCAAATAAAAAAAAGGAGGTACCTCGCTTGGTTTTCTTTTGTTCGTTGTTGGCAAGCCAGGTGTTAGGTCGCCAGAATGACTTCGCGTTTTCCGTTTCGAGGCATGCTGCGTTTTCTTCAGTAAGAAATTTGGGTCCAAATGGGCATTTGGATGTGAGAGAGGTACTTTTCCACATATTCGCCGGGCCGGCTTAGGTGGAGAAGGAGATGAATCGGAGGAGACGGAAATTACCTCGACAGAGCCTTCCTGGCTTTCGTTATCTTCATTCTATTATAAGAGGAGTGAGAGATAAATAAAAGTTAAAAGGTAATAGGTGGCGAGTGAAAAAGAGGACGGATTGGTACCTCGGAGAGTGCGTCGCCAGCTTGAGATTCGTCGACTTCAGATGGCTCGGCCGCAGCCGATTTACCTTTGCCTTTGTTTTTCTTGGAAGGCGGCTTAGCACTCTTCATGGCTTGTTTCTTAGGTCTCCTAGACCAGAACTTGTCGCCTTTCTGGAAAGGGATATGGCATGAAGTCACGATGACAGTAAAACAGATGGAATAAAAAAGTTGAGGGCGAGTTAGCTTTGGTTACCTTGGGTGCCGGGTTAATCTTGCAGAAGGGCTTAAGGCCGATTTGGCCGCATTTCGCTGCAGGTTCGCCGGTCATCTTCCTGATGACGGCGACGATGTCTTTTTCCGTTAATGCTGTGTGGAAGTAGCATTGGGGATGATACAGAGTACCGTCAAATTCGCACATCAGGCCATCTCGGCGGCTCAGAGGAAGGATCCGCCATTCGACCCAGCAGCGGATCAAGTCAACCCCGGTGAGACCGTTGTTCGTCAAGGATCTCAGTTCGGACAGAATTGGGACGAAGTCCGACTCTTCTTCCTCGGTGAGCTTGTCAGGGAGCTTAAAATTGATCGGAAGGCGGGTTGGCCTGTAGCCCAGAAGTTTGTTCTCGCCGGCAGGGGATGTTTCTTTGCAATAAAACCAAGATTCACCCCAGCCTTTGGGGTGGCTAGGCATAGTGAGTGAAGGAAACGGACTGTCCCTGCGACGCTGGACGTTGACCCCGCCAAGTTCCAAACTGGGGCCATTGTGGAATTCCGTCTGGCGATTCAAGTGGAAAAAGTACCAAAACAGAGGGACGGAAGGCTCAATCCGCAAATAAGCTTCGCAAAGGACTTGGAATTGACTCAGGTTGCTTATGGAATTGGGTCCCAAATCCTGGACTCGGACATTCATGAAGTGCAGAGCGTCCCTGAGGAATTTAGATCCGGGCGGCTTAAAACCCCGTTCCAAGTGTTCCACAAAAACTACTATCTCCCCTTCCTTGGGGTTCGGGAGGTCTTCTCCTAACCCGGTGCGCCATCCGATGACGTCTTGAGGATCCAAGCAGCCCGCTTTCACGTAATTCGCCAAAACAGCATCATCGACCTTGGTAGGAAGGCAATCACTCTTGAAAACGGCACCCATGCTACAAATAGGTAAGAATGTGGTATTACATGTCTCGAACGTTTACTATGTGAATCGGGATCGGCTCTCGCTTAACCCGCTGGACTAGGAGGCCGGGTTGGGCTGATGTGGCGACTTAGCGGAGCAGGGCTATTCTCAGAAGCGATGTTACTGTGGGTGGTGAAATTTATTCCTTCCGAAACACTAAGGGAAGGACGAAGTTTCCAAACAGCTTTTTACAAACAGTGAAAGAGGAATGGATCTATTGAATAGATATAAAAACTTGCGGATATGGCTAAAACATGAACGATGTGTGATCAGGGTGGTGCCTCATGTTTGAAGAAACTAGTGTGTTTAGAAAATTCGCAAGAGCACAGATGGATAAGATTATTCAAGGCACTGGGTGCCCAAACGGCGCTCGGACTAAATCAGTTCGAGGGTAATAGATGATTGCGAGCGGAGGGCTTCGGAACTATAGCAATGGTGGAAGCATGGCAATGGCGGAAGCATGAACAAGAAGTAAATCTACCCTTAAAGAAGGGGAAACAGTGGCCTAACCTGAAGATCTTGGTCGAAGAAGATTGGCGGTGATGGAGGCTGTTGGAGAATGAAGGGACCCTCGGCGGCGGCGGAGCTTGGCAGCGGCGACGGCTTGCGGGCGGCGCCGGAGCTCCTCGAACGGCGACGGTTTGCGGGCGGCGCCGGAGCTCCTCGAACGGCGACGGCTTGCAGGCAGCACTGGAGTTCTTCGGACGGGGGTGGAGTTTGCGGCCGGCGGCGAAGCCTTCGGGATGCGGAGCGTCTCTTCTCGCTGAGATGATGGTGGAGGGATTGACGAGACTGGTAGGTGGCCGGTGTCAGCCCTGTCCCTTCCGCCTATTTATCAGGACGGCCGCAGGGATCGAGGCGCTATGAGCGGGAACCGTCGAGGAAGGAAAGATTCGCCATGATGACGTCCGAAAATTTTGGGATAATGACGCACTAAAAGATCCGTTGGGATTGTGTTGGAGTTCCCGAAAATCGGGGGCTAAGGAAAGTACTGATGGGAAATGCGTTGGCGGCTCAAAGACTTTTTCCGGTACCAATTGGCGAGTTAAGATTTCTGGCGTACGGAGGAACACAGAGGAGTGAATCACCTTCAACTAAAATGGAAGCATTGGCATGAAGATTCAAGTCAATTTGGGGCCTAATGTTGGGGATATTGCCTGTTAAGTGACCCGCCGAATATGGGCCGGGTTACTGTTAAGGCGATTCATCCTTTAGGGCTAGATGGGCCTCAGCCTGGGCGGTTCAAAGTTGCAGGATGGTTATGATTTATGGAAGGACTCTGGGTTTTGCAAGACGGCGACTTAGAGACCGCGGTGGTCACGATTTGTAAAGAGGAAGGGACTCTTGTAAACCCTAAGGCTTCGACCTATATATAAAGGCGAGTCTGGAGGGGGAGAGGTAGGTTAGAAATCATCGAGTGCTAGGTAAGGCGAGTTACGCCTTTCTTGTAATCGAATCCACATCAATACACGCCAAGCAGGACGTAGGCTATTACCTCCACGCGAGGGGCCGAACCTGGGTAAATCGCCGTGTCTCTCCCGCTTAACCCCTTTGAGTCGCCACCAAGGTGCGATGGCTCCAGTACTAAGTCCTTTCACGAGGACATCTGCCGTGACAAAACCACGACACGCACCCACCACCTCCTGCCCTTCAAGTGCCGCCACGCCCCCGCCCGCCGCCGCCGCTGCTGCTCCCCCTGTCGCCATGGAGAACCCGGTGCCGGACGTCCGCTTGCGCCCTAGGATGGTTTCCGCCACAATCGCGTGGCGGCCCTCTATTGCTGCCGCAAATCTGGATTTCGAGCATCACGCCGTTATTGCTATGGTGCTCGGGAACCGCCCCAGCTTCACGGTGCAAGATGTGTCGGTGGCGGCGTCCATGCAGTTTGGCATCTCCCGCAGCCAGATGCACGTCTCCAAGTTCGAGCCCGGCGACTTCCTCATCCGCTTCTCCGACCAGCACTTCCAGGGTGTGGCTCTGCAGCCGCCGGGCGTGCTGCGCATTGGCGCTGCGGTGCTTAGGCTCTCCGCCTGGTCCAGGCGTGCTGGTGCCACCATGATCCGCCTCCCTTTCAAGGCGCGCGTCTGCCTCGAGGGGGCACCTCGACACGTATGGACGCCTCAGGATGTGGAGCAGCTCTTCCCAGCTCCTGCCATTGTCGATCACATCAAAGGAGGTGCCTTCAGTGATGAGGAATCTGCGTGCTGCTGCGCCTGGGTTTGAGTGCAGGACCCGACCAAGATCGCCACCAGGGGTTCCCTCTCCGTCGAGGAGCCCCTTGATCAGGTCTCGGGAGGCTTCCACAGGAGATTCCTGGAAAATCTCAGCGACGAGCCGAGCCGGTCGGGGCCGGTCAGCCTGCTGACGTACCCGATCCTCATCCATCTGGACCGCATCCATGACTTCTCCAGCGAGCCGGTGGAGCCACCCTTCCAGGGCAGCCCTGGAAGCTCCCATGGCGATGCCAGCGGTATCCCCTCCAACGACCTCGGCTCCCCCCTCGCGATGACTCGGCCAAATGGCACTACCGGTGGAGCCTCCATTTTGAGGACAGGACCTTCCCTCCCCGACAGCAAAGAGGGCCCGTGCACTCGCGCCTCAACTTTGACGGCCGCTACGACCACGACGGCCCAGGAGATGCTGCTGCTCCCGGACGATTGGGAGGCAGCGATAGCCCATGGCTGCTCCCTCATGGCTCTGGCTACGGCGGCGGAGATGGCTCTGGCAGAAGCTCAAGACATGGCGTGCATGACCATCATCACGGACGGCAGCAGCGTCAGGTGGAAGGTGCGGGCCCTCACGGCGTGACTGCCGCGGTGACGGCGTCAACCCCTGTGCGGATAGATGGCGCTTTCCACGATGACAGCCCCACCCCATCAGATGAAGCTACTGCTGTCCAGACCTCGGTCCCTCATGACCAAGGAGATGGAGACAAGCACCTTGCCAACCAGCGTGCTATAGGCATGCACGGCGCCCCACCGCCTAAGCTGGTATCCTTTGACCATCCAAGAGAAGAAGCTGCCCATCTCCTTTCCGGACCAGCGCAGGACGCAGACCCTCCTCTCATGTCTACTGCCACTATTGCCATGCCGGAAGATGTGCCTGCAATTGCTGTCGCGGATGCCCATCCCTCTCTGCTGCTTGTGGACCAGCTACGCCCTGCCGCTCCAAACCTGCTCACGTGCATGGGTGTCGCCCTAGCCGCATGCATGGGCAATCCACCGGCAGCAAGAGGATGCGAGCCCCTCAGCGCACCAGCTGGGAAACTTGCTGGGCCGTCCGACGATGCGGCGACACAGCCTGGGATGGATGGGATAAGGGGCATGGCCGCTACGGCTTGCTGCCGGATCTGATCTCCTTCGGGCTGGCACATGATGCACCACCTCCTTTTAGCCCGGTGGGACAGCTCGACTGCTTCATTGCTTCTCTCTGCTCCCCAGCGCCTCCCTCCCTGCTTCCACCGCCGCCGCCGCCGCCGCCGCCGTCCATGACCACCACACCGCCCCCTTGGTCGACCTATGCTCGGTCCTCTGACAAACGGCATAGTGGGAGGCTCGCGGCACTGCTGAGCCACGGCCTCTCCACCATGGCCAAAGTGCAGCTCCTGCGCCTCAAGAAACATGGCCAGACGACGGAAGAGCCGTCGGCCCCTGACGACGTCCGGCGCTATTTGGGCATCTACCAGGAGCCCCTCCCGCCCCACTTCATCCAGGCGGTCACCGAGTTGACCGCTTCCACGGCCAACAAAGGACGTCGCACCTCGGCCATAACACCTGCAGCTGATGGCCTGCCGGCCACGGAGGGTACGGTGGCGGTGCAGTAGCTCGGTCTTCTCTTGGCCATGGTTGCTTCCTTCAGGTTTCCAATGATGACACAACCCCGTTTGTTACCGCAACGAGTTGTCTTCTCTTATTTGTATCTGCTGCTGCTCCCTCCCCTGTACTGGAGTCTGTCGGTGTCTGCGTCTGGTTCAGTTCGGCACTGCTCAGCTGTGCTTAGGTTTGCCTATGGATAGTTCTATCTTAAGCTGGAATGTTAGAGGTCTAAACAACCCTGCGAGGCGTCTGGTTGTTGCTGGTGTTGTTCGAGATCACCATTGTAAGCTTGTCTGTCTCCAAGAGACGAAGTTGGATTCAATCACCAACATTATCATTGCAGAAACTTTGGGTACCCACTTTGTGGACAACTATGTCTTCCTTCCTGCTGTTGGCACCAAAGGGGGTATCCTCATTGCAGCCTCCTCTGATCGCTTCAAAGTTGAGCCACAGCCACTGCTGCAGGGGACGTTCTCCGTGTCCGCCTTGATCACCGACCTTTGCTGCAATTTGTCCTAGCTGATGACAGGGGTCTACGGCCCACAATCTGACGAGGACAAGCTCTCCTTCCTGAATGAGATCAGGCACACTAAAACCTTAGCTCCACCTGAATGGGCTGTGCTGGGTGATTTTAATCTCATTAGCCGTGCATCAGAGAAGAGCAACAGTAACATCAATCTCCGTATGATCCGTGCTTTTCGGGCAGCCATTGACGATCTGCATCTTAGGGAACTGCCGCTCATCGGACGCCGATTTACTTGGTCCAATGAGAGACTGAACTCCACTCTAACCAAGATTGAAAAAGTACTGTTCACTGACGAATGGGAAACTAGGTACCCCAATTACCAGCTTCTCCCAGGATCAACTGACATCTCAGATCACTGCCCTCTAATCATGAAGAAGATTCAAATGGGTCGCTTCTCGGGGTTTCGGTTCGAGGCCTGGTGGCCACACGAGGAGGGCTTCGGTGAGGTTGTCTCCCAAGCCTGGTGCAAACACCTGCACACTAATGACAGCATCAGGAAGTTGCACATCAAGCTAACTAGAACGGCCAAAGCCCTCAAAAAATGGAGCATAGGCCTAATCAAAGAAAGAAGATTATGTTCGGCAATCGCCTCCGAGGTCATTCTTCAGCTTGACATCGCAATGGAGAGCAGGCAGCTCACACAGCAGGAGTTTGACTTGCGTGCTGTGCTTAAGGGCAGGCTGCTCGCCCTAGCTGCTATACAGAGGATAAGATGGAGGCAAAGATCAAGACTGGTATGGATTAGAGCCGGGGATGCGAACACTAAGCTGTTTCACCTACGCGCCAACGGCAGAAGGAGGAAAAATCACATCCCCTTCCTGCATCATGGTGGCCACGTCGCTTCTGATCATCAGGATAAGGCAGCAGTTTTAAATGATCACTTCATCTCACTGCTGGGTCGGCAGGACAGTGCAATCTTGCAAATGAACTGGCCCAACCTTAATCTTCCTTCTGCAGATCTGAGGCACCTGGATCACCCTTTTGATTTGGATGAGCTTGGGAATGCTATTAAGGAAATGGCTGCGGAGAAGGCGCCAGGCCCGGATGGTTTCATTGGACTTTTCTTCAAAACATGCTGGCATACTATTAAGATGGACCTGCTCAATGCCCTCAACCAGCTCTCTGGCCTCAATGCTACAAATTGGAACTTGCTAAATTCGGCCTTCATTGTTCTAATCCCAAAAAGGACAACGCCCTGAAAGCTGATGATTATCGACCAATAAGCCTCTCACACAGTGTTGCCAAGATCCTGGGAAAGCTCCTTGCTAATAGGCTGGCTCCATCTATGCAACAAATTATTTCCATGAGCCAGAGTGCCTTCCTCAAGGGACGATCGATCCAAGACAACTTCCTGTATGTCCAAAACCTCATTCAGAGCTTGCATAGAGCCAAGAGAGGGGCAATTTTCCTGAAACTGGATATTGCCAAAGCTTTTGATTCAGTAAGGTGGGACTATCTGCTCGAGGTGCTTCACCACATGGGTTTCGGACAGAGATGTCGTGACCTTATCGCAACCGTGCTACGCTCAACCTCCTCCAGAGTAATACTCAACGGCGATCCAGGGTTGCCGTTCTACCACCATTGCGGTCTGCGGCAGGGTGACCCTCTCTCGCCCTTTCTCTTCCTGCTTGCTATTGAGCCTCTACAGCATATGTTTGCATCTGCAACTGAAGCCGGGTTACTCAAGCCTATTGCCAATGGACTAGCCTCCATCAGACTAAGTCTTTATGCCGATGATGCTGCTCTCTTCTTGAACCCGTGCAAGTCTAAGATGATGGCCACTCATGCAATCCTGGAAGCCTTTGGGAAAATATCTGGCCTCTATACCAACTTCAGCAAGTCCCCAGCCTTCCCCATCTGCTGTGATGAGCTCACAACCAATGAGGTGCTTTTGGAGTTCGAGGGAACAACTGATTCTTTCCCCTGCAAATATCTTGGTCTGCCCCTGAGCCTGCGCAACCTTAGATGCGCCGATCTTCAGTTTCTCATTGACAAGATAGCTGCTAAGTTGGCAGGATGGAAAGGCAAGCACCTGAACAAAGCAGGAAGATTAACTTTGATCAACTCTGTGCTTACTTCAGTAACCACCTACCTTTTGACCCTATTCGCGCCTAGTAAGTGGTTGATTAAAAGGATTGACAAGCTCAGGCGAAGCTTTTTATGGAAAGGCACTGAGGAGGAGGCAAAAGGTGGAAGTTGTGCAGTCAATTGGCGGCTGGTCTGCTCGCCTAAGCAGTATGGTGGATTGGGCATCAAAAACTTCTCCTCTTTTAGCAGAGCTCTACGACTGCGGTGGGCCTGGTTCGCTTGGCAGCAACAACCTAGGCCTTGGTTGGGCATGAAGCTTCCATGCTCTGCTATGGATATGCAACTATTCGATGCCTCAACCAACATTCACCTTGGAGATGGACATACTGCGTTTTTCTGGAAGTCCAGGTGGCTGGATGGAGCGGCACCAAAAGACATTGCACCATCCCTGTTCGTGCTGGCGCACAGGAAAAACTCCACGGTAGCTCAAGCCATGCAAGACAACAAGTGGATGAAGGGGTTGGAGCGAATCAGCTCGCACGATGACCTGCACTCCTTCCTGCTGCTATGGGAGAAGATTCAGAATGTCAACTTATCTCTATCTAGAGATACCATTGAATGGATCTGGACGAAGAACAAAAGTTACACCGCCAAGTCAGCATATTCCTGCCAGTTCATTGGCTCTGTCGCCAAACCTGAGGCTAACAGCATCTGGAGACTCAAGATTGAAAGAAAAGTGCAGTTGTTTATTTGGACGTTGGCTCAAAACAGACTGCCAACCGTCGATAGATTGAGAACACATGGAAGTGATCACACCGCGATGTGCTCTCTCTGCCGCCAGCTCCCTGAAACTGCCCTCCACCTCTTCAGCGCATGCTCTTTCTCCATGGAGGTTCGGAACAGATTACACCTAGCGCGGCCTTCGAGCTACCCAACACTGTCAGCGAACCCTCAGTCAATCTCACAATGGTGGCGCAACCACTCCCAAAACTCCAGAGAAATAGCTGCTGCTGCTGCCTACTTTGCTTGGCACATCAGGAACGAGAGGAACAGACGGATCTTCAACACTATATCTATTGCGGCGGATGGTGTGGCCTCTCTGATCAAAGCCGATCTTGGCGTTGTAAGACTAGCGCTGTAGAATCTTATTATGTACAGGCAGCGTCCACTGGACGACTGCTCACTCTTTTGTATATCTCTAATCTCTAATGAAAAGACAGAGCACCTGTCGTTTTAATTCAAAAAAAGAAATGAGCAGCATGTGAGGTATGTATACTACATTGACTGTGACTCGTTTGTCCTTGAGAGGATGACTACTTGACTACTCGTTTGTCCTTGAGAGGATGACTACTTGACTACTCGTTTGTCCTTGAGAGGATGACTACTTGACTACTCAATTGTTTAGTGTAAGCACTTGCCCAACAACACAAGTCTAGGTCTCACATGCATACTTTGGTGTTTATGCGTGCTGGTTCATAAAAAATGATTATAAATAATAACTTGGCAAATGTCAATCAGTCCATATTGCAATGGTTCAATCCAGACATTGACAACGATAATATGGAAATGGGTCGCAAAACTCCAAATGCAATATTGCATCATGTATGCACATTTCCCCAAAATTGGGGCATTAAGGCATCTTCAAGGCAGATCCTCGAACCTTCCGAAACCGTCTGGACGCAGTTTGTTATCCAATACAGTCCCACATCTGTCCGCGCACGCGTTCGGGCGTCCGTTTTACGCAAACCTAAGACAACAAAAGGAGATTTTGTGAAAGTCCGGACATTCACACGACGAACCAGAAGCCACTAAGTGTCCTCTCTCCATCCGGATGGCGAATAGCTGCAGCTATTCTTTTTTTTTCTTTGACGGAAACTACTTTTAATTTTGCAAGTGTTTGGCAAAAACTATTTCTAAACCATGCAATGTTTAGCGGAAGCTATTCATAGATAGATTAGTGGTGCTAAGCATGCATCTAATTTGGTGAAGAGTGTGCATGTGAACGCAAGGTGTTTGTGGGAAGGTGTAGATTAGTGAGGTGTACATTAGTGAACTCAATTAATTACGTTACTAACACACAATTGAAAGGAAGGTGTCTGGCGGAAGCAACAAGTTGGTGGGAGGTGTTCTATTTTACCGCACAAGCAACATGAAGAAGAACGTTTTGGATTTGGTGGAAGTTGTTTTATTTTACTAACACACAATTATTTCAAACTAGTCGTTAACTCGTGCTACTGCACGGGCTAGGATTCTTTGGAGAATTGCAAAATTGTGAATAGAGTGCTTTTTGTAAATATAATTTTGTATAAATGTTGTAGAAATTAGAATTAATGAATATTTTTATTAAATTATACTATCTACTACCTATGTTCATTATATACATTTAACGGCTCCCAATTTTTACAGTTACTAAATACTTTGGAAGATGTGTTTTCTTGCTAACATTATTATACATATATAATCTATGATTGTTCTATATACCGGTTACTAATAGCACGCTCACTCTATGGTTGCGCATGCATGCATGTGGTTAAAATATTTCATTAAACATGGTGCAACAATTATTGTGTGTTGATAGTTTATTTCGATCGCTCTTCATAGACTCGACGTTTCACACATCCACGTCTAACTTACCGATACCCCTACCGGCCAAATGTTTATCATTTTAATATGCCGGTGATCTCCGCGCCTTCATAAGGGTCTCAACTCAGTTCAAGCTTCTCCTTGTAATTTTAGTATGTTAGTTGAACTTCTTGAGGTTTGTTTTCTAAACTCGTTTAACCCTTATTTGTATTTTCAATAATTCTTTATTTCTAGTTTTCCGATTGAATCATTCTTTTGCTTGACTATAATCTTCTACGACATCTTTGTATTTTAAGTTTCAGTATTGATATTTGAAAGTTATTTTGAATATTCTAAAAGCTCGCACTTATGATCTAGGAATTATTGGATGTCTGCTGGTAAGATTTTAAATTTTACTTTGTACGTTTCCCTAAAAATCATCCTTCTTACATCCCAAGTGAGCCATTGGGAAAATTTATGATGCTATTTTTCTTTAGGCGATGACCGCTTGCTAACATGTGTCCTAGACAATGATATATAGCATTACCGGACGGAGAACTATGTACATTTCTTTTTTTGTTAGCTACTATTAATGTTTTTTCTTTTCTTAATTTGGTTCTTCACATTATTTTGGTCTTATTTCTTCATTATTAAACTTAAATGACATCCCCGGACTTCTGAAACACAGTGGGTTATGACGTGCTTGAACAATTTAGCAAATTTTTTTAAATATAATCACGGATTTTTTATTAATATATTTGTGATGTAAATTTCAGCAAATTTTATTTTTTATTTTCAGAAAATCACGTGTGTGTCCGAAATGAATTTGAGAGTGTGGGTGTTTTGTAGACCGGATTGCTTTTTTATTAATATCATTTTAGATTGTGTGTGTGGCGATATCTGGGTGAGGAAAAATTAGTCACGTACCTTAATGTGCACACCACACATTGAAATGTTGTGCGCGTCTGTCAAGAAAAAGTATTGTGTGCATATTTTTAGCAAACTGGACAACGTTGGTACTTGAGTTAATTTTTCTCTTCATACACCGCTCCTGCCCCCACCGCCGCCGGCGACCTCGCCGTCTCCCCCACCGCCGCCGCGCTCCGCCCCCTCCCTCTCTCCCTCCCTTCACCTTCTGCCCCCGCCCCAGGTCGGGCCGCGGATCGAGCTTCCCTCCCTGCCCCAGGTCAGGGGGGCCGCAGATCGAGCAGGTCTGGCCCGATCCGCGCCGTAGGCAAGGGCTTGGTGCAGGGCAGCGCCGGGAGGGGAGCATCTACGCGCCGCTGCCGGGAGAGGAGCTCGTGAAGCCAAGGAGGTAAGCCACTTGTGATCGCGGCTCCGGCCAGATCCGGTGAGCCGCGCCCGGATCCTACTACCCCCGCCACCGCCTCGTCCCTACTGGCCTCCGGCCTCACCGCTGGTCGCATCCCCGTTGCCCGCAACCGCCGCCTCTGATGCCATCGTCATCTCCAAATCTGGACGGCCCTTTCGACATCGCTCCAGGATACCCTTGTCCCGTCGTCCAAACCCGCGTCTAGATCCGAATCTTCACTCCATGAAGAAAGTCGGGGGGCTGATGAGGTAAGGTTCCTAGCGCTCTGAGCCAGGGTGGTCGCCGGTGGTGTGCCATGGTGGTTCCCCTCCCGTCGTAGGGACATGTGTCTTCGCCGGTGGCGGGCGCTGCCGCTCCCACCTTCTCCTTCAGGCGCTCGACGAAGGCTTGGGTCGACTGAGCGGAGGAGCCGGATGAGCCGGATGAAGCGGGGCCGATGGAACTTCCGATCTCCCTCGCGTTGCCCGCAGTTGGGTGTGGTCTTGGATGTGGCTCGTTCGGCTAGGCCGCGGGCGAGGTCGGCGGCGTCTCGGCTGGCTATGGCGTGCCTACGGCGACTGCCCTCTATGGCCGGCAGATCCCATCCCACCTTTGCCCTGGCGAGGTCCGGCGCATTGCCCGGGTTATCCCCCGCGGCGACGCCCGTTCCCCGTGCCGGTGGTGGCCCTGATGTCGCCGGAGCCGCGTGCCCGTCCGCGTCGGCAGCGCCAGAGTCGTGGTCGGGGCCGGCCCGAGCAGCGAGGATGGGGGGGGTCTGTGCCCTAGCTCCACGGGGCGGTTGGCTGGCGGCTGGGCCGGCCGTCGCCCCCGTGGGCCGGCTTGGGGTGGGCCTGGTGCGCTTTCGGCCCAGGCGATGCTGGCGGCTTCTAGGCGAGCGGGATCAGTCCTGGAATCGGCCAATAGGCAGTGGGCCCTGGCGCTGGTCGATCCGGCCCATTGGCTCTAGGTCCAATGAGGCGGCCTAGGCCCGCGGTCGGGGTGGCCGGCCTCTCGCGCCAACGTGGAACGTTGGGCTAGGGTTTCCCCTACCCTCCAGCGCTCATAGATCGAGCCGTCGCCAGCTCGCGATTCCCAGGCCGCATCGCTCCTTGCCCGAGTGCCCTTGCCCACGCCGCCACCTGCCACTGCCTCCCATCCCGCGCCGCCTCCCGCCCGAGTTTCCCTGCCCTTGCTCGAATCGCCCGTGCCGTTACGTTCCCTGCTTGCGCCGCTGCTCGCGACGCCCGTTGTGCACGTCCCGTCGCCCCCTCCCATCGCGACACCGAGCCCGTGTGCCCCTGTGTCGTGGCTCTCGTACTGGGACGCGTTGATGCCCCGCTCGTTCGGAGACGGTCTGGCAAGGACGAAACGGCCGCTCCCGGCAAGCTTGGAGCCCCGGCCCGAGTCTGGTGTTCCTGCGTCTGCCCCGGAGATGATGTCTGCTGCGGCCTCCTCGCGTTCCGGCCGGGGCGGGGCTGACCGGCCGGAGAGGTCCCCGAAGTTCTACTCCGGCACCTCCCTGTGCCGCCCCCGCCTCCCCGGGATCCGGCGCGAGACCCCCGCCTTCCGCTTCCAGGATCGCCGGGGGATGTTCGCCGCCGGGAGGCTGCCAGCCTGCGGCGTGAGGATGTCGACAGGGAGGACGAGCTTCGGGCCGAGTTGGTGGCGCACCCGCCGACGACAACTAGGGCCCGGGACGGCCTGGCCCCTTGGGAGCCGGCCTCTCGGGTGGCAGCCACTAGGCCCTCAGAGCCGTACTAGCGCCGGGAACGTGGCGGCTCCTCTCGCGAGGCTCACCGGGATGCCCCTGGTTCGCTTCGTGATGAGCACCGGAGGCCGACCCACGAGGCTGGTCGGCAGTCTGATTGGCGCCCATCTAGGGCAGATGGACCGGACTAGCGCCGGGATGACTGGTCTGTGATACGTCCATTTTGCATCATGCTTTCATGTTGATATTTATCGCTTTATGGTATGTTATTACACTTCACGGTACAATACTTATGCCTTTTCTCTCTTATTTTGCAAGGTTTACATGAAGAGGGAAAATGCCGGCAGCTAGAATTCTGGCCTGAAAAAGGAGCAAGTTTGAGATACCTATTCTGCGCAACTCCAAAAGCCGTGAAAATCATCGAGGATTTATTTTGGATTTTATAAAAAATACTGGGCCGAAGAAGTACCACACGGGAGCCAGCATGAGGCCACAAGCTTGCTAGGCGCGGCCTACCCCCGGCCACGCCTAGGGGGCTTGTAGACTCCCAGTTGGCCCACTGGCTCCCCTCTTTTTCTATAAGAAGGGTTTCGTTCCAGAAAAAATCAGGAGGAGGCTTTCAGGAGGAACCGCCACCGCCACGAGGCGGAACTTGAGCAGAACCAATCTAGAGCTCCGGCAGGGTCGTCCTGCCGGGGAAACTTCCCTCCCGAAGGGGGAAATCGTCGCCATCGTCATCACCAACACTCCTCTCATCAGAGGGGACTCATCACCATCAACATCTTCATCAGAACCATCTCATCTCCAAACCCTAGTTCATCTCTTGTAACCAATCTCCGTCTCGCGACTCCGATTGTTACTTGTAAGGTTGCTAGTAGTGTTAATTACTCTTTGTAGTTGATGCTAGTTGGATTACTTGGTGGAAGATTATATGTTCAGATCCTTGATGCTATTCATTACCTCTTTGGTCATGAATATGATTATGCTTTGTGAGTAGTCACTTTTGTTCCTGAGGACATGAGATAAGTCATGCTATAAGTAGTCATGTGAATTTGGTATTCGTTTGATATTTTGATGCGTTGTATGTTGTTTTTCCTCTAGTGGTGTTATGTGAACGTCGACTACATAACACTTCACCATTATTTGGGCCTAGAAGAAGGCATTGGGAAGTAGTAAGTAGATGATGGGTTGCCAGAGTGACAGAAGCTTAAACCCTAGTTTATGCGTTCCTTCTTAAGGGGTTGATTTGGATCCACTAGTTTAATGCTATGGTTAGACTTTGTCTTAATTATCCTTTCGTAGTTGCGGATGCTTGCGAGAGGGGTTAATCATAAGTGGGAGGTTTGTCCAAGTAAGGGCAGCACCCAAGCACCGGTTCACCCACATATCAAACTATCAAAGTAGCGACGCGGGTCATATGAACTTGATGAAAACTAGCTTGACAGAAATTTCCATGTGTCCTCGGGAGCGCTTTACCTCCTATAAGAGTTTGTCCAGGCTTGTCCCTTGCTATAAAAGGGATTGGGCCATCTTGTTGCACCTTTGTTACTATTGTTACTTGCTACTTGCTGTGAATCATCTTACCACACAACTATCTATTACCGATAATTGCAGTGCTTGCAGAGATTACCTTGCTGAAAACCACTTTTCAGATCCTTCTGCTCCTCGTTGGGTTTGACACTCTTACTTATCGAAAGGACTACTGTAGATCCCCTATACTTGTGGGTCATCAGTCTCCCGGTCGTAGATCCCCTGGACATCGCTCTGCTGAGCAGTAGGCGATGCCGGCTCTGGCCAAGAAGCAGAAGGCGTCTGGTACGATCCCTGGAGTGGCTAGTTGTCCGGCTCCGGTGGGGGTTCCTGAGCAGGTGGCTACGGAGCCCCCCGCGCAGGTCGGTCGCCAGCGTTCCCGCAAAGACACGATGTGCATCAACTGTGGGTGCGCGGGTCACTTTCGCTCGGAGTGTGAAGCCCCCCCCCCCCGGCGGTGCCCCACGACCCTTGCATATCTCGGGTACGGGACCGAGAGGGGGAGCTTCTACTTTGTGGATGCGGAGATCAAGGAGGAGGTGCCGCGGCCACACCTGGTGTCGGTCACCCTGGCCCCCGAGCAGGTGCTGCCGCCTGGGTTGGTGATCTCGGCTGACCTCATTCGAGCCGAGCTCGCCGCATACATCGGTGACTTCCGTGATTCTGAGTTCACGTGGGAGGTGACTGAGACGGCTCCTCTCGTTTTCTCAGTCCCCTTCCCCTCGGCCGAGCTGCTCCGGGTGTGCTCCCATGATTTCATCTGCTGCCAAATTAACAAGTTCTTGATCTCCGTTCATGCTGCGACGGCGGAGCCTGAGCTTGTTCCGCCTCTAGAGAAGGTGTGGGTGCTCGTCTACGTCCTGCCTAGGTGTGGCCTAGCAGCTCCGCGGGGAAGCAAGCTAACGCACATCCTTAAGGCGATCTCCGAGCCGGTGGGCTAGTTGGTCACCGCGGATGTGGCCTCCTTCGAGGATGATGGCCCCGCCCGTATTGAGATCCTCTGCCCTGCCCCGGCAGAGATTGATGGTATGTCCCTCATCTTCTACTTTGGCTCCAGAGGACGGCGCCTCACCTTTGAGCTCGAGTCCCCGACCTCGGTTGACATGCACAGCCCGACCCCTGGTGCCGCTGTGCCTGGTGATGACGGGCAGGATGGAGATGGGGGTTCGTCTGAGGAGAGCTCCTTCTGTGAGGAGGATGTTAGGGATGGCGGGGTCCCGCCGGCCGCGGTTGATGGCCGGCGTACCACGGTGTCCACTGCTGATGGACCTTCCGACACTGCCGGGGTTTCCTCCCCGGTGGCGTCTGGGATTGAGCCCGCCATCCTCGTCGGGCTCCCGCCGGTCGTCTCTGACCTGGTGGTCCTGGACGGGGTGGAGGTCCTGGGCGGCTCCTCCCCTGTCGCTACCACGGCCGCTGACCTGGAGTTCGCGGAGGCGGACGTGCTGAGTGTGGGGATAGAGGTGTGCCCCTCGTCATCGCCACGCTCTTCGGGGGTGGTCTGCTACTCGCGCTCACCGGGGTCCCCTTCTCCAACGTTGGGATCCCCGGAGCGGGTGTCGCCATCGCCCCTGGACTTGGATCTGTCGGCGGTGACTCCGGAGGCTGCTGGCCCCAAGGCTTGAGGTGCGGTCTCTCCGGTGGTGTATGTGCGTCAGAGTGCGAGGCCCAGCCTGTCGCGCCTCCTCCTGGATGGTCGGGTCCCTACGATCCAGGAGAAGGCCTCCCTACACGCGGCTGCCCGTGACCTATCCCCAGGTACCTCCTCCCTCCCTCTCGCTCCTTATCGCTCGGCCACTCGGTTCTCTATTCTTGGTTGCGAGTCGTTGTCCCATCTGGTTGAAGTGGCTTCCGATAATGGCATTGTGTTCCAGGGTGAGAAGGGGCCCATTCTGGAGCAGATTTCCACGATTTGCGCCAAGGAGAAGCCTGAGGGGGCGTTGGCGGAAGCCCGTGCCTTTGCTGCGCGTGGTGTTTCGAGCTCCCAGGAGACCACTGACCCTGGTCATAGAGAGAACAGGGGTGGTGCAGCCCCCTCGTTGGTGATTGTGGCTGGGACTTCCAGGTTGGTTCCATCCCCGCTGAGGGAGCCACGCGGACGACCCCCCACACGCCTCAACCCCACGGAGCACCGCCTCGAGGTGCGTGGGTCTAGCTCTCGGTCCACCTCCCTCAGACAGGGGGTCACGGCTGCCACCGCGGCGCGGGGGCGTCATGGCCGTCTGTCTAAGGTTATCCCTCGTCCCTCTATTCACAGGCGGGCTAGCTCGGCCCCGCTTGCGGGGCCTAGAAATCCAGATGAGGTTATTAAAATGAAGCTCCTATGTTGGAACATCAGGGGCTTCGGCCTCACTGGCGGGGGGCGGCAGCTCATCAAGTATTTGCATCAGGAAGAGATTGACATAGTGGGACCGCAGGAGACGATTCTCCAGGACTTTAGCATGCACGAGCTCTAGAGGCTTTCCCGTCACCAGTTTGCCTGGCAGTGGCTACCTGCTGCGGGCCACTCTGGAGGAATCCTGCTCGGTGTTAGGGAGGATGTGTTCTCGGTTGAGGACATGGACTGTGGGGAGTTCTTCGTGAGCATGGCCGTCACTGACCGACGAGTTCACCTTGGTTGGGAGGTGATTATCGTCTATGGTACGGGGGACCATGGCCGCTCGGTCGACTTCCTTGCCGAGTTGAAAAACAAGGTGAGAGGTGCACCACCCTGGTGGTGGTGGCCGACGACTTTAACCTCATTAGGTGGGCTTGTGATAAAAGCTCTCCAAATGTGGATCAGCCCCGAATGCGTCTCTTCAATGATTGCATTGCGGACCTGGCGCTCCGTGAGATAGCCCACATTGGGGCTAGGTTCACATGGTCGAATAAACAAGCGGACCCCATCCGGAGTGTCTTGGATCAGGTCTTTGTGTCAGCCCAATGGGAAGCGATGTTCCCTCTTTGTGGCCTTAAGGCGGTCGCGCGGATTGGCTCCGACCACAGGCCCTTGATTTTCTCGTCGGGGGAAGGGTCCCCCTAGATCCCGTCGCTTCCGCTTTGAGACGTTCTGGCTGGAGCAGCCTAGTTTCTGCGAGCTGTTCGTGACCGCTGGCGCCTCGCGGCCTCATCCCCGCCGTGTGTCTTCTGTGCGGTGGATATATGGCACCACTGTGCTAAGTTGGCTCGACAGGCCATAAAGGGCTGGGGTGCGAACTTGGGCGCTGACCTCCGGGCCCGTAAAGGGGTCCTGCTGGGTCAGATTAAGGCTCTGGGTGACTTGGCAAACGGGCCGGGTCTATCCGCGGACGATTGGATCCGGAGATACTCCCTAGAGATCTCGCTCATGGACATCTTCAAGAGTGAGGAACTTTTCTGGTAGCATCGAGGGGGGCAGAACTGGCTCCTGAAGGATGATGCGAAAACCGCCTACTTTCAGGCCACTGCTAATGGTCGTAGGCGGAAATGCGCCATTCCTTTCCTCTGGGATGGGGATGTTCTCCTGGAAAGCCCGGAGGACATCTCATCCCATATTTACTCCTTCCATAAGGAGTTATTCTCGGCTCAGCCGCGTGGAGGCACCTCCCTTTGTGAGGACTTCTGGCCGCTAGCTGATCAGGTGTCCGACGCGGAGAATGCGGAGCTTACTCTCTCGTTCTCCCCGGAGGAGGTAGGTCAGGTGATTGCCTCTATGAAGGCGTGCTCGGCCCTGGGGCCGGATGGCCTCCCGGTTGTCTTCTTCCAGAGATTCTGGGAGACCCTGCGCCCGGTCATCATGCCTATGTTCCATGAATTCTATATCGGCACCCTGGACATGGGCAGGATTAACTTTGGCGTCATTGCTCTCATCCCCAAAGTAGTTGGGGCTTCGGATATCCGGCAATTCCGTCCCATCACGGTGATTAACGTGTTGGCGCAAATCTTCGCAAAGGTATGCGCCACTCGTCTGTCCACTGTGGCCGAACAGAGTGCTCACCCCCTCCAGTCCGCATTCCTGAAGGGCAGGCGGATTCATGATGGGATTCTTGCCCTCCATGAGATTGTCCACGAGGTGGCGTCCAAGGGGCTCAAGGGGGTCTTCCTCAAATTGGACTTCTAGAAGGCGTATGACCGTCTTGATTGGTCCTTTTTGAGGTTGGTGATGCAGCGACGCGGATTTGACGAGAGGTGGTGTTCCTGGATCATGCAACTGGTCAGATCTGGTAATACGGCGATCAACATCAACGGTGAAGTGGGGCCCTTTTTCCAAGCTTCCAGGGGGTAAAGCAAGGGGACCCTATATCCCCCCTGCTCTTTAACATCGCTGTCAACGCCCTTGCTGGCATCCTGGATAAGGCCAAGCTAGCCAGTCATATTCAGGGGGTGGTTGGCCACCTCATCTCGGGCGGTGGTGTTTCCCACCTCCAATATGCAGACGACACCATGATCATGGTCGCAGGCTCCAACTCGGACATTGCTAATCTTAAGTTCCTTTTGCTCTGCTTCGAGGAAATGTCTGGACTTAAGATTAACTTTTATAACAGTGAGGTTGTGGTCCTTGGCTACTCCGAGGCTGAGCAGCACAGGATCGCGGACAACCTTAACTTCAAGCTGGCTGCCTTCCCCATCTCATATTTGGGGATGCCCCTCGCTGAGTCCAGGGTCTTGGTTAGCGGGTTTGATCTGCTTGTGGGACGAGTAGCGTCCCGTGCGGAGCCTTGGTGCGGCAGGTTCACGTCTAAGGGCAGCAAGACCGTCCTCATTAGCTCTAACCTTGCAAGCCTCCCCATGTATATGATGGGGATGTATATCCTGCCCGAAGGTGTGCATAGCGCCTTTGACAAGGAGTTGGCTAGGTTCTTCTGGCAGGTAGGGGATGGTAGACCCAAATATCACATGGTGAAGTGGGCCGATATCTGCCTACCGAAATACAGAGGGGGCTTGGGCATCCCTGCATCCCGCCGCATGAACGTTGCCGTGATGCTTCCTTGGGTGTGGCGGATCCTGTAGGGAGATGGGGGTTTGTGGCTACAACTGATTGAGGCCAAGTACCTGCGGGGTAGACCCCTCTTGGCCTACTCGCTCGCGACTGGGTCGCAGTTCTGGAAATCTATCCAGGGCATCAAGAACGATATTAGGTTGGGTCTGCGGGTCTCGGTGGGCAATGGGTGTGGGACCCAGTTTTGGTTGGACCCCTGGCTGGATGGAGAACCTTTACGCTTGCGATTTCCGAGGCTCTTTGCTATTTGCGATGACCCAGCTATCCTTGTCTCTGCGTCTGCTTTGGAGGACGGATGCCACATTGTGTTCCGCCGCCCCCTCGGTCTAGCCGAGGTCCAGGATTGGGAGATCTTGCAGGCAGTGGTTCCCCTCCGAGACTCGTCGGTCAGTGATAGTGTTTCTTGGAGTCTTTCTCCTTCGGGTGAATTCTCCGTTAGTTCGGCTTATCTGGCACTGTGTCGGATGTCGGTCCTTCCGTGGTTATCCCCACTTTGGAAGGCATCGTTGCCCCTGAAGATCAAGATTTTTTGTTTGGCGGCTTCTCAGCGACCGTTTGCCTTCGGGGACCGAGGTGCTGAAACGCCATGGTCCGGGTAACGGCACCACCTGTCCCCTGTGCCACGTCTCGGAGACTGGAACTCACATTCTATTCTCTTGCGTTGCGGCACAGGCCCTTTGGTGCTTTGTGCATGAGGCTCTGGGACCGGAGTGGTAGGCTCATGATCTTGCAGAATTTCTGCAGGTAAGGGCCACCCAGGTTGGCCGTAAGCGCCAACTGTTCTGGCTGGTCTTCGCAACGATGATGTGAACTCTTTGGACTACTCGCAACAAAATGATGATTGAGCGGGTGCTTGAGCGGCATGCATCTGACTCGTTCTTCAAATTCCTTGCCTTATTGCAGCACTGGCATCCGCTCGCTAGGACCCGAGATCGCGACCGGCTTCAGCGCAATCTGGACGCGCTGATGACGTCCGCCCGGCGGGTCTCCGCTCGCTCGCATGCTGCTTAGCTTGCCCCTATGATGGCATTTTCTGTTTCTTCTTCTTTTCATGGGCGTGACTGGGTTGTTGCCCCAGCGTTTTTATGTTTTATCACTCTGTTGGGCTGTGGTTGTTTGGATGCTGGATTTGCTTTATATATAAAGTGGGACGAAAACCTGTTTCGAGAGATACTTAGGGAGTATACCAATGTGCTTCATGCATGGGTAGCTTTGCTAGTACACCGCCGGAAAAAAAAACTACGGTTTGATAGGTAATATTAGTTTACACGTTTCCTTCTTTGTTCTTTTTTATTTGAGGGAATGAAGGTTTCCTTCTCTTTTTTCTTTCCTTGATTTTTTTTATAACCTGGATGTTTCTTGCCGTGTAACATGTTGGACTCTTGGCCATGTTGGATATCTTATTTAAACGTATGAACTTCTAATCGTGACGTGGTAGACTATATATGCATCTCATTTTTCTCTCCAAAAGAAAAACACATATCTCTTTTAACCCTAGATGTATAATTAAGATCTAGTGGCTATTTTACAGCACTTTTTAAGAATTAACATGAAGACTCGTATGATGAATCTAATTAATAAATATAAGATATAAGATTTTTCTACCTGTCTAACAATTAAGTTATTTTTTACAAACCAAAGCATATGACATTGGTAGTGATGAAACAGGAAATCGTTAGGACCAGAATTTTGTATGTTTGTGCCTAATTTATTTTACTTGGCAAGGTCTTCTTTTTGTACAATAAAATATAATTATCAGCATTTTAATCAGGTACAGGCTTAGTATTTTTTTAGTCCGCTCTGTTTCTTTTAGTTGATGGTTGAGGATGCATAATAATTTTTTTAGGGGATGTACATGTTGTATTTGTTTATTTATTAAGCGGAGAGTAAGTGGTTTATTTCGATGATAATAGGGATGTGCGAGTTTTTACAACTTGCGCCGTTAATATTTCCTATAGGTTGATACATGCATGTCTTTTTTCTTGCATGGCAAAGGCACATACATTATTGTTGGGGAACCTAAACGTGGAAGTTTAGAACTCTTTTGTTTTATAGATAAGGACTCATCTTATTTTACGTGTGTGTTTAACCATTCATGGACGTGAGAGTTTGGACTTTTCCTTTCGGACCCGCGAGTTTAATCTTTCTACACATTAGGAGATGGGGCGACGGCATCTTTCCGGAATTGCTCCTGGACGGGATCGGGAAACCTCAAATTCGCATTCCCAATGCTTTTCAAACACTCAAGGAGAAAGAACCGATCCATAGGAGAGGCGCTACAAAATGACACCGGGATAGTAGACCTCGTCCATAGAGACACAACACAAGTGTAGAAAGAGACACTCAGACTGCACAGATGGCTGCAAACCAGAGATTTACACCTTTAGGAACATACAAGGGACACCATCAGATGGACACATGAGGCCTTAGGAGTATACTCTGCCAGTTCAGCATATAAGGCTCAGTTTCAGGGCTTCACAAAATTAGTGTTTAGGAAGCTAATTTGGGCTACTTGGGCACCAGCTAGATTGAAAATCTTCACCTGGCTGCTCCTGAGAAACATGCATGTGCAACGACCGTCTGCAAAGAAGAGGATGGCCAAACGGATACTTCTGTCAACTATGCCTCCGAAACCTGGAATCAGCAGCACATTTGTTTTGGCAATGCCCGATGACAATGGCAGTATGGACGCATTCGGCGGCGGGCAGGGGCTGTGCTTCGCTACACCCAAGCGCATGGAATGGCAGGGCCAAGTGAGAAGACATCATAGTAAAAATGATTAGTAAGGCCAGACCGGAACACAGGAAGGGCATTAGGACAATGATAATCATCATCACATCTGAGATTTGAAAGGAGTGAAACAAATGCACTTTCAGAAGCAAGACCGCAGGTGTCACTAACATAAACAACTCAATTACAAAAACCCTCGAGTTCTGGAGGCAGGCAGGAGCAGTTTTTCTGGAGCATCCTTTTGGGGAATCAATAGGAGAAATTACGTAGGGAGGGACACCGTTTTTTTGTCATCTTCTTTTTCTTATATCCTTGATCCTTTGGATCAAACCCATTTTTCTTGTAGCCCGCCGTGCTCCCTGCTTTGCTTAACATATGCCAGCCAGCTGCTGGATCTTTCAAAAAAAAATCTTTGTACACCTATGTATGAGAACTGACTGTTTTAGTACGTGGGTTTAATTATTTACGTGCATGATTATAATTTAATAAGGTACGGTCCTTCATTTTTCTTTACTTACGTTTAAGTTGGGTCAGGTTAGAGTTTTTCGCCACAATTAGAGTAACGTAAATCACATGGTTAAGATAGATTGATTAAATTGATCGAACACTTAAGACAAGTTTAATGACGTCAATTAGCATGAAGGCTTCATTAGTGCCTCCAATTAGTAAATATAAATATAAATATAAATATATAAATATATAAAGATGGATGTGGTTACTATTGGATGGATGGCTCCCGTATCAGTGTTCCAACATCAGCCCGGACAGATTTTCGGACAAATACCATGACTGTTTGTGGGTCAGCGTTGAAAATGCTCTGACCATACATGCCACATATCGCAGCATCCCAACAGTCATGAGCTACTGTGATAACATGTTTTGAAAATAAAAATAAAATGTTCCTAACAAATTGATTTTTTTTGAATTTTCACAAGACGTACGTCTACAACCTCTACAAAATCCAAATACACATGGAGAAGAAAAATCAGCATGAATGGTGTCACAAAAAGACAAAAGCAATAGTGTTTCACATCGGGTATCATACTTGCATCCCAACATTATGGGCTAGTCGTGAAGAGAGAAGAGAATGAGCATAAACGAAGAGAAAGGCCACACTAGATCGAAGAACTAATTTCACAATGTTGGAATACAAGCTAAGATACCATACACATCACGTCTCTCTTTTCTTTAATTATTGTACCCATCCTTACACTTTGCGTATGCAACAGTGCTTAGAGTCAAGCATTGGAAGTTGACTTGGCTAAACTATAAATTCATAATTTGATTCCCTAAAATCATGGTTAGAAACAACCGAAGAGAATTGCTTGCTACTCTCCCTTATGTTGTTGATGTTCATAGTTGCTTCTGGAGACCACCTTTTTTTAGCTGACTTTCTGGAGCCCCCTTGGTAGCATTAACCACTTCAAGGGGTTCTAAAGCAACCATGATATAAATCACATTTAAATCAATTGCAAGTAAAAAAAACCTCCATGAAAGTCGTGGTGGGCAAATCATGAGTTTACGGATTAAACAACGGTCTCGGCAAAGATGATATACCAAAGGTGCTTGTATGATACTAGGGTTTGGGAGGAGAATTGTGGGGAACTAAGTTTTGTACAAATACATGGTCTATCTAGAAACCTTGATTTATGCAGATAAATTGTAGAAACCTTTTTATCCACTCACAACTAGCATCATGAATATTCCGCTATACTTGTAGTGCTGCATTTTCTATTGGCAGCTCCATATACTTACTCGACATCATCCGTACTCACACCAGCAAGGTCCACGACCAGCCCAGTGATGTCTGTAGCTAGCAACCCAGCTCAACACCGCATTGCTTCTGAAAATAAATAAATAATGACAGCATCTCCGAGGGCCGCGCCAAAAGACGCGCGCGCGGGGTATACCCAGCTTTTAGCGCGCGCGGAACGTTTTCCCGTGCTCCAGCGGTGGCGGGAAACTCGCGCGCGCGAAAAGGCTGCAGCTCGCGCGCCATTTTTGCCGCACCACTTCCGGCGCGCCTATAAAATGCGGCGCTCGCCATGCGCCTTTTGCACGCCTTCTCTTGCTCTTCCTCTGCCACGCGTGCCTCCACCGCTCCAGCGCCCCGCCACCGACGCGCCACCATGCCGCCGCGCCGCCGAGGAGCGTCGGGCTACCGCGGCGTCCGCCTGCGCCCCAACGGCGGGTACTACTCCGAGATACGCTCCGGCGATCTCCGGCTCAGCCTCGGCACCTACGAGACGGCGCACGAGGACGCCCGCGCGTTCGACGCGGCGGCGTGGCGCCTATGCAGGCCGCGCGGGCAGATGAATGTACAGGACGTCTACATGCTCCAGCAGGTGATAGACGTCACCCCGCCGCCTCGTCTTAACACGGCACAAGACCGTGCGGAGCACGCTGCGCTTCAGCGCCGCCTCCTCGTCGCCCAGGAGAACGAGCGGGTCATGGCGGAGTGGCGCCGGCGCCACCCGGAGGACGTCGCCTACGAGCAAGACTATTGGGCAAGACACCGCGAGGAGCGGTTGGACAGACGTCGGCGGAAGGCATTGGCGAATGCGCAGGCGGATATCGTTGGAGCAGGCGGGAGGTCGTTCTTCACGGAAAACGATGAACGTTGGTTGGACATATGGTTCACAACCTCGGACGACACCGACGAGGATGATGATGGTGATGATGGTAGCGACTATGAGTAGTTTCTATCTAGTTGCACCGTACTTTTATCTATGCTTTCGAACTATCTATCTAGTTGCACTGATGTAAAATACCTTTGTATCTTTTTTATTTTTGCAATCTATCTATTTTTTATTTATCTATGCTTCCGATTTATCTAAAATAAAAAAATGTTATGAGTGCGCGCTGTATTTTCTGGGCGCTGCTGGAGCGGCGCGCGCTGTATTTTAGCGCAGCTGCTGGAGCCAGCGCTGCGCGTCGTGCCAATCCAGACGATGGGCGCGCGGCAAACCAGTTTTCTGCGCGCGGCGCGTTCGGCGCCTGTTGGAGATGCTCTGATAGAAGCACCTTTTTGCGAAATGGCCAATGGACATACATGGTGTGTGGTCCTGCGCATCCCTGTAGATGTTAATCATGTTGCTCATGTAGGATTAGGAAAGAAAGCCAAACCGAGTCCTAGTAGTATTAGGATTCCTAGTCCTAGTCTATTTCCATAGTCCCTTGTGGACGTGTATAAAAGACACCCTAGGGGTGTTGATTGTAACACCAGAAAAACGAAAAGCAATACAAAGCAAAGGCTCGACACGGGCTTTAGCCATCAAATCCATCGATCAGTTTTATTTGTATCGCTAGTTACGCAAGTTCCGTCAAGTAGCCGGCCGAAGCAAGAATCGCGTAGGCACGCCTGTACGGCTGCATACCCACGTTCAAAAACCAACAATTGGTATCAGAGCCTCGACGATTTACGATATACGATGACGGACAGCGACGCTGAGTCGGTCAAGTCCGGCAGCGGCGGTGCCAAGGCGAACAAGAACGGCGACAAGGTGAAGAAGGGCGTCAAGTCAGCAACCAGTGGTGGAGGAACGAGCGGCGCTAACGTCCAGGCGCATCGCAACATCCCCATCCAGTACCCGATGCTCACCGACGCCAACTACGGCGTGTGGGCGGTGAAGATGAAGATTATTCTCCGAACCCTTCGAGTGTGGCAGGCAATCACGGACGACGACGTCGATGACGAGTCCGACGAAGGTGCCATGGCCGCCATAGCCCAGTCTGTGCCGGATTCCGTGCTGATGACATTGGCGGAGTTCGAGACGGCAAGAGAGGCGTGGAACGCACTCATGGAGATGAGGATCGGAGAAGATCGCGTCACCAAGGCAAGGGCACAAGTGCTGAAGCGCCAATTTCACAAGTTGCAGATGGAGGAAACTGAATCGGTGAACGACTATGCCATGCGTCTTACTACTCTGGTGGGAGAGATCCGCGCGCTTGGTTCAAAGCTCGAGGAGACCGAGATCGTGGAGAAGTTTTTCAGTTCAGTGCCTGATAAATTCACGTACATCATCGGCACGCTCGAGCAGCTTTACGACATCGACGACATGACCATAACGGAGGCGATCGGACGCCTGCGGACGTGGGAAGAGAATGCTCGTGGCTGTCGAAAAGGCAAAGGAGGAGGTAGTGACCAACTCATGTACTCGCGCGCAGATTGGGAGGCCCCAAGTAGCAAAGGAAGGCGTGACGGTGGCGAAGGCTCAAGCAACACGAAGGGCGATGGACAAACCGGAAAAGGCAAAGGAAAAGGCAAACCACAAGGTCGTGGTAAGGCGGGCCAATCTAAAGAGCAGAAACCACGGAACTTGGACTTGTCCGAGGTCAAGTGCTATAACTGCAATAAGATGGGTCACTTTGTGAAGGATTGTCCAAAGCCTAACAAGCGGGAGATCAAGGCAAATTTGGCAAAGCAGGAAGACGAAGGTCCAGGTCTTCTGATGGCCGAAGTTTGTGATCTCGCTGAAACGGTGGTTGTGAAACCAAGCCGGAAGGTGCTACTTCATGAGGAAAAAGTGACACCAAAGTTATCCGGTGATCAGAACGTGTCGTGGTATCTCGACACAGGTACCAGTAACCACATGACGGGGTGCAAGGAGAAATTCCTCGAGCTGGAATACGATGTTGAAGGCTCGGTCAAGTTCGGTGATGGTTCAGCTGTGGAGATTTGCGGGCAAGGATCTGTCCTCTTTGAGGGTCTCACAGGCGAACATCGCATACTCACCGGAGTGTACTACATCCCACGGCTGCGCAACAACATCATCTCTATTGGGAAGCTTGACGAGAATGGATGCAAGGTGAATATAGAGAGCGGAGTGATGACGATCTTCGACAACCTCCGAAACGTGCTAGCTCGTGTTAATCGCACACGGAATAGGCTCTATATCCTCAACCTTGATCAATCTCAACCGGAGTGTTGGCTCGCCAAGAGTGATGATGATTCGTGGTTATGGCATGCTAGATTTGGACACGTTAACTTCTACGCCTTGAAGAAGATGTCAAAGATGGAGATGGTATCCGGGATGCCAGTTATCGACCATGTTGATCGAGTATGTGACGGGTGCTTGGTTGGAAAACAGCACCGCGGGCCATTCCCTGCTCAGTCTACCTATCGTGCAAGTGATGCACTCGAGCTGCTCCATGGTGATCTATGTGGCCCTATCACCCCGGCAACTCACGCTGGAAAGAAGTATTTCTTCCTTGTGGTAGACGACTACTCGAGATATATGTGGGTCGTTCTCCTACGGTCTAAATATGAGGCGTTTGAAGCGTTCAAGAAGCTGAAGGCTGCAACGGAGATGGAACACAAGCTGAAGGTTCGCGCTCTACGGACAGATCGCGGCGGAGAGTTTACGTCGAATGAGTTCAACGACTACTGCGAGAAGATTGGCAGAAAGAGGTTCCTCACGGCACCTTACACGCCGCAGCAGAATGGGGTCGTTGAAAGGCGCAATCGAACCGTCGTTGACATGGCAAGGAGTTTACTCAAGAGCAAGAACCTGCCAGGGACCTTTTGGGGAGAAGCTGTCTCGACGGCGGTCTATCTTCTCAACCGGGCTCCAACGAAGGCGGTGATCGGCAAGACTCCGTATGAAGCAATTTACGGACGTAAGCCGAATGTGTCTCATCTACGGACATTCGGGTGCGTGGCACATGTGAAGACGGCGGAGCCGCACCTCTCAAAGCTTGCCGATCGTAGCACCAAGATGGTGTTCATCGGATACGAGAGCAGTTCTGGCACCAAGGCATACCGTTTCTACGATCCACAAACCAAGCGTCTACGGATTTCACGCGACGTCGTGTTTGAAGAAAACCAAGCGTGGAATTGGAGCGCCGCAGCCGACGATGCTCCAAACAGTAACATATTTGCAGTTGAATTTCCAACTGATGATGATGCAGGGGAGGATGTCCAGGTGATTGGCAAGACGCCCAACCAAGGTGACCACAATGGTAGTGATCATCATGGTGCCGACACCGACGACGACGCGCATAGGTCGCAAGGAGATAGCGACAACGCCGCGCACGACACAGGCGGAGATCTCGACGACAACATCGACAACGAGGCGCATAGTGACGACGACAATCAAGATGATGGTCACGGTCACGACGACTACGCCGACGACACGGATGTCGATGACACACCAAGGTCTCAGCCGTCTTCCTCAAGTGCATCAACACCGACACAATTTGTGTCGCCTCCTTCGCAAGCCACAACGGACTCCTCAGGGCCTCGTCGATACAAGACCCTCAAGAAAGTCTACAAGTACACAAAGCCAGTTACGCTCGAGTACTCCGGACTATGTCTGTTCGGAGTTGAGGAGCCGGCGAACTTCGTAGAGGCGAGAAAAAGTCCTAGCTGGACGCACGCCATGGATGAGGAGATGAAGGCAATTGAGAGCAATGGCACGTGGACTTTGGTAACCCGACCTCCAAACCAAAAGACGATAGGTTTGAAGTGGGTTTACAAGTTAAAGAAGGACACGCAGGGTGCCATTGTGAAGTACAAGGCAAGACTCGTTGCAAAGGGCTACGTTCAACGTCAAGGAGTTGACTATGATGAGGTGTTTGCACCGGTTGCTCGAATTGAGACGGTGAGAGTGCTCCTAGCTTTGGCAGGACAAGAGGATTGGAAGGTTCATCATATGGATGTTAAATCCGCTTTCCTCAACGGCGATCTCACAGAAGAAGTGTATGTGGAACAACCCCTCGGCTACGAGAAGAAAGGCGAAGAAGGGAAAGTTTACAAGCTCAAGAAGGCACTTTACGGGTTAAAGCAAGCGCCAAGAGCTTGGAACTCAAAGTTAGACCGAAGTCTGGTCTCGCTCGGGTTCAAGAGATGTCCCCTCGAGCACGCAGTCTATACAAAGAACTCCAAAGGCTCAAACCTGCTAGTTGGAGTTTATGTCGACGATCTGATTATCACCGGAGATAGCGTACAAGAAATTGAACGTTTCAAGGCGCAAATGAAGAACAAGTTTAGCATGAGTGATCTAGGATTACTCAGCTATTACTTGGGCATCGAAGTGAAGCAAAGCTCCGGAGAGATTTCCCTATGTCAATCGGCTTACGCGGTCAAGTTATTGGACAAGTGTGGCATGTCAGATTGCTACGCGACACAAGTTCCAATGGACCAACGTCACAAGTTGAGCAAGCGTAGCTCAAATCCGCCGGTGGACACCATAATGTATCGAAGCGTTGTGGGTAGCCTAAGATACTTGGTGCATACCCGACCTGACTTGGCTTATTTAGTCGGGATCGTGAGTCGTTTCATGGAGAAACCGACAACCGAACACATGAGCGCGGTCAATCGAATTCTACGCTATGTGAAAGGCACAATTAATCTTGGTTGCACGTACAAAAAGGGAAAGGAAGGATTGATCCTTCGTAGTGACATGGCAGGTGATGTTGATGACCGAAAGAGCACAACGGGCATGGTTTTCTACCTTGGCCCGAATCCGATTAGCTGGAATTCTCAGAAGCAAAAGGTGGTGGCACTGTCTTCATGCGAGGCAGAATACATAGCGGCAAGCATGGAGGCTTGTCAAGCAGTGTGGCTGAGAAGACTCCTAGCTATTCTTGCAAAGCGGGAGGTGCAGAAGGTGTCACTGAAGATCGATAACCAAGCTGCAATCTCGTTGTGCAAAAATCCGGTTCATCACGAAAGGAGCAAGCACATAGATACCCGGTTCCACCATATCCGGGAGTGCATTGAAGAAGGGTTGATCGAGGTTCAACATGTGAACACGAAAGACCAACTTGCCGATATTTTCACCAAGTCCCTCGGTCGACAGAAGTTCATCGAGATGAGGAGGAAAGTCGGAGTGCAAGAAGTGAAGTCAAGCAACAAGATTAAGGAGGTGAATGTAGATGTTAATCATGTTGCTCATGTAGGATTAGGAAAGAAAGCCAAACCGAGTCCTAGTAGTATTAGGATTCCTAGTCCTAGTCTATTTCCATAGTCCCTTGTGGACGTGTATAAAAGACACCCTAGGGGTGTTGATTGTAACACCAGAAAAACGAAAAGCAATACAAAGCAAAGGCTCGACACGGGCCTTTAGCCATCAAATCCATCGATGAGTTTTATTCGTATCGCTAGTTACGCAAGTTCCGTCAAGTAGCCGGCCGAAGCAAGAATCGCGTAGGCACGCCTGTACGGCTGCATACGCACGTTCAAAAGCCAACAATCCCACCTATGCAAAGACCGGTTGTTGCTAATTATGCTTTTGTATCGGCTTGATATTACATTTTGAGTTAATAATAATGCCCTTATCAAAGAAAAAACTACCAACCCTTGCAAGATCATCCTTGTTCGAATTAAAAATTATGCATGGTCCTTGCCGAAATGTACATTGTATTCCTCTTGCACTTTGCCAAGTGCGTGTTGTGAGGGAAGCTCGGCGCTACCTCTAGCACTCTAATGCAACATCGGAGCTGGGGAAACATTGTTGACACATTGGTCAAGAACTCGGCGGCTAGATTCAAAATACAGGCCACAATGAGCTAAAGAATCATGTTTATTCCACGATGAATAAAGCAAAGAAGACGGTTGGATGACCACTCCAAATCAGGCCAGTCACAAGCTTTCCGACGATGCTGAAGTTGGCCAAACATCGCCGCTCAGAGAAGAAGCTATGAACCAAGACAAAAAGAATTTACATCCACTTGGCTGGAAGATGCCTCTAAAGACCACCTACATAACACAAAGACATGACCAGATCCACCACTATAGGAGAGCATCGACCAAGCGACCTCCTGCCCTCCTCAACACGTCGATGTGGCCCAAGAGTCCATGAATTAAACCTTATTTTTATTCTAGAATGTTGAACCATATCTAACCTTAAGAGACCCAACTATAATATTGCCATGCACACCCGGGTCCACATTCCTTCCCGCCAGTAGAGCGGTAGGAGATTGAGGGGACCGATGGGCTCGCTGATAGAGAACTGGTGGACCTATGGCGGCTATCTAGGGCTTATGGAGATGGAGACCAATAGGTCCTTTTATGATGTTCTTCTATAGGAGTACATGTTTTCTTTCTCTAAAACGGGAATACATATGAATTATGAGAAAAGGGTAAGGTTATTTGGGATACGCGTCCATAATGATAGTGTCCACTAACACACCCCCACCCCCCTGCATTTCTTTTGAACTAATCATTGGCATTATTTTTGGTTTACGTATGCGCATTTGATATTGGAAATTGAACTTTTTTAAATTTTTTGTAGTTTGCTAAGTCTAACTTGCAACATTAATTTGTAATGATCAAGGTAGTCTTCTCATCTATGACCATTGTATCCAAATAAATTTAGAAATTAGAATCATATGACAGGGATACGAAGACCACAGTCAGAATCATATGATAGACATATGAAGGCTACAATAATTTCAACGATTCAAAAGTAAATGATAATAATACCGCAATACTATCACATGACGGATGGCAAAATTCTTTTGTGATGGGGTCCAAGACCGTCACATGATGGATGGCAAAATTTCGTCGAAAATAGATAACCAGTGCACAAGTTATACCCGTCCTCTGCTGGATTGAGTTTCACCTGTTAGAATAATTATTGCGCGACAAATGCAAAAAGTTATGAATCTTCTTGGGAAACATTGAGTGAGTTGACAAGACACGTATCTACAATCTCAAAATGTCCAAACCCAGATATACACGTAGAGAAACAAAAAAAAACATCATGTTGAAATATGGTCTGAAATTTTGTATTTCCTACACTATTCCATAGTTGGGTTTATCTTTTTATGCCCTTTCATATTTCATAAGAGAAAAAAAATCACAACCTTTTGGGGCGTTACCATTCATTTTGGTAGCAGAGCTAGTGCTTATAGCACAAGTACTATTTTCCTCGCCTCGTCCTTGCTCACGGCTTAAGATGGCTTAAAGACTTGTGAGTGTCATCTTCTTATTACAGTAGCTTGTCAAGGTCCTCTTGTTGGATTGTTGCATCTGTACTCACTTCTGATGTCGTTCTGCTCGGTGCAGCATCACCACATTTACTCGGTCCAATAATTTCTATAGAAACAGAGTGTAACTATAGAAACAAAGTGTAACAGTGACATTATTTTCGATGTACGAACTATCCATTCAAAATTGTTGCTCCTTCTCTTGATCTTGATAGAGAGAATCCAGTACCTTTCATCTGAGAGATACTACTCCACACTCTAACGTGCGATACACATTTTGAAAATATAAACAGTGACTGTTCTTCAGCACCTTGCAATTAATTCTCTTGCGTATAGTCCAGGGCAAGGGAGATATTAACGATACGAAAAGTTCCAAACAAGCATATACATACCGCAGTGCATACTAGCACATGGTGCTCGTACTTGACGCATCACAGTTACAGTCGCCTCCTTCCAGGTCAAGTAAATGGCTGCATGTGGAGTCTCTCATTTACTACCAAAATTTCGGCACTATGGCTCTTTGATTATCCAAAGAGTTACTTTCTTGACACCTCAAGCGTTCAGTATAAAGAATAAAAATGCGCCCGTGCCTAACAACGCACCACAAGTCTAAGCCTTTGATTTAGGCGCTGTTCGGTATCATTCCGCTCCACAACTCCAGGAGCAGAGTTGGCGGAGCTGCAGGTTAAAATGGCAGAGCTGCACTTTCCCCGCTCTGCAGATTTTGGGAGTGGATAATTACCGAACAGGACCTTAAAACGCGTGCATATTTTGATGCATGCGTGTGCTGCTTCACAAGAATACCAGGTCATTTAAAATGAATACTTGGGAAATACAAATAGGTCAATGTCGCAATGGTTCAATCCAAACCTTGATGGCGATATATCAAAACGGTTGTAAAAAACAAAAATGCAATAATACATTGTGTATGCACTTTCTTCGAAATTGATATTTATCATACATATTTGTTTATAGTGATGCACAAAATCCGCGTTCGATACATATAACCCTGAATTATTTTTGCCACCACAAAAATGAGCTGAGACATACATCCACTAACATAAAACTCCTACAAAATACCTAGCCAACTAACCCTATTTTTCCTAGCAAAAATTCAAAATTCTCTCTTTCACTCTCTCACTCCCTCCCTCCCTCTGCTAGAGACTGCTTAAAGACTTGTCAGTGTCACTCGTTCAATAGCTACAAAGATACTGTTGTAGTATTTTTGCATTGTTTCTTCACTTCTTAAGCCGTTTTGCTCCATACACCATTGCTAGATTTACCTGGTCCAACAATTGTTGCAAAAGCCAAAGCATAATAGTGACATTTTTTTTTGAGACACGAACAACCATGGCTATTTTTTGTCCCATCTCTTGGCTTTGATCGAAGAGGACAATCTTGATCGAATAACCTTTTTTGAATGGTGACTGTTCTTCAACACCTTGCGTGTTGAACAGGGCAGGGAGTTACAAACAATACGAGAGGTAGTGGACATATTAGAATATGGCACTCATACCTTGCCGCATCATATTTTTGGTTGCTTACTTCCAGCTCAAAGAAATGGTGAGATGTGAGGTTCCTTGCATACCACCAACATTTTGACGATGACTCATTGCTCGCTCAAAGGATCACTTCTTGACTCCTCAAGTCTTCTGCGTATCAACAACGCCAAGTCTAGGTCTTTGTTTTCGCATGCATATTTTAGTTGTGTGTGGTGCTTCACCAAAAAATAGTTGAAAATGACTACTTGGAAAACAGAAATTGGTTGATGTTGCAATGCTTCAGTCCAAACCTCGATAACGACATATCAAATTGGCTTGCAAAAATTGAAATGCAAAAAATGCATCGTGTATGCCTTTTAAAAACATGTGTAACCATGCGTGGCTAAATATCTGGTGATCCTAACACTTTGGCGCTACCATAAAACCATGTGCTAAAAAAATCAATTAAAATGTTTTAAAAATTGAATAATGTTATATTTTTGGCGCAATAAATTTTGGAACATCCAATTCGTATAACATTGGTCGATTTGCCAATCTAGGGACGATGGGCATTTTAAACCCAAAAGGGGGTACATCAACTTCTTCATGTGTAAATCAAATTTGGGTTTGAAGTTTTGTGGGATTTGGACTTATATTTAGACGCACTCAATCATTTTCAAACAAGTACCACTTATTTTGAGGGTGTTACCATATTCTGGTAGCGCAAATAGTGCTTGATTAGCACTCAAACGACTCTTTTCCTCACGTCGTCCTTACTCATGGCTAGAGACTGCTTAAAGACTTGTCAGTGTCACTCGTTTAGTAGCTATGAAAGTTATTTTGAAGTCTTTTTGTGTTGTTTCTTCGCATTTTAGGTCGTTTTTCTCGATACACCATTGCCACATTTACGAGGTCCAACAATTGCTGCAAAGAGCAAAGTGTAATAGTGATATTTTACTGAGGCATGAACAATCATTGCAAATTCTTGTCCCTTCTAGTGGATTGATTGAAGAGGACAATCTTGATCAACTAACCTTTTTTAGTGGTGTCCATTCTTCAACACCTTGCATACCGAACGGAGAAGGGGAGCAACGAACGATATGACAAGATGTGGATTAGCATATAAGGTAGTGCATACCAAAACATGGCGCTCGTACCTTGATGCATGGTACTTTTGGTTGCCAGCTCAAAAAAATGGCGACATGTGAGGTTCCTCGAATACTACCAACATTTTAACAATGACTCATTGCTTGTTTACAGGATGCCTTCTCTACTCCTCAAGTCTTTTGTCTGTCAACAACACCAAGTATAGGTCTTTGCTTTCTTATGCATACATTACTTGTGCGTGTTCCTTACCAAAAAAAGTAGAAAATGCCAATTGGTCGATGTTGTAGTGGTTCAGTCCAAACCTCAATAACGATATGTCAAATTGTCTTGCAAAAATGAAAATGCAATAATGCATCGTGTATGCACTTTATGAAAAAAATGGGGGTGCTGCCATGCATGAGTAAAATCCGGTGATCATAATACTTAGGTGCTAGCATAAAACCATGAGCTTAAAAATTGAACTGAATTTTTTTAATCCAATTTTTTTTGAATGTGTGTCTATAATTCCTAGAAATTTCAAATTTAAATCCGACACAAACATGGAGAAACAACAAAGAAAACTCCAGCATGAATAATGTCACAAATAGACAAGACGGTTCACATCGAGGAACAAGCTTGTATCTCAACACCGCGTCCTAGTTAGGAGACATAAGAGAAAAGGCAAAAACGGAGAGAGATAACATACCAAATTATAAATTTTGCTACGCAGGGAAACAAGCTAACAGTCGTATCTCCATTAACATACAACTCTCATCTCTCCTTTTTTAATTAATGTGTTCACCTCAATATTTTTCCTATGAAGTCGTGCTAAGAGTTAAGGATTGGAAGTGGCCTTATTAAACCATGAGCTTCTAGCAGATAGATGACTAACAAATCACTTTTACCCCATGATAGAAGATTCTTGTGCTACAAACACTATGGGTACTTCCATACTACCAATGGACGATGGCACCTTCAAAAACTGGTGAACGTTTTTGGGGGAAAATGAGTGAGTTGAGAAGAAATTTGTTCTTAAATCTAACAAAAATCTAAATCCATTTGACCTACAGATAGGGAAACAAGAATGAACACATCCAATTAGAAATAGTGTCTCGAAAATCCATTTCTGAACCCAGGCTCATCTGCACCCTTGCTGAGTAAACAAAATAAAAACAAATACTAAATAAATTTAAAACAATCAAAAAAGTTGGGTGATAGATAATTCGATGTGTGAGGTTCGCTTCAAATTTTATACAATTTGAACATCTGAGCAGCTCTCGGAAAAAAAAACTAATTCAGGATCTCTAAATATTTTTACTGTACATGCACCGATTTGCTCCGATTTGTTTTTTTGCCAAGAACTTCACATATGTTCAAATGATACAAAAATTGGAGCAGACCTCAGGCACCAAATTATCTATCACCCAAAAAAATTGATTTTTTTAATTTGTTTAGTATTTGTTTTGAGTTTTTTACTAACGGGTGCAGATGAGGCTGGACAACGAAACGCCGCAGTCCCGAAGATTTGTCTTTTGCAAACCACCCATTTTAAGTCCCAAAAGGCTTTGTCTATCCCTTGATAGACAATTTGGCCAACCTAACACGAGTCATATATATAACATAGAAACTATATCATTCGAAACTTAAAAAATGTTATAGTTTTAGTGGTATAATTTTTGTGACATATAATTTGTATTACACTGCTTAATTTGTCAATCTAGGAATGATGCACATTCTAAACGGAAATGGGGGTACTTCATACTAAGTTTGTCTTTTTAAACTCCTCTATGTGTAAATAAATTTGGTTTGAAGTTTTGTGGGATCCAGACACATTCAAAATTTGGGTACTACGTAGTATATTTTAGACGCACTCAATCTTTTTCAGAAAACACCACATCTTTTGAGGGTGTTTCCATCTTTTGAGGTGCAGAGGCCGGGAAGTGAAAATCTCTTCCATTTTTATGACCCCTCGTGTCGCCCACTTGTGATGCTCCGGGGGAAATCCTAGATCTGGATCTACCGGATCGGACAATGATGGCGTCTTCGATGTCGTTTCCCTCGTGAGGGCATCGTTTTGGAGTACGTGTTGGGTGCACGGGACAAGAGGATGAGCGATGTTTGATCTACCGCGAGCCCTATGATGGATCCCGACGGCATGGCGCTGCGGTGGTTCAGCGAGAGGTGCGTGTACACGGATACGTGGAGGATGGTGGCGTTGTATGGCGTCGTGGTGGCGTCGACGGCAGCCCTAGCAAGGAAGATGCATCTGTTCTTGCTCTGGAGATGGAGCGGTGGAAGATATGGTGGAGGCAGCCTCCGAGAGTGCGCCGGACTGGTATGGGATCCAGTGCCAGTGTGTGGCTGGGCTGGGGCATCTGGCTATAGATTTTAGAATTTGGTGCGATGTCTGTTTGGTATTTGGCCCGGATATTCGGCACACCTTCATCAAGGGATAGGAATAGCGAGACGTGTTGCCTAGATCGTGGTTTCAGGCTGACTGATGCATTACTTTGTAAGGTCTTTGTGAATAATCAATAAAATAGATGTATGCATCGTCCAGATGCAGAGGCCGGGGTATATCCTTCTTTTCTAAAAAAAATAAAAAAACATAGTGTTTGTAGCACTAGAACTCCTTTCCTCATGTTGTCCTTACTCGCGGCTAGAGACCGCTCAAACACTTTTAGTAGCCTAGAAAGGTTCTTTTGTAGTCTTGTTGCATTGTTTCTTCACTTTTTATGTCGTTTTGCTCGTCATGGCCAAATTTACCCGACCCAACAGTTGCTACAAAAAACAAAACGTAATAGTGACATTTTTTCAAGACATGAATAACCATTGTAAATTCTTGTCCCGTCTCTTGGTCTTCATCGAAGAGGACAATCTTGATGGAATAACATTTTTGAATGGTGGCAGTTCATCTACATGTTGCGTATTGAACAAGGCAGGGGAGATACGCATGATACGCGAAGCTCCGGATAAACATATACGGTAGTGCATACCAGGACATGGCGCTTGTACATTGACGCATCACAGTTGTGGTTGCCACACTTCCAGCTCAAAGAAATGGCGGCAGATGAGGTCTTTCATATAGTACCTTGACGACGACTCATTGATCGTTGAGAGGATGGCAGCTTGACACCTCAAGTGTTCAGTCTACGCACTTGCCGGTCCACAACAACATAAGTCTAGGTCTCTGTCCAGTTGTCCTCACGTGCATATTACAGTGTTTATGTGTGCTGCTTCACCAAAAGTAGTTGAAAATGACCACTTAGAAAACGTTAATCGGTCAAACGAAGTTGCAGTGACTCAATCCAAAACTTGCTAGGGACATTTGAAAATGGCTTGCAAAAGATAGTTTTAACTGCTACAATGCATCTTGGATGCAATTTTTAAAAATTTCAGGTGTTAGTGTGCCTTCAATCCCTATACACCGAGTGATGCACACTATCATATAATATTAGACGAGTCATACATGTCAGTCGTCACAATGTATGCACAACTACCTACTAGGGATAAAATTAACACCATCTAAAAAATAGCATAAAAATGTGGTACTCTAAAAATTTGTAGGAGTGTCTTCTTTGTGTTCTTGTAAGTAGGCGATATATCGTTGGAACATCATCGCCCAAACGGGTGGTGGTTAACCAGCTCCAGCACAAAATTTAATTTACTTCCCTCGTTTTGTTAGGGTGTATTGCGATTATTATTTTAGATAAGATTTTGATCAACAATTACTTTGTTAACCAGGGATGTTACAAATCAGACGTCAGTTTTTGAAGTATTGCAAATAAAACATTTTTATGACAAATTATGTTATCGCGAGGATGACAATTTCTTTTAGCAAACATGGCAAATCCTAAGAAAAAACTAAACATGGCAAGGATTTGTCTTGCTCTGTAAAGAAAATAATCATCCTCGTGACAACATAATTGTCCATAAAAAACATTTGATTTTCCGTTCTTAAAAAACTGATGTTTGATTTGTAGTGAAGTCCTTGTTAACATATGGCTCGTGTGATAAAACTACAACTATAATTAAATATTTTTAGTATATGTACAGATCTAGTGACATGAGTTTTATATCACATAGATTTTATGATAATTGGTTAAGTGGTCAATAACCAAAGTATTATCTTAACTAATTAAAATACGATCTACAACAACTTACCTATGTATCCTAAACATAAACTTTCTCCTAAGTTCTATCCTGGAACTTAAATATGTGTATGATAAAATATAATGTTCTTTTTTCCAATATGCGGACAAGGTTACACTTATGGAACTTAAATTTATAAATATGATCCCTCATTTGTGAGGGGTCGCAATTAAATGAGGTCTTTAATTTGAAATTTGCTCATTTGATTTTGACCGGGTGAACAATTTGTTAAGGACCTCTCTCATTCAATGATTGTAATGCACTATCTATGCTTCATAACACTATGCTCCCTAATTTTAAAGGCCTCACAATCAACCGAGGTTCAATTTAAAATTGGGTCACCTTTTTGACTAGGTGAACAATTTTTTAAGAAACTCTCTTATTAAATTATTTTCATTCGCTATGCTCCCTTATTTTTAAGATCACAGAATCAATACAAGTCTATAATTTGGAACTGAGTCATCCAATTTTGTCCGGGCCAACAGTTTCTTAAGGAGCTCCCTTATTAAAATATGTTAATTCATTATGCTTCCTCATTGCACTATCCTTCCTAATTTTTTAGGCCACACAATTAGTTGAGGTATTTAATTTGAAATTAGATCATCAATTTTGTAAGGGTCAACAATTTCTCAAAGATCTCCCTTACTAAATTATCTTAATTGACTATGCTCCCTAATTTTGAAGCTCTCTCATTCGATTGAGGTATTCAATTGTGGATTTGGTTCATGGTTTTAACCGGGTCAGTGATTTTTCAAATGAGTCTACAACAACCAGCCTATACAAATCGTATCGATCCCGCACATCTTCTCACCATGTTGAACAAAATAGTGCCAACATGTAATAATACTATAGCACCAATATAATACATGCAGGAGAATAAAATATAACAACCCCGTGGACCCTCTCACCACCTAGAAAAAGCACTAACATGTGATATTGTAGCACCAACATAGTACATGCAACCACTCACATAGAAATCTTCCCCACATAAGTATAGGTTGTTTAACATATAACACCGAATCACACCGCAAAAGTCCCACTAAAACATTGTATTCTAAAAAAAGAATACCCGCTCCATCACCCCCTCCCCCCTCCCTCGCCAAACCAAATACCCCCTAAGTTCCAATATGTAAGGTGTATTCGTTTTTTGAAAGTCAAATTCCTTTAATTATGACCAAGTTCACAGCTAGAAATATCGATAGCCCCAATACTAAATAAATAAAATATGAAAATTCATTTTATGATGAATCTAATGATACAATTTTGATGTTCAGAGTATTATTATATTTTTCTACAAATTTGGACAAACTTAAAGAAGTTTCACATTTTTAGAAAGTAATAAACCTTATATTTTGAAATAGAGGGAGTAAAAATTATGAAAACCCAATGACACCAATAGCGCAGCAAAGCACGCCCAACCCTTATAGGAAATAAATTATGCTCCCTAATTTTTAAGTCCTTACAATCAATTGAGCTCTTTCATTTTGAATTGGGACATTCAATTTTGACCGGGTCAACAATTTCTCAAGAAGCTCTTTTATACAATTCTTTTAATCCACTATGCTCTTTTATGTTCAACTCAAGTGTTCAGATTAGAATTTGGTTCATGATTTTGACCAAGTCAACATTTTTTCTCAAATCAATCGGCAGGAATCGGCCTATAAATATATATCAATCATGTGTACTCTTTCCTCACCTAGAGAAAACCGCCAACATGTTATCTGTAGCACCAACATATTAAATGTGGCCACTAGCGCATAAGTTTTTTCCACAATAGTATCGGTTTATTAGCAGATAACACTACATCACACTACAAAAGTTCCACAAAAAACATATTATAAATAAAAATAAAACACACTCTATCACCCCCCCTTCCCACACACACACACTCGCCATATCAAATACTCCCTCGGTACAAGAAATGAGGTGTATTTGTTTTTTGAAAGTCAATTCCTTTTATTTTGACCAAGTCCGGAGCCAAAAACGTAGATATAGACAATACTAAATAAATAAAATATAAACATCCATTTCATGAAGAATCTAATGATACCGATTTGATATGTGAATACTGATATATTGCTCTACATATTTGGGCAGACTTAAGGAGGTTTGACTTTTCTAAAAACTATTGCACCTTAATTTTGAAATATATATAGTAAAAAGTTATAAAAATCCAATGACACAAATGGCACAGCAAAGCACACCCAACCCTTCTAGTATAGATGAATTGTGTGTTTAACTTGACAAATGTATGGCTACTTTTAACAAACCTACGAAAAAAGAAAGCATAGTTTCAACCATATAAATAGCAAGTTCATCATACTATCTTACATTGTGCAAAAAGCTTCCAATCTATTCATCAAACATCATGGCAGTAGAAAGAACAATAGAGGTAACCGAAATTATATCTAGGTTCATACGTCACCCGACGACAACCACAAGAACTGAAGCAAGCTGAAGGTGTATCACCATCACAGTCCTCCCTCACAGTAGTCACACAAATCTTGTTATAATAGACAATCAAGAAGTCGCCATGCTAAGATCCCAAAGGACCAGCGCACCAGAACAGCAACCGTCGTTGCTGAAGAGAAGTGTAGATTAGAAGGATTCAACCTAAAGACACACGAACACGGACGGAGGAATACCCGATCCATACAGATCCATCAAAGACAAACACCAACCGAATCCAGCGAGATCCGTTGGAGACACCTCCACACACCCTTCGATGACGCTAAATAGACCACCAGGGAAGGGTCGAGGCGAAGAGAACCTTATTCCATCATCAAGGAGCCACCACCTCCTCGTCTTCTTTATCAGGACAAACCATAAACAAACTCAAAAAACACCTAAAATGAAGTAGATGCCTCCCACCGCAAAGGTCCGGATCTATTGTGCCTCCATAGACCAAGGCCACAAGAGGCAAGGTAGATTGGCGGCGGTAGCAACGGTGGCGTGAGGCGTGGAAACCCTAGTTTCTATAGTCGCTCGTGGGGTCTTGCTATCTTATGATCATAATATTTGCAGCTTAGCAAACAAAATTGTTTTTCAGTTTTTCAAAACTGTGATGATAAAAGGTCATACGTATGGACTACAAAAAAGAAAGGTGCACACATGAATTTTGGTAAAAGAAAGCAATCATTTCCTCTATGTATTTACTCTGACCATAGTTTAAGAAACTAGTGACCAAACTCATGAGGTTGTTGGTTTAAGGTGCTCAAGTCCTATTTAGGCTACAAAAATATATTTCATACTAATATAGTCGAAAACATGGGTCAAATAAAGATTGCTGGTTCTTTCTGTCTAATGGTAGCACTGTCTGCATACATTAAGAGGCCGCAAACGTTGTTGATCTTGGCTTTTTTTTGTTCGACCACAGTCTGGCATTGTTTTTAACTATGATTGTGACTTAAAAATCTTGTTTACATTAGCGTACTGTAATTTACTATAGCTCACACAATTGATTATTTTGTCTCAACTTCAATATTACTTTATTTTTGTACCAAATGTTGAATGTATATTATCAACATAAATTTTTATATCATTGATATTTTATATATATAAATTTATATGTATGAATTTTACCAAGTTACTATATTTGTTTAGAGCTATTAGTTACTACATGATGATACTATCATATGTCAGAATTGGGTTCAACACTTGACATCAGTTATATAGACTTCGAAAGAAAAGTTATATAGGCTTGCCCATACTCACAAGACACATGCCCCATCTCAGTGAAGATCTTTAGTAGGCCCAACCAAAATACTCGCCATAACAATCAGACATGCGCAAGTCCATAGCATGCCGGGAGCTATGTCCCGTTTGTTGGGAGATCTAGCTACGTCTAGGCGCCCCTATGTGTCGCTTTAAGCGAGACAGGGGGAAAGCCGAGAACAACTAATTGGCGAGCGCTTCTTCGGGGACCTCGCAACAATCACTATCAGGCGCCACCACTTGATGCATACTTAGCCGCCGTCACAGGCTCAACATGAAGAGAGTCAGGGACGAGGTGGCGGAGCAGGAGGAGGCGTCTCGTGCGGAGGGGATGGGAAACCTTGTGCCTCATCATCAACAGTTCGGCCAGTACCCGCAAGGCATGTGGGGAAGCCAGCAGAGAGGCGCGTCGCCAACAAACTTCTTGCCTCCACTGTGAGGGTACGCGCCCTTGGCTGAGTACGTCGACGACGACGTGCTTGGTGGCTTCAACCCCAACATCACCTTCCCACTTGGATCGGTGCCCCCCCCAGCCTTCAACCTCGACCCGTGCACGCCATCCCCCGTGTCAACCGCCGGCCTCAACACCCAGTATAGCTACTCGCCGCAGGTGTACTCTGTCTTGCCTGCACCCACAGTTCAGCACCACCGACACCGATGGACGAGATCATCACCAATGGCTCAGTGACCGCCGCTTCCTCCCCTGGGTTGCACACGCAAGACGAAACGCTGGACACCGACGTCGATATGGAGGATGCCGAGTTCGACGATGCCGAGAAGGAGTAATTGGAGGAGAAAGAACCAACGGAGGTGAAGCCACCGGCCAAAGGGAGAAAGAAGAAGAAGAGGTCGGCTAACGCTAGGCCGGGTGAGCCTCACATCAAGTGGATGCCAAAGGAAGATGAGTGCCTCGCCGAAGAATGGAAGACCGTCAGCCTCGACCTGATCACCGGCGCGGGTTAGAACTCCACCACCTACTGGAGCAGGATCAAGACGGTGTTCGACGAGCGGAAGATGGTCGACCCTGACTTCGTCGGCATCCACATGGATCACGAAGAGAAGGCTATGGCGAACCATTTGGCGGCCATCCAACAGGTGTGCAACAGGTGGCTGGGATTCAAGAGGAGGTCATGGCTCGCCCGGAAAGCGGTGCCAACTTCGAGCGTCAGGTATGCTCATTGCTCGCTAGCATAACTTTGCCGTGTACTTTGCCGACGCTTGTTCTTTGTCTGTGCAAATGGTTTGGATGTCGACATGTTTCGTCGGGATAACAGCGACCAAGAGTTCAAGTTCCTTCACGTGTTCACGAGGATCGAGTTGTGTGAGAAATGGACAGAGTGTCCGCTGGCTTTCGCCAAGGCCAAGGATGGTGTCTACAACCTTGACGTGCTTGCCCCAGCAGCGGCAGAAGGGCATCCCGATGGCACCAAAAAATACCAAGACGGGTACGCTATAGGGCCAAACGGCTGGAGATGTTCTTAGAGGCCAACGTCTCCAATGTGGCCATAAGCCTTGCCTTAATGCCCTTAAGGTTGACCTTAAGCAACTTAAAACATTGTGATGGTAAACCTCTAGAACCTACAGTTTCACAGAACATACACACATCTGGACCAGTCGCTCCGCCACTGCACAACACCAGCTAGCTAGGCATCCAGGACTCACCCCTGGCCTCACCCCCTTCCTCCCTCCCAACCCTAGCCGCCCCCAGCCTCACCCCCTCCCCCTTCCTTCCTCGCCGCCGCCTGAGGCAGCCGCCGGGAAAGCCCGGGTCATCAAGGATGGTGGCGGCGGGGCCTAGGATGCCCTGCCTCTGCGGGGGGAGCCCCGGATCTGGAGCGGCGGTTCTATTGGCGAGGCATGGCGGGCTAGCAGCCGTGCGGGCGGTGGATCTGGCGTCCCGGTCGCGCGGGCGACGGGATCCAATGGTCGTTAGCGTCCGGCGACGGTTTCTGTGGTGGCCGGTGCATACGATCTGGCACCTCGCCTCCTCCCTTGTTCGGCATGCGATCTGGCAGCTCAATCCGATGTGAAGATGGACGAGTGGAAGATGGCGGTGACGACACATGTGAGTGCGTCGAACCGGTTTGTGCCCCGGACCAGGTATGTGGCTCGGTCGGGGCCTCCTGCTTTAGATGTTAGGCTTAGATGAGAGGTCTGGATATTTGGGCCAGCTTGCACCCCTTCATCATCTGGATAGGAGTAATGGCAGATGTTGCTAAGATGGTGGATTCAGACATATTGTTGTACTACTTTATAAGGTCCTCGATAGTAATCAACAAAATGGTCGCATGCATCTCCCAGATACAGAGGCCGGGGGTCATCCTCCTTTTCTATAAAAAAACCTACAGTTTCCCCTAGCCATATGACCCAGTCATAAGAAATAAAAAAGAAACATTTTTATTTTCTGGCTTGCCTCTCACCGTGAGAAGGGAAGGGTGGACCTGGCGCAGTGGTAGAGCCTCTTCACTTGTGGCCTGGATGCCTGGATTCGAATCAGCCTACTTGCAGAATTATTATGCAAAGTAAAGTTGTCTAACATATTCTTCCCCAAATCCCACTGTGTGTGAAAGCTTTCGGCAATCTGCACACCCTTTCCCTCTGTGTTTGCGGACACGCCACCATGCAGTCGAGACTAGATAACCCTTCCTAATTTGTTGTTGCATGTCATCATGTACTCTGGTGTTTCGGCTATCGCAATGCTGATTCAATAACAACTACTTCCTCTGTTTTAAAATAATTAAAATTTTACATTTGTTCTAAGTCAAACTTACTTAAGTTTAAAAAGTGTGCTAACATCTACAACATCGAATACACATAGTACAAAAATATATTTAAAAGTGAATTTCAAGAGACAAATTTAGTGTTCTGGATGTTAATATATTTTTGTATACACTTGGTCAAACATAAAGAAGTTTAACTTGTGATAAACCCAAAACTTCAGTTATTTTGAAAAGGAGGTACTAGCTCAGTAGACACGAATATAGCCCGCAAAGAATTTGCGTTCTTTTTAAGAAATTGCGGGTTTCTCAAAAGAGCAGAGTCCCCCTCTCTGTTAACCTTCGAAAGCGCAGTGCAGCGGAAGCAGTGTGTTTTACCGGTCGCAGGTCGTGGGTTCGAGTCCCCGCGACGCCCTTTTTGTGATTTGTTTTCGGCACAGTAGCAGCAGGAGGGGAGGCATATCCTGTCTTACCCCTCTGTTCTATCGAGCCAAGGCTGCTAGCCCAGTGGTGCTAGTGCTGGTGGTGAACCATGGGCACCTGGGTTCGATTACCCCCAAGCCCCTTTTATTTTTGCCTATTTCCTTTTGCTATTTTTCATTGTTTGCCATATTAGTTGTTGTGGTATGCTAGGTGAGCAAGTGTGGTATTTTTTTGCCTCACAACCAGTAGATTTTTCCCTTGCTCTAGTTAGTGTGCATGAGTAGTTTGGTATGCTTATGTTAGTGAGCTAGTGCTTGTGTGTAGAGTGTATATGTGATGCAAGCTTGTGTGATATGCATGTGTAGGAGTTAGTGTTTGATGAGTGTGTGTGTAGGTGATGCTAGTATTTGTGTGTGCAAGCATCTATGTGCATGTGTGCTTGTCTGGTGCAAGCACCCAAGGAGTGTGTAGATGTAAGTCACCATGTGTATGTGTGAGTGTGTGTATGTTTGATGTAGGGAGTTGAGCTCAATAGCATGTGTAGGTACTAGTGTGTATGTGCTTGATGGATGTGTGTGTGTGTGTATGGTGATGTGCTATGGCACACATACATGAGGTCTAAACCCTCATGTCACCATTGGAGTTGTGAGTGTGTGCAATGCATGTGTAGGTGGTGAGCTAGTGTGTATCACATGTGATATGGCACTATTTGCATCAAGTGATTCCATTTAGATTTTCTTCTTAGCTTTGTGCCCATTTGTTCTATGCAAGTACCTAGGTATTATATATGTTTTTGGGGTAGAATCATCCCAGGAGTCTAATGGTGGAATCAGATTCCACTTTGGAACACTTTCTGGGAATGTCATATTTCTGTTTTGTTCAATGTTTGGAACTTGGTTCCATGTGATGTGATGAGCCTAAGAGGGTGATTCCTTGTTGTGGCAGTAGAGGGTGAACCCCTCTACAACATTGTGGTTTTGTTTTATGCTTAGGAGTTTATATGTGCAAGTTGTGCTTTGTCAAAGTAGGCATGGTGCTGAAATTATCAGCTTAGTGAAAATCACGAAGTCTGAGAAGCTGCTGATATTTTCTCCCCTTGTAGTTGAGCTTGCAAAAGTTCATGTGTTGGGAATCAGCCCTTGCACTCAACTGGAAAGTTAGAGCTTTTGTGTTTGTCTAGCTCTCTGTCAATTTTCATTCCATTTGACTTCCTGTTGATATTGTTTTGGGTGCTGTCAAAATGCTTCAAAGCATAAACAGCTAGTGAGAATCTGAGAATTTCACTAAGTCCCTGAAAACTGATATTTTTGTCCAAGTTAGCAGCTGTAGAACTTTCTGTGTGAAACTCCTTTGTATTATATTTTTGCTCATGCTTGTAGCGATTTTGAATAGCTTCTGCCACATATCTTATTTGGCACATTTGGGTGGTTGTAGGTGCTTTGCATGTAGCTCTCAAACTGCTATGATGCTGTTTAGGACGGATTGTATAGTTTTGTTGTTTTGATGCTTGTGAGTGCATAGTTGATGGTGAGGTGAGTTTGTTTGCACCACCCCATCTATGTTTGTTTTGTTTGATCATTTGGCAACCTGGGAATACCAGAAGTATGCCATTAGAGAGTGCTTGTGGTAGTTTTGATCCGTAGGACTCCATTTCTTGTTTCATTGTTTCTTGTTGATCTGGAGCTCCTTTCGCAACCTTCTTTATATGCTTTTGCATCGTTTTCTCGTGATGCACCTGTTCATGTCATCTTCATGCATGTCAAGATAGATTAGGCTGAAGTTCTGTCCAGAAGTTTGTAGTTTCTTCTCATGCATGTGCAAGTGACTAGAATAGAGATGCATGTTCATTCTCATCTCATGCATCATGTGTTTGTTGCATCATGTGGTGTTGTTGTTCATTGGATGCTATTTTTATGTTGGGTAGCACCGGGATCGGAGAGAGAGTACGTGGATCCGGGGGATTACGTGCAGGACGAACAAGAGCAGTTCCAAGCTGAAGACATCACAGGCAAGATGACATGACCTTGATATCATCTCTAGTCTTGTTGTGCCTAGATTCACGTTTCCTTCGTCATATGCTCGCTGCCTACCACTGAAATAATTGCCTCCTGATATTTCCATGAAACCCAAACACTTTCCCCTCCTAGCAAATATTGAATGGCTAAGTAGGCTTGCTCAGCTTCTAATGTTAGCGTTGCTAGTTGCAGGTGCAATTGTCTCATGTGATAACATGAGTTTGATATCATTATGTTAAATTTGTTATTTAATTAATGCACCTATATACTTGGTATATGACGGGAGGCCTATCCTTTTGCCGGGTGTTTTGTTCCGTTGTTGCCGTCATAGTTTCCGACTACCGGTGTTTGATTCCATAACTGATCGCTCCTAACACGTTTGAGGTTGTTATGGAGACCCCGTTGATAAATCGTGTAGTGTTAAGACTTGTTCGGCAGGACCCAACATTGCTTTTAATCTGCTAATCACTTAATAAATAATCTGCTTAGGAAATAGCTACCCCAAGGAATTAATTAACAACCCGGGCCAGTGCTCCTCATGAATGTTGGTCCAATCTAGAGCACTGTGTGGGGCCAACTCAGGGAAACTTGAGAGATTTCTATTAGGCCACTGTACACGTCGCTCATCCGTCGTGCCCTGAGACTGAGATACGCGACTCCTACCGGGGTTGTCGAAACGACGGGAGGTCCTGCTAGTCTTGTCTTACCTTAGCGATATATCTTGCGTATAGGAATCCTGGTGAAGCTTTGGTTCTCCCCAGAGTTGAGGTTTTCCTCTAAGGAATCTGACGAGATCATGAGATTCGTGATAGAGGATTACTTTGCGGCCCATGACCGTTTGTGATGGACTAGTTGGAGCACCCGTGCAGGGTTAATCTTTAGGAAAGTCGTGCCCGCGGTTATGTGGCAACTTGGTATATTTGTTAACATCCGGTTATAGATAACTTGAACTTAATCTAATAATACTGCCAACTGTGTGCGTAACCGTGACTGTCCCCTTCAAAGACCTCTCTTCGATCGGGAACACGGCGGGGTTATGTTTGGCGTAAGTAGGTGCTCAGGATCACTTAGTGATCAGTTAGTCTTCGCCCGCTAGCGTAGACCACCACATCAATACTTGTTCTACGTAAGTTAGCCACCATAATTACTTAGGATGCTGCAACCTAAACACTAAAACCTTCCTCACCTAATAACTTGACTAGTTTCGGTACCGAGGTCATAGATTGTTGAGTCCCTGTGACTCACAGATTACTTCAACACCCCAACAGGTACAGGTACGCCCGACACAGGTGATCCCGATGGCACACAACTGGCGTGGCAGTACGATGAGGGGAACGACCACTTGTACGTGAACTATCCAGAAGACTGAGGCGTGGTCGTGATCGTGGGCAAGCATGCAGGGTAGCATAGCCTTTTATCATGTTATGTAGTCCGTAGCGGAACTACCTTGTCTGAATAAATGTGTGATGTTAACTCTGATATTATCTATGAGATGGCAAACGATTCCCTATTTGTCATTCTTTTATTATGATGTGCTATGTTATCATGCTTGCGAAACGCTTAGATGCTCTTTTTTCCATTTTGGGGCCTTGATGACCCACAAGTATAGGGGATCAATCGTAGTCGTTTCGATAAGTAAGAGTGTCGAACCCAACGAGGAGCAAAAGGATCTGACAAGTGGTTTTCAGCAAGGTAAAGCTTTGTGTTTTGATTGCTGTCAAAAATCTTCAGAACAGAAATAGAAACTCAGGTGCAGGAATTTTCACAAAGTCCCTGAGATCTGATGGTTTTGGGAAAGTTTGTGGCCTTGTATCTTCTAGAGTTTAATTCCTTTTGCTGTGATTCTTGCTGGTGCTTGTAGTGTTCTTGGTTGGCAACAGCCACATATATTATTTGTCATGTTTGAAGACCTGTAGCTATGTTGCATGTTGCTCTCAAACAGCTAAGATGCAGATTTTGGCAGATTATGTAGTTTTGCCATTTTGTTCAAAGTATGTGCTTAATTGATGTTGTGGTGTTCTACCTTGCTCCATTTCATTCATGTTGGATTATTACATGTCTTGGCAACCTGGGAATACCAGATTTGTGCCAATTGGGAGTGTGGTGTTGAATCTTTCACGTAGAGCTTCATATCTTGTTTCGTTGATTCCCGTTGATTCGTAGCTCCGTTTGCAATGTTCTTTATATAGTTTTGCACCGTTTTTTACGAGCTGCATCTGTTCATGTCATTCTCATGCATGTCAAAATAGCTTAGTGCCCAGTTCTGTCCAGAAACTTGCTGTAGTTTATTTGGCTTGTGCTAGTGATAGAAATAGTGGTGCATGCTCAACTTTCATCTCACGCATCATGTGATTGTTGCATTTTGTGGTGCTGCTGTTCATTGGCTGTTATTCTTATGTTGGGTAGCCCCGGGAGCGGAGAACGAATACGTGGAGTCAGGAGAGTACATGCAGAACGATCCAGAACCATTCCAAGCTGAGGATATCACAGGCAAGATGATATGACCTTGATTCCATCTCTAGGCTTGTTATGTTAGTTTCGTTTCCATGTCATATTGCTCGCTGCCTACCACTAAAATTAAATTGCCTCTTCATATGCCATGAGCCCAAATACCGTTCCCCTTCCTAGCAAACTTGTATGGCTAAGTAGGCTTGCTCAGCTACTAATGTTAGCATTGTTAGTTGCAGGTGTTTTAAACTCATGTGATGACATGAGCTTGATATCATTATATTAAATTCTGTTATTTTATTTAATGCACCTATATACTTGGTTAATGACGGGAGGCCTAGCCTTTTGCCGGGTGCTTTGTTCCGTTATTGCCGCCTTAGTTACCGGTTACCGGTGTTTGATTCCATAATGATCGCTCCTAACACGTTCGGGGTTGTTATGGGGACCCTCTTGATAAATCGCGTAGTGCTAAGACTTGTCCGGCAGGACCCGACATTGGTGTTAATTTGCTAATCACTTAATAATAAACTGCATAGGGAATAGCTACCCCGAGGATTCGAATCAACAACCCGGGCCAGTGCTCCTCATGAGTGTTGGTCCAAACTGGGCAGACTATGGGGCCACCACAGGGCAACCTGAGGTTTGGTATACCTGTAGTGTGACTCATCCGGCGTGTCCTGAGACTGAGATACGCGGCTCTTATCAGGGTCGTCCACACGTCGGGAGGTCCTGCTAGCCTTGCCTTACCTTAGCGGTATATCTTGCGTATAGGAATCCCAGTGAAGCTTTGGTTTCACCCAGAGTTGAGGTTTTCCTCTAAGGAATCCGACGAGATCATGAGATTCGTGATAGAGGATGCCTTTGCGGCCTGTGTTCATTTGTGATGGACTAGTTGGAGCACCCCAACAGGGTTTAATCTTTCGGAAAGCCGTGCCCGCGGTTATGTGGCAACTTGGAATATTTTGTTAACATCCGGTATTAGAGAACTTAAACATAAACTAATAAAACTGTCAACTGTGTGCGTAACCGTGACCGTCCCCTCGAAGATCCCTCTTCGATCGGGAACACGGTGGGGTTATGAATGCCGTAGGTAGGTGTTCAGGATCACTTACTGATCAAGTTATCCCGACCGTTAGCGTAGACCACCTTCACTTCTCTTTTGCGTAAGTTAGCCACTTATTCAATCATAGGATGCAACAGCCTGATACACTTCATCCCTACCTTACCCAATAACATGACTAGTTCTGGCACCAAGGTCTTAGATTGCTGAGTCCCCGTGGCTCACGGATTCCTCCGAAACTCCCAGCAGGTACAGGTACCCCAGAGGCAGATGATCTCGACGGCACCCAGCTCGCGTGGCAGTACGACGAGGAGACAGACCGCCTTTACGTGAACTATCCAGAGGACTGAGCCGTGGTCGTGATCGTGGGCCTGCGGCGGGTAGCATAGCATTTTCCTTGTTTTGTAGTATGTACCGGAACTACCTTGTTTGTATCTGTGTTGTACTCTGATTTATTAATAAGAAGACAGTTGAATCCCAAATTGTCTACTTGTAATTATTATTCTGTGCTATGTTTACTTTCTTGCGAAACGCTTAGACGTGCTTCTTTCCTATTCGGTGGCCTCGACCCCCAGATCGGAAAGGACCGCATCTTGGTCGTTACACTACTGGAGCAGGATCAAGACGGTGTTCGACGAGCGGAAGTTGGTCGACCCTGACTTCGTCGGCATCCACATGGATCACGAAGAGAAGGCTATGGCGAACCATTTGGCAGGTGTGCAACAGGTGGCTGGGATTCAAGAGGAGGTCATGGCTCGCCCGGAAAGCGGTGCCAACTTCGAGCGTGAGGTATGTTCATTGCTCGCTAGCATAGCTTTGCCGTGTACTTTGCCGACGCTTGTTCTTTGTCTGTGCAAATGGTTTGGATGTCGACATGTTTCGTCGGGATAACAGCGACCAAGAGTTCAAGTTCCTTCACGTGTTCACGAGGATTGAGTTGTGTGAGAAATGGACAGAGTGCCCGCTCGCTTTCGCCAAGGCCAAGGACGGTGTTTACAACCTTGACGTGCTTGCCCCAGCAGCGGCAGAAGGGCATCCCGATGGCACCAAAAAAAGCCAAGACGGGTACGCTATAGGGCCAAACAGCTGGAGATGTTCTTAGAGGCCAACGTCTCCAATGTGGCCATAAGCCTTGCCTTAATGCCCTTAAGGTTGACCTTAAGCAACTTAGAACATTGTGATGGTAAACCTCTAGAACCTACAGTTTCAGAGAACATACACACATCTGGATCAGCCGCTCCGCCACTGCACAACACCAGCTAGATAGGCATCCAGGACTCACCCCCGGCCTCACCCCCTTCCTCCCTCCCAACCCTAGCCGCCCCCAGCCTCACCCCCTCCCCCTCCCTTCCTCGCCGCCGCCTGAGGCAGCCGCCGGGCAAGCCCGGGGCATCAAGGATGGTGGCAGCGGGGCCTAGGATGCCCTGCCTCTGCGGGGGGAGCCTCGGATCTGGAGCGGCGGTTCTATTGGCGAGGCATGGCGGGCTAGCAGCCGTGCGGGCGGTGGATCTGGCGTCCCGGTCGCGCGGGCGGCGGGATCCGGTGGTCGTTAGCGTCCGGCGGCGGTTACTGTGGTGGCCGGTGCGTACGATCTGGCGCCTCCCCTCCTCCCTTGTTCGGCATGCGATCTGGCGCCTCAATCCGATCTGAAGATGGACGAGTGGAAGATGGCGGTGATGACACATGTGAGTGCGTCGAACCGGTTTGTGCCCCGGACCAGGTATGTGGCTCGGTCGGGGCCTCCTGCTTTAGATGTTAGGCTTAGGTGAGAGGTCTGGATATTTGGTCCAGCTTGCACCCCTTCATCATATGGATAGGAGTAACGGCAGATGTTGCTAAGATGGTGGATTCAGACATATTGTTGTACTACTTTATAAAGTCCTCGATGGTAATCAACAAAATGGTCGCATGCATCTCCCAGATACAGAGGCCGGGGGTCATCCTCCTTTTCTATAAAAAAAACCTACAGTTTCCCCTAGCCATATGACCCAGTCATAAGAAATCAAAAAGAAACATTTTTATTTTCTGGCTTGCCTCTCACCGTGAGAAGGGAAGGGTGGACCTGGCGCAGTGGTAGAGCCTCTTCACTTGTGGCCTGGATGCCTGGATTCGAATCAGCCTACTTGCAGAATTATTATGCAAAGTAAAGTTGTCTAACATATTCTTTCCCAAATCCCACTGTGTGTGAAAGCTTTCGGCAATCTGCACACCCTTTCCCTCTGTGTTTGCGGACACGCCACCATGCAGTCGAGACTAGATAACCCTTCCTAATTTGTTGTTGCATGTCATCATGTACTCTGGTGTTTCGGCTATCGCAACGCTGATTCAATAACAACTACTTCCTCTGTTTTAAAATAATTAAAATTTTACATTTGTTCTAAGTCAAACTTACTTAAGTTTAAAAAGTGTGCTAACATCTACAACATCGAATACACATAGTACAAAAATATATTTAAAAGTGAATTGCAAGAGACAAATTTAGTGTTCTGGATGTTAATATATTTCTATATACACTTGGTCAAACATAAAGAAGTTTAACTTGTGATAAACCCAAAACTTCAGTTATTTTGAAAAGGAGGTACTAGCTCAGTAGACAAGAATATAGCCCGCAAAGAATTTGCGTTCTTTTTAAGAATTTTTATTCGTTTTCTTATTTAAAAAAATACAACACTGCGGAAATACCCGACCAACATAATACACTAGCACCTTCTAGTAGAAATGTTTGAGCAAAATACATACACGGAGAATCTCCCATTAAGCCAGTTAACAAAGATATCGGCAACAGAACAGGGAGTTATTATATTATGCTAATTAAACACTACTCAAACAGCAAATCAGGTCATATGTGCAGTATGAAATTCTAAGAAGTAATGCCGAGTGGTTTCTTCCTGATAATTGACTGGACAATTTGATTTTTGCTCTTTTTAAAATTGATCGAGTATTTTTTTTAATGAATGCAAGAATCCTGCCATCTCAAAAATCGCGGAGTTTACATTCCAATTCCCTTTAGCTTCGCTCTGTACAGCTTTGGTATGTGCCCAGCTGCGAATACACGGTCGTCGGCATATCGTCGACCTATTTCTATAGGTGCAAATATGGTCTACAGAGATCTATTCACCTAGCTGTACAATCCGGTGTAACCGTGACATTTTTGTGAGGTACCGGACAATCCAATCCAACTTTTGGCCTGTATCCCCACGGAAGACAAAAGTGCGGTAACTTTCCTCGTTTTCTTCATATCATGTTTGATGAATATAATTATATCATCCGCATGTTGTAAAATAGAGACACCTTCATCTACCAAATGTGGAATGAGACCACCTATTTGACCCTTCTCTTTAGCTCTATCAATCAGTATTGTCAACATATCTACTACTATGTTGAACAACACTGGAGACATTGAATCCCCCTGTCTTAACCCCTTATGTGTTTGAAAAAAGTGACCAATGTCATCATTAACTTTAACCCCTACACTACCTTTATAAATGAAAGTGTCAACCTGTTGTCTCCACTTTTCATTAAATCCTTTCATACGTAAGGCCTGTTGAAGAAATGACCACTTAACTTTATCATAGGCTTTTTCGAAGTTCACTTTAAAGATAACGCCATCTAGTTTCTTTGTGTGGATTTCGTGCAGCGTTTCATGTAGGACAACCACACCCTCCAGGATATGTCTCCCAGGCAACTGAATCAGCAATCTTTGTTAACCTATTGGTGGCAACTTTTGTAAAGATTTTGAAACTGACATTGAGTAAGCAAATTGGTCTAAATTGTTGAATGCGCATAGCGTCCGCCTTTTTTGGCAACAACGTAATTGTTTTAAAATTAAGGTGGAATAATTGTAGTTGGCCATTAAAAAAGTCATGAAACATAGACATGAGATCTTCCTTGATGAAATGCCAATACTTTTTATAAAATTCTGCCGGGAACCCATCTGTTCCAGGAGCTTTATTTTGTTTCATATTTGCAATAGCGTCATATACCTCTTTTTCTGCAAATGGAGTTGTTAAGACCTCATTGTCCTGTTCATTGAGTTGAGGTATACCCTGAATATCATTTTCATCCAGTGGAATCATCGTCTCATTTGATGGCCCAAATAGATTCTTATAATATTCAGAGATATATAATTTTGAATTCTCATGCCCTATTATTGTTCCTTCATCTTTCTCTAATTGGATAATTCTCTTCTTTTGATGTTTGCCATTTGCAATCATGTGAAAGAATTGGGTGTTATCATCCCCATGAACCACTTTCATCACCTTAGCTCTTAGCGACCATTTCATCTCCTTTTCTCTCAATAAATTTTGCAATTTCATCTCAGCATCGATCTTAATATTCCTTTCAGTAAGCGTTAGCTGTGTAGACTCAGCTTTGACATCAAGTTCGTCAATTATATGCATGAGTCTTTTCTTTTTCCTTTTTATAAATACCACTTTGATTTTTTGCCCATCCTCTGAGGAATTGGCGCAAATGTTGAGTGTACGCACTTAGACACAAGTCTAGGTCTTTGCTTTCACATGCATACTTTGGTGCTGGTTCATAAAAATGGTTGAAAATGATAACTTGGCAAATGTCAATCAGTGATTTTTGAAATGGCGACGGTTCTTCAACACCTTGTGCAATTTATTGCCTTGCGTATTGACAGGAGCAAGGAAGCTATGAACGATACCAAAAGCTCCGGCGAGCGAGCATATAAGGTAGTGCATACTAGAACATGGCGCTCGTACCTTGACACATCACAATTATTATTCCCTCCTTCCGTCTCAAAGAAAGGAGCAGCATGTGAGGTCTGTATACTACATTGCCCGTGACTCGTTTGTCCTTGAGAGGATGACTACTTGACTACTCAATTGTTTAGTGTACGCACTTGCCCAATGACACAAGTCTAGGTCTCACATGCATACTTTGGTGTTTATGCGTGCTGGTTCATAAAAAATGATTATAAATAATAACTTGGCAAATGTCAATCAGTCCATATTGCAATGGCTCAATCCAGACATTGATAATGATAATATGGAAATGGCTCGCAAAACTCCAAATGCAATATTGCATCGTGTATGCACATTTCCCCGAAATTGGGGCGTTAAGGCATCTTCAAAGCAGATCCTCAAACCTTTCGGAACCGTCTGGACGCAGTTTGTCATCCAATACAGTCCCCCATCGGTCCGCCCACGCGTTCGGGCATCCGTTTTACGCAAACCTAAGACAACAAAAGGAAATTTTGTGAAAGTCTGGACATTCACACAACGAACCAGGAGCCACCAAGTGTCCTCTCTCCATCCGGATGGCGAATAGCGGCATCTATTCTTTTTTTTTCTTTGACGGAAACTACTTTTAATCTTGCAAGTGTTTGGCGAAAACTATTTCTAAACCATGCAATGTTTAGCGGAAGCTATTCATAGATAGATTAGTGGTGCTAAGCATGCATCTAATTTGGAGAAGTGTGCATGTGAACGCAAGGTGTTTGTCGGAAGGTGTAGATTAGTGAGGTGTACATTAGTGAACTCAATTAATTATGTTACTAACACATAATTGAAGGGAAGGTGTCTGGCGGAAGCAACAAGTTGGTGGGAGGTGTTCTATTTTACCGCACAAGCAACGTGAAGAAGAACGTTTCGGATTTGGTGGAAGTTGTTTTATTTTACTAACACACAATTATTTCAAACTACTCGTTAACTCGTGCTACTGCACGGGCTAGGATTCTTTGGACAATTGCAAAATTGTGAATAGAGTGTTTTTTGTAAATATAATTTTGTATAAATGTTGTAGAAATTAGAAATAACAAATATTTTTATTAAATTATACTCCCTCCGTTCCTAAATATAAGTCTTTTAAGAGATTTCACTAAAGGACTACATACGGAACAAAATGAATGAATTTATACTCTAAAGTATGTCTATATACATTCGTACGTAGTCCTTTAATAAAACCTTTAAAAAGACTTATATTTAGGAACGGAGGGAGTACTATTTACTACCTATGTTCATTATATACATTTAACGGCTCCTAATTTTCACAATTACTAAATACTTTGGAAGATGGGATTTCTTGTTACTATTATTATACATATATAGTCTATGATTGTTCTACGTACCGGTTACTAATAGCATGCTCACTCTATGGTTGCGCATGCATGCATGTGGTTAAAATATTTCATTAAACATGATGCAACAATTGTTGTGTGTTGAAAGTTTATTTCGATCGCTCTTCATCGACTCGACGTTTCATACATCCATATCTAACTTACCGATACCCCTACCGGCCAAATGTTTATCATTTTAATATGCCGGTGATCTCCGCGCCTTCATAAGGGTCTCAACTCAGTTCAAGCTTCTCCTTGTAAATTTAGTATGTTAGTTGAACTTCTTGAGGTTTATTTTCTAAATTCGTTTAAGCCTTATTTGTATTTTCAATAATTCTATATTTCTAGTTTTCGGATTGAATCATTCTTTTGCTTGACTATGATCTTCTACGACATCCTTGTATTTTAAGTTTCAGTATTGATATTTGAAAGTTATTTTGAATATTCTAAAAGCTCACACTTATGTTGTCCCAAAATTTCTAGGAATTATTAGATGTCTGCTGGTACGATTTTAAATTTTACTTTGTACATTTCCCTAAAAATCATCCTTCTTATATCCCAAGTGAGCCATTGAGAAAATTTATGATGCTATTTTTCTTTAGGCGATGACGGCTAGCTAACATGTATCCTAGACAATGATATATAGCATTACCGGCGGAGAACTTGTTAGCTACTATTAATGTTTTTTCTTTTCTTAATTTGGTCTTCACATTATTTTGGTCTTATTTCTTCATTATTAAACTTAAGTGACATCCCCGGACTTCTGAAACACATTTGGTTTTGACGCGCTTGAACAATTTAGCAATATTTTTTTTAAATATAATCATGGATTTTTTATTAATATATTTGCGACATAAATTTCAGCAAATTTTATTTTTCTATTTTCAGAAAATCACGTGCGTGTCCGAAATGAATTTGAGAGTGTGGGTGTTTTGTAGACCGGATTGCTTTTTTTATTACATGCAGATATCATTTTAGATTGTGCGTGTGGCGATATCTGGGTGAGGAAAAATTGGTCACGTACCTTGATGTGCACACCACACATTGAAATGTTGTGCGTGTCTGTCAAGAAAAAGTATTGTATGCATATCTTTAGAGCATGTACAATAAGGTACAGTCAGCAGGCTGTAAGGATTAAAATACTATATTTTTCCTGAGTTGGATGAGAGAGAAGGGAAACAGGCTCTTCTTGAAGAGCCAGCTCTAGCACGTGCTCCTAGGTGTTTTGTGAGAATGAAATATGGGCCATATATGATAAAAGTAGTACTCTTTTATAGCTAACTGTTGGAAATATGCCCTAGAGGCAATAATAAATTAGTTATTATTATATTTCTTAGTTAATGATAACGTTTATTATCCATGCTATAATTGTATTGATTGGAAACACAATACTTGTGTGGATACATAGACAAAACACTGTTCCTAGTAAGCCTCTAGTTGACTAGCTCGTTGATCAAAGATGGTCAAGGTTTCCTGGCCATAGGCAAGTGTTGTCACTTGATAACGGGATCACATCATTAGGAGAATCATGTGATGGACTAGACCCAAACTAATAGACGTAGCATGTTGATCGTGTCATTTTGTTGCTACTGTTTTCTGCGTGTCAATTATTTGTTCCTATGACCATGAGATCATATAACTCACGGACACCGGAGGAATGCTTTGTGTGTATCAAACGTCGCAATGTAACTGGGTGACTATAAAGATGCTCTACAGGTATCTCCGAAGGTGTTCGTTGAGTTAGTATGGATCAAGACTGGGATTTGTGACTCCGTGTGACGGAGAGGTATCTCGGGGCCCACTCGATAATACAACATCACACACAAGCCTTGCAAGCAATGTGACTTAGTGTAAGTTACGGGATCTTGTATTACGGAACGAGTAAATAGACTTGCCGGTAAACGAGATTGAAATAGGTATACGGATACTGACGATCGAATCTCGCGCAAGTAACATACCGAAGAACAAAGGGAATGACATACAGGATTATATGAATCCTTGGCACTGAGGTTCAAACGATAAGATCTTCGTAGAATATGTAGGATCCAATATGGGCATCCAGGTCCCGCTATTGGATATTGACCGAGGAGTCTCTCGGGTCATGTCTACATAGTTCTCGAACCCGCAGGGTCTGCACACTTAAGGTTCGACGTTGTTTTATGCGTATTTGAGTTATATGGTTGGTTATCGAATGTTGTTCGGAGTCCCTGATGAGATCACGGACGTCGGGAGGGTTTCCGGAATGGTCCGGAAACGAAGATTGATATATAGGATGACCTCATTTGATTACTGGAAGGTTTTCGGAGTTACCGGGAATGTACCGGGAATGACGAATGGGTTCCGGGAGTTCACCGGGGGGGCCCACCCACCCCGGGGAAGCCCATAGGCCTTGGGGGTGGCGCACCAGCCCTTAGTGGGCTGGTGGGACAGCCCAAGAGAGGCCTATGCGCATTGGGAAGAAAATCAAAGAGGAAAGGAATAAAAAGAGGAGGTGGGAAAGGGAAGAAGGACTCCACCTTCCAAACCAAGTAAATTTCGGTTTGGGAGGGGGAGACCTTCCCCCTTGGGCTCGGCCGACCCCTTGGGAGTCCTTGGACCCCAAGGCAAGGTCCCCCCTCCTCCTCCTATATATAGTGGGGTTTTAGGGCTGATTTGAGGCAACTTTTGCCACGGCAGCCCGACCACATATCTCCACGGTTTTACCTCTAGATCGCGTTTCTGCGGAGCTCGGGCGGAGCCCTGCTGAGACGAGATCATCACCAACCTCCGGAGCGCCGTCACGCAGCCGGAGAACTCTTCTACCTCTCCTCTCTCTTGCTGGATCTAGAAGGCCGAGATCATCGTCGAGCTGTATGTGTGCTGAACGCAGAGGTGCCGTCCGTTCGGCACTAGATCGTGGACTGATCGCGGCATAGTTCGCGGGGCGGATCGAGGGACGTGAGGACGTTCCACTACATCAACCGCGTTCACTAACGCTTCTGCTGTACGGTCTACAAGGGTACGTAGATCACTCATCCCCTCTCGTAGACGGACATCACCATGATAGATCTTCCTGCGCGTAGGAAAAATTTTGTTTCTCATGCGACGGAAAATTTTTGTTTCCCATGCGACGTTCCCCAACACTAACTATTGTACAACCTAACTATAAGGTGGGCTATAAGACTGCTTATAGCCAGTAGTTGGCTATACTATTAACCATGCTCTTAGCAGACTGGACAACGTTGGTACTTGGGTTGATTCGTGATACATAGAGAGTATAGCAATGAGAATGACGTTTTGGTGGCCGAGATACCCGAAGGCCGGAATCCTGCGCCGTGCAACATAGCAACGAGATCTGTGCTAGTCTCTTCCTTGCTTTTATACATTGTCTGATAAACTGAAATACATGCTGCCATGAGCAGGCGTGCCATCATTGTACATGGGCCTTGGGCTTAAGCACGTACTGTGCCTGCTGTGCTGTTTGAAAAAATCATATGCAGCTGGCCGGCTAGGTTGGACTGGTGTTGTATTAATTTCGGTTTGATGGGCACATCTATCGCTGCAGTGAGATAACTTCACAAAGTGTTGCTTCTTTTTCCCTGGTTAGGCCAGTCACCCCCCTTTCCGTGTGCAGGTTGCCGAAGCGTCCATTCGTTATGGATGATCTCGAGTTCTTCTTTGAACCCACTAGACATATATACCTTTTGAAGAAAACATATTTCACTAATTGCAAGGATAAAAGTGTCAAGTACATATAAAGTTTTTCTTCAAATTTTGAAATTGGTCACATATTACTAAAATATACGGTGATCACTTCTAAAATATATGCTAAAAAATTTCTTGATCCACGTTGTACATTATTCTCAATACATAGCTACCTATTTATTAAGAATGTGATGAACAGATTTGAAACTACACAATGATTTTCTTTAAATATGCGTTGAACACTTTGTAAAAGTACGCGATGCATAACTTTAAAATATATGACCAACTTTTCTTTAACGTGTTGAACATTTTTTTTCAATACACGATGAATCATTTTCAAAATACACATTGAACAGTTTTTAAAAATGTGATGGACATTTTTTTACAACAAAAATGGACACTTTGCAAAACAACGTGACAAACTTTTTTAAAATGTGAGTCATACATTTTCTGCACGATGAACATTTTAACATATATTAAAAAAAGAAATAACAGAAAACAAAATGGGAAATTTAACAAAGAAACGGACATTTGTTGTAATGCCTTACAGTACAATACGAGGAAACTTTTCTTGTGGTTGCAACACATGCCGAGCAACACCGCCGCAGTCAAAGAGCCCCCACGCCCCCCAAACACTTGTGCGGGGAAAAGTCGACCAGCCGTCGGCAGCGGTACATAGGCAGGGCCCGGTGGACCACGTTGACGACGACAAAAAGGTAGGACGAAGGGGAGGGAAGCTGGAGGAGCGCTCGGCGGGGGGGGGGGGGGGGGGGGGTCGTCCGTCGCCCGAGAGGCGAGTAGAGCGGAAGCCGGGGGGAGTCATAGCTCAATACAACGAATATTAGATCTAATAAAAATTGCATCTAGATTCATAGACCACCTAGTAATGACTACAAGCACTAAAGCGAGTCAATGACCCACCGTCATCATCACCGCCCCCCTCTCGCCGGAGCTGGACGAAAATTATTGTAGTAGACAATTGAACTGTCGCCGTGCTAAGACCCCTAGAACAACAACCATCACCGATGAAGAAACACGTAGATCGAAAGCACGAAATTGAAGACACCCGAACATCGACAAACGAAAAATGGATCCGAATAGATCCACCAAAGACAACCATTGATCGAATTCTACGAGATCCGTCGGAGACACAAGCCCTCCGATGATGCTAGACAAACCACCAAAAAGGGGTCTAGCCGAGGAAAAGGCTTATACCATTTTCAGAAAGTCGTCGTCATTTCATCTTCATGAGCAGTACACAAATCCTAACAAAATTAAAAGAAAAATCTAAAAATAAAACCTCGCGTCGACAAGTGCTAGGATCCACCACGTCTCCATGACCCTAGGGTCACTAGAGAAAGACGAGGCAGACGGGCAACAACGCCGACGACAATGCATGAACTTTTTTTTTTGGACAGTGAGAAGATTTTTTAGCAAGAGTTGAACTAATAGCATGACAGGTTTGAGAACAATAGGTTCATATGAAAAAATCACATGTTCCATTCAATTAATTCTAGGCATATATCCCTACGATTCGTCCAGCAGTAATGGATAACTTAATTGCTCGACTCAAGTAATTTTGAGCACAAATCCCAATGTTTAAAAAGTGGCTACCAAGTTTAAATGGCACATCACGAGATGGTGTGTTTTTTGTGTGTTTTTTTTGTTGTTGATGATGTTTTAGCGCCTCACATGTACTCCCGCCCATGTTCGTGAACAGCTTGGCAGGGCAGCATCATTAACATGGGCAAATACTGTGCATAAATTGAGAATACCATGGGTAGCAAAAAGGTGTCAGATTAAAATACCTAGAATAATACAGTATGTCAGCTGATCCCTACGAAGACTAACGCGCCAGATTACGGCTTGCATGGTGCTCGTCCTCCAAACGACATTTTCGGTATAGCAACGTGCTTCATGCATGCATGCATGGGTAGCTTTGCTAGTACGCTGCCCGAAAAAAAAGCTACGGTTTGATAGGTAATATTAGTTTACACGTCTCCTTCTTTGTTCTTTTTTATTTGAGGGAATGAAGGTTTCCTTCTGTTTTTTCTTGGTTCTTTTTATAACCTGGTTGTTTCTTGCCGTGTAAAACGTTGGACTCTTGGCCATGTTGGATATCTTATTTAAACCTAGGAACTTCTAATCTTGACGTGGTAGACTATATATGCATCTCATTTTTCTCTTGAAAAGAAAAACACATATCTCTTTTAACCCTAGACGTATAATTAAAATCTAGTGGCTATTTTACAGCACTTTTTAAGAATTAACATGAAGACTCGTATGATGAATCTAATTAATAAATATAAGATATAAGATTTTTCTACCTGTCTAACAATTAAGTTATTTTTTACAAACCAAAGCATATGACATTGGTAGTGATGAAACAGGAAATCGTTAGGACCAGAATTTTGTATGTTTGTGCCTAATTTATTTTACTTGGCAAGGTCTTCTTTGTGTACAATAAAATATAATTATCAGCATTTTAATCAGGTACAGGCTTAGTATTTTTTTAGTCCGCCCTGTTTCTTTTAGTTGATGCTTGAGGATGCATAACTTGTACTCGTAAATTTTTTAGGGGATGTACATGGAGAATGGCGTTTTGGCTCCCGGGAGCCATGGAGGCTGAAATGTTTGAAAAAATCAAAATTTGAAAATTTTAGTTTCAAAAAATCTGAAAAAAATACAACTAAACAAGGATGTGATTCGTGTGCGTGTAAAATTTCAGGTCGAAATACTTTAAAACGCGTTCTGTATAAAAAGACAAATTCATGGTCTGAAATGATGAATAGTAACATGTGTTAAAAGGTTTCAGATTTGTTTTTTTTTTTGCACAGCCCTCGTTTCAATGTATTTTATTCTGAAAATTTACAGACTTGTGTATTATACCTTCATCTATCAATGTATTTTTTTTCAGAATTGTTTGAAATATTAAAATACGAATTTTCATTGAATTTGAAGTTTGAATTTAAAGGCCTCCGGTGAGCTCGGGAGCCAAAAGCAATATTCGATGTACATGTTGTATTTGTTTATTTATTAAGAGGAGAGTAAGTGGTTTATTTCCATGATAATTGTGATGTGTGAGGTTTTACAGCTTGCGCCATTAATATTTCCTATAGTTTGGTACGTGCGTGTCTTTTTTTTGCATGGCAAAGGCACATACATTATTGTTGGGGAACCTAAACGTGGAAGTTTAGAACTCTTTTGTTTTATAGATAAGGACTCACCTTATTTTACGTGTGTGTTTAACCATTCATGGACGTGAGAGTTCGGACTTTTCCTTTGGGACGTGCGAGTTTAATCTTTCTACACCTACGCGACGATGAGAACTGACTTGTTTAGAGGAACTCTAGCACATCCCGTATCCCGCCTCGACCCGTAAAATAACCGTTAAATTGCGGGTTGGGGTGGAAAAAACCTGCCCGACCATATCCCACATCCCGCCACGGTCCGTAAAAAAATTTAGGGGGCGCGGCAAAATCCCGACCCCAACCCGGGAAAACGCGGGTTTTCCCCTCGCGGCTGCGGTGCCCTGCATATATGCTGAAGCGGTTGGTGGGGGACATTTCATCCCGCGCTTTCTCCCACCAACCACCTCTCCTCTCCCCCCCTGGCGCCGCCGCCGGCCACCGCCCAAGATTTCGGCGACAGCAGCCGACAGGAGCACGCCGGAAGGCCGCCACGCGCACGAGGCCTCCCCTCCCTTCCCCCTGCGTCAGCGGGCCGCCGGATTTGCAGATCTGCGGCACTTCATCCCGGGCCGCCGGATTTGTCTTTTTCCGGCCGCCGGTTGCTGCCCGAGGCGATGGAGTGGTCAGGGAGCCTCTCCCGCAGCCCAGGCAAGGGCGCGTCGCCGCATGCAGGCACGGGTTCGTTCGCCCGCCGTCGCCGAAGGTTTGCGGCCATGGACTCGTCCGGCCGTCCACCGGGCTCGGCGCTCACGCAGCGTGTTTGTGGCCTGTCGATGCCGCTCATACAGTGCGACGACTGTCGGCGCCAAGTGTTGCGGCTCACTTCGGCCACGCTGACGCACCCCGGATGGATGTTCTACAAATGCAAAAATGACGGGGTATGCAAACTATTATTTAGTTGCTAGATTATGAAACACTTAGTAACCACATTTATTTAACTTAGTTGTCAACTTAGCAACCATGTGTATAGATTTTTTGGCAACTACTCTTGATAAAACCCCACGACCATGTTTGACAACTGATTGTTGTCTTATAGCAATTTTCACTATATATGATATAAACACATGTCATAGGTTTGGTTTGTCAATGTAAATATGTCAACTTGTCATATTTACGTACAACTTTGCCAAAAAAATATTTTGTGTGATTGCTAGTTTAACTATGTCGACTTGTCATATTTACTAACAATTACCAAAAACAAAAAAGATTTCTTGTGGTCATCGGTTTTAAATATGCTGAGTTGTCATATATTTGCACGTTATGGTCCCAAAAAAGTTGTTTGTGCTTGCCCGTTGGATATGTCGAGATATCATATTTATACGCAATTTACAAAAAATATGGCGATTAAGTTATTTTTATCAGACAAGTAAGTACTTACTAATATGACAAGTAAGTGCAACAAATGTGGTAAGTATGAGCAAAAAAGAAGTTGTCGAAATATGCCGACATGAGATTTAGTTTTGAAGCTTTCGTCGAAACAAAGTCAACGATGAAAACGGATCATCGGTCAAATTAATTGTTTCAAAGATAAAACTTTTTGAATTTTGATCATTTAGAGTGAATGTGGTGACATCATTGCATGCATGCATGCATAACAAAGAGAAATGGGTTTAACCACAGGTTGTTTTTTTTGCTGCTACTTTGCACGTGGTGTGAGCCGCCACACAGGAAAACCGCTATGCGACGTGTGTAGGTTAAATTTTTTCCTTAATTCTTTATGTGCATGATTATAATTTAATAAGGTACGGTCCTTCATTTTTCTTTACTAACATGTAGGTTGGGTCAGGTTAGAGTTTTTCACCACAATTAGAGTAACGTAAATCATATGGTTAAGATAAATTGATTAAATTGATCGAACGGATAAGACAAGTTTAATGACGTGGATTAGCATGAAAGCTTCATTAGTGCCTTCTCTTTACTTATGTGTAGGTTGGGTCAGGTTAGAGTTTTTCGCCATAATTAGAGTAAGGTAAATCATATGGTTAAGATAGTTTGATTAAATTGATCGAATAAGACAAGTTTAATGACGTGGATTAGCATGAAGGCTTCATTTGTGTCTCCAATTAGTAAATATAAATATAAAGAAATATATAAAGTTGTAAAGATGGATGTGGATACTATTGGTGGATGGCACCCGTATCAGTGTTCCGACATCAGCCGGACAGATTTTCGGACAAATACTATGTCCGTTTGTGGGTCAGCGTTGAAAATGTTCTTACCATACATGCATGTCACATATCGCAGAATCCCAACAGTCATGTGCTACTCCGATAACATATTTTGAAAATAAAAATAAAATGTTCCTAACAAATTGATTTTTTTGAATTTTCACAAGACATGTGTCTACAACCTCTACAAAATCCAAATACACATGGAGAAAAAAAATCAGCATGAATGGTGTCACAAAAAGACAAAAGCAATAGTGTTTCACATCCCGTATCGTACTTGCATCCCAACATTATGGGCTAATCGTGAAGAGAGAAGAGAATGAGGATAAACGAAGAGAAAGGCCACACTGGATCGAAGAACTGATTCCACAATGTTGGAAAACAAGCTAAGATACCATACACATCAACGTCTCTCTTTTCTTTAATTATTGTACCCATCCTTACACTTTGCATATGAAACAGTCCTTAGAGTCAAGCATTGGAAGTTGACTTGGCTAAACTATATATTCATAATTTGATTCCCTAAAATCATGGTTAGAAACAACCGAATAGAATTGCTTGCTACTCTTCCTTATGTCGTTGATGTTCATAGTTGCTTCTGGAGACCACCTTTTGTTAGCTGACTTATGGAGCCCCCTTGGTAGCATTAACCACTTCAAGGGGTTCTAAAGCAACCATGATATAATTTACATTTAAATCGATTGCAAGTAAAAGAACCTCCATGAAAGTCGTGGTGGGCAAAGCATGAGTTTACGGATTAAACACCGGTCTCGGCAAAGATGATATACCAAAGGTGCTTGTATGATACTAGGGTTTGGGAGAAGAACTGTGGGGAACTAAGTTTTGTACAAATACATGGTATAACTAGAAACTCTTCTTCCTGTCAACGACGTCAAGTCTAGGTCTTTATTTTCACATGGATATTTTAGTTGTGTGTGGTGCTTCACCAAAGAATAGTTGAAATGACAACTTTGAAAATGCCAATTGGTTAATTTTGAAGTGGTTTAGTCCAGACCTTGATAAGGATATATCAAATTGGCTTGCAAAAGTTAAAGTGCAGTAATGCACAGTTTATGCACTTTAAAAAAATATGTTCCCATACATTGGTAAATATCCGGTGATCCTAACACTTAGGTGCTAGCATAAAACCATATGTTTGAAAATTAAATTAAAATGTTCCGGAAAGTACAAAATGTTTTATATTTAGTGCTAGTATAACTTTTGGGACATACAATTCATATAACATTTGTCCATTTGTCAATCGAGGGACGATGGGCATACTAGGTTTGTCTTTTTAAACTCCTCTATGTGTGAATCAAATTTGGGTTGCAAGATTTGTGGGATTTAGACTTATATATTTAAACACCCTCAATCTTTTTTCAAAGAAATACCACATCTTTTGAGAGTGTTACCATATTCTCGTAGCGCAAATAGTGCTTGATTAGGATTGGAACTCCCTCTCTCTCTCTCTATCATGTAGTCCTTACTCACAGCTAGAGACCGCTTAAAGTCTTGTCAGTGTCACTCGTTCAATAGCTAAAAAGATACTTTTGTAGTATTTTTGCATTGTTTCTTCACTTCTTAAGCCGTTTTGCTCCATACACCATTGCCACATTTACCTGGTCCAACCATTGTTGCAAAAGCCAAAGTATAACAGTGACATTTTTTTGAGGCACGAACAACCATGGCAATTTTTTGTCCCGTCTCTTGGCTTTGATAGAAGAGGACAATCTTGATCGAATAACCTTTTTTAAATGGTGACTGTTCTTCAACACCTTGCGTGTTGAACAGGGCAGGGAGTTACAAACAATACGAGAGGTAGTGGACCTATTAGAATATGTCACTCATACCTTGCCGCATCATATTTGTGGTTGCGTACTTCCAGCTCAAAGAAATGGTGAGATGTGAGGTTCCTTGCATACTACCAACATTTTAACGATGACTCATTGCTGGCTCAAAGGATGACTTCTTGACTCCTCAAGTCTTCTACGTATCAACAACGCAAAAAAATAGTTGAAAATGACTACTTGGAAAACAGAAATTGGTCGATGTTGCAATGCTTCAGTCCAAACCTCAATAACGACATATCAAATTGGCTTGCAAAAATTGAAATGCAAAAAATGCATGGTGTATGCCTTTTAAAAACATGTGTAGCCATGCGTGGCTAAATATCTGGTGATCCTAACACTTTGGCGCTACCATAAAACCATGTGCTCAAAAAATCAATTAAAATGTTTTAAAAATTCAATAATGTTATGTTTTTGGTGCAATAAATTTTGGAACATCCAATTCGTATAACATTGGTCGATTTGCCAATCTAGGGATGATGGGCATTTTAAACCCAAAAGGGGTACTTCATATTGGGTTTGTATTTTTAAACTTCTCCATGTGTAAATCAAATTTGGGTTTGAAGTTTTGTGGGATTTGGACTTATATTTAGACGCACTCAATCTTTTCCAAATAAGTACCACTTCTTTTAAGGGTGTTACCATATTCTGGTAGCGCAAATAGTGCTTGATTAGCACTCAAATGACTCTTTTCCTCACGTCGTCCTTACTCATGGCTAGAGACCGCTTAAAGACTTGTGAGTGTCACTCGTTTAGTAGCTATGAAGGTTCTTTTGAAGTCTTTTTGTGTTGTTTCTTCACATTTTAGGACGTTTTTCTCGATACACCATTGCCACATTTACGAGGTCCAAAAATTGCTGCAAAGAGCAAAGTGTAATAGTGATATTTTACTGAGGAATGAACAACCATTGCAAATTCTTGTCCCTTCTAGTGGATTGATTGAAGAGGACAATCTTGATCAACTAACCTTTTTTAGTGGTGTCCATTCTTGAACACCTTGCATACTGAACGGAGAAGGGGAGCAATGGACGATATGACAAGATGTGGATGAGCATATAAGGTAGTGCATACCAAAACATGGCGTTCGTACCTTGATGCATGGCAGTTTTGGTTGCCAGCTCAAAAAAATGGCGACATGTGAGGTTCCTCGAATACTACCAACATTTTGACAATGACCCATTGCTTGTTTGAAGGATGCCTTCTCTACTCCTCAAGTCTTTTGTCTGTCAACCGACACCAAGTATAGTTCTTTGCTTTCTTATGCATACATTATTTGTGGGAGTTCCTTACCAAAAAAAGTAGAAAATGCCAATTGGTCGATGTTGTAGTGGTTCAGTCCAAACCTCGATAACGATATATCAAATTGGCTTGCAAAAATTAAAATGCAATCACATCATGGCAGTAGAAAGAACAACAGAGGTAACCAAAATTATATCTAGGTTCATACGTCACCCGACGACAACCACAAGAACCGAAGCAAGCTGAAGGTGTATCACTATCACACTCCTCCCTCACAGTAGTCACACAAATCTTGTTATAATAGACAATCAAGAAGTCGACATCCTAAGGTCCAAAAGGACCAGCGCACCAGAACAACAACCGTCGTTGCTGAAGAGAAGTGTGGATTAGAAGGATTCAACCTAAAGAGACATGAACACGGACGGAGGTATACCCGATCCAGATCCATCGAAGACAAACACCAATTGAATCCCGCGAGATCGGTTGGAGACACCTCCACACACCCTTCGATAAAGCTAAATACACCACCAGGGAAGGGTCGAGGCGAAGAGAACCTTATTCCATCTTCAAGGATCCACCACCTCCTCGCCTTCTTTATCAGGCAAACCATAAACAAACTCAAAAAACACCTAAAATGAAGTAGATGCCTCCCACCGCAAAGGTCGGGATCCATTGTGCCTCCATAGACCAAGGCCACAAGAGGCAAGGCAGATTGGCGCTGGTGGCAACGGTGGCATGAGGCGTGGAAACCCTAGTTTCTATAGTCGCTCGTGGGGTCCTGCTATCTTCTGATCATAATATTTGCAGCTTAGCAAACAAAATTGTTTTTCAGTTTTTCAAAATTGTGAAGATAAAAGGTCATACGTATGGACTACAGAAAAGAAAGGTGCACACATGAATTTTGGTAAAAGAAAGCAATCATTTCCTCTATGTACTTACTCTGACCATAGTTTAAGAAACTAGTGACCAAACTCATGAGGTTGTCGGTTTAAGATGCTCAAGTCCGATCTAGGCTACAAAAATATATTTCATACTAATATAGTAGAAAACATGGGTCAAATAAAGATTGCTGGTTCTTTTTGTCTAATAGCAGGACTGTCTGCACACATTAAGAAGCCGCAAACGTTGTTGATCTTGGCTTTTTTCGGTTCGACCACAGTCTCGCACTATTTTTAACTATGATTGTGACTTAAAAATCTTGTTTACATTAGCTTACTGTAATTTACTATAGCTCACACAATTGATTATTTTTCCTCAACTTGAATATTACTTTATTTTTGTGCCAAATGTTGAATGTATATTATCAACATAATTTTTTATATCATTGATATTTTTTATATATAAATATATATGTACGAATTTTCACCAAGTTACTATATTTGTTTAGAGCTATTAGTTACTACATGATGATACTATCATATGTGAGAATTGGGTTCAACACATGACATTAGTTATATAGACTTCAAAAGAAAAGTTATATAGGCTTGCCCATACTCACAAGACACATGCCCCATCTCAGTGAAGATCTTTAGTAGGCCCAACCAAAATACTCGGCCATAACAATCAGACATGCACAAGTCTATAGCATGCCGGGAGCTATGTCCCGTTTGTTGGGAGATCTAGTGTAATGGCCGAGAGTGTAACTTGCCTTATTTGAAACCTTCTTGTATGTGGGTCCATCATATCAGTGCTATGAGAGTTATATTCCATGTGGTATTTCATGTGCATGCCTTGTTTTCCTTTGCATTCATGATCCATTCATCCATGCCTCTTTGTGTTTGTTGCCATTGTGAATCCATGTATGTGGTATGTGATGTGATGATGTGTGGTGCATTTGAAAGTGTGGTGCAATTATGTTAGTTTACAAATAGGTTTCAAATCTCCCCCCTTCTCTATTTCTTAAAGCTCAAGTTGCACTTGCTCCATCCCTATTTCGAAAATGTTTATATTTCAAAGTGATTTGTGGTGGATGTGATGCTAGGTTTAAAGTGTTTTGAATCCATGTTTGAGAGGGGCAAATATTCACAAAACAGTGTAATTAATTCTATTTTGTAAATATTTAGATGCTCCAAAAAAATAATTTTTCATTTTATTTAAATAGGTCATAATTCCCTTATGACCAGGGGCATTTTTGTTTATTTTAGCATCTATAGTGTTGCATGTGTATTTAGTTTTGTCTCTGTTTTGTTCTAAATAGGAAAACCCTAGTGGGTTTTCCTTTTTCTTATCTTGCGCATCCAAGTGGGCTTCCTCCCCTTGGCCGGCCCAACTTACCTCCTCGTGTAGCAGCCTGCTGCTGTAGACGGCGTCTTCCTCCTCCCTCCTTTCATCAGTTTCGTCAGACAGAGAGGCGAGACAGAGAGCGACGTCGTTCTCACGGACGTCGAGGTGGCTCCCTGTCCCTCTATTTAACATGGGCGTCCGTGCAGTGGCCTAGGGTTCCCCCCTAGCCGCCACAACTTCTTTCCCCATCTTCCTCCTCCCTCTCCCTCATCGACAGCAGGTAAGCGAGCCCCTCCTCCGCCATGGCCGTACCTTGCGGAGCTCCTCACCGTCGTTATCGTGCCCCTGCTACCTCTCCAAGCCTTCAACGAGCACGTGGGACCTCGAAGGAGCCCGTTCCCGCAGCTAGCAGGTGCAGATCGAGTCCGCTTCCACGATGTCGACGCCGTCCCGTTCTTCCTCTTCCGCTCCAACGATCTCATCCGCCTCACCTTCTTCCCCTACTTCCTCTCCGGCAGGCTCGGCTTCCTCGACGAGTGGGTGAGCACGAACCTTCCTTCCCCTTTCCCCGCTGCTAGATCTCACGTATAGGGCCGTATGCTCGCCGCCGTAGGTTCTCTGTCGCCGACGCCGCCGCGCACGTTGCCGAGTAGTTGTAGTGCATCCCCTCGCGCGTTTAGTGTTGGAATTGAACCAGGGATGTTCCGTCTTCCTCCCAGCGACGAGCTCGTGCTCCATTTGAAGTAGATCGCCGGCGTTGTGCTTCCCCTGTTCCGACCACCGTTGGGGTGTGTTAGATCCAGAGGGGTTTCTCAAAAGAGCAGAGTCCCCCTCTCTGTTAACCTTCGAAAGCGCAGCGCAGCGGAAGCAGTGTGTTTTACCTGTCGCAGGTCGTGGGTTCGAGTCCCCGCGACGCCCTTTTTGTGATTTGTTTTCGGCACAGTAGCAGCAGGAGGGGAGGCATATCCTGTCTTACCCCTCTGTTCTATCGAGCCAAGGCTGCTAGCCCAGTGGTGCTAGTGCTGGTGGTGAACCAGGGGCACCTGGGTTCGATTACCCCCAAGCCCCTTTTATTTTTGCCTATTTCCTTTTGCTGTTTTTCATTGTTTGCCATATTAGTTGTTGTGGTATGCTAGGTGAGCAAGTGTGGTATTTTTTTGCCTCACAACCAATAGATTTTTCCCTTGCTCTAGTTAGTGTGCATGAGTAGTTTGGTATGCTTCTGTTAGTGAGCTAGTGCTTGTGTGTAGGGTGTATATGTGATGCAAGCTTGTGTGATATGCATGTGTCGGAGTTAGTGTTTGATGAGTGTGTGTGTAGGTGATGCTAGTATTTGTGTGTGCAAGCATCTATGTGCATGTGTGCTTGTGTGGTGCAAGCACCCAAGGAGTGTGTAGATGTAAGTCACCATGTGTATGTGTGAGTGTGTGTATGTTTGATGTAGGGAGTTGAGCTCAATAGCATGTGTAGGTACTAGTGTGTATAAGCTTGATGGATGTGTGTGTGTGTATGGTGATGTGCTATGGCACACATACATGAGGTCTAAACCCTCATGTCACCATTGGAGTTGTGAGTGTGTGCAATGCATGTGTAGGTGGTGAGCTAGTGTGTATCACATGTGATATGGCACTATTTGCATCAAGTGATTCCATTTAGATTTTCTTCTTAGCTTTGTGCCCATTTGTTCTATGCAAGTACCTAGGTATTATATATGTTTTTGGGGTAGAATCATCCCAGGAGTCCAATGGTGGAATCAGATTCCCCTTTGGAACACTTTCTGGGAATGTCATATTTCTGTTTTGTTCAATGTTTGGAACTTGGTTCCATGTGATGTGATGAGCCTAAGAGGGTGATTCCTTGTTGTGGCAGTAGAGGATGAACCCCTCTACAACATGGTGGTTTTGTTTTATGCTTAGGAGTTTATATGTGCAAGTTGTGCTTTGTCAAAGTAGGCATGGTGCTGAAATTATTAGCTTAGTGAAAATTACTAAGTCTGAGAAGCTGCTGATATTTTCTCCCCTTGTAGTTGTGCTTGCAAAAGTTCATGTGTTGGGAATCTGCCCTTGCAATCAACTTGAAAGTTGGAGCTTTTGTGTTTGTCTAGCTCTCTGTCAATTTTCATTCCATTTGACTTCCTGTAGATATTGTTTTGGGTGCTTTCAAAATGCTTCAAAGCATAAACAGCTAGTGAGAATCTGAGAATTTCACTAAGTCCCTGAAAACTGATATTTTTGTCCAAGTTAGCAGCTGTAGAACTTTCTGTGTGAAACTCCTTTGTATTATATTTTTGCTCATGCTTGTAGAGATTTTGAATAGCTTCTGCCACATATCTTATTTGGCACATTTGGGTGGTTGTAGGTGCTTTGCATGTAGCTCTCAAACTGCTATGATGCTGTTTAGGACGGATTGTATAGTTTTGTTGTTTTGATGCTTGTGAGTGCATAGTTGATGGTGAGGTGAGTTTCTTTGCACCAACCCATCTATGTTTGTTTGTTTGATCATTTGGCAACATGGGAATACTAGAAGTATGCCATTAGAGAGTGCTTGTGGTAGTTTTGATCCGTAGGACTCCATTTCTTGTTTCATTGTTTCCTGTTGATCTGTAGCTCCTTTCGCAACGTTCTTTATATGCTTTTGCATCGTTTTCTCGTGATGCACCTGTTCATGTCATCTTCATGCATGTCAAGATAGATTAGGCTGAAGTTCTATCCAGAAGTTTGTAGTTTCTTCTCATGCATGTGCAAGTGACTAGAATAGAGATGCATGTTCATTCTCATCTCATGCATCATGTGTTTGTTGCATCATGTGGTGTTGTTGTTCATTGGATGCTATTTTTATGTTGGGTAGCACCGGGATCGGAGAGAGAGTACGTGGATCCGGGGGAGTACGTGCAGGACGAACAAGAGCAGTTCCAAGCTGAAGACATCACAGGCAAGATGACATGACCTTGATATCATCTCTAGTCTTGTCGTGCCTAGATTCACGTTTCCTTCGTCATATGCTCGCTGCCTACCACTGAAATAATTGCCTCCTGATATTTCCATGAAACCCAAACACTTTCCCCTCCTAGCAAATATTGAATGGCTAAGTAGGCTTGCTCAGCTTCTAATGTTAGCGTTGCTAGTTGCAGGTGCAATTGTCTCATGTGATAACATGAGTTTGATATCATTATGTTAAATCTGTTATTTAATTAATGCACCTATATACTTGGTATATGACGGGAGGCCTATCCTTTTGCCGGGTGTTTTGTTCCGTTGTTGCCGTCATAGTTTCCGACTACCGGTGTTTAACTGATCGCTCCTAACACGTTCGAGGTTGTTATGGAGACCCCCTTGATAAACCGTGTAGTGTTAAGACTTGTCCGGCAGGACCCAACGTTGGCTTTAATCTGCTAATCACTTAATAAATAATCTGCTTAGGAAATAGCTACCCCGAGGAATTAATTAACAACCCGGGCCAGTGCTCCTCATGAATGTTGGTCCAAACTAGAGCACTGTGTGGGGCCAACTCAGGGCAACTTGAGAGATTTCTATCAGGCCACTGTACGCGTCGCTCATCCGTCGTGCCCTGAGACTGAGATACGCGACTCTTACCGGGGTTGTCGGCACGACGAGAGGTCCTGCTAGTCTTGTCTTACCTTAGCGATATATCTTGCGTATAGGAATCCCGGTGAAGCTTTGGTTCTCCCCAGAGTTGAGGTTTTCCTCTAAGGAATCTCATGAGATCACGAGATTCGTGATAGAGGATTACTTTGTGGCCCGCGGTTATGTGGCAACTTGGTATATTTGTTAACATCCGGTTATAGATAACTTGAACTTAATCTAATAATACTGCCAACTGTGTGCGTAACCGTGACTGTCCCCTTCAAAGACCTCTCTTCGATCGGGAACACGGCGGGGTTATGTTTGGCGTAAGTAGGTGCTCAGGATCACTTAGTGATCAGTTAGTCTTCGCCCGCTAGCGTAGACCACCACATCAATACTTGTTCTACGTAAGTTAGCCACCATAATTACTTAGGATGCTGCAACCTAAACACTGAAACCTTCCTCACCTAATAACTTGACTAGTTTCGGTACCGAGGTCATAGATTGTTGAGTCCCTGTGACTCACAGATTACTTCAACACCCCAACAGGTACAGGTACGCCCGACACAGGTGATCCCGATGGCACGCAGCTGGCGTGGCAGTACGATGAGGGGAACGACCGCTTGTACGTGAACTATCCAGAAGACTGAGGCGTGGTCGTGATCGTGGGCAAGCATGCAGGGTAGCATAGCCTTTTCTCATGTTATGTAGTCCGTAGCGGAACTACCTTGTCTGAATAAATGTGTGATGTAAACTCTGATATTATCTATGAGATGGCAAACGATTCCCTATTTGTCATTCTTTTATTATGATGTGCTATGTTATCATGCTTGCGAAACGCTTAGATGCGCTTTTTTCCATTTTGGGGCCTTGATGACCCACAAGTATAGGGGATCAATCGTAGTCCTTTCGATAAGTAAGAGTGTCGAACCCAACAAGGAGCAAAAGGATCTGACAAGTGGTTTTCAACAAGGTAAAGCTTTGTGTTTTGATTGCTGTCAAAAATCTTCAGAACAGAAACAGAAACTCAGGTGCAGGAATTTTCACAAAGTCCCTGAGATCTGATGGTTTTGGGAAAGTTTGTGGCCTTGTATCTTCTAGAGTTTAATTCCTTTTGCTGTGATTCTTGCTGGTGCTTGTAGTGTTCTTGGTTGGCAACAGACACATATATTATTTGTCATGTTTGAAGACCTGTAGCTATGTTGCATGTTGCTCTCAAACAGCTAAGATGCAGATTTTGACAGATTATGTAGTTTTGCCATTTTGTTCAAAGTATGTGCTTAATTGATGTTGTGGTGTTCTACCTTGCTCCATTTCATTCATGTTGGATTATTACATGTCTTGGCAACCTGGGAATACCAGATTTGTGCCAATTGGGAGTGTGGTGTTGAATCTTTCACGTAGAGCTTCATATCTTGTTTCATTGATTTCCGTTGATCCGTAGCTCCATTTGCAATGTTCTTTATATGGTTTTGCACCGTTTTTTACGAGATGCATCTGTTCATGTCATTCTCATGCATGTCAAAATAGCTTAGTGCCCAGTTCTGTCCAGAAACTTGTTGTAGTTTATTTGGCTTGTGCTAGTGATAGAAATAGTGGTGCATGCTCAACTTTCATCTCACGCATCATGTGATTGTTGCATTTTGTGGTGCTGCTGTTCATTGGCTGTTATTCTTATGTTGGGTAGCCCCGGGAGCGGAGAACGAATGCGTGGAGTCAGGAGAGTACGTGCAGAACGATCCAGAACCATTCCAAGCTGAGGATATCACAAGGAAGATGATATGACCTTGATTCCATCTCTAGGCTTGTTATGTTAGTTTCGTTTCCATGTCATATTGCTCGCTGCCTACCACTAAAATTAAATTGCCTCTTCATATGCCATGAGCCCAAATACCGTTCCCCTTCCTAGCAAACTTGTATGGCTAAGTAGGCTTGCTCAGCTACTAATGTTAGCATTGTTAGTTGCAGGTGTTTTAAACTCATGTGATGACATGAGCTTGATATCATTATATTAAATTATGTTATTTTATTTAATGCACCTATATACTTGGTTAATGACAGGAGGCCTAGCCTTTTGCCGGGTGCTTTGTTCCGTTATTGCCGCCTTAGTTACCGGTTACCGGTGTTTGATTCCATAATGATCGCTCCTAACACGTTCGGGGTTGTTATGGGGACCCTCTTGATAAATCGCGTAGTGCTAAGGCTTGTCCGGCAGGACCCGACATTGGTGTTAATTTGCTAATCACTTAATAATAAACTGCATAGGGAATAGCTACCCCGAGGATTCTAATCAACAACCCGGGCCAGTGCTCCTCATGAGTGTTGGTCCAAACTGGGCAGACTATGGGGCCACCACAGGGCAACCTGAGGTTTGGTATACCTGTAGTGTGACTCATCCGGCGTGTCCTGAGACTGAGATACGCGGCTCTTATCAGGGTCGTCGACACGTCGGGAGGTCCTGCTAGCCTTGCCTTACCTTAGCGGTATATCTTGCGTATAGGAATCCTAGTGAAGCTTTGGTTTCACCCAGAGTTGAGGTTTTCCTCTAAGGAATCCGACGAGATCACGAGATTCGTGATAGAGGATGCCTTTGCGGCCTGTGTTCGTTTGTGATGGACTAGTTGGAGCACCCCTGCAGGGTTTAATCTTTTGGAAAGCCGTGCCCGCGGTTATGTGGCAACTTGGAATATTTTGTTAACATCCGGTATTAGAGAACTTAAACATAAACTAATAAAACTGTCAACTGTGTGCGTAACAGTGACCGTCCCCTCGAAGATCCCTCTTCGATCGGGAACACGGTGGGGTTATGAATGCCGTAGGTAGGTGTTCAGGATCACTTACTGATCAAGTTATCCCGACCGTTAGCGTAGACCACCTTCACTTCTCTTTTGTGTAAGTTAGCCACTTATTCAACCATAGGATGCAGCAGCCTGATACACTTCATCCCTACCTTACCCAATAACATGACTAGTTATGGCACCAAGGTCTTAGATTGCTGAGTCCCCGTGGCTCACGGATTCCTCCGAAACTCCCAGCAGGTACAGGTACCCCACAGGCAGATGATCCCGACGGCACCCAGCTGGCATGGCAGTACGACGAGGAGACAGACCGCCTTTACGTGAACTATCCAGAGGCAGATGATCCTTGTTTTGTAGTCCGTACCGGAACTACCTTGTTTGTATCTGCGTTGTACTCTGATTTATTAATAAGAAGACAGTTGAATCCCAAATTGTCTACTTGTAATTATTATTCTGTGCTATGTTTACTTGCTTGCGAAATGCTTAGACGTGCTTCTTTCCTATTCGGTGGCCTCGACCCCCAGATCGGAAAGGACCGCATCTTGGTCGTTACACTACTGGAGCAGGATCAAGACGGTGTTCGACGAGCGGAAGTTGGTCGACCCTGACTTCGTCGGCATCCACATGGATCACGAAGAGAAGGCTATGGCGAACCATTTGGCGGCCATCCAACAGGTGTGCAACAGGTGGCTGGGATTCAAGAGGAGGTCATGGCTCGCCCGGAAAGCGGTGCCAACTTCGAGCGTGAGGTATGCTCATTGCTCTCTAGCATAGCTTTGCCGTGTACTTTGCCGACGCTTGTTCTTTGTCTGTGCAAATGGTTTGGATGTCGACATGTTTCGTCGGGATAACAGCGACCAAGAGTTCAAGTTCCTTCACGTGTTCACGAGGATCGAGTTGTGTGAGAAATGGACAGAGTGTCCGCTCGCTTTCGCCAAGGCCAAGGACGGTGTCTACAACCTTGACGTGCTTGCCCCAGCAGCGGCAGAAGGGCATCCCGATGGCACCAAAAAAAGCCAAGACGGGTACGCTATAGGGCCAAACGGCTGGAGATGTTCTTAGAGGCCAACGTCTCCAATGTGGCCATAAGCCTTGCCTTAATGCCCTTAAGGTTGACCTTAAGCAACTTAAAACATTGTGATGGTAAACCTCTAGAACCTACAGTTTCAGAGAACATACACACATCTGGACCAGCCGCTCCGCCACTGCACAACACCAGCTAGCTAGGCATCCAGGACTCACCCCCGGCCTCACCCCCTTCCTCCCTCCCAACCCTAGCCGCCCCCAGCCTCACCCCCTCCCCCTCCCTTCCTCGCCGCCGCCTGAGGCAGCCGCCGGGCAAGCCCGGGGCGTCAAGGATGGTGGCGGCGAGGCCTAGGATGCCCTGCCTCTGCGGGGGGAGCCTCGGATCTGGAGCGGCGGTTCTATTGGCGAGGCATGGCGGGCTAGCAGCCGTGCGGGCGGTGGATCTGGCGTCCCGGTCGCGCGGGCGGCGGGATCCGATGGTCGTTAGCGTCCGGCGGCGGTTCCTGTGGTGGCCGGTGCGTACGATCTGGCGCCTCCCCTCCTCCCTTGTTCGGCATGCGATCTAGCGCCTCAATCCGATCTGAAGATGGACGAGTGGAAGATGGCGGTGACGACACATGTGAGTGCGTCAAACCGGTTTGTGCCCCGGACCAGGTATGTGGCTCGGTCGGGGCCTCCTGCTTTAGATGTTAGGCTTAGGTGAGAGGTCTGGATATTTGGTCCAGCTTGCACCCCTTCATCATATGGATAGGACTAACGGCAGATGTTGCTAAGATGGTGGATTCAGACATATTGTTGTACTACTTTATAAGGTCCTCGATGGTAATCAACAAAATGGTCGCATGCATCTCCCAGATACAGAGGCCGGGGGTCATCCTCCTTTTCTATAAAAAAACCTACAGTTTCCCCTAGCCATATGACCCAGTCATAAGAAATAAAAAAGAAACATTTTTATTTTCTGGCTTGCCTCTCACCGTGAGAAGGGAAGGGTGGACCTGGCGCAGTGGTAGAGCCTCTTCACTTGTGGCCTGGATGCCTGGATTCGAATCAGCCTACTTGCAGAATTATTATGCAAAGTAAAGTTGTCTAACATATTCTTCCCCAAATCCCACTGTGTGTGAAAGCTTTTGGCAATCTGCACACCCTTTCCCTCTGTGTTTGCGGACACGCCACCATGCAGTCGAGACTAGATAACCCTTCCTAATTTGTTGTTGCATGTCATCATGTACTCTGGTGTTTCGGCTATCGCAACGCTGATTCAATAACAACTACTTCCTCTGTTTTAAAATAATTAAAATTTTACATTTGTTCTAAGTCAAACTTACTTAAGTTTAAAAAGTGTGCTAACATCTACAACATCGAATACACATAGTACAAAAATATATTTAAAAGTGAATTGCAAGAGACAAATTTAGTGTTCTGGATGTTAATATATTTCTATATACACTTGGTCAAACATAAAGAAGTTTAACTTGTGATAAACCCAAAACTTCAGTTATTTTGAAAAGGAGGTACTAGCTCAGTAGACAAGAATATAGCCCGCAAAGAATTTGCGTTCTTTTTAAGAATTTTTATTCGTTTTCTTATTTAAAAAAATACAACACTGCGGAAATACCCGACCAACATAATACACTAGCACCTTCTAGTAGAAATGTTTGAGCAAAATACATACACGGAGAATCTCCCATTAAGCGAGTTAACAAAGATATCGGCAACAGAACAGGGAGTTATTATATTATGCTAATTAAACACTACTCAAACAGCAAATCAGGTCATATGTGCAGTATGAAATTCTAAGAAGTAATGCCGAGTGGTTTCTTCCTGATATTTGACTGGACAATTTGATTTTTGCTCTTTTTAAAATTGATCGAGTATTTTTTTTAATGAATGCAAGAATCCTGCCATCTCAAAAATCGCGGAGTTTACATTCCAGTTCCCTTTAGCTTCGCTCTGTACAGCTTTGGTATGTGCCCAGCTGCGAATACACGGTCGTCGGCATATCGTCGACCTATTTCTATAGGTGCAAATATGGTCTACAGAGATCTATTCACCTAGCTGTACAATCCGGTGTAACCGTGACATTTTTGTGAGGTACCGAACAATTCAATCCAACTTTTGGCATGTATCCCCACGGAAGACAAAAGTGCGGTAACTTTCCTCGTTTTCTTCATATCATGTTTGATGAATATAATTATATCATCCGCATGTTGTAAAATAGAGACACCTTCATCTACCAAATGTGGAATGAGACCACCTATTTGACCCTTCTCTTTAGCTCTATCAATCAGTATTGTCAACATATCTACTACTATGTTGAACAACACTGGAGACATTGAATCCCCCTGTCTTAACCCCTTATGTGTTTGAAAAAAGTGACCAATGTCATCATTAACTTTAACCCCTACACTACCTTTATAAATGAAAGTGTCAACCTGTTGTCTCCACTTTTCATTAAATCCTTTCATACGTAAGGCCTGTTGAAGAAATGACCACTTAAATTTATCATAGGCTTTTTCGAAGTTCACTTTAAAGATAACGCCATCTAGTTTCTTTGTGTGGATTTCGTGCAGCGTTTCATGTAGGACAACCACACCCTCCAGGATATGTCTCCCAGGCAACTGAATCAGCAATCTTTGTTAACCTATTGGTGGCAACTTTTGTAAAGATTTTGAAACTGACATTGAGTAAGCAAATTGGTCTAAATTGTTGAATGCGCATAGCGTCCGCCTTTTTTGGCAACAACGTAATTGTTTTAAAATTAAGGTGGAATAATTGTAGTTGGCCATTAAAAAAGTCATGAAACATAGACATGAGATCTTCCTTGATGAAATGCCAATACTTTTTATAAAATTCTGCCGGGAACCCATCTGGTCCAGGAGCTTTATTTTGTTTCATATTTGCAATAGCGTCATATACCTCTTTTTCTGCAAATGGAGTTGTTAAGACCTCATTCTCCTGTTCATTGAGTTGAGGTATACCCTGAATATCATTTTCATCCAGTGGAATCATCGTCTCATTTGATGGCCCAAATAGATTCTTATAATATTCAGAGATATATAATTTTGAATTCTCATGCCCTATTATTGTTCCTTCATCTTTCTCTAATTGGATAATTCTCTTCTTTTGATGTTTGCCATTTGCAATCATGTGAAAGAATTGGGTGTTATCATCCCCATGAACCACTTTCATCACCTTAGCTCTTAGCGACCATTTCATCTCCTTTTCTCTCAATAAATTTTGCAATTTCATCTCAGCATCGATCTTAATATTCCTTTCAGTAAGCGTTAGCTGTGTAGACTCAGCTTTGACATCAAGTTCGTCAATTATATGCATGAGTCTTTTCTTTTTCCTTTTTATAAATACCACTTTGATTTTTTGCCCATCCTCTGAGGAATTGGCGCAAATGTTGAGTGTACGCACTTAGACACAAGTCTAGGTCTTTGCTTTCACATGCATACTTTGGTGCTGGTTCATAAAAATGGTTGAAAATGATAACTTGGCAAATGTCAATCAGTGATTTTTGAAATGGCGACGGTTCTTCAACACCTTGTGCAATTTATTGCCTTGCGTATTGACAGGAGCAAGGAAGCTATGAACAATACCAAAAGCTCCGGCGAGCGAGCATATAAGGTAGTGCATACTAGAACATGGCGCTCGTACCTTGACACATCACAATTATTATTCCCTCCTTCCGTCTCAAAGAAAGGAGCAGCATGTGAGGTCTGTATACTACATTGCCCGTGACTCGTTTGTCCTTGAGAGGATGACTACTTGACTACTCAATTGTTTAGTGTACGCACTTGCCCAATGACACAAGTCTAGGTCTCACATGCATACTTTGGTGTTTATGCGTGCTGGTTCATAAAAAATGATTATAAATAATAACTTGGCAAATGTCAATCAGTCCATATTGCAATGGCTCAATCCAGACATTGATAATGATAATATGGAAATGGCTCGCAAAACTCCAAATGCAATATTGCATCGTGTATGCACATTTCCCCGAAATTGGGGCGTTAAGGCATCTTCAAAGCAGATCCTCAAACCTTTCGGAACCGTCTGGACGCAGTTTGTCATCCAATACAGTCCCCCATCAGTCCGCCCACGCGTTCGGGCATCCGTTTTACGCAAACCTAAGACAACAAAAGGAAATTTTGTGAAAGTCTGGACATTCACACAACGAACCAGGAGCCACCAAGTGTCCTCTCTCCATCCGGATGGCGAATAGCGGCATCTATTCTTTTTTTTTTCTTTGACGGAAACTACTTTTAATCTTGCAAGTGTTTGGCGAAAACTATTTCTAAACCATGCAATGTTTAGCGGAAGCTATTCATAGATAGATTAGTGGTGCTAAGCATGCATCTAATTTGGAGAAGTGTGCATGTGAACGCAAGGTGTTTGTCGGAAGGTGTAGATTAGTGAGGTGTACATTAGTGAACTCAATTAATTATGTTACTAACACATAATTGAAGGGAAGGTGTCTGGCGGAAGCAACAAGTTGGTGGGAGGTGTTCTATTTTACCGCACAAGCAACGTGAAGAAGAACGTTTCGGATTTGGTGGAAGTTGTTTTATTTTACTAACACACAATTATTTCAAACTACTCGTTAACTCGTGCTACTGCACGGGCTAGGATTCTTTGGACAATTGCAAAATTGTGAATAGAGTGTTTTTTGTAAATATAATTTTGTATAAATGTTGTAGAAATTAGAAATAACAAATATTTTTATTAAATTATACTCCCTCCGTTCCTAAATATAAGTCTTTTAAGAGATTTCACTAAAGGACTACATACGGAACAAAATGAATGAATTTATACTCTAAAGTATGTCTATATACATTCGTACGTAGTCCTTTAATAAAACCTCTAAAAAGACTTATATTTAGGAACGGAGGGAGTACTATTTACTACCTATGTTCATTATATACATTTAACGGCTCCTAATTTTCACAATTACTAAATACTTTGGAAGATGGGATTTCTTGTTACTATTATTATACATATATAGTCTATGATTGTTCTATGTACCGGTTACTAATAGCATGCTCACTCTATGGTTGCGCATGCATGCATGTGGTTAAAATATTTCATTAAACATGATGCAACAATTGTTGTGTGTTGATAGTTTATTTCGATCGCTCTTCATCGACTCGACGTTTCATACATCCATATCTAACTTACCGATACCCCTACCGGCCAAATGTTTATCATTTTAATATGCCGGTGATCTCCGCGCCTTCATAAGGGTCTCAACTCAGTTCAAGCTTCTCCTTGTAAATTTAGTATGTTAGTTGAACTTCTTGAGGTTTATTTTCTAAATTCGTTTAAGCCTTATTTGTATTTTCAATAATTCTATATTTCTAGTTTTCGGATTGAATCATTCTTTTGCTTGACTATGATCTTCTACGACATCCTTGTATTTTAAGTTTCAGTATTGATATTTGAAAGTTATTTTGAATATTCTAAAAGCTCACACTTATGTTGTCCCAAAATTTCTAGGAATTATTAGATGTCTGCTGGTACGATTTTAAATTTTACTTTGTACATTTCCCTAAAAATCATCCTTCTTATATCCCAAGTGAGCCATTGAGAAAATTTATGATGCTATTTTTCTTTAGGCGATGACGGCTAGCTAACATGTTTCCTAGACAATGATATATAGCATTACCGGCGGAGAACTTGTTAGCTACTATTAATGTTTTTTCTTTTCTTAATTTGGTCTTCACATTATTTTGGTCTTATTTCTTCATTATTAAACTTAAGTGACATCCCCGGACTTCTGAAACACATTTGGTTTTGACGCGCTTGAACAATTTAGCAATATTTTTTTTAAATATAATCACGGATTTTTTATTAATATATTTGCGACATAAATTTCAGCAAATTTTATTTTTCTATTTTCAGAAAATCACGTGCGTGTCCGAAATGAATTTGAGAGTGTGGGTGTTTTGTAGACCGGATTGCTTTTTTTATTACATGCAGATATCATTTTAGATTGTGCGTGTGGCGATATCTGGGTGAGGAAAAATTGGTCACGTACCTTGATGTGCACACCACACATTGAAATGTTGTGCGTGTCTGTCAAGAAAAAGTATTGTATGCATATCTTTAGAGCATGTACAATAAGGTACAGTCAGCAGGCTGTAAGGATTAAAATACTATATTTTTCATGAGTTGGATGAGAGAGAAGGGAAACGGGCTCTTCTTGAAGAGCCAGCTCTAGCACGTGCTCCTAGGTGCTTTGTGAGAATGAAATATGGGCCATATATGATAAAAGTAGTACTCTTTTATAGCTAACTGTTGGAAATATGCCCTAGAGGCAATAATAAATTAGTTATTATAATATTTCTTAGTTAATGATAACGTTTATTATCCATGCTATAATTGTATTGATTGGAAACACAATACTTGTGTGGATACATAGACAAAACACTGTTCCTAGTAAGCCTCTAGTTGACTAGCTCGTTGATCAAAGATGGTCAAGGTTTCCTGGCCATAGGCAAGTGTTGTCACTTGATAACGGGATCACATCATTAGGAGAATCATGTGATGGACTAGACCCAAACTAATAGACGTAGCATGTTGATCGTGTCATTTTGTTGCTACTGTTTTCTGCGTGTCAATTATTTGTTCCTATGACCATGAGATCATATAACTCACGGACACCGGAGGAATGCTTTGTGTGTATCAAACGTCGCAATGTAACTGGGTGACTATAAAGATGCTCTACAGGTATCTCCGAAGGTGTTCGTTGAGTTAGTATGGATCAAGACTGGGATTTGTGACTCCGTGTGACGGAGAGGTATCTCGGGGCCCACTCGATAATACAACATCACACACAAGCCTTGCAAGCAATGTGACTTAGTGTAAGTTACGGGATCTTGTATTACGGAACGAGTAAAGAGACTTGTCGGTAAACGAGATTGAAATAGGTATACGGATACTGACGATCGAATCTCGCGCAAGTAACATACCGAAGAACAAAGGGAATGACATACAGGATTATATGAATCCTTGGCACTGAGGTTCAAACGATAAGATCTTCGTAGAATATGTAGGATCCAATATGGGCATCCAGGTCCCGCTATTGGATATTGACCGAGGAGTCTCTCGGGTCATGTCTACATAGTTCTCGAACCCGCAGGGTCTGCACACTTAAGGTTCGACATTGTTTTATGCGTATTTGAGTTATATGGTTGGTTATCGAATGTTGTTCGGAGTCCCGGATGAGATCACGGACATCGGGAGGGTTTCCGGAATGGTCCGGAAACGAAGATTGATATATAGGATGACCTCATTTGATTACTGGAAGGTTTTCGGAGTTACCGGGAATGTACCGGGAATGACGAATGGGTTCCGGGAGTTCACCGGGGGGGCCCACCCACCCCGGGGAAGCCCATAGGCCTTGGGGGTGGCGCACCAGCCCTTAGTGGGCTGGTGGGACAGCCCAAGAGAGGCCTATGCGCATTGGGAAGAAAATCAAAGAGGAAAGGAATAAAAAGAGGAGGTGGGAAAGGGAAGAAGGACTCCACCTTCCAAACCAAGTAAATTTCGGTTTGGGAGGGGGAGACCTTCCCCCTTGGGCTCGGCCGACCCCTTGGGAGTCCTTGGACCCCAAGGCAAGGTCCCCCCTCCTCCTCCTATATATAGTGGGGTTTTAGGGCTGATTTGAGACAACTTTTGCCACGGCAACCCGACCACATATCTCCACGGTTTTACCTCTAGATCGCGTTTCTGCGGAGCTCGGGCGGAGCCCTGCGGAGACGAGATCATCACCAACCTCCGGAGCGCCGTCACGCAGCCGGAGAACTCTTCTACCTCTCCTCTCTCTTGCTGGATCTAGAAGGCCGAGATCATCGTCGAGCTATACGTGTGCTGAACGCAGAGGTGCCGTCCGTTCGGCACTAGATCGTGGGATTGATCGCGGGATAGTTCGCGGGGCGGATCGAAGGACGTGAGGACGTTCCACTACATCAACCGCGTTCACTAACGCTTCTGTTGTACGGTCTACAAGGGTACGTAGATCACTCATCCCCTCTCGTAGACGGACATCACCATGATAGATCTTCCTGCGCGTAGGAAAATTTTTGTTTCCCATGCGACGGAAAATTTTTGTTTCCCATGCGACGTTCCCCAACACTAACTATTGTACAACCTAACTATAAGGTGGGCTATAAGACTGCTTATAGCCAGTAGTTGGCTATACTATTAACCATGCTCTTAGCAGACTGGACAACGTTGGTACTTGGGTTGATTCGTGATACATAGAGAGTATAGCAATGAGAATGACGTTTTGGTGGCCGAGATACCCGAAGGCCGGAATCCTGCGCTGTGCAACATAGCAACGAGATCTGTGCTAGTCTCTTCCTTGCTTTTATACATTGTCTGATAAACTGAAATACATGCTGCCATGAGCAGGCGTGCCATCATTGTACATGGGCCTTGGGCTTAAGCACGTACTGTGCCTGCTGTGCTGTTTGAAAAAATCATATGCAGCTGGCCGGCTAGGTTGGACTGGTGTTGTATTAATTTCGGTTTGATGGGCACATCTATCGCTGCAGTGAGATAACTTCACAAAGTGTTGCTTCTTTTTCCCTGGTTAGGCCAGTCACCCCCCTTTCCGTGTGCAGGTTGCCGAAGCGTCCATTCGTTATGGATGATCTCGAGTTCTTCTTTGAACCCACTAGACATATATACCTTTTGAAGAAAACATATTTCACTAATTGCAAGGATAAAAGTGTCAAGTACATATAAAGTTTTTCTTCAAATTTTGAAATTGGTCACATATTACTAAAATATACGGTGATCACTTCTAAAATATATGCTAAAAAATTTCTTGATCCACGTTGTACATTATTCTCAATACATAGCTACCTATTTATTAAGAATGTGATGAACAGATTTGAAACTACACAATGATTTTCTTTAAATACGCGTTGAACACTTTGTAAAAGTACGCGATGCATAACTTTAAAATATATGACCAACTTTTCTTTAACGTGTTGAACATTTTTTTTCAATACACGATGAATCATTTTCAAAATACACATTGAACAGTTTTTAAAAATGTGATGGACATTTTTTTACAACAAAAATGGACACTTTGCAAAACAACGTGACAAACTTTTTTAAAATGTGAGTCATACATTTTCTGCACGATGAACATTTTAACATATATTAAAAAAAGAAATAACAGAAAACAAAATGGGAAATTTAACAAAGAAACGGACATTTGTTGTAATGCCTTACAGTACAATACGAGGAAACTTTTCTTGTGGTTGCAACACATGCCGAGCAACACCGCCGCAGTCAAAGAGCCCCCACGCCCCCCAAACACTTGTGCGGGGAAAAGTCGACCAGCCGTCGGCAGCGGTACATAGGCAGGGCCCGGTGGACCACGTTGACGACGACAAAAAGGTAGGACGAAGGGGAGGGAAGCTGGAGGAGCGCTCGGCGGGGGGGGGGGGGGGGTCGTCCGTCGCTCGAGAGGCGAGTAGAGCGGAAGGCGGGGGGAGTCATAGCTCAATACAACGAATATTAGATCTAATAAAAATTGCATCTAGATTCATAGACCACCTAGTAATGACTACAAGCACTAAAGTGAGTCAATGACCCACCGTCATCATCACCACCCCCCTCTCGCCGGAGCTGGACGAAAATTATTGTAGTAGACAATTGAACTGTCGCCGTGCTAAGACCCCTAGAACAACAACCATCACCGATGAAGAAACACGTAGATCGAAAGCACGAAATTGAAGACACCCGAACATCGACGAACGAAAAATGGATCCGAATAGATCCACCAAAGACAACCATTGATCGAATTCTACGAGATCCGTCGGAGACACAAGCCCTCCGATGATGCTAGACAAACCACCAAAAAGGGGTCTAGCCGAGGAAAAGGCTTATACCATTTTCAGAAAGTCGTCGTCATTTCATCTTCATGAGCAGTACACAAATCCTAACAAAATTAAAAGAAAAATCTAAAAATAAAACCTCGCGTCGACAAGTGCTAGGATCCACCACGTCTCCATGACCCTAGGGTCACTAGAGAAAGACGAGGCAGACGGGCAACAACGCCGACGACAATGCATGAACTTTTTTTTTGGACAGTGAGAAGATTTTTTAGCAAGAGTTGAACTAATAGCATGACAGGTTTGAGAACAATAGGTTCATATGAAAAAATCACATGTTCCATTCAATTAATTCTAGGCATATATCCCTACGATTCGTCCAGCAGTAATGGATAACTTAATTGCTCGACTCAAGTAATTATGAGCACAAATCCCAATGTTTAAAAAGTGGCTACCAAGTTTAAATGGCACATCACGAGATGGTGTGTTTTTTGTGTGTTTTTTTTGTTGTTGATGATGTTTTAGCGCCTCACATGTACTCCCGCCCATGTTCGTGAACAGCTTGGCAGGGCAGCATCATTAACATGGGCAAATACTGTGCATAAATTGAGAATACCATGGATAGCAAAAAGGTGTCAGATTAAAATACCTAGAATAATACAGTATGTCAGCTGATCCCTACGAAGACTAACGCGCCAGATTACGGCTTGCATGGTGCTCGGCCTCCAAACGACATTTTCGGTATAGCAACGTGCTTCATGCATGCATGCATGGGTAGCTTTGCTAGTACACTGCCCGAAAAAAAAGCTACGGTTTGATAGGTAATATTAGTTTACACGTCTCCTTCTTTGTTCTTTTTTATTTGAGGGAATGAAGGTTTCCTTCTGTTTTTTCTTGGTTCTTTTTATAACCTGGTTGTTTCTTGCCGTGTAAAACGTTGGACTCTTGGCCATGTTGGATATCTTATTTAAACCTAGGAACTTCTAATCGTGACGTGGTAGACTATATATGCATCTCATTTTTCTCTTGAAAAGAAAAACACATATCTCTTTTAACCCTAGACGTATAATTAAAATCTAGTGGCTATTTTACAGCACTTTTTAAGAATTAACATGAAGACTCGTATGATGAATCTAATTAATAAATATAAGATATAAGATTTTTCTACCTGTCTAACAATTAAGTTATTTTTTACAAACCAAAGCATATGACATTGGTAGTGATGAAACAGGAAATCGTTAGGACCAGAATTTTGTATGTTTGTGCCTAATTTATTTTACTTGGCAAGGTCTTCTTTGTGTACAATAAAATATAATTATCAGCATTTTAATCAGGTACAGGCTTAGTATTTTTTTAGTCCGCCCTGTTTCTTTTAGTTGATGCTTGAGGATGCATAACTTGTACTCGTAAATTTTTTAGGGGATGTACATGGAGAATGGCGTTTTGGCTCCCGGGAGCCATGGAGGCTGAAATGTTTGAAAAAATCAAAATTTGAAAATTTTAGTTTCAAAAAATCTGAAAAAAATACAACTAAACAAGGATGTGATTCGTGTGCGTGTAAAATTTCAGGTCGAAATACTTTAAAACGCGTTCTGTATAAAAAGACAAATTCATGGTCTGAAATGATGAATAGTAACATGTGTTAAAAGGTTTCAGATTTGTTTTTTTTTTTGCACAGCCCTCGTTTCAATGTATTTTATTCTGAAAATTTACACACTTGTGTATTATACCTTCATCTATCAATGTATTTTTTTTCAGAATTGTTTGAAATATTAAAATACGAATTTTCATTGAATTTGAAGTTTGAATTTAAAGGCCTCCGGTGAGCTCGGGAGCCAAAAGCAATATTCAATGTACATGTTGTATTTGTTTATTTATTACGAGGAGAGTAAGTGGTTTATTTCCATGATAATTGTGATGTGTGAGGTTTTACAGCTTGCGCCGTTAATATTTCCTATAGTTTGGTACGTGCGTGTCTTTTTTTTGCATGGCAAAGGCACATACATTATTGTTGGGGAACCTAAACGTGGAAGTTTAGAACTCTTTTGTTTTATAGATAAGGACTCACCTTATTTTACGTGTGTGTTTAACCATTCATGGACGTGAGAGTTCGGACTTTTCCTTTGGGACGTGCGAGTTTAATCTTTCTACACCTACGCGATGAGAACTGACTTGTTTAGAGGAACTCTAGCACATCCCGTATCCCGCCTCGACCCGTAAAATAACCGTTAAATTGCGGGTTGGGGTGGAAAAAACCTGCCCGACCATATCCCACATCCCGCCACGGTCCGTAAAAAAATTTAGGGGGCGCGGCAAAATCCCGACCCCAACCCGGGAAAACGCGGGTTTTCCCCTCGCGGCTGCGGTGCCCTGCATATATGCTGAAGCGGTTGGTGGGGGACATTTCATCCCGCGCTTTCTCCCACCAACCACCTCTCCTCTCCCCCCCTGGCGCCGCCGCCGGCCACCGCCCAAGATTTCGGCGACAGCAGCCGACAGGAGCACGCCGGAAGGCCGCCACGCGCACGAGGCCTCCCCTCCCTTCCCCCTGCGTCAGCGGGCCGCCGGATTTGCAGATCTGCGGCACTTCATCCCGGGCCGCCGGATTTGTCTTTTTCCGGCCGCCGGTTGCTGCCCGAGGCGATGGAGTGGTCAGGGAGCCTCTCCCGCAGCCCAGGCAAGGGCGCGTCGCCGCATGCAGGCACGGGTTCGTTCGCCCGCCGTCGCCGAAGGTTTGCGGCCATGGACTCGTCCGGCCGTCCACCGGGCTCGGCGCTCACGCAGCGTGTTTGTGGCCTGTCGATGCCGCTCATACAGTGCGACGACTGTCGGCGCCAAGTGTTGCGGCTCACTTCGGCCACGCTGACGCACCCCGGATGGATGTTCTACAAATGCAAAAATGACGGGGTATGCAAACTATTATTTAGTTGCTAGATTATGAAACACTTAGTAACCACATTTATTTAACTTAGTTGTCAACTTAGCAACCATGTGTATAGATTTTTTGGCAACTACTCTTGATAAAACCCCACGACCATGTTTGACAACTGATTGTTGTCTTATAGCAATTTTCACTATATATGATATAAACACATGTCATAGGTTTAGTTTGTCAATGTAAATATGTCAACTTGTCATATTTACGTACAACTTTGCCAAAAAAATATTTTGTGTGATTGCTAGTTTAACTATGTCGACTTGTCATATTTACTAACAATTACCAAAAACAAAAAAGATTTCTTGTGGTCATCGGTTTTAAATATGCTGAGTTGTCATATATTTGCACGTTATGGTCCCAAAAAAGTTGTTTGTGCTTGCCCGTTGGATATGTCGAGATATCATATTTATACGCAATTTACAAAAAATATGGCGATTAAGTTATTTTTATCAGACAAGTAAGTACTTACTAATATGACAAGTAAGTGCAACAAATGTGGTAAGTATGAGCAAAAAAGAAGTTGTCGAAATATGCCGACATGAGATTTAGTTTTGAAGCTTTCGTCGAAACAAAGTCAACGATGAAAACGGATCATCGGTCAAATTAATTGTTTCAAAGATAAAACTTTTTGAATTTTGATCATTTAGAGTGAATGTGGTGACATCATTGCATGCATGCATGCATAACAAAGAGAAATGGGTTTAACCACAGGTTGTTTTTTTTGCTGCTACTTTGCACGTGGTGTGAGCCGCCACACAGGAAAACCGCTATGCGACGTGTGTAGGTTAAATTTTTTCCTTAATTCTTTATGTGCATGATTATAATTTAATAAGGTACGGTCCTTCATTTTTCTTTACTAACATGTAGGTTGGGTCAGGTTAGAGTTTTTCACCACAATTAGAGTAACGTAAATCATATGGTTAAGATAAATTGATTAAATTGATCGAACGGATAAGACAAGTTTAATGACGTGGATTAGCATGAAAGCTTCATTAGTGCCTTCTCTTTACTTATGTGTAGGTTGGGTCAGGTTAGAGTTTTTCGCCATAATTAGAGTAAGGTAAATCATATGGTTAAGATAGTTTGATTAAATTGATCGAATAAGACAAGTTTAATGACGTGGATTAGCATGAAGGCTTCATTTGTGTCTCCAATTAGTAAATATAAATATAAAGAAATATATAAAGTTGTAAAGATGGATGTGGATACTATTGGTGGATGGCACCCGTATCAGTGTTCCGACATCAGCCGGACAGATTTTCGGACAAATACTATGTCCGTTTGTGGGTCAGCGTTGAAAATGTTCTTACCATACATGCATGTCACATATCGCAGAATCCCAACAGTCATGTGCTACTCCGATAACATATTTTGAAAATAAAAATAAAATGTTCCTAACAAATTGATTTTTTTGAATTTTCACAAGACATGTGTCTACAACCTCTACAAAATCCAAATACACATGGAGAAAAAAAATCAGCATGAATGGTGTCACAAAAAGACAAAAGCAATAGTGTTTCACATCCCGTATCGTACTTGCATCCCAACATTATGGGCTAATCGTGAAGAGAGAAGAGAATGAGGATAAACGAAGAGAAAGGCCACACTGGATCGAAGAACTGATTCCACAATGTTGGAAAACAAGCTAAGATACCATACACATCAACGTCTCTCTTTTCTTTAATTATTGTACCCATCCTTACACTTTGCATATGAAACAGTCCTTAGAGTCAAGCATTGGAAGTTGACTTGGCTAAACTATATATTCATAATTTGATTCCCTAAAATCATGGTTAGAAACAACCGAATAGAATTGCTTGCTACTCTTCCTTATGTCGTTGATGTTCATAGTTGCTTCTGGAGACCACCTTTTGTTAGCTGACTTATGGAGCCCCCTTGGTAGCATTAACCACTTCAAGGGGTTCTAAAGCAACCATGATATAATTTACATTTAAATCGATTGCAAGTAAAAGAACCTCCATGAAAGTCGTGGTGGGCAAAGCATGAGTTTACGGATTAAACACCGGTCTCGGCAAAGATGATATACCAAAGGTGCTTGTATGATACTAGGGTTTGGGAGAAGAACTGTGGGGAACTAAGTTTTGTACAAATACATGGTATAACTAGAAACTCTTCTTCCTGTCAACGACGTCAAGTCTAGGTCTTTATTTTCACATGGATATTTTAGTTGTGTGTGGTGCTTCACCAAAGAATAGTTGAAATGACAACTTTGAAAATGCCAATTGGTTAATTTTGAAGTGGTTTAGTCCAGACCTTGATAAGGATATATCAAATTGGCTTGCAAAAGTTAAAGTGCAGTAATGCACAGTTTATGCACTTTAAAAAAATATGTTCCCATACATTGGTAAATATCCGGTGATCCTAACACTTAGGTGCTAGCATAAAACCATATGTTTGAAAATTAAATTAAAATGTTCCGGAAAGTACAAAATGTTTTATATTTAGTGCTAGTATAACTTTTGGGACATACAATTCATATAACATTTGTCCATTTGTCAATCGAGGGACGATGGGCATACTAGGTTTGTCTTTTTAAACTCCTCTATGTGTGAATCAAATTTGGGTTGCAAGATTTGTGGGATTTAGACTTATATATTTAAACACCCTCAATCTTTTTTCAAAGAAATACCACATCTTTTGAGAGTGTTACCATATTCTCGTAGCGCAAATAGTGCTTGATTAGGATTGGAACTCCCTCTCTCTCTCTCTATCATGTAGTCCTTACTCACAGCTAGAGACCGCTTAAAGTCTTGTCAGTGTCACTCGTTCAATAGCTAAAAAGATACTTTTGTAGTATTTTTGCATTGTTTCTTCACTTCTTAAGCCGTTTTGCTCCATACACCATTGCCACATTTACCTGGTCCAACCATTGTTGCAAAAGCCAAAGTATAACAGTGACATTTTTTTGAGGCACGAACAACCATGGCAATTTTTTGTCCCGTCTCTTGGCTTTGATAGAAGAGGACAATCTTGATCGAATAACCTTTTTTAAATGGTGACTGTTCTTCAACACCTTGCGTGTTGAACAGGGCAGGGAGTTACAAACAATACGAGAGGTAGTGGACCTATTAGAATATGTCACTCATACCTTGCCGCATCATATTTGTGGTTGCGTACTTCCAGCTCAAAGAAATGGTGAGATGTGAGGTTCCTTGCATACTACCAACATTTTAACGATGACTCATTGCTGGCTCAAAGGATGACTTCTTGACTCCTCAAGTCTTCTACGTATCAACAACGCAAAAAAATAGTTGAAAATGACTACTTGGAAAACAGAAATTGGTCGATGTTGCAATGCTTCAGTCCAAACCTCAATAACGACATATCAAATTGGCTTGCAAAAATTGAAATGCAAAAAATGCATGGTGTATGCCTTTTAAAAACATGTGTAGCCATGCGTGGCTAAATATCTGGTGATCCTAACACTTTGGCGCTACCATAAAACCATGTGCTCAAAAAATCAATTAAAATGTTTTAAAAATTCAATAATGTTATGTTTTTGGTGCAATAAATTTTGGAACATCCAATTCGTATAACATTGGTCGATTTGCCAATCTAGGGATGATGGGCATTTTAAACCCAAAAGGGGTACTTCATATTGGGTTTGTATTTTTAAACTTCTCCATGTGTAAATCAAATTTGGGTTTGAAGTTTTGTGGGATTTGGACTTATATTTAGACGCACTCAATCTTTTCCAAATAAGTACCACTTCTTTTAAGGGTGTTACCATATTCTGGTAGCGCAAATAGTGCTTGATTAGCACTCAAATGACTCTTTTCCTCACGTCGTCCTTACTCATGGCTAGAGACCGCTTAAAGACTTGTGAGTGTCACTCGTTTAGTAGCTATGAAGGTTCTTTTGAAGTCTTTTTGTGTTGTTTCTTCACATTTTAGGACGTTTTTCTCGATACACCATTGCCACATTTACGAGGTCCAAAAATTGCTGCAAAGAGCAAAGTGTAATAGTGATATTTTACTGAGGAATGAACAACCATTGCAAATTCTTGTCCCTTCTAGTGGATTGATTGAAGAGGATAATCTTGATCAACTAACCTTTTTTAGTGGTGTCCATTCTTGAACACCTTGCATACTGAACGGAGAAGGGGAGCAATGGACGATATGACAAGATGTGGATGAGCATATAAGGTAGTGCATACCAAAACATGGCGTTCGTACCTTGATGCATGGCAGTTTTGGTTGCCAGCTCAAAAAAATGGCGACATGTGAGGTTCCTCGAATACTACCAACATTTTGACAATGACCCATTGCTTGTTTGAAGGATGCCTTCTCTACTCCTCAAGTCTTTTGTCTGTCAACCGACACCAAGTATAGTTCTTTGCTTTCTTATGCATACATTATTTGTGGGAGTTCCTTACCAAAAAAAGTAGAAAATGCCAATTGGTCGATGTTGTAGTGGTTCAGTCCAAACCTCGATAACGATATATCAAATTGGCTTGCAAAAATTAAAATGCAATCACATCATGGCAGTAGAAAGAACAACAGAGGTAACCAAAATTATATCTAGGTTCATACGTCACCCGACGACAACCACAAGAACCGAAGCAAGCTGAAGGTGTATCACTATCACACTCCTCCCTCACAGTAGTCACACAAATCTTGTTATAATAGACAATCAAGAAGTCGACATCCTAAGGTCCAAAAGGACCAGCGCACCAGAACAACAACCGTCGTTGCTGAAGAGAAGTGTGGATTAGAAGGATTCAACCTAAAGAGACATGAACACGGACGGAGGTATACCCGATCCAGATCCATCGAAGACAAACACCAATTGAATCCCGCGAGATCGGTTGGAGACACCTCCACACACCCTTCGATAAAGCTAAATACACCACCAGGGAAGGGTCGAGGCGAAGAGAACCTTATTCCATCTTCAAGGATCCACCACCTCCTCGCCTTCTTTATCAGGCAAACCATAAACAAACTCAAAAAACACCTAAAATGAAGTAGATGCCTCCCACCGCAAAGGTCGGGATCCATTGTGCCTCCATAGACCAAGGCCACAAGAGGCAAGGCAGATTGGCGGTGGTGGCAACGGTGGCGTGAGGCGTGGAAACCCTAGTTTCTATAGTCGCTCGTGGGGTCCTGCTATCTTCTGATCATAATATTTGCAGCTTAGCAAACAAAATTGTTTTTCAGTTTTTCAAAATTGTGAAGATAAAAGGTCATACGTATGGACTACAGAAAAGAAAGGTGCACACATGAATTTTGGTAAAAGAAAGCAATCATTTCCTCTATGTACTTACTCTGACCATAGTTTAAGAAACTAGTGACCAAACTCATGAGGTTGTCGGTTTAAGATGCTCAAGTCCGATCTAGGCTACAAAAATATATTTCATACTAATATAGTAGAAAACATGGGTCAAATAAAGATTGCTGGTTCTTTTTGTCTAATAGCAGGACTGTCTGCACACATTAAGAAGCCGCAAACGTTGTTGATCTTGGCTTTTTTCGGTTCGACCACAGTCTCGCACTATTTTTAACTATGATTGTGACTTAAAAATCTTGTTTACATTAGCTTACTGTAATTTACTATAGCTCACACAATTGATTATTTTTCCTCAACTTGAATATTACTTTATTTTTGTGCCAAATGTTGAATGTATATTATCAACATAATTTTTTATATCATTGATATTTTTTATATATAAATATATATGTACGAATTTTCACCAAGTTACTATATTTGTTTAGAACTATTAGTTACTACATGATGATACTATCATATGTCAGAATTGGGTTCAACACATGACATTAGTTATATAGACTTCAAAAGAAAAGTTATATAGGCTTGCCCATACTCACAAGACACATGCCCCATCTCAGTGAAGATCTTTAGTAGGCCCAACCAAAATACTCGGCCATAACAATCAGACATGCGCAAGTCTATAGCATGCCGGGAGCTATGTCCCGTTTGTTGGGAGATCTAGTGTAATGGCCGAGAGTGTAACTTGCCTTATTTGAAACCTTCTTGTATGTGGGTCCATCATATCAGTGCTATGAGAGTTATATTCCATGTGGTATTTCATGTGCATGCCTTGTTTTCCTTTGCATTCATGATCCATTCATCCATGCCTCTTTGTGTTTGTTGCCATTGTGAATCCATGTATGTGGTATGTGATGTGATGATGTGTGGTGCATTTGAAAGTGTGGTGCAATTATGTTAGTTTACAAATAGGTTTCAAATCTCCCCCCTTCTCTATTTCTTAAAGCTCAAGTTGCACTTGCTCCATCCCTATTTCGAAAATGTTTATATTTCAAAGTGATTTGTGGTGGATGTGATGCTAGGTTTAAAGTGTTTTGAATCCATGTTTGAGAGGGGCAAATATTCACAAAACAGTGTAATTAATTCTATTTTGTAAATATTTAGATGCTCCAAAAAAATAATTTTTCATTTTATTTAAATAGGTCATAATTCCCTTATGACCAGGGGCATTTTTGTTTATTTTAGCATCTATAGTGTTGCATGTGTATTTAGTTTTGTCTCTGTTTTGTTCTAAATAGGAAAACCCTAGTGGGTTTTCCTTTTTCTTATCTTGCGCATCCAAGTGGGCTTCCTCCCCTTGGCCGGCCCAACTTACCTCCTCGCGTAGCAGCCTGCTGCTGTAGACGGCGTCTTCCTCCTCCCTCCTTTCATCAGTTTCGTCAGACAGAGAGGCGAGACAGAGAGCGACGTCGTTCTCACGGACGTCGAGGTGGCTCCCTGTCCCTCTATTTAACATGGGCGTCCGTGCAGTGGCCTAGGGTTCCCCCCTAGCCGCCACAACTTCTTTCCCCATCTTCCTCCTCCCTCTCCCTCATCGACAGCAGGTAAGCGAGCCCCTCCTCCGCCATGGCCGTACCTTGCGGAGCTCCTCACCGTCGTTATCGTGCCCCTGCTACCTCTCCAAGCCTTCAACGAGCACGTGGGACCTCGAAGGAGCCCGTTCCCGCAGCTAGCAGGTGCAGATCGAGTCCGCTTCCACGATGTCGACGCCGTCCCGTTCTTCCTCTTCCGCTCCAACGATCTCATCCGCCTCACCTTCTTCCCCTACTTCCTCTCCGGCAGGCTCGGCTTCCTCGACGAGTGGGTGAGCACGAACCTTCCTTCCCCTTTCCCCGCTGCTAGATCTCACGTATAGGGCCGTATGCTCGCCGCCATAGGTTCTCTGTCGCCGACGCCGCCGTGCACGTTGCCGAGTAGTTGTAGTGCATCCCCTCGCGCGTTTAGTGTTGGAATTGAACCAGGGATGTTCCGTCTTCCTCCCAGCGACGAGCTCGTGCTCCATTTGAAGTAGATCACCGGCGTTGTGCTTCCCCTGTTCCGACCACCGTTGGGGTGTGTTAGATCCAGAGGGGTTTCTCAAAAGAGCAGAGTCCCCCTCTCTGTTAACCTTCGAAAGCGCAGCGCAGCGGAAGCAGTGTGTTTTACCTGTCGCAGGTCGTGGGTTCGAGTCCCCGCGACGCCCTTTTTGTGATTTGTTTTCGGCACAGTAGCAGCAGGAGGGGAGGCATATCCTGTCTTACCCCTCTGTTCTATCGAGCCAAGGCTGCTAGCCCAGTGGTGCTAGTGCTGGTGGTGAACCAGGGGCACCTGGGTTCGATTACCCCCAAGCCCCTTTTATTTTTGCCTATTTCCTTTTTCTGTTTTTCATTGTTTGCCATATTAGTTGTTGTGGTATGCTAGGTGAGCAAGTGTGGTATTTTTTTGCCTCACAACCAATAGATTTTTCCCTTGCTCTAGTTAGTGTGCATGAGTAGTTTGGTATGCTTCTGTTAGTGAGCTAGTGCTTGTGTGTAGGGTGTATATGTGATGCAAGCTTGTGTGATATGCATGTGTCGGAGTTAGTGTTTGATGAGTGTGTGTGTAGGTGATGCTAGTATTTGTGTGTGCAAGCATCTATGTGCATGTGTGCTTGTGTGGTGCAAGCACCCAAGGAGTGTGTAGATGTAAGTCACCATGTGTATGTGTGAGTGTGTGTATGTTTGATGTAGGGAGTTGAGCTCAATAGCATGTGTAGGTACTAGTGTGTATAAGCTTGATGGATGTGTGTGTGTGTGTATGGTGATGTGCTATGGCACACATACATGAGGTCTAAACCCTCATGTCACCATTGGAGTTGTGAGTGTGTGCAATGCATGTGTAGGTGGTGAGCTAGTGTGTATCACATGTGATATGGCACTATTTGCATCAAGTGATTCCATTTAGATTTTCTTCTTAGCTTTGTGCCCATTTGTTCTATGCAAGTACCTAGGTATTATATATGTTTTTGGGGTAGAATCATCCCAGGAGTCCAATGGTGGAATCAGATTCCCCTTTGGAACACTTTCTGGGAATGTCATATTTCTGTTTTGTTCAATGTTTGGAACTTGGTTCCATGTGATGTGATGAGCCTAAGAGGGTGATTCCTTGTTGTGGCAGTAGAGGATGAACCCCTCTACAACATGGTGGTTTTGTTTTATGCTTAGGAGTTTATATGTGCAAGTTGTGCTTTGTCAAAGTAGGCATGGTGCTGAAATTATTAGCTTAGTGAAAATTACTAAGTCTGAGAAGCTGCTGATATTTTCTCCCCTTGTAGTTGTGCTTGCAAAAGTTCATGTGTTGGGAATCTGCCCTTGCAATCAACTTGAAAGTTGGAGCTTTTGTGTTTGTCTAGCTCTCTGTCAATTTTCATTCCATTTGACTTCCTGTAGATATTGTTTTGGGTGCTTTCAAAATGCTTCAAAGCATAAACAGCTAGTGAGAATCTGAGAATTTCACTAAGTCCCTGAAAACTGATATTTTTGTCCAAGTTAGCAGCTGTAGAACTTTCTGTGTGAAACTCCTTTGTATTATATTTTTGCTCATGCTTGTAGAGATTTTGAATAGCTTCTGCCACATATCTTATTTGGCACATTTGAGTGGTTGTAGGTGCTTTGCATGTAGCTCTCAAACTGCTATGATGCTGTTTAGGACGGATTGTATAGTTTTGTTGTTTTGATGCTTGTGAGTGCATAGTTGATGGTGAGGTGAGTTTCTTTGCACCAACCCATCTATGTTTGTTTGTTTGATCATTTGGCAACATGGGAATACTAGAAGTATGCCATTAGAGAGTGCTTGTGGTAGTTTTGATCCGTAGGACTCCATTTCTTGTTTCATTGTTTCCTGTTGATCTGTAGCTCCTTTCGCAACGTTCTTTATATGATTTTGCATCGTTTTCTCGTGATGCACCTGTTCATGTCATCTTCATGCATGTCAAGATAGATTAGGCTGAAGTTCTGTCCAGAAGTTTGTAGTTTCTTCTCATGCATGTGCAAGTGACTAGAATAGAGATGCATGTTCATTCTCATCTCATGCATCATGTGTTTGTTGCATCATGTGGTGTTGTTGTTCATTGGATGCTATTTTTATGTTGGGTAGCACCGGGATCGGAGAGAGAGTACGTGGATCCGGGGGAGTACGTGCAGGACGAACAAGAGCAGTTCCAAGCTGAAGACATCACAGGCAAGATGACATGACCTTGATATCATCTCTAGTCTTGTCGTGCCTAGATTCACGTTTCCTTCGTCATATGCTCGCTGCCTACCACTGAAATAATTGCCTCCTGATATTTCCATGAAACCCAAACACTTTCCCCTCCTAGCAAATATTGAATGGCTAAGTAGGCTTGCTCAGCTTCTAATGTTAGCGTTGCTAGTTGCAGGTGCAATTGTCTCATGTGATAACATGAGTTTGATATCATTATGTTAAATCTGTTATTTAATTAATGCACCTATATACTTGGTATATGACGGGAGGCCTATCCTTTTGCCGGGTGTTTTGTTCCGTTGTTGCCGTCATAGTTTCCGACTACCGGTGTTTAACTGATCGCTCCTAACACGTTCGAGGTTGTTATGGAGACCCCCTTGATAAACCGTGTAGTGTTAAGACTTGTCCGGCAGGACCCAACGTTGGCTTTAATCTGCTAATCACTTAATAAATAATCTGCTTAGGAAATAGCTACCCCGAGGAATTAATTAACAACCCGGGCCAGTGCTCCTCATGAATGTTGGTCCAAACTAGAGCACTGTGTGGGGCCAACTCAGGGCAACTTGAGAGATTTCTATCAGGCCACTGTACGCGTCGCTCATCCGTCGTGCCCTGAGACTGAGATACGCGACTCTTACCGGGGTTGTCGGCACGACGAGAGGTCCTGCTAGTCTTGTCTTACCTTAGCGATATATCTTGCGTATAGGAATCCCGGTGAAGCTTTGGTTCTCCCCAGAGTTGAGGTTTTCCTCTAAGGAATCTCATGAGATCACGAGATTCGTGATAGAGGATTACTTTGTGGCCCGCGGTTATGTGGCAACTTGGTATATTTGTTAACATCCGGTTATAGATAACTTGAACTTAATCTAATAATACTGCCAACTGTGTGCGTAACCGTGACTGTCCCCTTCAAAGACCTCTCTTCGATCGGGAACACGGCGGGGTTATGTTTGGCGTAAGTAGGTGCTCAGGATCACTTAGTGATCAGTTAGTCTTCGCCCGCTAGCGTAGACCACCACATCAATACTTGTTCTACGTAAGTTAGCCACCATAATTACTTAGGATGCTGCAACCTAAACACTGAAACCTTCCTCACCTAATAACTTGACTAGTTTCGGTACCGAGGTCATAGATTGTTGAGTCCCTGTGACTCACAGATTACTTCAACACCCCAACAGGTACAGGTACGCCCGACACAGGTGATCCCGATGGCACGCAGCCGGCGTGGCAGTACGATGAGGGGAACGACCGCTTGTACGTGAACTATCCAGAAGACTGAGGCGTGGTCGTGATCGTGGGCAAGCATGCAGGGTAGCATAACCTTTTCTCATGTTATGTAGTCCGTAGCGGAACTACCTTGTCTGAATAAATGTGTGATGTAAACTCTGATATTATCTATGAGATGGCAAACGATTCCCTATTTGTCATTCTTTTATTATGATGTGCTATGTTATCATGCTTGTGAAACGCTTAGATGCGCTTTTTTCCATTTTGGGGCCTTGATGACCCACAAGTATAGGGGATCAATCGTAGTCCTTTCGATAAGTAAGAGTGTCGAACCCAACGAGGAGCAAAAGGATCTGACAAGTGGTTTTCAGCAAGGTAAAGCTTTGTGTTTTGATTGCTGTCAAAAATCTTCAGAACAGAAACAGAAACTCAGGTGCAGGAATTTTCACAAAGTCCCTGAGATCTGATGGTTTTGGGAAAGTTTGTGGCCTTGTATCTTCTAGAGTTTAATTCCTTTTGCTGTGATTCTTGCTGGTGCTTGTAGTGTTCTTGGTTGGCAACAGCCACATATATTATTTGTCATGTTTGAAGACCTGTAGCTATGTTGCATGTTGCTCTCAAACAGCTAAGATGCAGATTTTGGCAGATTATGTAGTTTTGCCATTTTGTTCAAAGTATGTGCTTAATTGATGTTGTGGTGTTCTACCTTGCTCCATTTCATTCATGTTGGATTATTACATGTCTTGGCAACCTGGGAATACCAGATTTGTGCCAATTGGGAGTGTGGTGTTGAATCTTTCACGTAGAGCTTCATATCTTGTTTCATTGATTTCCGTTGATCCGTAGCTCCATTTGCAATGTTCTTTATATGGTTTTGCACCGTTTTTTACGAGCTGCATCTGTTCATGTCATTCTCATGCATGTCAAAATAGCTTAGTGCCCAGTTCTGTCCAGAAACTTGCTGTAGTTTATTTGGCTTGTGCTAGTGATAGAAATAGTGGTGCATGCTCAACTTTCATCTCACGCATCATGTGATTGTTGCATTTTGTGGTGCTGCTGTTCATTGGCTGTTATTCTTATGTTGGGTAGCCCCGGGAGCGGAGAACGAATGCGTGGAGTCAGGAGAGTACGTGCAGAACGATCCAGAACCATTCCAAGCTGAGGATATCACAAGGAAGATGATATGACCTTGATTCCATCTCTAGGCTTGTTATGTTAGTTTCGTTTCCATGTCATATTGCTCGCTGCCTACCACTAAAATTAAATTGCCTCTTCATATGCCATGAGCCCAAATACCGTTCCCCTTCCTAGCAAACTTGTATGGCTAAGTAGGCTTGCTCAGCTACTAATGTTAGCATTGTTAGTTGCAGGTGTTTTAAACTCATGTGATGACATGAGCTTGATATCATTATATTAAATTATGTTATTTTATTTAATGCACCTATATACTTGGTTAATGACAGGAGGCCTAGCCTTTTGCCGGGTGCTTTGTTCCGTTATTGCCGCCTTAGTTACCGGTTACCGGTGTTTGATTCCATAATGATCGCTCCTAACACGTTCGGGGTTGTTATGGGGACCCTCTTGATAAATCGCGTAGTGCTAAGGCTTGTCCGGCAGGACCCGACATTGGTGTTAATTTGCTAATCACTTAATAATAAACTGCATAGGGAATAGCTACCCCGAGGATTCTAATCAACAACCCGGGCCAGTGCTCCTCATGAGTGTTGGTCCAAACTGGGCAGACTATGGGGCCACCACAGGGCAACCTGAGGTTTGGTATACCTGTAGTGTGACTCATCCGGCGTGTCCTGAGACTGAGATACGCGGCTCTTATCAGGGTCGTCGACACGTCGGGAGGTCCTGCTAGCCTTGCCTTACCTTAGCGGTATATCTTGCGTATAGGAATCCCAGTGAAGCTTTGGTTTCACCCAGAGTTGAGGTTTTCCTCTAAGGAATCCGACGATATCACGAGATTCGTGATAGAGGATGCCTTTGCGGCCTGTGTTCGTTTGTGATGGACTAGTTGGAGCACCCCTGCAGGGTTTAATCTTTCGGAAAGCCGTGCCCGCGGTTATGTGGCAACTTGGAATATTTTGTTAACATCCGGTATTAGAGAACTTAAACATAAACTAATAAAACTGTCAACTGTGTGCGTAACAGTGACCGTCCCCTCGAAGATCCCTCTTCGATCGGGAACACGGTGGGGTTATGAATGCCGTAGGTAGGTGTTCAGGATCACTTACTGATCAAGTTATCCCGACCGTTAGCGTAGACCACCTTCACTTCTCTTTTGCGTAAGTTAGCCACTTATTCAACCATAGGATGCAGCAGCCTGATACACTTCATCCCTACCTTACCCAATAACATGACTAGTTATGGCACCAAGGTCTTAGATTGCTGAGTCCCCGTGGCTCACGGATTCCTCCGAAACTCCCAGCAGGTACAGGTACCCCACAGGCAGATGATCCCGACGGCACCCAGCTGGCATGGCAGTACGACAAGGAGACAGACCGCCTTTACGTGAACTATCCAGAGGCAGATGATCCTTGTTTTGTAGTCCGTACCGGAACTAACTTGTTTGTATCTGCGTTGTACTCTGATTTATTAATAAGAAGACAGTTGAATCCCAAATTGTCTACTTGTAATTATTATTCTGTGCTATGTTTACTTGCTTGCGAAATGCTTAGACGTGCTTCTTTCCTATTCGGTGGCCTCGACCCCCAGATCGGAAAGGACCGCATCTTGGTCGTTACACTACTGGAGCAGGATCAAGACGGTGTTCGACGAGCGGAAGTTGGTCGACCCTGACTTCGTCGGCATCCACATGGATCACGAAGAGAAGGCTATGGCGAACCATTTGGCGGCCATCCAACAGGTGTGCAACAGGTGGCTGGGATTCAAGAGGAGGTCATGGCTCGCCCGGAAAGCGGTGCCAACTTCGAGCGTGAGGTATGCTCATTGCTCTCTAGCATAGCTTTGCCGTGTACTTTGCCGACGCTTGTTCTTTGTCTGTGCAAATGGTTTGGATGTCGACATGTTTCGTCGGGATAACAGCGACCAAGAGTTCAAGTTCCTTCACGTGTTCACGAGGATCGAGTTGTGTGAGAAATGGACAGAGTGTCCGCTCGCTTTCGCCAAGGCCAAGGACGGTGTCTACAACCTTGACGTGCTTGCCCCAGCAGCGGCAGAAGGGCATCCCGATGGCACCAAAAAAAGCCAAGACGGGTACGCTATAGGGCCAAACGGCTGGAGATGTTCTTAGAGGCCAACGTCTCCAATGTGGCCATAAGCCTTGCCTTAATGCCCTTAAGGTTGACCTTAAGCAACTTAAAACATTGTGATGGTAAACCTCTAGAACCTACAGTTTCAGAGAACATACACACATCTGGACCAGCCGCTCCGCCACTGCACAACACCAGCTAGCTAGGCATCCAGGACTCACCCCCGGCCTCACCCCCTTCCTCCCTCCCAACCCAAGCCGCCCCCAGCCTCACCCCCTCCCCCTCCCTTCCTCGCCGCCGCCTGAGGCAGCCGCCGGGCAAGCCCGGGGCGTCAAGGATGGTGGCGGCGGGGCCTAGGATGCCCTGCCTCTGTGGGGGGGAGCCTCGGATCTGGAGCGGCGGTTCTATTGGCGAGGCATGGCGGGCTAGCAGCCGTGCGGGCGGTGGATCTGGCGTCACGGTCGCGCGGGCGGCGGGATCCGATGGTCGTTAGCGTCCGGCGGCGGTTCCTGTGGTGGCCGGTGCGTACGATCTGGCGCCTCCCCTCCTCCCTTGTTCGGCATGCGATCTAGCGCCTCAATCCGATCTGAAGATGGACGAGTGGAAGATGGCGGTGACGACACATGTGAGTGCGTCAAACCGGTTTGTGCCCCGGACCAGGTATGTGGCTCGGTCGGGGCCTCCTGCTTTAGATGTTAGGCTTAGGTGAGAGGTCTGGATATTTGGTCCAGCTTGCACCCCTTCATCATATGGATAGGAGTAACGGCAGATGTTGCTAAGATGGTGGATTCAGACATATTGTTGTACTACTTTATAAGGTCCTCGATGGTAATCAACAAAATGGTCGCATGCATCTCCCAGATACAGAGGCCGGGGGTCATCCTCCTTTTCTATAAAAAAAACCTACAATTTCCCCTAGCCATATGACCCAGTCATAAGAAATAAAAAAGAAACATTTTTATTTTCTGGCTTGCCTCTCACCGTGAGAAGGGAAGGGTGGACCTGGCGCAGTGGTAGAGCCTCTTCACTTGTGGCCTGGATGCCTGGATTCGAATCAGCCTACTTGCAGAATTATTATGCAAAGTAAAGTTGTCTAACATATTCTTCCCCAAATCCCACTGTGTGTGAAAGCTTTTGGCAATCTGCACACCCTTTCCCTCTGTGTTTGCGGACACGCCACCATGCAGTCGAGACTAGATAACCCTTCCTAATTTGTTGTTGCATGTCATCATGTACTCTGGTGTTTCGGCTATCGCAACGCTGATTCAATAACAACTACTTCCTCTGTTTTAAAATAATTAAAATTTTACATTTGTTCTAAGTCAAACATACTTAAGTTTAAAAAGTGTGCTAACATCTACAACATCGAATACACATAGTACAAAAATATATTTAAAAGTGAATTGCAAGAGACAAATTTAGTGTTCTGGATGTTAATATATTTCTATATACACTTGGTCAAACATAAAGAAGTTTAACTTGTGATAAACCCAAAACTTCAGTTATTTTGAAAAGGAGGTACTAGCTCAGTAGACAAGAATATAGCCCGCAAAGAATTTGCGTTCTTTTTAAGAATTTTTATTCGTTTTCTTATTTAAAAAAATACAACACTGCGGAAATACCCGACCAACATAATACACTAGCACCTTCTAGTAGAAATGTTTGAGCAAAATACATACACGGAGAATCTCCCATTAAGCCAGTTAACAAAGATATCGGCAACAGAACAGGGAGTTATTATATTATGCTAATTAAACACTACTCAAACAGCAAATCAGGTCATATGTGCAGTATGAAATTCTAAGAAGTAATGCCGAGTGGTTTCTTCCTGATAATTGACTGGACAATTTGATTTTTGCTCTTTTTAAAATTGATCGAGTATTTTTTTTAATGAATGCAAGAATCCTGCCATCTCAAAAATCGCGGAGTTTACATTCCAGTTCCCTTTAGCTTCGCTCTGTAGAGCTTTGGTATGTGCCCAGCTGCGAATACACGGTCGTCGGCATATCGTCGACCTATTTCTATAGGTGCAAATATGGTCTACAGAGATCTATTCACCTAGCTGTACAATCCAGTGTAACCGTGACATTTTTGTGAGGTACCGAACAATTCAATCCAACTTTTGGCATGTATCCCCACGGAAGACAAAAGTGCGGTAACTTTCAGGTGTGGACAGAACACCTCCATCTGGACAATAATATAGACGGTCTATATTCCTCGTTTTCTTCATATCATGTTCCATGAATATAATTATATCATCCGCATGTTGTAAAATGAAGACACCTTCATCTACCAAATATGGAATGAGACCACCTATTTGACCCTTCTCTTTAGCTCTATCAATCAGTATTGTCAACATATCTGCTACTATGTTGAACAACACTGGAGACATTGAATCCCCCTGTCTTAACCCCTTATGTGTTTGAAAAAAGTGACCAATGTCATCATTAACTTTAACCCCTACACTACCTTTATAAATGAAAGTTTCAACCTGTTGTCTCCACTTTTCATTAAATCTTTTCATACGTAAGGCCTGTTGAAGAAATGACCACTTAACTTTATCATAGGCTTTTTCGAAGTCTACTTTAAAGATAACGCCATCTAGTTTCTTTGTGTGGATTTCGTGCAGCGTTTCATGTAGGACAACCACACCCTCCAGGATATGTCTCCCAGGCAACTGAATCAGCAATCTTTGTTAACCTATTGGTGGCAACTTTTGTAAAGATTTTGAAACTGACATTGAGTAAGCAAATTGGTCTAAATTGTTGAATGCGCATAGCGTCCGCCTTTTTTGGCAACAACGTAATTGTTTTAAAATTAAGGTGGAATAACTGTAGTTGGCCATTAAAAAAGTCATGAAACATAGACATGAGATCTTCCTTGATGAAATGCCAATACTTTTTATAAAATTCTGCCGGGAACCCATCTGGTCCAGGAGCTCTATTTTGTTTCATATTTGCAATAGCATCATATACCTCTTTTTCTGCAAATGGAGTTGTTAAGACCTCATTCTCCTGTTCATTGAGTTGAGGTATACCCTGAATATCATTTTCATCCAGTGGAATCATCGTCTCATTTGATGGCCCAAATAGATTCTTATAATATTCAGAGATATATAATTTTGAATTCTCATGCCCTATTATTGTTCCTTCATCTTGCTCTAATTGGATAATTCTCTTCTTTTGATGTTTGCCATTTGCAATCATGTGAAAGAATTGGGAGTTATCATCCCCATGAACCACTTTCATCACCTTAGCTCTTAGCGACCATTTCATCTCCTTTTCTCTCAATAAATTTTGCAATTTCATCTCAGCATCGATCTTAATATTCCTTTCAGTAAGCGTTAGCTGTGTAGACTCAGCTTTGACATCAAGTTCGTCAATTATATGCATGAGTCTTTTTTTTTCCTTTTTATAAATACCACTTTGCTTTTTTGCCCATCCTCTGAGGAATTGGCGCAAATGTTGAGTGTACGCATTTAGACACAAGTCTAGGTCTTTGCTTTCACATGCATACTTTGGTGCTGGTTCATAAAAATGGTTGAAAATGATAACTTGGCAAATGTCAATCGGTGATTTTTGAAATGACGACGGTTCTTCAACACCTTGTGCAATTTATTGCCTTGCGTATTGACCGGAGCAAGGAAGCTATGAACGATACCAAAAGCTCCGGCGAGCGAGCATATAAGGTAGTGCATACTAGAACATGGCGCTCGTACCTTGACACATCACAATTATTATTCCCTCCTTCCGTCTCAAAGAAATGAGCAGCATGTGAGGTCTGTATACTACATTGCCCGTGACTCGTTTGTCCTTGAGAGGATGACTACTTGACTACTCAATTGTTTAGTGTACGCACTTACCCAACGACACAAGTCTAGGTCTCACATGCATACTTTGGTGTTTATGCGTGCTGGTTCATAAAAATGATTATAAATAATAACTTGGCAAATGTCAATCAGTCCATATTGCAATGGCTCAATCCAGACATTGACAATGATAATATGGAAATGGCTCGCAAAACTCCAAATGCAATATTGCATCGTGTATGCACATTTCCCCGAAATTGGGGCGTTAAGGCATCTTCAAAGCAGATCCTCGAACCTTTCGGAACCGTCTGGACGCAGTTTGTCATCCAATACAGTCCCTCATCAGTCCGCCCACGCGTTCGGGCGTCCGTTTTACGCAAACCTAAGACAACAAAAGGAGATTTTGTGAAAGTCCGGACATTCACACGACGAACCAGAAGCCACCAAGTGTCCTCTCTCCATCCGGATGGCGAATAGCGGCATCTATTCTTTTTTTTTTCTTTGACGGAAACTACTTTTAATCTTGCAAGTGTTTGGCGAAAACTATTTCTAAACCATGCAATGTTTAGCGGAAGCTATTCATAGATAGATTAGTGGTGCTAAGCATGCATCTAATTTGGAGAAGTGTGCATGTGAACGCAAGGTGTTTGTCGGAAGGTGTAGATTAGTGAGGTGTACATTAGTGAACTCAATTAATTATGTTACTAACACACAATTGAAGGGAAGGTGTCTGGCGGAAGCAACAAGTTGGTGGGAGGTGTTCTATTTTACCGCACAAGCAACATGAAGAAGAACGTTTCGGATTTGGTGGAAGTTGTTTTATTTTACTAACACACAATTATTTCAAACTACTCGTTAACTCGTGCTACTGCACGGGCTAGGATTCTTTGGACAATTGCAAAATTGTGAATAGAGTGTTTTTTGTAAATATAATTTTGTATAAATGTTGTAGAAATTAGAAATAACAAATATTTTTATTAAATTATACTCCCTCCGTTCCTAAATATAAGTCTTTTAAGATATTTCACTAAAGGACTACATACGGAATAAAATGAATGAATTTATACTCTAAAGTATGTCTATATACATCCGTATGTAGTCCTTTAATAAAACCTCTAAAAAGACTTATATTTAGGAACGAAGGGAGTACTATTTACTACCTATGTTCATTATATACATTTAACGGCTCCTAATTTTCACAATTACTAAATACTTTGGAAGATGGGTTTTCTTGTTACTATTATTATACATATATAGTCTATGATTGTTCTATGTACCGGATACTAATAGCACGCTCACTCTATGGTTGCGCATGCATGCATGTGGTTAAAATATTTCATTAAACATGATGCAACAATTGTTGTGTGTTGATAGTTTATTTCGATCGCTCTTCATCGACTCGACGTTTTATACATCCATATCTAACTTACCGATACCCCTACCGGCCAAATGTTTATCATTTTAATATGCCGGTGATCTCCGCGCCTTCATAAGGGTCTCAACTCAGTTCAAGCTTCCCCTTGTAAATGTAGTATGTTAGTTGAACTTCTTGAGGTTTATTTTCTAAATTCGTTTAAGCCTTATTTGTATTTTCAATAATTCTATATTTCTAGTTTTTGGATTGAATCATTCTTTTGCTTGACTATGATCTTCTACGACATCCTTGTATTTTAAGTTTCAGTATTGATATTTGAAAGTTATTTTGAATATTCTAAAAGCTCACACTTATGTTGTCCCAAAATTTCTAGGAATTATTAGATGTCTGCTGGTACGATTTTAAATTTTACTTTGTGCATTTCCCTAAAAATCATCCTTCTTATATCCCAAGTGAGCCATTGAGAAAATTTATGATGCTATTTTTCTTTAGGCGATGACGGCTAGCTAACATGTGTCCTAGACAATGATATATAGCATTACCGGGCGGAGAACTTGTTAGCTACTATTAATGTTTTTTCTTTTCTTAATTTGGTCTTCACATTATTTTGGTCTTATTTCTTCATTATTAAACTTAAGTGACATCCCCGGACTTCTGAAACACATTGGGTTTTGACGCGCTTGAACAATTTAGCAATATTTTTTTTAAATATAATCACGGATTTTTTATTAATATATTTGCGACATAAATTTCAGCAAATTTTATTTTTCTATTTTCAGAAAATCACGTGCGTGTCCGAAATGAATTTGAGAGTGTGGGTGTTTTGTAGACCGGATTGCTTTTTTTATTAGATGCAGATATCATTTTAGATTGTGCGTGTGGCGATATCTGGGTGAGGAAAAATTGGTCATGTATCTTGATGTGCACACCACACATTGAAATGTCGTGCGCGTCTGTCAAGAAAAAGTATTGTATGCATATCTTTAGAGCATGAACAATAAGGTACAGTCAGCAGGCTGTATGGATTAAAATACTATATTTTCCTGAGTTGGATGAGAGAGAAGGGAAACGGGCTCTTCTTGAAGAGCCAGCTCTAGCACGTGCTCCTAGGTGCTTTGTGAGAATGAAATGTGGGCCATATATGATAAAAGTAGTACTCTTTTATAGCTAACTATTGTACAATCTAACTATAAGGTGGGCTATAAGACTGCTTATAGCCAGCAGTTGGCTATACTATTAACCATGCTCTTTGCAGACTGGACAACGTTGGTACTTGGGTTGATTCGTGATACATAGAGAGTATAGCAATGAGAATGACGTTTTGGTGGCCGAGATACCTGAAGGCCGGAATCCTGCGCCGTGCAACATAGCAACGAGATATGTGCTAGTCTCTTCCTTGCTTTTATACATTGTCTGATAAACTGAAATACATGCTGCCATGAGCAGGCTGCCATCATTGTACATGGGCCTTGGGCTTAAGCACGTAATGTGCCTGGTGTGCTGTTTGAAAAAATCATATGCAGCTGGCCGGGTAGGTTGGACTGGTGCTGTATTAATTTCGGTTTGATGGGCACATCTATCGCTGCAGCCAGATAACTTCATAAAGTGTTGCTTCTTTTTCCCTGGTTAGGCCAGTCCCCCCCCTTTCCGTGTGCAGGTTGCCGAAGCGTCCATTCGTTATGGATGATCACGAGTTCTTCTTTGAACCCACTAGACATATATACCTTTTGAAGAAAACATATTTCACTAGTTGCAAGGATAAAAGTGTCAAGTACATATAAATTTTTTCTTCAAATTTTGAAATTGGTCACATATTACTAAAATATACGGTGATCACTTCTAAAATATATGCTAAAAAATTTCTTGATCCACGCTTGTACATTATTCTCAATACATAGCTACCTATTTATTAAGAATGCGATGAACAGATTTGAAACTACACAATGATTTTCTTTAAATACGCGCTGAACACTTTGTAAAAGTACGCGATGCATAACTTTAAAATATATGACCAACTTTTCTTTAACGTGTTGAACATTTTTTTTCAATACACGATGAATCATTTTCAAAATACACATTGAACAGTTTTTAAAAATGTGATGGACATTTTTTTACAACAAAAATGGACACTTTGCAAAACAACGTGACAAACTTTTTTAAAATGTGAGTCATACATTTTCTGCACGATGAACATTTTAACATATATTAAAAAAAGAAATAACAGAAAACAAAATGGGAAATTTAACAAAGAAACGGACATTTGTTGTAATGCCTTACAGTATAATACGAGGAAACTTTTTTTGTGGTTGCAACACATGCCGAGCAACACCGCCGCAGTCAAAGAGCCCCCCCGCCCCCCAAACACTTGTGCGGGGAAAAGTCGACCAGCCGTCGGCAGCGGTACATAGGCAGGGCCCGGTGGACCACGTCGACGACGACAAAAAGGTAGGACGAAGGGGAGGGAAGCTGGAGGAGGGCTGGGGGGGGGGGGGGGTCGTCCGTCGCCCGAGAGGCGAGTAGAGCGGAAGCCGGGGGGAGTCATAGCTCAATACAACGAATATTAGATCTAATAAAAATTGCATCTAGATTCATAGACCACCTAGTAATGACTACAAGCACTAAAGCGAGTCAATGACCCACCGTCATCATCACCACCCCCCTCTCGCCGGAGCTGGACGAAAATTATTGTAGTAGACAATTGAACTGTCGCCGTGCTAAGACCCCCAGAACAACAACCGTCACCGATGAAGAAACACGTAGATCGAAAGCACGAAATTGAAGACACCCGAACATCGACGAACGAAAAATGGATCCGAATAGATCCACCAAAGACAACCATTGATCGAATTCTACGAGATCTGTCGGAGACACAAGCCCTCCGATGATGCTAGACAAACCACCAAAAAGGGGTCTAGCCGAGGAAAAGGCTTATACCATTTTCAGAAAGTCGTCGTCATTTCATCTTCATGAGCAGTACACAAATCCTAACAAAATTAAAAGAAAAATCTAAAAATAAAACCTCGCGTCGACAAGTGCTAGGATCCACCACGTCTCCATGACCCTAGGGTCACTAGAGAAAGACGAGGCAGACGGGCAACAACGCCGACGACAACGCATGAACTTCTTTTTTGGACAGTGAGAAGATTTTTTAGCAAGAGTTGAACTTATAGCATGACAGGTTTGAGAACAATAGGTTCATATGAAAAAATCACATGTTCCATTCAATTAATTCTAGGCATATATCCCTACGATTCGTCCAGCAGCAATGGATAACTTAATTGCTCGACTCAAGTAATTTTGAGCACAAATCCCAATGTTTAAAAAGTGGCTACCAAGTTTAAATGGCACATCACGAGATGGTGTGTTTTTTTTGTTGTTGATGATGTTTTAGCGCCTCACATGTATTCCCGCCCATGTTCGTGAACAGCTTGGCAGGGCAGCATCATTAACATGGGCAAACACTGTGCATAAATTGAGAATACCATGGGTAGCAAAAAGGTGTCAGATTAAAATACGTAGAATAATACAGTATGTCAGCTGATCCCTATGAAGACTAACGCGCCAGATTACGGCTTGCATGGTGCTCGGCCTCCAAACGACATTTTCGGTATAGCAATGTGCTTCATGCATGCATGGGTAGCTTTGCTAGTACACTGCCCGAAAAAAAAAACTACGGTTTGATAGGTAATATTAGTTTACACGTCTCCTTCTTTGTTCTTTTTTATTTGAGGGAATGAAGGTTTCCTTCTGTTTTTTCTTGGTTCTTTTTATAACCTGGTTGTTTCTTGCCGTGTAAAACGTTGGACTCTTAGCCATGTTGGATATCTTATTTAAACCTAGGAACTTCTAATCGTGACGTGGTAGACTATATATGCATCTCATTTTTCTCTCGAAAAGAAAAACACATATCTCTTTTAACCCTAGACGTATAATTAAAATCTAGTGGCTATTTTACAGCACTTTTTAAGAATTAACATGAAGACTCGTATGATGAATCTAATTAATAAATATAAGATATAAGATTTTTCTACCTGTCTAACAATTAAGTTATTTTTTACAAACCAAAGCATATGACATTGGTAGTGATGAAACAGGAAATCGTTAGGACCAGAATTTTGTATGTTTGTGCCTAATTTATTTTACTTGGCAAGGTCTTCTTTGTGTACAATAGAATATAATTATCAGCATTTTAATCAGGTACAGGCTTAGTATTTTTTTAGTCCGCCCTGTTTCTTTTAGTTGATGCTTGAGGATGCATAACTTGTACTCGTAAATTTTTTAGGGGATGTACATGGAGAATGGCGTTTTGGTTCCCGGGAGCCATGGAGGCTGAAATGTTTGAAAAAATCAAAATTTGAAAATTTTAGTTCCAAAAAATCTGAAAAAAAAATACAATTAAACAAGGGTGTGATTCGTGTGCGTGTAAAATTTCAGGTCAAAATACTTTAAAACGCATTCTGTATAAAAAAGACAAATTCATGGTCTGAAATGATGAACAGTAACATGTGTTAAAAGGTTTCAGATTTTTTTTTTTGCACAGCCCTCGTTTCAATGTATTTTATTCTGAAAATTTACACACTTGTGTATTATACCTTCATCTATCAATGTATTTTTTTTCAGAATTGTTTGAAATATTAAAATACGAATTTTCATTGAATTTGAAGTTTGAATTTAAAGGCCTCCGGTGAGCTCGGGAGCCAAAAGCAATATTCGATGTACATGTTGTATTTGTTTATTTAGTAAGAGGAGAGTAAGTGGTTTATTTCCATGATAATTGGGATGTGTGAGTTTTTACAGCTTGCGCCGTTAATATTTCCTATAGTTTGGTACGTGCGTGTCTTTTTTTTGCATGGCAAAGGCACATACATTATTGTTGGGGAACCTAAACGTGGAAGTTTAGAACTCTTTTGTTTTATGGATAAGGACTCACCTTATTTTACGTGTGTGTTTAACCATTCATGGACGTGAGAGTTCGGACTTTTTCTTTGGGACGTGCGAGTTTAATCTTTCTACACCTACGCGATGAGAACTGACTTGTTTAGAGGAACTCTAGCACATCCCGTATCCCGCCTTGACCCGTAAAATAACCGTCAAAATGCGGGTCAGGGTGGAAAAAACCTGCCCGACCATACCCCACATCCCGCCACGGTCCGTAAAAAAATTTAGTGGGCGCGACAAAATCCCGACCCCAACCCGGGAAAACGCGGGTTTTCCCCTCGCGGCTGCGGTGCCCTGCATATATGCTGAAGCGATTGGTGGGGGACATTTCATCCCGCGCTTTCTCCCACCAACCACCTCTCCTCTCCCCCCCCCTCGCGCCGCCACCGGCCGCCGCCCAAGATTTCGGCGACAGTAGCCGACAGGAGCACGCCGGAAGGCCGCCACGCGCACGAGGCCTCCCCTCCCTTCCCCCCTGCGTCAGCGGGCCGCCGGATTTGCAGATCTACGGCACTTCATCGCGGGCCGCCGGATTTGTCTTTTTTCGGCCGCCGGTTGCTGCCCGAGGCGATGGAGTGGTCAGGGAGCCTCTCCCGCAGCCCAGGCAAGGGCGCGTCGCCGCATGCAGGCACGGTTTCGTCCGCCCACCGTTGCCGAAGGTTTGCGGCCATGGACTCGTCCGGCCGTCCACCAGGCTCGGCGCTCGCGCAGCGTGTTTGTGGCCTGTCGATGCCGCTCATACAGTGCGACGATTGCCGGCGCCAAGTGTTGCGGCTCACTTCGTCCACGCTGACGCACCCCGGATGAATGTTCTACAAATGCAAAAACGACGGGGTATGCAAACTATTATTTAGTTGCTAGATTATGAAACACTTAGTAACCACATTTATTTAACTTAGTTGTCAACTTAGCAACCATGTGTATAGATTTTTTGGCAACTACTCTTGATAAAACCCCACGACCATGTTTGACAACTGATTGTTGTCTTGTAGCAATTTTCACTATATATGATATAAACACATGTCATAGGTTTGGTTTGTCAATGTAAATATGTCAATTTGTCATATTTACGTACAACTTTGCCAAAAAAATATTTTGTGTGATTGCTAGTTTAACTATGCCGACTTGTCATATTTACTAACAATTACCAAAAACAAAAAAGATTTCTTGTGGTCATCGGTTTTAAATATGCTGAGTTGTCATATTTTTGCACGTTATCGTCCCAAAAAAGTTGTTTGTGCTTGCCCGTTGGATATGTCAGAGATATCATATTTATACGCAATTTACAAAAAATATGGTGATTAAGTTATTTTTATCAGACAAGTAAGTACTTACTAATATGACAAGTAAGTGCAACAAATGTGGTAAGTATGAGCAAAAAAGAAGTTGTCGAAACATGCCGACATGGGATTTAGTTTTGAAGCTTTCATCGAAACAAAGTCAACGATGAAAACGGATCATCGGTCAAATTAATTGTTTCAAAGATAAAACTTTTTGAATTTTGATCATTTAGAGTGAATGTGGTGACATCATTGTATGCATGCATGCATAACAAAGAGAAATGGGTTTAACCTCAGGTTGTTTTTTTTTGCTGCTACTTTGCACGTGGTGTGAGCCGCCACACAGGAAAACCGCTATGCGACGTGTGTAGGTTAGGTTTTTTCCTTAATTCTTTATGTGCATGATTATAATTTAATAAGGTACGGTCCTTCATTTTTCTTTACTAACGTGTAGATTGGGTCAGGTTAGAGTTTTTCACCACAGTTAGAGTAACATAAATCATATGGTTAAGGTAAATTGATTAAATTGATCGAACGGATAAGACAAGTTTAATGACGTGGATTAGCATGAAGGCTTCATTAGTGCCTTTTCTTTACTTATGTGTAGGTTGGGTCAGGTTAGAGTTTTTCGCCACAATTAGAGTAAGGTAAATCATATGGTTAAGATAGTTTGATTAAATTGATCGAATAAGACAAGTTTAATGACGTGGATTAGCATGAAGGCTTCATTAGTGTCTTCAATTAGTAAATATAAATATAAAGAAAGATATAAAGTTGTAAAGATGGATGTGGATACTATTGGTGGATGGCTCCCGTATCAGTGTTCCGACATCAGCCTGGACAGATTTTTGGACAAATACTATGTCCGTTTGTGGGTCAGCGTTGAAAATGTTCTTACCATACATGCATGTCACATATCGCAGAATCCCAACAGTCATGTGCTACTGCGATAACATATTTTGAAAATAAAAATAAAATGTTCCTAACAAATTGATTTTTTTGAATTTTCACAAGACATATGTCTACAACCTCTACAAAATCCAAATACACATGGAGAAAAAATATCAGCATGAATGGTGTCACAAAAAGACAAAAGCAATAGTGTTTCACATCCCGTATCGTACTTGCATCCCAACATTATGGGCTAATCGTAAAGAGAGAAGAGAATGAGCATAAACGAAGAGAAAGGCCACACTGGATCGAAGAACTGATTTCACAATGTTGGAAAACAAGCTAAGATACCATACACATCAACGTCTCTCTTTTCTTTAATTATTGTACCCATCCTTACACTTTGCATATGAAACAGTGCTTAGAGTCAAGCATTGGAAGTTGACTTGGCTAAACTATAAATTCATAATTTGATTCCCTAAAATCATGGTTAGAAACAACCGAATAGAATTGTTTGCTACTCTTCCTTATGTCGTTGATGTTCATAGTTGCTTCTGGAGACCACCTTTTGTTAGCTGACTTGGTTCTAAAGCAACCATGATATAATTTACATTTAAATCGATTGCAAGTAAAAGAACCTCCATGAAAGTCGTGGTGGGCAAAGCATGGGTTTACGGATTAAACACCGGTCTCGGCAAAGATGATATACCAAAGGTGCTTGTATGATACTAGGGTTTGGGAGGAGAACTGTGGGGAACTAAGTTTTGTACAAATACATGGTATAACTAGAAACTCTTCTTCCTGTCAACTACGCCAAGTCTAGGTCTTTATTTTCACATGGATATTTTAGTTGTGTGTGATGCTTCACCAAAGAATAGTTGAAATGACAACTTTGAAAATGCCAATTGGTTAATTTTGAAGTGGTTTAGTCCAGACCTTGATAAGGATATATCAAATTGGCTTGCAAAAGTTAAAGTGCAGTAATGCACAGTTTATGCACTTTAAAAAAATATGTTCCCATACATTGGTAAATATCCGGTGATCCTAACACTTAGGTGCTAGCATAAAACCATATGTTTGAAAATTAAATTAAAATGTTCCGGAAAGTACCAAATATTTTATATTTAGTGCTAGTATAACTTTTGGGACATACAATTCATATAAAATTTGTCCATTTGTCAATCGAGGGACGATGGGCATACTAGGTTTGTCTTTTTAAACTCCTCTATGTGTGAATCAAATTTGGGTTGCAAGATTTGTGGGATTTAGACTTATATATTTAAACACCGTCAATCTTTTTTCAAACAAATACCACATCTTTTGAGAGTGTTACCATATTCTGGTAGCGCAAATAGTGCTTGATTAGGATTGGAACTCCCTCTCTCTCTCTCTCTCTCTCTCTCTCTCTCTCTATCATGTAGTCCTTACTCACAGCTAGAGACCGCTTAAAGTCTTGTCAGTGTCACTCGTTCAATAGCTACAAAGATACTTTTGTAGTATTTTTGCATTGTTTCTTCACTTCTTAAGCCGTTTTGCTCCATACACCATTGCCACATTTACCTGGTCCAACCATTGTTGCAAAAGCCAAAGTATAACAGTGACATTTTTTTGAGGCACGAACAACCATGGCAATTTTTTTGTCCCGTCTCTTGGCTTTGATAGAAGAGGACAATCTTGATCGAATAACCTTTTTTAAATGGTGACTGTTCTTCAACACCTTGCGTGTTGAACAGGGCAGGGAGTTACAAACAATACGAGAGGTAGTGGACCTATTAGAATATGGCACTCATACCTTGCCGCATCATATTTTTGGTTGCGTACTTCCAGCTCAAAGAAATGGTGAGATGTGAGGTTCCTTGCATACTACCAACATTTTAATGATGACTCATTGCTCGCTCAAAGGATGACTTCTTGACTCCTCAAGTCTTCTACGTATCAACAACGCAAAAAAATAGTTGAAAATGACTACTTGGAAAACAAAAATTGGTCGATGTTGCAATGCTTCAGTCCAAACCTCAATAACGACATATCAAATTGGCTTGCAAAAATTGAGATGCAAAAAATGCATCGTGTATGCCTTTTAAAAACATGTGTAGCCATGCGTGGCTAAATATCTGGTGATCCTAACACTTTGGCGCTACCATAAAACCATGTGCTCAAAAAATCAATTAAAATGTTTTAAAAATTCAATAATGTTATGTTTTTGGTGCAATAAATTTTGGAACATCCAATTCGTATAACATTGGTCGATTTTGCCAATCTAGGGCTGATGGGCATTTTAAACCCAAAAGGGGGTACTTCATATTGGGTTTGTATTTTTAAACTTCTCCATGTGTAAATCAAATTTGGGTTTGAAGTTTTGTGGGATTTGGACTTATATTTAGACGCACTCAATCTTTTCCAAACAAGTACCACTTCTTTTGAGGGTGTTACCATATTCTGGTAGCGCAAATAGTGCTTGATTAGCACTCAAATGACTCTTTTCCTCACGTCGTCCTTACTCATGGCTAGAGACCGCTTAAAGACTTGTGAGTGTCACTCGTTTAGTAGCTATGAAGGTTCTTTTGAAGTCTTTTTGTGTTGTTTCTTCACATTTTAGGCCGTTTTTCTCGATACACCATTGCCACATTTACGAGGTCCAACAATTGCTGCAAAGAGCAAAGTGTAATAGTGATATTTTACTGAGGAATGAACAACCATTGCAAATTCTTGTCCCTTCTAGTGGATTGATTGAAGAGGACAATCTTGATCAACTAACCTTTTTTAGTGGTGTCCATTCTTGAACACCTTGCATACTGAACGGAGAAGGGGAGCAATGGACGATATGATAAGATGTGGATGAGCATATAAGGTAGTGCATACCAAAACATGGCGTTCGTACCTTGATGCATGGCAGTTTTGGTTGCCAGCTCAAAAAAATGGCGACATGTGAGGTTCCTCGAATACTACCAACATTTTGACAATGACCCATTGCTTGTTTGAAGGATGCCTTCTCTACTCCTCAAGTCTTTTTTCTGTCAACCGACACCAAGTATAGTTCTTTGATTTCTTATGCATACATTACTTGTGCGTGTTCCTTACCAAAAAAAGTAGAAAATGCCAATTGGTCGATGTTGTAGTGGTTCAGTCCAAACCTCGATAACGATATATCAAATTGGCTTGCAAAAATTAAAATGCAATCACATCATGGCAATAGAAAGAACAATAGAGGTAACCAAAATTATATCTAGGTTCATACGTCACCCGACGACAACCACAAGAACCGAAGCAAGCTGAAGGTGTATCACTATCACACTCCTCCCTCACAGTAGTCACACAAATCTTGTTATAATAGACAATCAAGAAGTCGACATGCTAAGGTCCAAAAGGACCAGCGCACCAGAACAAAAACCGTCGTTGCTGAAGAGAAGTGTGGATTAGAAGGATTCAACCTAAAGACACATGAACACGGACGGAGGTATACCCGATCCAGATCCATCGAAGACAAACACCAATTGAATCCCGCGAGATTGGTTGGAGACACCTCCGCACACCCTTCGATAAAGCTAAATACACCAGCAGGGAAGGGTCGAGGCGAAGAGAACCTTATTCCATCTTCAAGGATCCACCACCTCCTCGCCTTCTTTATCAGGACAAACCATAAACAAACTCAAAAAACACCTAAAATGAAGTAGATGCCTCCCACCGCTAAGGTCGGGATCCATTGTGCCTCCATAGACCAAGGCCACAAGAGGCAAGGCAGATTGGCGGTGGTGGCAACGGTGGCGTGAGGCGTGGAAACCCTAGTTTCTATAGTCGCTCGTGGGGTCCTGCTATCTTCTGATCATAATATTTGCAGCTTAGCAAACAAAATTGTTTTTCAGTTTTTCAAAATTGTGAAGATAAAAGGTCAAGAAACTAGTGACCAAACTCATGAGGTTGTCGGTTTAAGATGCTCAAGTCCGATGTAGGCTACAAAAATATATTTCATACTAATATAGTAGAAAACATGGGTCAAATAAAGATTGCTGGTTCTTTTTGTGTAATAGCATGACTGTCTGCACACATTAAGAAGCCGCAAACGTTGTTGATCTTGGCTTTTTTCGGTTCGACCACACTCTCGCACTGTTTTTAACTATGATTGTGACTTAAAAATCTTGTTTACATTAGCTTACTGTAATTTACTATAGCTCACACAATTGATTATTTTTCCTCAACTTGAATATTACTTTATTTTTGTGCCAAATGTTGAATGTATATTATCAACATAATTTTTTATATCATTGATATTTTATATATATAAATATATATGTACAAATTTTCACCAAGTTACTATATTTGTTTAGAGCTATTAGTTACTACATGATAATACTATCATATGTCAGAATTGGGTTCAACACATGACATTAGTTATATAGACTTCAAAAGAAAAGTTATATAGGCTTGCCCATACTCACAAGACACATGCCCCATCTCAGTGAAGATCTTTAGTAGGCCCAACCAAAATACTCGGCTATAACGATCAGACATGCGCAAGTCCATAGCATGCCGGGAGCTATGTCCCGTTTGTTAGGAGATCTAGTGTAATGGCCGAGAGTGTAACTTGCCTTATTTGGAACCTTCTTGTATGTGGGTCCATCATATCAGTGCTATGAGAGTTATATTCCATGTGGTATTTCATGTGCATGCCTTGTTTTCCTTTGCATTCATGATCCATTCATCCATGCCTCTTTGTGTTTGTTGCCATTGTGAATCCATTTATGTGGTATGTGATGTGATGATGTGTGGTGCATTTGAAAGTGTGGTGCAATTATGTTAGTTTACAAATAGGTTTCAAATCTCCCCCTTCTCTATTTCTTAAAGCTCAAGTTGCACTTGCTCCATCCCTATTTCAAAAATGTTTATATTTCAAAGTGATTTGTGGTGGATGTGATGCTAGGTTTAAAGTGTTTTGTATCCATGTTTGAGAGGGGCAAATATTCACAAAACAGTGTAATTAATTCTATTTTGTAAATATTTAGATGCTCCAAAAAAATAATTTTTCATTTTATTTAAATAGGTCATAATTCCCTTATGACTAGGGGCATTTTTGTTTATTTTAGCATCTATAGTGTTGCATGTGTATTTAGTTTTGTCTATGTTTTGTTTTAAATAGGAAAACCCTAGTGGGTTTTCCTTTTTCTTATCTTGGGCATCCAAGTGGGCTTCCTCCCCTTGGCCGGCCCAACTTACCTCCTCGCGTAGCAGCCTGCTGCTGTAGACGGCGTCTTCCTCCTCCCTCCTTCCGTCAGTTTTGTCAGACACAGAGGCGAGACAGAGAGCGACGTCGTTCTCACGGACGTCGAGGTGGCTACCTGTCCCTCTATTTAACATGGGCGTCCGTGCAGTGGCCTAGGGTTCCTCCCTAGCCGCCACAACTTCTTTCCCCATCTTCCTCCTCCCTCTCCCTCGTCGGCAGCAGGTAAGCGAGCCCCTCCTCCGCCATGGCCGTACCTTGCGGAGCTCCTCACCGTCGTTATCGTGCCCCTGCTACCTCTCCAAGCCTTCAGCGAGCACGTGGGACCTCGAAGGAGCCCGTTCCCGCAACTAGCAGGTGCAGATCGAGTCCGCTTCAACGACGTCGACGCCATCCCGTTCTTCCTCTTCCGCTCCAACGATCTCATCCGCCTCACCTTCTTCCCCTACTTCCTCTCCGGCAGGCTCGGCTTCCTCGACCAGTGGGTGAGCACGAACCTTCCTTCCCCTTTCCCCGCTGCTAGATCTCACGTATAGGGCCGTATGCTCGCCGCCGTAGGTTCTCTGTCGCCGACACCGCCGCGCACGTTGCCGAGTAGTTGTAGTGCATCCCCTCGCGCGTTTAGTGTTGGAATTGAACCAGGGATGTTCCGTCTTCCTCCCAGCGACGAGCCCGTGCTCCATTTGAAGTAGATCGCCGGCGTTGTGCTTCCCCTGTTCCGACCACCGTCGGGGTGTGTTAGATCCAGAGGGGTTTCTCAAAAGAGCAGAGTCCCCCTCTCTGCTAACCTTCGAAAGTGCAGCGCAGCGGAAGCAGTGTGTTTTACCTGTCGCAGGTCGTGGGTTCGAGTCCCCGCGACGCCCTTTTTGTGATTTGTTTTCGGCACAGTAGCAGCAGGAGGGGAGGCATATCCTGTCTTACCCCTCTGTTCTATCGAGCCAAGGCTGCTAGCCCAGTGGTGCTAGTGCTGGTGGTGAACCAGGGGCACCTGGGTTCGATTACCCCCAAGCCCCTTTTATTTTTGCCTATTTCCTTTTGCTGTTTTTCATTGTTTGCCATATTAGTTGTTGTGGTATGCTAGGTGAGCAAGTGTGGTATTTTTTTGCCTCACAACCAATAGATTTTTCCCTTGCTCTAGTTAGTGTGCATGAGTAGTTTGGTATGCTTCTGTTAGTGAGCTAGTGCTTGTGTGTAGGGTGTATATGTGATGCAAGCTTGTGTGATATGCATGTGTCGGAGTTAGTGTTTGATGAGTGTGTGTGTAGGTGATGCTAGTATTTGTGTGTGCAAGCATCTATGTGCATGTGTGCTTGTGTGGTGCAAGCACCCAAGGAGTGTGTAGATGTAAGTCACCATGTGTATGTGTGAGTGTGTGTATGTTTGATGTAGGGAGTTGAGCTCAATAGCATGTGTAGGTACTAGTGTGTATAAGCTTGATGGATGTGTGTGTGTGTGTATGGTGATGTGCTATGGCACACATACATGAGGTCTAAACCCTCATGTCACCATTGGAGTTGTGAGTGTGTGCAATGCATGTGTAGGTGGTGAGCTAGTGTGTATCACATGTGATATGGCACTATTTGCATCAAGTGATTCCATTTAGATTTTCTTCTTAGCTTTGTGCCCATTTGATCTATGCAAGTACCTAGGTATTATATATGTTTTTGGGGTAGAATCATCCCAGGAGTCCAATGGTGGAATCAGATTCCCCTTTGGAACACTTTCTGAGAATGTCATATTTCTGTTTTGTTCAATGTTTGGAACTTGGTTCCATGTGATGTGATGAGCCTAAGAGGGTGATTCCTTGTTGTGGCAGTAGAGGGTGAACCCCTCTACAACATGGTGGTTTTGTTTTATGCTTAGGAGTTTATATGTGCAAGTTGTGATTTGTCAAAGTAGGCATGGTGCTGAAATTATGAGCTTAGTGAAAATCACTAGGTCTGAGAAGCTGCTGATATTTTCTCCCCTTGTAGTTGTGCTTGCAAAAGTTCATGTGTTGGGAATCAGCCCTTGCAATCAACTGGAAAGTTGGAGCTTTTGTGTTTGTCTAGCTCTCTGTCAATTTTCATTCCATTTGACTTGCTGTAGATATTGTTTTGGGTGCTTTCAAAATGCTTCAAAGCATAAACAGCTAGTGAGAATCTTAGAATTTCACTAAGTCCCTGAAAACTGATATTTTTGTCCAAGTTAGCAGCTGTAGAACTTTCAGTGTGAAACTCCTTTGTATTATATTTTTGCTCATGCTTGTAGAGATTTTGAATAGCTTCTGCCACATATCTTATTTGGCACATTTGGGTGGTTGTAGGTGCTGTGCATGTAGCTCTCAAACTGCTATGATGCTGTTTAGGACGGATTGTATAGTTTTGTTGTTTTGATGCTTGTGAGTGCATAGTTGATGGTGAGGTGAGTTTCTTTGCACCACCCCATCTATGATTGTTTGTTTGATCATTTGGCAACATGGGAATACCAGAAGTATGCCATTAGAGAGTGCTTGTGGTAGTTTTGATCCGTAGGACTCCATTTCTTGTTTCATTGTTTCCTGTTGATCTGTAGCTCCTTTCGCAACGTTCTTTATATGCTTTTGCATCGTTTTCTCGTGATGCACCTGTTCATGTCATCTTCATGCATGTCAAGATAGATTAGGGTGAAGTTCTGTCCAGAAGTTTGTAGTTTCTTCTCATGCATGTGAAAGTGACTAGAATAGAGATGCATGTTCATTCTCATCTCATGCATCATGTGTTTGTTGCATCATGTGGTGTTGTTGTTCATTGGATGCTATTTTTATGTTGGGTAGCACCGGGATCGGAGAGAGAGTACGTGGATCCGGGGGAGTACGTGCAGGACGAACAAGAGCAGTTCCAAGCTGAAGACATCACACGCGAGATGACATGACCTTGATATCATCTCTAGTCTTGTTGTGCCTAGATTCACGTTTCCTTCGTCATATGCTCGCTGCCTACCACTGAAATAATTGCCTCCTGATATTTCCATGAAACCCAAACACTTTCCCCTCCTAGCAAATATTGAATGGCTAAGTAGGCTTGCTCAGCTTCTAATGTTAGCGTTGCTAGTTGCAGGTGCAATTGTCTCATGTGATAACATGAGTTTGATATCATTATGTTAAATATCTTATTTAATTAATGCACCTATATACTTGGTATATGACGGGAGGCCTATCCTTTTGCCGGGTGTTTTGTTTCGTTGTTGCCGTCATAGTTTCCGACAACCGGTGTTTGATTCCATAACTGATCGCTCCTAACACGTTCGAGGTTGTTATGGAGACCCCCTTGATAAATCGTGTAGTGTTAAGACTTGTCCGGCAGGACCCAACATTGGTTTTAATCTGCTAATCACTTAATAAATAATCTGCTTAGGAAATAGCTACCCCGAGGAATTAATTAACAACCCGGGCCAGTGCTCCTCATGAATGTTGTTCTAAACTAGAGCACTGTGTGGGGCCAACTCATGCCAACTTGAGAGATTTCTATTAGGCCACTGTACGCGTCGCTCATCCGTCGTGCCCTCAGACTGAGATACGCGACTCTTACCGGGGTTGTCGACACGACGGGAGGTCCTGCTAGTCTTGTCTTACCTTAGCGATATATCTTGCGTATAGGAATCCCGGTGAAGCTTTGGTTCTCCCCAGAGTTGAGGTTTTCCTCTAAGGAATCTCATGAGATCACGAGATTCGTGATAGAGGATTACTTTGTGGCCCATGACCGTTTGTGATGGACTAGTTGTAGCACCCCTGCAGGGTTAATCTTTAGGAAAGTCGTACCCGCGGTTATGTGGCAACTTGGTATATTTGTTAACATCCGGTTATAGATAACTTGAACTTAATCTAATAATACTGCCAACTGTGTGCGTAACCGTGACTGTCCCCTTCAAAGACCTCTCTTCGATCGGGAACACGGCGGGGTTATGTTTGGCGTAAGTAGGTGCTCAGGATCACTTAGTGATCAGTTAGTCTTCGCCCGCTAGCGTAGACCACCACATCAATACTTGTTCTACGTAAGTTAGCCACCATAATTACTTAGGATGCTGCAACCTAAACACTGAAACCTTCCTCACCTAATAACTTGACTAGTTTCGGTACCGAGGTCATAGATTGTTGAGTCCCTGTGACTCACAGATTACTTCAACACCCCAACAGGTACAGGTACGCCCGACACAGGTGATCCCGATGGCACGCAGCTGGCGTGGCAGTACGATGAGGGGAACGACCGCTTGTACGTGAACTATCCAGAAGACTGAGGCGTGGTCGTGATCGTGGGCAAGCATGCAGGGTAGCATAGCCTTTTCTCATGTTATGTAGTCCGTAGCGGAACTACCTTGTCTGAATAAATGTGTGATGTAAACTCTGATATTATCTATGAGATGGCAAACGATTCCCTATTTGTCATTCTTTTATTATGATGTGCTATGTTATCATGCTTGCGAAACGCTTAGATGCGCTTTTTTCCATTTTGCGGCCTTGATGACCCACAAGTATAGGGGATCAATCGTAGTCCTTTCGATAAGTAAGAGTGTCGAACCCAACGAGGAGCAAAAGGATCTGACAAGTGGTTTTCAGCAAGGTAAAATCTGCAGGCACTGAAATTGTCGGTAACAAGTGATTGTGTGGTGAGATCATTCGTAGCAAGCAACAAGTAACAAAAGTAGAAACGGTGCAACAAAGTGGCCCAATCCCTTTTGTTGCAAGGGACAAGCCTGGACAAAGTCTTATAGGAGGAAAAACGCTCCCGAGGACACACGGGAATTCTGTCATGGTTGTTTTCATCATGTTCATATGATTCGCGTTCGTTACTTTGATAGTTTGATATGTGGGTGGACCGGCGCTTGGGTACTGCCCTTACTTGGACAAGCATCCCACTTATGATTAACCCCTCTCGCAAGCATCCGCAACTACGAAAGAAGAATTAAGACAAAGTCTAACCATAGCATTAAACTAGTGGATCCAAATCAGCCCCTTACGAAGCAACGCATAAACTAGGGTTTAAGCTTCTGTCACTCTAACAACCCATCATCTACTTAGTACTTCCCGATGCCTTCCTCTAGGCCCAAATAATGGAGAAGTGTTATGTAGTCGACGTTCACATAACACCACTAGAGGAAAAACAACATACAACACATCAAAATACCGAACGAATACCAAATTCACATGACTACTATTCGCATGACTTATCTCATGTCCTCAGGAACAAAAGTAACTACTCACAAAGCATAATCATATTCATGATCAGAGAGGTAATGAGTAGCATCAAGGACCTGAACATAAACTCTTCCACCAAATAATCCAACTAGCATCAACTACAAAGAGTAATCAACACTACTAGCAACGTTACAAGTACCAATCGGAGTCGCGAGACGGAGATTGGTTACAAGTGATGAACTAGGGTTTGGAGATGAGATGGTGTTGATGGTGACGAGTCCCCTCCGATGAGAGGAGTGTTGGTGATGACGATGGCGACGATTTCCCCCTCCGGGAGGGAAGTTTCCCCGGCAGGATCGTCCTGCCGGAGCTCTAGAGTGGTTATGCTCAAGTTCCGCCTTGTGGCGGCGGCGAATCCACGAAAAAGCTCCGCCCTGATTTTTTCCTAGACGAAACCCTTCATATAGAAGAAGAGGGGGCCAGTGGGCCAGCAGGCTGCCCACAAGCCCTCATGGCGCGGCCTGGGGCGTGGCCACGCTGTGCAGGCTTGGGGCCACCTGCACGCGACCCTCTCGCGCTTCTTCGGCCCAGTATTTTTTATAAATACCGAAAAAAATCCTCGTTGATTTTTACGGCGTTTGGAGTTGCGCAGAATAGGTATCTCAAACTTGCTCCACTTTCAGGCCAGAATTCCAGCTGTCGGCATTCTCACTCTTCATGTAAACCTTGCAAAATAAGAGAGAAAAGGCATAAGAATTGAACCGTGAAGTGAAATAACAGCCCAATAAGCGATAAATATCAACATGAAAACATGATGCAAAATGGACGTATCAACTCCCCCAAGCTTAGACCTCGCTTGTCCTCAAGCGAAAGCCTAGCTCAATAAATATGTCCACATGTTTAGGGAGAGAGGTGTCGACAAAACAAGATACGAACATGCATGCATCATGATCTTGATCAGAACAGCAATACCAACATATAATCTCTCATGCTAAAGTGATAATTCCTTCACAAAGTAAAGCATGGATCAAGAACCTTACCGAGAAGTAACAACCGATAGCCTTTAGTCATTGAAGCAATTGCAATTTATCACAACATCAGAAAGAGTCAAATAAGAGCTTGTAAAGCAAATCCACATACTCAATCATTCTTTCGTTCTCTACAATTGCTACAACTCACGTGGTACTCATGAGATCAAAGTTTCAGCTGGACACAGAGAAAGATAGGGGCTTATAGTTTTGCCTCCCAACTGCTTACCTTAAGGGTAATGTCAACAATAATAATTCATGAATACTTACTTCCAAGTTGACATATGAATATAGATCTTTCCCAAGCATATGACGTTAGCCAAGATAAAAGGCGAAATAAGGAATTGGTGAAGATCACCATGACTCTTTCAAGGGCAAAAAGTAAAGGTACAAGATAGGCCCTTCGCAGAGGGAAGAGAGGTTGTCATGCGCTTTTGAGGATTGGATGTGTGTTAGTGCGGAGGAACGTCACTTTATATTGCCTCGTGTGATAAAGAACTTTATTATGCAGTTTGTCGCTTTTATGTCTTCCTCATCACAGGTTCGTACAAAGCTTATTTTCCACACACTAATAGATCATACATATTAGAGAGCAATTTTTATTGCTTGCACCGATGACAACTTACTTGATGGATCTTATTCAATCCATAGGTAGGTATGGTGGACTCACAAGGCAAAACTAGGTTGATGGTTTATGGATGCACAAGTAGTATCTCTACTTAGTGTGGGAGGTTTGGCTAATATGAGGTGGAAGCAATCGTCACATGCTAATGGATCTCTAATCATATAACATTGTTCGGAACCAAGCAAACACAATTCATTATGTTGTCTTCCTTGTCCAACATCTACTTCTAGGCATGCAATAGTTTAGTGAGTGTTCACAATCATAGATGGTGTCACAGATGATATATTTATATGTGAACCTCTCCTTCTTTATCACTTCCTATTAATTGCAACCATGACCAAGGTCTATGTTTGCCTACCCTCAACAAGTTTCAATCCTCATTCTTCTTATATGTGAAGCCATCACTTCCCATAAGATCATTACATGATCTTTCATGCTTTTGTTCTATTCTCACTCTTTTGATCATGGCAAGAGGCAAAGCCCTTCAACTAAGACACTCTTTATTATATGGCTTACGAGCTCGAATACATCGGGGGTGACACAAAGCAAAACTCAAGACTAAAACACTAAGACTTTTAATCTACTAGAGAAAAGAGAAAACTGAACAGGAAAACTAAAACAAAGGTAAAGGCAAAAGATGTGATGGTGATACGATACCGGGGCAACTCCCCCAAGCTTGGCACAAGCCAAGGGGATTGCCCATACCAATGCTCAGTTGTCTTCCTTTGGTGGTGGTGGAGGATTTGTTGCAACATGGGTGTGATCCTCCGTCTTCCAAGGCATAGGTGCTCCATCATGGAAAGATGAACGAGTCTCCGGAATCCTCAAATCTGCAGCCAACCGTATTGATTTAAATCTATACTCATACTCACAGTTTTGGTTCTGCTGGTCATAGATCTGGGCCTAGAGTTGATCAATCCTGTCATAGAGCCTGGAGAGATGCTTCCCAATGTCATTGGCATCAATCATGTGCTTGTTGGTGAACTCTGTGATCATCATGTGGTTGGCGTTGAGTCCACGCTCCACCATCCCTTGGCACTTGAAGAGTTGTTGCTCCATTGCTTCGAGCCTCGTCTCCATGCTTCCGGTATTCTTAGGCCCCTCAACATCACGGATGTGCAACATCCCCTCACGCATCTCGATAGATTGAGGGTGTTGCAGCACTCTTGTGAGGTAGGGGTTGATGACCTTCTCGAAGATCTTGTCCTTCAGAGCTTTTGGGGAAGTCATAGTGATCTAGATGTGCAACAGAAACAGGCTCGAAACGAGAAACAGAGGAAATCTGCGTGATGCAGGGGTCAGACCAAACTGGAGTATATATAATGATTTTTTTCAGACCAGAAGGAGTACCCTGCACGAAAACGGAGTCCGGGAGGCACACGAGGTGGCCACAAGCCCTCACGGCGCGGCCAGGGGGTGGGCCCGCGCCGTGCAGGCTTGTCGCCTCCTCGCGCACTTTCCGGACTACTTCCAATTTTTGTATTTTTTCAAATATTCCGAAATGGAGAAAATTTCCTACTGGAAAAGTTTTGGACTCTGTTTTCTTACCGAATCACATACCTCTTCGTTTTCGGAGTCTGAAACAGGCTGATAAATGTCCCTTAGGTATTCTTCCGGAGTTATGGTATTGATGATATTGCTTTCAACATTTATGGGAGTACCTGAGATATAATGCTTGATTCTCTGCCCATTTACCACTCTCGGACAATTACCTTCTGTGTTGTTGATCTTGATAGCGCCGGAACGATATACTTCCTCAACAATATAGGGACCTTCCCATTTAGAGAGAAGCTTGCCTGCAAAGAATCTTAAACGAGAGTTATATAGCAAGACATAATCACCTACATTGAACTCACGCTTTTGTATCCTCTTATCATGCCACCTCTTAACCTTCTCTTTGAACAACTTGGCATTCTCATATGCCTGAGTTCTCCATTCATCAAGCGAGCTAATATCAAATAACCTCTTCTCACCGGCAAGTTTGAAATCAAAGTTGAACTCTTTGATTGCCCAATAAGCTTTATGCTCTAGCTCAAGAGGTAAATGACATGCTTAACCGTACACCATTGTGTACGGAGACATGCCCATGGGATTCTTATAGGCAGTTCTATAAGCCCATAATGCATCATCGAGCTTCTTAGACCAATTCTTTCTAGACCTGTTGACAGTCGTTTGCAGAATTAGTTTAATCTCTCTGTTGCTTAGCTCTACTTGACCACTAGACTGAGGGTGATAGGGAGACACAATTCTATGGTTGACATCGTACTTAGCAAGTGTTTTACGGAAAGCACCATGAATGAAGTGTGAATCACCATCGGTCATTAGATATCTAGGGACTCCAAATCTAGGGAAGATAAGTTCTTTCAGCATCCTGATAGAGGTGTTGTGATCAGCACTACTAGTGGGGATAGCTTCTACCCACTTAGTGACGTAATCAACAGCAACTAGGATATGAGTGTACCCGTTGGATTTTGGAAAAGGTCCCATATAATCAAAGCCCCAGACATCAAATGGTTCAATGACAAGTGAATAGTTCATAGGCATTTCCTGATGTTTGCTAATATTACCTATTCTTTGACATTCGTCACAAGACAAGACAAACTTACGGGCATCCTTGAAGAGAGTGGGCCAATAGAAACCTGATTGCAATACCTTGTGTGCAGTTCTATCTCCCGCATGGTGTCCTCCGTAGGCCCCGGAGTGACACTTCTACAGGATTTGTCCCTGTTCATATTCAGGTACACAATGTCTAATAACACCATCTACTCCTTCCTTATAAAGGTGAGGATCATCCCAAAAGTAGTGTCTCAAGTCAAAGAAGAATTTCTTCTTTTGCTGGTACGTGAAACTAGGTGGTATATATTTGGCAACGATATAGTTTGCATAATCAGCATACCACGGTGCACTACGTGAAGCATTGATGACATTCAGTTGCCCATCGGGAAAGCTATCATCAATAGGTTGTGGGTCATCAAGAACGTTCTCCAACCTAGACAAGTTATCTGCTACTGGGTTATCAGTACCCTTCCTATCAACAACATGCAAATAAAATTCTTGTAGCAAGAGAACCCATCTGATAAGTCTAGGTTTAGTGTCTTTCTTCTCCATGAGGTACTTAATAGCAGCATGATCAGTGTGAATAGTGACTTTGGAATCAACTATGTAAGACCTAAACTTTTCACATGCAAACACGACTGCTAAAAATTCCTTCTCCGTAGTAGCATAGTTTCTCTGGGCACTGTCTAGATTTTTACTAGCGTAGTGAATAACATTCAACTTCTTATCGACTCTTTGCCCTAGAACAGCACCAACAGCATAATCACTAGCATCACACATGATTTCAAAAGGTAAGTTCCAATCAGGTGGTTGAACAATAGGTGTAGTTATCAAAGCCCTCTTAAGTATTTCGAAGGCTTCCTCACAATCATCGTCAACAACAAAAGGAATATCCTTTTGTAAGAGATTGGTAAGAGGCCTAGAAATCTTAGAGAAGTCTTTAATGAACCTTCTATAGAAACCAGCATGACCAAGGAAACTTCTTATACCTTTGATATCTGTGGGGTATGGCATTTTCTTGATTGCATCAACCTTAGCCTTATCGACTTCAATACCTCTTTCAGAAATTTTATGTCCTAAGACGATGCCTTCATTAACCATAAAGTGGCACTTCTCCCAATTCAAGACAAGATTAGTGTCTTTACATCTCTGTAAGACTCGATCAAGGTTGATGAGGCAATCATCAAAAGAAGACCTGTAAACGGAAAAGTCATCCATGAAAACCTCGACAATCTTTTCACAAAAGTAAGAGAATATAGCCATCATACATCTTTGAAAGGTGGAAGGTGCATTACATAAGCCAAAAGGCATACGTCTGTAAGCAAAGGTACCGAAAGGGCAGGTTAAAGTAGTTTTCTCCTGATCAGATTGTGCAACTGGTATTTGGGAGAAACCAGAATAACCGTCTAGAAAGCAAAAGTGTGTGTGTTTAGACAGCCTTTCTAGCATTTGGTCGATAAAAGGCAAAGGGTAATGATCTTTCCTACTAGCTTTATTCAGTTTCCTAAAATCGATCACCATCCTATAGCCAGTAATAATCCTCTGTGGGATCAATTCATCCTTATCATTAGGGACAACGGTAATGCCTCCCTTCTTAGGGATGCAGTGCACCACACTCACCCAATCGCTATGAGCAACAGGATAGATAATACCCGCTTCCAGGAGCTTTAGTATTTCTTTTCTTACTACTTCTTTCATCTTAGGATTCAATCTCCTTTGATGATCAGCAACTGGTTTGAAATCAGGATCAGTTTTAATCTTGTGCTGGCATAGAGTAGGACTAATGCCCTTAAGGTCATCAAGAGTATATCCAATAGCAGCACGGTGCTTTCTCATAGTTTTTAGTAACTTCTTTTCTTCATGCTCTGAGAGGCTAGCACTAATAATAACAGGATATATCTCTTTTTCATCAAGATAAGCATACTTAAGAGTATGTGGCAACTCTTTAAGCTCAAACACAGGATCACCCTTTGGTGGGGGTGGATCCCCAAGCAGTTCAACAGGTAAGTTATTCTTAAGGATAGGATATTGTTCTAAGACAACTCTATCTATCTCATCCCTTTCATCCATATGCATATCATTTTCATGCTCAAGAAAGTATTGCTCTAAGGGATCAGTAGGAGGCACGGAAATAGAAGCTAGGGCAATCGTTTCATCCTTACTGGGCAACTCTTTTTCATGAGGTTGTCTACCAAACTTGGAGAAATTGAACTCATGTGACACACCTTCAAAGCCAACAGTGACGGTTTGCTTCTCAGAGTCAATATGAGGATTGACAGTATTGAGGAAGGGTCTGCCAAATATGATGGGACAAAAGCTATCTTGTGCGGTAGCAAGAACGAGGAAATCAGCAGGATACTTCGTTTTACCACACAAGACTTCAACATCCCTAACAATTCCCACACGGCACATAGTATCTCTATTGGCAAGCTGAATAGTGACATCTATAGGTTCTATCTCAATAGGTGCAATCTCATCTTTAATTTCCTCATATAAGGATTGAGGTATTGCACTAACACTAGCACCCACGTCACATAAACCATGATAGCAATGATCTCCTATCTTAACAGAAACAACAGGCGTGCCAACAACAGGCCTATGTTTATCTCTAGCGTGAGGTTTAGCAATTCTAGCAGCATCTTCACAGAAGTGAATATTATGTCCCTCAACATCGCCGGACAGAAGATCTTTGATAATAGCAATGCTAGGTTCAACTCTAATTTTCTTTGGGGGTGTAGGTTTTCTAATATAGCATCTACGTATCACAGTTGAAGCTTTAGAATGATCCTTTATCCTAACAGGGAAAGGTGGTTTCTCAATGTAAGCACTGGGAACCACATGATCATTATAGGCAATGACTTTCTCTTCAACTGGAGTGGGTTTAACTACATTGACTTCTAAAGGAGGAGGATATTTAAACCACTTCTCTTTGGGGAGATCAATATGAGCAGCAAAGGATTCACACAGTGAAGCTACTATCTTAGAGTCAAGTCCATACTTAGCGCTAAAGTCACAAAAAGTATTTGTCTCAACAAAGCATTTAACGCAATCAAACGTGAAATTCATACCTGACTCCTTACCTTCTTCAAGCTCCCAATCTTCAGAGTTGCGTTTAATTCTCTCCAATAAATTCCATTTGAAGTCAATATCTCTCTTCATAAAAGAACCGGTACAAGAAGTGTCAAGCATGGTGCGATCATCATGAGAAAGCCGAGCATAGAAGTTCTGAATGATAATTTCCCTCGAGAGCTCATGATTGGGGCATGAATATAGCATTTATTTAAGCTTCCCCCAAGCTTGAGCGATGCTTTCTCTGTCATGAGGCCAAAAATTATAAATATAATTCTGGTCACGGTGTACTAAATGCATAGGATAAAACTTTTGATGAAATTCCAATATCAACCGATTGTAATCCCATGATCCAGTATCATCACATAGCCTATACCATGTCAATGCCTTATCCTTCAAAGATAAAGGAAATACCTTCTTCTTGACCTCATCCTCGGGCAAACCTGCAAGCTTAAATAAACCACAAACTTCACCTACATAGATTAGATGCAAGTCTGGATGTGATGTTCCATCTCCTGTAAAAGGATTAGCCAGTAGTTTTTCAAGCATACCCGAAGGAAATTCAAAGCAAATATTTTCAGTAGGTGCAGCAGGTTGAGGAGCAACTCTTTGTGCTTCCGTTTGAGGTGAAGATACCTCGAACAAGCCCCTCAAAGGATTAGTATCCATAGTGACAAGTGACAATAAATTTCAGCACACTATATGAATGTTTCCTTACCAAGTTCCACTTACCAAAGGCGCTTCACTCCCCGGCAACGGCGCCAGAAAAGAGTCTTGATGACCCACAAGTATAGGGGATCAATTGTAGTCCTTTCAATAAGTAAGAGTGTCGAACCCAACGAGGAGCAGAAGGATCTGACAAGTGGTTTTCAGCAAGGTAAAATCTGCATGCACTGAAATTGTCGGTAACAAGTGATTGTGTGGTGAGTTGATTCGTAGCAAGCAACAAGTAACAAAAGTAGCAACGGTGCAGCAAAGTGGCCCAATTCCTTTTGTAGCAAGGGACAAGCCTGGATAAAGTCTTATAGGAGGAAAAACGCTCCCGAGGACACACGGGAATTTCTGTCATGCTAGTTTTCATCATGTTCATATGATTCGCGTTCGTTACTTTGATAGTTTGATATGTGGGTCGACCGGCACTTGGGTACTGCCCTTACTTGGACAAGCATCCCACTTATGATTAACCCCTCTCGCAAGCGTCCGCAACTTACGAAAGAAGAATTAAGACAAAGTCTAACCATAGCATTAAACTAGTGGATCCAAATCAACCCTTGGATGCACACCGGCGACAGAGAAATGGCGACTCCCACCTCCCACCTCGGCGAGTCCATGGCGATCTGGTGTTCTAGCCGGCGTTTACTCCTTTCTCGCCGCTCATCTGCTCAGGTGAACCCTCCCAAACCCTCCTCACGTGGTCGTGCATGGCTTGCATGGGTGGTTCCACGTTGGATCTGGACTTTTCTCATGGTTTGGCTTTCGCCGATGAGGTTTATCGTCATTCTGGTGTTACGGTGCACCCTATGAAGCACCGTCGCCCTTTCATCATGGTGGTTTCCTTTGGTCGTCATGTTTTCCGTCTCTCTGAGGGCATGGTCGGTGCAGCGCTGGAATCTGTGATTGGGGGCTCTGCCATTGAGTTTCGCGTCTCTCAAGTTACAGATTTGATTTTCTCTTTCAAAGTGTCCTGCATGCAAGTTGGCTTTCATATTCTGGACTTACGTTCATACAAATGCTCAAATTTTAAGTGCTTCTTCCATCTATGGGTTCATGGTGGTCCTAATTGGCGTCGGGAATTCTCTATATGGAAGAAACAATGTGATGCTGAATGGATTATTGTGAGTCCATCCAAGAGGAGAGCCTCACTAGGTCTGATGGCAATGCATTCCAGACCTCTAAAATCCTCTCTTAAATCTAGATCATCTGTTCGTAAGAAGCTCACGTTCGCATCCCTCCAGCAATATGAGGTTTGCAAGGGTTATAGATGTCATGTTTCCCATGAGGAGCTTCTCACGCTTGAACAGGCTGGTTATGCAGTGCCTTCTCCTGAACGTGTAATCATCTCTGCGCCACCGCCGGCTGAACTCCGGTGGACGACGGCCACACCGCATATGACGTTTGGTACTGTTTCTCGACAGGAGTCATCCTCCGGATCTCCCGGGCCTGATTTTTGAATTACCAAGTGTAACGGAATTTCTTCCTTGCATGACGGAGCTGTAGCTGATCCCGCCGAGATTCATGGGGTTTGAATTATGAGAATCAAATTTCGGTGGAGAGTTTAGATTCTGGGCCGACTTCTACGCTCATTAATGAGCCTTCCGAGGTTACTTCCTCACCTCAGCCCGAACCCAATACTAGGATGGATATTCCCTCCTCACAGGAAGCCCATCTGGACTTTGATGAACTTATTAATGGCATGGTTGAAGAAATCTTCTCCTGCTCTATTTGCAACTCTCGGGGACATCTAGCTGCCAACTGCGCGGCTTTGCCTGGATACGCTGACAGAGATGTGGGCCACGCATGATCTAGAGGCGCCTCCTTTATGCGTAATAATTGTCTTACTTGGAACTACAAGAGACCCACCACCTCCCATGTCGCTGATATCTCGGGAACTGCCGATACTCTTGGAGAAACCGCAACGCCTACAGCACAGTTCCTCCCTGTCTCATCGCCGTCACATCCTTGAACTCCCTCCGAGACACCGCCTACCACGCCGCCGCCTCCCCCCACAATGGAGAACTTTGAGCTTGATCCGGAGCGCTTCCTCCCGCCGGGCCACAACATCATCGACGTCGGTCCTGACCGGCTACCTCGGACTTACACCACGCCTGCCGTCCCCATCACCAGGCTTCATGAGCACTACGTCATCGCTGAGGTGCTCCCTGCACCCCTGGCAGATATCATGGTCCAGGTACGGCAAGAAGTGGTCGCTCTTCTTCATCATAGAGGGCTTCATGTTCGATCAGCCTAGCCATGGATCGAGGGCGTGGGGCTGTTTGAACTTCGGGATGCGGCAGAAAGTTTTGTTGCGGTACAGATGGTTCCACAGGAACTGGCTCACAACACTGTGGTTCGCTTCATGCGACACAATGAAGGTGTTGGCTTTCGAGGACAAGAGGGTTTTCGGCAGGGGTGTCTGATGCTCCTGGGAGCCCCTCTGGATTTCTGCAATACCGAAGACCTGCGGGCTGCAGTCAACACTTTCGGAGAGTTCCATCATTGGGTCAGCGATGATCCCTACTTGGTTTGCTCCATTGTGTTTGCATCTTTTCCTGATGATCGACTAGTACCTCGCAGCATCAACTTCTCTGAATATGCTGCTTGGAGTGGGGCGAAGGTGTCCTGGTCTCCACCTATCTACATCCTGGGGGCGGCGCCTGCTGAGCTGCTGCCCAACGATGAGGATCCTATGCCCCTCAATGACAACCCTCATCCGCTTCCTGGCCACCTTGCCAATGACAATCTTCTGTTTGCCCTGCCCCCGTACCCTGCTTTGGGCTGGAATGCAGTGCCACCACCCCCTGAACCTGAACCAATAGTACCTGCTGCCGCTGATGGAGGTGGTTGGGGGCAAGCAGCTGCGGCTGCTGATGGAGGAGGATGGGAGCCCGAGGCGGCCCCAGAAGCACCACCTGCTGCTCCTGCACAAGACCAGGAGTCCATGGTGATTGATCAGCCAAGTCCTTCTTTTTCGGACTCGGTTCATGAGCTTGTGGACTTAGACCCATAGCCCAAGGGGGACATTGAGGAGGACGCGGCTGATCTTGCTCCTCATGCTCCCAATTTGGATGCGATGGTGGCCGATGACCCTGCTGCCCCTGATGCTGAGGTGGCACCTGCTGTACAGGCTCACGCTGCTGAGCCGGAAGAAGAAGTGCAGGGGGAGGATGAGGCGCAGGACGACAATCCCCTGGCGATCGTCCCGTACAAGCCCTCGCAGGTTCAGTCTGAGAATCTTTTTGTTGGGGCTGCCAGGGTTTTTTATGGGACTCCTCTGCCGCCGGTACTCTCCTGGTCCCGATCTTTTGATGCTCTCATGGGAGTTGCCACCACCATGCACATCCCTCGCCAGCTGCAGATGCCAATGGTGACGCCCATTGTGATCCCCAAGCGATCCTGGGCGGTGGCCTTCGATAGCTCTGCCCCAGAGCTGCCGCCACCAGAGCCAGCATGCACCCCGCTTTCTTTGGACGAGGTAATCCCCGTCAGCCCCTCTTCATCTGTTGAGGACTCTTTCTCCTTTCAATCACCTGCTGTGACGAAGAAAGGGGCCCGTAAGAAGGCCACGCCTGTCGTCGACTCCTCTGTTCGACGATGCACTCGAGGCTCCATCAAGCGGGATGGTTTCAAACCGGTATTGCAGGAGCTGCCAGCGCATGTCCCTAAGAAGCGGAAGCCCAAAGCCAAGCCCATGCCTTCTCCGGCGCAGGAGTCTGCTGATCCACAAGAGCAAATTCCTCCTGCCACTCCTATCCCGGTGATTCAGGCTGTCGGTCAGCAGCTTGGCATCGCCCCTGAGAAGCTGACTGTGGATCGTCTTATGGAAGATCCAGTTGATTCCAATCCATCATCTGTAGATGTTTAGTCTACTTATGTTAAATTGTTGTTGTACTGGCTCCATGTATCGTCAGACTACTGTTTGGTCTGTCTTTTGGTTAACTGAACCTCGTTTGCAAGGGCTATTACATATCCCTGCTTTTGCTTTATATATATCTTCCAATGGATAGCCGTTCTACGAGAAGTTGGCGTGTGCTGTGTTGGAATGTGTGTGGCCTAAATTCTCATCATAGACAACATGTGGTTCGTAACAAGATTGATGAGAGTCTGGTTGTTGTCGTGTGCTTGCAGGAAACCAAAATGCAGTCCATTGATTTCCGGACAGTCAAGTGTTTATGTCCTAAACGTTTTGATCAATTTGCTTACTCCCCTTCCCGGGGAGCATCTGGGGGTCTTATAACACTCTGGAACTCATCCATTCTTACTAGTCTGTTAGTGGAATGCACACCTTTTGGATTAATCATCTCATTCACCTCAAATCATACTGGAGAATCCTGGACTTTGGTGAATGTCTATGGTCCTTGTCAAGGTGAAGCTAGAGATCTCTTTGTTAGCTGGTTGTATAATCTCCATATACCTGCTGATGCTAACTGGTTGCTTCTTGGAGACTTTAATTTCATTATATCCCCTGACAACAGAAATCTCCATGGGGCTGATGTAAATGATATGTTCATCTTCAATGAAATCATTGGTCATGTGGGTTTACTGGAACTACCCATTAAGGGCAGATCATTCACTTGGTCCAATATGCAAGATTCCCCCCTCCTTGAGCAACTTGACTCGTTCTTCACATCTGCCAACTGGATCTCTTCATATCCTCTTACACAAGTGCTCCCCCTTGCAAAAACAGCTTATGATCATGTTCCATGTGTAGTTACTGTCAACACTTCCATCCCTAAGTGCAACCTCTTTCGTTTTGAAAACTACTGGGTTGAAATGGAGGGCTTCATGGACTGTGTCCAAAAGTCCTGGGTCATTCCTTCTAAGAAGGCCCATATTACTGTTGTCATTATGGATAAGATGAAACATCTCAGGCAGGCTCTGAAGAGATGGCAGACAAACTTGTCCCAGCTGAAGATCTTCATCTCTAGATGCAATCAAGCTGTGTTATGTTTGGATGAACTTGAGGAATTAAGGCCCCTTTTCAGACCTGAAGCTAACTTCAGGAGCATTATTAAGTTGCACCTGGAGCACCTATTGCATCTTCAGTTCCTGTACTGGAAAAAGAGAGCCACTATCAGATTTGTCAAAGTTGGTGAGGAAAACACCAAAATTTTCCATGCTATGGCAACTGAGAGATATAGGAGGAACTCCATTGCCTCTCTCAAGTTAAATGATGGATCCATCATATCTGATCATGATCAAATTGTTGCATGCTTTTGGGCAACCTTTAAGGATAGAATGGGAACTTCCCTTGGAATTAACATGGTCTTTGATCTACAATCTCTGATCCAGAAGGTGAATGGTCTTGATGTTCTCACACAACCTTTTTCTAAGTCTGAAATGGATAAAACTGTTTAGGAAATGCCAATTGACCAAGCTCCTGGACCTGATGGCTTCAATGGCCTTTTCTTTAAGAAATGATGGTCTATTATTTGTCCTGAGTTTTATCAACTTGATGCTGCCTTTCATGCTGGTACTGCTAAACTGGAGAACATGAATTCTTCTTATATTACTCTGATTCCCAAAAAGAGATCATCTGAGCAAGTGGGAGACTACAGACCCATCTCCCTCACTGGGATGGGGCTTAAGTTTCTGTCTAAAATGATAGCCAACAGATTGCAGTTGCAGATCATGAAGTGTATTCACAAGAATCGGTATGGCTTCATCAAGTCTATAACCATACAAGATTGTGTTGGCTGGACTCTGGAATACCTGCATCAATGTCATCAATCCAAAAAACCTATAGTTATTCTCAAGCTGGATTTTGAAAAGGCATTTGATTATGTGGAACATGAGTTCATCTTTCAGATTCTTAAACACAAAGGATTCAATGATAAATGGATACTTTGGGTACAGCAACTCCTAACTTCTGGCTCTTCTTCTTCCTGGTCAATGGTGTGCCTGGAAGGAAATTTATGTGCAAGAAAGGGGTCAGGCACGGAGATCCCATGTCCCCACTGCTTTTCGCAATTGCTGCAGATTTTTTACAGACCTTGGTTAACAAGCTGTTGGTGGAGGGACTGATTCAGCTGCCCATCCCTTGCCATGATAAGGATTTTCCTATAGTCCAATATGCTGATGATACCCTTATCATCCTCCCTGCTGATGAAACTCAACTGTTGCAGTTCAAGAAAATGCTCTTGCTCTTCTCCCAATCCACTGGACTACAAGTGAATTATCATAAATCTGCCCTTCTGCCTGTCAACATTTCTCCACAGCATCTCCAAGACCTAGCTGACTCCATTGGCTGTAAAGTAGGATCATTGCCCTTCACATACCTTGGCCTTCCAGTTGGGACAACTAAACCAAGAATCATTGATCTCATGCCACTAGTAGACAACATGGAAAGAAGACTAAGTGCTAGTTCATCTTTCCTGGCCCAGGGGGAGGTTACAATATTTAAACTCAGCACTGTCATCTGTTCCTATTTTCTTTCTATGCAGTTTGGATATCCCACCAGGCATACTGAAACAGCTTGAAAGAATTCAAAGACAATGCCTCTGGAGGAAAAATGGGCAAGATCATGCACCCTCTCTTGCTGCCTGGAATCTGGTGCGCAGACCCAAACATAAAGGGGGTTTAGGCATTATGAATCTGGCAATCCAGAATGAAGCCCTGTTGCTCAAGAATGTAGACAAATTCCTGAATCAAGCTGATATCCCATGGGTTCACTTAATCTGGAACACTTACTACCATAACACAGTCCCTCAGGGAACTGCTCTTTGTGGTTCATTTTGGTGGAAGGATATCTGCAAAAGGCTTGACAAGTTCAGATCAGTTACATATGTTCAGCCTAACAAGGGAGACACTTTCTTGTTTTGGTCCGACACCTGGTTGGTTGGAAATTCTACTAGGCCTCTGACTGCTAGATTCCAAAGGCTATTCTCCTTTGTTACTGATCCTTTCTGCACAGCTGATGAGGTTTTTAAAGCCTTTCATGATGAAAGTATGTTCTCCATGTTCCACTTACCACTATCTGATCAGGCTTACCAGGAGCTACTTTCGGTCAACTCCCTGCTTCAAGACCTGGTAATCAATCCCCACGCCTTTGATAGATGGGTATGGGGTAAAGATGCTAAGGCCTACACAGCCAAGAGATACTATACTCATATTCACAGCACTATTACCCCAAACCCCTTGCTGAACTGGATCTCGAAGAGCTGTTGTACAATGAAGATCAAGATGTTTGCCTAGATGCTCATCATGGATAGGCTTAACACCCAAGACATGCTTGAACGACGTCACTGGAATGTTTCAGACTCCAATCTCTGTGTTCTATGCCATGCTAGAGTTAAAGAAGATAGAGATCACTTATTTTTCAACTGTCTTTTCAGCACCAGAGTTTGGACCTACCTGCAGATCACATGGCAGGGTCAATCCATGTGGAGCTCTGCTTTAGCTGCTAAGAGAGACTTCCACAACCCCTTTTTGCTGAGGTGGTCTTCACTGCATGTTGGAACATGTGGACTGTTAGAAATGCCAAGGTGTTTAACCAGGAGCAGCCAAGATCCAGAAAATGGAGTTCCAGCTTTATTCATGACATTTCCCTGTTAACTCATAGGATTAAGGCTAGTTTCAGGGATGATCTCCTTAAATGGATTTCCTTTCTGCCTCCTTGAGGTTTGTATTCATAGCTACCCAACCCCTTTGTACAGTCTAACCTCTTCTTGTACGTATAACTCTTGCATATGGTAATAAAAGAAAAAAGGTTGTGGGGGGTTTTCCCTACAGTAGCCGGTCAAAAAAAGCAACGCATAAACTAGGGTTTAAGCTTCTGTCACTCTAGAAACCCATCATCTACTTACTACTTCCCAATGCCTTCCTCTAGGCCCAAATAATGGTGAAGTGTTATGTAGTCGACATTCACATAACACCACTAGAGGAAAAACAACATACAACACATCAAAATACCGAACGAATACCAAATTCACATGACTACTATTAGCATGACTTATCCCATGTCCTCAGGAACAAAAGTAACTACTCACAAAGCATAATCATATTCATGACCAGAGAGGTAATTAGTAGCATCAGATACAGGTACAGGTACCCCACAGGCAGATGATCCCGACGGCACCCAGCTGGCATGGCAGTACGACGAGGAGACAGACCGCCTTTACGTGAACTATCCAGAGGCAGATGATCCTTGTTTTGTAGTCCGTACCGGAACTACCTTGTTTGTATCTGCGTTGTACTCTGATTTATTAATAAGAAGACAGTTGAATCCCAAATTGTCTACTTGTAATTATTATTCTGTGCTATGTTTACTTGCTTGCGAAATGCTTAGACGTGCTTCTTTCCTATTCGGTGGCCTCGACCCCCAGATCGGAAAGGACCGCATCTTGGTCGTTACACTACTGGAGCAGGATCAAGACGGTGTTCGACGAGCGGAAGTTGGTCGACCCTGACTTCGTCGGCATCCACATGGATCACGAAGAGAAGGCTATGGCGAACCATTTGGCGGCCATCCAACAGGTGTGCAACAGGTGGCTGGGATTCAAGAGGAGGTCATGGCTCGCCCGGAAAGCGGTGCCAACTTCGAGCGTGAGGTATGCTCATTGCTCTCTAGCATAGCTTTGCCGTGTACTTTGCCGACGCTTGTTCTTTGTCTGTGCAAATGGTTTGGATGTCGACATGTTTCGTCGGGATAACAGCGACCAAGAGTTCAAGTTCCTTCACGTGTTCACGAGGATCGAGTTGTGTGAGAAATGGACAGAGTGTCCGCTCGCTTTCGCCAAGGCCAAGGACGGTGTCTACAACCTTGACGTGCTTGCCCCAGCAGCGGCAGAAGGGCATCCCGATGGCACCAAAAAAAGCCAAGACGGGTACGCTATAGGGCCAAACGGCTGGAGATGTTCTTAGAGGCCAACGTCTCCAATGTGGCCATAAGCCTTGCCTTAATGCCCTTAAGGTTGACCTTAAGCAACTTAAAACATTGTGATGGTAAACCTCTAGAACCTACAGCTTCAGAGAACATACACACATCTGGACCAGCCGCTCCGCCACTGCACAACACCAGCTAGCTAGGCATCCAGGACTCACCCCCGGCCTCACCCCCTTCCTCCCTCCCAACCCTAGCCGCCCCCAGCCTCACCCCCTCCCCCTCCCTTCCTCGCCGCCGCCTGAGGCAGCCGCCGGGCAAGCCCGGGGCGTCAAGGATGGTGGCGGCGAGGCCTAGGATGCCCTGCCTCTGCGGGGGGAGCCTCGGATCTGGAGCGGCGGTTCTATTGGCGAGGCATGGCGGGCTAGCAGCCGTGCGGGCGGTGGATCTGGCGTCCCGGTCGCGCGGGCGGCGGGATCCGATGGTCGTTAGCGTCCGGCGGCGGTTCCTGTGGTGGCCGGTGCGTACGATCTGGCGCCTCCCCTCCTCCCTTGTTCGGCATGCGATCTAGCGCCTCAATCCGATCTGAAGATGGACGAGTGGAAGATGGCGGTGACGACACATGTGAGTGCGTCAAACCGGTTTGTGCCCCGGACCAGGTATGTGGCTCGGTCGGGGCCTCCTGCTTTAGATGTTAGGCTTAGGTGAGAGGTCTGGATATTTGGTCCAGCTTGCACCCCTTCATCATATGGATAGGAGTAACGGCAGATGTTGCTAAGATGGTGGATTCAGACATATTGTTGTACTACTTTATAAGGTCCTCGATGGTAATCAACAAAATGGTCGCATGCATCTCCGAGATACAGAGGCCGGGGGTCATCCTCCTTTTCTATAAAAAAACCTACAGTTTCCCCTAGCCATATGACCCAGTCATAAGAAATAAAAAAGAAACATTTTTATTTTCTGGCTTGCCTCTCACCGTGAGAAGGGAAGGGTGGACCTGGCGCAGTGGTAGAGCCTCTTCACTTGTGGCCTGGATGCCTGGATTCGAATCAGCCTACTTGCAGAATTATTATGCAAAGTAAAGTTGTCTAACATATTCTTCCCCAAATCCCACTGTGTGTGAAAGCTTTTGGCAATCTGCACACCCTTTCCCTCTGTGTTTGCGGACACGCCACCATGCAGTCGAGACTAGATAACCCTTCCTAATTTGTTGTTGCATGTCATCATGTACTCTGGTGTTTCGGCTATCGCAACGCTGATTCAATAACAACTACTTCCTCTGTTTTAAAATAATTAAAATTTTACATTTGTTCTAAGTCAAACTTACTTAAGTTTAAAAAGTGTGCTAACATCTACAACATCGAATACACATAGTACAAAAATATATTTAAAAGTGAATTGCAAGAGACAAATTTAGTGTTCTGGATGTTAATATATTTCTATATACACTTGGTCAAACATAAAGAAGTTTAACTTGTGATAAACCCAAAACTTCAGTTATTTTGAAAAGGAGGTACTAGCTCAGTAGACAAGAATATAGCCCGCAAAGAATTTGCGTTCTTTTTAAGAATTTTTATTCGTTTTCTTATTTAAAAAAATACAACACTGCGGAAATACCCGACCAACATAATACACTAGCACCTTCTAGTAGAAATGTTTGAGCAAAATACATACACGGAGAATCTCCCATTAAGCCAGTTAACAAAGATATCGGCAACAGAACAGGGAGTTATTATATTATGCTAATTAAACACTACTCAAACAGCAAATCAGGTCATATGTGCAGTATGAAATTCTAAGAAGTAATGCCGAGTGGTTTCTTCCTGATAATTGACTGGACAATTTGATTTTTGCTCTTTTTAAAATTGATCGAGTATTTTTTTAATGAATGCAAGAATCCTGCCATCTCAAAAATCGCGGAGTTTACATTCCAGTTCCCTTTAGCTTCGCTCTGTAGAGCTTTGGTATGTGCCCAGCTGCGAATACACGGTCGTCGGCATATCGTCGACCTATTTCTATAGGTGCAAATATGGTCTACAAAGATCTATTCACCTAGCTGTACAATCCAGTGTAACCGTGACATTTTTGTGAGGTACCGAACAATTCAATCCAACTTTTGGCATGTATCCCCACGGAAGACAAAAGTGCGGTAACTTTCAGGTGTGGACAGAACACCTCCATCTGGACAATAATATAGACGGTCTATATTCCTCATTTTCTTCATATCATGTTCCATGAATATAATTATATCATCCGCATGTTGTAAAATGGAGACACCTTCATCTACCAAATGTGGAATGAGACCACCTATTTGACCCTTCTCTTTAGCTCTATCAATCAGTATTGTCAACATATCTGCTACTATGTTGAACAACACTGGAGACATTGAATCCCCCTGTCTTAACCCCTTATGTGTTTGAAAAAAGTGACCAATGTCATCATTAACTTTAACCCCTACACTACCTTTATAAATGAAAGTGTCAACCTGTTGTCTCCACTTTTCATTAAATCTTTTCATACGTAAGGCCTGTTGAAGAAATGACCACTTAACTTTATCATAGGCTTTTTCGAAGTCCACTTTAAAGATAACGCCATCTAGTTTCTTTGTGTGGATTTCGTGCAGCGTTTCATGTAGGACAACCACACCCTCCAGGATATGTCTCCCAGGCAACTGAATCAGCAATCTTTGTTAACCTATTGGTGGCAACTTTTGTAAAGATTTTGAAACTGACATTGAGTAAGCAAATTGGTCTAAATTGTTGAATGCGCATAGCGTCCGCCTTTTTTGGCAACAACGTAATTGTTTTAAAATTAAGGTGGAATAACTGTAGTTGGCCATTAAAAAAGTCATGAAACATAGACATGAGATCTTCCTTGATGAAATGCCAATACTTTTTATAAAATTCTGCCGGGAACCCATCTGGTCCAGGAGCTCTATTTTGTTTCATATTTGCAATAGCATCATATACCTCTTTTTCTGCAAATGGAGTTGTTAAGACCTCATTCTCCTGTTCATTGAGTTGAGGTATACCCTGAATATCATTTTCATCCAGTGGAATCATCGTCTCATTTGATGGCCCAAATAGATTCTTATAATATTCAGAGATATATAATTTTGAATTCTCATGCCCTATTATTGTTCCTTCATCTTGCTCTAATTGGATAATTCTCTTCTTTTGATGTTTGCCATTTGCAATCATGTGAAAGAATTGGGAGTTATCATCCCCATGAACCACTTTCATCACCTTAGCTCTTAGCGACCATTTCATCTCCTTTTCTCTCAATAAATTTTGCAATTTCATCTCAGCATCGATCTTAATATTCCTTTCAGTAAGCGTTAGCTGTGTAGACTCAGCTTTGACATCAAGTTCGTCAATTATATGCATGAGTCTTTTTTTTTCCTTTTTATAAATACCACTTTGCTTTTTTGCCCATCCTCTGAGGAATTGGCGCAAATGTTGAGTGTACGCATTTAGACACAAGTCTAGGTCTTTGCTTTCACATGCATACTTTGGTGCTGGTTCATAAAAATGGTTGAAAATGATAACTTGGCAAATGTCAATCGGTGATTTTTGAAATGACGACGGTTCTTCAACACCTTGTGCAATTTATTGCCTTGCGTATTGACCGGAGCAAGGAAGCTATGAACGATACCAAAAGCTCCGGCGAGCGAGCATATAAGGTAGTGCATACTAGAACATGGCGCTCGTACCTTGACACATCACAATTATTATTCCCTCCTTCCGTCTCAAAGAAATGAGCAGCATGTGAGGTCTGTATACTACATTGCCCGTGACTCGTTTGTCCTTGAGAGGATGACTACTTGACTACTCAATTGTTTAGTGTACGCACTTACCCAACGACACAAGTCTAGGTCTCACATGCATACTTTGGTGTTTATGCGTGCTGGTTCATAAAAATGATTATAAATAATAACTTGGCAAATGTCAATCAGTCCATATTGCAATGGCTCAATCCAGACATTGACAATGATAATATGGAAATGGCTCGCAAAACTCCAAATGCAATATTGCATCGTGTATGCACATTTCCCCGAAATTGGGGCGTTAAGGCATCTTCAAAGCAGATCCTCGAACCTTTCGGAACCGTCTGGACGCAGTTTGTCATCCAATACAGTCCCCCATCAGTCCGCCCACGCGTTCGGGCGTCCGTTTTACGCAAACCTAAGACAACAAAAGGAGATTTTGTGAAAGTCCGGACATTCACACGACGAACCAGAAGCCACCAAGTGTCCTCTCTCCATCCGGATGGCGAATAGCGGCATCTATTCTTTTTTTTTTCTTTGACGGAAACTACTTTTAATCTTGCAAGTGTTTGGCGAAAACTATTTCTAAACCATGCAATGTTTAGCGGAAGCTATTCATAGATAGATTAGTGGTGCTAAGCATGCATCTAATTTGGAGAAGTGTGCATGTGAACGCAAGGTGTTTGTCGGAAGGTGTAGATTAGTGAGGTGTACATTAGTGAACTCAATTAATTATGTTACTAACACACAATTGAAGGGAAGGTGTCTGGCGGAAGCAACAAGTTGGTGGGAGGTGTTCTATTTTACCGCACAAGCAACATGAAGAAGAACGTTTCGGATTTGGTGGAAGTTGTTTTATTTTACTAACACACAATTATTTCAAACTACTCGTTAACTCGTGCTACTGCACGGGCTAGGATTCTTTGGACAATTGCAAAATTGTGAATAGAGTGTTTTTTGTAAATATAATTTTGTATAAATGTTGTAGAAATTAGAAATAACAAATATTTTTATTAAATTATACTCCCTCCGTTCCTAAATATAAGTCTTTTAAGATATTTCACTAAAGGACTACATACGGAATAAAATGAATGAATTTATACTCTAAAGTATGTCTATATACATCCGTATGTAGTCCTTTAATAAAACCTCTAAAAAGACTTATATTTAGGAACGAAGGGAGTACTATTTACTACCTATGTTCATTATATACATTTAACGGCTCCTAATTTTCACAATTACTAAATACTTTGGAAGATGGGTTTTCTTGTTACTATTATTATACATATATAGTCTATGATTGTTCTATGTACCGGATACTAATAGCACGCTCACTCTATGGTTGCGCATGCATGCATGTGGTTAAAATATTTCATTAAACATGATGCAACAATTGTTGTGTGTTGATAGTTTATTTCGATCGCTCTTCATCGACTCGACGTTTTATACATCCATATCTAACTTACCGATACCCCTACCGGCCAAATGTTTATCATTTTAATATGCCGGTGATCTCCGCGCCTTCATAAGGGTCTCAACTCAGTTCAAGCTTCCCCTTGTAAATGTAGTATGTTAGTTGAACTTCTTGAGGTTTATTTTCTAAATTCGTTTAAGCCTTATTTGTATTTTCAATAATTCTATATTTCTAGTTTTTGGATTGAATCATTCTTTTGCTTGACTATGATCTTCTACGACATCCTTGTATTTTAAGTTTCAGTATTGATATTTGAAAGTTATTTTGAATATTCTAAAAGCTCACACTTATGTTGTCCCAAAATTTCTAGGAATTATTAGATGTCTGCTGGTACGATTTTAAATTTTACTTTGTGCATTTCCCTAAAAATCATCCTTCTTATATCCCAAGTGAGCCATTGAGAAAATTTATGATGCTATTTTTCTTTAGGCGATGACGGCTAGCTAACATGTGTCCTAGACAATGATATATAGCATTACCGGGCGGAGAACTTGTTAGCTACTATTAATGTTTTTTCTTTTCTTAATTTGGTCTTCACATTATTTTGGTCTTATTTCTTCATTATTAAACTTAAGTGACATCCCCGGACTTCTGAAACACATTGGGTTTTGACGCGCTTGAACAATTTAGCAATATTTTTTTTAAATATAATCACGGATTTTTTATTAATATATTTGCGACATAAATTTCAGCAAATTTTATTTTTCTATTTTCAGAAAATCACGTGCGTGTCCGAAATGAATTTGAGAGTGTGGGTGTTTTGTAGACCGGATTGCTTTTTTTATTAGATGCAGATATCATTTTAGATTGTGCGTGTGGCGATATCTGGGTGAGGAAAAATTGGTCACGTATCTTGATGTGCACACCACACATTGAAATGTCGTGCGCGTCTGTCAAGAAAAAGTATTGTATGCATATCTTTAGAGCATGAACAATAAGGTACAGTCAGCAGGCTGTATGGATTAAAATACTATATTTTTCCTGAGTTGGATGAGAGAGAAGGGAAACGGGCTCTTCTTGAAGAGCCAGCTCTAGCACGTGCTCCTAGGTGCTTTGTGAGAATGAAATGTGGGCCATATATGATAAAAATAGTACTCTTTTATAGCTAACTATTGTACAATCTAACTATAAGGTGGGCTATAAGACTGCTTATAGCCAGCAGTTGGCTATACTATTAACCATGCTCTTTGCAGACTGGACAACGTTGGTACTTGGGTTGATTCGTGATACATAGAGAGTATAGCAATGAGAATGACGTTTTGGTGGCCGAGATACCTGAAGGCCGGAATCCTGCGCCGTGCAACATAGCAACGAGATATGTGCTAGTCTCTTCCTTGCTTTTATACATTGTCTGATAAACTGAAATACATGCTGCCATGAGCAGGCTGCCATCATTGTACATGGGCCTTGGGCTTAAGCACGTAATGTGCCTGGTGTGCTGTTTGAAAAAATCATATGCAGCTGGCCGGGTAGGTTGGACTGGTGCTGTATTAATTTCGGTTTGATGGGCACATCTATCGCTGCAGCCAGATAACTTCACAAAGTGTTGCTTCTTTTTCCCTGGTTAGGCCAGTCCCCCCCCTTTCCGTGTGCAGGTTGCCGAAGCGTCCATTCGTTATGGATGATCACGAGTTCTTCTTTGAACCCACTAGACATATATACCTTTTGAAGAAAACATATTTCACTAGTTGCAAGGATAAAAGTGTCAAGTACATATAAATTTTTTCTTCAAATTTTGAAATTGGTCACATATTACTAAAATATACGGTGATCACTTCTAAAATATATGCTAAAAAATTTCTTGATCCACGTTGTACATTATTCTCAATACATAGCTACCTATTTATTAAGAATGCGATGAACAGATTTGAAACTACACAATGATTTTCTTTAAATACGCGCTGAACACTTTGTAAAAGTACGCGATGCATAACTTTAAAATATATGACCAACTTTTCTTTAACGTGTTGAACATTTTTTTTCAATACACGATGAATCATTTTCAAAATACACATTGAACAGTTTTTAAAAATGTGATGGACATTTTTTTACAACAAAAATGGACACTTTGCAAAACAACGTGACAAACTTTTTTAAAATGTGAGTCATACATTTTCTGCACGATGAACATTTTAACATATATTAAAAAAAGAAATAACAGAAAACAAAATGGGAAATTTAACAAAGAAACGGACATTTGTTGTAATGCCTTACAGTATAATACGAGGAAACTTTTTTTGTGGTTGCAACACATGCCGAGCAACACCGCCGCAGTCAAAGAGCCCCCCCCGCCCCCCAAACACTTGTGCGGGGAAAAGTCGACCAGCCGTCGGCAGCGGTACATAGGCAGGGCCCGGTGGACCACGTCGACGACGACAAAAAGGTAGGACGAAGGGGAGGGAAGCTGGAGGAGGGCTCGGGGGGGGGGGGGGGGGGGTCGTCCGTCGCCCGAGAGGCGAGTAGAGCGGAAGCCGGGGGGAGTCATAGCTCAATACAACGAATATTAGATCTAATAAAAATTGCATCTAGATTCATAGACCACCTAGTAATGACTACAAGCACTAAAGCGAGTCAATGACCCACCGTCATCATCACCACCCCCCTCTCGCCGGAGCTGGCCGAAAATTATTGTAGTAGACAATTGAACTGTCGCCGTGCTAAGACCCCCAGAACAACAACCGTCACCGATGAAGAAACACGTAGATCGAAAGCACGAAATTGAAGACACCCGAACATCGACGAACGAAAAATGGATCCGAATAGATCCACCAAAGACAACCATTGATCGAATTCTACGAGATCTGTCGGAGACACAAGCCCTCCGATGATGCTAGACAAACCACCAAAAAGGGGTCTAGCCGAGGAAAAGGCTTATACCATTTTCAGAAAGTCGTCGTCATTTCATCTTCATGAGCAGTACACAAATCCTAACAAAATTAAAAGAAAAATCTAAAAATAAAACCTCGCGTCGACAAGTGCTAGGATCCACCACGTCTCCATGACCCTAGGGTCACTAGAGAAAGACGAGGCAGACGGGCAACAACGCCGACGACAACGCATGAACTTCTTTTTTGGACAGTGAGAAGATTTTTTAGCAAGAGTTGAACTAATAGCATGACAGGTTTGAGAACAATAGGTTCATATGAAAAAATCACATGTTCCATTCAATTAATTCTAGGCATATATCCCTACGATTCGTCCAGCAGCAATGGATAACTTAATTGCTCGACTCAAGTAATTTTGAGCACAAATCCCAATGTTTAAAAAGTGGCTACCAAGTTTAAATGGCACATCACGAGATGGTGTGTTTTTTTTGTTGTTGATGATGTTTTAGCGCCTCACATGTATTCCCGCCCATGTTCGTGAACAGCTTGGCAGGGCAGCATCATTAACATGGGCAAACACTGTGCATAAATTGAGAATACCATGGGTAGCAAAAAGGTGTCAGATTAAAATACGTAGAATAATACAGTATGTCAGCTGATCCCTATGAAGACTAACGCGCCAGATTACGGCTTGCATGGTGCTCGGCCTCCAAACGACATTTTCGGTATAGCAATGTGCTTCATGCATGCATGGGTAGCTTTGCTAGTACACTGCCCGAAAAAAAAAACTACGATTTGATAGGTAATATTAGTTTACACGTCTCCTTCTTTGTTCTTTTTTATTTGAGGGAACGAAGGTTTCCTTCTGTTTTTTCTTGGTTCTTTTTATAACCTGGTTGTTTCTTGCCGTGTAAAACGTTGGACTCTTAGCCATGTTGGATATCTTATTTAAACCTAGGAACTTCTAATCGTGACGTGGTAGACTATATATGCATCTCATTTTTCTCTCGAAAAGAAAAACACATATCTCTTTTAACCCTAGACGTATAATTAAAATCTAGTGGCTATTTTACAGCACTTTTTAAGAATTAACATGAAGACTCGTATGATGAATCTAATTAATAAATATAAGATATAAGATTTTTCTACCTGTCTAACAATTAAGTTATTTTTTACAAACCAAAGCATATGACATTGGTAGTGATGAAACAGGAAATCGTTAGGACCAGAATTTTGTATGTTTGTGCCTAATTTATTTTACTTGGCAAGGTCTTCTTTGTGTACAATAAAATATAATTATCAGCATTTTAATCAGGTACAGGCTTAGTATTTTTTTAGTCCGCCCTGTTTCTTTTAGTTGATGCTTGAGGATGCATAACTTGTACTCGTAAATTTTTTAGGGGATGTACATGGAGAATGGCGTTTTGGCTCCCGGGAGCCATGGAGGCTGAAATGTTTGAAAAAATCAAAATTTGAAAATTTTAGTTCCAAAAAATCTGAAAAAAAAATACAATTAAACAAGGATGTGATTCGTGTGCGTGTAAAATTTCAGGTCAAAATACTTTAAAACGCATTCTGTATAAAAAAGACAAATTCATGGTCTGAAATGATGAACAGTAACATGTGTTAAAAGGTTTCAGATTTTTTTTTTTTGCACAGCCCTCGTTTCAATGTATTTTATTCTGAAAATTTACACACTTGTGTATTATACCTTCATCTATCAATGTATTTTTTTTCAGAATTGTTTGAAATATTAAAATACGAATTTTCATTGAATTTGAAGTTTGAATTTAAAGGCCTCCGGTGAGCTCGGGAGCCAAAAGCAATATTCGATGTACATGTTGTATTTGTTTATTTAGTAAGAGGAGAGTAAGTGGTTTATTTCCATGATAATTGGGATGTGTGAGTTTTTACAGCTTGCGCCGTTAATATTTCCTATAGTTTGGTACGTGCGTGTCTTTTTTTTGCATGGCAAAGGCACATACATTATTGTTGGGGAACCTAAACGTGGAAGTTTAGAACTCTTTTGTTTTATGGATAAGGACTCACCTTATTTTACGTGTGTGTTTAACCATTCATGGACGTGAGAGTTCGGACTTTTCCTTTGGGACGTGCGAGTTTAATCTTTCTACACCTACGCGATGAGAACTGACTTGTTTAGAGGAACTCTAGCACATCCCGTATCCCGCCTCGACCCGTAAAATAACCGTCAAAATGCGGGTCAGGGTGGAAAAAACCTGCCCGACCATACCCCACATCCCGCCACGGTCCGTAAAAAAATTTAGGGGGCGCGACAAAATCCCGACCCCAACCCGGGAAAACGCGGGTTTTCCCCTCGCGGCTGCGGTGCCCTGCATATATGCTGAAGCGATTGATGGGGGACATTTCATCACGCGCTTTCTCCCACCAACCACCTCCTCTCCCCCCCCCCCTCGCGCCGCCACCGGCCGTCGCCCAAGATTTCGGCGACAGTAGCCGACAGGAGCACGCCGGAAGGCCGCCACGCGCACGAGGCCTCCCCTCCCTTCCCCCCTGCGTCAGCGGGCCGCCGGATTTGCAGATCTACGGCACTTCATCGCGGGCCGCCGGATTTGTCTTTTTTCGGCCGCCGGTTGCTGCCCGAGGCGATGGAGTGGTCAGGGAGCCTCTCCCGCAGCCCAGGCAAGGGCGCGTCGCCGCATGCAGGCACGGTTTCGTCCGCCCACCGTTGCCGAAGGTTTGCGGCCATGGACTCGTCCGGCCGTCCACCGGGCTCGGCGCTCGCGCAGCGTGTTTGTGGCCTGTCGATGCCGCTCATACAGTGCGACGACTGCCGGCGCCAAGTGTTGCGGCTCACTTCGTCCACGCTGACGCACCCCGGATGAATGTTCTACAAATGCAAAAACGACGGGGTATGCAAACTATTATTTAGTTGCTAGATTATGAAACACTTAGTAACCACATTTATTTAACTTAGTTGTCAACTTAGCAACCATGTGTATAGATTTTTTGGCAACTACTCTTGATAAAACCCCACGACCATGTTTGACAACTGATTGTTGTCTTGTAGCAATTTTCACTATATATGATATAAACACATGTCATAGGTTTGGTTTGTCAATGTAAATATGTCAATTTGTCATATTTACGTACAACTTTGCCAAAAAAATATTTTGTGTGATTGCTAGTTTAACTATGCCGACTTGTCATATTTACTAACAATTACCAAAAACAAAAAAGATTTCTTGTGGTCATCGGTTTTAAATATGCTGAGTTGTCATATTTTTGCACGTTATCGTCCCAAAAAAGTTGTTTGTGCTTGCCCGTTGGATATGTCAGAGATATCATATTTATACGCAATTTACAAAAAATATGGCGATTAAGTTATTTTTATCAGACAAGTAAGTACTTACTAATATGACAAGTAAGTGCAACAAATGTGGTAAGTATGAGCAAAAAAGAAGTTGTCGAAACATGCCGACATGGGATTTAGTTTTGAAGCTTTCATCGAAACAAAGTCAACGATGAAAACGGATCATCGGTCAAATTAATTGTTTCAAAGATAAAACTTTTTGAATTTTGATCATTTAGAGTGAATGTGGTGACATCATTGTATGCATGCATGCATAACAAAGAGAAATGGGTTTAACCTCAGGTTGTTTTTTTTTGCTGCTACTTTGCACGTGGTGTGAGCCGCCACACAGGAAAACCGCTATGCGACGTGTGTAGGTTAGGTTTTTTCCTTAATTCTTTATGTGCATGATTATAATTTAATAAGGTACGGTCCTTCATTTTTCTTTACTAACGTGTAGATTGGATCAGGTTAGAGTTTTTCACCACAGTTAGAGTAACATAAATCATATGGTTAAGGTAAATTGATTAAATTGATCGAACGGATAAGACAAGTTTAATGACGTGGATTAGCATGAAGGCTTCATTAGTGCCTTTTCTTTACTTATGTGTAGGTTGGGTCAGGTTAGAGTTTTTCGCCACAATTAGAGTAAGGTAAATCATATGGTTAAGATAGTTTGATTAAATTGATCGAATAAGACAAGTTTAATGACGTGGATTAGCATGAAGGCTTCATTAGTGTCTTCAATTAGTAAATATAAATATAAAGAAAGATATAAAGTTGTAAAGATGGATGTGGATACTATTGGTGGATGGCTCCCGTATCAGTGTTCCGACATCAGCCTGGACAGATTTTTGGACAAATACTATGTCCGTTTGTGGGTCAGCGTTGAAAATGTTCTTACCATACATGCATGTCACATATCGCAGAATCCCAACAGTCATGTGCTACTGCGATAACATATTTTGAAAATAAAAATAAAATGTTCCTAACAAATTGATTTTTTTGAATTTTCACAAGACATATGTCTACAACCTCTACAAAATCCAAATACACATGGAGAAAAAATATCAGCATGAATGGTGTCACAAAAAGACAAAAGCAATAGTGTTTCACATCCCGTATCGTACTTGCATCCCAACATTATGGGCTAATCGTAAAGAGAGAAGAGAATGAGCATAAACGAAGAGAAAGGCCACACTGGATCGAAGAACTGATTTCACAATGTTGGAAAACAAGCTAAGATACCATACACATCAACGTCTCTCTTTTCTTTAATTATTGTACCCATCCTTACACTTTGCATATGAAACAGTGCTTAGAGTCAAGCATTGGAAGTTGACTTGGCTAAACTATAAATTCATAATTTGATTCCCTAAAATCATGGTTAGAAACAACCGAATAGAATTGTTTGCTACTCTTCCTTATGTCGTTGATGTTCATAGTTGCTTCTGGAGACCACCTTTTGTTAGCTGACTTGGTTCTAAAGCAACCATGATATAATTTACATTTAAATCGATTGCAAGTAAAAGAACCTCCATGAAAGTCGTGGTGGGCAAAGCATGGGTTTACGGATTAAACACCGGTCTCGGCAAAGATGATATACCAAAGGTGCTTGTATGATACTAGGGTTTGGGAGGAGAACTGTGGGGAACTAAGTTTTGTACAAATACATGGTATAACTAGAAACTCTTCTTCCTGTCAACTACGCCAAGTCTAGGTCTTTATTTTCACATGGATATTTTAGTTGTGTGTGATGCTTCACCAAAGAATAGTTGAAATGACAACTTTGAAAATGCCAATTGGTTAATTTTGAAGTGGTTTAGTCCAGACCTTGATAAGGATATATCAAATTGGCTTGCAAAAGTTAAAGTGCAGTAATGCACAGTTTATGCACTTTAAAAAAATATGTTCCCATACATTGGTAAATATCCGGTGATCCTAACACTTAGGTGCTAGCATAAAACCATATGTTTGAAAATTAAATTAAAATGTTCCGGAAAGTACCAAATATTTTATATTTAGTGCTAGTATAACTTTTGGGACATACAATTCATATAAAATTTGTCCATTTGTCAATCGAGGGACGATGGGCATACTAGGTTTGTCTTTTTAAACTCCTCTATGTGTGAATCAAATTTGGGTTGCAAGATTTGTGGGATTTAGACTTATATATTTAAACACCGTCAATCTTTTTTCAAACAAATACCACATCTTTTGAGAGTGTTACCATATTCTGGTAGCGCAAATAGTGCTTGATTAGGATTGGAACTCCCTCTCTCTCTCTCTCTCTCTCTCTCTCTCTCTATCATGTAGTCCTTACTCACAGCTAGAGACCGCTTAAAGTCTTGTCAGTGTCACTCGTTCAATAGCTACAAAGATACTTTTGTAGTATTTTTGCATTGTTTCTTCACTTCTTAAGCCGTTTTGCTCCATACACCATTGCCACATTTACCTGGTCCAACCATTGTTGCAAAAGCCAAAGTATAACAGTGACATTTTTTTGAGGCACGAACAACCATGGCAATTTTTTTGTCCCGTCTCTTGGCTTTGATAGAAGAGGACAATCTTGATCGAATAACCTTTTTTAAATGGTGACTGTTCTTCAACACCTTGCGTGTTGAACAGGGCAGGGAGTTACAAACAATACGAGAGGTAGTGGACCTATTAGAATATGGCACTCATACCTTGCCGCATCATATTTTTGGTTGCGTACTTCCAGCTCAAAGAAATGGTGAGATGTGAGGTTCCTTGCATACTACCAACATTTTAATGATGACTCATTGCTCGCTCAAAGGATGACTTCTTGACTCCTCAAGTCTTCTACGTATCAACAACGCAAAAAAATAGTTGAAAATGACTACTTGGAAAACAGAAATTGGTCGATGTTGCAATGCTTCAGTCCAAACCTCAATAACGACATATCAAATTGGCTTGCAAAAATTGAGATGCAAAAAATGCATCGTGTATGCCTTTTAAAAACATGTGTAGCCATGCGTGGCTAAATATCTGGTGATCCTAACACTTTGGCGCTACCATAAAACCATGTGCTCAAAAAATCAATTAAAATGTTTTAAAAATTCAATAATGTTATGTTTTTGGTGCAATAAATTTTGGAACATCCAATTCGTATAACATTGGTCGATTTTGCCAATCTAGGGCTGATGGGCATTTTAAACCCAAAAGGGGGTACTTCATATTGGGTTTGTATTTTTAAACTTCTCCATGTGTAAATCAAATTTGGGTTTGAAGTTTTGTGGGATTTGGACTTATATTTAGACGCACTCAATCTTTTCCAAACAAGTACCACTTCTTTTGAGGGTGTTACCATATTCTGGTAGCGCAAATAGTGCTTGATTAGCACTCAAATGACTCTTTTCCTCACGTCGTCCTTACTCATGGCTAGAGACCGCTTAAAGACTTGTGAGTGTCACTCGTTTAGTAGCTATGAAGGTTCTTTTGAAGTCTTTTTGTGTTGTTTCTTCACATTTTAGGCCGTTTTTCTCGATACACCATTGCCACATTTACGAGGTCCAACAATTGCTGCAAAGAGCAAAGTGTAATAGTGATATTTTACTAAGGAATGAACAACCATTGCAAATTCTTGTCCCTTCTAGTGGATTGATTGAAGAGGACAATCTTGATCAACTAACCTTTTTTAGTGGTGTCCATTCTTGAACACCTTGCATACTGAACGGAGAAGGGGAGCAATGGACGATATGATAAGATGTGGATGAGCATATAAGGTAGTGCATACCAAAACATGGCGTTCGTACCTTGATGCATGGCAGTTTTGGTTGCCAGCTCAAAAAAATGGCGACATGTGAGGTTCCTCGAATACTACCAACATTTTGACAATGACCCATTGCTTGTTTGAAGGATGCCTTCTCTACTCCTCAAGTCTTTTTTCTGTCAACCGACACCAAGTATAGTTCTTTGATTTCTTATGCATACATTACTTGTGCGTGTTCCTTACCAAAAAAAGTAGAAAATGCCAATTGGTCGATGTTGTAGTGGTTCAGTCCAAACCTCGATAACGATATATCAAATTGGCTTGCAAAAATTAAAATGCAATCACATCATGGCAATAGAAAGAACAATAGAGGTAACCAAAATTATATCTAGGTTCATACGTCACCCGACGACAACCACAAGAACCGAAGCAAGCTGAAGGTGTATCACTATCACACTCCTCCCTCACAGTAGTCACACAAATCTTGTTATAATAGACAATCAAGAAGTCGACATGCTAAGGTCCAAAAGGACCAGCGCACCAGAACAAAAACCGTCGTTGCTGAAGAGAAGTGTGGATTAGAAGGATTCAACCTAAAGACACATGAACATGGACGGAGGTATACCCGATCCAGATCCATCGAAGACAAACACCAATTGAATCCCGCGAGATCGGTTGGAGACACCTCCGCACACCCTTCGATAAAGCTAAATACACCAGCAGGGAAGGGTCGAGGCGAAGAGAACCTTATTCCATCTTCAAGGATCCACCACCTCCTCGCCTTCTTTATCAGGACAAACCATAAACAAACTCAAAAAACACCTAAAATGAAGTAGATGCCTCCCACCGCTAAGGTCGGGATCCATTGTGCCTCCATAGACCAAGGCCACAAGAGGCAAGGCAGATTGGCGGTGGTGGCAACGGTGGCGTGAGGCGTGGAAACCCTAGTTTCTATAGTCGCTCGTGGGGTCCTGCTATCTTCTGATCATAATATTTGCAGCTTAGCAAACAAAATTGTTTTTCAGTTTTTCAAAATTGTGAAGATAAAAGGTCAAGAAACTAGTGACCAAACTCATGAGGTTGTCGGTTTAAGATGCTCAAGTCCGATGTAGGCTACAAAAATATATTTCATACTAATATAGTAGAAAACATGGGTCAAATAAAGATTGCTGGTTCTTTTTGTGTAATAGCATGACTGTCTGCACACATTAAGAAGCCGCAAACGTTGTTGATCTTGGCTTTTTTCGGTTCGACCACACTCTCGCACTGTTTTTAACTATGATTGTGACTTAAAAATCTTGTTTACATTAGCTTACTGTAATTTACTATAGCTCACACAATTGATTATTTTTCCTCAACTTGAATATTACTTTATTTTTGTGCCAAATGTTGAATGTATATTATCAACATAATTTTTTATATCATTGATATTTTATATATATAAATATATATGTACAAATTTTCACCAAGTTACTATATTTGTTTAGAGCTATTAGTTACTACATGATAATACTATCATATGTCAGAATTGGGTTCAACACATGACATTAGTTATATAGACTTCAAAAGAAAAGTTATATAGGCTTGCCCATACTCACAAGACACATGCCCCATCTCAGTGAAGATCTTTAGTAGGCCCAACCAAAATACTCGGCTATAACGATCAGACATGCGCAAGTCCATAGCATGCCGGGAGCTATGTCCCGTTTGTTAGGAGATCTAGTGTAATGGCCGAGAGTGTAACTTGCCTTATTTGGAACCTTCTTGTATGTGGGTCCATCATATCAGTGCTATGAGAGTTATATTCCATGTGGTATTTCATGTGCATGCCTTGTTTTCCTTTGCATTCATGATCCATTCATCCATGCCTCTTTGTGTTTGTTGCCATTGTGAATCCATTTATGTGGTATGTGATGTGATGATGTGTGGTGCATTTGAAAGTGTGGTGCAATTATGTTAGTTTACAAATAGGTTTCAAATCTCCCCCTTCTCTATTTCTTAAAGCTCAAGTTGCACTTGCTCCATCCCTATTTCAAAATGTTTATATTTCAAAGTGATTTGTGGTGGATGTGATGCTAGGTTTAAAGTGTTTTGTATCCATGTTTGAGAGGGGCAAATATTCACAAAACAGTGTAATTAATTCTATTTTGTAAATATTTAGATGCTCCAAAAAAATAATTTTTCATTTTATTTAAATAGGTCATAATTCCCTTATGACTAGGGGCATTTTTGTTTATTTTAGCATCTATAGTGTTGCATGTGTATTTAGTTTTGTCTATGTTTTGTTTTAAATAGGAAAACCCTAGTGGGTTTTCCTTTTTCTTATCTTGGGCATCCAAGTGGGCTTCCTCCCCTTGGCCGGCCCAACTTACCTCCTCGCGTAGCAGCCTGCTGCTGTAGACGGCGTCTTCCTCCTCCCTCCTTCCGTCAGTTTTGTCAGACACAGAGGCGAGACAGAGAGCGACGTCGTTCTCACGGACGTCGAGGTGGCTACCTGTCCCTCTATTTAACATGGGCGTCCGTGCAGTGGCCTAGGGTTCCTCCCTAGCCGCCACAACTTCTTTCCCCATCTTCCTCCTCCCTCTCCCTCGTCGGCAGCAGGTAAGCGAGCCCCTCCTCCGCCATGGCCGTACCTTGCGGAGCTCCTCACCGTCGTTATCGTGCCCCTGCTACCTCTCCAAGCCTTCAGCGAGCACGTGGGACCTCGAAGGAGCCCGTTCCCGCAGCTAGCAGGTGCAGATCGAGTCCGCTTCAACGACGTCGACGCCGTCCCGTTCTTCCTCTTCCGCTCCAACGATCTCATCCGCCTCACCTTCTTCCCCTACTTCCTCTCCGGCAGGCTCGGCTTCCTCGACCAGTGGGTGAGCACGAACCTTCCTTCCCCTTTCCCCGCTGCTAGATCTCACGTATAGGGCCGTATGCTCGCCGCCGTAGGTTCTCTGTCGCCGACACCGCCGCGCACGTTGCCGAGTAGTTGTAGTGCATCCCCTCGCGCGTTTAGTGTTGGAATTGAACCAGGGATGTTCCATCTTCCTCCCAGCGACGAGCCCGTGCTCCATTTGAAGTAGATCGCCGGCGTTGTGCTTCCCCTGTTCCGACCACCGTCGGGGTGTGTTAGATCCAGAGGGGTTTCTCAAAAGAGCAGAGTCCCCCTCTCTGCTAACCTTCGAAAGTGCAGCGCAGCGGAAGCAGTGTGTTTTACCTGTCGCAGGTCGTGGGTTCGAGTCCCCGCGACGCCCTTTTTGTGATTTGTTTTCGGCACAGTAGCAGCAGGAGGGGAGGCATATCCTGTCTTACCCCTCTGTTCTATCGAGCCAAGGCTGCTAGCCCAGTGGTGCTAGTGCTGGTGGTGAACCAGGGGCACCTGGGTTCGATTACCCCCAAGCCCCTTTTATTTTTGCCTATTTCCTTTTGCTGTTTTTCATTGTTTGCCATATTAGTTGTTGTGGTATGCTAGGTGAGCAAGTGTGGTATTTTTTTGCCTCACAACCAATAGATTTTTCCCTTGCTCTAGTTAGTGTGCATGAGTAGTTTGGTATGCTTCTGTTAGTGAGCTAGTGCTTGTGTGTAGGGTGTATATGTGATGCAAGCTTGTGTGATATGCATGTGTCGGAGTTAGTGTTTGATGAGTGTGTGTGTAGGTGATGCTAGTATTTGTGTGTGCAAGCATCTATGTGCATGTGTGCTTGTGTGGTGCAAGCACCCAAGGAGTGTGTAGATGTAAGTCACCATGTGTATGTGTGAGTGTGTGTATGTTTGATGTAGGGAGTTGAGCTCAATAGCATGTGTAGGTACTAGTGTGTATAAGCTTGATGGATGTGTGTGTGTGTGTATGGTGATGTGCTATGGCACACATACATGAGGTCTAAACCCTCATGTCACCATTGGAGTTGTGAGTGTGTGCAATGCATGTGTAGGTGGTGAGCTAGTGTGTATCACATGTGATATGGCACTATTTGCATCAAGTGATTCCATTTAGATTTTCTTCTTAGCTTTGTGCCCATTTGATCTATGCAAGTACCTAGGTATTATATATGTTTTTGGGGTAGAATCATCCCAGGAGTCCAATGGTGGAATCAGATTCCCCTTTGGAACACTTTCTGAGAATGTCATATTTCTGTTTTGTTCAATGTTTGGAACTTGGTTCCATGTGATGTGATGAGCCTAAGAGGGTGATTCCTTGTTGTGGCAGTAGAGGGTGAACCCCTCTACAACATGGTGGTTTTGTTTTATGCTTAGGAGTTTATATGTGCAAGTTGTGATTTGTCAAAGTAGGCATGGTGCTGAAATTATGAGCTTAGTGAAAATCACTAAGTCTGAGAAGCTGCTGATATTTTCTCCCCTTGTAGTTGTGCTTGCAAAAGTTCATGTGTTGGGAATCAGCCCTTGCAATCAACTGGAAAGTTGGAGCTTTTGTGTTTGTCTAGCTCTCTGTCAATTTTCATTCCATTTGACTTGCTGTAGATATTGTTTTGGGTGCTTTCAAAATGCTTCAAAGCATAAACAGCTAGTGAGAATCTTAGAATTTCACTAAGTCCCTGAAAACTGATATTTTTGTCCAAGTTAGCAGCTGTAGAACTTTCAGTGTGAAACTCCTTTGTATTATATTTTTGCTCATGCTTGTAGAGATTTTGAATAGCTTCTGCCACATATCTTATTTGGCACATTTGGGTGGTTGTAGGTGCTGTGCATGTAGCTCTCAAACTGCTATGATGCTGTTTAGGACGGATTGTATAGTTTTGTTGTTTTGATGCTTGTGAGTGCATAGTTGATGGTGAGGTGAGTTTCTTTGCACCACCCCATCTATGATTGTTTGTTTGATCATTTGGCAACATGGGAATACCAGAAGTATGCCATTAGAGAGTGCTTGTGGTAGTTTTGATCCGTAGGACTCCATTTCTTGTTTCATTGTTTCCTGTTGATCTGTAGCTCCTTTCGCAACGTTCTTTATATGCTTTTGCATCGTTTTCTCGTGATGCACCTGTTCATGTCATCTTCATGCATGTCAAGATAGATTAGGGTGAAGTTCTGTCCAGAAGTTTGTAGTTTCTTCTCATGCATGTGAAAGTGACTAGAATAGAGATGCATGTTCATTCTCATCTCATGCATCATGTGTTTGTTGCATCATGTGGTGTTGTTGTTCATTGGATGCTATTTTTATGTTGGGTAGCACCGGGATCGGAGAGAGAGTACGTGGATCCGGGGGAGTACGTGCAGGACGAACAAGAGCAGTTCCAAGCTGAAGACATCACACGCGAGATGACATGACCTTGATATCATCTCTAGTCTTGTTGTGCCTAGATTCACGTTTCCTTCGTCATATGCTCGCTGCCTACCACTGAAATAATTGCCTCCTGATATTTCCATGAAACCCAAACACTTTCCCCTCCTAGCAAATATTGAATGGCTAAGTAGGCTTGCTCAGCTTCTAATGTTAGCGTTGCTAGTTGCAGGTGCAATTGTCTCATGTGATAACATGAGTTTGATATCATTATGTTAAATATCTTATTTAATTAATGCACCTATATACTTGGTATATGACGGGAGGCCTATCCTTTTGCCGGGTGTTTTGTTTCGTTGTTGCCGTCATAGTTTCCGACAACCGGTGTTTGATTCCATAACTGATCGCTCCTAACACGTTCGAGGTTGTTATGGAGACCCCCTTGATAAATCGTGTAGTGTTAAGACTTGTCCGGCAGGACCCAACATTGGTTTTAATCTGCTAATCACTTAATAAATAATCTGCTTAGGAAATAGCTACCCCGAGGAATTAATTAACAACCCGGGCCAGTGCTCCTCATGAATGTTGTTCTAAACTAGAGCACTGTGTGGGGCCAACTCATGCCAACTTGAGAGATTTCTATTAGGCCACTGTACGCGTCGCTCATCCGTCGTGCCCTCAGACTGAGATACGCGACTCTTACCGGGGTTGTCGACACGACGGGAGGTCCTGCTAGTCTTGTCTTACCTTAGCGATATATCTTGCGTATAGGAATCCCGGTGAAGCTTTGGTTCTCCCCAGAGTTGAGGTTTTCCTCTAAGGAATCTCATGAGATCACGAGATTCGTGATAGAGGATTACTTTGTGGCCCATGACCGTTTGTGATGGACTAGTTGTAGCACCCCTGCAGGGTTAATCTTTAGGAAAGTCGTACCCGCGGTTATGTGGCAACTTGGTATATTTGTTAACATCCGGTTATAGATAACTTGAACTTAATCTAATAATACTGCCAACTGTGTGCGTAACCGTGACTGTCCCCTTCAAAGACCTCTCTTCGATCGGGAACACGGCGGGGTTATGTTTGGCGTAAGTAGGTGCTCAGGATCACTTAGTGATCAGTTAGTCTTCGCCCGCTAGCGTAGACCACCACATCAATACTTGTTCTACGTAAGTTAGCCACCATAATTACTTAGGATGCTGCAACCTAAACACTGAAACCTTCCTCACCTAATAACTTGACTAGTTTCGGTACCGAGGTCATAGATTGTTGAGTCCCTGTGACTCACAGATTACTTCAACACCCCAACAGGTACAGGTACGCCCGACACAGGTGATCCCGATGGCACGCAGCTGGCGTGGCAGTACGATGAGGGGAACGACCGCTTGTACGTGAACTATCCAGAAGACTGAGGCGTGGTCGTGATCGTGGGCAAGCATGCAGGGTAGCATAGCCTTTTCTCATGTTATGTAGTCCGTAGCGGAACTACCTTGTCTGAATAAATGTGTGATGTAAACTCTGATATTATCTATGAGATGGCAAACGATTCCCTATTTGTCATTCTTTTATTATGATGTGCTATGTTATCATGCTTGCGAAACGCTTAGATGCGCTTTTTTCCATTTTGCGGCCTTGATGACCCACAAGTATAGGGGATCAATCGTAGTCCTTTCGATAAGTAAGAGTGTCGAACCCAACGAGGAGCAAAAGGATCTGACAAGTGGTTTTCAGCAAGGTAAAATCTGCAGGCACTGAAATTGTCGGTAACAAGTGATTGTGTGGTGAGATCATTCGTAGCAAGCAACAAGTAACAAAAGTAGAAACGGTGCAACAAAGTGGCCCAATCCCTTTTGTTGCAAGGGACAAGCCTGGACAAAGTCTTATAGGAGGAAAAACGCTCCCGAGGACACACGGGAATTCTGTCATGGTTGTTTTCATCATGTTCATATGATTCGCGTTCGTTACTTTGATAGTTTGATATGTGGGTGGACCGGCGCTTGGGTACTGCCCTTACTTGGACAAGCATCCCACTTATGATTAACCCCTCTCGCAAGCATCCGCAACTACGAAAGAAGAATTAAGACAAAGTCTAACCATAGCATTAAACTAGTGGATCCAAATCAGCCCCTTACGAAGCAACGCATAAACTAGGGTTTAAGCTTCTGTCACTCTAACAACCCATCATCTACTTAGTACTTCCCGATGCCTTCCTCTAGGCCCAAATAATGGAGAAGTGTTATGTAGTCGACGTTCACATAACACCACTAGAGGAAAAACAACATACAACACATCAAAATACCGAACGAATACCAAATTCACATGACTACTATTCGCATGACTTATCTCATGTCCTCAGGAACAAAAGTAACTACTCACAAAGCATAATCATATTCATGATCAGAGAGGTAATGAGTAGCATCAAGGACCTGAACATAAACTCTTCCACCAAATAATCCAACTAGCATCAACTACAAAGAGTAATCAACACTACTAGCAACGTTACAAGTACCAATCGGAGTCGCGAGACGGAGATTGGTTACAAGTGATGAACTAGGGTTTGGAGATGAGATGGTGTTGATGGTGACGAGTCCCCTCCGATGAGAGGAGTGTTGGTGATGACGATGGCGACGATTTCCCCCTCCGGGAGGGAAGTTTCCCCGGCAGGATCGTCCTGCCGGAGCTCTAGAGTGGTTATGCTCAAGTTCCGCCTTGTGGCGGCGGCGAATCCACGAAAAAGCTCCGCCCTGATTTTTTCCTAGACGAAACCCTTCATATAGAAGAAGAGGGGGCCAGTGGGCCAGCAGGCTGCCCACAAGCCCTCATGGCGCGGCCTGGGGCGTGGCCACGCTGTGCAGGCTTGGGGCCACCTGCACGCGACCCTCTCGCGCTTCTTCGGCCCAGTATTTTTTATAAATACCGAAAAAAATCCTCGTTGATTTTTACGGCGTTTGGAGTTGCGTAGAATAGGTATCTCAAACTTGCTCCACTTTCAGGCCAGAATTCCAGCTGTCGGCATTCTCACTCTTCATGTAAACCTTGCAAAATAAGAGAGAAAAGGCATAAGAATTGAACCGTGAAGTGAAATAACAGCCCAATAAGCGATAAATATCAACATGAAAACATGATGCAAAATGGACGTATCAACTCCCCCAAGCTTAGACCTCGCTTGTCCTCAAGCGAAAGCCTAGCTCAATAAATATGTCCACATGTTTAGGGAGAGAGGTGTCGACAAAACAAGATACGAACATGCATGCATCATGATCTTGATCAGAACAGCAATACCAACATATAATCTCTCATGCTAAAGTGATAATTCCTTCACAAAGTAAAGCATGGATCAAGAACCTTACCGAGAAGTAACAACCGATAGCCTTTAGTCATTGAAGCAATTGCAATTTATCACAACATCAGAAAGAGTCAAATAAGAGCTTGTAAAGCAAATCCACATACTCAATCATTCTTTCGTTCTCTACAATTGCTACAACTCACGTGGTACTCATGAGATCAAAGTTTCAGCTGGACACAGAGAAAGATAGGGGCTTATAGTTTTGCCTCCCAACTGCTTACCTTAAGGGTAATGTCAACAATAATAATTCATGAATACTTACTTCCAAGTTGACATATGAATATAGATCTTTCCCAAGCATATGACGTTAGCCAAGATAAAAGGCGAAATAAGGAATTGGTGAAGATCACCATGACTCTTTCAAGGGCAAAAAGTAAAGGTACAAGATAGGCCCTTCGCAGAGGGAAGAGAGGTTGTCATGCGCTTTTGAGGATTGGATGTGTGTTAGTGCGGAGGAACGTCACTTTATATTGCCTCGTGTGATAAAGAACTTTATTATGCAGTTTGTCGCTTTTATGTCTTCCTCATCACAGGTTCGTACAAAGCTTATTTTCCACACACTAATAGATCATACATATTAGAGAGCAATTTTTATTGCTTGCACCGATGACAACTTACTTGATGGATCTTATTCAATCCATAGGTAGGTATGGTGGACTCACAAGGCAAAACTAGGTTGATGGTTTATGGATGCACAAGTAGTATCTCTACTTAGTGTGGGAGGTTTGGCTAATATGAGGTGGAAGCAATCGTCACATGCTAATGGATCTCTAATCATATAACATTGTTCGGAACCAAGCAAACACAATTCATTATGTTGTCTTCCTTGTCCAACATCTACTTCTAGGCATGCAATAGTTTAGTGAGTGTTCACAATCATAGATGGTGTCACAGATGATATATTTATATGTGAACCTCTCCTTCTTTATCACTTCCTATTAATTGCAACCATGACCAAGGTCTATGTTTGCCTACCCTGAACAAGTTTCAATCCTCATTCTTCTTATATGTGAAGCCATCACTTCCCATAAGATCATTACATGATCTTTCATGCTTTTGTTCTATTCTCACTCTTTTGATCATGGCAAGAGGCAAAGCCCTTCAACTAAGACACTCTTTATTATATGGCTTACGAGCTCGAATACATCGGGGGTGACACAAAGCAAAACTCAAGACTAAAACACTAAGACTTTTAATCTACTAGAGAAAAGAGAAAACTGAACAGGAAAACTAAAACAAAGGTAAAGGCAAAAGATGTGATGGTGATACGATACCGGGGCAACTCCCCCAAGCTTGGCACAAGCCAAGGGGATTGCCCATACCAATGCTCAGTTGTCTTCCTTTGGTGGTGGTGGAGGATTTGTTGCAACATGGGTGTGATCCTCCGTCTTCCAAGGCATAGGTGCTCCATCATGGAAAGATGAACGAGTCTCCGGAATCCTCAAATCTGCAGCCAACCGTATTGATTTAAATCTATACTCATACTCACAGTTTTGGTTCTGCTGGTCATAGATCTGGGCCTAGAGTTGATCAATCCTGTCATAGAGCCTGGAGAGATGCTTCCCAATGTCATTGGCATCAATCATGTGCTTGTTGGTGAACTCTGTGATCATCATGTGGTTGGCGTTGAGTCCACGCTCCACCATCCCTTGGCACTTGAAGAGTTGTTGCTCCATTGCTTCGAGCCTCGTCTCCATGCTTCCGGTATTCTTAGGCCCCTCAACATCACGGATGTGCAACATCCCCTCACGCATCTCGATAGATTGAGGGTGTTGCAGCACTCTTGTGAGGTAGGGGTTGATGACCTTCTCGAAGATCTTGTCCTTCAGAGCTTTTGGGGAAGTCATAGTGATCTAGATGTGCAACAGAAACAGGCTCGAAACGAAAAACAGAGGAAATCTGCGTGATGCAGGGGTCAGACCAAACTGGAGTATATATAATGATTTTTTTCAGACCAGAAGGAGTACCCTGCACGAAAACGGAGTCCGGGAGGCACACGAGGTGGCCACAAGCCCTCACGGCGCGGCCAGGGGGTGGGCCCGCGCCGTGCAGGCTTGTCGCCTCCTCGCGCACTTTCCGGACTACTTCCAATTTTTGTATTTTTTCAAATATTCCAAAATGGAGAAAATTTCCTACTGGAAAAGTTTTGGACTCTGTTTTCTTACCGAATCACATACCTCTTCGTTTTCGGAGTCTGAAACAGGCTGATAAATGTCCCTTAGGTATTCTTCCGGAGTTATGGTATTGATGATATTGCTTTCAACATTTATGGGAGTACCTGAGATATAATGCTTGATTCTCTGCCCATTTACCACTCTCGGACAATTACCTTCTGTGTTGTTGATCTTGATAGCGCCGGAATGATATACTTCCTCAACAATATAGGGACCTTCCCATTTAGAGAGAAGCTTGCCTGCAAAGAATCTTAAACGAGAGTTATATAGCAAGACATAATCACCTACATTGAACTCACGCTTTTGTATCCTCTTATCATGCCACCTCTTAACCTTCTCTTTGAACAACTTGGCATTCTTATATGCCTGAGTTCTCCATTCATCAAGCGAGCTAATATCAAATAACCTCTTCTCACCGGCAAGTTTGAAATCAAAGTTGAACTCTTTGATTGCCCAATAAGCTTTATGCTCTAGCTCAAGAGGTAAATGACATGCTTAACCGTACACCATTGTGTACGGAGACATGCCCATGGGATTCTTATAGGCAGTTCTATAAGCCCATAATGCATCATCGAGCTTCTTAGACCAATTCTTTCTAGACCTGTTGACAGTCGTTTGCAGAATTAGTTTAATCTCTCTGTTGCTTAGCTCTACTTGACCACTAGACTGAGGGTGATAGGGAGACACAATTCTATGGTTGACATCGTACTTAGCAAGTGTTTTACGGAAAGCACCATGAATGAAGTGTGAATCACCATCGGTCATTAGATATCTAGGGACTCCAAATCTAGGGAAGATAAGTTCTTTCAGCATCCTGATAGAGGTGTTGTGATCAGCACTACTAGTGGGGATAGCTTCTACCCACTTAGTGACGTAATCAACAGCAACTAGGATATGAGTGTACCCGTTGGATTTTGGAAAAGGTCCCATATAATCAAAGCCCCAGACATCAAATGGTTCAATGACAAGTGAATAGTTCATAGGCATTTCCTGATGTTTGCTAATATTACCTATTCTTTGACATTCGTCACAAGACAAGACAAACTTACGGGCATCCTTGAAGAGAGTGGGCCAATAGAAACCTGATTGCAATACCTTGTGTGCAGTTCTATCTCCCGCATGGTGTCCTCCGTAGGCCCCGGAGTGACACTTCTACAGGATTTGTCCCTGTTCATATTCAGGTACACAATGTCTAATAACACCATCTACTCCTTCCTTATAAAGGTGAGGATCATCCCAAAAGTAGTGTCTCAAGTCAAAGAAGAATTTCTTCTTTTGCTGGTACGTGAAACTAGGTGGTATATATTTGGCAACGATATAGTTTGCATAATCAGCATACCACGGTGCACTACGTGAAGCATTGATGACATTCAGTTGCCCATCGGGAAAGCTATCATCAATAGGTTGTGGGTCATCAAGAACGTTCTCCAACCTAGACAAGTTATCTGCTACTGGGTTATCAGTACCCTTCCTATCAACAACATGCAAATAAAATTCTTGTAGCAAGAGAACCCATCTGATAAGTCTAGGTTTAGTGTCTTTCTTCTCCATGAGGTACTTAATAGCAGCATGATCAGTGTGAATAGTGACTTTGGAATCAACTATGTAAGACCTAAACTTTTCACATGCAAACACGACTGCTAAAAATTCCTTCTCCGTAGTAGCATAGTTTCTCTGGGCACTGTCTAGATTTTTACTAGCGTAGTGAATAACATTCAACTTCTTATCGACTCTTTGCCCTAGAACAGCACCAACAGCATAATCACTAGCATCACACATGATTTCAAAAGGTAAGTTCCAATCAGGTGGTTGAACAATAGGTGTAGTTATCAAAGCCCTCTTAAGTACTTCGAAGGCTTCCTCACAATCATCGTCAACAACAAAAGGAATATCCTTTTGTAAGAGATTGGTAAGAGGCCTAGAAATCTTAGAGAAGTCTTTAATGAACCTTCTATAGAAACCAGCATGACCAAGGAAACTTCTTATACCTTTGATATCTGTGGGGTATGGCATTTTCTTGATTGCATCAACCTTAGCCTTATCGACTTCAATACCTCTTTCAGAAATTTTATGTCCTAAGACGATGCCTTCATTAACCATAAAGTGGCACTTCTCCCAATTCAAGACAAGATTAGTGTCTTTACATCTCTGTAAGACTCGATCAAGGTTGATGAGGCAATCATCAAAAGAAGACCTGTAAACGGAAAAGTCATCCATGAAAACCTCGACAATCTTTTCACAAAAGTAAGAGAATATAGCCATCATACATCTTTGAAAGGTGGAAGGTGCATTACATAAGCCAAAAGGCATACGTCTGTAAGCAAAGGTACCGAAAGGGCAGGTTAAAGTAGTTTTCTCCTGATCAGATTGTGCAACTGGTATTTGGGAGAAACCAGAATAACCGTCTAGAAAGCAAAAGTGTGTGTGTTTAGACAGCCTTTCTAGCATTTGGTCGATAAAAGGCAAAGGGTAATGATCTTTCCTACTAGCTTTATTCAGTTTCCTAAAATCGATCACCATCCTATAGCCAGTAATAATCCTGTGTGGGATCAATTCATCCTTATCATTAGGGACAACGGTAATGCCTCCCTTCTTAGGGATGCAGTGCACCACACTCACCCAATCGCTATGAGCAACAGGATAGATAATACCCGCTTCCAGGAGCTTTAGTATTTCTTTTCTTACTACTTCTTTCATCTTAGGATTCAATCTCCTTTGATGATCAGCAACTGGTTTGAAATCAGGATCAGTTTTAATCTTGTGCTGGCATAGAGTAGGACTAATGCCCTTAAGGTCATCAAGAGTATATCCAATAGCAGCACGGTGCTTTCTCATAGTTTTTAGTAACTTCTTTTCTTCATGCTCTGAGAGGCTAGCACTAATAATAACAGGATATATCTCTTTTTCATCAAGATAAGCATACTTAAGAGTATGTGGCAACTGTTTAAGCTCAAACACAGGATCACCCTTTGGTGGGGGTGGATCCCCAAGCAGTTCAACAGGTAAGTTATTCTTAAGGATAGGATATTGTTCTAAGACAACTCTATCTATCTCATCCCTTTCATCCATATGCATATCATTTTCATGCTCAAGAAAGTATTGCTCTAAGGGATCAGTAGGAGGCACGGAAATAGAAGCTAGGGCAATCGTTTCATCCTTACTGGGCAACTCTTTTTCATGAGGTTGTCTACCAAACTTGGAGAAATTGAACTCATGTGACACACCTTCAAAGCCAACAGTGACGGTTTGCTTCTCAGAGTCAATATGAGGATTGACAGTATTGAGGAAGGGTCTGCCAAATATGATGGGACAAAAGCTATCTTGTGCGGTAGCAAGAACGAGGAAATCAGCAGGATACTTCGTTTTACCACACAAGACTTCAACATCCCTAACAATTCCCACACGGCACATAGTATCTCTATTGGCAAGCTGAATAGTGACATCTATAGGTTCTATCTCAATAGGTGCAATCTCATCTTTAATTTCCTCATATAAGGATTGAGGTATTGCACTAACACTAGCACCCACGTCACATAAACCATGATAGCAATGATCTCCTATCTTAACAGAAACAACAGGCGTGCCAACAACAGGCCTATGTTTATCTCTAGCGTGAGGTTTAGCAATTCTAGCAGCATCTTCACAGAAGTGAATATTATGTCCCTCAACATCGCCGGACAGAAGATCTTTGATAATAGCAATGCTAGGTTCAACTCTAATTTTCTTTGGGGGTGTAGGTGTTTTAATATAGCATCTACGTATCACAGTTGAAGCTTTAGAATGATCCTTTATCCTAACAGGGAAAGGTGGTTTCTCAATGTAAGCACTGGGAACCACATGATCATTATAGGCAATGACTTTCTCTTCAACTGGAGTGGGTTTAACTACATTGACTTCTAAAGGAGGAGGATATTTAAACCACTTCTCTTTGGGGAGATCAATATGAGCAGCAAAGGATTCACACAGTGAAGCTACTATCTTAGAGTCAAGTCCATACTTAGCGCTAAAGTCACAAAAAGTATTTGTCTCAACAAAGCATTTAACGCAATCAAACGTGAAATTCATACCTGACTCCTTACCTTCTTCAAGCTCCCAATCTTCAGAGTTGCGTTTAATTCTCTCCAATAAATTCCATTTGAAGTCAATATCTCTCTTCATAAAAGAACCGGTACAAGAAGTGTCAAGCATGGTGCGATCATCATGAGAAAGCCGAGCATAGAAGTTCTGAATGATAATTTCCCTCGAGAGCTCATGATTGGGGCATGAATATAGCATTTATTTAAGCTTCCCCCAAGCTTGAGCGATGCTTTCTCTGTCATGAGGCCAAAAATTATAAATATAATTCTGGTCATGGTGTACTAAATGCATAGGATAAAACTTTTGATGAAATTCCAATATCAACCGATTGTAATCCCATGATCCAGTATCATCACATAGCCTATACCATGTCAATGCCTTATCCTTCAAAGATAAAGGAAATACCTTCTTCTTGACCTCATCCTCGGGCAAACCTGCAAGCTTAAATAAACCACAAACTTCACCTACATAGATTAGATGCAAGTCTGGATGTGATGTTCCATCTCCTGTAAAAGGATTAGCCAGTAGTTTTTCAAGCATACCCGAAGGAAATTCAAAGCAAATATTTTCAGTAGGTGCAGCAGGTTGAGGAGCAACTCTTTGTGCTTCCGTTCGAGGTGAAGATACCTCGAACAAGCCCCTCAAAGGATTAGTATCCATAGTGACAAGTGACAATAAATTTCAGCACACTATATGAATGTTTCCTTACCAAGTTCCACTTACCAAAGGCGCTTCACTCCCCGGCAACGGCGCCAGAAAAGAGTCTTGATGACCCACAAGTATAGGGGATCAATTGTAGTCCTTTCAATAAGTAAGAGTGTCGAACCCAACGAGGAGCAGAAGGATCTGACAAGTGGTTTTCAGCAAGGTAAAATCTGCATGCACTGAAATTGTCGGTAACAAGTGATTGTGTGGTGAGTTGATTCGTAGCAAGCAACAAGTAACAAAAGTAGCAACGGTGCAGCAAAGTGGCCCAATTCCTTTTGTAGCAAGGGACAAGCCTGGATAAAGTCTTATAGGAGGAAAAACGCTCCCGAGGACACACGGGAATTTCTGTCATGCTAGTTTTCATCATGTTCATATGATTCGCGTTCGTTACTTTGATAGTTTGATATGTGGGTCGACCGGCACTTGGGTACTGCCCTTACTTGGACAAGCATCCCACTTATGATTAACCCCTCTCGCAAGCGTCCGCAACTTACGAAAGAAGAATTAAGACAAAGTCTAACCATAGCATTAAACTAGTGGATCCAAATCAACCCTTGGATGCACACCGGCGACAGAGAAATGGCGACTCCCACCTCCCACCTCGGCGAGTCCATGGCGATCTGGTGTTCTAGCCGGCGTTTACTCCTTTCTCGCCGCTCATCTGCTCAGGTGAACCCTCCCAAACCCTCCTCACGTGGTCGTGCATGGCTTGCATGGGTGGTTCCACGTTGGATCTGGACTTTTCTCATGGTTTGGCTTTCGCCGATGAGGTTTATCGTCATTCTGGTGTTACGGTGCACCCTATGAAGCACCGTCGCCCTTTCATCATGGTGGTTTCCTTTGGTCGTCATGTTTTCCGTCTCTCTGAGGGCATGGTCGGTGCAGCGCTGGAATCTGTGATTGGGGGCTCTGCCATTGAGTTTCGCGTCTCTCAAGTTACAGATTTGATTTTCTCTTTCAAAGTGTCCTGCATGCAAGTTGGCTTTCATATTCTGGACTTACGTTCATACAAATGCTCAAATTTTAAGTGCTTCTTCCATCTATGGGTTCATGGTGGTCCTAATTGGCGTCGGGAATTCTCTATATGGAAGAAACAATGTGATGCTGAATGGATTATTGTGAGTCCATCCAAGAGGAGAGCCTCACTAGGTCTGATGGCAATGCATTCCAGACCTCTAAAATCCTCTCTTAAATCTAGATCATCTGTTCGTAAGAAGCTCACGTTCGCATCCCTCCAGCAATATGAGGTTTGCAAGGGTTATAGATGTCATGTTTCCCATGAGGAGCTTCTCACGCTTGAACAGGCTGGTTATGCAGTGCCTTCTCCTGAACGTGTAATCATCTCTGCGCCACCGCCGGCTGAACTCCGGTGGACGACGGCCACACCGCATATGACGTTTGGTACTGTTTCTCGACAGGAGTCATCCTCCGGATCTCCCGGGCCTGATTTTTGAATTACCAAGTGTAACGGAATTTCTTCCTTGCATGACGGAGCTGTAGCTGATCCCGCCGAGATTCATGGGGTTTGAATTATGAGAATCAAATTTCGGTGGAGAGTTTAGATTCTGGGCCGACTTCTACGCTCATTAATGAGCCTTCCGAGGTTACTTCCTCACCTCAGCCCGAACCCAATACTAGGATGGATATTCCCTCCTCACAGGAAGCCCATCTGGACTTTGATGAACTTATTAATGGCATGGTTGAAGAAATCTTCTCCTGCTCTATTTGCAACTCTCGGGGACATCTAGCTGCCAACTGCGCGGCTTTGCCTGGATACGCTGACAGAGATGTGGGCCACGCATGATCTAGAGGCGCCTCCTTTATGCGTAATAATTGTCTTACTTGGAACTACAAGAGACCCACCACCTCCCATGTCGCTGATATCTCGGGAACTGCCGATACTCTTGGAGAAACCGCAACGCCTACAGCACAGTTCCTCCCTGTCTCATCGCCGTCACATCCTTGAACTCCCTCCGAGACACCGCCTACCACGCCGCCGCCTCCCCCCACAATGGAGAACTTTGAGCTTGATCCGGAGCGCTTCCTCCCGCCGGGCCACAACATCATCGACGTCGGTCCTGACCGGCTACCTCGGACTTACACCACGCCTGCCGTCCCCATCACCAGGCTTCATGAGCACTACGTCATCGCTGAGGTGCTCCCTGCACCCCTGGCAGATATCATGGTCCAGGTACGGCAAGAAGTGGTCGCTCTTCTTCATCATAGAGGGCTTCATGTTCGATCAGCCTAGCCATGGATCGAGGGCGTGGGGCTGTTTGAACTTCGGGATGCGGCAGAAAGTTTTGTTGCGGTACAGATGGTTCCACAGGAACTGGCTCACAACACTGTGGTTCGCTTCATGCGACACAATGAAGGTGTTGGCTTTCGAGGACAAGAGGGTTTTCGGCAGGGGTGTCTGATGCTCCTGGGAGCCCCTCTGGATTTCTGCAATACCGAAGACCTGCGGGCTGCAGTCAACACTTTCGGAGAGTTCCATCATTGGGTCAGCGATGATCCCTACTTGGTTTGCTCCATTGTGTTTGCATCTTTTCCTGATGATCGACTAGTACCTCGCAGCATCAACTTCTCTGAATATGCTGCTTGGAGTGGGGCGAAGGTGTCCTGGTCTCCACCTGTCTACATCCTGGGGGCGGCGCCTGCTGAGCTGCTGCCCAACGATGAGGATCCTATGCCCCTCAATGACAACCCTCATCCGCTTCCTGGCCACCTTGCCAATGAAAATCTTCTGTTTGCCCTGCCCCCGTACCCTGCTTTGGGCTGGAATGCAGTGCCACCACCCCCTGAACCTGAACCAATAGTACCTGCTGCCGCTGATGGAGGTGGTTGGGGGCAAGCAGCTGCGGCTGCTGATGGAGGAGGATGGGAGCCCGAGGCGGCCCCAGAAGCACCACCTGCTGCTCCTGCACAAGACCAGGAGTCCATGGTGATTGATCAGCCAAGTCCTTCTTTTTCGGACTCGGTTCATGAGCTTGTGGACTTAGACCCATAGCCCAAGGGGGACATTGAGGAGGACGCGGCTGATCTTGCTCCTCATGCTCCCAATTTGGATGCGATGGTGGCCGATGACCCTGCTGCCCCTGATGCTGAGGTGGCACCTGCTGTACAGGCTCACGCTGCTGAGCCGGAAGAAGAAGTGCAGGGGGAGGATGAGGCGCAGGACGACAATCCCCTGGCGATCGTCCCGTACAAGCCCTCGCAGGTTCAGTCTGAGAATCTTTTTGTTGGGGCTGCCAGGGTTTTTTATGGGACTCCTCTGCCGCCGGTACTCTCCTGGTCCCGATCTTTTGATGCTCTCATGGGAGTTGCCACCACCATGCACATCCCTCGCCAGCTGCAGATGCCAATGGTGACGCCCATTGTGATCCCCAAGCGATCCTGGGCGGTGGCCTTCGATAGCTCTGCCCCAGAGCTGCCGCCACCAGAGCCAGCATGCACCCCGCTTTCTTTGGACGAGGTAATCCCCGTCAGCCCCTCTTCATCTGTTGAGGACTCTTTCTCCTTTCAATCACCTGCTGTGACGAAGAAAGGGGCCCGTAAGAAGGCCACGCCTGTCGTCGACTCCTCTGTTCGACGATGCACTCGAGGCTCCATCAAGCGGGATGGTTTCAAACCGGTATTGCAGGAGCTGCCAGCGCATGTCCCTAAGAAGCGGAAGCCCAAAGCCAAGCCCATGCCTTCTCCGGCGCAGGAGTCTGCTGATCCACAAGAGCAAATTCCTCCTGCCACTCCTATCCCGGTGATTCAGGCTGTCGGTCAGCAGCTTGGCATCGCCCCTGAGAAGCTGACTGTGGATCGTCTTATGGAAGATCCAGTTGATTCCAATCCATCATCTGTAGATGTTTAGTCTACTTATGTTAAATTGTTGTTGTACTGGCTCCATGTATCGTCAGACTACTGTTTGGTCTGTCTTTTGGTTAACTGAACCTCGTTTGCAAGGGCTATTACATATCCCTGCTTTTGCTTTATATATATCTTCCAATGGATAGCCGTTCTACGAGAAGTTGGCGTGTGCTGTGTTGGAATGTGTGTGGCCTAAATTCTCATCATAGACAACGTGTGGTTCGTAACAAGATTGATGAAAGTCTGGTTGTTGTCGTGTGCTTGCAGGAAACCAAAATGCAGTCCATTGATTTCCGGACAGTCAAGTGTTTATGTCCTAAACGTTTTGATCAATTTGCTTACTCCCCTTCCCGGGGAGCATCTGGGGGTCTTATAACACTCTGGAACTCATCCATTCTTACTAGTCTGTTAGTGGAATGCACACCTTTTGGATTAATCATCTCATTCACCTCAAATCATACTGGAGAATCCTGGACTTTGGTGAATGTCTATGGTCCTTGTCAAGGTGAAGCTAGAGATCTCTTTGTTAGCTGGCTGTATAATCTCCATATACCTGCTGATGCTAACTGGTTGCTTCTTGGAGACTTTAATTTCATTATATCCCCTGACAACAGAAATCTCCATGGGGCTGATGTAAATGATATGTTCATCTTCAATGAAATCATTGGTCATGTGGGTTTACTGGAACTACCCATTAAGGGCAGATCATTCACTTGGTCCAATATGCAAGATTCCCCCCTCCTTGAGCAACTTGACTCGTTCTTCACATCTGCCAACTGGATCTCTTCATATCCTCTTACACAAGTGCTCCCCCTTGCAAAAACAGCTTATGATCATGTTCCATGTGTAGTTACTGTCAACACTTACATCCCTAAGTGCAACCTCTTTCGTTTTGAAAACTACTGGGTTGAAATGGAGGGCTTCATGGACTGTGTCCAAAAGTCCTGGGTCATTCCTTCTAAGAAGGCCCATATTACTGTTGTCATTATGGATAAGATGAAACATCTCAGGCAGGCTCTGAAGAGATGGCAGACAAACTTGTCCCAGCTGAAGATCTTCATCTCTAGATGCAATCAAGCTGTGTTATGTTTGGATGAACTTGAGGAATTAAGGCCCCTTTTCAGACCTGAAGCTAACTTCAGGAGCATTATTAAGTTGCACCTGGAGCACCTATTGCATCTTCAGTTCCTGTACTGGAAAAAGAGAGCCACTATCAGATTTGTCAAAGTTGGTGAGGAAAACACCAAAATTTTCCATGCTATGGCAACTGAGAGATATAGGAGGAACTCCATTGCCTCTCTCAAGTTAAATGATGGATCCATCATATCTGATCATGATCAAATTGTTGCATGCTTTTGGGCAACCTTTAAGGATAGAATGGGAACTTCCCTTGGAATTAACATGGTCTTTGATCTACAATCTCTGATCCAGAAGGTGAATGGTCTTGATGTTCTCACACAACCTTTTTCTAAGTCTGAAATGGATAAAACTGTTTAGGAAATGCCAATTGACCAAGCTCCTGGACCTGATGGCTTCAATGGCCTTTTCTTTAAGAAATGATGGTCTATTATTTGTCCTGAGTTTTATCAACTTGATGCTGCCTTTCATGCTGGTACTGCTAAACTGGAGAACATGAATTCTTCTTATATTACTCTGATTCCCAAAAAGAGATCATCTGAGCAAGTGGGAGACTACAGACCCATCTCCCTCACTGGGATGGGGCTTAAGTTTCTGTCTAAAATGATAGCCAACAGATTGCAGTTGCAGATCATGAAGTGTATTCACAAGAATCGGTATGGCTTCATCAAGTCTATAACCATACAAGATTGTGTTGGCTGGACTCTGGAATACCTGCATCAATGTCATCAATCCAAAAAACCTATAGTTATTCTCAAGCTGGATTTTGAAAAGGCATTTGATTATGTGGAACATGAGTTCATCTTTCAGATTCTTAAACACAAAGGATTCAATGATAAATGGATACTTTGGGTACAGCAACTCCTAACTTCTGGCTCTTCTTCTTCCTGGTCAATGGTGTGCCTGGAAGGAAATTTATGTGCAAGAAAGGGGTCAGGCACGGAGATCCCATGTCCCCACTGCTTTTCGCAATTGCTGCAGATTTTTTACAGACCTTGGTTAACAAGCTGTTGGTGGAGGGACTGATTCAGCTGCCCATCCCTTGCCATGATAAGGATTTTCCTATAGTCCAATATGCTGATGATACCCTTATCATCCTCCCTGCTGATGAAACTCAACTGTTGCAGTTCAAGAAAATGCTCTTGCTCTTCTCCCAATCCACTGGACTACAAGTGAATTATCATAAATCTGCCCTTCTGCCTGTCAACATTTCTCCACAGCATCTCCAAGACCTAGCTGACTCCATTGGCTGTAAAGTAGGATCATTGCCCTTCACATACCTTGGCCTTCCAGTTGGGACAACTAAACCAAGAATCATTGATCTCATGCCACTAGTAGACAACATGGAAAGAAGACTAAGTGCTAGTTCATCTTTCCTGGCCCAGGGGGAGGTTACAATATTTAAACTCAGCACTGTCATCTGTTCCTATTTTCTTTCTATGCAGTTTGGATATCCCACCAGGCATACTGAAACAGCTTGAAAGAATTCAAAGACAATGCCTCTGGAGGAAAAATGGGCAAGATCATGCACCCTCTCTTGCTGCCTGGAATCTGGTGCGCAGACCCAAACATAAAGGGGGTTTAGGCATTATGAATCTGGCAATCCAGAATGAAGCCCTGTTGCTCAAGAATGTAGACAAATTCCTGAATCAAGCTGATATCCCATGGGTTCACTTAATCTGGAACACTTACTACCATAACACAGTCCCTCAGGGAACTGCTCTTTGTGGTTCATTTTGGTGGAAGGATATCTGCAAAAGGCTTGACAAGTTCAGATCAGTTACATATGTTCAGCCTAACAAGGGAGACACTTTCTTGTTTTGGTCCGACACCTGGTTGGTTGGAAATTCTACTAGGCCTCTGACTGCTAGATTCCAAAGGCTATTCTCCTTTGTTACTGATCCTTTCTGCACAGCTGATGAGGTTTTTAAAGCCTTTCATGATGAAAGTATGTTCTCCATGTTCCACTTACCACTATCTGATCAGGCTTACCAGGAGCTACTTTCGGTCAACTCCCTGCTTCAAGACCTGGTAATCAATCCCCACGCCTTTGATAGATGGGTATGGGGTAAAGATGCTAAGGCCTACACAGCCAAGAGATACTATACTCATATTCACAGCACTATTACCCCAAACCCCTTGCTGAACTGGATCTCGAAGAGCTGTTGTACAATGAAGATCAAGATGTTTGCCTAGATGCTCATCATGGATAGGCTTAACACCCAAGACATGCTTGAACGACGTCACTGGAATGTTTCAGACTCCAATCTCTGTGTTCTATGCCATGCTAGAGTTAAAGAAGATAGAGATCACTTATTTTTCAACTGTCTTTTCAGCACCAGAGTTTGGACCTACCTGCAGATCACATGGCAGGGTCAATCCATGTGGAGCTCTGCTTTAGCTGCTAAGAGAGACTTCCACAACCCCTTTTTGCTGAGGTGGTCTTCACTGCATGTTGGAACATGTGGACTGTTAGAAATGCCAAGGTGTTTAACCAGGAGCAGCCAAGATCCAGAAAATGGAGTTCCAGCTTTATTCATGACATTTCCCTGTTAACTCATAGGATTAAGGCTAGTTTCAGGGATGATCTCCTTAAATGGATTTCCTTTCTGCCTCCTTGAGGTTTGTATTCATAGCTACCCAACCCCTTTGTACAGTCTAACCTCTTCTTGTACGTATAACTCTTGCATATGGTAATAAAAGAAAAAAGGTTGTGGGGGGTTTTCCCTACAGTAGCCGGTCAAAAAAAGCAACGCATAAACTAGGGTTTAAGCTTCTGTCACTCTAGAAACCCATCATCTACTTACTACTTCCCAATGCCTTCCTCTAGGCCCAAATAATGGTGAAGTGTTATGTAGTCGACATTCACATAACACCACTAGAGGAAAAACAACATACAACACATCAAAATACCGAACGAATACCAAATTCACATGACTACTATTAGCATGACTTATCCCATGTCCTCAGGAACAAAAGTAACTACTCACAAAGCATAATCATATTCATGACCAGAGAGGTAATTAGTAGCATCAGATACAGGTACAGGTACCCCACAGGCAGATGATCCCGACGGCACCCAGCTGGCATGGCAGTACGACGAGGAGACAGACCGCCTTTACGTGAACTATCCAGAGGCAGATGATCCTTGTTTTGTAGTCCGTACCGGAACTACCTTGTTTGTATCTGCGTTGTACTCTGATTTATTAATAAGAAGACAGTTGAATCCCAAATTGTCTACTTGTAATTATTATTCTGTGCTATGTTTACTTGCTTGCGAAATGCTTAGACGTGCTTCTTTCCTATTCGGTGGCCTCGACCCCCAGATCGGAAAGGACCGCATCTTGGTCGTTACACTACTGGAGCAGGATCAAGACGGTGTTCGACGAGCGGAAGTTGGTCGACCCTGACTTCGTCGGCATCCACATGGATCACGAAGAGAAGGCTATGGCGAACCATTTGGCGGCCATCCAACAGGTGTGCAACAGGTGGCTGGGATTCAAGAGGAGGTCATGGCTCGCCCGGAAAGCGGTGCCAACTTCGAGCGTGAGGTATGCTCATTGCTCTCTAGCATAGCTTTGCCGTGTACTTTGCCGACGCTTGTTCTTTGTCTGTGCAAATGGTTTGGATGTCGACATGTTTCGTCGGGATAACAGCGACCAAGAGTTCAAGTTCCTTCACGTGTTCACGAGGATCGAGTTGTGTGAGAAATGGACAGAGTGTCCGCTCGCTTTCGCCAAGGCCAAGGACGGTGTCTACAACCTTGACGTGCTTGCCCCAGCAGCGGCAGAAGGGCATCCCGATGGCACCAAAAAAAGCCAAGACGGGTACGCTATAGGGCCAAACGGCTGGAGATGTTCTTAGAGGCCAACGTCTCCAATGTGGCCATAAGCCTTGCCTTAATGCCCTTAAGGTTGACCTTAAGCAACTTAAAACATTGTGATGGTAAACCTCTAGAACCTACAGCTTCAGAGAACATACACACATCTGGACCAGCCGCTCCGCCACTGCACAACACCAGCTAGCTAGGCATCCAGGACTCACCCCCGGCCTCACCCCCTTCCTCCCTCCCAACCCTAGCCGCCCCCAGCCTCACCCCCTCCCCCTCCCTTCCTCGCCGCCGCCTGAGGCAGCCGCCGGGCAAGCCCGGGGCGTCAAGGATGGTGGCGGCGAGGCCTAGGATGCCCTGCCTCTGCGGGGGGAGCCTCGGATCTGGAGCGGCGGTTCTATTGGCGAGGCATGGCGGGCTAGCAGCCGTGCGGGCGGTGGATCTGGCGTCCCGGTCGCGCGGGCGGCGGGATCCGATGGTCGTTAGCGTCCGGCGGCGGTTCCTGTGGTGGCCGGTGCGTACGATCTGGCGCCTCCCCTCCTCCCTTGTTCGGCATGCGATCTAGCGCCTCAATCCGATCTGAAGATGGACGAGTGGAAGATGGCGGTGACGACACATGTGAGTGCGTCAAACCGGTTTGTGCCCCGGACCAGGTATGTGGCTCGGTCGGGGCCTCCTGCTTTAGATGTTAGGCTTAGGTGAGAGGTCTGGATATTTGGTCCAGCTTGCACCCCTTCATCATATGGATAGGAGTAACGGCAGATGTTGCTAAGATGGTGGATTCAGACATATTGTTGTACTACTTTATAAGGTCCTCGATGTTAATCAACAAAATGGTCGCATGCATCTCCGAGATACAGAGGCCGGGGGTCATCCTCCTTTTCTATTAAAAAACCTACAGTTTCCCCTAGCCATATGACCCAGTCATAAGAAATAAAAAAGAAACATTTTTATTTTCTGGCTTGCCTCTCACCGTGAGAAGGGAAGGGTGGACCTGGCGCAGTGGTAGAGCCTCTTCACTTGTGGCCTGGATGCCTGGATTCGAATCAGCCTACTTGCAGAATTATTATGCAAAGTAAAGTTGTCTAACATATTCTTCCCCAAATCCCACTGTGTGTGAAAGCTTTTGGCAATCTGCACACCCTTTCCCTCTGTGTTTGCGGACACGCCACCATGCAGTCGAGACTAGATAACCCTTCCTAATTTGTTGTTGCATGTCATCATGTACTCTGGTGTTTCGGCTATCGCAACGCTGATTCAATAACAACTACTTCCTCTGTTTTAAAATAATTAAAATTTTACATTTGTTCTAAGTCAAACTTACTTAAGTTTAAAAAGTGTGCTAACATCTACAACATCGAATACACATAGTACAAAAATATATTTAAAAGTGAATTGCAAGAGACAAATTTAGTGTTCTGGATGTTAATATATTTCTATATACACTTGGTCAAACATAAAGAAGTTTAACTTGTGATAAACCCAAAACTTCAGTTATTTTGAAAAGGAGGTACTAGCTCAGTAGACAAGAATATAGCCCGCAAAGAATTTGCGTTCTTTTTAAGAATTTTTATTCGTTTTCTTATTTAAAAAAATACAACACTGCGGAAATACCCGACCAACATAATACACTAGCACCTTCTAGTAGAAATGTTTGAGCAAAATACATACACGGAGAATCTCCCATTAAGCCAGTTAACAAAGATATCGGCAACAGAACAGGGAGTTATTATATTATGCTAATTAAACACTACTCAAACAGCAAATCAGGTCATATGTGCAGTATGAAATTCTAAGAAGTAATGCCGAGTGGTTTCTTCCTGATAATTGACTGGACAATTTGATTTTTGCTCTTTTTAAAATTGATCGAGTATTTTTTTTAATGAATGCAAGAATCCTGCCATCTCAAAAATCGCGGAGTTTACATTCCAGTTCCCTTTAGCTTCGCTCTGTAGAGCTTTGGTATGTGCCCAGCTACGAATACATGGTCGTCGGCATATCGTCGACCTATTTCTATAGGTGCAAATATGGTCTACAAAGATCTATTCACCTAGCTGTACAATCCAGTGTAACCGTGACATTTTTGTGAGGTACCGAACAATTCAATCCAACTTTTGGCATGTATCCCCACGGAAGACAAAAGTGCGGTAACTTTCAGGTGTGGACAGAACCGCATCTTAGTCGTTACAAGTTGGTATGAGAGTCTTACGACCATAGGAGCCTTTGTGTGATCGTACTTGGCCGAGTCGAGTCTAGTAAAATGTTTTGAGTCTTAGTTATATCGGAGAGTAGGTTTCTTTTTTCTCCTCTTCCTTGCTCTGGTGAGATTCTCGTATTAGGAAATCTTAATTCTGCTCCTCTTCTCGCTCAAAAAAATTTTAGGATCACGCGGGTATTTTTGAAATCTATATGAAATCGATGTGACGGAGTTCTGTCTTGGTGCCTCATGTATGCCTTGATTTCTTCCGGGGAGTTGAGCTCCAAGGGATTCTTGTGCACATCGCCATCATTCAGATTTCTGAGTATCTCAGAACGAAGGATGTTCGTAATTGCTTCAATACTAGTAGTGGCGAGATAACCCCGATGTCCCCATTACTGGTGTAGATTGTTCGAGAGTACTGCCATACTTTGTATCATTGTGATCATGAGGGTCTGTAGTAGATGAAGGTCCGAGATTCTGGTTATGTGTTGACGGATGTGATACAGTGGACGGGTTAGTATAGGAGTTGTGTGAATATTACTCCTTGTATCCGTGTACCAGATTGCATGACCAGATATTTCGGGAATTCATAGGTGGGATATCAAGTAGTGACTTATAGGACAATCTTCCTACATATGCATGATATGAGATTGGGATTCGACATTCAGTGGGTACGTTTGTTCATGGTCGTCTTATGGCGGTTCTCGTTGTGTCTTAAAGAGTCCTTGTAGCTTGCTACGACTCAGGGATACTTCGTAAGTCGTGTGCACTACCTTGCACAGGATGGCTACTATAAATTCGAGCCCGTGCGATCTTATCCATGAAGATATCGGATGAAATCTCGACCATATGTTTGTTCTGAGCAGTTCTAGCTCATACTTGTTTGCAAGTGGTCTTAATCAGAATTTTTTCGACAGTCACTTGAGGAAGCATTCTTACTATTTTTGTTCGAGTGCAATTGCTAATATTCCTGTTCAGATATTCCTGCCTTTTTCATTCAGCTATACCTTCAATTTATTCTGTGGGCTAATGTGTTGTCCATCTTCAGGATGGCTCCACCAACTCATCAGAATCCAGGTCGTGAGGATATGCCGTCACCACCTCCTCCTCCAGAGAATCCTCCGCCGCCGCTTCCTCCTGCAAAGGCTTGGCAAGCGGTGATGGCTGCTACAAATGCAAACACTCAGATGTTGATACAGTTGTTGCAAGAGAGGACTAATCAGCAGGAAGGCAACTTCAATCATGGTGGCAATCAGTTTGCTAATCTGAGTCAGTTCCTGTCAAATCAGCCGAAGACCTTCACGTCGTGTGACCAGCCGTTTGATGCTGAGGATTGGATCCGCGACATGAACAAGCACTTTTAATGTAGCAATGTCCGTCCAGAGGATTTCGTCAAGTTTGCAACATTCCAGCTGAAGGGGCAAGCATATATCTGGTGGCAGCAGCTGAAGGATTCCAGGGGTACTAGAGTGACCACTTGGGATGAGTTCTGCCGTGACTTCAGGTCCCACTACATCTCATCCAGCTTTGTGGAGGAAATGCGTGAGAAGTTCAGGCGCTTGAAGCAAGGTGGTAACTCCGTGTACAAGTACAAAGTCGAGTTCCATGAGCTAGCCCGATACGCCTTGCAGGATATCATTGATCACAAGAGCAAGATTTATCAGTTCAGAGGTGGCTTGAAAGAAGATTTGCAGCTAGCTCTCGCTTTGCACGATCCTGAGGAGTTCGATAAGTTCTACAACTTGGCTCTGAGGGCTGAGGCAGCTTTGCTCAGGGTGGAGAATTCTAAGAAGTGCTTCAGAGATTCCAGCTCGTCTTCCTCAACTCAGGTGGTTCAGAAGCAACAGAAGTATTGGGTGTCTCCTCCTCCTCCTCGGCACACGCAGCAGTTCAAGCATTCAGGTGGCCGTGGTTCTTCCCACCCACCCAACCCAGCTTTCCAGGAGAGATTCCAGCAGCATAAGCAAGGGCCTCCTTGGACACAGTACCGTCAGCCGGCAGATGTTACTTGTCACAAGTGTGGGCAGAAGGGTCACTATGCCAACAAGTGCACTTCTCAGCTCCGTCTTCCGCCTCCTCCTCTAGGAAAACCTCCAAGCAATGCTATCGTGAAGTTCAACCCCAAATCTGCTCGAGTCAACATAATGCGGCTGAGGCAGAAAACTTGTCAGATGTGGTAACCTCCTCGTTAATAATATTCCTGCTAAAGTATTGTTTGATTCTGGTGCTTCTCATTCGTTCATGTCTAGAATGTTCTTTGCCGAGCATGATTTTGATTCTGGGTATTTGAAGAAGGCGTTACGTGTGGTGTCACCCGATACTCTTATGAGCGCTAACAAAGTGGTTCGAGATGTCACTGTCAAGATGGGCGATTATGCTTTTCTGGCGTTTCCTATTGTCTTAGGCAATTCCGACATTGATTTGATCCTTGGTATGGACTGGTTGACCATGAACAAGGCATTGATTGATTGTGAAGCTAAAGAAGTGAAGCTTACTCACTCTTCGGAGGACGTGATTATCTTCGCGGCGCGATGACACAATCCGTGTATTTTCCTTAAATGAGAAGGGTGAGATTAATCCTATTTCGCAAGTCCTAGTGGTCTGCGAATATGAAGATGTGTTTCCAGAAGAACTGCCAGGAATGCCTCCGCACCGAGAAGTTGAATTTGTTATTGAGCTTGAACCGGGTACTGAGCCTGTGTGCAAACGGCCCTACAAATTGGGTCCAGAAGAGCTGAAGGAACTTAAGAGGCAACTCGATGATTAGGAGCGTTTGGGTCTGATCAGACCAAGCTCGTCTCCTTGGGGCTGTGGAGTATTGTTTGTCAAGAAGAAGGATGTCACGGACCGATTGTGTGTCGATTACCGTCCATTGAACAAGAAGACAATCAGGAACAAGTATCCACTTCCAAACATAAATGAGTTGTTCGAACAGTTGAAAGGGGCTAAGATCTTCTCCAAGCTCGATCTCAGAATGGGCTATCATCAAATTCGCATTCGCGAAGAGGATATTCCAAAGACTGCTTTCAGGACAAGTTTTGGCTCATATGAGTATACAGTCATGTCTTTTGGTCTCGCAAATGCTCCTCCGACATTTTGTAGAATGATGAACTACATATTCTCTCCATTCAAGAATGAGTTCGTCTTGTTGTATCTCGACGACATTCTGGTCTTTTCGGAAACCGAGGAAGAACATGAAGAACATCTCAGGCTGGTGCTTGATAAGCTGAGAGAGCATAAATTCTATGCCAAGTTTTCCAAATGTGAGTTCTGGTTGAAAGAAGTCGTCTATCTTGGGCACATCATCTCTTCCGAGGGCATCAAAGTTGATCTGTCAAAGGTGCAGGCCATTGTTGAGTGGGAGCCTCCGCAAAATGTGAAGCAGCTTCTAAGCTTTCTCGGGCTTGCAAGCTATTGTAGAAGGTTCGTTGAGAACTTCTCCAAGATTGCTAAGCCTCTCTCAAGTCTTCTTCAGAAGGGTGTGAAGTATGCCTGGTCTCCAGAGTGTCAGTTGGCCTTTGATACACTCAAAGAGAAGCTCACCTCTACTCCAGTCTTGGTTCCTCCTAATGACTCCAAACCTTACCAAGTGTTCTGCGACACCTCTCTTCAAGGTCTTGGTGCAGTTCTGATGCAAAAGAAGAAATTGGTTGCTTATACCTCGAGGCAGTTGAAGCCAGCTGAGAAGAATTATCCTGTGCATGATCTTGAGCTGGCAGCAGTGGTACATGCTCTAATGACTTGGAGACACCTCTTGTTGGAACGAAAGGTTGAAGTGTTCACCGATCACAAGAGTCTCAAGTACATCTTCACCCAGCCTAACCTAAATCTCCGGCAAACTCGTTGGGTGGAAATACTCCAAGATTTTAATCTGAGCATTGAGTAGACGCCAGGCAAAGCTAATGTCGTGGCAGATGCTTTGAGCAGGAAGGCTTACTGCAACAGTCTCATTCTGAAGCCTCTCCAGCCTGACCTTTGTGAATCTTTCAGAAAGCTCAACCTTTAGTTAGTACCTCAGGGATTTCTTGCAAATCTTCAGATCTCTCCTACCTTGGAAGATCAGGTCCGAGCAGCACAGCTTCTTGATGCAATGGTGAAGAAAGTTAAGATTGGCTTGGCAAAGGGATTTCCCAAATATAAGTGCTTCAGTGTTGATGCCAGAGACACGTTGTTCTTTGAGGATCGTCTTGTCGCTCCGAAAGGTGATCTCGGAAAGGTAATCATGGAAGAAGCTCATAACTCTCTGCTCTCAATACATCCAGGAAGCTCCAAGATGTATCAGGACTTGAAATAGACCTTTTGGTGGACTCGCATGAAGCGTGAGATTGCTCAGTTCGTAAATGAATGTGATGTATGTCGAAGGGTGAAAGCAGAGCATCAACGTCCAGCAAGTATTTTGCATCCATTGCCCATTCCCGAGTGGAAGTTCGACCATATTGAGATGGATTTCGTCACCGGGTTTCTGAAGTCCAAGAAGGGTAACGGTGCCATCTTCGTCGTCATCGACAAGTTGAGTAAAGTGGCTCATTTTCTTCCAGTCAAGGAATCCATCTCCGCAGCTCAGCTTGTAGAGGTGTACACTTCGAGGATAGTGTCTTTGCACGGCGTGCCTATGTTGATTTCTTCGGATCGCGGAAGTATCTTCACTTCCAAGTTCTAGGACTCTTTTCAGTCCGCGATGGGCATGAAGATATGATTCAGCACAGCTTTTCATCCTCAGACTAGTGGTCAAGTGGAGAGAGTCAATTAGGTCTTTGAGGATATGCTGAGAGCATGTGTTATCTCTTTTGGCATGAAGTGGGAAGACTGCCTGCCTTTCGCTGAGTTCTCGTATAACAACAGTTATCAAGCTAGTTCAGGCAAAGCTCCGTTTGAGATTCTCTATGGCAGGAAGTGTCGTACCCCGCTCAACTGGTCCGAGATTGGCGAGCGTCAGATTCTTGGGAATGACTTGATAGAAGAAGCTGAAGATATGTGTCGGGTCATTCGGGATAATCTCAGAGCAGCGCGGTCTCGTCAGAAGAGCTATTATGATAGCAAGCATCGTGACATGTCTTATGAGCTCGATGACTTCGTCTATCTCAAGGTGTCCCTATGAAGGGTACACAGCATTTTGGCATCAAAGGCAAGCTTGCACCATGTTTCGTGGGTCCTTTTAGAGTTGTTGGCAAGAGAGGTGACCTTGCGTATCAGCTCGAGCTCCCTTCAAACTTTGCAAATGTGCATGACGTGTTCCATGTCTCTCAGCTACGGAGATGCTTCAAGACTCCCGAGCGCATAGTTCATCTTCAAGACATCGACCTTCAACCCGACCTATCCTATCGTGAGCATCCAGTTGCGGTTTTCAAGGCGACTGAGCGCAAGACCCGCAACAAGTCTATCAAATTTCTCAAGGTGCAGTGGTCTCATCATTCCGATAAAGAGGCCACTTGGGAACGCGAGGATCACCTTCGTTCCGAATTCCCAGAGTTCTTTCAGTCCTAGATCTCGAGGCGAGATCTTTTTGTAGTGTGGGAGAGTTTCTAATGGCCCAGAGTGTAACTTGCCTTATTTGGAACCTTCTTGTATGTGGGTCCATCATGTCAGTGCAATGAGAGTTATATTCCATGTGGTATTTCATGTGCATGCCTTGTTTTCCTTTGCATTCATGCATCCATTCATCCATGCATCTTTGTGTTTGTTGCCCTTGTGAATCCATGTATGTGGTATGTGATGTGATGGTATGTGATGTGATGATGTGTGGTGCATTTGAAAGTGTGGTGCAATTATGTTAGTTTACAAATAGGTTTCAAAACTCCCCCCTTCTCTATTTCTTAAAGCTCAAGTTTCACTTGCTCCATCCTTGTTTCAAAAATGTTTATATTTCAAAGTGATTTGTGGTGGATGTGATGCTAGGTTTAAAGTGTTTTGAATCCATGTTTGAGAGGGGCAAATATTCACAAAACAGTGTAATTAATTCTGTTTTGTAAATATTTAGATGCTCCAAAAACATTATTTTTCATTTTATTTAAATAGGTCATAATTCCCTTATGACCAGGGGCATTTTTGTTTTATTTTAGCATCTACAGTGTTGCCTGTGTATTTAGTTTTGTCTCTGTTTTGTTTTAAATAGGAAAACCCCAGTGGGTTTTCCTTTTTCTTATCTGGCGCATCCAAGTGGGTTCCTCCCCTTGGCCGGCCCAACTTACCTCCTCGCGCAGCAGCCTGCTGCTATAGACGGCGTCTTCCTCCTCCCTCCTTCCGTCAGTTTTGTCAAAGAGAGAGGCGAGACAGAGAGCGACGCTGTTCTCACGGACGTCGAGGTGGCTCCCTCGCCCCTCTATTTAACCTGGGCATCCGTGCAGTGACCTAGGGTTCCTCCCTAGCCGCCGCCACTTCTTTCCTCATCGTCCTCCTCCCTCTCACTCGTCGACAGCAGGTAAGCGAGCCCCTCCTCCGCCATGGTCGTACCTTGAGGAGCTCCTCGCCGTCGTTGTCGTTTCCCTGCTACCTCTCCAAGCCTTCAGCGAGCATGCGGGACCTCGAAGGAGCCCGTTCCCGCAGCTAGCAGGTGCAGATCGGGTCTGCTTCCACGACGTGGACACCGTCCCCTTCTTCCTCTTCTGCTCCGACGATCTCCTCCGCCTCGGCTTCTTCCCCTACTTCCTCTCCGGCAGGCTCGGCTTCCTCGACCAGTGGGTGAGCACGAACCTTCCTTCCCCTTTCCCCGCTGCTAGATCTCGCGTATAGGGCCGTATGCTCGCCGCCGTAGGTTCTCTGTCACCGGCGCCACCGCGCACGTTGCCGAGTAGTTGTAGTGCATCCCCTCGCACGTTTAGTGTTGGAATGGAACCAGGGATGTTCCCTCTTCCTCCCAGCGACGAGCCCGTGCTCGATTTGAAGTAGATCGCCAGTGTTATGCTTCCCTTGTTCCGGCCACCGTTGGGGTGTGTTGCTCAAAAGAGCAGAGTCCCCCTCTCTGTTAACCTTCGAAAGTGCGGGGCAGCGGTAGCAGTGTGTTTTACCTGGCGCAAGTCATGGGTTCGAGTCCCCGCGGCGCCCTTTTTGTGATTTGTTTTCGGCACAGTAGCAGCGGGAGGGGAGGCATATCCTGTCTTACCCCTCTGTTCTGTCGAGCCAAGGCTGCTAGCCCAGTGGTGCTAGTGCTGGTAGTGAACCAGGGGCACCTGGGTTCGATTCCCCACAAGCCAGTTTTATTTTTGCCTATTTCCTTTTGCTGTTTTTCATTGTTTGCCATATTAGTTGTTGTGGTATGCTAGGTCAGCAAGTGTGGTATTTTTTTTGCCTCACAACCAGTAGATTTTTCCCTTGCTCTAGTTAGTGTGCATGAGTAGTTTGGTATGCTTATGATAGTGAGCTAGTGCTTGTGTGTAGGGTGTCTATGTGCTGCAAGCTTGTGTGATATGCATGTGTAGGAGTTAGTGTTTGATGAGTGTGTGTGTAGGTGATGCTAGTATTTGTGTGTGCAAGCATCTATGTGCATGTGTGCTTGTGTGGTGCAAGCACCCAAGGAGTGTGTAGATGTAAGTCACCATGTGTATGTGTGAGTGTTATTGATAGTGTGTGAGTGTGTGTATGTTTCATGTAGGGAGTTGAGCTCAATAGCTTGTCTAGGTACTAGTGTGTATATGCTTGATGGATGTGTGTGTGTATGGTGATGTGCTATGGCACACATACATGAGGTATAAACCCTCATGTCACCATTGGAGTTGTGAGTGTGTGCAATGCATGTGTAGGTGATGAGCTAGTGTGTATCACATGTGATATGGCACTATTTGCATCAAGTGATTCCATGTAGATTTTCTTCTTAGCTTTGTGCCCATTTGTTCTATGCAAGTACCTAGGTATTATATATGTTTTTCGGGTAAAATCATCCCAGGAATCCAATGGTGGAATCAGATTCCCCTTTGGAACACTTTCTGGGAATGTCATATTTCTGTTTTGTTCAATGTTTGGAACTTGGTTCCATGTGATGTGATGAGCCTAAGAGGGTGATTCCTTGTTGTGGCAGTAGAGGGTGAACCCCTCTACAGCATGGTGGTTTTGTTTTATGCTTAGGAGTTTATATGTGCAAGTTGTGCTTTGTCAAAGTAGGCATGGTGCTGAAATTATCAGCTTAGTGAAAATCTGTGATTTTCACTAAGTCTGAGAAAGTGCTCATATTTTCTTCCCTTGTAGTTGTGCTTGCAAAAGTTCATCTGTTGGGAATCAGCCCTTGCAATCAACTGGAAAGTTGGAGCTTTTGTGCTTGTCTAGCTCTCTGTAAATTTTCATTCCATTTGACTTCCTGTAGATATTGTTTTGGGTGCTGTCAAAATGCTTCAGAGCATAAACAGCTAGTGAGAATCTGAGAATTTCACTAAGTCCCTGAAAACTGATATTTTTATCCAAGTTAGCGGGTGTAGAACTTTCTGTGTGAAACTCCTTTGTATTATCTTTTTGCTCATGCATGTATAGCTTTTGAATAGCTTCTGCCACATATCTTATTTGACACATTTGGGTGGCTGTAGGTGCTTTGCATGTAGCTCTCAAACTGCTATGATGCTGTTTAGGACAGATTGTATATTTTTGTTGTTTTGATGCTTGTGAGTGCATAGTTGATGGTGAGGTGAGTTTCTTTGCACCACCCAATTTATGTTTGTTTGTTTGATCATTTGACAACCTGGGAATACCAGAAGTATGCCATTGGAGAGTGCTTGTGGTAGTTTTTATCCGTAGGACTCCATTTCTTGTTTCGTTGTTTCCGGTTGATCCGTAGCTCCGTTCGTAACGTTCTTTATATGCTTTGGCATCATTTTCTCATGATGCACCTGTTCATGTCATCTCCATGCATGTCAAGATAGCTTAGGGTGAAGTTCTGTCCAGAAGTTTGTAGTTTCTTCTCATGCATGTGCAAGTGACTAGAATAGAGATGCATGTTCATTCTCATCTCATGCATCATGTGTTTGTTGCATCATGTGGTGTTGTTGTTCATTGGATGCTATTTTTATGTTGGGTAGCACCGGGATCGGAAAGCAAGTACGTGAATCCGGGGGAGTACGTGCAGGACGAGCAAGAGCAGTTCCAAGCTGAAGACATCACAGGCAAGATGACATGACCTTGATACCATCTCTAGTCTTGTTGTGCCTAGATTCACGTTTCCTTCGTCATATGCTCGCTGCCTACCACTGAAATAATTGCCTCCTGATATTGCCATGAAACCCAAACACTTTCCCCTCTTAGCAAATATTGAATAGCTAAGTAGGCTTGCTCAGCTTCTAATGTTAGCGTTGCTAGTTGTAGGTGCAATTGTCTCATGTGATAACATGAGTTTGATATCATTATGTTAAATCTGTTATTTAATTAATGCATCTATATACTTGGTATATGACGGGAGGCCTAGCCTTTTGCCGGGTGTTTTGTTCTGTTATGGCCGCCATAGTTTCCGACTACCGGTGTTTGATTCCATGACTGATCGCTCCTAACACGTTCGGGGTTGTTATGGGGACCCCCATGATAAATCGTGTAGTGTTAAGACTTGTCCGGCAGGACCAACATTGGTTTTAATCTGCTAATCACTTAATAAATAATCTGCATAGGGAATAGCTACCCCGAGGAATTAATCAACAACCCGGGCCAGTGCTCCTCATGAGTGTTGGTCCAAACTAGAGCACTGTGCGGGGCCAACTCAGGGCAACTTGGGAGATTTCTATCAGGCCACTGTACGCGTCGCTCATCCGTCGTGTCCTGAGACTGAGATACGTGGCTCTTATCGGGGTCGTCGACACGACGGGAGGTCCTGCTAGTCTTGTCTTACCTGAGCGTTATATCTTGCGTATAGGAATCCCGGTGAAGCTTTGGTTCTCCCCAGAGTTGAGGTTTTCCTCTAAGGAATCCGACGATATCACGAGATTCGTGATAGAGGATTACTTTGCGGCCCGTGACCGTTTGTGATGGACTAGTTGGAGCACCCCTGCAGGGTTAATCTTTCGGAAAGCCGTGCCCGCGGTTATGTGGCAACTTGGTATATTTGCTAACATCCGGTTATAGATAACTTGAACTTAATCTAATAATACTGCCAACTGTGTGCGTAACCATGAGTGCCCCCTTCGAAGACCTCTCTTCGATCGGGAACACGGCGGGGTTATGTTTGGCGTAAGTAGGTGCTCAGGATCACTTAGTGATCAATTAGTCTTCGCCCGCTAGCGTAGACCACCACATCAATACTTGTTCTACGTAAGTTAGCCACCATAATTGCTTAGGATGTTGCAACCTAAACAGTGAAACCTTCCTCACCTAATAACTTGACTAGTTTCGGTACCGAGGTCATAGATTGATGAGTCCCTGTGGCTCACAGATTACTTCAACACCCCAACAGGTACAGATACGCCCGACACAGGTGATCCCGATGGCACGTAGCTGGCGTGGTAGTATGATAAGGAGAATGACCGCTTGTACGTGAACTATCCGGAAGACTCAGGTGTGGTCGTGATCGTGGGCAACCATGTAGGGTAGCATAGCCTTTTCTCATGTTATGTAGTCCGTAGCGGAACTACCTTGTCTGAATAAATGTGTGATGTAAACTCTGATATTATATATGAGATGGCAAACGATTCCCTGTTTGTCATTCTTTTATTATGTATGTGCTATGTTATCGTGCTTGCGAAACGCTTAGATGCGCTTCTTTCCATTTTGGGGCCTCGTTTCCTAAATCGGAAAGAATTGCATCTTAGTCGTTACATCTAGCTACGTCTAGGCGCCCCTATGTGTCGCTTTAAGCGAAACAGGGTGAAAGCCAAGAACAACTAGTTGGCGAGCGTTTCTTCGGGAACCTCGCAACAATCACTATCAGGCGGCACCACTTGACGCATACTTAGCCGTCGTCATGTGTCGCGTTCTGAGCGTTTCCTTCAAATTTTATTTTTTCTATTTTGTTTTTTCGCATGCGTTTTTATCTTTTATGTGGGCTTTTTGCCTCGTGTTCCGGTTTTCCACCCGTCTTTTTTAACTTTTGGACAAAAAAATCTGCGAAAAAACATGTTTTTTTTTCCTTTCTCGAGAGGTACGGTTCCACTTCCACGAAAGACATGGATTTGCTTTTGCGACTTGGAAACAAAAAAATCCATTTTTTCATACGCGAGAGCCATGGTTTTGCTTCAGCCAGAGGTACGGATTTGCTTTCATGAGAGACACTATTGTGCCTCTCGAAAACAAAAAAAAACATATTTTTTTGTTTTTTCGCGAGAGGCACGGTTTTACTTCCGTGAGAGGCATGGTCATGCCTCTCGAAAACGGAAAAAACGTATTTTGTGTTTTTTTTTCTTTCACAAGAGGCACGGTTTTGCTTTATTGATAGGCACAGGTTTGCTTTCGCAAGAAACACGGCCGTCCCTCTCAGGAAAAAAAAATCCTTCCGCGAGAGGCATGGTTTTTTAGTCCAGTTTTTTCATAAAACAATTCATCAAAACCTATGAACATGGGATCTACTTCCTCTGTTCCTAAATATAAGTCTTTTTAGAGATTTCACTAGGGAACTACATACTTCAGAGTGTAGATTCACTCATTTTGCTTCATATGTAGTCCCCTAGTGAAATTTCTAGAAAGACTCATATTTAGGAACGGAGAGAGTAGTTTTGAAGATCTTGACACGAGGAATCGAACGGTGAAAACTGATCGTAATTTAGACGCACGGTTTAGGAGATAAAACATTTTGAAAATAACGGACCTAAAAAAGGAAAACTCTTTTGTTGCGACAAGCGGCACAGTGATTTTTGAAAAGAATACTCCTTAATTAAAAAAAATTAGAGATATACTCCTGAATTACTGATTTCGATGAAATTCTCAAGTAGGGGCGCTCCAGGCGGGCCGGCCCAACCGCCATGGGCCTATTTTCTTTTGCTTTTTCTATATATTTTTTATTATTTTTTGCGTTATTTTGAATTTTTCTTTATGCATCAACATATTTTTTCCTTTTTCAATGCACCGTATTTTTATGTTCCGTAATTGTTTTCTTACTTCGTACCTAAAAGAGACCGTAAGAAAATATTATATCGCCGTAAAACATATTTTACGCTATTAAAGTTACATATGTAAAAACATGGTGTAAAATATATATAATGCAAATTTTATGATCTAGTGAACAATATTTTTGTTTTCTAATGCCAAATTTTAAATAATGAATCAATATGCATGTAAATATTTGTATATAAAATGAAATTTATTTATAAAACAATAGTAAGATTATCTCGGGTGAAGAATAACTCACACCCTAAAATGAAATTTATATATACTATTCATCATTCAAGGTGTAGAATAAATTATTCTTCACCTGAGGTAATTTTACGATTGTTTTATAAATACATTACATTTGGAATCCAAATAGTTACACTTATATTGATCCACTATGTAAAATTTGTCATAAAAAACAAAAATATAGGCCATAAGACCAGAAAAAATACATTTTATGTACTTTTACACTATGTTTTTTACGTTTTTTATTTTATGTAACAAAAATATTTTTACGGCGATTATATATTTTCTTATGTTCTTTCTTTACGTATAAAATAAGACAATATTTACGAAACTTAAAATTACGGTACATTGATGTTAAAATAGAGGGGATGAAGAATAACTATTCTTATGGTGCATTGATATATATGAAAATCGTGAACAAGTATTTAAAGAATGTTAAATAATTATTACAAAATGTTGAACAAAGATTTTGAAAATATTGAATAAGTACTAAAAATATATAACATGTATTTGAAAAATGTTGAATAGGTATGGAAATTTTTTGAACAAGTATGAAAAATGTTGGAAAAGTATTTCAAAAAAACTAAATAAGTTTTGAATATATTGAATAAGTATTTGAGAAAAAAATTAAATAAGTTTAAAATATATTGAACAAGTATTCAAAAACTGTTAAACAAGTATTTAAAACATATTGAATAAGTATTAAAATATTGAACAAGTGTTTGGAAAATGTTAAATAAGGATTCGGGCAATGTTGGACGTGTATAGAGAAAAATTTGGTCATTTATTTAAAAAAATTAACACATACAAAAGTGTAGAGTGAAAATGAAAACAGACATAAGAAAATATAAAAAATGGAAACGAAAAAAGGAAACCAAACAAAAGATGAAGAAGAAAAAATAAAACCAAACAAAATGAATAAAACCCTATCAAAAAACAAAAATGGAAAAGAAATTAGAGCAAAAAATGAAAAAGAAACAAGAAAAAACCAAAGAAGAAATAAATTTTAAAATAAAACCGCCGAACTATGACAAAAAGGGAAAACAGAGAAGAAAAGAAACATATAAAATGAAAAAATGTAAATTCAATTAAAACCTATAAAATGGAGAAACAAAAGAAAATACAGTGAAAATTAAGAAAGATACGAAGAAAATCCGATGAAGAACATAGCAAACAAAAACAAAACAAAAAAGGAAGAATAAGTAAGATGCAGCCTCCGAAACTACAGTTTTGTAAAATGCTTCAGCGAGGCAGATCTTCCAACTCGCTTAAAGTGATATGTAGTACTTGTTCGGCAGTCCTCCTGCTCCGTGAAAATAGAGGATTTGCGGCTCCGGGTTTTTTAACTTCAGCTCTGCCAGCTCCAGTAGCTGAGTTGCGGAGCAGAGGAAGGCCGAACAGGGCCATAGTCGCTGCATCTATGTCTCGCCTAGGGCCCTGGCTGTCGTGTCCTTTTAATAGGCCGGCCTAGCGTACTGGCTTTGAGAAGGTTCTGAGTACCGGTATGTGAAACCTTCCATCGATATGCGAAACCTTCCACCGGGGATTTTTTTTTCCTTTTTTCTGTGCTTATTTTATGCTTTTTGTTTTGGTTTTTATTTATTATTCCTTAATTTTTTTATTGTTTCTAAAATAACTGTAAATATTTTAATGCACGTTGAACATTTTTTGATACACGTTGAACATTTTTCATATTATTTTAGAAAATGTCACAAAATTTTCTAAATGTCACGAACGTTTTGGATCATGCTAATTTTCCCCTAAAATTACGAAAATTTTACACTGTATTTTATTTTCAATGTAATTAAATGTTTTATTGGTAAAAAATATTTGTACAAACTACACAGACATAATTTGTTTTTTCAAAATTGTAATAACAAATTTTCTGCATCAACTGAACATTTTATTTATGTGTGATGAGCGCTTTTGAAAATCTAGGAAAATTATATTTTGAAGAATTGTACTTCGAATATTACAAAATAAAAAAAGTAAAAATGAATAAAGAAACATAAAAAAGGAAAGAAAAATATGTCTTGAAGGCACTAAGTCGGCCCACTAGTGATGCTGGTTGTGGTGGGCAGTACTACCGTCTCGCTTGCAGTGAGACATGGGAGCAACTAGACAATGATTATCTCTTGGGGTTGGGGAAGGGAGGGCACCCGCAAGGGTCACTATTGTGGTGTGGGAACACACCAAATGGTGCATTCAGCTAGCGTCATGTGTCGCTTGTTGGGCGCTTAGTTGTTGTTGTTTTTTTTACTTTTTCATATGCATTTTGGGAAGATTCAATGGGTTTTTTATAGGCGGAGGTGGGGGGCGGCTTTCGATTTTTGCCTAGTTTTTCCAAGGCTTCATAGCAAAAACTAGAATTTTTGCGGAGTTTGATAGTTTTGTTTCTCAAAAAAAAAAAACATGTAGTTCCACGAGAAGCATAGGTTATGTTTTCCGTCAGAAGCATAGCCTGTGCTTTCGCGCAAAGCATCAAAAAGGCATCACGTTCTTCTTTTTTTTTTTGCAAATGGCATCACGTTCTTCTAGGAGAAGCACAACTCTTCTCACAGATGCACAACCCGTGTTTTCGTGAAAAGGGAGAAAAAGCACATCATGTGCTTTTTTACAAAAAAAAAAATAGTGAATACGGCGACCATTTTCTAGACTTCGGTTTTTCTCTGCGGCCAATGAATTTGTCTCTATAACGCTATATGGGCCAGCAGTTGCTCCGCCAAAAATGTTTTAATGTGTTTATTTACTTTAACTTGTTTGATGTCAGAAATTGATATCTCTTTGTGTATTTTAAAGAACTTTTCACCTCCAACATGCTATCATTTTTTTTATTGTTTGGATTGCTTACTACATGTGTCACGTGATACCTTCAACATGCTATCATTATCATTATTTGTGTTAAAGGTAGTCTTCTCAACCTTGATCATTACAATATGATGGCCACAATTATTTCTTCAATTAGAACGTTACAAGGACAATGATGGATCAATAAGAGACAATTTATCGATGGTCATGCATTTGAATGCAATATTTTTCAATGGAACAGTCTTAACACCGGAAACACAGTAAAGCGATATTCCTCCTAACCGACTGAAAGATGGCCCTAATGCGATGAGAGAACCCAGCTCCCAGCAAAACAAAGCCTTCGCCTAGCTATACACCGCTTAGTCACATACACCAGAATGTCATCTCCCCGGAAGCATTTGATTGGAATGTACTGCATTACTAATTCAGTTGCTCTATAGGCCAAGACTTAAATTAGTGCTGAAAATGTCATTGACGAATCAACTATCATTTGTGTCAAAGTCATGAATATAGTGCGCAAAGCTTCACAAGCTCTGAAGGCACACAGACCATCTTGGATTCTCTGGTAGCTAACTAGTTTGTGCAGTAAACTGTTTGAATTCTGCTTCAGCTTACAGGCTGTCCTGGCTTGTCCAATTGAGTCAATGCTTGTTGCTACATTAAGGTGGGTGATCATGGTTTCTGATGCAATGCTTGTTGTTCCTGTAACTTGTTTGATCTCTCTGGTTCAGCCCTGACAACAGCTGGCTCGTCTATGGCCATCGAACTTGCATCAATAGGCTACAGATGACAATCACCAGACAAAAGCAGTTGTGGTTAGAGTGTGACCTAGGAAAGTGCAGTCTAGGACAGTAAAATGTGCAATGTGCATGTATTCTTCCAATACTAAGTTCACATAACAAAAGAAAACTTACAGGGTTTTGTTTTGAGGAACCAACTCCATCAGCCACAGGTTCTGTAGCCCTCGCTTGTTCCGAAGCTCCTCCGTTACCATCCTGCAGCATACCAATAAAAGAGTTACAAACAAATTAAATTATACAGTATCTACAAGACCCTTGTAGGCTAATGAACAATGCTCTATTACACTTGGACCAACAAACAGGAGCCCTTCACATGCTTACACAGAAATACACGATCTACATGACCATGTGAGAATTGCTTAACCACCCACATACATGGCAGTCACATATTTGCCATTTTTCATAGGGGAAAATGATCCTTCCTTGGTCCACAAATATGTCCTTTTAGTTATAGCCACAAGAAATAAGGAATGGTTGGAAATTACAACCATGCCCTTCTCCTGCTCCTAGGTTCTCTAATTATTATCTCAACTTTGAGTTAGAAGGCCTACTTTATTCGTCCTTTTAAAGCCTACTTATTCGTCTAGCTAATTCCCATGTTCTCTCTTAAGGAGCATCAGGAATAAGGGCATTCAGTTGAGAGTAATAAGCATGGTGGTATGATAGGAAGAATGGAAAGAAACGTGCCTAAAAATTGTAAAAGCAGCCGATATTTGTGGACAAATAAGATGGTTGAAACACCCTACATTCTAGACAGAGAGTACTTGTCATACAGCATTACCATTGCAACTAATTCCATTATAAGGTGCAAGACCATGCATGAGAACATTTGAGAAAATTAACTTGCCACAAACATTAGTCACCTAAAGCATCACACCAGAATTACTGCCTCTATATAGCCATATAACAACAGTAAGGGATCCACATATCGCCGTAGGCCCAAGCACAAGTCTACACGAAATGCAGTATCAGCAGGTAGTGAGTGGCTAAGGCTTAGAGGCAAGCCTCTACCTCTTTATGTTAGGATTTGATTTGTTTCCTTCGAACTCTAAGGATGGACTTGATACCACAATCTTTTTTGCGCGTTTCTTAGTTTGCTTAGGTCTCATGCTAATGCTTTCTATCAAGAACCATGTACAATGGCTATATGCCTACCTCCTAGTTAACTATCATCAAGCAGAAACTACATGCCGGCCTCCTAATTCACTATCAATAATGTAGAAACTACAAACTCCCCTCCCTCCTATTTTCTTTATCTCCTACACCAAAACCACTTTTGGGGCCATCAGCAAGGTGCCAAGGCCGACCTCAACCTCTTGTCGATCACCTGTACAACTGTTTTAAAGGTAGTAAGGTGGGGCTCCCAATCCCTGAACTTTTAAGCACATAAGGTAAGGTTGTGCCTTTGACAGTCTAGGAATACAACAATCATCACAAACACTGCAAGAGAAAATTTAAAATATTGACAGGCACTTTTGATGTAGCACATAACGGCCCCATGACCCATCTAATCCTGTGACCTAATTTCCAGAACCCTCCCTTCTCCCTCGCAACAACCACACCTTTTTTCCTCGCCACGGCAGCAGAATTGATTGGATAAGAGCAGAAGACACAAGAGGGATTGGGGGGGTTGTTTCCAAGCACCGGGAGCAGCCCGATGTGGCAATAACCAGGTGGCGGCAGGGGTGGACACTTCCCTTCCCTGTGACCGCCATATGCCAAACGGCTAAGGTAAGGGCTGCAGCCTACCATCCTAAGGCACCTTAGTGCTGAAGCAACATCTTAAAAATCAAACCTAAGATCAAAACCCACAAGCCCAAAACCCATAAAGTACGTGCCGCTCTAATACAGCGAGATCGAGCCTCTGTTAGGGTGGCTAGCTGGAGCAGGTTTTCGTGCACGCAGTCCACCCACCTGCGTTTGAGGCTCAGCCTCCGATATTGCTGGGTAATCACCTTTCTTCTTTAAAAAGTGCCATAAGGACTAGTCTTAGTTGTTCGGGGGAAAAATTGGCACTCTAATCAGCCTTACAAATATGGATCTGCATTAGTAATGATTTTCCATAGAACGCTAACATAACTAAACACCGTAAGCAATATACAGTCACAACATTATTCTAGTTACTAATTTTAATTTGACATATTAGACACAGAACTTCCTAAGATTCAGAAATACCCAGGTAACCAAGATTAAAATTCCAAATGCTGGACACTTGGACAATGCATCAACTCTCCTTGGATGTCTTTTATAGTCGCCAACTATAAACATGTTTCTGGAAAAGGGCACAATGTGCTTGTTTAAAAAATGCCACCAAGGGATGGTCCTGGTCGTCGAGTTCTTTTTCCACTCTAATACAGCCTTACAAATATGATTTTCGTTACTAACACTTTTGCATACAACACTAACATAAGTAAATACTGTGAGCAATATATAATCACAATATTATAGGGATTTAATTCACTTAAAGTATTCAAATTACTAATGCTTAGTTTGATATATTGGACAATAGCTTCTTAAAATTCAGAAGTGCCTAAGCAACCATGATTAAAATTCCAAATCCTATATACCTAAGAGAACCATCCCCACTAACCTATTTATCTAAACATGCAAGCTGTCCACCTCATCAATTCAGCCAAATCAGCAACTCCCAACACATGCACAATGCCATGTCATCCTGCGTTTCGTTTCTAGCAATGAATACCGAAAGACGCATCAGTAAACATGCAGCATCTATATCCTATTCATACGGTGGTTCTTTTCATCTCCCCCTTCATTAACGAATCTCCACCAAGGTCTTCTCGGTTCTTCTTCAGTTCTTCTCCACTATATATCTGTGCCACTCCCCAGTCTCCATACTGCACCACCACGTGGCCAAGCCTCCGTCAGTTGTCGCCGGCAGAGATCTGCGCGCTGACCCCGTCCACGAGTCCCTGTGCTGTCCATGCCGTACGACGTGGCGTTGGGGCTCTTTCCTCTCTAGCTCCTCAGATCTGAATGTTTCTTTTAGTTGGTTGGTTGAATACTTCCATTCTCAGCCAGAGTGTAGCTGGGAAGGACAAGGGTGCCGACCCCAGGTAGAGTTTGGCGGCAGTTATGTCGCCCGTGCCGATGCCAAGCTTGGGCAGGTTCGCAGGATCCCAATCGAAGTAGCGTCTCCGTCCGCAAGGTAGGAGCAGGAAGATGAGGTCATTCCTGTCAGGGGTTTTTTTCACCCTCAAGGCATGGACATTGCATTATGTGGTGGAGAGATACATACGTTTTTTAGGGGAGAGATACATAAGTGTTGTCCATGGCTGATATGTAATATTGTTTGAGAACATTCTATATATTATTTCTTTTAGCGATTGACATCGGCTGGAGGCCATCTATTAGCGATTGGTATATGGTTTGTGGTCATGTAAAAATTATAAAATGTATGCATATGTGTTGTTGGACTCGTGCATATTTTGTGCTTTCGCTTTTGAGTTTTGAATGGTGTGTTTTTACTATAATTCAACAGTCATTTGCGTTACTGGTTCTGTGTAGACACAAACTAGGCTTCGTGGTTTTGTCTCACATGAAGCTATGGTTGGGGATTCTGGGATTTTGCATTGGGCTAGCTTATTTGTTTTCTCAGAATCATCGTGGTTCACACCATACTTGGGCATGTTCATGTTTTTAGGGGAATTCTCACCAAATTATATGTTCCCTTTTTTCATGTTAGCGATGCATTTAAGTTTCCCGACAGAAAAGCGATGCATTCTAATTACGTAAATTTGGAGATACCCTACAATATACTTATTTTTTGACTTTTCGTACCATACCGTCGAAATTGAAATAGACATGTATTTATTTATTATTTAGTATTTTTCAGTCCACAATCCTCCTTCTATACAATGCTACAAATTCCCGCAGCAACGCGCGGGTTATCATCTAGTGTTGAACAATGCATCAACTCTCCATGGATGTCTTTTACAGACACCGACTATATAACATGTTTCTGGTAAAAGGCATAATATATTGCCATTCTGCAAAAGATAGACAGCAACTTGTACATAAACTCTTCCTACTTACTCCCTCCATCCCAAAATAAGTGTCTCTAGCACAAAGTTGTATTAAGCTTGAGACACTTATTTTGGGACAGAGGGAGTATTTATCAGTCTAATGCAGTAGGAGCTTCTCAACCTCTCCAACTTTTTGCCGATAAAATAAAAAGGATAAATAGCAGCATGCAATTATATAAAATAAGTATTGCTGCTTAGATGTCTGCAAGAATGCATTATATACCAAAGCAATCGTAACTTTATGCATATACTGAGTTATTATTGAATCAGTACATACGAGTTAAAATAGAAGTGAAGTACCTGATCTTTTGTCACCTCAGTTTCAGCAGATTCTCTCTTGACTCTCGCACTCTGAATGCTGCTTCTCCTACAGGAGAAAATGGCATGCATCAGAACCCATGGTATTGCTATAAATAATCATCTGAACGACTAAGGAACAAAATAAAAAGAACACCTTTCCGAGTCCTCCAGAGGCTTGGCATCATCCATTTCCACATCAGAGTCAGCATGATGCCTTTCATCGGGATTCTCTTGATCTTCATCTTGCTGTACCGAACACAAATGCAACTTAGCCAATATATGATGACTGCTAGCCATGTTGCTTCCAAAACTACAACTATAGTCAATGAGCATTAATGATCACATCTAGAGCTAATACCAAAATATCAGTATCATGCACAGTGGCACATAGCTCAACCACAAGTCAATTGGTCCCATGGTAGCAAGACAAATACAATAGCCCCTAGAAATGAACCCATTGGTCCTAGCCCAACCCAACAAATGAACAGAAGAAAACAGTCATAAATATCTGACAAGATATATCCAACTTGGCAAGTTTTATAAGTTGATTTAAACATAACAGATATAATTTGCAGCAGTATACATGGTAATTACTTCAAAGATGGTCAACCTTAACAAAAGAACAAACTACGTAAATGATGTTCATACTTATAACACCTAAAAGCATGAGTTGGCTGCATGAAATGGGCAAAGAACTTCCTAACTAGCTAATTGCCCGTGTGTTGCAAGTTCAACTCAATCTTGTCCGACATATACCTTACATTTAATTAGATGGGAATATGGATAGGGAAAGGCAAGGAAAGTTATGATTTAGTTGAGATTTTGGTGAGATTGATTTGATTTGATTTGATTGAATTAATGCAGGAGGTTTTCAGGAAGTATCGATTTGGTTATATTACTCCAAGTTAATATATTTCTGTTGGTTTTTATTTTGTGCAGCAACAGTTGGCATTACCCAACAAAACAGGAAACAAACAGGGGAGGGGGGGCGTGGGAGATAAAAAACAGGTGGCAGGTGGAGGTGACGCAACCAACTCCCCTTTAATAGTAGAGATAAATTAATCAAATGGGCACAAACTTATTATTTCCAGAAAAAATGGATCAGAGACATAATATGCACAGCAAGATGAAGAAAAACAAGTAAAGTAGACAAGGACGATCTGCAAATCCCTACTTTCAGTATTCATGCAGGGCAGACTGCAAATGCATTTGAGGGCAAGGATTGGCGTCAAAATGGTAATTTGACCATTTTTGAACCCAAAAAGGCCATCTAGTAGCTTTTGTTAATCCCTATACTTATATTTAGAATAAGAAGTCCACTTTACCCCCTCAAATTAAAGCAGCTCGAGAAGATTCAGCGTGGGTTCCTCTGGGCCGGGCGCCAGGCCGCCCACGGAGGGCACTGTCACGTGAAATGGCGCCGGGTATGCCGGCCGATCGAGTACGGTGGCCTGGGAGTCCGCGACCTTGAGCGCACGGGGCTCGCTCTTTGGCTCAGATGGTTATGGCTCTCGCGGACGGACACTAGCCGTGCCTGGCATGGCCTGGACATGCAGTTTACCCCCGAGGAGCACAGCCTCTTCCACGCCTCCACCACCATGCAGCTCGGGGATGGAACGACAGCACTCTTTTGGGAGGACCGTTGGCTCCTCGGCCTATCCATTCGTGAGCACACGCCCGCGCTGTACATGTGCATCCCCAAAAATCGTAGGAAGTCTCGGAAGGTGGCGGAGGGCATTCACGGCAACGCATGGGCGCGGGATATCCGCGGCATCCTTGGCCTCCAGGAGATTGGGCAGTATCTCCAACTTTGGTTGCTGGTGTCTCGCACCACCCTTTCCTAGAGCCGGACAAGCTAACCTGGAAATGGACGGCCAACGGCAACTACACAGCTAGGTCCTGCTACCAAGCCACCTTCCACGGATCTATCGCTTGCCGCTCATGGAAGATGATTTGGAAGGGTTGGGCCCCGTCGAAGGTCAGGTTCTTTCATTGGCTCGCCAATCAGGACCGTTGTTGGACTGCTGAGCGCCTTGCCCGCCATGGCCTCACACACCACCCTCGGTGCCTCCTATGTGATCAAGAGCCGGAAACGATGCAGCACCTATTGCTCACATGTCCATTCGCGAAGCAGACCTGGCACGGAATCATGTCCTGGCTGCGTCTCCCGGCTCCAGTGCCTGACCAGGACGCCACGCTCCAGGACTGGTGGCTGCGGGCTCGCGACGCTACGCCACCCCTGCTCCGCAAAGCGCTGGCCTCCGTAGCGCTCCTGGTACCTTGGATGATCTGGAAGCATAGAAATGCGTGTGTATTTGACCATGTAACCCCATCACTAGTCAAGCTCGCTGCTGCGATCAAGGACGAGTCCAGAAGTTGGTCTAAGGCGGGGGCCAAAGGGCTTAGGGTCACCCTGCCCTCCTCCTGGGACGTCCATTGATCCATTTGTAACACCGTTGTACTGGCCTCTTAGGAGGATGTTTTCCCCCCTCTTTTCAATGCAATGAAACGCAAAGGCTTTCGCGTTTTCTCGAAAAAATTATTCGCGATGCTCAAAACTATTCATCGCCGAACCTAGGCTCCTAGACTATTGGTGACTGGTGGTGGACCAATTAGTCCCCTAGGGCAGTTTTGGAAGGTGGTTCTGAGAACATAAATGGTGGTACTGCCACATGGGCTACCACGTCACCAGACTGTGTCCATGTGGCTCGCGTCTCATATTCTTCTTCCTCCACCTTTTCCTCATGTCCCCATATGAATCCCACTCCCAATTTCCTCATTGTTTGCAGCATCCAAACCTCTTCTCCCACACAGACTTTTGTGGCTATTGTCTTTTGTCGCTCGTCGACATGGACACAAGTGTCACTAGACCACCGTCACTACACCACAGCCTGAGCCACTACCAGTCCCCACAACTCGCTGCTGCCAGAGTGCTACCACTATCTTGTTTCATTTTGCCGCGCCACCACTCTGTTGGAGGGCACATGCTTCCTATATGGTTCTTAATTTTGTATGTGATTTGCTGGGTGTGTGTCTGATACACCTTGCAGGGATCCCAAACAAAGCTCATGTTTACAGAGAAGGTGTTTAAGGGGGATGCATTTCCTTCCACTGACTCGTTCATAAATCTACAGAAAATAGTTGCTTTTCCTGAGCAATGATTGACTGGACAGCTCGAGTTGGGATATGATTATTTGAATTAACTGTTTCCATACCCCATTTGAGTGTACTAATTAGGCTCCTTTGGATCTGTTCTGCACATCACCCACATGTATGAACTTGGGGGTCTTAAGGGGAAGGAGCCAACACGACAAAAAGATTGATGGGGGCACAACTGGGAAGAGGTGACCAACAGGCTTGGGGCACAACAGCCACACGGCAAAGCAGGGGAGCACATCGCGTGCAGAAGTTGATGGATGGAGAGAGAGTGTCAAGGAGGAAGAAGGTGAGGTGGCTTCCACGCATGCAAAACCAGGTATATGTCTTCCATGTTATACTGCGTATGAAAAAAACCGCCGGGCAAAAATGATCTGGAATAAGATGTCTAGGGAGTTAAGTGGGACAAAGACTAGTCCAGGTGGTTATTAGGTGAGCCTACCCAATAGTTGGGGTAAAGTGGTGTTTCCCCTTGTATTTATAGAAATTTCACATCTGTGCTCCTTGCAGTTTCCAGTAGAATAACTGGCCATTAAGCAGAACAAAAGTCAATATTCACTCTAAACACAAATGGTCACTGTCACTGTGTCGTTCTTGATCAAGGGTGTGGAAGCCATTACTATTGTATCTGATGTATGCCAGAAAAAAGAAATTAGTTACTTGAAAGATCACCTCTGGTTGCTCGGCCTCAGGAGGTCGCTCTTGAAACTGGACACTAGGAGCATGCCGGAGTTTTGTAAGATTTTCGAGAAGTCTTGATCTTATTTCATCCAATTGCCGGTGGGTGTTTTTATTCTCCATATTACTTGGTGCAACATGAAGAGTATAATCTGGACCAAAATACTCATAATACTCATTTAGCGGCATCTTGTCAGTTAGCTCATGACCAAGTGCAACTCCTGTCTGCGCAACAAAAGGGCAAAAAAGGAACATCAGTAATTAAGTTGGTGAAAACTGAATTAGCATATGTGCAGAAAAGGCAATAGAACCCCCAAATACTTAAAAATACATCTCTGTTGCTCATAAGTTGTATATTACTTTACAATTTTCCTAATAAATAATCAAAATGTACATAGACGGATAAGTAAAACGAAAGGAGTTCATCTTTGAAGAAATAAGCATTATATGTGCCATGCATTACAAAAATAGGAACCTATTTATTATTGAACAGAAAATAAAAATAGTACTAGTGTAAAAAATGGCATTACAAGCATTTTTAAAAAATCAGAAATAACTAAACCAATACAATACGAAAAATACAGTCCGGTGGTTGAGCATGGTATGTACTCTAGATTCTACAGAGTTCCATGATTTTAACCAACATTTTTACACTGTTTCATCCAAAAATGCATGGTCTATACCTTATTTCTATTATTCTATGTACTATCAAGCCCTGTCAGTGGTAGTGTAATACATACGGCCACTGGCATCCTAAATCTCGGGCTCTACCACCGTCTACAAAACTTGAGAAAGTAGTAGCAATTAATGTTTTATTATTTTAGGAAAAAACTATCATGGCTCCCTGGCAACATAAAAAGAACCTATAGCAGAAACTATTCAACTTTGTACTATGCAGTACAGTTTACAATTTTAGAATTATGCTATTTTAAGTATTTGAAATAGCATAATTTACATTTAAAAATATGAAAAGCAGATTTTATATGGCAGCATGTTGAGAAACCAAAACAACGACAGAGCCCCTGTAGCACACAGTTCAAGGCATGTTTGGTTGCCTTCCACACTGGCACACTACCACACTTATGTGCCCCAAGTGTGGCAAGCTACAGTTTTAGAGGCGGCCAAATTGATCACCACACTAGTGGCAAAAGTAGGCTACCAAATGTGTATGAAAACCAACAGGTACGATAAAAGGCTATGAAATTGTGGAACGCCATTACTGGCTGACTGGCTGCAACCAAACACCTGCCGAACTTGCCTGCTTAATGTTTGGCAAGGTGTGGCTGCAAACCAATCAGAAATGTGTTCTGCAAAATGAAGGTGTGATCCTAAACCAAGAAACGCCATTACATGTAGGAATAGGGTGGCGTAACCACAAATCATACAGTGTGTGCTTTAGGCAGATGGAAGCAGTAGTATATCCTTACAATTTCTTGAGAGTGAAATATGACCGAATGCTTTAGGCCATGTTAGGAAGAGTAGTATTTTTTTTGTAAAGTTTCGCAATTTAGTTCAAATTTGACATGAAGACCAAAACCTCTCCATGAAATACCATTATTCCCAACAGCCACTTTCAGAAAAGTACAGGTGTAGAACACATGAGCTTATAGTTTTCCCTTTTCAAAGAATCAGAGACCTACATCATATACACCTACGTATTGAAAGAAAGCTTTGTGGATACGATGATAACGTACATGAAAAGGCATAAGACATTTCTTAGCATAATAACGGCTGTTACGGACATTCACATATTAACAAAATAGCGACATACTTTGTTTGCACTAGTAACATATGTTACAAGAGAAGTGGGTTTGTGTCCATGATAGATCATATACATGGGTAGGTGCTGATGCTACAGAATAAAAAAATTATTTCACGCAATCGGATATTCTAAACGCAATTAATTAGAAAAAAACACTGGAATGGGTAGAATAATGCACAACAGAAGCTCTACAAAGATGTGTTTTAGATGAAAATTCCCTTTTACATACCTCATAGCACCAACACCGTGCAACGTTTCTTATGGTATAACCACCACCACCAAGCAGCAACACCGGAACATTGAAGGACCTCATGAATCTCACGCACTCCGCGTGCCCCTTAATGGATAGGTTGAAGCAGCCCAACCTGTCACCTGATAAAGAATCTGCTCCACACTGAAGCACCACCGCGCCGGGGCGGAAAATCTCCATAACCTTAGCCATGATCGGCTTGAACAAGGATTGATAGCTCTCGTCGTCGATGCCGTCATCCAACGGGACATTCAGGGAGTAATACTTCCCCTTGGAGTGCCCAACGTCACGAATGTCTCCTGTCCCTGGGAAATAATCCCCAAACTTGTGGAATGAGACCGTCATCACCCTGTCCGTGGTGTAAAACGCCTCCTCCACGCCGTCCCCATGGTGGATATCGATATCGACATACAGAACACGCTGTAAACGCGAATTATTAATTAACATGTTAAGATAACACAATTTTGCAGAATTGAGGGGAACAAGGGTGGTAGATTAGATACGATGGCACATACCTGGTGGTATTTGAGGAGCTCGAGGATGGCGAGGACGATGTCGTTGACGTAGCAGAAGCCGGAGGCCTCGCACTTCTTGGCGTGGTGGAGGCCGCCGGCCCAGTTGATTGCGATGTCGTGGCCGTGGTTGAGCTTGACGGCGCCCCCGACGGAGCCGCCGGCGTAGGTCTGGCAGAAGCTGTAGAGGCCGTCGAAGACGGGGCAGTCCTCGCCGACGTTGAAGCGCTTGAGCGCGCGGATCTGGTCCTGCTGCGTCTCCGGGGTGACGGAGCGGAGGAAGGAGACGTAGTCGTCGGCGTGGAAGCGGCAGAGGTCGCGGTCGCGGGCGGGGTGCGGCTTGAGCACCTGCATCTCGTCGAGGAGGCCGTAGTGGGCGAGCAGGGCGTGGGTCATGCGGATGCGGTGCGGCTTCATCGGGTGGCCCTGCCCGTAGTAGTAGTTGCCCACCTCCGCGTCGTAGAAGTAGCAGACGCGGCGCTTCGAGCCGTCCGCGCCGGTGGTGGGCAGCGAGTTGCCGCCGCCGCCGGCCGAGATGTCCATATCGGCCTAGGGGTAGGGGACGAGGCGCCTTCTCCTTCTCTCCTCCGCGCTTGCCTCTGTTTGTGGGTTTCGGTATCTCTGCTCTCTCGGCGGCGTTTGAGTTGGGAAAATGGTTTTCGGGACGGGACGGGACGATTTGGGGGAGGCCCGGAGACGGAGACGGAGACGGGATGGGAGAAAGGAGGTTTTCGATTCGGCTATTCTTCTCTTCGGCCTGTACCAGCCGTTGGATCGCGGATAGGTTCAGCAATCAGCACAAGCCGCTCGGTTGTACTACTTGTACTTGTGCGACAAATCTCCTATGGTGCTGCTTCACCGGTCGTCGTCATCCCTTGCCTAGCCGGAGAGAGAGTCCATTTAAAAGACGGATTACAAAGAGTGCATCAATGAAACGCATCCGTCTCTAGAAAGAATCCGTCATCTAATGAAACACATCCGTCTCTAGAAAGAATCCATCATCTAATGAAACGCATCCGTCTCTAGAAAGAATCCATCATCTAATGAAACGCATCCGTAAGCTAGAACAGCAACTCAAGAGGCACGCCTAAAAAGGCAAGTGGTATGTCTGAGCAAGATCTGAATGCACTGCTTTTTGTCCAAGTACAAGGAATTAAAGACCTCAAAAAGCAGCTACGAGAGATTGAATCTCTCAAGATGGGTCGGCACAAAAGGACCATTGTGTTTGAAAAAGGGCATAAACATATATGAAGACAATGCTTAGTCACCTGATAAGGAATCATCAACATAATTTTCCTTCGTCATCTTTATAGGGTTTGATTCTATGTCTCATGGTTCTCGTTGTAATTGGCAGGCTTCACTTTTAATTAAAAAACTATCGATAATGTTTGAATTATCATATTTCAGAGATTTAAATTTTGAATCTTTTCTTGAAATTTTAAATTGAATTCAAATTTGATAGGAAAACGTAATAATATATGAATTGCAGCTTTTTTCTACTTGGGGCGGTAATTGCGACACAAAGTAGGTCGTCGCTCGTGCGTGGTCCCACATGTAAACAACCACATCTTCATCTTCCACGCTCATATTGTCGTGTTATTTGCAAGCAAGTGAGGTGTGTAGATAATTGTAGATAGCAAGATAAAATAAAAATAAGTAAATGGCAGCAAGGTAATGAAGGTTTTATCAATATGTTGTGAATAGACCCGGGGGGCATAGCTTTCCCTAATGGCTTCTCTCATGAAAAATAGCATATGATGGGTAAACAAATTATTATTCGGCAACTGACAGAAAAGCGGATATGCTATGTGATATTCATGACAATGATCATGTGTATATAGGCATCATGTCCATAAACAAATAGGCCGACTCCTGCCTGCACCTATTACTATTACTACACTCATCAACCGCTATCCAGTATGCATGTAGAGTACTAAGTAAAACAGAGTAACGTATGGAGAACAATGTCATGATGTAGACAAAATAAACTCAAGTAATATGAATAAACCACATCGCTTTATCCTTAGTAGCAGCAACACAAAGACGCATATCGTCCCCTTCTGTCACTGGAATATAGAAATTCGTAGGTTGAACCTACCACAATGCACCTCTCTCATCGAAGAAATATCGATCTAGTTGGTCAAACTATTTCAATAGATCGAAGAGAATTATGAAGCTATCATAATCATGCACATAAGAATCATATAAGTATCCAGAGGAGACTCAAGTATTTATCATGAATAATCTGAACATAAATCCACAATTCATCGGATCCCAACAAATGCACCGCACACAAGAATTACATCATATGGATCAAAGCGAAGATGCGATGATCATTGTATTGAAAATCAAAGAGAGAGAGGTTTTCATCTAGGTACTAGCCATGGACCCGCAGGTATGTGGTGAACAACTCACACATCATCGTGAGGGCGGCAAGGTTGATGAAGAGGCCTTCCGTGATCGATCACCCCTCCGGCAGGGTGCCGAAATGGAGCTCTAGATGGCTTCCCGTCGGAACAAAGACTTGCGGCGACGTAAAAAGTGTTACGGTACTCCCTCCCGTGTTTTTAGGGTAAATGAGAATTTATAAGCCAAAGAACAGAGTCGGGAGGGCCATGAGGGAGGCACAAGCTATCAGGGCACGCCTCCCAAGGCGCGCCCTGATGGCTTGTGGGCCCCTCGTGAGGCTCCCACCCTTCTTCCAATGCTCGTAGGTCTTCTGTTAGTCCAGAAAAAAATCTCCAAAAAGTTTCAGGCCAATTGGACTTCGTTTGGTATGGAAAACCTAAAAAGTGAAAAACACACAGAAAACAACAACTGGTGGGCACGGGGTCAATAGGTTAGTGCTCAAAATAATATAAATTGGTAAATAAACACCCCTAAAGTATTCTAGAATGATAATATATTAGCATGGAACAATAAAAAATTATAGATACGTTGGAGACGTATCAAGCATCCCCAAGCTTAATTCCTGCTCGTCCTCGTCGACGAGTAGGTAAATGATAAAAACAAATTTTTTGATGTGACATGGTATCCATGATGTAACGTTATGCATGTATGCTCATTGAGAAACGATGAATTAACAAACATTAACATAGCAATACTTATCTATACTATAAAAGGACGAAGAGGCAAATCCAACTCGCCATCTCAATCGTCTAATTACATCATCAACGGTCATAAATCATCTTAACGAAAATTGCTCACTTCGTTAATGAAACCCTTCGCTAATTCCATCGCTAACAAAACCTCTCGCTAGCAAAACCCCCACTCTCCGGAACCGCTCTCACGCTCCCACTCTCGTGAACTCGGTTGCTCGGCCCGCCCCCGCCTCGCGCAGCCGCCTGCGCGTGCACCGATGCCGCCTGCGCCCACCTCGGCCTGCCCGCGCCCCAGTGTCGTCCGCTCACCCCCGTCCTCGTCCCCGTCGGTGTCGTGTGAGTCCCCCTCACCCATCCTCATCTGCCTCTCGCGGCCTCGACTTCCGTCGCCCCGTCGGTCCACTCAGCCGCAGCGGCGTCGCGCTCTACCCCACCTACGCGCAGTTGCCGACGACTACTGCCCCCGGAGGTGGCGTCTACTCCCTGGGCATGCTCCTGTTGGAGCTGCTCACTGGCAAGTCCTCGACGCACACGTCCCTGCAGGAGGGCGGCGGTGGCATGTCCAACATGGCAGCATCTGCAGGAGGGCGGCGACGGAGAGAAAAGGGAGGAGAGGAAGGATATGGGAGGCCGTAGGGAGAGGTGAGGTGTGGTGTGATCTTGCTGCTCCTGCTCGTCGGCCATCGGCTAGGTTGGCTTCAGGTGCACGGAGGTGTCAGTGGCAACTTGGGTCACCCAATTGACACATGAATTGTCAGGTGAAAGAGAGCATGTCTGAACCTGGTCTACTCTTTTTTTTCTTCATTTGCTGAAAGCTGATATCCAAACTTCTCTCATCTTGTTTTTGATCGAACTGAACTAGCACTGCACCGTGTCACTAGGCAATCCTACTCCAAATTGTATGTTCTCTGATGGGTTGACAGCTAACGGGAAAGGATTCTCACACTTTGCATGTGGTTACTTATCTGAACACTCTTTGCATGTGGGTTCGGATGCACGGAGGTGTCAGGGATCGAGGATTCGAGGGAGCTCTCCTATCTAGCGACTGGAGGTGTTCGGGGGTCAAGCGGAAGAGGACGACGTGGTCAAGCTCAGGAGCGGATGCACTAGAGGACTCCATGGTTTTTCCCTGGAGGCTGGCACATTTAACTGCTGCCCTCTGTTGTCGACCTTCTCTTCTTCAAGCCCCACCCCTACCATCGTCGTACTCTCTCCAGGCAGCTCTTCCCCGATCTTCTCTGCAAGGTGGCTCCGAGCGTAACATCTATTTCCCTCCCAACTACTTTGGTGTGTTCTTTATTTTTAGAGAATGTTCAAAAATTTAATATGCGAAGAGCGTACTGTTGTTCCAAAACTTTTGCAGAATTATTAAGCTAATGTCTACTGCTTTATATAGAATTTGTTATTCTGGGCGTGCACTAATTGCGGAGTATGCAGATACTGACAAATTGTACCGATTATACTGAATCATCCTATTACTAGGGCATAACCCGGTGGGTAAGATAAAGGCTTTTGTAATCTGCGAGCTAATCGTTTGCAATGTGAGCCCTGATTTTGTTGCTTCTCCAATAGCATGCATGGTTTTTCGCTATATAGATTAAAACTAAAACTTGTTCAAGTGTGAATTAATGTATTGATCTCAATTTTATTATGCCACATATGTAGATGTACATTAAGTTAGTGTGTTAATTTGAAGTACTATTTACTACTTTTTCAGAGTTTTAGATTTGACCTCTTGTATGGAGAAACCTTTTTCTGGCAAGGATGTTTGTAGCTGAGATTTCAGACAATACGGACAATACGCTTCAGTACTGGAAGCAATGGAAGTATCTTTTTTTTTGGGGGGGGGGGAGGGTCTCGTGTGGCTTGAAACTTGGTTGAAATGCGGCAATGTTTAGGAAATGTGCATGTTGGTTATATGAGGTTTTGCAATTATGGTCTTATAGGCTCTTTGCAAGTTAAGGATAAGATAATGGTCTTGGTTATAAAAAAATAAAATATACGTCAAGCTTCTCAAAACTGGAGCATACACATGCATTTAGAAGTTGTGCTCACAGACTTTGCGGTATCTAGAGAAATGTACAGTCTATACTTGCACAATATTTTTCTTTCATTTTCCTTTATTGAATTTACAATTCACATAAAAGTAAACTATTAAGCAACTATTCCCACCTTATTGTAGATTTTCAAAAGTTGTATACGCTTTTAGAAATTTACATATGTTCTTACTGGCTAATTAGAGTGCATCACATGTAATTTTTCAGTAGATGTCACATTTTTTAAAGAATGGTGGGGTGGATGACTCTAAGAGGCAGGAGATCATGCAGGGCACACATCAGCATTTCAGGGATACCAAGGTCATGTCGGACATCGGCATGATGTCTTTATCCTACTATATACACTCCATTTAGTCGGAACAAAGATGGACCAGAGAAATGGTCAGGCAAGCTGGCGGGGTCAAGCATGGGAAGGCAGACAAAGAACGATTATGGTTGATATTCCCGTCAGATGCTTGGGGCATGGGGGGCATGGTAAAATTCCTCCCTTTTTTTGAAAATTGTAGGAGAAAAGGAACAAGGGCTCTCTTATATATATGCCAACACTTGGTCCTCTCTTTTCTGGTTTCGGAAAGTGTCGATGCTCCAGCTTGTGTTAGCAGAGAGTTTTGTCGGATGGGAAAGCGACTCTGTTTGAAATGAACTTGTAAGTTGTGGCATTTCAGTGCAATTTTCTTATTTTGTTTTATTTTTTAATTGTAGCCAGCTGGATGTAATCTCGCAATTCCCTTTTTATAATGTTGAAATAAAGTCGTATTTCAAATTAATAGTTTGTGTATCACTGACTCATTTTATTGCATGATCTTTGTTGCATATCACTAAGCTTAATCTCCATTAAACAATATTCTTGGGAACTAATAAATGGCCATATGGTATCTTCTTATAGGTTGCAAGGTATTTTCTTCTATTTGATGTGCATGATGCAAAGAGAACAACTAAAGGTAAATAATGGATTTCTTTTTTTACGCTTGAGAGGAATGCATTAGGAAGTAAAGCCTTGTGGTTTGAGTAACAATCATGGGAAGAACCCGAGCACGATTTCCATCTTTAGTTTATCATGGCCACTGCTACCAACCAGGTTCTAGCAGATGTTGCCACCAGATGTCTAACCATTCATTATCCATGTTTATGTGAGGTTTTTAGTACTTGACCATATTGTGGTCTCCTCCCTCAATACTTAACCAAGAGCAGCGTTTAAGGGGAGATGACGCATGATGCGTGTAGCCGGAGATACCTTGAGCATTTATTGTTGTTGTAATTTGACTGCGTATTGCTTTTATAAATGTTTCTGTCCCATGGCAACGCACGGGATGATATGCAACGAAGTGTGGCAAGCGGAGCAGCATCCACTGCCACTGGGTCATGATATCAAATATATGCATGACATAACATACCAGATATGTACCCTGTCTGAGATGGTATAATTTACCTTTAAGAAATACTTTTTTGAAAGGAAGATTTTATTGCTTCTAGCCTCTGCACTGTCATGATCATTCTGAGAGCATGGTAAATTGTCATGAATAACTGGTATAGCTTCCTCTCCTTTTGGAAAATGTGAATATTGTATCTACATCCTACTCTCTTCATGAGTAATGCCACTACAATGATTATCAGGTACACCCATGAGTCACCAAACCAAAGTTGGTGTCTTCATTTGTATTTCTCCGATTTCAGATATATAGTAGCGAGTCTTTTTTCTTATCTTTATGATTTACTGAGTGGTTAATTTATTGTATTAGATGCAGATATTTATACGACATTTGATTCAATGACTACAAACCGAAGAATCTGGACTGATTTGTTGATTCTTCACTGTCAATGAATATCATATGTCATCCTTGCATTCAATTGGTAAATTTTGTTGTCGGGTTTTTTTGGAAGATCAATATTCATAAGAAGCATATAGTGTGGCATTTCCTTTTGTCAATATTCAATTTAAACTAATTAGGCCAACAATTCATGTTAATTTCTATTCATACGCGGTGTTGTGTATATGGGCTCCAAGAAAGAAGGATGTGTGTGCACCTGCTTCAAAGCTGAGTATCCATGAGTGTTACGGTGTAACTCCGGCTTCCAAATTATAACGAGGATCATGCAACTGTAGGTGAAATGCAATGACTTACAATACTATCTTATGTACTAACTTGGCAAGCGGTTTCTACACATCTTATTTACGTTATTCATCCTATTTGGAGGTGAATAATTGTCTTTCAGAATTGTGTACATTAACTATTGTCATTCCTGGCTAGCAACTTTCAATTCACATAGAAAAAATATTTTATGACACTACATGATCCAGGGAAACGGTTGGGACAAAATGGAAATGGGTGCGGACAACGGGTTTTAGTAGCACATGTCTTGCGGTTGATATGCAACATGGGCAGCTGCACTATGCTAGGACCTAGGAGTGACTCCATTTAGCATGGCATCTTTTGATTATTTTTCCTAAATACGCAAAGCTTGTGTATCATTCGTCGATATAATAAATAGGATGAGTAAAAGAAGGGGCCGGTACAACACATGACACGAACGCACGCGAGATGTTGTTCATTCTTTGCTTGTTTCAGACCATAGTCTTCATAGTTGCTCAAGATAGTTACCATTGAAGTTTGACAATGGCATCTTCTCATTTTTTCTAGATGATACTTGATTTTTCTAATAGTTCTTCACTTAAATTTGTTGATACAAAAAAAATTCTAATCTGAATAATACTTTGTTTATGTGTGTATGGAGAATTGGCATGTACCTTTTAAATGGTCCATTATCCCACTAGGGGCATATAATTTCTGACTAGATTATACTGTAATACTAATATAATTAAAAAAATCAAAATGGTTGTGTATTTGACCCGAATTTCATTGTTCGAAGCCAGCCTCGAGAGTTTGCTCACATACTGAAATTTATTTACAAGACATTATAATTGTTTGGGCACTATGCATTGGGGAAGTGTACATTTCGATAAGAGATTACATAACTGATGCAAAGATGTGTGATATTTGTTTCAAAAGGAATGTTTATTTATGAAGAGTGATGTTTCAAATTATTTGCATGAGTAAAAAATAGGTATTATGCACTTCGTGTGGAAGTTCAAGAAATTTATGTTATAGCTGGCTAGAATTTGTTAGGTTTCATATAAGATGTGTTAAAAAGACGTGCGTTGCGCGTACACCTTACTAGTAAGTATAAGCGCAAATGTTAGAGCATATATCTCCATATGTGGTTTTGGTAATTGATGACAATTCCTATGGACTAATGGTTGCCTTAAGTTACATTTATAGGATTTGTCCATAGGCACTTCTTGAAGTCCATGTGTTGGGTTCAAGGAGTTTATATGATGACCAAGATGGTATTCAAGGTATTATCCAAAAAATGGTCATAGAGACACATGGTTGATCAAGATCTCAGACAAAGAGTAAATCAAGATGATCAACACACAAAGCGTACAAGATGTACCGAGAGGGATCAAGTGATCCCATGGTATGGTAAGCATTGTCCATTACGTATTTGTGTACTAACCCATGGTCTTCGTGAGAGTTCTATGTGGGGGTTAGGTGTGTTTCCATGGGCTTGCATCAAAGGGAAGATCTCATACAACCCATGAAGTATGATGTCGATGACCAAGATGGTATTCAAGGTATTATCCAAAGAATGGTCATAGAGACACATGGTTGATCAAGATCTCAGACAAAGAGCAAATCAAGATGATCAACACACAAAGCGTACAAGATGTACCGAGAGGGATCAAGTGATCCCATGGTATGGTAAGCATTGTCCATTACGTATTTGTGTACTAACCCATGGTCTTCGTGAGAGCTCTATGTGGGGGTTAGGTGTGTTTCCATGGGCTTGCGTCAAAGGGAAGATCTCATACAACCCATGAAGTATGACGTCAAGTTGTGATAGTCATCAAGATTGCGATGTGCAAGTTCAAGTGGATCAACACGAAGATATCATGCTTGAAGCTTGCCGTCCATTCTGGTGGCAATGGACTTGTGAAGATATGCTGAAGAGTGGCTCACCCATAGTGAGTATGGGGGAGCAATCAACTAGTCTTCATCAAGCCAACACAATCAAGAAAGGTGGTCCATCTTGAGGAAGCCAAGATCATCATCATCTAGCTCAAGAGGACGAGGTGCAAGGTATAGGTTTGCCCTTGATAGGTTTTCTGTTTAGGATAGATTGATGTACCATCAAGGGGGCTCTCAAGTGAGTAGCTTGATCGTATCATTCGTTGAGAGCTCAAACCATTTGCATCCTTGCATCATACTTCTTGGTTCTTGTTTGGTGTTTTTCTTTGTGAGTTTTAGAGCTTATGGTCATCTTCGTGACAAGCTCGAGTTCATCGAAAACGGAGTCCATATGCATCTACTATGATGTTTTCGATGTTGGAGTTGTTGCCGGTTCTTCATTCATAGAGGACTCACATCTCTATATCTTTGACATATTCATAACCGCATGGTCTTAAGATTTCCAGACGCTGTTTGGATAGCTCTTGTTGTCCTGAATCCAACAAGCTTGGGTTTGCTCGATTCGGAGCTCGTATGCGAAAGTTATGGCTGTTTCAGTGGCGAGCGGTAGTACCGCTGGACCTAGCGGTAGTACCGCTAGAGTTGGCGGTAGTACCGCTGGCCCTAGCGGTAGTACCGCTGGCTGGCGGTAGTACCGCCCCTGGTCAGCGGTAGTACCGCTCCAGGAGCTTAGTACCGCCTGCCTAGCGGTTGTTCGTGGACGAACCTTTTTGCGAAGACTTTCTTGGCGGTGGTAGTGCCTTTGCACTACCAGGGGCCCAGCGGTAGTACCGCTGGCACTCCAGCGGTACTACCTCGGGCAGAGAGTGGGGGTAACGGTCTGATTCCTTCCCCCACTATATAAAGGGGGTCTTCTTCCCCCTTGGCCTTATCCATCTGTTGAGCTCTTGTTCTACCTCCATTGTTGACATTCTTAGAGCTTGCTTACTCTCAATCCCTCCAATGATTCTTGCTTGTTCTTGAGGGAAAAGAGAGAGGAGATCTAGATCCACATCTCCACCAATCACTTTCTCCTCTATGTGAGGGGAACCCCTTGGATCTTGATCTTGGAGTTCTTTGTGAGCTCCTTGTTCTTCCTCTCATATTTCTCCATAGCTTTCGTTGTTGTGGAGGGATTTGAGTGTGAGGGATTTGACCACTTCGTGTGTTCTTGCCATTGCATTAGTTGCATCGGTTCGAGTTCTCCACGGTGATACGTGGAAGTGAGAAGTTGAGAAGCTTACTACCTTTGGTACTTAGTATCCTTGATATTGTTCTTCGTGGATGCTTTGGCGTCCTAGAAGCTTGGTGGTGTCTTGGAGCTCAATCATTGTGGTGTGAAGCTCCGGGAAGCATCGGAGTCTCCAATTAGGTTGTGGAGATTGCCCCGAGCAATTTGTACGGGTACCGATAACCGCCCCCAAGGGTTGCCACGTGTACGGGCTCGGTGACCGCCCCCAAGGGTTGCCATTTGTACGGGTTCGGTGACCGCCCTCAAGGGTCCCTTAGTGGAATCACGGCATCTTGCATTGTGCGAGGGCGTGAGGAGATTACGGTGGCCTTAGTGGCATCTTGGGGAGCATTGTGCCTCCACACCGCTCTAACGGAGATTAGCATCCGCAAGGGTGTGAACTTCGGGATACATCATCGTCTCCCCGTGCCTCGGTTATCTCTTACCCGAACCCTTTACTTATGCACTTTACTTTGTGATAGACATATTGTTTATTGTAATATATCTTGCTATCACTTAGTTGTTTATCTTGCTTAGCATAAGTTGTTGGTGCACATAGGTGAGCCTAGTTGTTTGTAGGTTTTGTGCTTGACATATTAAACGTTAGTTTTATTCCGCATTTGTTCAAGCCTAAACCTTAACTATTTTAAAGCGCCTATTCACCCCCCCCCTAGGCGACATCCACGTCCTTTTCAGCAAATTATTAAGTTTTCAAAGTATACGATCCTCAAAGATTGTTTTAACCCCCATCCATCTTTATTATATTAACAAGGCATGGCTCCATCTTCACCACATAAATATAAATGCCAATCACCACGGTGTCCAAGTCACACTATTGGATCGTACATTTTCAATATGCATCAACTTTTTATTCTTTGCGCAATACATGAGCGTGAACCATTGGACATAGCATAAATGTGGAATAGAATATGGTGGTAGGTTTAAAAGGGGTAAAAGTGGAGAAGCTGGTTATCACATCAACTAGGCGTAATAACGATCTATGGAGATGCTTGTCAATAGATATCGATGCGAGGAATAGGGATTTCCATGCAAATGATGCACAAGAGCTATAAGTGTATGAAAGCTCCACTAACACTAAGTGGGGTGTGCATCCAACTTGCTTTCTCATGAAGACCTCGGGCATTTGAGGAAGCCCGTCATTGGAATATACAAGCCAAGTTTATGAAAACGTGACTCCCATTATCATATGAATGATGTAACATGCGACTCTCTATATGAAGAACAAGGTGCCACTTTGGGGCACAAGTGTGGTAAAGAATAGTAGCAAAGTCCCTTCTCTCTTGTTCTCTCATTCTTTTTTTATTATGGTGGTCTCATTTGGCCTCCCCCATTTTTATTTCTTCATGAGGACAATGCTCTAATATTGATGATCATCACACTTTTATTTACTTACAACTCAATGCGAAAACTGATAGGACGTTATGACTCTGAATGAATGCCTCTGGCAGTGCACCAGGACGTGCAAAGATCTAGCATGACATGTATAAAAAATATGATGAACGGTGGCTTTGCTGCAAATACTATGTCACCTCTATATGATCATGCAAAGCATTATGATGATGAGCGAACTAGTCATGTGAAGTGATGATGGCATTTGCATGGCAATATATCTCGAAATGACTATGAAAATGCCATGATAGGTACGTATGGTGGATGTTTTGAGGAGGATATAAAAAGGTTCATGTGCAAGAGAGCTTGTCATGTCATGGGGTTTGGATGCACCGGCGAAAATTGCACCGATCCTCAAGGTGAGAATGGGCGATGCACGATACCGAAGAGGCTAGCAAATATGAGGAGGTGAAAGTCCGTATGTGGTGTCACATTAGTCATGAAGAACTCATATAATTATTGCAAAGTTTTATCACAAATCAAAGTACTACACGCATGCCCCGAGGGAGAGGTTTGGTAGCAAATAGCCATCGCGTGACTCCGACTCAAAACAACATAAGGATTTCAACGAGGAATAAAAATGCTCACACATCATCACCCCATGCCTTTTACATTTTTTAGATGAACAAGAAGTTTAACATCTATTAATATAGACACCTATGTGAATTAATAATAATTCTCTCACACCTTTTTCATATCACGACATCAATATCAATAACCCATAATTTCTCTATATGTGCTACATGGTGGTTTTAATTATCACTCATTGAATATTCATTATTTTTTTATCTAGTCTAATGATCCATGCAAATTACCGTAAATATTTGTCCAGCTCTCAAACAAATATAAGTGAATAACAAGAGAATAATATTTCTATAAAATCTACACGCCATCATGCTCAAAAAGATATAAGTGAAGTACTAGAGCAACTACTAAGCTCAAAAGATATAAATGAAGCGCATAGAGTATTCTAACAAATTGTGATGATGTTGTATCTCTCTCAAATAGGTGTGTACATTAAACAATGATTGTGGTAAACTAAAAGTAAAAGCAAACAAAAACAAACGACGCTCCAAGCAAAACTGATATCATATGATGAATAAAAATATAGTTCCAAGTAACATAGTGATGGATTGGGACAAAAAGAGCGGATGCCTTCCGGGGCATCCCAAGCTTAGACGCTTGAGTGTCCCTAGAATATTACCTTGGGGTCCCTTGGACATATCTAAGCTGAGGCTTTTTGCTGCTCCTCAATCCTTTGTCCTTCGAGACAATACCAAAAACTTGAAAACTTCAAACACATAAAATTTAACAAAACTTCCCGAGATCCGTTAGTATAAGCAACATATCAAATACTTTCATGTTCTGTTACAAATTGATTATTATTTTATTCAGCTTACAAATCCATAGCATCGTCAAAAGAAGCAAACTACATATGCAAAAATAAAATCTGACTAAAACAGATCAATCTGTAGTAATATGTAATGAACCTATACTTTTGTAACTCCAAACATTATGAAAAATTAGGATGACCTGAGGAATTTCTATAGCAATACTTTGTAAATATTCAGCTTATAAAGATGTTCCAGTAAAATTAGAGAAATTTTTCACTGGATGTCAAAATTTGTATTTTTGCAATGTATCAATTCTACTCATCGTGCAGATTATCCCAAAGGCTTTTATTGGCACAAACACTAATTAAAACATAAAAACACAATCAGTAAATAGGAAATAATCATGTTATCACAAACTAACAGAAAAACTAAAAGCAAAAATAAAGATAATTATAGGGTTGCCTCCCAACGAGCGCTATTGTTTTACGCCCCTAGCTAGGCATATTGCATAGTTTCAAGTGTAGTCATCTTTGTAAGAATGACCATCATGCTATAATCATATTCCCTTCTTTCAACTACAAGCTTTCTGATAGGTGAGCAAAAATAATTGAAGGGGCTAAATATCACAACATTAGGATCCTAAAGGTCTACTTCGGGAGGAACATGAGGCTCTTCCTTAGGTTTCTCATAAGTGATAGTTAGTTCTTCATTGCATAAATTTCTATGGAGGTATTTCCTTAATTTTGTTTGAAGATCATGATCCAATCCAAGTTTTGGTATAGAAAATTGATCATTGTGTTTAGAAATCTTATGAACTAAGACATTAAGCGGTACCTTCTTTCTAAGGTTCTCATCATAAGCAACATAGTCCATGGATCTTAGTTTTCTTATTTATTCCAACTCATAAAGAATTCCCTCTATGGGTGGGCACTCCCCGCTAACCCTATAATGAGAAAATATATCCCTAGCTTCTTGTATGATATTACTAAATTCTTGATGAAGTAATATAGTAGCTAGACGTTTAGTGAAAGCTTCATAGATATTAGAGAATTCTAGGAACAACCATTGTATAAAAGTATGCATGCGCACAAATTGTCTCTCTGATTGTACTATAAGCAAAGATATCTCATCCTCGTAACTTTTAGTTCTAGCAACAATAGAACCTCCTATCAAAAGGCAATGATCCCACACAAGTGGAAAAAAAATCTTGGATCACCACTTCCTATGCAGAGTGTCTTTGTTTGCATAATAGGTTCCACCTTAGGAGGGTCATCACTCACAAAATTTTAAAGTTTTTCATTAGCAACTTCATAAAAATATCTTTTGGCATTCTCATCGCAAGGTGAAGTTGGCAAATCAAGGGTTTCCGCACTAGAGGCGGAAACATTACTAATTTCCAACTCAGACATGGTAGCAACTTTTCAAGCAAACTAGAGATCGAAGATGCAATCTAGTGATAAGTTAAGCAAGAAAAGATAAATATTTTGTATTTTTATTTTTTATGAGAAAATCTAAATATACCAGCAAATAAAAATAGGAACAAGTGAATGAAATTTTGTGTGGAGTTACTTGGTAGTTGGTGATGATATTCCCTAGCAACGGCGCTAAAATTCTTCCTAATACTTGTGATCTGCGTTGGGCTTTCCGTGAAGAGGAACGGGTTATCGCAACACAATATGGGTAAGTATTTCCCTCAGTTATGAAAACAAGGTTTATAGAATCAATAGGAATATAAACCACAACCGTCTTCAGCGGCTCCACACAAAAGAACAAACAACTTGCACCCAATGCGGGCAAGAGGGTCGTCAATCCTCTTATCTTGTTATTTGCAAGCAAGTTAGGTGTGTAGATAATTGTAGATAACAAGATAAAATAAAAACAAGTAAATGGCAGCTAGATAATGAAGGTTTTATCAATTTGTTGTCAATAGACTGAGGGGCCATAGCTTTCCCTATTGGCATCTCTCATGAAAAATAGCATACGGTGGGTAAACAAACTATTATTGGGGAATTGACAGAAAAGCGGATAATTACGCGATATTCACGGCAATGATCATGTGTATATAGGCATCCCGCCCATAAACAAATAGGCTTACTCCTGCGTGCACCTATTACTATTACTCCACTCATCGACCGTTATCCAGCATGCATCTAGAGTATTAAGTAAAATAGAGTAATGCATGGAGAACAATGACATGTTGTAGACAAAGTAAACTCAAGAAATATGAATAAACCCCATTGTTTTATCCTTAGTAGCAGCAACACAAAGACGCATATTGGCCCCTTCCATCACTTGGATATAGAAATTCTCCAAGTCAAACCTACCAAAACGCACCTCTCTCACAGAAGAAATATCGATCTAGTTGGCCAAACTATGTCAATAGACCAGAGAGAATTACGAAGCTATCATAGTCATGCACATAAGAATCATATAAGTATTGAGAGGAGAATCAAATATTTATCATGACTAAACTGAACATAAACCCACATTTCATCGGATCCCAACAAACGCAGCTCACAAAATAATTACATCGTATGGATCAAAGCAAAGATCCGATGATCATTGTATTGAAGATTAAAGAGAGAGAAGTTGCCATCTAGGTACTGGCCATGAACTCGTAGGTTTGTGGTGAACTACTCAAACATCATCCTGATGGCAGCAAGGTTAATGAAGAGGCCCTCTATGATCGATTCCCCTCCGGCAGGGTGCCGGAACGGAGCTCCAGATGGACTCCCATCGGAACAGAGACACGGCGGCGTAAAAAGTGTTTCGGGACTCCCTCTGGTGTTTTTAGGGTATATGAGAATTTATAAGCCAAAGAACGGAGTCGGGAGGGCCACGAGGGAGGCACAAGCTATCAGTGCGCCCCCGGGTCGTGCCCTGATGGCTTGTGGGCCCCTCGTGAGGCCTCCAACCTTCTTTCAATGCTTGTTGGTCTTCTTTTTCCCCAGAAAAATCACCAAAAAGTTTCAGGGCAATTGGACTTTGTTTGGTATGGAAAACCTGAAAAGTGAAAAACACGCAAAAAAAAGCAACTAACACTGGGCACTAGGTCAATAGGTTAGTGCTCAAAAATAATATAAATTGGTAAATAAACACCCCAAAAGTATTCTAGAATGATAATATATTAACATGGAATAGTAAAAAATTATAGCTACATTGGAGACGTATAACGACATTGGGTAGAGCTACTACCGCCCGGGGGCGGTAGTAGCACCACCCTAGAGAGGTACTACCACTTACGGCATAAGCGGTACTACCTCTCCGTGTCGTGGTACTACCTCTTGGTATCCTCTAGTCCAGAACAAAGGCAAGTTTGGAATAGCTCCATTGAAGCGGGAAAGGAACATGGGTGCAAAAGAAAGTGTACGTGTTGATTCCACCCAAACCTTTCCGATGTGAGCCCCCTCTTAACAGTATGGTTCTCCTACGACTCAATTCCACTGAAAATGAAACGCAAGAAAATAACCGTCTTCACAATAATCCATTGGGGGGTCATAATTGTCTTGTGCCATATGAAGAACTAGACGATGCCCCGCGCGTTGCTGCGGAAATTTACGATAGGTTTTCAAAGTATCATTGATGATGAGTTGATGTATATAGTTCTCGCCCCTCGTTGGTTACCCCAAGTGGAAGGTGGAGATGTAGTCAGCAGAAAAGTTCCCTTACACGGAGACTGTAAGGTTTATCGAACCAGGAGGACTCCTAGGCTCAACAAGTAGGTGTCTGCTATCCTGGTCAGCAGAAGACGTGGACCTGCACACACAACAAATAACTTTGCTCCCAACGAGTACAGAGAGGTTGTCAATCTCTCCGGCCTTGTAGTTTGCAAAGGATCAAAACACAAGCGGGAAGGTAACAGTGATTGCAACAAAAAAGTAAATGAAAGCGAAAAATGATGGAGGTGTAAACAATGATGGTGATATCGACCGGAGTCACATGACGTTCACTAGTGATGGTAAACAACTATGCTAGGGTAAGCAAATCACAGTTGGGCAATTGACATAATTATGATCGCACCGCAATGCTAATTATGCTCCTTGATAGTTAGAGGTTCAATAGTAATGGGCACTACGCCAAGACAAGTAGACCGTTTATTCATCAACATCTACTTACTAATCATCCACCTTGAGATAACTATCCAGAAAATCTCTCCAGTATTAAGTTACGAGCCCCACACAAAGTGTAAACACAAAGCAACGGACAACTGCATTAACGAACTATGTGTAAGGTAAACAATCCTTGCAACCGTGGTCACAACCGCCGTTGTTTTCTCACTAGTGGCAACAAGCACATCCCCTGGTCTCATGTTTCTGTCACTCAAGCTAGACATCGAGGGGCCCGAACCCACAATCATGCATAACGCTCCCTCTTGGAGTTACGATCTACTACTTGGCCAAAGCAATAAAAAGCAACGGAGAACATGCATGAATCACTAAGGAACATAATATAAAAGGGTAATCAAATATATAACTCATAACAATCTGAACATAAACTCATAACCCATCGGATCCCAACAAATTGAGCATAGCAATAGCAAGAGAATTACATAGATGCCTTAATCATGTAGGGCAACTCACAAGGAATAACCATTGAAGCACAAGATTGGAGAGAAGACATCACATAGCTACTGGTCATGAACTCATGGTCCAAGGAGAACTACTCACGACACATCCGGGAAGCATCGATGACGGTGGAGAAGCTCTTGGAGGTTAATCCTCCCTCCGACAGGGTGTCGGGAAGAGGTATCCTCACGCTCTCGATCTCGGAAGCGCTACGGTGGCGAAACGATGGAGAAATTCGCGATTCTAGAAAGTCTGTGAGGGTTTCCTCTCGGGACTCTAAATATAGGCCAAAGGAGGGCACCGGAGGAGGTGGGACCCACCCAGGCGACCTCCTGGCGCGGCCTAGGGCCTGGCCGCGCCAGCAGGCCACCTGTGAGGCCCGTGGCCCCCCTCTGGCCCCCCTTCAGTGATCCGGAAGCTTGTGTTTCACTAACTTTTTATATATTTTTTCTGGATTTTTTCGGGCTTCGAAAAATTGGGTAAAAGCCCCTGCAAAATTGACATCAGCAGACAGAAACTCGCACTGGGTGCACTGAGTTAGTACGTTAGTCCAAATATGTGTAAAATGATAGAAAAGTGTAGCAAAACATATAACAATGTCACCCAAAAGATCATGGAACAAGCATAAATTATAGATACGTTTGGGACGTATCAATCATCGACATCTCAAAGAAGAAAATAATTTAATAAATAATTGATAGATTTCTTGTACATCCAACAATTAAAATTGTTGTTGCTACAAATATGTAACGTAGGATAAAGCTTGTATTTTGTAGCATGAACATGATAGCATGTACCATATTCTTACTCGATATATTCGATCTTGTTTATAGGTGTACCTTCTTCAGTTACTACAACCTGAATATATGGTATCCCATTCTTTTCATACTCGACAATGTACCCCATAGATGATAATGGATGGTGACCAGATAGTTGGTTAGCGATGTTTTGAATCTTGGACTCATATTTGAAAGTTATAAACACTGGGTCTTTTGTGCCCTTCATATTTGCAATTGCATTTGTGTATTTCTTCTGAGCTTCTCTTATTGAAATCCTTGAGAAGATAAGACTATGTTATCACTTTTTAGTCAGGGTAAGAAGTGGAATAAAGATATATAGCAAACTAATTTCAGTAGGAGTACATGTTGCTTGGGTTGTCCATTTGTACTGGGTGCGACTCGTTGTTGAAAAGATAAGGGGTAAGCTGAAAATGCAACTGGATGATGTTATATAGATGTGTGTGTTGCAGTATTAAGTTGTTTTGCTGATTACCAAGTGAGGATAAATAAAATGCACTCCTGCTGCTTACCAAACGAAGCAAAATAAAATGTAGTCTTACTTTGGTGCTAGCTCCTACAAACTAAACATATGATGTACATCCATGATTTTCTATACGATCGAGATGAACAGTTTAAAAAATATACAAAAATGTGATGCTGCTAGAATAATTAAGAAAGATGCTCAAACTAATGGTAGTACTAAAAATACATAATCTCCTTTGCTGCTTCAAGTATTTTCTAATGCCAGAATAATCAAGAAAGATGATGTTCAAACAAATTGTAGTCCTAAAATACATAATCTCCTTTGCTGTTTCAAGACTGTGTTTTCAATAGACCAAGCTAATGACAAAATAGTAAGTATGATAAGTTTTAATAGACCTGAAAAACAAAATTAAGGGTCTAATTCCACTGAATAATTATTTTCTTTTCCCATGCTAGCTAACTTGGCATTAGGCACCTAAGACATGTTTCTGCTTTAGTATTAATTGTTACCCTCCTAAAGGTGAATGTATACGTCTTGCAAAAGGTAAAAAAGTTCTATAAGCCAAGAGATTTGAGCCTAGTTCCACCCCCCGCTAAATCTATGGTTGTGTCTCTTTTGCCTGCTTTACACATCTTTCATTTTGTATCAATCCACTTATCTAACATTTTCAGTAAACTATATACCATGTGAGTGATTCACATTGTTAGAGACAAAGCTTGAATCAACGACACATGCACACTTGTAAAGTGTGTATTATTTCCAAGACGTATATACATTCTTTCAGGCTAGTACAACTTTCACATGTCTATTTCTTGTATATACTTATATCTGATGATATGTCAGTATGAATACCAATTTTTCTTTGTCTCTCAAATTATGGTTGCAGTTCCTAATGTTCGCCCGACATGAAAACAAAACTGCTAGTCTACTGTCTGAATGAACCGCATCTTTAATATGTTCTCAGGTGTGTAACTTGGCTCAACAAACAGATTAGTGATCTCTATATATATAGCACTCGAATTGCATGTGAGACAAATATTATATAGCAAAACTTTATATACATTAATATAGCAGGAAACCAATGGCAACTTGTCATAGAAACATACTGGGAAAATCAACTGACTGACACTATATGGTGGTATATCAAAACATGGAAACATAAGTAAAATTTGTTATGTTTCAGTAGAACAGCTAGATCACTTTTTCCATGGCCAAGACATGAATATTTAAGAGAAAAAAATTGTTATGTTTCGGCACAGTAGCCAGGTCGAATCAAACTTTGCATCAGCCGAGACATGAAATTTCAAGATAAGAATAGCACAACCAAAGCAAGAAAATTACATGAATGGGTTTAGGATTTGGAATCAGACCTGTAGCCTGCAGGGGCGGAATCAACGGAAGCCTTGAGGAGAAGACTATGATGAGAACCCGGGGAGGCAAGTGACGGTAAGGGATCAACTCGAGTGCTTAAAAGGGAGAGCCAGTGGGTCGGTTGCCCTTCATGAGGAGGGAGCAATAAATCCATCGGTTTCTTCTTTTCACATGAATCCATCCGTTTGCATTGACTGGGTGATGTGAGTCCGTTTCATATGCGCCATAAAAGTGGGAGTGGGAAGATGAACAAATTTGATGGAGTTAATGCCGTGTTGGACGCGGCGGTGTAAGGTTACGTGCGGCGGGCTGGCCGGGAGGAGTGTCCATCATGGCGATTGGGGAGCATCAGCCATGGCGGCGAATTCCTTACAGCGTGTTTGGTTGGGGGGAGTTGGAGGTAGGGAATGGGAGTTTAAGATTAATGAGACTAAAAATCTGTTGATTGGTTCACAGACTTGGGATTTAATCAGGGAAGGGGAAGGGAAATTACTAGGGTAACTCCCATCGATCTCTACCCTGGGGAGCCCTGGTAATTCAGCCAAGGAATAGGAGTTGACGTCTAAAAACATATTGTTACTGATTTTGTGGCCCACCTTCAGAAGCAAAAGGAAAAAAACTACAAACAAACTAGCTAAATGCATGTGGCAGCATAATTTATTTTTTTGTTCATGAGAATTATTCCCACAAATAATTCCCAGCCAATACCAAACGCTGGATTGGGACTAAATAGTCCACTACCCAAGTAAATCCCTCGACCAACTCCCTCTCACAAATTCCCAGTCCCTTTCCCATAAACTACCAAACACGTTGTTAGAGGTAGCGGTTGGATCACACATCTCTGAATAGGGTCGTGGCACGATATTTTTTTCGAGTGTGGGAACGATGGACTTTACCTATGGGCTTCGAATGGGCCTTGTAATGTCCAAATTTTTTTCCTGATGGGGGGATCTGTGCAACACAACCAAAACGAATCAAGTCAGAGGGATATGCAGCAAGCGAGCAGGACAACGCAAAAGAACGAATCAGTATTTTTCACTTAGCGGTGGCAACTCACGGTAATTTTGCCAACTTTTCATCTGACGGATGCGGACTGCTGTGCTAGACTACATCAATGGTTATAACAATTCACGTGACGTGGCTTCATGAGGAGGTAAGAAAATCAGCTAGTGGGGTGCCCCTATTAAGATATACTCCCTCCCTTCCTAAATATAAGTCTTTTAAGAGGTTCCACTAAGGGACTACGTACCGATGTATATAGATGTATTTTAGAATATAGATTCATTCATTTTGCTCCGTATGTAACCTCCTAATGAAATCTCTAAAAAGACTTATATTTAGAAACGGAGGGAGTAGAAGATTCTCTGAAAGGTTTAATGCACATGATTAGTCTTCAAAAGCATTGCCATCAATCATCAAAACCAGCAAGGAAGAATACGCCCTTACAATAAGGTCCAACTTAGCACATTTGCTTATGTGGCAATGATTTAATAAAGAAATACATGAATTGAGTAACATAGCTAGTTACTCACACTATGAGTAACTGTTAGACTTAACCATGTTGTTTATATTTTTGTCATGATTTTATTTCCGAGTTTGCATGTAGGGCAAGCTGCGACATGTGCACACCTAGAGATGTGGTCACGTGTACACATTGCAAAGCTTGTTAGTCGTGTTAGGAGGAGGCAGATTGGTGTTGTGCATGTATGGCACCAAGTATGCATGTGAGTCTGCATCCAAGAGTCCGTTAGTTGCAAGCCTAGATAGTAGGAGGAGCGAATCACACATACATGCATGGATAGAGTTAGTTGGCAGATTGGCTTCGAGGAGATCCTAGCAACTGACGTGATCTCCAGGAAGTGAGGAGATGGCCGAGTTGTGTGGCTAAATCATGGGATTGCTAGTGGCCATTTGTATCGACTAGTGGAGCTAGTCGTGGTGTGTGGCTGGCTTGTGTGCGTGCACTACTAATAGGCTATGTAACAAGTTCGTTTGGGTTGTTGAGAATACAAGAGAAAAGTGGCACAAGTGTGTGTGGTGCCAAGCCTTTGTGTGTGTTCTTCTACCTTTATGTGTGTGAGTCTTCTTCTTCCTCGGGCAGCCCCAACATTTGGTATACAGAGCTTCGTTGCGATCCACTACGTTGGCCATGTCCATCGTCCCGTACGGCGCCGGCGGGAGCATGGTGTCGCTCCCCGTGCTGATGCCCACCGGTGATAACTACACCGTGTGGGCGATCAAGGTGGAGGCGAACCTCGACGCGCAAGGACTGTGGGAAGCGATGGTTCCGACGGAGGACTCGGCGGCGGCGGTCATCGCCAAGAAGGACAAGCCGGCGAGGGCATACCTCCTCGGAGCGCTCTCCGAAGACATCCTGTTGCAGGTGTCGTCGAAGAAGACGACGGCGGAGCTGTGGGTGAGCCTCAATATGAGGTCCATCGACGCGGATCGGGTGAGGGTAGCGCGGCTCTCCACTCTATGCAGCGAGTTCGATCGCCTGCGCATGGAGGACGTCGTCGAGCTGGACGCGTACGCCGGGAGGATCAGCGGCATGGTGGCAAAGTACACTGCTCTCGGAGCGACGCTCGATGACGCGGCAATGGTGAAGAAACTGCTCGACTCCGTGCCAGACCGGCTGTACGCAGCGGTGGCCGGAATTGAGCAGTTCTGCGACGTCGACAAGATGACGTTCGAGGAGGCGCTCGGGCGGCTGAAGGTGTTCGAGGAGCGGGACGAGGCGGCACACTCAGGATAGCGGCGGATGAGGCGGCAACCAGCTCATGCTCACGGCAGCGCAGTGGGAGGCGCGGAAAGGTGAGCGCGGTGGCGCCGGCAAGAGGAGGAGCAACTTCGACATCCGCAAGGTGCGTGCTAGAACTGTCAAGACTACGGGCATTACGCGAAAGATTGTACCGTGCCAAGGAAGGAGCAGGCCCAACTCGCCGCCGTGGACGCCGATGACGAGCCAGCGCTGCTTTGAAGGTCGATGTGGAGGTGTTCGAATAAAGACAACAAGGTTAAGGGGGTGATTGTTAGACTTAACCATGTTGTTTATATTTTTTTCATGATTTTATTTCCGAGTTTGCATGTAGGGCAAGTTGCGGCATGTGCACACCTAGAGATGTGGTCACGTGTACACATTGCAAAGCTTGTTAGTCGTGTTAGGAGGTGGCAGCTTGGTGTTGTGCATGTATGGCACCAAGTATGCGTGTCAGTCTGCATCCAAGAGTCCATTAGTTGCAGGCCTAGATAGTAGGAGGAGCGAATCACACGTACATGCATGGATAGAGTTAGTTGGAAGATTGGCTTAGAGGAGATCCTAGCAACTGACGTGATCTCCAGGAAGTGAGGAGATGGCCGAGTCGTGTGGCTAAATCATGGGATTGCTAGTGGCCATTTGTACCGACTAGTGGAGCTAGTCGTGGTGTGTGGCTGGCTTGTGTGCGTGCACTACTAATAGGCTGTGTAACAAGTTCATTTGGGTTGTTGAGAATACAAGAGGAAAGTGGCACAGGTGTGTGCGGTGCCAAGCCTCTGTGTGTGTTCTTCTACCTTTATGTGTGTGAGTCTTCTTCTTCCTCGGGCAGCCCCAATAGTAACATTATAGATATCAGGACGAAATGAATCTATAAGCTAATTAACGAAGTGTTACATGACACCACATATTACTTTTCATTATGAAGGTAGTAACATAGACATGTTACTAGTTGAAGCCACTCCCCATTATGAGTAGTTTGAGGGGGCAGCACGTTCGGCTGCCCCGAGCCCCTAGGATCGAGGGTCCCCCTCCCACGTAATTACGTGAAGGTAGCTTCGCATAGGAAAATAAGTAGCCCAAATAAGGGATGACAAGTAGCAATGCACACATGTAAATCACTTCAATCAGCGTACAGTCAGGATGGAAAAACAGCACAGGTATGCAAGTAAGTCACGCGGGGCTATTATTATTACGAGCCACTCAGCAAAATAAATAAATATCGTGGGACATCAATTCATCCCTAAGGCTGGTCATAGTGGGGAGTATCATATAGTAGTATCATGCATATGATACTATTGTATGATATTATCATCATAGTGCATAGTATCATAGATGTCCTAATTTATTGACATGCATGACACATAGTAGCATAGCATTTAACATGTTACGGTATCTACCTATGTTACTATAACCCTTTCTCTCTTCTTTAATTGTCTGTCAAATGAGCATGCTTGCTATTCCCAAGTACATGATACTACCTTAGTTACTACCTCCGTCACGGTTTAGAAGGCACAGTTAAATTTACGTGTATTTCCATAATAGACAAGGTTTAAGGCGTTTTGCATTTACTCCTACCAGCTAAGTAGTACTTCGTTGTACTATTCCTATATGCATGCGTAGTGTGAATGCTATTTTTTATCCTATCTTACAGCCAATCAATAACCATCTAGGTTCCACAGAATTTCTAAGCACGCCTTCTAAACCGTGACGGAGGGAGTACTCCCACTATGGGCAGCATAATTTCCAATTCTCTGGTCCTGGTTTCAAACTCCAAATCCCAAGTCACACAGGGCATACTCGTCTCCCGGTGTTGAACGAAGTGACAATGCAGAACATACATCACTTAGCACCTGGAAACTGACACTGTCGAAGTGGGGCTACACGTAAATCGCCGAACGCATGCCACTAGAAAACGCCATGACATCATCGCCGAGCGTCCCACCACAGCCGCTCCATGCAAGTTTTGGATGATATTGCTATGTGTTTTGTACACTTTCATACCTTTTTCAACATATTTGGACTAACCTACTAACTCAGTGCACCCAGTGCGAGTTTCGGTCTGCTGATGTTTGTGAATTGCACGTTTATACCCATATTTATAGTGCCCGAAAAATTCCATATAAAATATATAAAAAATCAGCGTTTCAGAAGACTCCAGACGCCCGGAGGAGAGCAAGAGGGGGGGGGGCACCCCACCCAAGCGGCCACTTGGCGCGGCCTAGGGGGAGGCCGCACCACCAGGCCACCTGGGCGAATGGGACCTCCCCTAGTGCCCCCTTTGGCCCTATTTTTAACCCTGTGGAAGAAACCTTGATTCCAGAACCCTTTTATCCAGAAGCAATTCCGATCTCCGCCGCCATCGCCAACAAGTTTCGGGGAACCAGAATTCCTGTGTCGGCACCCTACCGGGATGGGGAAGTGCCCCCGGATTCATCTCCATCGACGTTGCTTCCGCCCTCCATGAAGCGAGAGTAGTTCCTCCTCGGGGCTGAGGTCTTCTACAGTAGCTATGTGGTTAATTCTCTCTCCCATGATGTGATCTTGATTGTGATCATAGACTATGTTAATCTAGGGTGATCCCATGATGTTTCCTCTTCTTCTATGTATTGGATTGATGTACTCACTTGATCTTTTCTAGTATAATCCGTGAGACCATGGTGACAGCGGTCTATTGGACATGGATTAGAAGAATATTTTCATGAGTGATTTCCTCTTTTGTGAATTGATTGAAGATTGAGAGTCTCTTGGTGCTTGTCTTTGACTATCCTTGAGATATGTTGTGGTGATTGTGGTACTCTCGCGGTGACATTGGGAAATCCATAGATGAGAACTACGAACTCTGAGGTGTGCTTTTGTATCCCTACATAATTCTTGTCCTCTCTTGATCACAAAGGAATGACCTCCGAGTACGTCTCCATTGCATGTTTTAGTGGAAATATCATGTGATTAGACTATGTTAATGTTGTTGGGAGTTGCCACTAGTGAAAGTATGAAGCCTAGGCCTTGTTTCTCACCATTGTTACACGGTTTGTGCTACTTTTGTCACTTGCTACCTTGCTGTATTTTTTATTACATATTTATATTACCTTGATTTTCCGCACCTATCACCCATATTTTACCATCTCTCCGCTAAACTAGTGCACCTATACAATTTACCATTGTATTAGGTGTGTTGGGGACACAAGAGACTTTTTTTCTTAATTGCAGGGTTGCCTGGGAGAGACCATATTCAACCTCTACTTCCCTGAGTTCGATAAACATGAGGTCATCCACTTGAGGGAAATTGCTGGTGTCCTACAAACCTCTTCGCTTGGAGGCCCAACATAGTCTACAAGAATAGAAGTGTGCGTAGACATCAAGCTATTTCTGGCGCCGTTGTTGGGGAGGTGAGTGCTTGAAAGTATATCTTTAGATCTTGCAATTAAATATTTCCGTTTCTTGTTTTTATTTTCACTAGTTAGGCTTATGGAAAACTGCCCTCTTAGTTCGCTGATTGGGGAAGGCCGCTTTACCACAACCGTGGTAGAGAAGTCTCCTCCACCTACTGAATTTATGCCGGTGATAATTGCACTCTTATTTTCACCTACAAGTGATAAGTAGTGATAGATACATCACTATATAAATATGAGTTTAAAATAAAAAGAAAGTAAATAATGGCATCAAGGTATTTAGAGTTTTTGTAATTATATTTGTGAGGAGACCCGGGTGCCATAGTTTTCCCTAGAGGCTTCTCTTTCAAAGAAAGCATACGATGGGCATACAAATTACTATTAGGAAATTGATAGGAAAGCGCATAGTTTTGCAACATTTACTCCGGGAAATGATCATGTATATAGGCATCACGTCCATAAACAAGTAGACCAACTCCTTCCAGCATCTACTACTATTACTCCATCCATCGACCGTTATCTAGCATGCATCTAGAGTATTAATTAAAAACAGAGTAATGCTTGGATGATGATGACATGATGTAGACGAAGTTAATCCAATTAATATGAGTGAACCCCATTGTTTTACTATTAATGACAGCAATACAATACATGGCATGTCCCTTTCTGTCCCCGAGATTGAGCACCGCAAGATTAAACCCACTACAATGCACCTCTCTCACTGAAGATAAATCAATTTAGTAGGCCAAACCAAATAGATAGATCAAAGATAATTATGAAGCTATAACAATCACGCATATAAGAATTCAAAGAAGACTCAAATATTTATTCATTAATAATCTGAATATAAACCCATAATTCATCAGATCCCAACAAACACACCGCAAAAAGTGATTACATAAGATAGATGACCGCGGGAATCACGGTGATCTTGGCAATGAAGAACATAGAGAGAGAGATAGCCATCTAGATACTAAGTATGGACCTATAGATCTTTGGTGAACTACTCACATATCACCATGGGAGCAACAAGGTTGATGTAGAGTCCTCCGTGATCGAACCCCCCTCCGACAGGGCACCGGAACAGGGCTCCAGATGGGCACAAGGCAAAATAGAGACTTAAGGCTGCGGAAAGTGTTTCGGGAGGCTCTCTAGGGGTTTTGGAACATATTTGAATATATAGGAAAGAGAATAGGGCCAATAGAGATGGGAGGTGGCCCCAACCCATCAGGGCATGGCCACCCCCAAGGCGCGCCATGTTGGCTTGACAACACCTATGTGCCCTCCGATCTTCCTCTGAAGCTTCCAGGTCTTATTTTTGTCTAGAAAAAATCATCAAAAAGTTTTGGGGTATTTGGATTATGTTTGGTACAGTATTCCTGAAAGGCCAAAAACATGCAGAAAACAGCAACCGACACCTGGCACTGGGTTAATAGGTTAGTGCTAAAAATAATATGAAAACAAGTAAATTCTTAAAAAGTAACCTAGAATAATAATACAACAACATGGAACAATGAAAAATCATAGATACATTGGAGACGTATCAGCATCCCCAAGCTTAATTCCTGCTCGTATTCGAGTAGGTAAATGATAAGAACATAATTTTTGATGTGACATGGTACCCACCATGTAATATCCATAAACACAAGTAACACAATCATTAGCTTACAAAATATATGATCCTTTAAGAATTTTTACCCCCCCCATTCATTTACCATATTAGCATGTGATGGCGAGAGAATGTATATACTTCTCGCCCCCTCGTTGGTTACCCCAAGTGCAAGGTTGAGATGTAGTCAGCAGCAAGTTTCCCTTAAACGGAGACTGTAAGGTTTATCGAACCAGGAGGACTCCGAGGTTCAACAAGTAGGTGTCCGGTGCTCTGGCGCTAGCAGAAGGCGTGGACCTACACACACAACAAATAACTTTGCTCCCAACGAGTACAGAGAGGTTGTCAATCTCTCCGGCCTTGTAGTTTGCAAAGGATCAAAACACAAGCGGGAATAGTAATGGTGATTGCAACGGAAAAGTAAATAAAAACAGTAAATGATGGATGTGTAACCAGTGGTGGTAATATGGACCGGAGTCCCATGATGTTCACTAGTGATGTCTCTCTCCCAAAAGACAATAAACAACTATGCGAGGTAAACAAATTACAGCTAGGCAATTTACATAATTATAAACGCACGGCAATGCTAATCATGCTCCTTGATTGTTAGAGGCTCAAAAGTAATGGGCAGTACGCCAAGACAAGTAGACCATTTATTCATCAGCATCTACTTACTAATCATCCACCTTGAGATATCTATCCAGAACATCTCGCTGGTATTAAGTTGCGAGTCCCACCCAAAGTGTAAACTCAAAGCAACGGATAACTGCATTAACGAACTTTGCGTAAGGTAAACAATCCTTGCAACCGTGGTCACAAGCACCGTTGTTTTCTCCCTGGTGGCAACAACACATCCCCTAGTCTCATGTTTCTGTCACTCAAGCTAGACATCAGGGGGCATGAACCCACAATCATGCATAACGCTCCCTCTTGGAGTTACAATCTACTACTCGGCCAAAGCAATAAATAGCAACGGAGAACATGCATGAATCACTAAAGAACATAATATAAAAGGAGAACCAAATATATAACTCATAACAATCTAAACATAATCTCATAATACATCGGATCCCAATAAATTCAACATAGCAATAGCAAGATGATTACATATGTGCCTTGATCATGTAGGGAGCTCACAAGGACTAACCATTGAAGCACAAGATTGGAGAGAAGACATTACATAGCTACTGGTCATGGACTCATGGTCCAAGGAGGACTACTCACGACACATCCGGGAAGCGTCCATGGTGGTGGAGAAGCTCCCGGAGATCAATCCTCCATCCGACAGGGTGCCGGAAAGACGTCTCCTGACGCTCCCGATCTCTAAAGCGCCACTGCAGCGGAACAGTGGAGGAATTCGCGATTCTGGATAAGGTACGAGGATTTTCCATTGGAAGGGTAAATATAGGCCAAAGGAGGGCGTCAGAGGAGGTGGGGCCCACTCAGATGGCCTGTGGGCACGGGGAGGGGCCAGGCTGCGCACGGTGGCCGCCTGGGCAGCCCCTGGCTCCCCTCTGGCCCATCTTCGATGTTCTGGATGCTCCCGTCACACTGATTTTTATATATTTTTCTCGCGATTTTTGGGACTTTGGAAAATTGGGTAAAAGTGCGAGCAAAAAAGACATCAGCAAACCAAAACTACCATTGGGTGCACTGAGTTAGTAACCAAATACGTGTAAAATGATATAAAAGTGTTGCAAAACATATAACAATGTCACCCAAAAGATCATGGAACAAGCAGCAATTATAGATATGTTAGGGACGTATCAACATCCGCAAGCTTAATTCTTGCTCGTCCTCGAGTAGGTAATTGATAACAGAAATAATTTTTGTGGTCACATGCTAACACACATATAAGAACTACACAGTAAAGCAAGCAAGATATGCAATTCAAGTCAAGACAATAATGTCACGCCCAAGATGTGACCCTATCCTCAATTTGGCACGAGGGCCTCATCAGGGATAGAAGCGCATCTCGTCGGTTCGCAAGAATGGATATCGTTACAAGTACATGTACTGAAAAGAAGAGATATATAGAGTTGGCTTACACTCGCCACAAGCTACATCAGAGTCACATCAGCACAATACGTAATCATCATGAAGAAGAGCAGGGTCCGACTACGGACGAAAAACAAACGAGAAAAGAAGAACGACGTCCATCCTTGCTATCCCAGGCTGCTAGCCTGGAACCCATCCTAGATCGATGAAGAAGAAGAAGAAGAAGCAACTCCAAATGAACAATCAACGCGCTCGCGTCAAGTACCCTTTACCTGTACCTGCAACTGGTGTTGTAGTAATATGTGAGCCACAGGGGACTCAACAATCTCATTTCCAAAGGTATCAAGACTAGCAAAGCTTATTAGGTGAGGAAGGTTAAGTGGTGAGGTTGCAGCAAGCGGCTAAGCATTTAGTTGGTGGCTAACTTACGAGTACAAGAAGAAAGAGAGGGATGATCTACGCATAACGGGCGTGAACTACTGATGATCAAATGAATGATCCTGAACACATACCTATGTCAGGCATAACCCCACCGTGTCCTCGGTCGGAGAAGGACTCACGAAAGAGACAGCCACGGTTACACACACAGTTGGCATATTTTAATTAAGTTAACTTCAGGTTATCTAGAACCAGTGTTAAACAAAGTTTCCACGTTGCCACATAACCGCAGGCACGGCTTTCTGAAAGATTTAACCCTGCATGGGTGCTCCAACTAATCCATCACAAATTACCACAAGCCGCATGGAAATCCTCGATCACGAAACTCGCGATCTCGTCGGACTCCTTAGTGGAAAACCTCAACTCTGAGATTACCCAAAGCATCACCGGAATCCCGATGCACAAGATATCTCGTCAAAGGTAAAACTAATCCAGCAAGGCCGCCCGACGTGTCGACGATCCCGATAGGAGATGCGTATCTCGTTCTCAGGACACGACGGATAAGCGAAGCGTACGTTGGCCTGATAGACATCTCCCGAGTTGCCCCGGGTTGGCCCCGCACGGTGCTCTGTTTTGGACCAGGACTGGCCCTCCCTGTATTATGTAGAATTACTCCTCGGGTAGCGCTAACTCCCTATGCATTTCAGTATTAACAGAATTATTATGTTGGGAAAATGTAGTACCAATGTTGGGCCTTGCCAGACCAGCTTTAATCTAAAACAAATTATCAAGGGGGTCCCCATGACAACCCCGATCGTGTTAGGAGCACTCAATTATGGAACATAACACCGGCAACCGAAACTAAGGGGGCAAAGGTGGAACAAAACACCAGGCTAGAAAGACCAAGCCTACCACCTTTTACCAAGTACATAGGTGCATTAATTGAGATAGCATTTAATAGGGTGATAAAACAAGGAACCCATGTCATCACATGGAAGCAACTGTACCTGCAACTAGCAACGCAAATACATGGTAAAGCAAGCGGTAACATAGCCAATCAGTGGTTTGCTAGGTTGTGAACATGTTGCAGGTTTTCATGGCAATGTCGGGAGGCTGATATTTTAACAGGTGGTAGGCAACAAGACATAATCGATAGAAGCGATAAAACTAGCATAGCAATGATAGTAATGGTATCTGGGGAAATGGTCATCTTGCCTGAGATCCCGCTTGGAAGAAGAATGACCGCGTGAAGCAGACGAACCGATGTAGCCGAACGGGTCCTCACATTCGACACGCTTGCGAAACTCTATCGAGACAGAGGAAACCAGAAACAAGCATCAACACACGATATTCACCACGGCATAAGCACGACAAGATGCAATCCACATATGATGCATGATTAGCTGAATACATGCAAGTCACGGCATGTCAATTCATAACAACCAAATACTACACATTAAGTGAAGTTCAATATGCAACGAGTTGCATATTGACGAAACTCCACGTTTAATTATTTAGTTCTATCCCAATTAGATACACGACAATATTAAATGTGGTTAAACATAGCAAGAGGTGAAGGATAATTACTCTACTTATCTAGGCATTTTAAATGAGGTCGGAAATGACATATAGCACCTCCGAAACGACCTCACATGTTAATTTACAATTCTGTCCAGATCTGAACTAACACGTTTAAATGTTTGTTAAACATCAAAACAAATAGGTTCACGTGATTCTACGCGTCGTTACAAGCAATTTACACATAGAGAACATCTCCAACGGAGCTACGGTTCAAAAGATACGAGCATCGCAAGATATGATGGCATGAATGCAATATGTGTGCAACGACAGTCACAAGCATTTCAAAACACACAACCAGCAAGAAAATATGAAACTACACGAGATTCTAAGCAAGTTTCATGTAGGACGCGATCAAAACGGAGCTACGGTTCAACATCTACGAGCCAAACGAGATATCACCACAATCTGTCCAAAACAGCCACATAGCATTTTCTACACCCCACAACTACGAGCTACACAGCTCCAATATACTCAACCAAGGCATGAGACGAAAGAGGGCAAGAAGCACTACAACATACAGCTAACAACACCTAGCATGGAAGCATGGATCACTAGGAAAAGAAGTCACAAAATGGCTTCTCACACACAATTTCAGACTTAGTGAAAATAACAGTTTATGAAACTGCAGTTTTTGATCTGAAGGCATATTGACAGCACCAAAACCATAAGCTATATGACTCTAAATGGCATGAAAATTTATAGCATGCTAGAGAATCCTAAAGTCTACAACTAACTCCATTGCACCAACCTCAAAAGAGCTACAGAACACCAGATAAACTGAGGCAAAGACATCAACAAAATATAACAGATTCAGACTTAGAAATATTTCAGCATCTCGAAAACAACACTATTTCCTAGCAAGTAAAGAACAAGCAAACCACACCTAAACATGGATTTCTATTGCAACCAACATTACCACGGGCTAGACTAAATATCCAAGAGCAACTCTCTAGTTGACAACTTAATCATATCACGCATGGAATAAATCCCACAAAATAGACAAAAGGGCAGCCCGGCAAAATATCATGCGAACTAACTTGCTCAAAAGCTAAACTAAATACACAGTTAAATCCTATGGATTTTTCTACCCCGAAAACATATAAAACATGTGGGGTTGCAAAATGAAAACAACGCCACACGTATATGCGGAAATATGGCCTAAACGCGAAATAAAAACTAGCGACTAACCCCTACATGCAAAAATACAAATGACTACTCTAAAATACATGGCAAAAGGATTCCTGAAACATGAACATTTTATCTACGGGGTTCGAGCAACCCAGACCGCACAAAAAATAAATACGGGCAACTATCCTATTGAGACAGCACGCAAAACTAGGCATTTGGCGGTTCAAACTACTTCAAACATTTACGCAAGTTGCCAATTTGTAATCTACGCGAAATTCTACACAAGATACATATGCTACTCGCTTCAATCCGATATACGGTTTAAAAGTTACGGCGTTTTTAATATCTAGGAAAACCCTGAAAGGAATTAAATCCTAAAACCTAAACAAATTACTAACAGGCCAAATCTGTTCTAAATGAACTAATAGGGCAAGCGAGTGATATTTTATTGCGCTTAGGGCAATGGATGGGGCAAACTGGAGGCTCACCTTGGGCCAGCGGAAGCTGGGCCGAGTCGGTGATGGGCTCGGCCTGGGCAAGGTAGAGGCGGCCGGTCGGCGAGTGGGCCTGGGTCGAAGGCAGCGGAGCTGGCCGACGTCGGGGCCTTGGCCTGGCGCGGAACCTGGGCCGCGGGAGGTGCTGGCCACGGCCCACATCGGCGTGGTCAACGGGGCCTGATCTGGCTCTTGCTCCAGATCAAGAGCGGGCAGAGCTCTCACGAGCGGGGAACCGGCGGCGACAGATCTTCGGGGCTTCAGCGAGCGAGGCCGGATCCGGCGAGTCGCGGCGGGGAAGACAACGCGAGAGACGGGGACTCGACCAACGGTGGGGTTCACGTGGGCGACGAACGACTGGGGCGACGGCTCGCCGGGGCAGGTAGTCCGTGCGGCGGCCGGAGGCTCGCCGACGATGAGCGGTCATGGCGGCAGCCGTAATGTGCTGGCGGCGGGGCAGCTGAGGCGCGGGGCACCAGTGGCTTGCAGGAGGCGGCGATCGACGGGGCCAGGAGGTGCTGTAGCCTCGGGAGGAGCACCTCGGTCGGGGCGGTGCAGGGCGCCGGCGCCGGCTCGGTTCGGGCCCCGGCAGGCTCCACATGGGCCTGGGCGGGCCCGCGGCGGCTGGAGGCTGAGTGGAGGAGAGACAAAGGTGGGAGGCTAGGGTTAGGGGCGCGGATCTCGAGGGGAGTTAGGTTTGCTGTTAAAAATGCGTGGGAGGTCTATTTATAGACAAATGGGGGCTAGGTTAGCGAAATTTCGTCCCGGATCCAATTGCACGGTCGGAATCGAACAATTCCGAACGCGGGACGGGGTAAGTGGCCGTGTAGAGTAGTTATCCGAAGACGAGAGGGAAAACGGGCGACCCGGCAACGAGATTTAAAATATCAAAAGATGTCCGACGATAGATCGAATATGATGGCGATACGGTCGACTGTTCGGGTACCAGACGGACTGCGATTGCGACGAAATTTGGCAGGCGGACTACCTATAATATATTAAGACCGCACGCCACGTTCCAACCCAATCGGAGAAAGTTTTATACATACTTTTGAAAACAAGAATTAAACGTTGCCGTGGGCGCGTGCGTGTGTGGTCGGGCTCAGAACGGACAACGACGAGAACCGGCAACTAACAACGGATGCAAGTTTTGAAAACCGGCGGCAACGGGATGCCGATGCAATGTGGATGATGCGCATGATGAGATGATGATGCGACAAATAAAAAATAACCACACGACGAAAACGGAATAGAAGGGGAATCTTCTGGAACGTCGGTCTCGGTTGTCACAACTCTCCTACACTACAAGAGGATCTCGACCCAAGATCCAATAATGAAAGGGGGAGAGGATGAGAAAGCAAGAGGCAAAACTTAATCGCTTCTTTGTCAAGTGAGTGAAACCAACGATCCTTGAAGGTTGCAAAGAGATAGGAATGATATGAGAAACAAGCAAGAATACACGGAAAATTTCGGCAGCACTTCGGTCGGAAAATGGAACAAAAAATTCGATAAGATGGGAGAATTAGACAAGATTCATAACAAACAACTAAATAGAACAAGGGAACACCATGATCTTGATAGTACAACATGATTGACCCAAAAGAGCAACATCACAATGCCTCCGGAATAGGAGAATAAAACTAGATCATTGGGATCAAAGAAAGAACAAGAGAATGACAACTACTATTACAAGAATCTTGAAGAACACCTGAGAATGGTTTGAAACCTTGATGAACCACCATGAAGGACCTCCATATACAAATGAATGATGCAAAGATATGAAGGTAGAAAAGAATAAGATTATGACCTTGCCAAGATTTAGATGTAGCCTCACAAAGTGATACTTAATAGAACTTGGAACTTCGGAAAAGAAAGATAAGCACTTGAGAAAAGAATTGATATCATGAGCCACTCCAGAAGAAGAATTCAGATTACTATGAACAAGAATAAGAATTATGTTATGCTTATCCTTCATCAAGTTTAATTGATGACAAGCAGCGGATTTAGCGTAGCACTTATTCTTCTAGAATGATTGAGGAGAGATATGAGCACAAACTAGAAGAAATGTTGCAAGAAACACCGGTGAGAATTGAAATGAACGAGGCAACCATGAATGAATGGAGATACATGAGAATGAAGAGATCATGAGCCACCTGAGAGAAAACTAGAACAAGGCACCAGAATAATTGAGAGAGGAACGAAAAGACAACAATTGAGAAGAATTGAGGATGAAAGCTGAAAGCTGAGAACGAAGAATCTTCTGAAATGATGGCCTTCGGAGTATCGAGAACGAAAACAATTCAGAAAAGCACCGGATAGCAAGAAAGGGATTACTCATGAATGACAACAATTCAAGATGATGGCACACAGCTGAAATGATGAATCTCCAAGAGAATGGACCAAGATTTGAGAGAAACACTCCTTCAGACTTCCAAGCTGAGAATGATGACGAGAAACAACACCAAGAATACTGAGACACTCCGGAATAAACAAGAATGAAAGGTTGAGCCAAAGACGAGAAACAATTCAAATTGATCTTGAAGAAGGAATATGACTGACGGAAATCATTCTTACGTCATAATTAGAGATCTCCGGAAAAGATTACAAGAGCTATATAAGATCCTGGGAAGAACCTGTGGGTTATGGGCCCACTCAAAATAAACCACCGTTGAAAAGGTTGCTCAGAAAGAGAGATATTGCACCATTATAAAGAAAACTTGATGCGGTGGAAAACCTCGAAATAACTGAAGGATTGAAAACCAGAACTTCTAAAATATCTTTAACACTCCGGATAGAAAGAGAGAGGAATTAATAAACAAGATAGGTTGATAAGAATTTCCAACATCAGAAATAATTTAAAGGATGAAAATGATATGATGACACAGACAACTAAATTGAATTCACCAAAAAAGATTACAAGATTGAATAAATATGAACATGAAGCTCCTGAGAATCTTCACAATGAATCACCGGCTAAGAGAGAAAAGAACAGATAGCAGAAGCAACAATTAAAAGACACTTGGATGAAAATTGAATCACTAAAGAAAAAGGGTGGGAGGGCGGGAAAAACAAAGACGACTTGGGACAGATGAGATGAACTCCGGAAAGAAATGAGAGAATGATCTTGCAAAATTGGAGAGGGTAGAATTACTTGAAGAGAAACACACCGGTTTAAAAGAATTGACAAGATGACTCCGGTTGAAAAAGAATTGATATGACAATTTGAATGAGCAAAAGAATTTGCATTCTCACATAAAAATATGAGAACGCCTCTGGAAGGAGGTGAATTCACCACTTGACATCGAAGCAACTTGAATTACCATATTCCAACAAAATAAAGGGTGAGGCTTGCAAATTAGCCAGAACAAACTCATGAGGGAGATCTCGTCCGATATTTTCGTGGACATGATCGCACGGGCTCGATCCTTACAGTAGCCATCATGTACAAGGCAGTGCACATGACATACGAAGCGTCCCCGAGTCGTAGCAAGCTACAAGGACTCTTTAAGACACAACGAGAACCGCTGTAAGACGACCATGAACAAACGAATCCACTAGATGTCGAAGCCCAACCTAACATCATGCATTTGTTGGAAGATTATCCTATAAGTAACTACTTGAATTCCCACCTAAGAATTCCCAAAATTTCTGGTCATGCAATCTGGTACACGGATACAAGGAGTAATATGTCACACAACTCCTATACTAACCCGTCCAATGTATCACATCCGTCAACACATAACCAGAATCTCGGACCTTCATCTACTATAGACCCTTGTGATCACAACGATACAAAGTATGGTAGTACTCCCGAACAATCTGCACCAGTACTGGGGACATCGGGGTTATCTCGCCACTACTAGTATTGAAGCAATTACGAACATCCTTCGTCCTGAGATACTAAGAAATCTGAATGATAACGTTGTGCTCGAGAATCCCCTAGAGCTCAACTCCCCGGAAGAAATCAAGTGAGACAGGAGGCACCAAGACGGAACTCCGTCACATCGGCATCATATAGATTCCAAAAATATCCGTGTGATCCTATTTTTCTGAGTGAGAAGAGGAGTAGAATTAAATTATTACATCAATATTCCTCACCAGAGCATAGAAGAGGAGTAAAAAGAATCCTACTCTCCGATATATAACTAGACTCAAAGCAATTTTTTCACTAGACTCGACTCGGCCAAGTTCGATCAATCAAGGGGGCTCCAAGGTCGGTACTGCTGTGATACCAACTTGTCACGCCCAAGATGCGACCCTATACTCAATTTGGCACGAGGGCCTCGTCAGGGATAGAAGCGCATCTTGTCGGTTCACAAGAATGGATATCGTTACAAGTACATGTACTGAAAAGAAGAGATATATAGAGTTGGCTTACACTTGCCACAAGCTACATCAGAGTCACATCAGTACAATACATAATCATCATGAAGAAGAGCAGGGTCCGACTACGGACGAAAAACAAACGAGAAAAGAAGAACGACGTCCATCATTGCTATCCCAGGCTGCCAGCCTGGAACCCATCCTAGATCGAAGAAGAAGAAGAAGAAGCAACTCCAAATGAACAATCAACGCGCTCGCGTCAAGTACCCTTTACCTGTACCTGCAACTAGTGTTGTAGTAATCTGTGAGCCACGGGGGACTCAACAATCTCACTTCCAAATGTATCAAGACTAGCAAAGCTTATTAGGTGAGGTAGGTTAAGTGGTGAGGTTGCAGCAAGCGGCTAAGCATTTATTTGGTGGCTAACTTACGAGTACAAGAATGAAGAGAGGGATGATCTACGCATAACGGGCGTGAACTACTGATGATCAAATGAATGATCCTGAACACCTACCTACGTCAGGCATAATCCCACAGTGTCCTCGATCGGAGAAGGGACTCACGAAAGAGACAACCACGGTTACGCACACAGTTGGTATATTTTAATTAAGTTAACTTCAGGTTATCTAGAACCAGTGTTAAACAAAGTTTCCACGTTGCCACATAACCGCGGGCACGACTTTCTGAAAGATTTAACCCTGCAGGGGTGCTCCAACTAATCCATCACAAATTACCACAAGCCGCATAGAAATCCTCGATCACGAAACTCGCGATCTCGTCGGACTCCTTAGTGGAAAACCTCAACTCTGAGATTACCCAAAGCATCACCGGAATCCCGATGCACAATATATCTCATCAAAGGTAAAACTAATCCAGCAAGGCCGCCCGACGTGTCGACGATCCCGATAGGAGCCGCGTATCTCGTTCTCAGGACACGACGAATAAGCAAAGCGTACGGTGGCCTGATAGACATCTCCCGAGTTGCCCCGGGTTGGCCCCGCACGGTGCTCTGTTTTGGACCAGCACCATCAGCACTGGCCCTCCTTGTATTATGTAGAATTACTCCTCGGGTAGCGCTAACTCCCTATGCATTTCAGCATTAACAGAATTGTTATGTTGGGCAAATGTAGTACCAATGTTGGGCCTTGCCAAACCAGCTTTAATCTAAAACGAATTATCAAGGGGGTCCCCATAACAACCCCGATCGTGTTAGGAGCGCTCAATTATGGAACATAACACTGGTAGCCGAAAATAAGGGGGCAAAGGTGGAACAAAACACCAGGCTAGAAAGGCCAAGCCTTCCACCTTTTACCAAGTATATAGGTGCATTAATTGAGATATCATTTAATAGGGTGATAAAAGAAGGAACCCATGTTATCACAAGGAAGAAACTGCACCTGCAACTAGTGACTCCGTGTGACAACAATCCGTCCCTTGCACCGGCACCAGAAGAATGCTGCTAGCACTCCTCGGTAATGAAACTATAAGAATGTTGTTGACGGCCCACCAGCACATGGGATCGCGGCAATTTTCGAGGGTAGAGTATTCGACCCAAATTTGTTGATACGCCAGGAAGGAGGTGAGAGAATACTCTCGAGTATTAGCAGCTGAATATGTCGGATTCAACCACACGTGAAAGATTAGTATCTGCAAGCAAAGTATCAACAACAAAGTAGTATGATAACAATAGTGTCAGAAACGATCTGTTGACGACAGACTATTCCTAACGATTGTATCAATGGCGCAAGAAGTTGCCTCGTTGACGGAAATTGTCTGTTCCCGTCAACGACCAGCGAATCAAAATTGTAGCAGGTAGTAGCAGCAGTGTAACGAGTAACAACAGTGGCAAGGAACAACAATAGTGACAGCGGTAGCAAGTAGCAACAGTAGCAAGTAACAACAGTAGCAAGTATCTATAACAGCAACAGAGCGAAACAAGTAACATCAGCAGTGGGACAAACTCGTAGGCAATGGGTCGGTGATTCGTTTGGATGATATTCATCATGCAACAGCTATAACACGGAGAGATATGTGGCTAGCTCCTGTTCGTCAATGTGATGTAGGCATGCATTCCGTGTGTCGTCATACGTGCTTAGGGAAAAGAACTTGCATGACATCTATTGTCCATCCCTCCCGTGGCAGCGGGGTCCAAAAGGATACTATGGGATATTAAGGTTCTCCTTTTAATAAAGAACCAGAACAGCGCATTAGCACTTGGTGAACACATGAACTCCTCAAACTATGATCATCTCCGGGAGTGGTTCCGGTTATTGTCACTCCGGGGTTGCCGGGTCATAACACATAGTAGGTAACCACAACTTGCAAGATCGGATCTACAACACACATATATTGGTGACAACATAATAATTTCAGATCTGAAATCATGGCACTCGGGCCCTAGTGACAAGCATTAAGCATGGCAAAGTAGTAGCAACATCAATCTCAGAACATAGTGGATACTAGGGATCAATCCCCGTCAAAACTAACTCGATTACATGATAGATCTCATCCTACTCATCACCGTTCAGCGAGCCTATGAATAGATTACTCATGAACGATGAAGAGCTTCATGGAATTGGAGAGGGAAGAAGGTTGATGATGACGATGGCGACGATTTCCCCTCTCCGGAGCCCAAAACGGACTCCAGATCTGTCATCCAGATGAAGAAGAGGATGTGGCGGCGCCTCCGTATCACAAACGCGACGAAATCTTCTCTCCTGATTTTTTTCTGGGCGAATGTGAATTTATAGAGCTGAGATTGGGGGCGGCAGAGCCACGTGGGCCCCACAAGCTTGGTTGCCGCGGCGAGGGGGGTGGCCGCGGCAACAGGGCTTGTGGCCCACTGGCCCACCCCCTCTGGTGGATTTTGGCGCAGGTATTTTTCATATTTTCCATAAAAATTCTCCGTAAATTTTCAGGACATTCCGAGAACTTTCATTTCTGCACAAAAACAACACCATGGCAATTCTGCTGAAAACAGCATGAGTCCGGGTTAGTTCCATTCAAATCATGCAAATTAGAGTCCAAAACAAGGGCAAAAGTGTTTGGAAAAGTAGATACGACGGAGACGTATCAAACTCCCCCAAGCTTAAAACCTTGCTTGTCCTCAAGCAACTCAGTTGACAAACTGAGAGAGAAAGAAAAACTTTGACAAACTCTGTTTGATCTTGTTGTTGCAACTATGTCTAACTCATAACCATAATTTCAGCAAGATCACAAGTTAACCACATAAGCAAGTGACACTAAAGTCTCACAGTAAACTAATATCAATGGCATAATCAGCTAGCGAGCAAATAATAATGAGTTTCAAATACCAACAATTCAATCAAAACAAGCATGAGGCAATATGAATAGGTGGTATCTCGCTAGCTCTTTTTGAGACCGCAAAACATAAATGCAGAGCACTTTCAAAGATCAAGGGTTGACTAAACATTGTAATTCATAGTAACAAAGATCCAGTCATTGTCATACTCAATATCAATCAAAAGCAAAGCATAAAAATGACAGAGGTGCTCTCTAATTGGTGCTTATAAGAAGAGGATGACTCAACAGGAAAATAAATAGTCAGGCCCTTCGCAGAGGGAAGCATTGATTTGCAGAGGTGCCAGAGCTCAAGCTTTGAAAACATAGATAATAATTTTGTGTGGCATGCTTTCATTGTCAACGCAATGACCAAGAGTTCTCAATATCTTCCACGCTACTCATGCTATAGGCGGTTCGCAAACAGAAAAGTAAAGCTTTAACTCCCCCACCACCAATCAATCACACTCCACGGCTAGCCGAATCCTCGGGTACCGTCCATACTAACATCAATCCACGGGGAGTCTTGTTTTACAGTTATGTTTTCGATTTAAGCGTGGAACTGGGCATTCCAATTACCGGCCCCTTTCTCGTGAATGACAGTGAATAAACACATGTCGAGGATAACACGCCTAGCATGGAAGATACCAATAGCCCCCTGTCACCACATGAGCGGTTCGGGCATGCAAAACAGATTATTTCTTGAAGGTTTAGAGAATGGCACATGCAAATTTACTTGGAACGGCAGGTAAATACCGCAAATAGGTAGGTATGTTGGAATCTCCTGGGAAAACTTTTGGGTTTATGGAAGTGGATGCACAAGCAGTATTCTGCTTAGTACAAGTGAAGGCTAGCAAAAGACTGGGAAGCGACCAACTAGAGAGCGACAACAGTCATCAAGATGCAATGAGTTTGACTAACATGGAATGCAAGCATGAACAGGATATAAATCACCATGAACACGAACATCATAGAGGCTATGTTGATTTTGTTTCAACTACATGCATGAACATGCGCCAAGTCAAGCCACTTGAAACATTCAAAGGAGAATACCATCCTATCATACTACATCATAGTCATCTCAAAATCTATGTTGGCATTCAAGACAAACCATTATAAGCTCCTAGCTAAATAAGCATGGCATCAGAAACTATGATCTCTAAGTTGTCATTGCAAACATGGTTCTCTCACAACAAAGCTGAATCTGGGACAACAAGCTAGTCGTATTTACAAAAACAAAATGGATAGAGTTCATACCAGCTTTTCCAGTCTTAGTCACTTCATCATATATCATCATTTTTGCCTTTCACTTGCACGATCGAATGATGTGAACAATAATAAGAGTGCTCGTGCAATGGACTAAGTTGAATCTGCAGGCAAACACAAAGGAGAAGACAAGTAATATGGCTCTTTGAAAGCTAAACAAGTATGGTGCAAGAGCTACTAAACATTGTATCCAATATCTTCTACCTTGACCCAGAGAAAAAGGAAACTATTTACACAGGAAAGCTCCCAACAAGCAAAAGAAGAAAGGAAAATCTTTTTGGGTTTTCTCAAAAGGACACAAACACAAGAAAACAAGAAAACAAAAATAAACTAGCATGGATAATACAGTGGCAAAGTGTGAACACCGACGAACAAAGTAAAAGCATAAGCGTGATGTAAAGTCAGTGAGAACACGTACTCCCCAAGCTTAGGCTTTTGGCCTAGCTTGGTCTACTCCCAAGGTGGGAAATAACCAGCTCTGGGATACTCTGGAGCAGACTGTGGATGCCACTGTTGTGTGAGCTCCTCTGGCTCCCACTGATAAACTCGCGTTTGGTACTGGACCGGCGACTCGGGCACGGGCACCTGTGGTTGGGCCAAGCCCCAATATGCGTAGATGTCTGAGGGCATAATAATGTACCTGCCTGCATGAAGATCAAACAAAGAAGGAGCAGGCAAAGTAATAGTCTCTCGAGTACCCTGACTAAATACCAGGTTATAAATCATCCGTCTACTAGCATATCTATCCAGAAAATCATGGCGAACCATGCTATCATAATCCAGATATTTCTCAGGAAGAAGCATCTCTTCTTCCTCGCGAAGTCTAATGGGTATCTCAAAGTGTCTAGCAAGACGAGTAGCATAGATACCTCCATAGACGACACCTTTGGAACGGTTTGTGTTCAACCACTGAGCTACTATAGCACCTAGGCTATAAGTCTTAGTGCTATAAAGGCCTTCGTGCAAAACCGCAAGGTCTGGAGAGCTAAGTGATCGAGCCTCCCCATGACCAATCAAACATTTTCCCACAAACAATGAGAAGTTCCGAAGCACAGGAAAATGTATGCTAGCAATTCTAGCGCGAGACACTCCTCTCTCCTCTCCAACAGGAATAGTACCTATGAAATCCTCCAGGTCCCGTGGACGAGGATCATGAATATCCCCAACATAAGGTAATTTGCATGCATTGCAAAAGTCCTGTAGTGTCATGCACTGGGGGATATCGTACAACGTGAACTCAACCATGGGAGGATTCTTCCTTGGATAAAAGTTAAAGCTTTGAACGAAAATATTGGTGAGGAGGAGGTATTGTGAGCACTTATCTTCAATGAACGCGATAAGACCTGCGTTCTCCACCAAGTGATAAAAGTCTTCATAAAGCCCGACGGCGCGTAAAAATTCATCACTTGGCCACTCGCAAGCTCGAACTTCCGTGACTCGAGGAACCACGTACTTGAGGAGGTTCTTCTCATCCTCCTTGGGGTTACGGCTTGAAGATCCTTTCAAGAACCTCCTCATCTTCTTCCTTTTCTAGCTCAAGAAGTAATTTCCCCTAAACAGTTCGTAGAATGATGCTTTGAGCAAGGAGATCGAAAATCACAGCCAAATGAGCAAGAACACGGGTTTGAGCTGCGAAACAATTTTTTCTGGAGGAAGAAGAAGAGGATAGGAGCTGGAATGAGTGGAGGGGGGACCCTGTGGGCCCCACAAGCTTGCTCCCCGCGGCCAGGGGGGTACCCCTGCGGTGACAGGGCTTGTGGCCCACTGGGGTGGCCCCCAGGCCAGCTCTCTGTCCTAGTATTTTTCAAATATTCTAGAAAAAATCATACTAGATTTTCAGGACCATCGGAGAACTTTTATTTTCGGGGTATTTTTCTCCGGGACGCTAAAACAGAAAACAAGAAAAATTAAACTAAATCTATCATTTTTCTTCTAAGAAAAAGAAAGTGACAGCTTAAAACAGAGGTATGTGACTCTTTGGTTCATCCATTTCATGGTCATCGAAAGAAATCCGTCAATGGGGTTGATCAAATCCTTATGACAAAGCTTTCTCGAATCGCAAGAGAGAATGGAGAATTTTCGAATAGCCACTAAGTCACCTCAATGGGGATATGAATCTCCCCAACAAGCAAATCATACTTCATCTTGACACGAGGAATAGGGCATTCAAAGCTCCCAATAAGAATCGATGAAGTTTTTTCGATAGCATTGATGCAATGTACTCGATATCATTTCTTTGGAAAGTGCACGGTATGCTCATTACCGTTGACATGGAAGGTGACATTGCCTTTGTTGCAATCTATAACAGCCCCTGAAGTGTTTAAAAAGGGTCTTCCGAGGAAGACAGCCATGGCATCGTCCTCGGGAATATCCAAGATAACAAAGTCTGTTAAGATAGTGGTATTAGCAACCACAACCGGCACATCCTCGCAAATGCCAACAGGGAAAGCAGTTGATTTGTCAGCCATTTGCAGAGAGATTTCAGTGGGTGTCAACTTATCCAGATCAAGTCTACGATAAAGAGAGAGAGGCATAACACTAACTCCGGCTCCAAGGTTACATAAGGCAGTTCTTACGTAGTTTCCTTTAATGGAGCAAGGTATAGTGGGCACTCTGGGATCACCAAGTTTCTTAGGAGTTCCACCTTTGAAAGTGTAATTGGCAAGCATGGTGGAGATCTCAAGATCTGGTATCTTCCGTTTATTGGTCACGATATCTTTCATGTATTTGGCATACAAAGACATTTTGAGCATATCAACTAACCGCATCTGCAGAAAGACGGGTCTTATCATTTCAATGAAGCTCTCAAAATCCTCTTCGTCCTTTTTCTTGGATGGCTTAGGAGGAAAGGGCATGGGCCTCTGAACCCATGGCTCTCTTTCTCTACCATGCTTCCTAGTAGTGAAGTCATTCTTATCGTATCTCTTAGGTTGTGGGTTATCAGGATTAACTGTAGGTTCAATCTCCACATCCTTATCATTGCTAGGTTGAGCATCATTATGAACATCGCTGTCCATATTGTCACTAGGTTCATGTTCATCACCAGATTGTGTTTCTGCATCAGACGCAGAAATATCATTTGGTTCTTCAGGTGTGACAGTATTAGGTGAACTGACATGCATGTTTCTATCATCCTTCTTCTTCTTAGGATGACTGGGTGCATCTGCATTAATTCGTTGAGAATCCTAATAGATTCTGTTAGGATGACCTTCAGGATACAAAGGTTCCTGGGTCATTTTGCCTCCTCTAGTAACGACTCTGACAGAGTTGTCATTTAATTCATTGAGCAGGTCATTCTGAGCTTTAAGTACTTGTTCTACCTGAGTAGTAATCATAGAAGCATGTTTACTCAGAAGCTTCACGTCATTGACGTTTCTGTCTACACAAGCACTTAAATGGCTAAGCATACGAGTACTTTGTTCCAAATGTCTGCTAACATAATCATTGAAACTCTGTTGTTTGGCAACAAAGTTTTCAAATTCATCAAAGCATAGGCTAGCAGGTTTATCAAAAGGAATATCACTCTCATCAAACTTACGCAGAGAATTTACTTCCACTACCTGTATCGGGTTATCGAGACCATGGATCTCTTCGATAGGTGGTAGATTTTTGACATCTTCAGATCTAATGCCTTTCTCTTGCATAGATTTCTTGGCTTCTTGCATATCTTCGTGACTGAGGAATAGAATACCTCTTTTCTTCAGAGTTGGCTTAGGAGGTGGTTTGGGAATAGTCCAAGCATTATCGTTGATCAAGATGTTATTCAGTAGAGTCTCAGCTTGTCCTACAGTTCGTTCCCTAAAAACACAACCGGCACAACTATCTAGATGGTCCCTAGAGGCATCGGTAAGTCCGTTATAGAGGATATCAAGTATCTCGTTCTTCTTAAGAGGGTGATCAGGCAAAGCATTCTGTAGCTGGACGAGCCTCCCCCAAGCTTGTGGGAGACTCTCTTCTTTGAGTTGACCAAAGTTGTATATTTCCTGCAAGGCAGCTTGCTTCATATGGGCAGGGAAATATTTCTCACAGAAGTAATAGACCATATCCTGGGGACTACTCACACATCCAGGAGCAAGAGAAGTGAACCAGGATTTAGCATCATCCTTTAGAGAGAAAGGAAACATCTTAAGGATATAGTAGTGGCGGATTTTCTCCTCACTAGTGAAAAGGGTGGCTATATTGTGTAGTTTGGTAAGATGGGCTACGACCGTCTCAGGTTCATAACGTGGAAAAGATCAGATTTGACTAGAGAGATTATCTCAGGATTGACAGAGAATTCATAATCCTTATCGGTGATAAAGATAGGTGAAGTGGCAACCTTCGGGTCGTATTTCATCCTAGCTTTCACAGATTTTTCCTTCCACTTGAGAAGTAATTTCTCAGCGTCATAGACATCCTTACACGCAAGAAAATCCTCAGCTATCTCTCCCTCCATAACGTAACCCTCAGGTGTATCAGACAATTCATATCTAGGAGAGCTAGATCTAGCAGGAGCAAAAGCAGGTTCTATCTCAATAGTATCGGCAGTTTCAGAAGCATCACGAGCATTGGCAGTAACTCTAGCAATATGAGCATCAAGGAATACCCATAGTGGCACATCAGGCAAAGTAGCATCTCTAGCAGTATCAAGCATAGCATCATCAGGCAAAATAGCATCTCTAGCATCATCAGGCAAAGCAGTATCAAGCATAGCATCTCTAGCATCATCAGGCATAGTATTTCTAGCAGTGTCAGGCATAGTATCAAGCATAGTATCTCTAGTAGTAGCATCATAAGCATCATCAAGCACATGCGACATATCAAGATTTCTAGCAGGAGGTGATGTCGCAAACTTACTCATAACTGAAGGTGAATCAAGTGCAGAGCTAGATGGCAGTTCCTTACCTCCCCTCGTAGTTGAGGGCAATACTTTGGTTTTTGGATCCTTCAGATTCTTCATAGTGATCAACAGATATAAATCCCAAGTGACTCAGAGAATATAGCAATACCTCCCCAACAACGGTGCCAGAAAAATGCTGACTCCGTGTGACAACAGTCCCTCCCTTGCAATGGTACCAGAAGAATGCTGCTAGCACTCCCCGGTAACGAAACTATAAGAATGTTGTTGACGGCCCACCAGCGCGTGGGATCGTGGCAGTTTTCGAGGGTAGAGTATTCGACCCAAATTTGTTGATACGCCAGGAAGGAGGTGAGAGAATACTGTCGAGTATTAGTAGCTGAATATGTCGGATTCAACCACACCTGGAAGGTTAGTATCTGCAAGCAAAGTATCAACAACAAAGTAGTATGATAACAACGGTGTCAGAAACAATCTATTGACGGCAGACTATTCCTAACGATTGTATCAATGGCGCCACAAGTTGCCTCATTGACAGAAATTGTCTATTCCCGTCAATGACCAGCGAATCAAAATTGTAGCAGGTAGCAGCAGTGTAACGAGTAACAGCAGTGGCAAGGAACAACAGTAGTGACAGTGGTAGCAAGTAGCAACAGTAGCAAGTAACATCAGTAGCAAGTATCAATAGCAGCAACAGAGCAAAACAAGTAACAACAGCAGTGGGACAAACTCGTAGGCAATGGGTCGGTGATTCGTTTGGATGATATTCATCATCCGACAACTATAACACGGAGAGATATGTGGCTAGCTCCCATTCGTCAATGTGATGTAGGCATGCATTCCGTGTGTCGTCATACGTGCTTAGGGAAAAGAACTTGCATGACATCTACTGTCCATCCCTCCCGTGGCAGCGGTGTCCAAAAGGATACTATGGGATATTAAGGTTCTCCTTATTAATAAAGAACCGGAACAATGCATTATCACTTGGTGAACACATGAACTCCTCAAACTATGATCATCATCGGGAGTGGTTCCGGTTATTGTCACTCCGGGGTTGTCGGGTCATAACACATAGTAGGTAACTACAACTTGCAAGATCGGATCTAAAACACACATATATTGGTGACAACATAATAATTTCAGATCTGAAATCATGGCACTCGGGCCCTAGTGACAAGCATTAAGCATGGCAAAGTAGTAGCAACATCAATCTCAGAACATAGTGGATACTAGGGATCAATCCCCGTCAAAACTAACTCGATTACATGTTAGATCTCATCCTACTCATCACCGCCCAGCGAGCCTACGAATATATTACTCACGAACGATGAAGAGGTTCATGGAATTGGAGAGGGAAGAAGGTTGATGATGACGATGGCGACAATTACCCCTCTCCGAAGCCCAAAACGGACTCCAGATCTGTCCTCCAGATAAAGAACATGATGTGGCGGCGCCTTCGTATCGCAAACGCGACGAAATCTTCTCTCCTGATTTTTTTCTGGGCGAAAGTGAATTTATAGAGCTGAGATTGGGGGCGGCAGAGCCACGTGGGCCCCACAAGCTTGGTTTCCGCGGCAAGGGGGGTTGGCCGCGGCAACAGGGCTTGTGGCCCACTGGCCCACCCCCTTTGGTGGATCTTGGCGCACATATTTTTCATATTTTCCATAAAAATTCTGTGTAAATTTTCAGGACGTTCCGAGAACTTTCATTTCTGCACAAAAACAACACCATGGCAATTCTGCTGAAAACAGCGTCAGGCCGGGTTAGTTCCATTCAAATCATGCAAATTAGAGTCCAAAACAAGGGCAAACGAGTTTGGAAAAGTAGATACGACGGAGACGTATCAACTAGCAACGCTAATCAGTGGTTTGCTAGGTTGTTTACAGGTTGAAGGTTTTCATGGCAATGTCGGGAGGCTGATATTTTAACAGGTGGTAGACAACGAGACATAATCGATAGAAGCGATAAAACTAGCGTGTCAATGGTAGTAATGGTATCTGGGGAAATGGTCATCTTGCCTGAGATCCCGCTTGGAAGAAGAATGACTCCGTGAAGCAGACGAACCGATGTAGCCGAACGGGTCCTCACATCCGACACGCTTGCGGAACTCTATCGAGACGGAGGAAATCGGAAACAAGCATCAACACACGATATTCACCACGGCATAAGCACGACAAGATGCAATCCACATATGATGCATGATCAACTGAATACATGCAAGTCACGACATGCCAATTCACAACAACCAAATACTACACATTAAGTGAAGTTCAATATGCAACGAGTTGCATATTGACGAAACTCCACGTTTAATTATTTAGTTCTATCCCGATTAGATACACGGCAATATTAAATGTGGTATAACATGGCAAGAGGTGAAGCGTAATTACTCTACTTATCTAGGCATTTTAAATGAGGTCGGAAATGACATATAGCACCTCCGAAGCGACCTCACATGTTAATTTACAATTCTGTCCAGATCTGAACTAACACGTTTAAATGTTTGTTAAAAAGCAGAACAAATAGGTTCACGTGATTCTACATGTCGTTACAAGCAATTTACACATAGAGAACATCTCCAACGGAGCTACGGTTCAAAAGATAGGAGCATCGCAAGATATGATGGCATGAATGCAATATGTGTGCAACGACAGTCACAAGCATTTCAAAACACACAACCAGCAAGAAAATATGAAGCTACACGAGATTCTAAGCAAGTTTCATATAGGACGCGATCAAAATGGAGCTATGGTTCAACATCTACGAGCCAAACAAGATATCACCACAATCTGTCCAAAACAGCCACATAGCATTTTCTACACCCCACAACTACAAGCTACACAGCTCCAATATACTCAACCAAGGCATGAGACGAAAGAGGGCAAGAATCACTACAACATACAGCTAACAACACCTAGCATGGAAGCATCGATCACTAGGAAAAGAAGTCCCAAAATGGCTTCTCACACACAGTTTCAGACTTAGTGAAAATAACAGTTTATGAAACTGCAGTTTTCGATCTGAAGGCATATTGACAGCAGCAAAACCATAAGCTACATGACTCTAAATGGCATGAAAATTGACAGCATGCTAGAGAATCCTAAAGTCTACAACTAACTCCATTGCACCAACCTCAAAAGAGCTACAGATCATCAGATAAACTCAGGCAAAGACAACAACAAAGTATAACAGATTCAGACTTAGAAATATTTCAGCATCTCTAAAACAACACTATATCCTAGCAAGTAAAGAACAAGCAAACCACACCTAAACATGGATTTCTATTGCAACAGACATTACCAGAGGCTAGACTAAACATCCAAGAGCAATTCTCTAGTTGACAACTTAATCATATCACGCAGGGAATAAATCCCACAAAATAAACTAATGGGAATCCCGGCAAAATATCACGCGAACTAACTTGCTCAAAAGCTAAAACTAAATACACAGTTAAATCCTACGGATTTTTCTACCCCAAAAACATATAAAACATGTGGGGTTGCAAAATGAAAATAACGCCACACGTATATGCGGGAATATGTCCTAAACGCGAAATAAAAACTAGCGACTAACCCCTACATGCAAAAATACAAATGACTACTCTAAAATACATGGCAAAAGGGTTCCTAAAACATGAACATTTTATCTACGGGGTTCGAGCAACCCGGACCGCACGAAAAATAAATACGGGCAACTATCCTATTGAGACAGCACGCAAAACTAGGCATTTGGCGGTTCAAACTACTTCAAACAGTTATGCAAGTTGCAAATTCGTAATCTGCGCGAAATTCTACACAAGATACATATGCTACTCGCTCCGATCCGATATACGGATTAAAAGTTACGGCGTTTCTAATATCTAGCAAAACCCTGAAAGGAATTAAATCCTAAAACCTAAACAAATTACTAACGGGCCAAATCTGTTCTAAATGAACTAAATAGGGCAAGCGAGTGATATTATATTGCACTTAGGGCAATGGATGGGGCAAACTAGAGGCTCACCTTGGGCCAGCGGAAGCTGGGCCGACTCGGTGATGGGCTCGACCTGGGCAAGGTAGAGGAGGCCGGTCAGCGAGTGGGCCTGGGCCGAAGGCGGCGGAGCTGGCCGACGTTGGGGCCTCGGCCTGGCGCGGAACCTGGGCCGCGGGAGGCGCTGGCCACGGCCCACATCGGCGCGGTCAATGGGGCCCGATCTGGCTCTTGCTCGACATCGAGAGCGGGTGGAGCTCTCACGAGCGAGGAACCCGCGGCCACAGTCTCGCGGCGGGGAAGACAGCGCGGGAGACGGGGACTCGGCCAATGATACGTCCATTTTGCATCGTGCTTTCATGTTTATATTTTTTGCTTTTTGGGCTGTTATATTACTTGTGGTGCCATATTTATGCCTTTTCTCTCTTATTTTGCAAGGTTTATTTGAAGAGGGAGAATTTAGGCAGCTGGAATTCTGGACAGGAAAAGGAGCAAATCCTAGTCCACTATTCTACGCATGTCCAAATGCCCTGAAAAATTACGTGGATTTTTTCTGGATTATATAAAAAATACTAGGCGAAAGAACTACCAGAGGGGGGCCACCAGGGCTCCACAAGCCCCCACTCCGCCACCACCCCCCTGGTGGCGCAGGGCAAGCTTGTGGGCTGCCTGACGGCCCACTAGCCCCCCTCTTTTGCTATATGAAGCATCCTGGTCCAGAAAAAAAAAATCAAGAGGGAGCTTTTTCGTGGTTTCGCCGACACCACGAGGCGGAACTTGAGCCGATCCAATCTAGAGCTCCGGCAGGATGATCCTGCCGGGGAAACTTCCCTCCCGGAGGGGGAAATCGTCGCCATCGTCATCACCAACACTCCTCTTGTCGGAGGGGAGGCATCTTCATCAACATCTTCATCAGCACCATCTCCTCTCCAATCCCTAGTTCATCTCTTGTAACCAATCTTCGTCTCGCAACTCCGATTGGTACTTGTAAGGTTGCTAGTAGTGTTGATTACTCTTTGTAGTTGATGCTAGTTGGATTACTTGGTGGAAGAGTTTATGTTCAGATCCTTGATGCTATTCATTACACCTCTGATCATGATTATGCTTATGTTTTGTGAGTAGTTACTTTTGTTCCTGAGGACATGGGATAAGTCATGCTGATAATAGTCATGTGAATTTGATATTCGTTCGGTATTTTGATATGTTGTATGTTGTTTTTCCTCTAGTGGTGGTATGTGAACGTCGACTACATAACACTTCACCATATTTGGGCCTAGAGGAAGGCATTGGGAAGTAATAAGTAGATGATGGGTTGCTGGAGTGACAAAAGCTTAAACCCCAGTCTATGCGTTGCTTCGTGAGGGGCTGATTTGGATCCACTAGTTTAATGATATGGTTAGACTTTGTCTTAATTCTTCTTTTGTAGTTGCGGATGCTTGTGAGAGAGGTTAATCATAAGTGGGATGCTTGTCCAAGTAAGGGCAGTACCCAAGCACCGGTCCACCCACATATCAAACTATCAAAGTAATGAACGTGAATCATATGAACATGATGAAACTAGCATGACAGAAATTCCCGTGTGTCCTCGGGAGCGTTTTTCCTCCTATAAGACTTTGTTAAGGCTTGTCCCTTGCTACAAAAGGGATTGTGCCACTTTATGCACCGTTTCTACTACTTGTTACTTGTTACTCTTTGCTTGCTACGTTTTAGCTTGCTACACAATCACTTGTTACCGCTACTTTCAGTGCTTGCAGTTATTACCTTGCTGAAATCCGCTTATCAGAGCCTTGTGCTCCTCGTTGGGTTCGACACTCTTACTTATCGAAAGGACTACGATTGATCCCCTATACTTGTGGGTCATCAAGACTCATTTCCGGCACCGTTGCCGGGGAGTGAAGTGCCTTTGGTAAGTGGAAATTGGTAATGAAACATTTATATACTGTGCTGAAATTTATTGTCACTTGTCACTATGGAAACTGTTCCTTTGAGGAGTTTGTTCGGGGTATCTTCACCACGAACGGAAGCATGAGGAGTTGCTCCTCAATCTGAGGTACCTACTGAAAATATCTTTTATGAAATTCCTTCGGGTATGCTTGAGAAACTGCTGGCTAATCCTTTCACACGAGATGGATCTTCACATCCAGACTTGCATCTAATCTATGTAGATGAAGTTTGTGGTTTATTTAAGCTTGCAGGTTTTCCCGAGGATGAGGTAAAGAAGAAACTCTTTCCTTTATCTTTGAAGGATAATGCGTTGACATGGTATAGGCTATGTGATGATACTGGATCATGGGGCTACAATCGGTTGAAATTGGAATTTCATCAAAAGTTCTATCCTATGCATTTAGTACATCGTGATCGGAACTTTATTTATAACTTTTGGCCTCGTGACAGGGAAAGCATAGCTCAAGCTTGGGGGAGGCTTAAATCAATGCTATATTCATGCCCCAATCATGAGCTCTTGAGAGAAATCATCACTCAAAACTTTTATGCTCGGCTTTCTCATGAAGATCGTACCATGCTTGACACTTCTTGTGCCGGTTCTTTTATGAAGAAGGATATTGATCACAAGTGGAATTTATTGGAGAGAATCAAACGCAACTCTGAAGATTGGGAGCTGGAGGAAGGTAAGGAGTCAGGTATGAATTTCTAGTTTGATTGCGTTAAATCTTTTGTTGAGACAAACACTTCAAGAGATTTTAGCGCTAAGTATGGACTTGACTCTGAGATAGTAGCTTCTCTATGTGAATCTTTTGTTGCTCATGTTGATCTTCCCAAAGAGAAGTGGTTTAAATATCATCCTCCTGTAGAAAGCAACATAGCCAAAACCAATCTAGTTGAGGAGAAAGTCATTGCTTTTAGTGATCCTGTTGTTCCTTGTGCTTACACTGAGAAACCACCATACCCTGCTAGGATAAAGGATTATTCTAAAAGCTCCAAGTGTGATACGTAGGGGTTACATTAGATCACTTGCACCCCCTGAGGATATTAGAGTTGAACCTAGTGTTTCTATTATCAAATATCTCTTAGCCGAAGACATAGACGGGCATGTTATCAAATTCTGTGAGGACTCCGCTAGAATTGCTAAACCTCACGCGAAAGACAAACACGGACCTGTAGTTGGCCTTCCCGTTGTTTCTGTTAAGATAGGAGATCACTGTTACCATGGTTTATGTGATATGGGAGCTAGTGTTAGGGCAATACCCCGTTCTCTATATGATGAAATCAAAGATGAGATTGCACCTGCTGAGTTAGAACCCATTGATGTCACTATTACGCTAGCTAATATATACACTATGTGCCCTCTGGGAATTGTGAGAGACGTAGAAGTCCTGTGTGGTAAGACGAAGTATCCTACTGATTTCCTCGTCCTTGGTACTGCACAGGATAGCTTTTGTCCCATCATATTCGGTAGACCCTTTCTCAACACTGTCAATGCTCACATTGATTGCATTAAGGAGACTGTCACAGTAAGTTTCGAGGGTGTGTCTCATGAATTTAACTTCTCCAAGTTTGGAAGACAAACCCATGAAAGAGAGTCGTCTGGTAGGGATGAAATCATTGCTCTTGCCTCTATTGCCGTACCTCCTACGGATCCCTTAGAGCAATATCTGCTTGAGCATGAAAATGATATGCATATGGAGGAGAGAGATGAGATAGATAAAATTGTCTTAGAACAATATCCTATTCGCAAGAATAATCTTCCTGTTGAACTGCTTGGGGATCCTCCCCCACCAAAGGGTGATCCTGTGTTTGAGCTTAAACAGTTGCCTGATACTCTTAAGTATGCCTATCTTGATGAGAAGGAGATGTATCCTGTCATTATTAGTGCTCTCCTCTCAGAGCGCGAAGAGAAGAAGTTATTAAAAACTCTGAGAAAGCACCGCGCTGCTATTGGATATACTCTTGATGATCTTAAGGGTATTAGTCCTACTCTATGTCAGCACAAGATTAAAACCAATCCTGACTTTAAACCAGTTGCTGATCATCAAAGGAGATTAAATCCTAAGATGAAAGAGGTCATTAGAAAAGAAATATTAAAGCTTCTGGAAGCAGGAATCATTTATCCTGTTGCTCATAGTGATTGGGTAAGTCCAGTACATTGCGTACCTAAGAAGGGAGGTATCACCGTCATTCCTAATGATAAGGATGAACTAATCCCACAAAGGATTAGTGCCGGCTATAGAATGGTGATAGACTTCCGGAAACTGAACAAGGCAACCAGGAAAGATCATTATCCTTTGCCGTTTATCGACCAAATGCTAGAAAGGCTATCAAAGGACACACACTTCTGCTTTCTAGACGGTTATTCAGGTTTCTCGCAGATACCTGTTGCACAGTCTGATCAAGAGAAAACCACTTTCACCTGCCCTTTCGGTACCTTTGCCTATAGACGTATGCCTTTTGGCTTATGTAATGCACCTGCCACCTTGCAAAGATGTATGATGGCTATATTCTCTGACTTTTGTGAAAACATCGTCGAGGTTTTCATGGATGACTTCTCCGTTTACGGGTCTTCCTTTGATGATTGCCTCAACAACCTTGATCGAGTCTTACAGAGATGCGAAGAAACCAACCTCATCTTGAATTGGGAGAAGTGCCACTTTATGGTTAATGAAGGTATCGTCTTAGGACACAAAATCTCTGAAAGAGGCATCGAAGTTGATAAGGCTAAGGTTGATGCAATTGAGAAAATGCCTTGCCCCACAGATATCAGAGGTATACGAAGTTTCCTAGGTCATTCTGGTTTCTATAGAAGGTTCACTAAAGACTTCTCTAAGATTTCTAGGCCTCTTACCAACCTCTTGCAGAAGGATGTTCCTTTTGTTTTTGATGAGGATTGTGAGGAAGCCTTTGAAATACTTAAGAAGGCTTTGATAACCGCACCTATTGTTCAACCACCTGACTGGAACTTGCCCTTTGAAATCATGTGTGACGCTAGTCATTACGCTGTTGGTGCTGTCCTAGGACAAAGAGTTGACAAGAAGTTGAATGTCATTCACTACGCTAGTAAAACTCTAGATAATGCTCAAAGAAACTATGCCACTACGGAGAAGGAATTTTTAGCAGTAGTGTTTGCATGTGAAAAGTTCAGATCTTACATAGTTGACTCCAAAGTCACTATTCACTCTGATCATGCTACTATTAAGTACCTCATGGAGAAGAAGGACGCTAAGCATAGGCTGATCAGATGGGTTCTCCTGCTACAGAAATTTGAATTGCACATCGTTGACTGAAAGGGTGATGATAACCCTGTAGCAGATAACTTGTCTAGGCTAGAGAATGTCCTTGAGGACCCACTACCAATTGATGACAGCTTTCCTGATGAGAAATTAAATGTCATCCGCACTTCACTTAGTGCACCGTGGTATGCCGATTATGCAAACTATATCGTAGCCAAATACATACCACCCAGTTTCACCTATCAACAAAAGAAGAAATTCTTCTTTGATTTGAGAAACTACTTTTGGGATGATCCTCACCTTTATAAGGAAGCAGTAGATGGTGTTATTATACGTTGTGTGCCTGAACATGAACAGGGACAGATCCTGCAGAAGTGTCATTCCGAATCCTACGGAGGACACCATGCTGGAGATAGAACTGCCCATAAGGTATTGCAATCAGGTTTCTATTGGCCCACTCTATTCAAGGATGCCCGATAGTTTGTCTTGTCTTGTGACGAATGCCAAAGGATAGGTAACATCAGTAAGCATCAAGAGATGCCTATGAACTATTCACTTGTCATTGAACCATTTGATGTCTGGGACTTTGATTATATGGGACCCTTCCCGAGTTCCAATGGGTACACTCACATCTTAGTTGCTGTGGATTACGTTACTAAGTGGGTAGAAGCTATCCCCACTAAAAATGCTGATCACCACACCTCTATTAAGATGCTTAAAGAAGTCATATTCCCAAGATTTGGAGTCCCTAGATACTTGATGACTGATGGCGGTTCACACTTCATTCATGGTGTTTTCCGCAAGATGCTAGCTAAGTATGATGTCAACCATAGAGTTGCATCTCCTTATCATCCTCAGTCTAGTGGTCAATTGGAGTTGAGTAATAGGGAGATCAAGTTGATCCTACAAAAGACCGTCAATAGATCTCGAAAGAACGGGTCTAGCAAACTTGACGATGCACTATGGGCTTATAGGACTGCTTATAAGAATCCCATGGGCATGTCACCGTATATAATGGTTTACGGTAAGGCCTGTCATTTACCTCTTGAGCTGGAACACAAAGCTTATTGGGCAATCAAAGAGCTCAACTTTGATTTCAAACTTGCCGGTGAGAAGCGGTTGTTTGATATCAGCTCGTTTGATGAATGGAGAGCCCAAGCATATGAGAATGCGAGGTTGTTCAAGGAAAAGGTTAAGAGATGGCATGACAAACGAATACAGAAACGGGAGTTCAATGTAGGTGATTATGTTGGAATTATGCCCTAGAGGCAATAATAAATATAGTTATTATTATAATTCCTGTATCAAGATAATCGTTTATTATCCACGCTATAATTGCATTGAATGAAGACTCATTTACATGTGTGGATACATAGAAAAAACACCGTCCCTAGCAAGCCTCTAGTTGGCTAGCCAGTTGATCAAAGATAGACAGTGTCTTCTGATTATGAACAAAGTGTTGTTGCTTGATAACTGGATCACGTCATTAGGAGAATCACGTGATGGACTAGACCCAAACTAATAGACGTAGCATGTTGATCGTGTCATTTTGTTGCTACTGTTTTCTGCGTGTCAAGTATTTATTCCTATGACCATGAGATCATATAACTCACTGACATCGGAGGAATGCTTTGTGTGTATCAAACGTCGCAACGTAACTGGGTGACTATAAACATGCTCTACAGGCATCTCCGAAGGTGTTAGTTGAGTTAGTATGGATCAAGACTGGGATTTGTCACTCCGTGTGACGGAGAGGTATCTCGGGGCCCACTCGGTAATACAACATCACACACAAGCCTTGCAAGCAATGTGACTTAGTGTAAGTTAAGGGATCTTGTATTACGGAACGAGTAAAGAGACTTGCCGGTAAACGAGATTGAAATAGGTATGCGGATACTGACGATCGAATCTCGGGCAAGTAACATACCGAAGGACAAAGGGAATGACATACGGGATTATATGAATCCTTGGCACTGAGGTTCAAACGATAAGATCTTCGTAGAATATGTAGGATCCAATATGGGCATCCAGGTCCCGCTATTGGATATTGACCGAGGAGTCTCTCGGGTCATGTCTACATAGTTCTCGAACCCGCAGGGTCTGCACACTTAAGGTTCGACGTTGTTTTATGCGTATTTGAGTTATATGGTTGGTTACCGAATGTTGTTCGGAGTCCCGGATGAGATCATGGACGTCACGAGGGTTTCCGGAATGGTCCGGAAACGAAGATTGATATATAGGATGACCTCATTTGATTACCGGAAGGTTTTTGGAGTTACCGGGAATGTACCGGGAATGACGAATGGGTTCCGGGAGTTCACCGGGGGGGGGGGGGCAACCCACCCTGGGGAAGCCCATACGCCTTGAGGGTGGCACACCAGCCCTTAGTGGGCTGGTGGGACAGCCCAAGAGGGCCCTATGCGCCTAGAGAAGAAAATCAAGGAGAAAAGAAAAAAAAAACAGGAGGTGGGAAGGGAAGGAAGGACTCCCTCCCACCAAACCAAGTCCAACTCGGTTTGGGGGGGGGGAACCTTCCCCCTTGGACTCGGCCGACCCCCTTGGGGCTCCTTGAGCCCCAAGGAAAGTTCCCCTCCCTCCCACCTATATATACGGAGGTTTTAGGGCTGATTTGAGACGACTTTTCCACGGCAGCCCGACCACATACCTCCACGGTTTTTCCTCTAGATCGCGTTTCTGCGGAGCTCGGGCGGAGCCCTGCTGAGACAAGGTCATCACCAACCTCCGGAGCGCCGTCACGCTGCCGGAGAACTCTTCTACCTCTCCGTCTCTCTTGCTGGATCAAGAAGGCCGAGATCATCGTCGAGCTGTACGTGTGCTGAACGTGGAGGTGCCGTCCGTTCGGTACTAGATCGTGGGACTGATCGCGGGATTGTTCGCGGGGCGGATCGAGGGACGTGAGGACGTTCCAGTACATCAACCGCGTTAACTAACGCTTCTGCTGTACGGTCTACAAGGGTACGTAGATCACTCATCCCCTCTCGTAGATGGACATCACCATGATAGGTCTTCGTGCGCATAGGAAATTTTTTGTTTCCCATGCGTCGTTCCCCAACAGTGGTATGAGAGCTAGGTTCATGCGTAGATGTCTTCTCGAGTAGAACACAAAAGTTTTTGTGGGCGGTGATGTGCGTTTTGCTGCCCTCCTTAGTCTTTTCTTGATTCCGCGGTATTGTTGGATTGAAGCGGCTTGGACCGGCATTACTCGTACGCTTACGAGAGACTGGTTTCATCGTTACGAGTAACTCCGTTGCTCAAAGATGACTGGCAAGTGTCGGTTTCTCCAACTTTAGTTGAATCGGATTTGACCGAGGAGGTCCTTGGATGAGGTTAAATAGCAACTCATATATCTCCGTTGTGGTGTTTGCGTAAGTAAGATGCGATCCTACTAGATACCCATGGTCACCACGTAAAACATGCAACAACAAAATTAGAGGACGTCTAACTTGTTTTTGCAGGGTATGCTTGTGATGTGATATGGCCAACGATGTGATGTGATATATTGGATGTATAAGATGATCGTGTTGTAACAGAAAATATCGACTTGCACGTCGATGGTACGGCAACCGGCAGGAGCCATAGGGTTGTCTTTATACTAACGTTTGTGCTTGCAGATGCGTTTACTATTTTGCTAGGATGTAGCTTTAGTAGTAATAGCATGAGTAGCACGACAACCCCGATGGCAACACGTTGATGGAGATCATGGTGTGGCGCCGGTGACAAGAAGATCGTGCCGGTGCTTTGGTGATGGAGATCAAGAAGCATGTGATGATGGCCATATCATGTCACTTATGAATTGCATGTGATGTTAATCCTTTTATGCACCTTATTTTGCTTAGAACGACGGTAGCATTATGGGTGATCTCTCACTAAAATTTCAAGACGAAATTGTGTTCTCCCCGACTCTGCACCATTTCTACAGTTCGTCGTTTCGAGACACCACGTGATGATCGGGTGTGATAGACTCAACGTTCACATACAACGGGTGCAAAACAGTTGCGCACGCGGAACACTCGGGTTAAGCTTGACGAGCCTAGCATGTGCAGACATGGCCTCGGAACACATGAGACCGAAAGGTCGATCATGAATCATATAGATGATATGATTAGCATAGGGATGCTTACCACTGAAACTATACTCAACTCACGTGATGATCGGACTTGAGCTAGTGTAAGTGGATCATGAACCACTCAAATGACTAGAGAGATGTACTTTTTGAGTGGGAGTTTAGCAAATAATTTGATTAAGTTAAACTCTAATTATCTTGAACATAGTCTAAGTCCACTTCGAATATATTTGTGTTGTGGATCATGGCTCACGCGACAGTCACCCTGAATTTTAATACGTTCCTAGAGAAAGCTAAGTTGAAAGATGATGGAAGCAACTTTGTAGACTGGGCTCGTAATCTTAAGCTAATCTTACAAGCTGGGAAGAAGGATTATGTCCTTAATGCTGCGCTAGGAGATGAACCACCCGCTACGGCTGATCAGGATGTTAAGAACGCTTGGTTAGCACGTAAGGAGGACTACTCAATAGTTCAATGTGCAGTCTTGTATGGCTTAGAACCGGGACTTCAACGTCGCTTTGAGCGTCATGGAGCATTTGAGATGTTCCAGGAGTTGAAGTTTATCTTTCAGAAGAACGCCCGGATCGAGAGGTATGAGACCTCCGATAAATTCTATGCTTGCAAGATGGAGGAAAACTCGTCTGTCAGTGAACATGTGCTCAAAATGTCTGGGTACTCAAACCGTCTAGCTGAGCTGGGGATTGAACTCCCGCAAGAGGCTATCACTGACAGAATCCTTCAATCACTGCCGCCAAGCTATAAAGGCTTTGTGTTGAACTACAACATGCAAGGGATGAAGAAGTCTCCCGGCGCGTTGTTTGCGATGCTGAAAGTCGCAGAGTCTGAACTCCGTAAAGAGCATCAAGTGTTGATGGTGAATAAGACCACTAGTTTCAAGAGAAACGACAAAGGCAAGAAGGGTAATTCGAAGAAGTGCGGCAAGCCTGTTGCCAATCCGACGAAGAAACACAAAGCTGGACCTAAGCCTGAAACGGAGTGTTACTATTGCAAGGGTATGGGTCACTGGAAGCGCAATTGCCCCAAGTATCTGGCAGATAAGAAGGCGGCCAAAGAAAAATCAGGTATATTTGATATACATGTTATTGATGTGTACTTAACCGGCTCTCGTAGTAGTGCCTGGGTATTCGATACCGGTTCTGTTGCTCATATTTGCAACTCGAAACAGGAACTACGGAATAGACGAAGGCTGGCGAAAGATGAAGTGACGATGCGCGTAGGAAATGGTTCCAAGGTTGATGCAATCGCCGTCGGCACAGTTTCACTTCAGTTACCATCAGGATTAGTGATGAACTTAAATCATTGTTATTTAGTGCCTGCGTTGAGCATGAACATTATATCTGGATCTTGTTTATTGCGAGACGGTTACTCTTTTAAGTCAGAGAATAATGGTTGTTCTATTTCTATGAGTAACATCTTTTATGGTCATGCACCTAATGTGAGAGGATTGTTCATATTGAATCTTGATAGCGATACACATATACATAACATTGAGACCAAAAGAGTTAGAGTTAACAATGATAGCACCATATTTTTGTGGCACTGCCGCTTAGGTCATATTGGTGTAAAGCGCATGAAGAAACTCCATGCTGATGGACTTTTGGAGTCACTTGACTTTGATTCACTTGACACATGCGAACCATGCCTCATGGGCAAGATGACTAAGACTCCGTTCTCCGGAACAATGGAGCGTGCAAGTGACTTATTGGAAATCATACATACCGATGTGTGTGGTCCGATGAGCGTAGAGGCACGCGGCGGATATCGTTATTTTATCACCTTCACTGACGATTTGAGTTTATATGGTTATGTCTACTTGATGAAACACAAGTCTGAAACATTTGAAAAGTTCAAGCAATTTCAGAGTGAAGTGGAAAATCATCGTAACAAGAAGATCAAGTTCCTACGGTCTGATCGTGGGGGTGAATATCTGAGTTTCGAGTTTGGTGCTCACTTAAGACAATGTGGAATTGTTTCACAGTTGACACCGCCTGGAACACCACAGCGTAATGGTGTGTCCGAACGTCGTAATCGTACTTTATTAGAGATGGTGCGATCTATGATGTCTCTTACTGATTTCCCGTTATCGTTTTGGGGTTATGCATTAGAAACAGCTGCATTCACTTTAAATAGGGCACCATCAAAATCCGTTGAGACGACACCATACGAACTGTGGTATGGCAAAAGGCCAAAATTGTCGTTTCTTAAAGTTTGGGGATGTGATGCTTATGTCAAAAAGCTTCAGCTTGAAAAGCTGGAACCCAAAGCGGAAAAGTGCGTCTTCATAGGTTACCCAAAAGAGACTGTTGGGTACACCTTCTATCTCAAATCCGAGGGCAAAGTGTTTGTTGCTAAAAACGGAGCTTTTCTCGAGAAGGAGTTTCTCTCGAGAGAATTGAGTGGGAGGAAGATAGAACTTGACGAGGTTGTCGAACCTCTCATCCCTCTGGATGGTGGCGCAGGGCAAGGGGAAACCTCTGTCGTTGCGACGCCGGTTGAGGAGGAAGTTAATGATGATGATCATGAAACTCCGGTTCAAGTTTCTGTCGAACCACGCAGGTCGACGAGACCACGTGCTGCTCCACAGTGGTACGGTAATCCCGTCTTATCAATCATGTTGTTAGACAACAATGAACCTGCAAATTCTGAAGAAGCAATGGTGGGCCCAGATTCCAACAAATGGCTAGAAGCCATGAAGTCCGAGATAGGATCCATGTATGAGAACAAAGTGTGGACTTTGGAGGTACTACCTGAGGGCCGCAAGGCTATTCAGAACAAATGGATCTTTAAAAGGAAGACGGACGCTGACGGCAATGTGACCGTTTATAAAGCTCGACTTGTGGCAAAGGGTTTTTCACAAGTTCAAGGAGTTGACTACGATGAGACATTCTCACCCGTAGCGATGCTTAAGTCCGTCAGAATCATGTTAGCAATAGCTGCATTTTTCGATTATGAAATCTGGCAGATGGATGTCAAAACGGCGTTCCTTAACGGTTTCCTTAAGGAAGAGTTGTATATGATACAACCCGAAGGTTTTGTCGATCCTAAGAATGCTAACAAGGTGTGCAAGCTCCAGCGATCCATTTATGGACTGGTGCAAGCATCTCGGAGTTGGAACAAACGCTTTGATGAGGTGATCAAAGCATTTGGGTTTATACAAGTGGTTGGAGAATCTTGTATTTACAAGAAAGTGAGTGGCAGCTCTGTGGCGTTTCTAATATTATATGTGGATGACATATTGCTGATTGGAAACAACGTGGAGTTTTTAGAGAGCATAAAGGATTACCTGAATAAGAGTTTCTCTATGAAGGACCTAGGAGAAGCTGCTTACATTCTAGGCATTAAGATCTATAGGGATAGATCAAAACGCCCGATAGGACTTTCACAAAGCACATACCTTGATAAAGTTTTGAAAAGGTTCAAAATGGAACAGTCCAAGAAAGGGTTCTTGCCAGTTTTACAAGGTACGAAATTGAGTAAGACTCAGTGCCCAGCAACTGATGAAGATAGAGAGCATATGCGCTCCGTCCCCTATGCTTCAGCCATAGGTTCTATCATGTATGCAATGTTGTGCACTAGACCGGATGTTAGCCTGGCCATAAGTATGGCGGGTAGGTTCCAGAGTAATCCAGGAGTGGATCACTGGACAGCGGTCAAGAATATCCTAAAGTTCCTGAAAAGGACTAAGGAGATGTTTCTCGTGTATGGAGGTGACGAAGAGCTCGCCGTAAAAGGTTACGTCGATGCAAGCTTTGACACAGATCCGGACGACTCTAAGTCGCAAACCGGATACGTATTTATTCTTAATGGGGGTGCGGTAAGCTGGTGCAGTTCCAAGCAAAGCGTCGTAGCAGATTCTACATGTGAAGCGGAGTACATGGCTGCCTCGGAGGCGGCTAAGGAGGGTGTCTGGAGGAAGCAGTTCATGACGGATCTTGGAGTGGTGCCAAGCGCACTGAATTCAATAACCTTGTTCTGTGACAACACGGGTGCCATTGCCTTAGCAAAGGAACCACGGTTTCACAAGAAGACCAGACACATCAAACGACGCTTCAACCTCATCCGCGACTATGTCAAGGGAGAGGACGTAAATATATGCAAAGTGCACACGGATCTGAATGTAGCAGACCCGCTGACTAAACCTCTTCCACGGCCAAAGCATGATCAACACCAGAACTGTATGGGTGTTAGATTTATTACAATGTAATTCACATGATGATGTGAGGGCTAGATTATTGACTTTAGTGCAAGTGGGAGACTGTTGGAATTATGCCCTAGAGGCAATAATAAATATAGTTATTATTATAATTCCTGTATCAAGATAATCGTTTATTATCCACGCTATAATTGTATTGAATGAAGACTCATTTACATGTGTGGATACATAGAAAAAACACCGTCCCTAGCAAGCCTCTAGTTGGCTAGCCAGTTAATCAAAGATAGTCAGTGTCTTCTGATTATGAACAAAGTGTTGTTGCTTGATAACTGGATCACGTCATTAGGAGAATCACGTGATGGACTAGACCCAAACTAATAGACGTAGCATGTTGATCGTGTCATTTTGTTGCTACTGTTTTCTGCGTGTCAAGTATTTATTCCTATGACCATGAGATCATATAACTCACTGACACTGGAGGAATGCTTTGTGTGTATCAAACGTCGCAACGTAACTGGGTGACTATAAAGATGCTCTACAGGTATCTCCGAAGGTGTTAGTTGAGTTAGTATGGATCAAGACTGGGATTTGTCACTCCGTGTGACGGAGAGGTATCTCGGGGCCCACTCGGTAATACAACATCACACACAAGCCTTGCAAGCAATGTGACTTAGTGTAAGTTGCGGGATCTTGTATTACGGAATGAGTAAAGAGACTTGCCGGTAAACGAGATTGAAATAGGTATGCGGATACTGACGATCGAATCTCGGGCAAGTAACATACCGAAGGACAAAGGGAATCACATACGGGATTATATGAATCCTTGGCACTGAGGTTCAAACGATAAGATCTTCGTAGAATATGTAGGATCCAATATGGGCATACAGGTCCCGCTATTGGATATTGACCGAGGAGTCTCTCGGGTCATGTCTACATAGTTCTCGAACCCGCAGGGTCTGCACACTTAAGGTTCGACGTTGTTTTATGCGTATTTGAGTTATATGGTTGGTTACCGAATGTTGTTTGGAGTCCCGGATGAGATCACGGACGTCACGAGGGTTTCCGGAATGGTCCGAAAACAAAGATTGATATATAGGATGACCTCATTTGATTACCAGAAGGTTTTCGGAGTTACCGGGAATGTACCGGGAATGACGAATGGGTTCCGGGAGTTCACCGGGGGGGGCAACCCACCCTGGGGAAGCCCATAGGCCTTGAGGGTGGCACATCAACACTTAGTGGGCTGGTGGGACAGCCATTAGGGCCCTATGCGCCTAGAGAAGAAAATCAAGGAGAAAAAAAAGAGGAGGTGGGAAGGGAAGGAAGGACTCCCTCCCACCAAACCAAGTCCAACTCGGTTTGGGGGGGGGGAACCTTCCCCCTTGGACTCGGCCGACCCCCTTGGGGCTCCTTGAGCCCCAAGGCAAGGTCCCCTCCCTCCCACCTATATATACGGAGGTTTTAGGGCTGATTTGAGACGACTTTTCCACGGCAGCCCGACCACGTACCTCCACGGTTTTTCCTCTAGATCGCGTTTCTGCGGAGCTCGACGGAGCCCTGCTGAGACAAGGTCATCACCAACCTCCGGAGCGCCGTCACGCTGCCGGAGAACTCTTCTACCTCTCCGTCTCTCTTGCTGGATCAAGAAGGCCGAGATCATCGTCGAGCTGTACGTGTGCTGAACGCGGAGGTGCCGTCCGTTCGGTACTAGATCGTGGGACTGATCGCGGGATTGTTCGCGGGGCGGATCGAGGGACGTGAGGACGTTCCACTACATCAACCGCATTCACTAACCCTTCTGCTGTACGGTCTACAAGGGTACGTAGATCACTCATCCCCTCTCGTAGATGGACATCACCATGATAGGTCTTCGTGCGCGTAGGAAATTTTTTGTTTCCCATGCGTCGTTCCCCAACAGATTATGTCTTGCTATACAATTCTCGTTTGAGATTCTTTACATGCAAGCTTCTCTCTAAATGGGAAGGTACCTATGTTGTCGAGGAAGTATATCGTTCCGGTGCCATCAAAATCAATAACACGGAAGGAAATTTTTCTAGAGTGGTAAATGGGCAAAGAATCAAGCATTACATCTCTGGTACTCCCATAAATGTTGAGACCAATATCATCAATGTCATAACTCCATAGGAGTACATAAGGGATGTTTATGAGCCTATTTCAGACCTTGAAAACGAAGATGTATCTGTTTCGGCAAGAAATTGGACTCCGATACTTTTCCAATAGGAAATTTCTTCCGTTTTAGAATTTTTGGAAAATTAGATAAATAAAAAGCAGTCCGGAGAGCGAACGAGGTGGCCACAAGCCCTGCCACCGCCCCCTACCCCCCTGGTGGCGGAGGGCAAGCTTGTGGGCACCTTGTGTGCCTCCCAGACTCCGTTTTCTTGCGGAGGACTCCTTCTGGCCCAGAAAAAAATCAATATATAGTCGCCCGAAGGTTTTGATCTCCGTATCGCGCAGTTTTCCTCTGTTTTCGTTTTGAGCTTGTTCTGCCGCAGATCTAGGTCAAGATGTCTTCTATAGATTCAGAGGGAGAGAGCTATGTGGCTGACTACCTTGCTAACCCCAAGGTCTATGGGGACTTGGAACCATATGGCTGGACCACTGATGAGGAAGAGGACTATGAGCCCAAAGGGAAGGAGCAAACGAGTTCCGATGAAGAGGAGGCTCCTCTACCTCGACCTGCAAACACCCATGTGGAGTTTAAGAAGTCAAGCCTCCCTGACCATAGGAAGAAGCCTAAGACCTTGTTTATCCCTTCTCGTTTCTTGCAGGAGAGTAAGCAGGAGCTTTGCCATAGAGTTTTGAAACTTGAGGAGGAAAATGACGATCTAAGGGAGCAGAACTTTTTGCTCAAGTGGAAATTAGACAAGCTCAAGACTGCTCCAACAACACCACCATCACCACCAAAGGAAGACAACTAAGCATTGGTATGGGCAATCCCCTTGGCTTCTGCCAAGCTTGGGGGAGTTGCCCTGGTATCGTATCACCTTTATATCTTTTGCTTTTACCTTTCTTCTAGTTCTTTCCTTTTCAGTTTTTATTTCTTCTCTTAGAGGAATAAGTCTTTAGTTTTTAGTTTGAGTCTTTTGCTTTTGTCTCTCCCCCGATGTATTCGAGCTTACGAGCTATATAATAAAGAGTATCTTAGTCAACGGCTTCAATGATCAAAAGTATGAAAAGAAAGATAGCATGAAAGAGCATGAGACAATCTTATGAAAAGTGATAACTTCACTTATGACACATATGATGATTGAAACTTGTTGAGAATAAATCAACATAGACCTCAGTCATTGTTGAAATTAATAAGAAGTAATAAGGAAAGAGAGGTTCACATAAAAATATATCATCTTAGACATTTTTTACAATTGTGAGCACTCACCAAACTATTACATGCCTAGGAGTAGATGTTGGACAAGGAAGACAACATAATGAATTGTGTTTGCTTACTTCCAAACAATGTTATATGATTAGAGATCCCTTAGCATGTGATGATTGCTTCCACCTCATATTAGCCAAAACTCCCGCACCAAGTAGAGATACTACTTGTGCATCCTTAAACCTCCAACCCAGTTTTGCCATGAGAGTCCACCATACCTACCTATGGATTGAATAAGATCCTTCAAGTAAGTTGTCATCGGTGCAAGCAATAAAAATTGCTCTCTAATATGTATGATCTATTAGTGTGTGGAAAATAAGCTTTGTACGAACCTGTGATGAGGAAGATATAAAAGCAACATACTGCATAATAAAGTTCTTTATCGCAGGATGCAATATAAAGTGACGTTCCTCCGCACTAAGAGGACGAGCATTCAAACCTCAAAAGCGCATGACAACCTCTGCTTCCCTTTGCGAAGGGCCTATCTTGTACCTTTACTTTTTGCCCTTGTAAGAGTCATGGTGATCATCACCAATTCCCTATTTTTGCCTTTGTCTTGGCTACCGTCACATGCTTGGGAAAGATCTATATTCATATATCATCTTGGAGTTGAGTACTTATGCTTTATTGTTGTTGACTTTACCCTTGAGGAAAATGGTTGGGAGGCAAAACTATAAGCCCCTATCTTCCTCTGTGTCTAGCTGAAACTTTGACACCATGAGTACCGCCTGAGTTGTAACAATTGTGGAAAACAAAAGAGATGATTGAGTATGTGGGTTTGCCTTACAAGCTCTTATTTGACTCTTTCTGATGTTGTGATAAATTGCAATTGCTTCAATGACTATGGACTATTGTTGGTTACTTCTCAGTAAGGTTTTTGCTTCATGCTTTGCTTTGTGAAGGAATTGTTACTTTCCCATAAGAATCTTTATGCGATATTGCTGTCCTATGTGTGATCATGATGCCCTCATGTCCGTATTATGTTTTCTCGACAGCTTCGTCCCTCAACATGTGGACATGTTTATGGAACTTGGTTTTCGCTTGAGGACAAGCGAGGTCTAAGCTTGGGGGAGTCGATACGTCCATTTTGCATGGTGCTTTCATGTTGATATTTATTGCTTTTTGGGCTATTATATTACTTGTGTTACCATATTTATGCCTTTTCTCTCTTATTTTGCAAGGTTTATTTGAAGAGGGAGAATTCAGGCAGCTGGAATTCTGGACTAGAAAAGGAGCAAATCCTAGTCCACTATTCTGCACATCTCCAAATGCCCTGAAAAGTTACGTGGATTTTTTCTGGATTATATAAAAAATAATGGGCGAAAGAACTACCGGAGGGGGGCCACCAGGGCTGCACAAGCCCCCACTCCGCCACCACCCCCTGGTGGCGCAGGGCAAGCTTGTGGGCTGCCTGACAGCCCACTAGCCCCCTCTTTTGCTATATGAAGCGTCCTGGTCCAGAAAAATTCAAGAGGGAGCTTTTTAGTGGTTTCGCCGCCGCCACGAGGCAGAACTTGAGCAAATCCAATCTAGAGCTCCGGCAGGACGATCCTGCCGGGGAAACTTCCCTCCCGGAGGGGGAAATCGTCGCCATCGTCATCACCAACACTCCTCTTGTCGGAGGGGAGGCATCTTCATGAGCACCATCTCCTCTCTAATCCCTAGTTCATCTCTTGTAACCAATCTTCGTCTCGCAACTCCGATTGGTACTTGTAAGGTTGCTAGTAGTGTTGATTACTCTTTGTAGTTGATGCTAGTTGGATTACTTGGTGGAAGAGTTTATGTTTAGATCCTTGATGCTATTCATTACACCTCTGATCATGATTATGATTATGTTTTGTGACTAGTTACTTTTGTTCCTGAGGACATGGGATAAATCATGCTGATAATAGTCATGTGAATTTGATATTCGTTCGGTATTTTGATATGCTGTATGTTGTTTTTCCTCTAGTGGTGTTATGTGAACGTCGACTACATAACACTTCACCATATTTGGGCCTAGAGGAAGGCATTGGGAAGTAGTAAGTAGATGATGGGTTGTTGGAGTGACACAAGCTTAAAACCGAGTCTATGCGTTGCTTCGTGAGCGGCTGATTTGGATCCACTAGTTTAATGCTATGGTTAGACTTTGTCTTAATTCTTCTTTTGTAGTTGTGGATGCTTGCGAGAGAGGTTAATCATAAGTGGGATGCTTGTCCAAGTAAGGGCAGTACCCAAGCGCCGGTCCACCCACATATCAAACTATCAAAGTAACGAACGCGAATCATATGAACATGATGAAACTAGCATGACAAAAATTTCCGTGTGTCCTCGGGAGCGTTTTTCCTCCTATAAGACTTTGTTCAGGCTTGTCCCTTGCAACAAAAGGGATTGGGCCACTTGCTGCACCGTTGCTACTACTTGTTACTTGTTACTCTTTGCTTGGTACGTTTCACCTCGCTACACAATCACTTGTTACCGCTACTTTCAGTGCTTATCAGAGCCTTCTGCTCCTCGTTGGGTTCGACACTCTTACTTATCGAAAGGACTACGATTGATCCCCTATACTTGTGGGTCATCAGCCAATGGCGGGGCTCACGAGGGCGACGAACGACTGGGGCGACGGCTCGCCGGGGCAGCCAGTCCGTGCGGCGGCCGGAGGCTGGCCGACGAGGAGCGGTCATGGCGGCGGCGGGGCAGCTGAGGCGCGGGGCACCAACGGCTTGGAGGACACGGCGGCCGACGAGGGCAGGAGGTGCTGCAGCCTCGGGAGGAGCACCTCGGCCAGGGCGGTGCAGGGCGCCGACGGCGGCTCGGTTCGGGCCCGGGCGGGCTCAAGATGGGCCTGGGCGGGCCCACGGCGGGTGGAGGCTGAGGGGAGGAGAGAGAGAGGTGGGAGGCTAGGGTTAGGGGCGCGGATCCCTAGGGGAGTTAGGTTTGCTATGAAAATGCCTAGGAGGTCTATTTATAGACAAATGGGGGGCTAGGTTTAGCGAAATTTTGTCCCGGATCAAACCGCGCGGTCGGAATCGAACAATTACGAACGCGGGATGGGGTAAGTGGTTGTGTAGAGTATTTATCCGGAGACGAGAGGGAAAACGGGCGACCTGGCAACGAGATTTAAAATATCGAAAGACGTCCGACGATAGACCGAATACGGTGACGCTACGGTCGACTGTTCGGGTACCAGACGGACTCCGATTGTGACGAAATTTGGCAGGCGGTCTACCTATAATATATTAACACCGCATGCCACGTTCCAACCCAATTGGAGAAAGTTTTATACATACTTTTGAAAACAAGAATTAAACGTTGCCGCGGGCGCGTGCGTGTGTGGTCGGGCTCAGAACGGACAACGACGAGAACCGACAACTAACAACGGATGCAAGTTTTGAAAACTGACGGCAACGGGATGCCGATGCAATGCGGGTGATGCGCATGATGCGATGATGATGCGACAAATAAAAAATAACCACATGACGAAAACGGAATAGAAGGGGAATCTTCTGGAACGTCGGTCTCAGGTTGTCACAAATAACAAGCAAGAGTCTATATCTAGTATTGAGAATAGCAAAGTAAGAACATAAAGGTGCAAGAGCTCTCGCTGTCCATGACTCGAATGTCTCCAAATGGTGTTTGCGTGCAAGAAGTGGGAGATGGGTTGAGAGTATAAAAATATATTTTAATTGAGAACTCAATCTACTAAAATTTCACACTTGGTCTCCTTCCGAATCTTATTTTGACTCATCCCCAGACCACTAGTCAGGCACAAATCAAAATGATCCTCTCCCTTTCGACTTTGAGCACTCATGCAATGGATGAGCGTAAGCAAGATATATTGGCACTTAGGATGGCAAAACGAATAATGATGGGGAAGGAAGACAAAAAAGGTGTGAAGGGCTCACATCAATGAGGACAATCATAGGTGAGAGAAAACCAAATGATAGATATGATGTGAGGAGTAGGGATTTCCATGTAACAAATGCACATATGAGCTAAGCTCTCCAATGGAACTAGTGGGGGTGCATCCAACTTGTTTGCTCATGAAGACCTAGAGCTCATTTGAGGAGGCTCATCATTGGAATATGCAAACCAACTTCTGTAGTGTAAGGGTCCCCACATAGTTATGCATGAATGATAATCTCTATGTAGTACAAATATAGCAATGGAGTAAGAGTGTGGATCGTTCAAAAGGAATAGTAGTGTTGCCCCCTTCTCTCTTTTTATTTCTTTTTTCTTTTTTTCTTTTTTTGTGGCCTCTTTGGCTCTTTCTTTTTATCTCCCATTTGTCCTCTTTGGGATCTTTTCCTCACTTAAGGGCAACACTCTATGTTTTACGAGAATAAAAAGAAGATCATCACACTTTATAAGAAGTACTCAACATAAAGACAAGTGAAAACTATCATGATGTATGCAAATGTATGCCTCTGCCAGTGTAGCAGGATATGCAATGATACTAGAGCGTCATGTAGAAATAATATGGGCAAGGCCCAACTATCATGCGGCTCCTCGATCAAGCAAAATCATGTATGACATGAAGATCGAGTCATGAGATGGTGGACGTTGCATGGCAATGTATCTCGGAAAGGCTATGGAAATGCCTTAACAGGTAGGTATGGTGGCTGTTTTGAGGAAAGATATAAAGAGGCTTATGTATCACAGAGTGTATCATGTCATGGGTTTGGATGCACCGGCGAAGTTTGCACCAACTCTCAAGATGAGAAAGGGCAATGCACGGTACCGAAGAGGCTAGCAAAATCTGGATGGTAGAAGTGCCAACAATCGAATAGTCTCATTAGTCCGAAGAACTCATACACTTATTATCGGTAACTCTCTATCTAGTCAGGAAATTCACAAAGAGACAAGTACCCCGAGGAGGAGTGTTTGGGGGTTTGGTTATCCTTGCGCATCCTCGACTCATGGTAACGTGAGGGTACTCTATATATTCCAATCCCTCCAGAGGTTAGCGATCAATTTAGTAGCTAGAGTTCTCAAATAATTTTTAGTTTTTGAAAAACACATAGATTTCCCAAAATATGACACCTATCACTAATAGGCTCAAGCTCTTGGCACCAATAGTCCAAACATTACTCATATCAATACCTCAAAACTATTGCAAGTTACTACTATACTTAAATAGCAACCTGTTGCGGCAACAAAAGTCCTTCCCTGGCGCTTAGGAATTCTTCTTGTTACTTCTCTAGTTTGCGTCGGTTTTTCCCTTGAAGAGGAAAGGGTGATGCAGCACAGGAGCAGTAAGTATTTCCCTCAGTTTGAGAATCAAGGTATCGATCCAGAAGGAGGGCCTCGTCAAGTCCAGAGTACGTGCGCAAACACAAACAAGCTTGCACCCAATGCTTCAAAGGGGTTGTCAATCCCTTCAAGATTGTTTGCAAAGTGAGATCTGAAGGCGGAAAGTGCAACGAAGTAAAAAGTGTAAGGCTGAAAATATGGTGTGGAGTAGACCCTGGGGGCCATAGTGTTCACTAGAGGCTTCTCTCATAATAGCAAATATCACGGTGGGTGAAAAAATTACTGTCGAGCAATTGATAGAACCGCGCAAAGTCATGACGATATCTAAGGCAATGATCATACATATAGGCATCACGTCCGAAACAAGTAGACCGATACTTTCTGCATCTACTACTATTACTCCACACATCGACCGCTATCCAGCATGCATCTAGTGTATTGAGTTCATGACGAACAGAGTAACGCCTTAAGCAAGATGACATGATGTAGAGGGATAATCTCAAACCAATGATGAAAACCCCATCTTTTTACCCTTGATGGAAACAACACGATGCGTGCCTCGCTACCCCTTCTGTCACTGGGTGAGGTCACCACACGGTATGAACCCAAAACCAAGCACTTCTCCCATTGCAAGAATCATAGATCTAGTTGGCCAGACAAAACCCACAACTCGAAGAGAATTACAAGGATATGAAATCATGCATAAGAGAGATCAGAAGAAACTCAAATAAGATTCATAGATAATCTGATCATAAATCCACAATTCGTCGGATCTCGACAAACACACCGCAAAGAAGATTACATCGGATAGATCTCCATGAAGATCATGGAGAACTTTGTATTGAAGATCCAAGAGAGAGAAGAAGCCATCTAGTTACTAGCTATGGACCCGTAGGTCTATGGTGAACTACTCACGCATCATCGGAGAGGTCATGGTGTTGATGAAGAAGCCCTCCGTGTCCGAATCTCCCCTCCGGCAGGGCACCAGGACGTGCCCCAGATGGGATCTTGCGGAGACAGAAGCTTGCGGTGGCGGAAAAGTACTTTCGATGATCTCTTGATTTTTTTTGGGATTTTTAGGGAATTTATAGGCGCAACCCCTAGGTCAGGGGACTCTCAGGATGGCACGACCCCCTGGCCACGGGGTGGGGGCTTGTGGGGCCCCTGAGGCTCCCCTGCCTTGGCTCCCAAGCTCCCCGATCTTCTTCCGTTCCAGAAAAAATCTTTTCGGGGATTTTCTTCCGTTTGGACTCCGTTTCAAAATCTCCTCTGAAAGGGGTCAAAAACATGGAAAAAACAGGAACTGGCACTGAGTCAATAAGTTAGTTCCAAAAAATATATAAAAGGCATGCAAAACATCCAAAGTTTGACAAGATAATAGCATGAAACCATCAAAAATTATAGATACGTTGGAGACGTATCACAACCTCAGTTACCTACTCATGCAAGACACACAACTCAGTGCAACAAGCCAACTCTCTAAACAAGATTGTTCAAGAGAGTTTCAAAATCAACCTAAATATAGGCTCTTAAAAGATAATCATGAAAACTAAGAGCTAAGCATGTCAGCAGCTACGAGAAGATAAAGAACACACAAAAAGAATAACCATGAAAACTCATGTTGTGTTCTATGTTGGAGTGAAGCGTGCTTCTATCCCAAGCAAAGAAGGCTAGGGTCCAACTTGTTATGAACAACAAGCAAACTAAAACAAACTAAAAAGTAAAGAGCGAGACGCTCCAAGCATAGCACATAACATATGAAGTGATAAAAATATAGCATGGAGAAGGACGAACTGATGATTGTTGATGGAGAAGGGGATGCACGGGGGCATCCCCAAGCTTAGACGCTTGAGTCTCCTTGAATATTTCTTGGGGGTGCATGGGGGCATCCCCAATCTTGAGTGTTTGACACTCCTGGATCTTCTTTCATCATCATCCATCACATACTTGAAAACTCCCTTCATACACAACGCATCATAAGCTGATTAGAGTGGTTAGCACCGATGATAAAATAATTCACTCTCTACTGGAAAAGAATATTTTCAGGAAGAGTTTCTGTTTCTAAAGATTGCCAAAAGGTTTTTGCAAAGAAAAAGCAAGTTTAAGCTTTGCAAAACAGTGAAAACGCAAAGCAGGGCAGAATCTGGGAAAAACAGATGAGCAGGTAGTAAATATTTTTTCGGGGCACTTTTACAACTCAAATAAAAAACTCAGAACTAACGCCAGAAATAAAATTATATAGAGCATACTGTCAAAACAATTCAGATCCAAAAGACGATATGGTGATTTTTGGCGATTTTTTCTATCACGCAGACAGAATCTGTTTCTGGACAACATGTCACAACTTCTGCACTTTCTTGCAATCGGAGGCTAAAACTTGGCACAAAGCTTGAAAATAAAGATATAATGATGTTGCTATAGTAGTAACAAACATCAAGACCACTAAAAACTGAAAGTAAAAACTCAAAGTAAAGATAACAAGGGTTATCTTTCTAGGGCTCTTTCTTTATAGCCATAAAGATAGGCTTAAGATTTTAATGATGCTCTCGTAGAAATAAGAGTTGTAGAAAAAAAAGAGAGCATCAAGTCCTATGCATAGGAATATTGCAATAGAATAATTCATTGAAGCACACAGCAATAGGCATAGGAAGGCAAAACAAGTGCAGCTTCGAAACCTTCAACATAAAGAGAGGGAACTTGATATTATTGAAATATCTATAAGCATATGTTCCCTTCTCATAACAATTTTCAGTGGGATCATGAATAAACTCAACAATATAAGTATCACATAAAGCATTGTTACCATGATCCACATGCAAAAAGGGACTCTTACTCTCCACATAAGCATAATCTTTCTCATTGGTAATAGTGGGAGTAGGACTATCATAAACAACCTGCATATCTTTGGGGAGCCCATGGTTAGGAAATTTTAGCATTAAAGTTTTCAGTATCCCCCAAGCTTGAACTACGCTCTCTCCGTCATGGGGATAGAAATTATAAACATCCTATTCTCATGGACTTCATGAAGAGGATAAAACTTGCAGTAAAAGAGAGACTCGATCTCTTCCCAATTCCGTAGGTGAGAATCATCTAGTATCCTATACAATTCCAATGCTTTTCCTTTCAGTGACAAGACAAATAATTTCCTCATGACTCCATCTCTTGTCAAACCTGTAATCTTAAACAAATCACAATGTTCTGTAAGTTTCAACAAATGAATACTAGGATTGACTGTTCCATCTCCTGCATAATAATCATTCCTAATTATTTCAATTATCCCAAGTGGTATTTTGAATGGGATACATTTAGTAGGTGGAGGAGACTTCTCTACCATGAGTGTGGTAAAGCGGCCTTCCCCAAGCAGCGAACTAAGAGTGCAGTTTTCCATAAGCCTAACTAGTATACATTTGTCACTTATTTGCCTTAGCAAAAACTAGAAAGCAAACTAACAAGACTAAAAAGCAAAGGTAAAAGATAGCGTGCAATCCCCCTATCTTGAAGACTGGAGTCCCCGGCAACGGCGCCAAAAACTTTGCTTGATGACAAGAGAATGTATATACTTCTTGCCCCCTCGTTGGTTACCCCAAGTGCAAGGTTGAGATGTAGTCATCAACAAGTTTCCCTTACACGCAGACTGTAAGGTTTATCGAACCAGGAGGACTCCCAGGTTCAACAAGTAGGTGTCCGCTGCTCTGGCGCTAGCAGAAGACGCGAACCTGCACACACAACAAATAACTTTGCTCCCAACGAGTACAGAGAGGTTGTCAATCTCTCCGGCCTTGTAGTTTGCAAATGATCAAAACACAAGCGGCAATAGAAATGGTGATTGCAACGGAAAAGTAAATAAAACAATAAATGATGGAGGTTAAAACAGTGGTGGTAATATGGACCGGAGTCTCATGATGTTCACTAGTGATGTCTCTCTCCCAGAAGACGATAAACAGCTATGCAAGGTAAACAAATTACAACTAGGCAATTGATAGAATTATAAGCGCACCGCAATGCTAATCATGCTCCTTGACTGTTAGAGGCTCAAAAGTAATGGGCAGTACGCCAAGACAAGTAGACCATTTATTCATCAGCATCTACTTACTAATCATCCACCTTGAGATATCTATCCAGATTATCTCACTTGTATTAAGTTGCGAGTGTCACCCAAAGTGTAAACTCAAAGCAACAATCAACTGCATTAACGAACTTTGCGTAAGGTAAACAATCCTAGCAACCGTGGTCACAAGCACCGTTGTTTTCTCCCTGGTGGCAATAGCACATCCCCTAGTCTCATGTTTCTGTCACTCAAGCTAGACATCAGGGGGCATGAACCCACAATCAGGCATAACGCTCCCTCTGGGAGTTACAATCTACTACTCGGCCAAAGCAATAAATAGCAACGGAGAACATGCATGAATCACTAAAGAACATAATATAAAAGGAGAACCAAATATATAACTCATAACAATCTGAACATAATCTCATAATCCATGGATCCCAGCAAACTCAACATAGCAATAACAAGATGATTACATATGTGCCTTGATCATGTAGGGCAGCTCACAAGGACTAACCATTGAAACACAAGATTGGAGAGAAGACATCACATAGCTACTGGTTATGGACTCATGGTCCAAGGAGGACTACTCTCAGCACATCGGGGAAGCGTCCATGGTGGTGGATAAGCTCCTAGAGATCAATCTTCCCTCCGGCAGGGTGCCGGGAAGAGGTCTCCTCACGCTCCCGATCTCGAAAGCGCTGCGGTGGCGGAATGGTGGAGGAATTCGGGATTCTGGATACGGTACGAGGGTTTTCGATCGGAAGGGTAAATATAGGCCAAAGGAGGGCGTTAGAGGAGGTGGGGCCCACCCAGGTGGCCTGTGGGCGCGGCTAGGGGCCAGGCTGCGCAGGGTGACCGCCTGGGCAGCCCTTGGCTCCCCTCTGGCCCATCTTCGATGATCTGGAAACTTCCGTCATGCTGATTTTTATATATTTTTCTCGGGATTTTTGGGACTCTCGAAAATTGGGTAAAAGTCCCTGCAAAAAAGACATCAGCAGACAGAAACTGACAGCGGGTGCACTGAGTTAGTAGGTTAGTCCAAATACGTAGAAAATGATATAATAGTGTTGCAAAACATATAACAATGTCACCAAAAAGATCATGGAACAAGCATAAATTATAGATACGTTAGGGACGTATCAGCATGGCATGGATCCATCTTCACCACATAAATACAAATGTCAAGCACCACAGTGTTAAGCCAAGCAATTGTAACATACTTTTTACGTGCTTCAGCATTTTATACCTCACTCAATACATGAGCGTGAACCATGGACATAGCATATAGGTGGAATAGAATATGATGGTAGGTTTTAAAGGGATAACAGTGGTGAAGAAAGTGTTGCATCAACTAAACAGAGCAACGGGCTATGGAGATGCCCATCAAACGATATGAATGCGGGGAGTAGGGATTGCCATGCAAGAGATGCGCTAGAGCTATAAGTATATGAAAGCTCAAATGAATCCAAGTGAGTGTGCATCCAACTTGCTTGCTCATGAAGACCTCGGACATTCGAGGAAGCCTGTCGTCGGAATATACAAGCCAAGTTCTATAATGAGAAATTCCCACTAGCATATGAAAGTGACAAAACACGAGACTTTGTGTTTGAAAAACATGGTGCAACTTTGAAGCACAAGTGTGGAAAAAGAGGTAGTAGCACTGTCCCTTCTCTATTTTCTCCCATTTTTTTATTTTTTTTCTTTCATTTTTTCATTTTTTCTGTCTTTCTTTCTTCTTCCTTATTTTTTATTTTCTTTCTTTCTTTTCGTATGGATTCTCATCCCGACTTGTGGGGGAATCATTGTGTTCATCATTCTTTCCTCACTGAGACCGTGCCCAAATAATGAAAAACATCACACTTCTATTTACTTACAACTCGATATGAAAAACTACTAAACAATATGACTCTATATGAATGCCTCTGACAGTGTACGAGGATGTGCAATGTTCTAGCATAACATGTAAACAATGATGAACGGTGGCTTTGCCACGTATACTATGTCAGCTACATGATCATGCAAAGCAATATGACAATGAGTGCACAAGTTATATGATGGAACAGTGGAAGTTGCATGGCAATATATCTCGGAATGGCTATGGAAATGCCATGATAGGTAGGCATGGTGGCTGTTTTGAGAAATATATAAGGTGACTTATGTGTAACAGAGCATATCATGTTGTGGGATTTGGATGCATCGATCCTCGAGGTATGAATATGCAATGCACGGTAACAAAGAGGCTCGCAAATATGAGGAGGTTAGAGTGTGTACATCCATGGATTCAAATTAGTAATAAATAACTCACATATTTGTTGCAAATATTTGTTATCTCCCTTTAAGAAAAGTAGTACTCGCATGCCCCTAGGTAGGAGGTTGGTAGGAGTTAACCATCACACACCCCCTACCTAAACAACACTAGGATTTCAACAAGGAATAAGAATGCTCACACATCATTACCATGCCATAACCATATTTATATGAATATAAAAATAACACCCTTTACCTATCTATATTTCTACTAACCAACAACCATGCACTCACGCCATTTCATATTACCACATCAATATCGTTAGCTCATAATTTGTCTTTTACGGGCTACATGAAAGTTTTGATTATGCACTCCTTGAATACCTATTATTTTTGGACTAGTCTAATAACCCATGCAAATTACCGTCAATACTTATTAAACTTTCAAACAAATTTAAGTGAAGAACGTGAGTGCAATTATTTCTATAAAACATATACGTCGCCATGCTCTATAAGATATAAGTGAAACACTAGAGCAACTGCTTAGCTCAAAAGATACAAGTGAAGCACATAGAGTATTCTAACAAATCATGGTGAACATGTGTCTCTCTCAAGTAGGCGTGTCCAACAAACAATGATAATGGAAAACTAAAACAAAAGCAAAGTATAATACACGATGCTCCAAGGAAAACACATATCATGTGATGAATAAAAATGTAGCTCATGACATACCGATGGATTGAGACGAATGAGGGGATGCCTTCTGGGTCTTCCCAAACTTAGACGCTTGAGTATTCCTATAATTTACCTTGGGGTTCCTTGGGCATCCCCAAGCTTAGTCTCTTTGCCGATTCTTATTCCTTCGTCCATCGTGATCGCATCCAAAACATGAACACTTCAGCACACAAAACTCAACATAAAGCTCATGAGACCCGTTAGTATGATGGGCGAATCATAAACTTTAGGTACTGTTATAAATTGATTCATATTTTATTATTTCATAAGGCACTGTATTCTAACTTCTCCATCACTTATACCCCCTCCCGATATAATCCATAACATCATCAAAACAAGCACACAATGCAAGGAAAAACATAATATGTCTAAAACAGAACAGTCTATAGTGATATGCAAAACACCATACTTCTGTATCTCCAAAAATTATGAAAAATAGGAAAACATGAGGAATTTATATACCAACAGTGTGTATAAAATTCAGATCAAAAAGACATTCCAGTAAAATAAGAGAAATTTTATACTCGATGTAAAAGTTTCTGTTTTTCCACCATACTATTTTTACTTATCATCCAAATCATCCCAAAGGCTTTACTTGGCACAAAAAATAATTCAAACATAAAAACACAAGCATTACAGTAGAAATAATCATGTTAACTTACACAAATAAAGTAGAGCATAATAAATAAGATAACTATTGGGTTGTCTCCAACATGCGCTATCGTTTTATGCCCCTAGCTAGGCATAATGCATAGTTTCAAATGTTGTCATCCACCTTAGCTACTTTAGCAGGGACCTTATCGGATCCCGGATGCTCCTTCCTCTTATTCATAACCTCTTAAAGTGAAGTCACCAATTTATCGAGTGACTCAAGTTTTTTAATGGAGGTGGTGAGGAAAGAATTCATAGGATGAAGGCTAGGGCCTAAAGTTGTAATAGGTTTCTTAACCTTTTGTATCACACTAATATTTTTCTACAAATCCCCCAACCTTTTCTAATATTTCGAATTTTGGATTCCCTCATGTGTAAAAGAACATATTGGAGGTAATGGAGGAGTTCCTACCATCCCTTCTACTATTTTATAAGCGGCACTCGGATCCAATTTGATCAAGAACTTGTAAATTGGATATTCCTAGTCCTATATAAGAATTACGAAGAAGGATATTCATATCTTTATTTATAGTAGCATTACGATGAGACTTAACTATACTATACCAAGCATCCTTCATAATCTCACCTTGTTTTTGTTTAAAATAAAGTACTTCGAAATCAGGCGAGGCACTAACTGACGGTGCATCAGGTGAAGCATTAACCGACAATGCAGACATTGTAATAAGCAAGCAAGCAAAGATGGATTTTTTTTTAATTTTTATATCAAGTAAAATATAACATCAAATAAAAAGTAGCACAAGTGAATGATAATCTGTGAGAAGATACTTGATAGGAAGTTGGTGGTATTCCCCAGTAACGACGCCAGAAATCCTTCGTGATACTTGTGATTTGTGTTGGTTTTTACTCGAAGGGGAGGGGATGATGCAACATAGTAAATGTAAGTATTTCCCTGAGTGAGAACCAAGGTTATCGAACCAATAGGAGGACCATGCAATTTCCTATCCTCATCACCTACACACAAAAGAGCACACACTTGCACCCCACGCGGGCAAGAGGGTTGTCAATCCCCTTGAACTCGTTACTTGCAAGCAATAAGTAGTGATAGATAGAGAATTTGATAAATATACATTGAAAATAAACAGAAAGTAAATAATGGCAACAAGGTATTTAGAGTTTTTATTAATATATTCGTTAGGAGACGTGGGGGCCATAGTTTTTGCTTGAGGCTTCTCTCCCAAAGAAAGTATACGGTGGATAGACAAATTAATGTTGGTCAATTGATAGAAAAACACATAGTTATGCTATATTTATTCATTACAATGATCATGTATATAGGCATCACATCCATAAAAAAGTAGTTTGACTCCTACATGCATGTACTACTTTTACTCCACCCATCGACCGCTATCCAGCATTCATCTAGAGTATTAAGTAAAAACAGAGTAATGCTTGGAGGATGACGACATGATGTACACAACGTAATTACAATTAATATGAATGAACCCCATAGTTTTACCCTTATTGACATCAATACAATATGTGTCATGTCCCTTTCTGTCACTGGGATTGAGCACCGCAAGATTGAACCCACTACAACGCACCTCTCCCACTGAAGATAAATCAATATAGTAGCCCAAACCAAATCGATAGATCGAAGAGAATTACGAAGCTATAGCAATCATGCATATAAGAATTCATAAAAAACTCAAATACTTATTCATGAATAATTTGAACATACACCAACAATTCATATAATCCCAAGAAACACACCACAAAAAATGATTACATAAGATAGATCACCGTAAGAGTCACGGTGATCTTGGCAATGAAGAACATAGAGAGAGAGATAGCCATCTAAGTACTAACTACGGACCCGTAAGTCTGTGGTGAACTACTGACACATCCCCATGGGAGCAGCTAGCAAGGTTGATGTAGAGGCCCTCCGTGATCGATCCCCCCTCCAGCAAGGCATCGAAACAGGGCTCCAGATGGGCACTCGGTGGAACAGAGACTTACGACGATGGAAAAAGTGTTTCTAGAGGCTCTCCAGGGTTATTGGAACAGATGTGAATTTATAGGCCAAAGTATGGCGAGGAGACCCGGGAGGTCGCCCAAGCCATGAGGGCGCAACCACCCTGCTGGGCGTGCCCTGTTGGCTTGGCGGCACTTCGTGTGCCCTCCGGTCTTCCTCCGAAGCTTTCAATTCTTATTTTTGTCCAAAAAAACATCAAAAAGTTCTAGGGTATTTGGACTTCGTTTGGTATAGTATTCCTGAAAGACCAAAAAACATGCAGAAAACAACAACTGACACTTGGCATTGGGTTAATAGGTTAGTGCTTAAAGATAATATAAAACAACAAGTAAATGCTTAAAAAGTATCTAGAATGACAATATAATAGCATGAAATAATAAAAAATTATAAATATTTTAAAGACGTATCGTTGCTTTGAAAATATACATGCATGTAGCCATTGGGTGTAGCGAGAGTTATTGTTGCTAGTCTCATAATAAAATAGTAAATACGTTGCCGTGGATGCTTTTTCATTGGTTATATGTGAGGGAGTGCATTGGAAATTGAATGGAAGGATTAATGTGAGCAAATTACTCTATGCTTCAAGAGAAGTGGTGTCTTGGCCTAATAAACCTCGACGGAGGGAGTACAAGATATTAGTGTTAGGACAAACTCACTACATTTCGATTGTTAGTTATGTCACAAAGCAGAAGTGAGACACAAAATTAGTATTACATGATTAGTTGAAGTATCAATTTGACTTATGTACATTGCTTTGCAAAAAAGATTCTAAATCATTTATTATCTAGAATTTGAAAGTTTGATCTATCTTTTATGAATCAGATCATATGGTTAGTGTAAATTTTAGTTCAATATATTTTGGACCAATCGTGCATTAATCCTAGAACTTATTAAAAATAATCAATATTTGTTTAACTCTTCCATGCAATATGTTTTTGTAGCGATTGTAGCGGCTAGAGCACTCATCCCCTCCAACTTTCTCAACGGCGAGCATTTTGATCCATATTTCCTAGGTAAGCCGCTTAGGCGACCGGTGGTTGGGGACGAGAATGTGATGCCTCGTCTTCGGCTAGCAGTTTAGGTCCGATTTGTTTTTTCTCGTATAAACCGTTTTGAGGTGGAGGAAGGCGCTTCCTCTTCGTGATGATCTTCCAGGATCTGATCATCCTTGAGTTCGTCCATCAAAACGGGGTCGACGGAGCTCGAACGTATTGTCATGTCGTCTACTTAGGACAGCGATGTTAGGGTTTATCCTCATGCGTGAGCGACGATGGGATTTGTCGTCATGCGCTTTAGATCCATCAAGGGTTCAATGTCGAAACTACGACTCTAGAACGATGGTCCTTAGGGGCACGTGCACGAAGACTTTCTCAATGTCATTGACAAGATCAAGCTGGCTCCAATAGGGGACTCACGACAAAGTCGCGTTAGCGGCTCGTTCTGACAGCGATAGTGACCGTTCAATGATGCATGGTCCTCGATGTAATTATCATTATGCTTGAGGTGCTTTGTAATTCTCATTAACCTTCATATTTATATAATAGATGTGGGTTTCTTTTGTGAGAAGAAATTAAACTAAGGTGGAGATAATTAAGATGATGCCCTTACATTATGGTGTTGAAAAATGTTGCATATGCAATGCATAGCAAGCCAAGAATAGTAAGATAAGAGACTCAACACCGGAGGGAGAGGCATGCACGGGCCAAACACTCTCCCTGAATTACCATCACTCATGGGCATGGCGACAGGGTACCGAAGCATGCGCGAGTTGCGCTCTCCTCTATGGTCGCTTCACCACTCCCTAATTATACACCACTCTTCTAGACACGCCCGGCGGAGCTATAAATTCCTCCCCGTTCCTCATCACCTGGATCGAGCAATGTCCCTGATGGAGCTCACCGTCCTACCTTCATACACCTAAAAATCAAAGCCATCACGAGGTAGGAGGAGGGGAGCTCGATCGATCGCAGCGGTGAATAATAATCTAGTAAGGGAACAATGGAGGGGTTCCAGTGGAGCAGGCCCGTCTCCTTGCTCCTGTACGCCGTCTTGTTCCTGTCGGCGGCGGCCGTGTCGGAGGCCAACATCGGCGAGTTCGACGAGCACTGGCAGCGGCGCAAGCTGGAGGCCAGAGCCCGCGCTGAGGCCACCTACCACCCCAACCCCATCGAGGTCGCCAACAGCTTGAACCGCGCCGTCCACAGATCCCTTAGGGACGAGAGCGGCTCGAGGAGGAAGTTGCTGGGACTGCACAAGAAGTTCGCCGGGCCGTGCACGGCGACGAACCCGATCGACCGGTGCTGGCGGTGCCGCAAGGACTGGGCGACGGACCGGATGCGTCTGGCGCGGTGCGCGCAGGGGTTCGGGAGGAACGCCACGGGCGGGCTGGGCGGGAAGATCTACATCGTCACGGACGGCACCGACGACGACGTGCTGGAGCCGCGGCCGGGCACGCTCCGGTGGGGCGTGATCCAGAACGAGCCCCTGTGGATCATCTTCGCCAGGCCCATGCTGATCAAGCTCAAGGAGGAGCTGCTGGTAGGCAGCGACAAGACCATCGACGGGCGCGGAGCGCAGGTGCGCATCGCCGACGGCGCGCAGGTCACCGTGCAGTACTCGCACAACGTGATCATCCACAACATCCACGTCAACGACCTCATCGTGGGCAAGGGCGGCAGGATCCGGGACTCGCCGCAGCATGCCGGGTTCCGCACCCAGTCCGACGGCGACGGAGTGAGCGTCTTCGGCTCCACCAACGTCTGGCTCGACCACCTCTCCCTTGCCACCTGCCAGGACGGCCTCATCGACGTCATCGCCGAGGCCACCGGCGTCACCATCTCCAACTGCCACCTCACCAACCACAACGACGTCATGCTCTTCGGCTCCAGCGACAGCAACCCCAAGGACCAGATCATGCAGGTCACCGTCGCCTTCAACCACTTCGGGAGAGGCCTCGTGCAGAGAATGCCAAGGTCATCATCATCCCAACCCAGCTCTCCTCTCATAGTACAACTGGTAGAAACAACACCTATAAACCATCGCATCTTTGCTTAATATAATTATTATCAGGTGCCGATGGGGATTCTTCCACGTGGTGAACAACGACTACACCCACTGGCTCATGTACGCCATCGGCGGCAGCAAGAACCCGACCATCATCAGCCAGGGGAACCGCTACATTGCGCCGCCGAACCTGGCGGCGAAGCTGATCACGAAGCGGCTGGGCGCGTCGGAGGCGGAGTGGAAGAACTGGGTGTGGCACTCGCAGGACGACCTGCTGCTGAACGACGCCGTCTTCGCCGACAGCGGCGGTGCCAACGAGAGGAAGTTCGACAAGGATGACCTCATCACGCCCAAGCCGGGATCATACGTCACCAGGCTCACGCGCTTCGCCGGCTGCTTGCCTTGCAAGCCCGGCAAGCCCTGCTAAATCTAGGTGGCACCGCCGGCCGGAGTCGACGATCCCTTCGGAATCTTCAATCTATAGCTTTGTTCAATTTTTTAAACTCAAAATCGTGTATGTATTACTAGGACATTTGAGTAGTCTACGGGGTTCAAATCAGAGCACCCTGCAGGTTGTTCTTGTACATGCATTCGCCGTGTCAGCAGCAGGCGACGCAGAGGGGATAACGGACAGAGAGAAACATGTTTCTGTCTAGGTCATGCTGCTTACTTAGGGGAGAAATGGAGGGCCCGACAGAAAGCATGCACATATTGAAGGGGCCGAGACTAATTTGTTAACGGTCATCTGAAGGTTTATTGTTTATCTATTTTCATTATATTTCAACTTACTATATACGTACATATGTGCAGAACACACAAGTCAACATGTGTGCCATTTTCAACGCACGGAAGAAAACATTTTCAGAAATAAGGTTGTTGTTGTTGGGGCTGGACAACAAGATGGGATGCACAAATTCACCGACTCAACAAATACATAAACTACCCTCTTCACTTATAATGAATTTAAGTTCGGAGTTCGGCTTCAATCAACAAGTAAGCAACGGAATAAACTCAAACAACATCACAAGTGACACTTAATTAAACGTCAAAAACCATCATTGTGGCCCACACAACTTCATCATTGGGATAGTGAGTACAAAATCTTATCTAGGACCTCTTTCAATGTTGCCAACCAGCAAGAACAACAAAGCGAGAGGCAAGATTTTAGCAAAGCAGAGTAACACATTTTTTGGTTTGTTTCTGAATTTTGCATACCGCTTTTAAACCGTTGAATAAACCAACATCAAATTTGGCTTGCAAACATACACACAAGTTCCTGAGATTCCCTATTTTTTTAGCTCAGTCGGACATTGTTTGCTGACCCACTCTATTCATCTCCTAAAACTATTATGTGTTGAAACTACAGTTGTACGAACTGACAAAACCACTCTCAATCAGATGCTCCACTGACTCAATCCTCAAACCAGCTAACTACAATACCTAAAGTAAGAAACGCTCCCATCAAATGTGGTGCCAATGCAAGCATCTTTGAGCATTCAATCACTAGCTTAAACATTGTCTAGTCATATGCGACAAATTTGTATAGAACTTCTCTCCTCATTCTTCCTCTCCCTCAAAGGTTGTGTTCTTAATGTGTACTTTCTTTCAATCTCACAATGGAAGCCACCATTAGTTGAGTGGTGTGACTAGGGTATTGTTCTTCCCTCACGTCACTAGGAAGCACTCACAATATTTGGATGCAAATGCATGTTCGCCTTGTGGGCTAATGTTGGGTTGCTAACATACCTCCATGTGAAGGGACTTGGCCTAACATTTTTTTGAACGGTCAGCTGGGGGGGGGGGGGGGGGGGGAGGGGGAGCTTTTACCACTCACTTGAGATAACATGAAGAATTACATGCTTGCCAAAGCTTATGGCAAGTTGGAAGAGAGAAATACAAGCCACAACTGGGCACCGTTGCTAAGATCAATGTTTTTGAAACGAAAAATCCAAAGGAAGAAATTTGTCACAATATTCCTCAACGTCTTTCCAGGGGTGTGATTTTCATCGCTGGATACAAGAGCGTTCCAGGAGTCCCATATTGTCCATGAGATTGTAAGGGCCACACCATATGTTTGGATCAAGTCCATGTGGAAGAGCAACATTAATTTCTTGAAGGTCATTTGGAAGAACTAGACCAAGTAGTAGCCATACTTGGAAGGCAAAGGAGCAGTGTCCGACGAGATGTGTTGCATCTTCACAAGGGTCTTGGCAGCAAAGACAGGCATACGATTGAGCAATGTTTTTATGCAGCATGTTGGCCTTCGTTTTTAGCGTGTCCCGGAAGAGTCGACACCCAAAAATGAAGTCCTTAGGTAACAAACAAGAGTGTCAACTAAGAACAAAATCAAGGACCCATATCTACTATCATGTTAATGTGGGCATGGTGTGATGATAGACCAATATTGCCACTAGCGGGTAATGATAACCACTTGAACAATATTAGGAATGTGCACATCATAGCATGTATCAAACTCCCAACCGCTGAAGCATAAGGACACATTTCCTTTTTCTTGTCATGAGTGGTAGGACACTAATTGGTGCTCAACTTGAAATGAGCTGCTAGTGGACAACTCACGACCTTTGAATTATCCATTCTAATGAATTACGTCTCAGTATACTTCTATTGAGAAAAGTACAAGTTGTTGCAATTTCAATCTCTCTAAATTCCCACCCCAAAAATGTTGTTTGTTGGACCTAAGTCTTTCATAGCAAAACAAATGCTGCTCAACTCCTTCTTCAACTTAGCAATCCTAAAAACATTCTTGCCAACAACCCACATATCATGAACATAGTGCAACATATAAGAAATCACCACCTAAGAACCTATGAATAAATACACAATGGTCTAGGCTACACTCCTTATGGCCTTGCTCCCAATGACAGTTGCAAATAGCATGTATGATTGTCTTGGTGCTTGTTTCGGGCCATAGTTGAGACTTTTCTTCAACTTGTACACATAAAGTTTTTTGGCTTTCACAAGAAACCCCTCAAACTGCTCTATGTAGACTTTTCCTCCAACTCACCATGAAGGAATGTCATCTTCACATCCATTTGCTCAACCTCCAAGTTGACACTTACTTTTGTGACAAGGATTACTCTAATGGATGTTATCATCACAGCCAAAGAAAATATCTTATCATAGTCAACGTGTTTTCTCTATTCAGATTATTTTATAACTAGCTTGGCCTTGTACCTTGGGTGTATATTGTGTGCTATTTTTACTTGATTATGTAGACCCACTTGTTCTTCAAAAAATTATTGTCGTTGGGTCACTTCACTAGCTCATAAGTATGATTTTTATGCAAGGAATCCACCTCCTCTTGCATAGCCCTTTTCCACTAATTATTTTTTCAATCTTTAATTGTGTATACAAAGTAATCAGGTTCTAAATCATTAGATAATAACACCACATATTGATTCAAGAAATACCAAGTGGAAGGAATTCGACCCCTGCTAGATCGTCTGAGTGGATCAACTAGTGGGTTGTTGGGCGTTGGTACTTGCCGCTAACAAAGATGCATTGGTGAGCTCACTTTCTTGGTGCTCACTAATAATCCCCAAGTGCAAGAATCATTGTAGCAATTTCCACAATTTATATCCATCAATATAAGACATGAAAACTCTAGCATAAGTAGATAAAAAAACTATGGTAGTAATCTATCCAAATAGAACAGTCTATAGAAATCAATTTAAACACCGTACTTCTATATATCCAAAACTTCCGAAACTTTAGGACAAGATAAATAATTCGTGTGATAGTACTATATACAACATTCATAAACTTTACATGTTCTAGTAAAATACCATAATTCAAATACTATAGAATTTTTTTCTATTTTTATACAACACACCTCACACATGCAATTCAAGCATTCTAAAAGCAATTCTTGGACAAATTTTATTGAGAAACAAGATTATAAGTAACAACAAGAAAATATTAACAAAATAACATCACACTCCAAGTAAAACACATATTATGTGATGAATAAAAATATATCTCCAAATAAGATGTACCAATAATGTTGAAGACGAAAGAGGGGGTGCCTTCGGGGCATCCCTGATACGTCTCCAACATATCTATAATTTTTGATGGTTTCATGCTATTATCTTGTCAAACTTTGGATGTTTTGTATGCCTTTTATATCTTTTTTGGGACTAACTTATTAACTCAGTGCCAAGTGCCAGTTCCTGTTTTTTGTGTGTTTTTTAACCTTTTCAGAGGAGGATTTTAAATGGAGTCCAAACGGAACGAAACTTCCAAAAAGTTTTTTTCGGAAACAAAAGAAGATCGGGGAACTTGAGAACCAAGGCAGGGGGCCTCGAGGGACTCCACAAGCCCCCTAGCCGCGGCCGGGGGGGCGCCTCCCAGGCTTGTGGGATCCCTGGGCCACCTCTACCCTAGGGTTTTCGCCTATATGTTCCCAAAAATTCCAGAAAAAATCACGAGATCATCGAAACTACTTTTCCGTCGCCGCAAGCTTCTGTCTCCGCAAGATCCCATCTGGGCACGTTCTTGTGCCCTGCCGGAGGGGGGATTCGGATACGGAGGGCTTCTTCATCAACACCATGACCTCTCCGATGATGCGTGAGTAGTTCACCATAGACCTATGGGTCCATAGCTAGTAGCTAGATGGCTTCTTCTCTCTCTTGGATCTTCAATACAAAGTTCTCCATGATCTTCATGGAGATCTATCTGATGTAATCTTCTTTTGCGGTGTGTTTGTCGAGATCCGGTGAATTGTGGATTTATGATCAGATTATCTATGAATCTTATTTGAGTTTCTTCTGATCTCTTATATGCATGATTTCATATCCTTGTAATTCTCTTCGAGTTGTGGGTTTTGTTTGGCCAACTTGATCTATGATTCTTCCAATGCGGGAAGTGCTTGGTTTTGGGTTCATACCGTGCGGTGACCTCACCCAGTGACAGAAGGGGTAGCGAGGCACACATCGTGTTGTTGCCAGTAAGGGTAAAAAGATGGGGTTTTTCATCATTGGTTTGAGTTTATCCCTCTACATCATGTCATCTTGCTTAAGGCGTTACTCTGTTCGTCATGAACTCAATACACTAGATGCATGCTGGATAGCGGTCGATGTGTGGAGTAATAGTAGTAGATGCAGAAAGTATCGGTCTACTTGTTTCGAACGTGATGCCTATATGTATGATCATTGCCTTAGATATCGTCATGACTTTGCGCGGTTCTATCAATTACTCGACAGTAATTTGTTCACCCATCGTAATATTTGCTATTTTGAGAGAAGCCTCTAGTGAACACTATGGCCCCCGGGTTTACTTCACATCATATTTTCAGCCTTACTCTTTTACTTCGTTGCACTTTCCGCCTTCAGATCTCACTTTGCAATCAATCTTGAAGGGATTGACAACCCCTTTATAGCGTTGGGTGCAAGCTCTTTTGTGTTTGCACAGGTACTCTGGACTTGACGAGATTCTCATACTCGATTGATACCTTGGTTCTCAAACTGAGGGAAATACTTGCTGCTCCTGTGCTGCATCACCCTTTCCTCTTCAAGGGAAAAACCAACGCAAGAAAGTCTCCGTCAACGTGTCAATTTCTGGCGCTGTTGTTTGAGAAGTAGCAGAAGGATTTCTGGCGCCGTTGCCGGGGAGGATCAAGTCAAGAACTCATCCACGTAAGTGTCACAAACTCATCTCTTGCATTTACTTGTTTTGCCTCTCGTTTTCCTCTCCCCCACTTCTGAAAAACAAAAATTTACAATTTTTTTTGCCTCTTTCGTTTGCCTTTTTCGTTTGCCTTTCCTTTGCTTGTGTGCTTTGTGCCTTCAATATGCTTGCATCTTCGCTTGCTGAAAATCTAGTGATATGGATCCTCACCCACTTGCTAATCTCTTTAAGAGATCCACTTATGTGGAACCAATTGCTAGTGAGTTGAGTGCATTTGACTTTCTCTATGGAGTTTTGCTTGAGATGCGTGAATCTGAAAATCGTAATGAAGAAATTTATGAAATGATTCACAAGGGCTCGAATGAAAAGCATGATTGCAATGATTTCATTATAAATTCTATTAATGACAATCATGCTAAAAATATGCAAAACCCTAAGCTTGGGGATGCTAGTTTTGTTATGTCCTCTACTTGTTGCAATGATCATGAATGGGGTGATGATTTTTCTTATGATCTTGAAAATTTGTTTAAACCTCATGATGATTATGATGTTTGCAATAATATTGAAAGTGGGTTTGGAGAAGTCATGACTTTAGTTGATGATAATCCCACTATTTTTGAAGAGCGTCAACTTTGCATGCATGTGGATCATGAAAAGAATATCCTTTGTGATAGCTATTTTGTTGAATTTGATTATGATCCCACATGTAATTGCTATGAGATAGGAAAATATTGTGGTAGAAACTTTCATGTTACCAATTTACCTCTCGTTATGTTGAGATTGCTATTGTTTCTTTCTTCTTCCTTGCATTTGGTAACTATTGGTTTTCTTGATAATTTGTTTTCCTATAAAATGACTATGCATAGGAAGTATGTTAGACTTAGATGTGATTTTCACATGCCTTATGATGCTCTCGTTGTGCTTCAATTCTTGTCTTTTGTGTGAGCATCATTTAATTATCAATGCCTAGCTAAGGGCGTTAAACAATAGCGCTTGTTGGGAGGCAACCCAATGAATTTATCTTTTTCTTTCTGTTTTGTTGCGTCCACACCATCATAATTCTGTTATGATTGTGTTTTTTGTGTTTCTTTTTGTGTTTGCGCCAAGCAAAACTTTTATGACTAGTCTTGGTGATGGTTGTTTGATCCTGCTGGAAAAAGACAAACTTTTCGCTCACGAGATTATTTTTCATTTTTATTCAGAAAGAGATTTTGAGTTGATTCTGTTTGATGCTGGTTTATATGCCTTTTGCCCAGGCAGTCGTAAGTTTTCAGGATTGTTTAGGTACTAGAAGTATACGAAGTATACAGATTGCTACAGAATGGTCTGTTTTTGAATTCTGTTTTTGTTGAGTTGGTTGTTTGTTTGGATGAAACTATGGATAGTATCGGGGGTACTAGCCATGTAAAAGTGAGAATACAGTAATCTAACACCAATATAAATAGAAATCAAGCTTTCTACAGTACTTAAAGAGGTGGTAGTTTGTTTTATTGTGCTAATGATATCACGAGTTTCTGTTTAAGTTTTGTGTTGTGAAGTTTTCAAGTTTTGGGTGATGTTCTCATGGACAGAGAGATAAGGAGTGGAAAGAGATCAAGCTTGGGGATGCCCAAGGCATCCCAAGCCAAATTCAAGGACACCAAAAAGCCTAAGCTTGGGGATGCCCCGGGAAGGCATCCCCTCTTTCGTCTTCAATCCATCGGTAACGTTACTTGGAGCTATATTTTTATTCAGCACATGATATGTGTTTTGCTTGGAGCGTCTTGTATCGTAGGAGTCTTTTCCTTTTGTTGTGTCAGAATCATCCTTGCTGCACACCTTTTGAGAGAGACATGCACTCATCGTGATTTTGCTAGAATGCTCATTGTGCTTCACTTAGATCTTTTAGAGCACGGCGGTGCGTGACTTGGTAGTTGGCTTATGCTATGAAAGTAGTCCCAAAGGTGATAGGTACCCAAAGAGGATACAAAAACATCCATCTTCATGTGCATTGAGTATAAATAGAAGTCTTGATTCCTCTCAATTAGTTTTGAGGCATGGATTTGGTAATATTAAGAGTTATGTTAGTAGGGTGTTGTGAATCTAGAAATACTTGTGTTGAAGTTAGTGATTCTCGTAGCATGCACGTATGGTGAACCTCTATGTTAGGAAGTCGGAGCATAATTGATCTATTGATTGTCATCCTTTGTGTTGAGGTCGGGATCGCGCGATGGTTAACACCTACCAACCCTTCCCCTAGGAGTATGTGTTTAGCACTTTGTTTCGATTACTAATAAAAACTTTGGCAACAAGTATGTGAGTTCTTCATGACTAATGTGAGTCCATGGTATAGATGCACTTTCACCTTCCACCATTGCTAGCCTCTCTAGTTCCGCGCAACTTTCGCCGGTACACAAACCCACCATATGCCTTCCTCAAAACAGCCACCATACCTACCTACTATGGCATTTTCATAGCCATTCTGAGATATATTGCCATGCAACTCCCACTGTTCCGTCTCATGACTTGTGCCGTCACTCTCATATTGCCATTGCATGATCGTAAGATAGCTAGCGAGATGTTTCAATGTCATACGCCAAGCTAGATCGTTGCACATCCCGATACACTCCCGGAGGCATTTTCTATAGAGTCATCATCATTAATTTTGAGCTTTGAGCTGTCAGTAAATAAAAGTGTGATGATCATCATTATTAGAGCATTGTCCCATGTGAGGAAATAAAAAAAGGGAGGCCAAAGAGCCCAAATAAAAAAAAATAGGCCAAGAGCCCAAATAAAAAAAGGAGAAAGAGAGAAAAAGAGAGAAGGGACAATGCTACTATCTTTTTCCACACTTGTGCTTCATAATAGCACCATGTTCTTCATGATTGAGAGCCTCTCGTTTCGTCACCACCATATGCTAGTGGGAATCTTTATTATATAACTTGGCTTGTATATTCCAATGATGGGCTTCCTCAAAATTTCTCTAGGTCTTTGTGAGCAAGCAAGTTGGATGCACACCCATTAGTTCTCCTTTTGAGCTTTCACATACTTATAGCTCTAGTGCATCCTTTGTATGGCAATCCCTACTCATTCACATTGATATCAATTAATGGGCATCTCCATAGCCTTTTGATACGCCAAGTCAATGTGACCATCTCCTTCTTTTTTGTCTCACAACCACCACCACACTCTATTCCACCTATAGTGCTATATCCATGGCTCACACTCATGTATTGCGTGATAGTTATAAAAGGTTTGAGAAAGTAAGAGTGCGAAAACAACTACTTGGCCAATACCCGGGTTGTGCATGATTTAAATTAGTTGTGTGAGGATGATGGAGCATAGCCAGACTATATGATTTTGTAGGGATAACTTTCTTTGGCCTTGTTATTTCGAAAGTTCATGATTACCTTGCTAGTTTGCTTGAAGTATTATTGTTTTCACGTCAATAGCAAACTAATGTTTTGTTGGGGAACGTCGCATGGGAAACAAAAAATTTCGTACGCGCACGAAGACCTATCATGGTGATGTCCATCTACGAGAGGGGATGAGTGATCTACGTACCCTTGTAGATCGTACAGCAGAAGCGTTAGAGAACGCGGTTGATGTAGTGGAACGTCCTCACGTCCCTCGATCCGCCCCGCGAACAATCCCGCGATCAGTCCCACGATCTAGTACCGAACGGACGGCACCTCCGCGTTCAGCACACGTACAGCTCGACGATGATCTCGGCCTTCTTGATCCAGCAAGAGAGACGGAGAGGTAGAAGAGTTCTCCGGCAGCGTGACGGTGCTCCGGATGTTGGTGATGATCTTGTCTCAGCAGGGCTCCGCCCGAGCTCCGTAGAAACGCGATCTAGAGGAAAAACTATGGAGGTATGTGGTCGGGCAGCCGTGAGAAAGTCGTCTCAAATCAGCCCTAATTGCTCCATATATATAGGAGGAGGGAGGGGGACCTTGCCTTGGGGTCCAAGGGACCCTCAAGGGGTCGGCCGAGCCAAGGGGGGGAGGACTCCCCCCCAAACCGAGTTGGACTTGGTTTGGTGGGAGGAGTCCCCCTCCCTTCCCACTTCCTCCCTTTTTTTTTTCTTTTCCTTTGATTATTTATTCTTGGCGCATAGGCCCCCTTGGGGCTGTCCCACCAGCCCACTAAGGGCTGGTGTGTCTCCCCAAAGCCTATGGGCTTCCCCGGGGTGGGTTGCCCCCCCGGTGAACTCCCGGAACCCATTCGTCATTCCCGGTACATTCCCGGTAACTCCGAAAACCTTCCGGTAATCAAATGAGGTCATCCTATATATCAATCTTTGTTTCCGGACCATTCCGGAAACCCTCGTGACGTCCGTGATCTCATCCGGGACTCCGAACAACATTCGGTAACCAACCATATAACTCAAATACGCATAAAACAACGTCGAACCTTAAGTGTGCAGACCCTGCGGGTTCGAGAACTATGTAGACATGACCCGAGAGACTCCTCGGTAAATATCCAATAGCGGGACCTGGATGCCCATATTGGATCCTACATATTCTACGAAGATCTTATCGTTTGAACCTCAGTGCCAAGGATTCGTATAATCCCGTATGTCATTCCCTTTGTCCTTCGGTATGTTACTTGCCCGAGATTCGATCGTCAGTATCCGCATACCTATTTCAATCTCGTTTACCGGCAAGTCTCTTTACTCGTTCCGTAATACAAGATCCCGCAACTTACACTAAGTTACATTGCTTGCAAGGCTTGTGTGTGATGTTGTATTACCGAGTGGGCCCCGAGATACCTCTCCGTCATACGAAGTGACAAATCCTAGTCTTGATCCATACTAACTCAACTAACACCTTCGGAGATACCTGTAGAGCATCTTTATAGTCACCCAGTTACGTTGCGACGTTTGATACACACAAAGCATTCCTCCGGTGTCAGTGAGTTATATGATCTCATGGTCATAGGAATAAATACTTGACACGCAGAAAACAGTAGCAACAAAATGACACGATCAACATGCTACGTCTATTAGTTTGGGTCTAGTCCATCACGTGATTCTCCCAATGACGTGATCCAGTTATCAAGCAACAACACCTTGTTCATAATCAGAAGACACTGACTATCATCGATCAACTGGCTAGCCAACTAGAGGCATGCTAGGGACGGTGTTTTGTCTATGTATCCACACATGTAAATGAGTCTTCATTCAATACAATTATAGCATGGATAATAAACTATTATCTTGATACAGGAATTATAATAATAACTATACATATATTATTGCCTCTAGGGCATAATTCCAACATGTTTTGAATCTTACAGATCTGAACATTCATGTCACGTGAAAGAAGTTACAAAGGACAACTAAGCTAGGTAGCATTCCACATCAAAAATTTAGTCTTTATCACTTCCCTACTCGAGGACGAGCAGGAGTTAAGCTTGGGGATGCTTGATACGTCTCCAACGTATCTATAATTTTTGATGGTTTCATGTTATTATCCTTTCAAACTTTGGATGTTTTGTATGCCTTTTATATCTTTTTTGGGACTAACTTATTAGCTCAGTGCCAAGTGTCAGTTCCTAATTTTTCCGTGTTTTTGACCCTTTTCACGGGAGGATTTTAAACGGAGTCCAAACGGAACGAAACTTCCAAAAAGATTTTTTCCGAAATAGAAGAAGATCGGGGAACTTGAGAACCAAGGCAGGGGGCCACCAGGGACCCCATAAGCCACCTAGCCACGGCCAGGGTGGCTCGCGCCTCCCAGGCTTGTGGGCTCCCTCGGCCACATTTTCCCTAGGTCTTTCGCCTATATAGTCCCAAAAATTCCAGAAAAAATCAGGAGATCATCAAAAGTACTTTTCCGTCGCCGCAAGCTTCTGTCTCCGCAAGATCCCATCTGGGCACGTTCTTGTGCCCTGCCGGAGGGGGGATTCGGATACGGAGGGCTTCTTCATCAACACCATGACCTCTCCGATGATGCGTGAGTAGTTCACCATAGACCTACGGGTCCATAGCTAGTAGCTAGATGGCTTCTTCTCTCTCTTGGATCTTCAATACAAAGTTCTCCATGATCTTCATGGAGATCTATCTGATGTAATCTTCTTTTGCGGTGTGTTTGTTGAGATCCGATGAATTGTGGATTTATGATCAGATTATCTATGAATCTTATTTGAGTTTCTTCTGATCTCTTATATGCATGATTTCATATCCTTGTAATTCTGTTCGAGTTGTGGGTTTTGTTTGGCCAACTTGATCTATGATTCTTGCAATGGGAGAAGTGCTTGGTTTTGGGTTCATACCGTGCAGTGACCTCACCCAGTGACAGAAGGGGTAGCGAGGCACGCATCATGTTGTTGCCAGCAAGGGCAAAAAGATGGGGTTTTCATCATTGGTTTGAGTTTATCCCTCTACATCATGTCATCTTGCGTAAGGCGTTACTCTATTCGTCATGAACTCAATACACTAGATGCATGCTGGATAGCGGTCGATGTGTGGAGTAATAGTAGTAGATGTAGAAAGTATCAATGTACTTGTCTCGGACGTGATGCCTATATGTATGATCATTTCCTTAGATATCGTCATGACTTTGCGCGATTCTATCAATTGCTCGACAGTAATTTGTTCACCCACCGTAATATTTGCTATTTTGAGAGAAGCCTCTAGTGAACACTATGGCCCCCGGGTCTACTTCACATCATATTTTCAGCCTTACTCTTTTACTTCGTTGCACTTTCCGCCTTCAGATCTCACTTTGCAATCAATCTTGAAGGGATTGACAACCCCTTTATAGCGCTGGGTGCAAGCTATTTTGTGTTTGCGCAGGTACTATGGACTTGACGAGATTCTCCTACTCGATCGATACCTGGGTTCTCAAACTGAGGGAAATACTTACTGTTCCTATGCTGCATCACCCTTTCCTCTTCAAGGGAAAAACCAACGCAAGCAAGTCTCCATCAACCTGTCAATTTCTCGCGCTGTTGTTTGAGAAGTAGCAATCCCCAAGCTTAGACGCTTGAATTTTCCTTGGATATTACCTTGGGGGTGCCTTGGACATCCCCAAGCTTGGGTTATTGACGCTCCTTATGCTCTTCATATCGGTATTTCACCCAAAACTTGAAAACTTCAATCACACAAAACTTAACAGAAACCTCGTGAGATCCATTAGTACAATAGGCAAATCATAAATTTTAGGTACTGTTATAAATTGATTCATTTTTTATTATTGCATAAGGTACTGTATTCTAACTTCTCCATGGCTTATAGCCCCCGATACAATCCATAGCATCATCAAAACAAGCAAACTATGTAAGCAAAAAACAGAATCTGTCTAAAACAACCCAGTGTGTAATGAATAGCATAAATACCAAACTTCCATCGCTGAAAATATTTGTATACCAATATTGTGTAAAAAATTCAGATAAAAAATACGTTCGAGTAAAATCAGAGAAATTCCGCACTCGACGCAAAACTTTATGTTTTTGCAATCTATCAATTCTACTTATCATCCAAATCATCCTAAATGATTTAGTTGGCACATTATTCAAATAAGGGACACAAAACATGATTAATATAATATTTTAATCATTTGAAGACACAAAAACGGAAAGTATAAGTATTGGGTTATCTCCCAACAAGCGCTTTTTCTTTAAAGCCTTTTAGCTAGGCATGATAATTTGAATGATGCTCACATAAGGATAGTTGATGAAATATGCAAAAGAGCATCTTGAATATTATGTCAAGCACATTATCTTTATGGTACGATGGTATATACAAGGGAATAATTATTTTTATGAAAAACTTCCATGAAAAATTCTACATAGTTTTCATGAGCATGAACACAAGTGCTCAAGGTCGACCTTCACTTCTCCAATGCATAGCTTTCTAATCGCTTCTCTTATAAAAGGCAAGTAATTTTTTGTATTTCAAAATTTTCAATTATTTTTATTTGTTTCACCCACAACTATAGAAATAAAACAAGAAAACAGAAACAAAAGGAAAACAAAATCTACTTAGTGATAGAAGCAAACAAGCATACATGAAAATATTAACCCTACGCTATTGTGTTGGGAACGTTACATGGAAAACAAAAAATTTCCTACGCACACATAAGATCTATCCATGGTGATGACCATCTACGAAAGGAGAGATCGGATCCACATACCCTTGTAGATCTCTAAGCGGGAAGCCTTAAGAAACGTGGTTGATGTAGTCGAACGTCTTCGCGATCCAAATCGCAAGCCGTCCTGCGATCCAATCACGATCTAGCGCCGAACGGACGGCACCTTCGCGTTCAGCACACGTGCACCTCGACGTCGATCTCCACCATCTTGATCCAGCAAGAGAGACGAAGAGGTAGATGAATTCTCTGACAACACAACGGCATGGATGTGATGTTGGAGGAGCTAATCCGCACGGCTTCGTCGTGCACTACCGAACTAGCCTATGGGGTGTCACGAAGTAATGAAGGGACAGGGGGTGCGTCGTGGCTTGTGGTGTGGCTAGCCTCTCTCCTCTCTATTATATATAGGTGGGAGGGAGGGGTGGCGCCCTAGGGAAAAAACCCTAGGGTTGGCGACGACGCACACAAGGAGGGAGGAGTCCTCCTCCAATTCGGTTTGGTGGAGGAGGAGTCCTCCTCCTACTGGGTTTGTCCCCACCTCCTCTCTCTTTGGCGCATAGGCCCATTAGGCTGGACGCCCAGCCGTCTAGGGGCTGGTGCGCCACTTTTTGGGTCTATGTGGCCCCATCCATGTGGAGGCCCCTCTTGGTGGACCCCCGGAACCCATTCGTCACCCCGAGTACATTATCGGAAATGCCCGAAAACCTTCCGGCATCCCAATATACCTTTGTTATATATCAATATTCGTCTCTGGACCATTCCGGAAATCCTCATGACGTCCGGGATCTCATCCGGGATTCCAAATAACATTCGGTCACCAACATACATAATTCAACTATACCGAAACGTCACCGAACCTTAATTGTGCACACCCTGCGGGTTCGAGAACTATGCAGACATGACTGAGACACTCTTCGGTCAATAACCAATAGCGGGACCTTGAAAAGGACGTGGATGTCGCCTAGAGGGGGGGGTGAATAGGCGCTTTAAAATAGTTAAGGTTTAGGCTTGAACAAATGCGGAATAAAACTAACGTTTAATATGACAAGCACAAAACCTACAAACAACTAGGCTCACCTATGTGCACCAACAACTTATGCTAAGCAAGATAAACAACTAAGTGATAGCAAGATATATTACAATAAACAATATGTCTATCACAAAGTAAAGTGCATAAGTAAAGGGTTCGGGTAAGAGATAACCGAGGCACGGGGAGACGATGATGTATCCCGAAGTTCACACCCTTGCGGATGCTAATCTCCGTTAGAGCGGTGTGGAGGCACAATGCTCCCCAAGATGCCACTAAGGCCACCGTAATCTCCTCACGCCCTCGCACAATGCAAGATGCCGTGATTCCACTAAGGGACCCTTGAGGGCGGTCACCGAACCCGTACAAATGGCAACCCTTGGGGGCGGTCACCGAACCCGTACAAATGGCAACCCTTGGGGGCGGTCACCGAACCCGTACACGTGGCAACCCTTGGGGGCGGTTACCGGTACCCGTACAAATTGCTCGGGGCAATCTCCACAACCTTATTGGAGACCCCCGACGCTTCCCGGAACTTCACACCACAATGATTGAGCTCCGAGACACCACCAAGCTTCTAGGACGCCAAAGCATCCACGAAGAACAATATCAAGGGTACTAAGTACCAAAGGTAGTAAGCTTCTCAACTTCTCACTTCCACGTATCACCATGGAGAACTCAAACCGATGCAACTAATGCAATGGCAAGAACACACGAAGTGGTCAAGTCCCTCACACTCAAATCCCTCCACAACAACAAAAGCTATGGAGAAATATGAGAGGAAGAACAAGGAGCTCACAAAGAACTCCAAGATCAAGATCCAAGGGGTTCCCCTCACATAGAGGAGAAAGTGATTGGTGGAGATGTGGATCTAGATCTCCTCTCTCTTTTCCCTCAAGAACAAGCAAGAATCATTGGAGGGATAGAGAGTAATCAAGCTCTAAGAATGTCAACAATGGAGATAGAACAAGAGCTCAACCGATGGATAAGGCAAGGGGGAAGAAGACCCCCTTTATATAGTGGGGGGAAGAATCAGACCGTTACCCCCACTCTCTGCCCGAGCTCCAGCGGTACTACCGCTGGCTGCAGCGGTACTACCGCTGTCACTCCAGCGGTACTACCGCCAGCTAGCGGTACTACCGCTAGCTGCAGCGGTACTACCGCTGGCACTCCAGCGGTACTACCGCTGGCCCCAGCGGTACTACCGCTGGGCCCCTGGTAGTGCAAAGGCACTACCACCGCCAAGAAAGTCTTCGCAAAAAAGTCCGTCCACGAACAACCGCTAGGCAGGCGGTACTAAGCTCCTGGAGCGGTACTACCGCTGACCAGGGGCGGTACTACCGCGAGCCAGCGGTACTACCGCTAGGGCCAGCGGTACTACCGCCAACTCTAGCGGTACTACCGCTAGGTCGAGCGGTACTACCGCTAGGTCCAGCGGTACTACTGCTAGTTCCAGCGGTACTACCGCTCGCCACTGAAACAGCCATAACTTTCGCATACGAGCTCCGAATCGAGCAAACCCAAGCTTGTTGGATTCAGGACGACAAGGGCTATCCAAACAGCGACTGGAAATCTTAAGACCATGCGGTTATGAATATGCCAAAGATATAGAGATGTGAGATCTCTATGAATGAAGAACCGGCAAAAACTCCAACATCGAAAACATCATAGTAGATGCATATGGACTCCGTTTTCGATGAACTCGAGCTTGTCATGAAGATGACCATAAGCTCTAAAACTCACAAAGAGAAACACCAACTAAGAACCAAGAAGTATGATGCAAGGATGCAAATGGTTTGAGCTCTCAACGAACGATACGATCAAGCTACTCACTTGAGAGCCCCCCTTGATAGAACAACAATCTATCCTAACTAGAAAACCTATCAAGGGCAAACCTATACCTTGCACCTCATCCTCTTGAGCTAGATGATGATGATCTTGGCTTCCTCAAGATGGACCACCTTTCTTGATTGTGTTGGCTTGATGAATACTAGTTGATTGCTCCCCCATACTCACTATGGGTGAGCCACTCTTCAGCATATCTTCACAAGTCCATTGCCACCATAATGGACGGCAAGCTTCAAGCATGCTATCTTCGTGCTGATCCACTTGAACTTGCACGTCGCAATCTTGATGACGATCACAACTTGACATCATACTCCATGGGTTGTATGAGATCTTCCCTTTGACGCAAGCTCATGGAAACACACCTAACCCCCACATAGAACTCTCACGAAGACCATGGGTTAGTACACAAACACGTAATGGACAATGCTTACCATACCATGGGATCACTTGATCCCTCTCGGTACATCTTGTACGCTTTGTGTGTTGATCATCTTGGTTTACTCTTTGTCTGATATCTTGATCAACCATTGATGATGATCACAACTTGACGTCATACTCCATGGGTTGTATGAGATCTTCCTTTTGACGCAAGCCCATGTAAACACACCTAACCCCCACATAGAACTCTCACGAAGACCATGGGTTAGTACACAAACACGTAATGGACAATGCTTACCATACCATGGGATCACTTGATCCCTCTCGTACATCTTGTAAGCTTTGTGTGTTGATCATCTTGATTTACTCTTTGTCTGAGATCTTGATCAACCATGTCTCTCTATGACCATTCATTGGATAATACCTTGGATACCATCTTGGTCATCATATAAACTCCTTGAACCCAACAGATGGACTTCAAGAAGTGCCTATGGACAAATCCATACCATGGGATCACTTGATCCCTCTCGGTACATCTTGTAGGCTTTGTGTGTTGATCATCTTGATTTACTCTTTGTCTGAGATCTTGATCAACCATGCGTTTCTATGACCATTCTTTGGATAATACCTTGAATACCATCTTGGTCATCATATAAACTCCTTGAACCCAACAGATGGACTTCAAGGAGTGCCTATGGACAAATCCTATAAATGTAACTTAAGGCAACCATTAGTCCATAGGAATTGTCATCAAGTACCAAAACCACATATGGAGATATATGCTCAATATATGCTCCAACAGACCTGCATGTCCATATTGTCTCCTACATATTCTACAAATATCTTTATTGGTTGAACCTCTATCTCAAGGATTCAGTTAATCCCGTATAACATTCTTTTGCCCTTCGGTATGTTGTTTGCCCGAGACTAGATCATCGATATCTCTATACCTAGTTCAATCTCGTTACTGGCAAGTCTCTTTACTTGTATTGTAATACAAAATCTTGTGACTAACTCTTTAGTCACATTGCTTGCAAGGCTTGTAGTGATGTTGTATTACCGAGTGGGCCCGGAGATACCTCTTTGTCATACGGAGTGACAAATCCCAGTCTTGATCCATACTAACTCCATAGACACCTTCGGAGATACCTGTAGAGCACTTTTATATTCACCCAGTTACGTTGCGACATTTGATACACACAAGGTATTGTTTCGGTGTCAGTGAGTTACGTGATCTCATGGTCATAGAAGCATATAGTTGACATGCAGAAAAACAGTAGCAATAAAACGAAATGATCACATGCTACATTCATAGTTTGGGTCTTGTCCATCACATCATTCTTCTAATGATGTGATTCCGTTATCAAGTGATAACCCTTGTCTATGGCCAGGAAACCTTGACCATCTTTGATCAACGAGCTAGTCCACTAAAGGCTTACTAGGGACAGTGTGTTGTCTATGTATCCACACATGTATCTGAGTTACCATTCAATATAATTCAAGCATGGATAATAAACGATTATCTTGAACAAGGAAATATAATAATAACTATTTTATTATTGCATCTAGGGCATATTTCCAACATATTGCTCTCTGGGAACGGCGCCAGAAAAGAGCTTGATAATGCCCAAATGCAAGGAATCATCATAGCAATTTTCAAAGATGAAAGTGGTACGTATGAAGTGTTGAACCCACAAGGAGCTAAAGTAAGATCAATATTTTTCAAGTCCTATGTGCCACCGATACGATTCTACATAGACTCGACATTTGTTCTATCTAGTAACAAGAAATAAAACCGCGGCGTAGGTATAAAAAGGATAGCTTTGCATTATATTGGAGAACTAAAATATGAAAAATAGTTGCTACATTAAACAGAGTTAGAATATATCACAATATATTACAAATAGCGAGTGTGGAATAACGATGGTATGGTGTGCGGAATCATTCTCGGCAATTAATAACAAGATCCGTAGTCATTCTTGCAATTTTATATGAGGGAGAGACATGAGCTAACATACTTTTCGTATTTGGATCATATTAACTTATGATTGGATCTCAAGCAAGCATCCGCAACTACAAAAAACCATTAAGGTACACAGGGGCGAAGCCCATTAGGCCAGCTAGTATGCAGAGGAATACAAATGATTTTTTTGCTAGTTGTACCTATATATTAAAAAGGTCCAATGCATGACGGTGGCCCAAGAGCAGTGCATCAGGGTCACTCCTCATGTCTGGCCTCCGCACTGGGAAATCCCTATTTGACGCTCTCTGTGTCACCCTGTCGGGGCTTCACACATGCGCACCCAGCTAGCGTTTAAGAATGGGCTGGCCCATTTATATGCCAACACCTTCGGTTTTGGGAACCTTCTAGAGGTTTCCAGCCGGTTTATTCCGGTTTTGGGAACTTTCTAGAAGATTCCCTGAACCCGTTTTTCTTTTTTTTGTTTATTCCTTTTTGTTTCTGTTTTAAAAATGTTCTGGATTTTCAAAAAGTGTTACAGAATTTTAAAAAATGATTCGGAATTTGAAAAATGTTTTGAAATTTGAAAAAATGTTTTAGAATTTAGAAAAATGTTCCGGAATTTTAAAAAATGTACCAGAATTCAAAAAAATGTTCTGGAATTTAAAAAATGTTATGATATTTTTATTAAAATGTTTTGGATTTAAAGAAAAAACTGTTCCAAAATTTGAAAAATGTTTCAGAATTTGGAAAAAATTCTGGAATTTGAAAAGATGTTTCGGAATTTGAAAAATGTTCCGGAATTTGAAAAATGTTTCAGAATTTGAAAAAATATTCCAGAATTTAAAAAATGTTCAGGAATTTAAAAAAATGTTCGAGAATTCAAAAAAATGTTTCGTATTTGGAAAAATGTTCCAAAATTTGAAAAAATATTGCGGAATTTAAAAAATGTTCTCATATTTTTACAAAAATGTTTCGGACTTTTAAAAAAAAACCCGAAATTTGGAAAAATGTTCCGAAATTTGAGAAATATTCCAGAATTTGAAAAAATGTTCTCGAAGTTACGAAAATGTTATGGAATTTGAAAAAATAAAAAAATAATTATTATATTTTGTTCAAGCAATAAAATAAGTTGGGCCGGCCTAGTAGCATTCTATCCCTAGAGAACTCGATTTTTTTGTGATCTCCAGATTCGCTGGTGGTCGCTAATTTGGGCTAGCCCAATAGGATATCCTCCTGTGCGTGCGGCCAGCAATTTGCCGCACAGAGCGGCAGATAGGATGTCCCTCCACACTGGCCCGAAATAGCAGCACGCGTGCGTGCGAGGTGCCTGTAGTTCACCTGCTTATCCACTCCTTACATACACGTCCTAATCAATCCATATTCCATTAAAATATCTAATCATCTATCAATTGATTCTATAGATACATTACACGCACGAACTATGAAGCCATCCAGCCTACCGTATGCGTCGCCATTGCGTATACGGGCGGCGGCAGATGCGCACCGGCCGCCGGTATTCCTGGCATGCACTCTGGGCCCTCTCCTTGCACAGTCACACGTTGACAAGCCGATGCAGGCGAGCAACGTTGCACGCCATTCGCTGGTCCGACGCTCGGTAACTAATTTGGAAAACTTTCCATCTTGAATCCTCGTCTCCATCAAGCCCGATTTCCATCCATATGGATTAGAAAAGAGCACAATTTAGGTAGTGGTTTTGTCTTCCACTACTTCTTCTAATTTAGTTTACAAACTCCAACTGTGTAAACTTGTAGTGAATATAATAGAGATCACTATGTTTTGACAAAGTGTGGCGTATTTCTGGGGTTATAACTTCTAATTAAGGTGTATTATATTTATCTGTACGAGTCTCATTTATAATTTATATTTGTAATGTAGATACTATGAACAAGTTTCTTCTCAAAATAAAAGCACAATCACCAATGCTTTTCAGCTATGAAACTGGTCAAAACTTGCTTCGACAATCACTTCAATGATGAAAGTTTGAGTGATGATGGTATTTGTTATGTGGAGAAAGAACAAATGAAAAACGTTTCCAATGCTCAAGTGGTTGATTATTTCATGGATGAAAGGAATATAACGTAGTAAAGGTAATTTGCAAATATTTAGCCATCTAAGTACTGCTAGTAAAGGTATTTGGGCATTTTATTATGTTCTACTGATAAGTTCAATTATATTCGTATCTTGTAGGTTACTCGACCTTGTTGTGTGACAATGTTGGAACCATTGTTTTATCATTATTGTAAGAATTTTGATCTACATTTTGTGTTTACAAATCACCTTTGATTATATTCAATAATGTGTGCTAGAAGTAATTAAATACATCTTTATCAAATACATCGTTGCTTAAAAAATTATGCCTTGTTAAAGTGGCGCATCGGGTAACATTTGCTCCAGCTCCACACGTGAAGGTAAACCCAACCATAGCATTAAACATCAAGTCCCCTTTACTTCCATATGCAAACAACTCCCTTACTCGGGTGTAAGCTTATGTCATTCTAGCCGTCCACTATAAGAGAATCGTGAACATATTACAAACCCTACAACGAGAAGTTCTTTATGTGTGCGCAGCACAAAGGGCACCATAGGACAACACCAAAATAAAACATACACTCAAATCAATCAAGATCATCAATCAACCCAAAGTACAACATAAATCTACTCAAACATCATAGGGTGGCATCACATCATTGATTAATAATATGTGGCATGAAACACCATGTTCAAGTAGGGGATTACACTCGGGTGCGGTAGAGTGGACCTCTGTAGAAAGATGAGGGAAGGTAATGGAGGCGGTGATGTTGATGAAGACGATCACCGCGACAATGGTTCCCCCGGAGGCACTCGGGCGCCACCGAAAGAGACGGGGAGAGAGTGGCCGCCCTTAGGCTTCCTCCTCCATGTCCTCTCCCTAGATGGGGAGAGGTTCTCCCCTCTGGTCCATGGCCGCCATGGCTCCCAGAGGGGCGAGAGCCCCTCCGAGATCGGATCTCTCTCTTTGCTTCTCTCCTGTTTTTGTTGTTGTTTCTGGCCCTTCACCGTTTCTTAAATATCTGGAGATCCGTAACTCCGGTCGGGCTGAAATTCTGAGGGTATTTTTATCGTAAAAATATATTTATTGCAGCAAAATAAGGGCCCCAACCGACTTAAGGGGGAGCCGCAAGCCATCAGGGCGCGCTGCCCCCTGGGCGTGCCCTGTTGGCTTGTGCCTTCCTCGGGAATTGTGTTGCGTTGATTCTTCTTCCCAAAATTCACATATATTCCAAAAAAAATCTCTATAAATTTTTAACGGGTTGGGACTTCGTTTGATATGGAATTTATGTAAAACAAAAAACACACAATAAACACGAACTGGCACTGGGTAAGTAAGTTAGTCCCAAAAAATAATATAAAATGTTGCCAAAAGTATATGAAAGTTGTAAAATATTGGCATGAATACTTCATAAATTATCAATACGTTGGAGACGTATGACTTACGACCTCCATAGCCAAGAAAAATGCATTGTCGTGTATTTGAATTAAGGTTTGACCTTTCATCTATAGGAAAACGAACAGAGGCCTTGGACCCAAAATCTTTTAGGTGGTCATATGAGACGTCCTTCCTTATTCCACACCTTTATAGGAAATCTCGGTGCAAAGGGTAAATAGGTGATACATTAATAACATAAACTATGTTGGGGAACGTCGCATGGGAAACAAAAATTTTCCTACGCGCACGAAGACCTATCATGGTGATGTCCATCTACGAGAGGGGATGAGTGATCTACGTACCCTTGTAGACCGTACAGCAGAAGCATTAGAGAACGCGGTTGATGTAGTGGAACGTCCTCACGTCCCTCGATCCGCCCCGCGAACAATCCCGCGATCAGTCCCACGATCTAGTACCGAACGGACGGCACCTCCGCGTTCAGCACACGTACAGCTCGACGATGATCTCGGCCTTCTTGATCCAGCAAGAGAGACGGAGAGGTAGAAGAGTTCTCCGGCAGCGTGACGGCGCTCCGGAGGTTGGTGATGACCTTGTCTCAGCAGGGCTCTGCCCGAGCTCCGCAGAAACGCGATCTAGAGGAAAAACCGTGGAGGTATGTGGTCGGGCTGCCGTGGAAAAGTCGTCTCAAATCAGCCCTAAAACCTCCGTATATATAGGTGGGAGGGAGGGGGCCTTGCCTTGGGGCTCAAGGAGCCCCAAGGGGGTCGGCCGAGTCCAAGGGGGAGGACTCTCCCCCCCCAAACCGAGTTGGACTAGGTTTGGTGGGAGGGAGTCCCCCTTCCTTCCCACCTCCTCCTTTTTTTTCTTTCTCTCTTGATTTTCTTCTCCTTGGCGCATAGGGCACTTGTGGGCTGTCCCACCAGCCCACTAAGGGCTAGTGTGTCTCCCCCAATGCCTATGGGCTTCCCCGGGGTGGGTTACCCCCCGGTGAACCCCCGGAACCCATTCGTCATTCCCGGTACATTCCCGGTAACTCCGAAAACCTTCCGGTAATCAAATGAGGTCATCCTATATATCAATCTTCGTTTCCGGACCATTCCGGAAACCCTCGTGACGTCCGTGATCTCATCCGGGACTCCGAACAACATTCGGTAACCAACCATATAACTCAAATACGCATAAAACAACGTCGAACCTTAAGTGTGCAGACCCTGCGGGTTCGAGAACTATGTAGACATGACCCGAGAGACTCCTCGGTCAATATCCAATAGCGGGACCTGGATGCCCATATTGGATCCTACATATTCTACGAAGATCTTATCGTTTGAACCTCAGTGCCAAGGATTCGTATAATCCCGTATGTCATTCCCTTTGTCCTTCGGTATGTTACTTGCCCGAGATTCGATCGTCAGTATCCGCATACCTATTTCAATCTCGTTTACCGGCAAGTCTCTTTACTCGTTACGTAATACAAGATCCCGCAACTTACACTAAGTTACATTGCTTGCAAGGCTTGTGTGTGATGTTGTATTACCGAGTGGGCCCCGAGATACCTCTCCGTCACACGGAGTGACAAATCCCAGTCTTGATCCATACTAACGCAACTAACACCTTCGGAGATACCTGTAGAGCATCTTTATAGTCACCCAGTTACGTTGCGACGTTTGATACACACAAAGCATTCCTCCGGTGTCAGTGAGTTATATGATCTCATGGTCATAGGAATAAATACTTGACACGCAGAAAACAGTAGCAACAAAATGACACGATCAACATGCTACGTCTATTAGTTTGGGTCTAGTCCATCACGTGATTCTCCCAATGACGTGATCCAGTTATCAAGCAACAACACCTTGTTCATAATCAGAAGACACTGACTATCATCGATCAACTGGCTAGCCAACTAGAGGCATGCTAGGGACGGTGTTTTGTCTATGTATCCACACATGTAAATGAGTCTTCATTCAATACAATTATAGCATGGATAATAAACTATTATCTTGATACAGGAATTATAATAATAACTATATTTATTATTGCCTCTAGGGCATAATTCCAACAGTCTCCCACTTGCACTAGAGTCAATAATCTAGCCCTCACATCACCATGTGAATTACATTGTAATAAATCTAACACCCATACAGTTCTGGTGTCGATCATGTTTTGGCCGTGGAAGAGGTTTAGTCAGCGGGTCTGCTACATTCAGATCCGTGTGCACTTTGCATATATTTACGTCCTCTTCCTCGACGTAGTCGCGGATGAGGTTGAAGCGTCGTTTGATGTGTCTGGTCTTCTTGTGAAACCGTGGTTCCTTTGCTAAGGCAATGGCACCAGTGTTGTCACAGAACAAGGTTATTGGATTCAGTGCGCTTGGCACCACTCCAAGATCCGTCATGAACTGCTTCATCCAGACACCCTCCTTAGCCGCCTCCGAGGCAGCCATGTACTCCGCTTCACATGTAGAATCTGCTACGACGCTTTGCTTGGAACTGCACCAGCTTACTGCACCCCCATTAAGAATAAATACGTATCCGGTTTGCGACTTAGAGTCGTCCGGATCTGTGTCAAAGCTTGCATCGACGTAACCTTTAACGGCGAGCTCTTCGTCACCTCGATACACGAGAAACATCTCCATAGTCCTTTTCAGGTACTTCATGATATTCTTGACCGCTGTCCAGTGATCCACTCCTGGATTACTCTGGAACCTACCTGCCATACTTATGGCCAGGCTAACATCCGGTCTAGTGCACAGCATTGCATACATGATAGAACCTATGGCTGAAGCATAGGGGACGGAGCACATATGCTCTCTATCTTCATCAGTTGCTGGGCACTGAGTCTTACTCAATCTCGTACCTTGTAAAACTGGCAAGAACCCTTTCTTGGACTGTTCCATTTTGAACCTCTTCAAAACTTTATCAAGGTATGTGCTTTGTGAAAGTCCTATCAGGCGTTTTGATCTATCCCTATAGATCTTAATGCCTAGAATGTAAGCAGCTTCTCCTAGGTCCTTCATAGAGAAACTTTTATTCAAGTAACCTTTTATGCTCTCCAAAAGCTCTACGTTGTTTCCAATCAGTAATATGTCATCCACATATAATATTAGAAACGCCACAGAGCTCCCACTCACTTTCTTGTAAATACAAGATTCTCCAACCACTTGTATAAACCCAAATGCTTTGATCACCTCATCAAAGCGTTTGTTCCAACTCCGAGATGCTTGCACCAGTCCATAAATGGATCGCTGGAGCTTGCACACCTTGTTAGCACTCTTAGGATCGACAAAACCTTCGGGTTGCATCATATACAACTCTTCCTTAAGGAAACCGTTAAGGAACGCCGTTTTGACATCCATCTGCCAGATTTCATAATCGAAAAATGCAGCTATTGCTAACATGATTCTTACGGACTTAAGCATCGCTACGGGTGAGAAAGTCTCATCGTAGTCAACTCCTGGAACTTGTGAAAAACCCTTTGCCACAAGTCAAGCTTTATAAACGGTCACATTACCGTCAGCGTCCGACTTCTTCTTAAAGATCCATTTGTTCTGAATAGCCTTGCGGCCCTTAGGTAGTATCTCCAAAGTCCACACTTTGTTCTCATACATGGATCCTATCTCGGACTTCATGGCTTCTAGCCATTTGTTGGAATCTGGGCCCACCATTGCTTCTTCATAATTTGCAGGTTCATTGTTGTCTAACAACATGATTGATAAGACGGGATTACCGTACCACTCTGGAGCAGCGCGTGATCTCGTCGACCTGCGTGGTTCAACAGAAACTTGAACTGGAGTTTCATGATCACCATCATTAACTTCCTCCTCAACCGGCGTCGCAACGACAGAGGTTTCCCCTTGCCCTGCGCCACCATCCAGAGGGATGAGAGGTTTGACAACCTCGTCAAGTTCTATCTTCCTCCCACTCAATTCTCTCGAGAGAAACTCCTTCTCGAGAAAAGCTCCGTTCTTAGCAACAAACACTTTGCCCTCGGATTTGAGATAGAAGGTGTACCCAACTGTCTCTTTTGGGTAACCTATGAAGACGCACCTTTCCGCTTTGGGTTCCAGCTTTTCAGGCTGAAGCTTTTTGACATAAGCATCACATCCCCATACTTTAAGAAACGACAACTTTGGCCTTTTGCCATACCACAGTTCGTACGGTGTCGTCTCAACGGATTTTGATGGTGCGCTATTTAAAGTGAATGCAGCTGTTTCTAATGCATAACCCCAAAATGATAACGGTAAATCAGTAAGAGACATCATAGATCGCACCATCTCTAACAAAGTACGATTACGACGTTCGGACACACCATTACGCTGTGGTGTTCCAGGCGGTGTCAACTGTGAAACAATTCCACATTTTCTTAAGTGATCACCGAACTCGAAACTCAGATATTCACCCCCATGATCAGACCGTAGGAACTTGATCTTCTTGTTACGATGATTTTCCACTTCACTCTAAAATTGCTTGAACTTTTCAAATGTTTCAGACTTGTGCTTCATCAAGTAGACATAACCATACCTACTCAAATCGTCAGTGAAGGTGAGAAAATAACGATATCCGCCGCGTGCCTCCATGCTGATTGGACCACACACATCGGTATGTATGATTTCCAATAAGTCACTTGCACGCTCCATTGTTCCGGAGAACGGAGTCTTAGTCATCTTGCCCATGAGGCATGGTTCGCACGTGTCAAGTGAATCAAAGTCAAGTGACTCCAAAAGTCCATCTGCATGGAGTTTCTTCATGCGCTTTACACCAATATGACCCAAGCGGCAGTGCCACAAAAATATGGCGCTATCATTGTTTACTCTAACTCTTTTGGTCTCAATGTTATGTATATGCGTATCGCTATCAAGATTCAATATGAACAATCCTCTCACATTCGGTGCATGACCATAAAAGATGTTACTCATAGAAATAGAACAACCATTATTCTCTGACTTAAAAGAGTAACCGTCTCGCAATAAACAAGATCCAGATATAATGTTCATGCTCAACGCAGGCACTAAATAACAATGATTTAAGTTCATCACTAATCCCGACGGTAGCTGAAGTGACACTGTGCCGATGGCGATTGCATCAACCTTGGAACCATTTCCTACGCGCATCGTCACTTCATCTTTCACCAGCCTTCGTTTATTCCGCAGTTCCTGTTTCGAGTTGCAAATATGAGCAACAGAACCGGTATCGAATACCCAGGCACTACTACGAGAGCCGGTTAAGTACACATCAATAACATGTATATCAAATATACCTAATTTTTCTTTGCCCGCCTTCTTATCTGCCAGATACTTGGGGCAATTGCGCTTCCAGTGACCCATACCCTTGCAATAGTAGCACTCCGTTTCAGGCTTAGGTCCAGCCTTGGGTTTCTTCGGCGGATTGGCAACAGGCTTGCCGCTCTTCTTCGAATTGCCCTTCTTGCCTTTGCCGTTTCTCTTGAAACTAGTGGTTTATTCACCATCAACACTTGATGCTCTTTACGGAGTTCAGACTCTGCGACTTTCAACATCGCAAACAACTCGCCGGGAGACTTGTTCATCCCTTGCATGTTGTAGTTCAACACAAAGCCTTTGTAGCTTGGCGGCAGTGATTGAAGGATTCTGTCAGTGATAGCTTCTTGCGGGAGTTCAATCCCCAGCTCAGCTAGACGGTTTGAGTACCCAGACATTTTGAGCACATGTTCACTGACAGACGAGTTTTCCTCCATCTTGCAAGCATAGAATTTATCGGAGGTCTCATAACTCTCGATCCGGGCGTTCTTCTGAAAGATAAACTCCAACTCCTGGAACATCTCAAATGCTCCATGACGCTCAAAGCGACGTTGAAGTCCCGGTTCTAAGCCATACAAGACTGCACATTGAACTATTGAGTAGTCCTCCTTACGTGCTAACCAAGCGTTCTTAACATCCTGATCAGCCGTAGCGGGTGGTTCATCTCCTAGCGCAGCACTAAGGACATAATCCTTCTTCCCAGCTTGTAAGATTAGCTTTAGATTACGAGCCCAGTCTACAAAGTTGCTTCCATCATCTTTCAACTTAGCTTTCTCTAGGAACGTATTAAAATTCAGGATGACTGTCGCGTGAGCCATGATCTACAACACAAATATATTCAAAGTGGACTTAGACTATGTTCAAGATAATTAGAGTTTAACTTAATCAAATTATATGCTAAACTCCCACTCAAAAAGTACATCTCTCTAGTCATTTGAGTGGTTCATGATCCACTTACACTATCCCAAGTCCGATCATCACGTGAGTTGAGTATAGTTTCAGTGGTAAGCATCCCTATGCTAATCATATCATCTATATGATTCATGATCGACCTTTCGGTCTCATGTGTTCCGAGGCCATGTCTGCACATGCTAGGCTCGTCAAGCTTAACCCGAGTGTTCCGCGTGCGCAACTGTTTTGCACCCGTTGTATGTGAACGTTGAGTCTATCACACCCGATCATCACGTGGTGTCTCGAAACGACGAACTGTAGCAACGGTGCACAGTCGGGGAGAACACAATTTCGTCTTGAAATTTTAGTGAGAGATCACCTCATAATGCTACCGTCGTTCTAAGCAAAACAAGGTGCATAAAAGGATTAACATCACATGCAATTCATAAGTGACATGATATGGCCATCATCACGTGCTTCTTGATCTCCATCACCAAAGCACCGGCACGATCTTCTTGTCACCGGCGCCACACCATGATCTACCATCAACGTGTTGCCATCGGGGTTGTCGTGCTACTCATGCTATTACTACTAAAGCTACATCCTAGCAAAATAGTAAACGCATCTGCAAGCACAAACGTTAGTATAAAGACAACCCTATGGCTCCTGCCGGTTGCCGTACCATCGACGTGCAAGTCGATATTTCTATTACAACATGATCATCTCATACATCCAATATATCACATCACATCGTTGGACATATCACATCACAATCATACCCTGCAAAAACAAGTTAGACCTCCTCTAATTTTGTTGTTGCATGTTTTACGTGGTGACCATGGGTATCTAGTAGGATCGCATCTTACTTACGCAAACACCACAACGGAGATATATGAGTTGCTATTTAACCTCATCCAAGGACCTCCTCGGTCGAATCCGATTCAACTAAAGTTGGAGAAACCGACACTTGCCAGTCATCTTTGAGCAAAGGGGGTTACTCGTAACGACGAAACCAGTCTCTCGTAAGCGTACGAGTAATGTCGGTCCAAGCCGCTTCAATCCAACAATACCGCGGAATCAAGAAAAGACTAAGGAGGGCAGCAAAACGCACATCACCGCCCACAAAAACTTTTGTGTTCTACTCGAGAAGACATCTACGCATGAACCTAGCTCATGATGCCACTGTTGGGGAACGTCGCATGGGAAACAAAATTTTTCCTACGCGCACGAAGACCTATCATGGTGATGTCCATCTACGAGAGGGGATGAGTGATCTACGTACCCTTGTAGACCATACAGCAGAAGCATTAGAGAACGCGGTTGATGTAGTGGAACGTCCTCACGTCCCTCGATCCGCCCCGCGAACAATCCCGCAATCAGTCCCACGATCTAGTACCGAACGGACGGCACCTCCGCGTTCAGCACACGTACAGCTCGACGATGATCTCGGCCTTTTTGATCCAGCAAGAGAGACGGAGAGGTAGAAGAGTTCTCCGGCAGCGTGACGGCGCTCCGGAGGTTGGTGATGACCTTGTCTCAGCAGGGCTCCGCCCGAGCTCCGCAGAAACGCGATCTAGAGGAAAAACCGTGGAGGTATGTGGTCGGGCTGCCGTGGAAAAGTCGTCTCAAATCAGCCCTAAAACCTCCGTATATATAGGTGGGAGGGAGGGGGCCTTGCCTTGGGGCTCAAGGAGCCCCAAGGGGGTCGGCCGAGTCCAAGGGGGAGGACTCTCCCCCCCCCAAACCGAGTTGGACTAGGTTTGGTGGGAGGGAGTCCCCCTTCCTTCCCACCTCCTCCTTTTTTTTCTTTCTCTCTTGATTTTCTTCTCCTTGGCGCATAGGGCACTTGTGGGCTGTCCCACCAGCCCACTAAGGGCTGGTGTGTCTCCCCCAATGCCTATGGGCTTCCCCGGGGTGGGTTACCCCCCCGGTGAACCCCCGGAACCCATTCGTCATTCCCGGTACATTCCCGGTAACTCCGAAAACCTTCCGGTAATCAAATGAGGTCATCCTATATATCAATCTTCGTTTCCGGACCATTCCGGAAACCCTCGTGACGTCCGTGATCTCATCCGGGACTCCGAACAACATTCGGTAACCAACCATATAACTCAAATACGCATAAAACAACGTCGAACCTTAAGTGTGCAGACCCTGCGGGTTCGAGAACTATGTAGACATGACCCGAGAGACTCCTCGGTCAATATCCAATAGCGGGACCTGGATGCCCATATTGGATCCTACATATTCTACGAAGATCTTATCGTTTGAACCTCAGTGCCAAGGATTCGTATAATCCCGTATGTCATTCCCTTTGTCCTTCGGTATGTTACTTGCCCGAGATTCGATCGTCAGTATCCGCATACCTATTTCAATCTCGTTTACCGGCAAGTCTCTTTACTCGTTACGTAATACAAGATCCCGCAACTTACACTAAGTTACATTGCTTGCAAGGCTTGTGTGTGATGTTGTATTACCGAGTGGGCCCCGAGATACCTCTCCGTCACACGGAGTGACAAATCCCAGTCTTGATCCATACTAACGCAACTAACACCTTCGGAGATACCTGTAGAGCATCTTTATAGTCACCCAGTTACGTTGCGACGTTTGATACACACAAAGCATTCCTCCGGTGTCAGTGAGTTATATGATCTCATGGTCATAGGAATAAATACTTGACACGCAGAAAACAGTAGCAACAAAATGACACGATCAACATGCTACGTCTATTAGTTTGGGTCTAGTCCATCACGTGATTCTCCCAATGACGTGATCCAGTTATCAAGCAACAACACCTTGTTCATAATCAGAAGACACTGACTATCATCGATCAACTGGCTAGCCAACTAGAGGCATGCTAGGGACGGTGTTTTGTCTATGTATCCACACATGTAAATGAGTCTTCATTCAATACAATTATAGCATGGATAATAAACTATTATCTTGATACAGGAATTATAATAATAACTATATTTATTATTGCCTCTAGGGCATAATTCCAACAAACTACACTTACCAAAGCCTCACCCAATAATGTTTAACTACTTTACACTTGATAGCAATCATCTAGCTCTCTCTATGATTGTCATATTCATCCTCTGAAAAAGACCACCCACCTCTGGTGTCTCTGAGATAGTAAATTGATGCCTAATCCCTTGCTATCTGCGATGTGCAACAATTTGCACATGCATCCTCCTCCATTATCGATGTGAATGCACTTTCTCTTCTTCTAAGTTTCTCTCTCAACCATGGCTTGGAATTGCTTGAATGTACCTAGTAGTTGATATATGATCTTCAAAATGTAGGCCCAAACCTCCCCGAAAAGGATATCAATAAATTCATAAAGTACTTAGCACTACTAAGAGAGCTTACCGGCATTTTTGCAAACATCGAAATTTCTCAAGTCTAGTATCTCAAGCTTCATGTGAGGAGGTTGAATCTTGAAGGCACCTCTGTGTTGATTCCCATCTATATAATCTGAGCATTTCTTCATGTGAACGCGTTTGACACCCTTAGCTTTATTTCTTCAATGGCACTGTCATCCCCTTCTCACTCATGTGCCCAAGTCTCTTGTGCCATAGACCACAATGATCATAATTTGCTAGTGCATTGACAGAAGCACTAAAAAGATTAGCATGAACATGATATAGAATTGAAGTGATTTTACCTCTTGCAACAACCATGTTGCCTTTAGTGAGATTGTATTGTCGCTTTGCAAAACTTCTCAGGCAATCATCTCCATCAAGCAATCCAACTAAGATAATATTGAGACTAATTGCCTCAACATGCCTCATAGACTTGAGGATAAACCTTGTACCATTTTAGATCTTGAAATGCACATCTCCTTTCCCAATGATGGCCGCCCCATCATTAATCCCCATATTCACAACATCAAAATTATGTTGTGTATAGTTTGTGAAGAGCTCTGAGCAAGTTGTAGCATGTATGGTAGCAACTGAAAAGACGTGGATGTCCTCTAGAGGGGGGTGAATAGGTGCTTTAAAATAATTATAGTTTAGGCTTGAACAAATGTGGAATAAAATTAAAATTTAATTAGTCAAGCACAAAACCTAAAACAACTAGGCTCACCTATGTGCACCAACAACTTATGCTAAGCAAGATAAACCACTAAGTGATAGGAAGATATAGAACAAGAAACAATATGGCTATCACAAAGTAAAGTGCATAAGTAAAGAGCTCGGGTAAGAGATAACAGAGGCACGCAGAGTCGACGATGTATCCCAAAGTTCACACCGTTGCGGATGCTAATCTCCATTTGGAGTGGTGTGGAGACACAATGCTTCCCAAGAAGCCACTAGGGACACCGTAATCTCCTCACGCCCTCGCACAATGCAAGATGTCATTATTCCACAAAGGTACCCTTGACGGCGGTCACCGAACCCGTACAAATGGAAACCCTTGGGGGCGGTCACCAAACCCGTACACTTTCGCAACCCTTGGGGGAGGTCACGTGAATATGTACAAATTTCTCGAGGCAATCTTCACAACCTAATTGGAGACCCTCACACTTGCCCGAAGCTTGACACCACAATGATTGAGCTCTGAGGCACCACCAATCGTCTAGGGCGCCAAAGCACTCTATAGGCACAAGCTTTAGGGTCCCAAATACCCAAGAGTAATAAGCTTCTCAAACTTCACTTCCATGTATCACCGTGGAGAACTCAAACCGATGCAACTAATGTACTGGCAAGAACACACAAAGTGGTCAAGTCCCTCACACTCAAATCTCTCCACAACAACAAAAGCTATGGAGGAATATGAGAGGAAGAATAAGGAGCTCAGAAAGAACTCCAAGATCTAGATCCAAGGGGTTCCCCTCACATAGAGGAGAAAGTGATTGGTGGAAATGTGTATCTAGATATCCTCTCTCTTTTGCCTCAGTAACTAGCAAGAATCATTGGAGGGATTGAGAGTTAGCAAGCTCGAAGAAGGTCATCAATGGGGGGCAAATACAAGATCAAAGGATAGGGTTCAATGGGGAATAAGAACCCCTTTTATAGGAAGCAAAAAATCCAATTGTTACCCCTCAACCCACACGCAAGTGGTACTACCGCTGCAGACATCGGTACTACCACCCGTAAGAGGTAGTACCGCTGCTTGGATCAGTACTACCACTCTGGCGACACAACCACAAATCATAGGGTAGGGAGGCTAGTGGTAGTTCCGCCAGAGCGGTACTACCGCTGTGAGGAGCGGTACTACCGCAGATAATATATAGTACCGCCTCCTACTACAACTGAGAATCCGCTGAGGGTTCCAGCCGAGAAAACATGGGCGGAAGTGGCGAGGTAGGAACAAGCGGTACTACCGCACTAAACTACCCGATAGAAATCGCCCAGTCCGACATGAAAAAGTGTCGAGACCCCAAGGGAGTAGCACAACCAGTGTGTCATGCCCAAGATGCGACCCTATCCTCAATTTGGCACGAAGGCCTCGTCAGGGATAGAAGCGCATCTTGTCGTGTCGCTAGAATGGATATCGTTACAAGTACATGTACTGAAAAGAAGATATATATATATATATACATATATATATATATATATATATATATGTATATATATATATATATATGTATATATATATATGTATATATATATATATATCAGAGTCACATAAACTCGCCACAAGCTACATCAAAGTCACATCAGTACATTACATAATCATCAAGAGTAAGAGCACGGTCCGACTACGGACGAAAACAAACGAGAAAAGAAGAACGACGCCCCTCCTTGCTATCCCAGGCTGCCGGCCTGGAACCCATCCTAGATCGATGATGAAGAAGAAGAAGAAGCAACTCCAAATGTACAATCAAGGCGCTCGCGTCAAGTAACCTTTACCTGTACCTGCAACTGATGTTGTAGTAATCTGTGAGCCACAGAGGACTCAACAATCTCATTTCCAAAGGTATCAAGACTAGCAAAGCTTAATGGGTGAGGTATGGTTAAGTGGTGAGGTTGCAGCAGCGACTAAGCATATATTTGGTGGCTAGACTTACGAGTACAAGAAATAAGAGGGGGGAAATCTACGCATAACGGACGTGTCTACTGATGATCAAATGAATGATCCTGAACACCTACCTAGGTCAGACATAACCCCACCGTGTCCTTGATTGGAGTAAGAACTCACGAAAGAGATAGTCACGGTTACGCACACAGTTGGCATATTTTAATTAAGTTAACTTCAAGTTATCTAGAACCAGTGTTAAACAAAGTTTCCACGTTGCCACATAACCGTGGGCACGGCTTTCCGAAAAGATTTAACCCTGCAGGGGTGCTCCCACTAGTCCGTCACAAATTACCACAAGCCGCATAGAAATCCTCGATCATGACACTCGCGATCTCGTCGGACTCCTTAGTGGAAAACCTCAACTCTGAGATTACCCAAAGCATCACCGGAATCCCGATGCACAAGATATCTCGTCAAAGGTAAAACTAATCCAACAAGGCCGCCCGGCGTGTCGACGATCCCGATAGGAGCCGCGTATCTCGTTCTCAGGACACGACGGATAAGCATAGCGTACGGTGGCCTGATAGAAATCTCCCAAGTTGCCCCGGGTTGGCCCCGCAAACGGCTCTAGTTTTGGACCAACACCAACAGCACTGGCCCCCCTATATTATGTGAAATTACTCCTCGGGTTCATGACGCCCTATGCTTTCAGTATTAACAAGTTATTATGTTGGGCAAATGTAGTACCAATGTTGGGCCTTGCCGGACCAGCTTTAATCTAAAACGAATTAGCAAGGGGGTCCCCATAACAACCCCGATCGTGTTAGGAGCGCTCGTTTATGGAACATAACACCGGTAGCTGACACTAAGGGGGCAAAGGTGGAACAAAACACCAGGCTAGAAAGGCCGAGCCTTCCACCTTTTACCAAGTATATAGGTGCATTAAATTAAATATCATTTGATATGGTGATATAACAAGGAACCCATGTTATCACATGGAAGCAACTTCACGTGGAACTAGCAACGCTAACAACATGGATAAGCAAGCGGTAACATAGCCAATCAGTGGTTTGCTAGGTCGAATAGGTTGAAGGTTTCATGGCATTGTGGAGAGGCTCATATATAACATGTGGTAGGCAACGAGACATGATCGGTAGAAGCGATAAACTAGCATGGCAATGATAGTAATTGTATCTGGGGAAATGGTCATCTTGCCTGAGATCCCGCTTGTGAGAAGAATGACTCCGTGAAGCAGACGAACCGACGTAGTCGAACGGATCCTCACTTTTCCGACACGCTTGCGGAACTCTAATGAGACGAAGCAAATGGAAACAAGAATCAACACACAATATTCAGCACAACACATGCACAACCGGATGCACTACCCAATATGATGCATGGATGCCCAACCCCTAATGATGCACTTAAACCATCCTACATCGGTAAACAAGTGCCACCTCATCATGAGTTGACACTTCAGCAGGACTGCCCAAAACTGGAAACTACTACCTCCATTGGATTTACTGGGTTCTTCTACCCCAAATCCATATATTACACTGCTATATATGCATGCAGAAAACACCAGTAACATCAAAGGAAAAGCTACACAAGATCAAACTCCGCTAATAACAAGAACAAGGGCTGTTCTTGATATGCCAGACTTGGCATATTCCTCTTCTGGAATAGTCCAGATTTGGATATACTACACAAAACTAAACAAACAAAATTCATTTAAACCTCAGGGGGTCCCACTGGTCATACACCAGGGCCCCTAGTATGGCATGTGTGCTCTGGACCCACTGACAATGGCACACTACAGCAAGCAACTAAAAACACAAGGAAAAAATAACATGAGAGCAGGGGGACTCGAACCCACTACCTACTTGCAACACAACAGGGCAATCACCACTGAGCTAGGATCGGTTCACTGCCCTAACAAGGGGAGTAACCTACCTATATTACCCATGCAGGCAACGCAACAGCTTTTAAACAAAACTCAAATAAAAAGGGGGACGCGAGGGCTCGAACCCTCGACCTACTGGCGCTGCAGTGGCTCGGTTGCCACTACGATGGTGAAGTGCTACTGCTAGAACAGGGGGAAGAAATGCACATATGCAGACTCTGCTAGCTAGCACAGGAGAACAAAAATCGCATAGATTTAAAAAAAGGGGGGGGGCGCTGGGTCTCGAACCCGAGACCTCGCAGTCTCTGCGCGGCGCTCAAACCAGTCAGACTATGTGGGGGATTCTGAACTGAACAGGATCAGATCGGCATAAACTAAGAACACGGGCGCCCTTCTTCTACCTCCAGACTGGAACTACTGAGGAGGAGGGTTCGACGCCGGCAAGCGGTGAGGCAACAACAGCGGCGAGGTACTACCGACGGGGGTGCGGGAACCCTAGGGGGTTCCATTCCCGGGGCTACGAGGCTCTAAGGAGCTGGGCATGGCGGAGGTGTCGAGCTCGAGCAGGGCTAGCTCCTAACCTGTGAGGCGAGGCATCTACACTGACTACCGGCGAGGACCACACACAGGCATACATGCACGGGGAAGGGGAGGGCTCATTGAAGGGATCAGAGAGGAGATCGGGCGAGGAGGCCGATCTACACGAGCTCGAGTCGCAGGGGAGCGGTTGCCGGCGCGGGCGGAGACGAGGTAGAGGCCGAGGCGTTGAAGGTGCTCTGGCCACCCTAGGGCGGGAATGGAACGACGCAGACGCCCTCGAGCACCTGGCCAGACCATCACGACCAGTCCCCACCACGAAGCGAGGGGGGAGGCTCTGAACCTCCGACTCTTCTGTGAACCTCACGCGTACCTACCTGACGAAGAAGAAGATCGAGGAGAAGGGGGGAAAATGGAGGGGAGAGGTAGATGGCGGCGGAGAGGAGGAAAGGGAGGAAGCTAGGGTTGCACGGGCGCCCTAGGGGGGTGGCTAAGAGGAGGAAGGGGCGGTACGATAACAATCAGAATGGAGCCAAGAGATCACACGGTTCTCCATGGGTTCGTACAAGGAGGTGACGTAGGAAGAAGAAGGGGTGGTGGGCTTAATGGGCTGAGATCAATGAGGCTAGAGTGGGCCTGCTCTATTATATATTCCTAGCCATTAATTCAATGAACAGATTTGGAGAAAAAGAAAACGATAGGTAGAGAGAGAAATAGAGTTGGAGAAATATTTTTGAGGACCCATAAAAATATACTCTATTTTATAAAATCGGTTTGGAGATTTTTACAGGAAACAAATTTGAACAAGTTTGATGTAAACTCATGCTTGCGTGAATTTAAAACCTAACCAAACCAATTTCAAAAGGGATGAAATTTAGGAGGGGCACCCTACATAAAAAATTTGATTTATGGGAACAAGATGAACATTTCTGAAGGAAGTAAAAAAATACCAAAATAATGAATTAAATTCGTTATGCTTGAGTTCAAATTCCCTTTTAAATGAACTATGGATGGGGAATTTAAGAGGGTGGCTAGACCTTAAGCAAAAGAATTATTGTCAAAGTTGAAGGAAAGAATTAAGATAGAAAAGAATGGAGTTAAATTGCCAGTGTGTTATGATTGTAATATTTGATTATAGCCCCCTAATGATATTGGGAGGATATGTTATATAGAGAAATCACCATGTGAATTCCCTTGATTTAAATGGACCAAGGATCCGTACGATTTATGCATTTGGGTTGCAAAAAAAAATGACGTGATGGCATGATGACATGATGAATGCAACAAACAAAATAAAGCACATGGTGACAAGGGAATAAAAGGGGAATCTTCTGGAGCGTCGGTCTCGGGCTGTCACAACTCTCCTACACTACAAGAGGATCTCGCCCCGAGATCAAAGAATGAAAGGGGGTGAGGATGAGAAGGACACAAGGTAAAACTTAGTCGCTTCTTTGACAAACGAGTGAAACCAACAATCCTTGAAAGTTGCAAAGAGATGAGGAATGATATGAGAAAGAAGCAAGAATTCACGGAAAATTTCGGCAGCACTTCGGTAGGAAAATGGGACAAAAAAATTTCGATAAGAAGAGAGAATTAGACAATATTCATAATAAACAACTAAATAGAGCAAGGGAACACCACGATCTTGATAGAACAACATGATAGACCCAAAAGAGCAACATCACAAAGCCTCCGGAACAAGAGAATATAAACTAGCTCAAGCGGAAGAAGAGAATGAAGAAAAGAATGACAACTACCATCACAATAGAATTGAAGAGCCGCCGGATAGAGAATTGTCGTAACAGTTGGAAAACCAACAACGAAGAAGAAGACAGTAGTGGGCTTATGAAGATCATCTCAACATTTATGAGGTGACAACCAACCACTAAAAGAAACAAGGATAGATGAAAGCAAAGATATCGAAACTTCTTACACCAAGAGGGTACATTGAGAACTGGGATTAATGACAAGCACCATGATAGCATAATCCATAGGAAAAGCTTTAGGTGAAATCCAAACCAAAATAGCTCAATGAAGAAATCATGGGTTGACAATATCTCATGATCATAGAATTGGTGGGTTTAATTATCTTATTCTTGAAAGGAAATCTCTTCGAGGCTCCTACACTAACAAGAATGCTATAATACCACCTCAAAGGATAAAGGAAGAACAATTGCACATATAAATGCAAGAGAAATGATACTTGAGGTTCTCCAACAAGAATCTTGAATAACACATGAGAATGAATCGCATCCTTGAAGAACCACCATGAAGGACCTCCATATGCAAATGAATGATGCAAAGATATGAAGGTAGAAAAGAATAAGATTATGGCCTTGCCAAGATTTAGATGAAGCCTCACAAATAGATACTTAAAAGAACTTGGAACTCCGTAAAAGAAAGATAGGCACTTGAGAAAAGAATTGATATCAAGAGCGACTCCGGAAGAAGAATTGAAATCTCTTGGAAGAAGGAAGAACAAAATAAGAATTATGTTATGCTCATCCTTCATCAAAGTAAATTCATGACAAGCAACGGATTTAGTATACAACTTATTCTTCTGAAAAGATTGAGGAGAGATATGAGCACAAACTAGAAGAATTGTTGCAAGAACACCGGTGAGAATTGAAATGAACGAGCCAACCATGAATGAATGGAGATACATGAGAATGAAGAGATCATGAGCCACCTGAGAGAAAACTTGAACAAGGCACCGAATAATCGACAGACGAACGAAGAGACAACAATTGAGAAGAATTGAGGATGAAAGCTGAAAGTTGAGAAAGAAGAATCTTCTGAATTCCCACCTATGAATTCCCAAAATTTCTAGTCATGCAATCTGGTACACGGATACAAGGAGTAATAATCAAGCAACTCCTATACTAACCCGTCACCTGTATCACATCCGTCAACACACAACCAGAATCTCGGACCTTCATCTACTACAGACCCTTGTGATCACAACGACACAAAGTATGGCAGTACTCCCGAACAATCTGCACCAGTACTGGGGACATCAGGGTTATCTCGCCACTACTTGTATTGAAGCAATTACGAACATCCTTCGTACTTAGATACTAAGAAATCTGAATGATAACGATGTGCTCGAGAATCCCCTGGAGCTCAACTCCCCTGAAACTCAAAGCAGATAGGAGGCACCAAGACAGAACTCCATCACATCGGCATCACATAGATTCCAAAAATATCCTCATGATCCTAATTTTTTTTGAGTGAGAAGAGCAGTAGAATAAATTATTACGTCAAGATTCCTCACCAGAGCATAGAAGAGGAGAAAAAAGAATCTTACTCTCCGATATATAAGTAGACTTAAAGCAGTTTTTCACTAGACTCGACTCGGCCAAGTTCGATCAATCAAGGGGGATCCTAGGTCGGTACTGCTCTGATACCAACTTGTCACGCCCAAGATGCGACCCTATCCTCAATATGACACGAAGGCCTCGTCAGGGATAGAAGCGCATCTCGTCGTGTCGCAAGAATGGATATCGTTACAAGTACATGTACTGAAAAGAAGATATATATATATATATATATATATATATATATATATATATATATATAGAATTGCCTTACACTCTCCAGAAGCTACATCAGAGTCACATCAGTACATTATGTAATCATCAAGAGTAAGAGCAGGGTCCGACTACGGACGAAAACAAACGAGAAAAGAAGAACGACGTCCCTCCTTGCTATCCCAGGCTACCGGCCTGGAACCCGTCCTAGATCGATGATGAAGAAGAAGAAGAAGAAGAAGCAACTCCAAATGTACAATCAACACGCTCGCGTCAAGTAACCTTTACCTGTACCTCCAACTGATGTTGTAGTAATCTGTGAGCCACAGGGGACTCAGCAATCTCATTTCCAAAGGTATCAAGACTAGCAAAGCTTAATGGGTGAGGTATGGTTAAGTGGTGAGGTTGCAGCAGCGACTAAGCATATATTTGGTGGCTAGACTTACGAGTACAAGAAATAAGGGGGGGGGAAATCTACGCATAAAGGACGTGTCTACTAATGATCAAACGAATGATCCTGAACACCTACCTAGGTCAGACATAACCCCACCGTGTCCTTGATCGGAGTAAGAACTCACGAAAGAGATAGTCACAGTTACGCATACAGTTGGCATATTTTAATTAAGTTAACTTCAAGTTATCTAGAACCAGTGTTAAACAAAGTTTCCACGTTGCCACATAACCGCGGGCATGGCTTTCCGAAAAGATTTAACCCTGCAGGGGTGCTCCAACTAGTCCATCACAAATTACCACAAGCCGCATAGAAATCCTCGATCATGACACTCGCGATCTCGTCGGACTCCTTAGTGGAAAACCTCAACTCTCAGATTACCCAAAGCATCACCGGAATCCCAATGCACAAGATATCTCATCAAAGGTAAAACTAATCCAGCAAGGCCGCCTGACGTGTCGATGATCCCGATAGGAGCCGCATATCTCGTTCTCAGGACACGACGGATAAGCACAGCGTACGGTGGCCTGATAGAAATCTCCCGAGTTGCCCCGGGTTAGCCCCGCAAACGGCTCTAGTTTTGGACCAGCACCAACAGCACTGGCCCCCCTGTATTATGTGAAATTACTCCTCGGGTTCATGACGACCTATGCTTTCAGTATTAACAAGTTATTATGTTGGGAAAATGTAGTACCAATGTTGGGCCTTGCCGGACCAGCTTTAATCTAAAACGAATTATCAAGGGGGTCCCCATAACAACCCCGATCATGTTAGGAGCGCTTGTTTATGGAACATAACACCGGTAGCCGAAACTAAGGGGGCAAAGGTGGAACAAAACACCAGGCTAGAAAGGCCGAGCCTTCCACCTTTTACCAAGTATATAGGTGCACTAAATTAAATAGCATTTAATATGGTGATATAACAAGGAACCCATGTTATCACATGGAAGCAACCGCACCTGCAACTAGCAACGCTAACAACATGGATAAGAAGGCGGTAGCATAGCCAATCAGTGGTTTGCTAGGTCGAACAGGTTGAAGGTTTCATGGCATTGTGGAGAGGTTCATATATAACATGTGGTAGGCAACGAGACATAATCGGTAGAAGCGATAAACTAGCATGGCAATGATAGTAATGGTATCTGGGGAAATGGTCATCTTGCCTGAGATCCCGCTTGTGAGAAGAATGACTCCGTGAAGCAGACGAACCGACGTAGTCGAACGGATCCTCAGTTTTCTGACACGCTTGCGGAACTCTAACGAGATGAAGCAAATGTAAACAAGAATCAACACACAATATTCACCACAGCACATGCACAACCGGCTGCACTACCCAATATGATGCATGGATGCCCAACCCCTAATGATGCACTTCAACCATGCTACATCGGTAAACAAGTGCAACCTCATCATGAGTTGACACTTCAGCAGGACTGCCCAAAACTGGAAACTACCACCTCCATTGGATTTACTGGGTTCTTCTACCCCAAATCCATATATTACACTGCTATATATGAATGCAGAAAACACCAGTAACATCAAAGGAAAAGCTACACAAGATCAAACTCCGCTAATAACAAGAACATGGGCTGTTCTTGATATGCCAGACTTGGCATATTCCTCTTCTGGAATTTCCAGATTTGGATATACTACACAAAACTAAAATTCATTTAAACCTCAGGGGGTCCCACTGGTCATACACACGAGGGCCCCTAGTATGGCATGTGGGCTCTGGACCCACTGACAGTGGCACACTACAGCAAGCAACTAAAAACACAAGGAAAAAATAACATGGGAGTAGGGGGACTCGAACCCACTACCTACTTGCAACACAACAGGGCAATCACCACTGAGCTAGGCTCGGTTCACTGCCCTAACATGGGAAGTAACCTACCTATATTACCTATGCAGGCAACGCAGCAGCTTTTAAATAAAACTCAAATAAATAGGGGCGTGCGAGGGCTCGAACCCTCGACCTACTGGCGCTGTAGTGGCTCGGTTGCCACTACGATGGTGAAGTGCTACTGCTAGAACAGGGGGAAGAGTTGCACATATGTAGACTCTGCTAGCTAGCACAGGAGAACAAAAATCGCAGAGATATAAAAAAGGGGGGGGGGCGCTGTATCTCGAACCCGAGACCTCGCAGTCTCTGCGCGTCGCTCAAACCAGTCGGACTATGTGGGGGATTCTGAACTGAAACATGATCGGCTAGGAATAAACTAAGAACACGGGCGCCCTTCTTCTACCTCCAGACTGGAACTACCAAGGAGGAGGGTTCGACGCCGACGAGCGGTGAGGCAACAACGGCGGCGAGGTACTACCGACGGGGGTGTGGGAACCCTAGGGGATTCCATTCCCGGGGCTACGAGGCTCTAAGGAGCTGGGCACGACGGAGGCGTCGAGCTCGAGAAGGGCTCGCTCCTAACCTGTGATGCAAGGTATCTACACGGACTACCGGCGAGGACCACGCACAAGCATACACGCACGGGGAAGGGGAGGGCTCACTGAAGGGATCAGAGCGGAGATCGGGCGAGGAAGCCGATCTATACGAGCTCGAGTCGCAGGGGAGCGGCTGCCGGCACGGGCGGAGACGAGGTAGAGGCCGAGGCGTTGAAGGTGCTCTGGCCACCCTAGGGTGGGAATGGAACGGCGCAGACGCCCTCGAGCACCTAGCCAAACCATCACAACCAGTCCCCACCACGACGCGAGGGGGGAGGCTCTGAACCTCCGACTCTTCTCTGAACCTCACGCCTACCTACCTGACGAAGAAGAAGATCGAGGAGAAGGGTGGAAATGGAGGGGAGAGGGAGATGGCGGCGGAGAGGAGGAAAGGGAGGAAGCTAGGGTTGCACGGGCGCCCTAGGGGGGTGGCTAAGAGGAGGAAGGGGCGGTACGATAACAATCAGAGCGGAGCCAAGGAGATCAGACGGTTCTCCATGGGTTTGTACAAGGAGGTGACGTAGGAAGAAGAAGGGGTGGTGGGCTTAATGGGCTGAGATCAACCAGGCTAGAGTGGGCCTGCTCTATTATATATTCCTAGCCATTAATTCAATGAACAGATTTGGAGAAAAAGAAAATGAGAGGTAGAGAGAGAAATAGAGTTGGAGAAATATTTTTGAGGACCCATAAAAATATACTCTATTTTATAAAATCAGTTTGGAGATTTTTACAGGAAACAAATTTAAACAAGTTTGATTTAAACTCATGCTTGCCTGAATTTAAAACCTAACCAAACTAATTTCAAAAGGGATGAAATTTAGGAGGGTCACCCTACATAATAAATATGATTTATGGGAACAAGATGAACATTTCTGAAGGAAGTAAAAAAATACCAAACATAATGAATTAAATTCGTTATGCTTGAGTTCAAACTCCCTTTTAAATGAACTATGGATGGGGAATTTAAGAGGGTGGCTGGACCTTAAGCAAAAGAATTATGGGCAAAGTTGAAGGCAAGAATTAAGATAGAAAAGAATGGAGTTAAATTGCAAGTGTGTTATGATTGTAATATTTCATTATAGCCCCCTAATGATATTGGGAGGATATGTTATATAGAGAAATCACCATGTGAATTCGCTTGATTTAAATGGAGCAAGGATCCATACCATTTATGCATTTGGGTTGCAAAAAAACGACGTGATGGCATGATGACCTGATGAATGCAACAAACAAAATAAAGCACATGGTGACAAGGGAATAAAAGGGGAATCTTCTGGAGCGCCGGTCTCGGGCTCTCACACAGTGACACTGGCGAGAGGCACTACTGCCCGAGAGCGGTAGTACTGCTAACCAGGGCGGTACTATGATACCTCTCCAACGTATCAATTTTTTTATTGTTACATGCTGATATATTATCATCCTAGGATGCTTTTTGGGTCATAATTCACCAATTTATATAATTTTTTAGCACTAACCTATTAACCCAGTGCCCAGTGTTAGTTGTTGTTTTCTGTGAGTTTCTTACTTTTCAGGTTTACTGTACCAAACAAGTTTAATCGCCCCGATTTTTTTATGATTTTCTAGACCAAATGAAGACCCGGAAGCTTTGGGAGGACGCGTGAAGCCACACGAGGAAGGCACAAGCCAACATGGTGCGGCAAGGGGGTGGGCGTGCCCTGATGGCTTGTCCCTCTCTGGTGTCCCTACTTCCTCCAATCCCGGGCCTACAAATTCAGATATATTCCAAAAAATCTAAATATCACAGAGAAACACTTTTTCTGTCGCTGCAAGTTTCTATTCCACGGTGATCCCATCTCGATCTTTGTTTTGGCACTCTGCCACAGGGGGCGATCACGGAGGGCCTCCTCATCAACCTTTCTGCCATCGTGATGATGTGTGAGTAGTTCACCACATGCCTATGGGCCTGTAGTTAGTATCCACATGGCTATCTCTCTCTCTTTTGATATTCAATACAATGATCATCGCAACTTCACTTTGATCTATCCAATGTAAATCTTTTGTCCGGTGCATTTGTTGGGATCCTATGAACTACGGGTTTATGTTCAGATTATTCATGAAAAGTATTTGAGTCTCTCTGAAATTATTATGATTCTTATTTACATGATCATCATAACTTCGTAATTCTCTCCGATCTTTTGAATTGCTTTGGCCGGGTAGTTTGGTATTTCTTCAGTGAGAGGGGTGCGTTGTAGTGGGTTCAACCTAACGAGTTTCTGCATCCCAGTGATAGGAGGGAACAAGTCGCATCTTTGTGTTGCTGCCACTAATGATAAAACAATGGGGTTTATTCATATTGTTGAGTTTACTTTGTCTACATCATGTCATCATTCTCCAAGCATTACTCTGTTTGTCATGAACTTAATACGTAGAGAGGCAACCATAGAAGCGCTCTTGAAGTGGAGTAATAGTAGTAGGTGCAGGCAGGAGTCGGCCTATTTTCTTATGGACGTGATGTCTATATACACATGATCATTGCCGTGAAAATCTCATAACTATCCATTGTTGTGTCAATTTCCCAACAGTAATTTGTTTACCCACCATATGTTGCTTTCATAGGAGATGCCACTAGAGAACACTATGACCCCTGGGTCTATTCACTTATATATTCAAAAAACTTATAATTTCCTCGCTGTTATTATTTGTCTTTCATTTTATTTTGCAATTTATAATTATTTACAATTATCTACACACCTCATTTGGTTGCAAATAACGAGATCAAGGACATTCACAACCCTCTTGCCCGTGTTGGGTGCAAGTTGTTTGCTCTTTTGTGTGCAGCCGCTGAAGACGATTGAGGGTTGATATTCCAATGTGTTTGATAAACCTTGGTTTCATAACTTAGGGAAATAATTACCCATATTGTGCTGCAATTACCCGTTCCTCTTCACGAAAAATCAAACGCACATCAGAAGTATCAGGAAGGATTTTTGGTGCCGCTACCGGGGAATATCATCAGTACTATCAAGTAAGTTCACACAAATTATCATTCACTTGTTCTTCCATTTATTTGATGTTATACTTTTTGTGCTTCAAAAAAATCAAAATTATTAAAATATTTACCTTTGTATGTCATTAGTTTGCCTATTTTCTCGTTAATTTACTTGTCATGCTTGTTACTTTGCTTGCTCGGTCACCATGTCTCAAGATAGTACTAAGTTGTATGACTTCTCAAATACCAATAATAATGATTTTGTTAGTACTCCAATACCAACCGCCACTAGTGCAGTGGATTTTTATATTAATGATGCATTGCTGAATCTTGTCATGAAAGAACAATTTTTGAGAAGTCCTAATGAGGATCCCATTGCTGATCTTAATACTTCTGTTGAACTTTGTGATATGCGAAAGAAAAAGGACATGGATAATGATACTGTGAAATTAAAATTATTTCGTTTCTCATTAAGAGATAAAGATAAGGCTTGGTTTTCATCTTTACCACGTAACAGTATTGGAACATGGGATAAGTGTAAAGATGCTTTTGTTGCCAACTATTTTCCTCCTACTAAGATTATGTCGCATAGAAATAAAATAATGAATTTTAAACAAAAATATCATGAACATGTTGCACACGCTTGGGATAGGATGAAATTAATGATTAGAAATTTCCCTACGCATGGTTTAAACTTGTGGATGATTATCCAAAATTTCTATGCGGGACTAAACTTTGTATCCATAAATCTTCTAGATTCTCCCGCAGGTTCTACCTTCATGGAGGTGGCTTAGAAGAGTCCACAAAACTTCTAGACAACATCATGGCCAACTATTCTGAATGTTATACCGAGAAAGTTCCAACTAGTAAGAAGGTAAATTCTGTTGAGGAAATCACTACTTTGAGTGAAAAAGTGGATCCTCTTATGAATTTGGTTGCTAATAAAAATGCTCATGTTGATCCTAATGACATGCCCTTGTCTACATTGATTGAGAAAAATTATAATGTCATTGATATGAATATTATCTTGCAAAACAATTTTAATAACAATGCTTATAGGGTAATTTCGATGCTAGGCCATATCCCGGTAATCCTTCTAGTGGTTATGGCAACTCTTATGGAAATCCTTCTACCAATAATAATAAGTTCCCCTATGATCTTGAAAACACCATTAAAGAATTTATTAATTCTCAAAAAGTTGTCAATAGTATGGTAGAGGAAAATTTGCATACGACCGATACTTTGGCTAAAAAAATGGATAGAAATGCTCTTGACGTAGAAACCCTTAAAATTAAAGCTTTTCCACCCAAGCAAGATTTTAATGAGACTAATAAATCTATCCAAATAGCTATGAATAAAACTAGGGCGAGGGCCCTTAAGTTGAAATCTAAGCCGGAATTCCTAGAAAAAGCTCTCCCTCTCGGTTTTGACTGAAATCATGATAAAGATCTTAAAATGATTGGCACTTCTCCTGTTGAATCTTTATTTAGTTATTTGAATAGAAATTCTAAAGGGACTGGAGATGAGTCAGCTTTATCTATCGGGAGTCCCGTTTGCTTGGAGGGTGATGATTCTAATGCTAAAACTGAAAAATGGGTTTGGAGAGGTCAAAACTTTAACTGGTGATGTGCCCACTATCTTGGATTGCAAGAACTTTAATTATTAAAGTTTTTGTATAGTAGAATTAATTTCCTTGGTACAAACCATTATTAGCTCATCGAATGCTTATGAACAAAACAGGGCTTTCACTAATCATATAGTGGAAGCAATGATAAAAGCATATGATGAGAAACTTGAACTTGAAGTTTCTATTCCTAGAATATTGCATGATGAGTGGGAACCTACTATAAAACTAAAGATAAATAAATATGAATGCAATGTTTTGTGTGACCTTTGTGCTAGTGTTTCAACAATACCTAAATCTCTTTGTGATGTGCTTGGTCTCACTAATATTCAAGAGTGTTCCCTAAACTTGCATCTTGCGGACTATACCATTAATAAACAATTAAATAGAATGATTGATGTTCTCATTATTGCAAATAAAATTATGTGCATGTAGATTTCATTGTGCTTGATACTCATTGCAATCCTACTTGTCCAATAATACTTGTAAGACCTTTCTTATGAACTATAGGTGCAATTATTTATATGAAAGCGGGAAACATAAGGTTCCAATTTCCATTAAAGAAAGGAATGAAACACTTCCCTAGAAAGATAATCAAACCAAATTATGAATCCATCATAAGGGATACTTATCGGTTGAGTGTCAAGGATGACAAAAATTGATCATATGCATTATGCCTAGTTAGGGGCATGATACGTCTCCAACTATCTATAATTTTTTATTGTTCCATGCTGTTATATTATTATTCTTGGATGTTTTGCAACATTTTATAGAAAGTTTATATCATTTTTTGGGACTAACCTATTGACATAGTTCCCAATTCAAGTTGTTTTTTGCTTGTTTTTGACTTCACACAAAATTAATATCAAACAGAGTCCAAATGTCATGAAACTTTTGGAGATTATTTTTTGCCCAGAAGACATCCAAAGGATCAAGGAGGCCTAGGTTGCACTCTAGGCCTGCCCCCCCTCGCGCCCCCACCCCCATGGCGAGGCCTGGTACCTAGTGGGCACCTCGTGGCCCATCTTGGTGTGAGTGCAACGCCAGAAAATCCTATAAATAGAGAAACTCCAGAAATAACCCTAGACGAGAAGTTTCACCGCCGCAAGCCTCTGTAGCCACGAAAAACCAATCGAGAGCCCGTTCCGGCACCCTGCTAGAGGGGGAGATCATTATCGGTGGCTATCTTCATCATCTCGGCGAAAGCCACGACGAGGAGGGAGTAGTCCACCCTCGGGGCTGAGGGTTTGTATCAGTAGCTATGTGTTTAATCTCTCTTTCATGTTCTTGAGATGTCATGATCTTGATATATCACGGGCCTTGTTAATATAGTTGGATCATCTGGTGTTTATCCCATGCTATTGTTGTGATGAATTAAATCTTTCACTTTAAGATCTCATTATGTTGGATTGAATATTCAGGTTTGAGAGCACATGATATATGTCTTGCATGCGGGTACCCGTAGTGACATTTGGGGTATTCAAGTGACTCACTTCATATATGTTTTGGCACTCAACTCGCGAATTCCCGAGGTGACATTGGAGTAATTTCTGCATAGGGGTGCTACTTCTTGAGCTTGCGTTGTCTTTCCCTTGAAGAGGAAAGGGTGATCAACAAAGTAGATAATTATTTCCCTCAGTTTGTTGAGAACCAAGGTATCAGTACAGTAGGAGGAACAAGCAAGGCCCCAATCTTAGCACCTACACAAACAATCAAACACTTGCACCCAATGCTAAAAAAGGGTTGTCAATTCATTCAGAGTTATTTGCAAGGATGAGATCTGATAGAGATAGATAAAAGATTGCTAGAACTGAAAGTAAAACAAAAGTAAATAAATGGACGCAATATATTTTTGGTATTGTTGGTTTATAGATCTGAAAATATAATATGGAAAATAGACCTGGGAGCCATAGGTTTCACTAGAGGCTTCTCTCATGAAGGAAAATAATATGGTGGGTGAACAAATTACAGTCGAGCAATTGATAGAAAAGCGAATAATTATGAAGATATCTAAGGCAATGATTATACATATAGGCATCACGTTCGTGTCAAGTAGACCAAAACGATTCTACATCTACTACTATTACTCCACACATCGACCGACTCCTGCCTGCATCTAGAGTATTAAGTTCATGAAGAACAGAGTAACGCATTAGGTAAGATGACATGATGTAGAGGGATAAACTCAAGTAATATGATGAAAACCCCCATATTTTTATCCTCAATGGCAACAATGCAATACGTGCCTCGCTACCCCTACTTTGTTACTGGGTGAAGACACCGCAAGATTGAACCCAAAACTAAGCACTTCTCCCATTGCAAGAATTACCAATCTAGTTGGCCAAACCAAAGCAATAACTCGAAGAGACTTGCTAAGATATGAAATCATGCATATAAGAATTCAGAGAAGATTCAAATAATATTCATAGATAATCTAAACATAAACCCAAAATTCATCGGATCTCGACAAACACACCATAAAAGAGTATTACATCGGATTGATCTTCATGAAGATCATGAAGTGTCGGTGCACTAAAGACTAGGGTCCCTAGTGCCCCAGACTTGTGCACGGGCGTAAAGAGCCCGTGACAGCAAGGTGTGGTGGGACCCAAAGAAGATGCGCCCCCAAGATTACCAAGGCCCGGGCAAGCCTGCCTTGCCGGGAAGATATCCAAGGCCACACCCGTTTAGTGGGCGTGATGAACTCACCAGGCACAAGACCTCGGCGAGCCTCCCTTGCCGGGAAGACAACCGAAGCCCCCAGCAAGCTTCTTTGCCGGGACGGAGGCCCAAGGCCCCGGCAAGCTCCCTTGCCGGGATGACGAGGCTAGGCACTGGAGGGCGACCGCCCTTGCCATAGTGCCACCGCCCCCTCGAGTTCTAGCGCATTCCGCATGCGCCAGCGGGGCGTCCAGATGTCGAAACACGTGGACGCATGTCTTCACCAGCACTTTGTTGACAAGGTCAAGACGTTCATTTCATGCACCTGACAACGGTAGATGGATGAGTACCGCTCTAGGTTCACTGTAACATCTCGTGAACCTACCATCGAGCACTGTAGGTGAACGCTTTGCCTATAAAAGGAGGCCCTTAGCTCATTCACAAGGGGTTAGACTCTTTAAAGATTGGCCAAGAAGACGGTTATCATCATTGTAATGAACAACAAAAACGCTTAATACGGTCAGACAAGCAGGACGTAGGGTTTTACGCGTAAGCGGCTCGAACCTGGGTAAAAAGGCTTGTCGGGTGTTGATCGTTAGATCTGCTATTGACGTCGTCTTTCCCCGCCCTACGATCACAAGGGTATCACGTTGATCCCCATAGGTGTCGACCTAGCATCGCTGACATCTTTGGTGCGCCAAGTAGGGGGCGGGGGAGAGACGTGAGTCGGAGCAAACTCAGCACCGGCTCCATCGAAGTTTGGGCACTATGCCGTGTTCCCCCGGAGACGGGGTACCACGGCGGGCGCCCTGTTCTGCTACGGCTTCCCAAGACCTGCGCGAGCGCACTGCTACACGCGCGCGTGGGGTAGGAAGGCGGAGGCTCCAGGAGCAGCGTCGCCAGGCCGATGCGTGGCTCGGGGGCCAATGTGCAGCTGTCGAGGGCGTGCCTGGGCGCTTCACAGAGGCCTCGACGCCTACTCTGGCGGACGCAGCTCCGCGGAGCGATCCATACTCGTAAAGGATGCGCCATACGGTCCCGAAGCTCGAGCGCGCACTCGAGTGCAAGTGTTGCGCCCCTTAGAGCATCGCATCGTCGCCCAAAGATGCGCTTGGAGGCTCCGCAAGCACAACCTAGCAACAGAGAAGCAAAGGGGTTACACCCTGGCTGTCTCTTTCTCCAAGCGACGGTCATGGACTGTCGGCAAGAAGTCCTTGCTAGAGAAAAGATCGCCAGGAGTGGTGATCCCCTGCTTGCCGAGAGCTCCGATGCCCTGGCAAAAGATTCAAGCGCCTCACAACCACGACGCGGACACATAAGTTTTTAAGTTTAAGATTCAGATATGAAGTAGATAAATCCTTTGCTTTTTCCCTTCGAAAACTTCCAGTCTTTGTGTGTGTAGTTTGCGCATACTGGGCCTTCCCAAAGTTGGGTGCACCTTGTCTTTGTTTTGAACTCGTTGAAACGACCTGAATGGCCATAGAGCGCCTTCAAACAGTTGCGAACCTGATCAACAGAGCAAGCAACTACGTAGCACCTGATTTCGTCTCAAGATGCGCTTCGCGATTTCCATGGTTGCATCGAACGCGGCAAGGAGCCTTGCTGGTAGTCGCCGACAAGCTCCGAGATTATGCAAAAAACGAATCATACAAAGAATGGAATCGAAAAAAGGAAAAATAGTCTTTTTCATTCATATGAATGGATACATTTTTGGCTACACCGTGGTTATCCTAACCTAAAGACCCTGTCTTTTGACGAGGACCGACCCGCGCGGAGGAGTGAAGTTGAAAAAGACAAAAAGGGAGAGCCCGCGGCGCGGTCAGGGTTGCCCCCTAGGGCCGACATTGAGCCAGCGAGAATGGGACCGCCCTCGACGAGCGTCGCCTGACCCCCTCCAGCCAAGGTGCGGAGGGCGGGGCATGATACGTCTCAAACGTATCTATAATTTTTGATGGTTTCATGCTGTTATCTTGTCATCTTTGGATGTTTTATGTACCTTTTATATGTTTTTTGGGACTAACTTATTAATTCAGTGCCAAGTGCCAGTTCCTGTTTTTTCTGTGTTTTTGGCTCTTTTGAGATCTGATTTTGGAACGGAATCCAAACGGAATAAAATCCCCGAAATAAATTTTCCCGAACGGAAGAAGATCAGGGGGCTTGAGGGCCAAGCCAGGAGAGCTACAGTGGGCCCACAAGCCCTGTAGCCGCCACCAGGGGGCGGCGGCTAGCAGGCTTGTGGCCTCCCTCGCGCCCCCTGACCTAGCTCCTTCGCCTATATATTCCCTAAAATATAGAAAAAAATCAGGGAATCCAACAAAACACTTTTCCGCCGTCGCAAGCTTCTGTTTCCGCGAGATCTCATCTGGAGACCCTTCCCGGTGCCCTGCCGGAGGGGACTATGGAGTTGGAGGGCTTCTACATCAACATCATCGCCCCTCCAATGACTCGTGAGTAGTTCACTTCAGACCTACGGGTCCGTAGTTAGTAGCTAGATGGCTTCATCTCTCTCTTGGATCTTCAATACAAAGTTCTCCATGATCATCATGGAGATCTATTCGATGTAATCCTCTTTGGCAGTGTGTTTGTCGAGATCTGATGAATTGTGGATTTGTGATCAGATTATCTATGATATATATTTGAGTCTTTGCTGATTTCTTATATGCATGATTTGATATCCTTGTAAGTCTCTCCGAGTCTTGGGTTTTGTTTGGCCAACTAGATCTATGATTCTTGCAATGGGAGAAGTGCTTGGTTTTGGGTTCTTACCGTGTCTTGACCTTTCCCAGTGACAGTAGGGACAACAAGCACACATCATGTAGTTGCCATCAAGGGTAACAAGATGGGCTTTGTCGTAGATATGAGATTATCCATCTACATCATGTCATCTAGCTTAAGGCGTTACTCTGTTCTCTTGGACTTAATACACTAGATGCATGCTGGATAGCGGTCGACGTGTGGAGTAATAGTAGTAGATGCAGAAAGTATCGGTCTACTTGTTTTGGACGTGATGCCTATAGATATAATCATTTCCATAGATGACGTCACGACTTTTCCCGGTTCTATCAATTGCTTGACAGTAATTTTTTCACCCACCGTCTACTTGCTTTCATGAGAGAAGCCACTAGTGAACACTACGGCCCCCGGGTCTATTCACACATATCGTTTCCACTTTCGCTTTTACTTTGCTTTGTTACTTTGTTGCTTTCAGTTCTCACTTGGCAAACAACCTATAAGGGATTGACAACCCCTTCATAGCGTTGGGAGCAAGCTTTTTGTGTTTGTGCAGGTACTTATGATACTCCTTCACTGGATCGATACCTTGGTTCTCAAAACCGAGGGAAATACTTACCACCGCTGTGCTACATCACCATTTCTGCTTCGAGGGAACACCAACGCAAAGCACCAACGCCACGGGGGAATCCTTTGCATATTTGCCTATGAAGTCCCTAAAGGCGTAGCCGTAGCAGAAGGATTCCTGGTGCCGTTGCTGAGGAGTATCAAGACAAGAACAGTCTCCCGTCAGCACGTGTTTCTGGCGCCATTGGAAGGTCTTTTGTTGTAGTAGCAGGGCACAGGAAGGGGCGAAGGATCCGGAGCCGGCGGACGCGCCTCCTCCTGGAGCCGGGGAGCCAATACTCGCTCCAGTGAGGTGGCTCAAGTAGAGGACCTGGAGAAGTCAGAGCTAGTGGAGGTGCCTCCTCCTCAAACACGAGGCACCGACGCCAGCTTCGGCAAGGCGCCCCCGCCGGGCGGGGGCTAACCGCGAGCTAGCCGCGGCGGTGCGGTCTACGTTCAGTTGGGGTCGGGGGAGTCGACATCCAGTTTGACACCCCGTGGCCCTAACCCAACATGGACCTTGCTACCTCTTGAGCTTGCGTTGGTTTTTCCCTTGAAGAGGAAAGGGTGATGCAGCACAGTAGCGATAAGTATTTCCCTCAGTTTGAGAACCAAGGTATCAATCCAATAGGAGTATCAAGATGAGGCACCAATGTACCTGCGCAAAAACAAACAAACTTGCACCCAACGCTATAAAGGGGTTGTCAATCCCTTCACGATTATTTGCAAGGTGAGATCTGAAGCTGAAAAGTGCAACAAAGTAATTGTGTAGATCTGAAAATATGATGTGAAGTAGACCCGGGGGCCATAGTGTTCACAAGAGGCTTCTCTCATGATAACAAGTATTACGGTGGGTGAACGAATTACTGTCGAGCAATTGATAGAATCACGCAAAGTCGTGATGACATCTAAGGCAATGACCAAACATATAGGCATCACGTCCGAGACAAGTAGGTTGATACCTTTTGCATCTACTACTATTACTCCACACATCGACCGCTATCCAGCATGAATCTAGTGCATTGAGTTCATAACAAACAGAGTAACACCTTAAGCAAGATGACATGATGTAGAGGGATAAATTCATGCAATATGATATAAACCCCATCCTTTTACCCTTGATGGCAACAAGATGATGCGTGACTCGCTGCCCCTTCTGTCACTACGTGAGTACACCACACGGTATGAACCCAAAACCAAGCACTTCTCCCATTGCAAGAATTATAGATCAAGTTGGCCAAACAAAACCCACAACTCGAAGAGAATTACAAGGATATGAAATCATGCATATAAGAGATCAAAGGAGACTCAAACAATATTCATAGATAATAAATCCACAATTCATCGGATCTCGACAAACACACCGCAAAAGAAGGTTACATCGGATAGATCTCCATGAAGATCATGGAGAACTTTGTATTGAAGATCCAAGAGAGAGAAGAAGCCATCTAGCTAGTAGCTGTGGACCCGAAGGTCTATGGTGAACTACTCATGCATTGTCACATCCCTAACCCTTAAGCAAGATAGCATTGTGCTCATGTCTTCTTTGCATTTGCATCTAAGAAGTTTCAACAAAAACAACAAAGTGGCAAAGGAAATACTCAAAACCCTAGCCACCATTTCAATTAAAGGAAATCTCAAACTAGTTCAAAATCAATGAACCCAAAATGGCCTCAAGAAATGTTCAAACTTTCTGATAAATCATGAAAGTAAATGAGCATTGGAGAAAACTATTTTCTTGGCACTTTAAGCTTTTTAAATTATTGCAAAAGCCACTGGTTTCAAATTTAAAAATTGAAATCAGAAAACTATAATTTTCCAAAAATGTTGAAAACCATGGAAATGAGTGGGGATATTATAACAAATATTTCAGGAGGTCTAAAATAGTTTTTACCTTTTGTTTTGGAGCTGAATTAATTGGCAAATCAATAATTAACAAAACAGAAAAACAAAAACAGAGAAAATGGAAAAAAACATACCTGTCGCCCAAGCCTGGCCCGGCCCATCTCCCCGCTCGTCCCCTCCCTCGCGCCAGTAGGCAGCAGGAGGTGGCCGCCGCCCCCTCCGGCGTGGACACGCACCTGCGTGCCTGCCTGGCCGCCGCCTCGCGCTGGCGACGACGGGGATAAGCTCCCTAGAGCCTCCCCTATCCATTCCCCGCCTCGGTTCTCCTCCTCCTCCCGGATCTCCTCCTCCTCCTTGCTGCCGCCATTAGAGCCGAGCTCGAGCTCGAGCTGCCCGTGCCCCTAGCCATAGGTTTCCCCCTCAGAGCACGCCATTAGCTCCGCCTCGTCGCCCTGGTCATCTCTGCAGAAGCCGAAGCTTCCTCGAGCCCTGCAACGCCCGCAACGCCATCGTCTTCCACCTCCGGCCGCCGGACCTCTCCCGTCGATTCGTCGCCCCCAGGCCTTCCCCGAGCCGTCTAAGCTCTGCTCTGCACTCCCCGTGAGCATGCGGTCATTTCCCCTAAGTTTTCCCCGTCGATCCCCTGCTCTAGCTCTAGTTTCACCGGAGCCCGACGAGGATCGCCGCTGCCGCTCGTCGCCGGTAGCCCTCCGATGATCAGCTCGTCCTTCCGAGGGCACCAGCAGCTCCAGGACGACGCGTAGATGCCGTAGCAGCTAAGAACCGAGCGTAGATCCCCCTGATTCAAAGACCCCGATGACGCCCGAGCTTCGGCCGCCGCTCCGGCTCGTTGCCGACGTCTCGTCTGGCGACCCTAGCCTCCCCAGTTGGTCCTGCCAGATCGGCCACTTCGCGAGCATGCTGTAGCTGACAACCGCGCGCGTTTTGGTGCTGTGCAGCGCCGTCTAGGTCGCCTCCGGCGAGCCCTCCGCCGCGGGTCTGGTCGCCGGCGACCACCCTCCGGTGGGCGTCGACGTGGCCGACCATTAGGGCGTAATCGCCCTCCCCTCAGTCGCTGACAGAGGGCCCCACGCCTGGTCAAACCCCAATTAGGGGCTGGTCAGCGCGGGATTAGTCCCAGAGAGGCTGACCAGTGGGGCCCCCTGTTAGGTTTGACCTGAACAGGTCGGCTGACCTGCTGACGTCAGCCTGATGCAATAAATAGAATTTCCAGTTTAAAACTAATTCAGGAAATTGCTAAAATTTGTAAAAATCATAGAAATTAATCTGTAACTCCAATGAAAATAATTTATATATGAAAAAGTATCAGAAAAATTCAAGGATTCTGATTATGCTATTTTCAACCATGTTTGAAAAAGTTACAGAACCCTAAATTGTGAAATAAGGAATAATTCAATTCTTTTAATCACTTTATAAATGGAATTTGCAAAAATATTCAAATTTCATTATATATGCAATGATCACACACTGCCCTAATTACAAATCAGTACCATAACATGACATTTCATGCATGTTAACATCAAGTTGATCCGAGCATCAGGTCGAATCAATTAAACCGGTATCCGAGAATACCCCGTTTGAATTGCTATTCGAATGTGATTCAAATCAACTCTAAACCTAATACATGTTGAAAATAATAACTTACCACTTGCATTCTCATGCCATGCTCATGCATCATTTTGAGTGCATATGATTGCTATTGAATGTTGCCATTCTTTTCGGTAGGCTCCGCACCCCCGGATTCCACCGAATATCCGTCTGACGGATATCGTTCCTCCTCTGAGAAACAAGGCAAGCAACCCTTTTGATCATCCCGATAACTCCTATGTTCTTGCTCCTGCACCTATTTATTGCATTAGGATCAAATGCTTCAACTGCTTTTGCCACGATAGTTGGACCCACTTCCTTTGCATGACTTAACCTTGTCACAGTAAATAGCCGAACCTTGCAACCTAGCATACCTGGTAGTTGCTTGAGCTATGATGTGCCTTATCCTGCTATGCATGCTATGCTTAGAGTTGTGTATGGTCTTTCATCTGGGAGATGAACAGAAATGTGGAATGTGTTCGGTGAGCAAAGGTTGTGTGTTGAACTTGATTTGGTAAAGGTACCGGTGAAAGGCTGTGTAGGAGTACATGGCGGGTTGTTTCATTGGAACCGTCCTTAGGAACTGAGTTCCGTGTATGTAATCCAAGACTAGATACTACCACATGCTGGGCCCTGAAATATGACCCCGCTCGGCCTATTAATCGCGTAGTACTCGGTCCAGGAGTTGCAAGTAGTTTCTGGTGTTTATAGTAATGCTGGAGGCCGTGCATGGTGCTGACCTGAGAGGTGGACCGTGATGCGGTAGGCAGTGGCACGGTGTACCAAGTGGCACCCGGATGGTGGGCTTGGGAACCCTGCACACATCATTTGAGGCCGTGGCGGAAACCTCGGCCGGACTTCCGTACGGGTTACTCTCAGATAGGCGATAAACCTGGACTAGGTACTAGTGTGGTTAACGGTCGTGGCCGACTCCCTCGCTGGGCTTCCGCTTGAAGGTTGCCGAGGTGCATGACGTGCACATGGCGATAAGTGGCGAGAGCGTGTGTGACGAAGTACACCCCTGCAGGGTTATGATCTATTCAAATAGCCGCGTCCACGGATATGGACTACTTGGAGACATATGTTGTTCATAGATAACTTCAATGGCTACTCATAAAATTTGTCAAGATAAGCGTGAGTGTCGTGGACGGCATTTCCGTATGGAGACGGAATGATTCCACGATAGTGTATTGTTGTGGTGTTAGTGGACTCGTGTGCGAGAAATCATGTTGTCAAAACTAATTTCAAAGTGCAAGTTGTCTAGCCACGAGTCAAATGCTGGCTTCCCGCATGAAACCCCACAATACCTTTTGATACCTTGCATGAGTAGTTAGTTCTCCTAAAGTCTTGCTGAGTACCTTCGTACTCATGTTTTCTTAATAAATGTTGCAGAGGTTGCTAATGACCCTAATGGAGGGTTCTTCGTAGACATCGACGACGACGAGTAGCTGGTGTCCCAGCTACGATCTGGCCCTACGTCGGCTCTGTAGTATAGTCAGGCCATGTGCCTTCTAGTTGCCCTGTCTGTACCCAGACAGTTTATAACTCTTCCGCTGGCTTGTATTGTATGACTACTATTATGGGTCGTGAGACCATTAATGTGTAATATTATATGTGTGGCTCTTCCGAGCCTCTTAAATAAAGCTTGTATGTTTATGGTTATGTTGTGATGCCATCGATGTATCTATACATATGGGTATGCCATGCGTACATGTGTCTTACTTGATATGTATGGGGTTCGAATACCTAGTCGTAAACTTTGGTAGCACTCCTTACAAGGAAATGCCCCTTTGTGATCCAACGAGCCTTGGTAGTCCGCTACTGCTCCGGACACATTGGTTGACCGGCATGTGTCCTTCTTAGCTGATGTGTCTGTCCTCTTTGGGGAAATGTCACGCGACGTAATGGAGTCCTTGTAGCTTGCTACGACTCGTCTACGTTCGCTGATGACCGACACCTGCTTTGTTGGGTCATGTATGTCTGTCCTTGTGCGGAACTGCCACTTTGGTTTATGACTAGACATGTCGATCCGGGTTCTTTGACATTGGATTGCTGGCGACACCTATCGCATACGTGAGTCAAAAGACGCAAACGGTCCCGGCTAAGGTAAGGCTGCAGCCGTGAGGTTAACCGTGCGTGAGACCACAAAGAGATGCGATGTGTTACAGGTTGGATTCCTATGGCCTAGGATCGGGGTCCCGACAACGTTGGTATCAGAGCCTGACTGACTGTAGGATTACTAAGCCAAACTGGTCGAAGTTGAGTCTAGAATTTCTTAGTTATATATAAGGGAATTGTTTGTGGAAGGGAACGTAACACTCTTGTTCTCTTCTCAAGATATTCTATCCTGGTCATCCTCGTCTTTTCTGCGGGAATTAAGGACTAGGTTACTCATCTTCTCCTAGGCTCGTGTTTCCGATCGATAGCTTATAGGACTACGGGTTGAGAGATATTGGGTTTCTTTTATCCCTAGGAAGCAGGAAGTAATTGATGATCAGAGAGTTGAACTTGATCGTTGAGTGGTTACGCTATTCCATTTTGGGTTGTCTCAAATTTGTTTTGAGCATTTACAGCCGTTATGCTGCCCAATTTTGCATTCAGAGCTCTAATGCTTTTGCATTACTCTCTATTTACAGATGCCTGGCCGTCCTTCTCGTCAGGTGGTACGTCTGACCAGGTGCATTGATGTGCCGGGTCATACGGCCATGCTGGTCAGGGTGATGTCGGTGTGCGGTTACCGCTGGTACCCCGAGTACACAGTGGAGGAACAGTACCGAGACTTCAACCAGAGCCAGTACATCTGCACTGTTAGGGTATTTCCAGACTACCCTGGAGCCGAGGAGCCAATCCATTGGTCCTATGGGTTGGGAGTCACTGTTGACATGACAGTACAAGATGCTGCCTATTCAATGCTGACTATTATGAGAGCGAGACATGCACTGCTGCAGAATTCAGAGTTCTGCTATGTTCCGGCCTCTCAGCCTGGTGAAGAGGGATACCTCAGTGGAGTCTATTTTGATTCTTCTATGGAGGATCCACTTCTGCAGTCCACTGTTGAGATGCTAGAGAACAGAGACAGGGATGCTCGTGCTCTCCGCATGGAGCTTTATGCTACCCGTGCCCGTCTGTGGACAGCTTTGACGCAGCTGGCACCGGTAGTCCAGACAGGGTATGGAGAGATGGAGATGCTGAACCCTGTTAGGAACCATCTTCCGGCCCACGTTGACTGGCCAGCTATAGGAGGAGTCACACCTCTTCGGGGACCCCTCTTACCACCAGAGAGGGGACCAAGGCCACATCCGTGTCCTTATGGATCCCAGGGATCTCAGGCTAGAGTGTTTCCTGATCTGCAGGTTGAGCTTCCAGGTCATGGAGGTAATCTCTATGAGATGTTCTATGCGGATGCCTGAGCTGTGAGCGGAAGGATAGTATGGTAGTAGCCGTATGTTCATAGTCCTGCGTGACTTGTGAAGTATGGTAGTAATGTGAAATGAATTCCGGAGGCCTAGATAAATAATGTATAGGAAGCTTGTAAGCCTCTGATGAGTAGTTCCACCATTTCAGTAGTCTGCTCTTCGGGTAAGTTTGTACTGAACTATGTAAGGGTGTGTATGAACCATGGTGTATATATAGCAGTTGCTTGTTACCATGTTGTTCGGATATTCATTTCCGCATTCCGTGTGTTCAGTACATTCTTAATCCATAGCTAGTATTGATATGATATTGGTCTAAGCTATGAGTTTGTTTGTCAGGATGGTGTTCACCAGGTTGAACCGTGCCCCTGCTCATGAGCAAGGTGAGGGTAGTCAAGCATCACAGGAAGACCTGCCTCACCCGCCTTCTCTGGTGGAAGTGATGCTTGAGGCAGAAAGAAACAAAAGGGAGACCAACCGACTGCTAGAGCATATTGAGCAGAATACGGCTCGACAGCCTAGGAATGCTGCAGTGTCCCTCAATGACTTTGTGAAGCTGAATCCTCCAAAGTTTCATCATTCCATCGATCCCCTCGACGCTGATGACTGGCTGTGCAGCATCTCACGCAAGATTCGCTCGGCGAATGTGTCTGAGGACGACAAGGTGACCTTCGCGACGTATTTCCTGGAAGGACCCGCCAATCTGTGGTGGGAGAATTTTGAAGCTATGCGTCCCGCTGAACCAGTGGCCACATGGGCAGACTTCAGCGCAGCTTTTCGTCTGCACCATATTCCAGAGGGCCTGATGGACAGAAAGAGAGAGGAGTTATGTGCCTTCACTCAGGGCAAGTTGTCTGTGGATGCCTATAGCCGCGAGTTCGGTAACCTCGCCCGCTATGCAACAGAGGAGGTGTCTACTGACGCCAAGAAGCAAGCAAGATTCCGTAAGGGTCTGAGCCCTGAGCTCCGTCGAGACCTGCGCCTCCATGAGTGTGCAAGTTTTCAAGCCCTGGTCAACAAAGCGATCAGTGCGGAGACTGGTCATACTGACTACGAAGCCACAAGGAAGCACTCCCGTGACTTCGGCTCGTCTTCTGGTTCCGCGTTTCCAAAACGCAGGCTGTGGGTTCCAAACAGTTCTCTGCCGCCAAGATACACTCCGAGGCCATCCTACGTGGCGCCTCAGACAAATCAGGCCAACCCTCCAGCAAAATCTTATGGTGGTCCAGCTAGCAATGCTGCACCACGTGCCAACCAGTTGATATGCTACAGGTGTGGAGAACCAGGGCATTATTCCCGTGAGTGTCCTCAGAATGTGGGTGCCAAGCAACCCGGAAAGTCCGTCGGGCAGGCCAAGTCGGGCAAAGCGTTCTACGTAAAGCCAACTCCTGCACGTGGCCGTGTGAACTATGTGTCAGCAGAAGAAGCCGTAGAGGATCCCGACGTCATGCTGGGTACGCTTCTTGTTAATCATCACCCAGCGTCCATTCTCTTTGACACTGGGTCTTCTCATTCCTTCACTTCAGAAAGTTATGCACAGTTGCATAACATGTCTTTTTGTGATATGCCAATCCCATTGGTTGTCCAAACCCCTGGTAGTAAATGGCAAACCTCTAGGATAACCTATGATCATGAAATTCTAGTAGACAGGCTAGTTTTTCTAGCCTCATTGATAGCATTGAAATATTTGGATATTAATATCATCTTGGGCATGGACTGGATGTCAGCTCACTATGCCAAGATTGATACTCATTCTAGAAATGTCCAGCTTACCCATCCCTCGGGTGAGATAGTAAATGTCTCTACTCGAGTTGCCAAATGCCAACTCTATTCCCTAAATGCCAACCCTCTTCCGGAACTTGAAGACATTCCGGTAGTCCGTGACTTCCCGGATGTTTTTCCAGAGGAACTGCCAGGAATTCCACGTGACAGAGATGTAGAGTTTGTGATAGATCTTATTCCTGGAACTGTCCCAATAGCCAGAAGACCTTATAAGATGGCACCCCTAGAGCTAGCCGAACTTAAGAAGCAATTAGATGAGGCCTTGAGCAAGGTTTTCATTCGTCCTAGCTCTTCTCCTTGGGCTTGTCCCGTCCTCTTCGTCAAGAAGAAAGACGGAACGGATCGGATGGTTGTAGATTACCGACCAGTTAACCTGGTCACCATAAAGAACAAGTATCCGCTCCCCAGGATCAACGATCTGTACGATCAGCTCGCTGGATCCTCAGTCTTCTCCAAAATGGATTTGAGGTTGGGATACCATCAAATCAAGATTAAGAATGGGGACATTCCAAAAACGGCTTTTGTTACTCGTTATGGCCAATATGAGTACACCGTTATGTCCTTCGGTTTAACCAATGCCCCAGCCACCTTCTCTCGGCTGATGAATTCAATCTTTATGGAGTATTTGGATAAATTCGTCGTAGTAGACCTCGATGATATTCTCATCTACTCAAAGAATGAACAAGAACATGCCGAGCATCTAAGGCTGGTATTGATGAAACTTCGAGAGCATCGCCTTTATGCCAAATTTTCAAAATGTGAATTCTGGTTACCAGAAGTGACCTATCTAGGCCACGTAATCTCTGGTAAGGGTATTGCTGTCAATCCCGAGAGAGTTCAAGCTGTCCTTGATTGGACTCAACCTGAATCGGTTAAGCAAGTTAGGAGTTTTCTTGGTCTAGCGAGCTATTGTTGCCGCTTCGTCGAGAATTTCTCCAAGGTTGCAAAGCCTCTAACTGAACTCCTCAAGAAGGATAAAAAGTTCGAGTGGACACCACAGTGTGAGCATAGTTTTCAGGAACTGAAAAGACGCCTGACTTCCGCAGCTGTGTTGCTACCACCAGATTTCTCTAAGGACTTCGTTATCTATTGCGACGCCTCGCGACAAGGACTAGGTTGCATTCTCATGCAAGATCGTCATGTGATTGCATACGCATCTCGACAGTTGCATCCACATGAGGATAATTATCCCACACATGACCTTGAGCTTGCAGCTGTGGTCCATGCACTAAAAACTTGGCGACATTACCTTTTGGGTAATCGTTGCGAAATATTCACTGATCACCAAAGTCTGAAATATATCTTCACCCAGCCGGATTTGAATCTCAGGCAAAGACGGTGGGTTGAGTTGATCTCGGATTACGACTTAGGGATAACTTACACCCCGGGGAAGGCCAATGTTATGGCCGATGCACTAAGTCGTAAATCTTATTGTAACAATTTGATGCTACAACAAGGTCAACCACATCTCCATGAGGACTTTCGGAAGTTGAATCTTCATATTGTTCCTCAAGGATTCCTTTCTACCCTGGTGGCGAAGCCTACTCTTAAGGATCAAATTATAGCTGGCCAAAAGCGTGACAAGGGTATATCACGGATCAAGGAGAATATTTTTAGCGGAAACGCTAAAGAATTTTCCATAAATGATCAAGGTGTGGTGTTCTTCCAGAATCGTTTAGTGGTTCCTAAGAACCCACATCTAAGGCAGTTAATCCTTAAGGAGGCTCATGATTCTCCTCTCACCATTCATCCCGGTAGTACTAAGATGTATCAGGACCTACGCCACAGGTTCTGGTGGACTAGGATGAAGAGAGAAATTGCTGAGTTCGTTGCTAACTGCGACGTTTGTCGTCGAGTTAAGGCAGAACATCAAAGGCCTGCTGGCACCCTTCAACCTTTAGCTATTCCTGAATGGAAATGGGATAAAGTTAGCATGGATTTCATTACCGGATTTCCCAAGACCAAGAAAGGAAATAATGCTATCTTTGTGGTCATTGACCGTCTTTCCAAAGTGGCTCATTTTCTTCCTGTTCGTGAGAGTATAACAGCTAGCCAACTAGCAGAGTTATATATCTCTCGAATAGTGTCTCTTCATGGTGTTCCCCTGGAAATTAACTCGGACCGTAGAAGTATCTTTACTTCTCGCTTCTGGGAAAGTTTTTAGAATGCCATGGGGACTCACTTATCTTTTAGCACTGCTTTCCATCCTCAATCAAGTGGTCAAGTAGAAAGAGTGAATCAAATCTTAGAAGATATGCTCCGAGCCTGTGTTATTTCGTTCGGTATGAATTGGGAGAAGTGCCTTCCATTCGCCGAATTCGCTTATAACAATAGTTATCAATCAAGCTTGGGCAAAGCCCCTTTTGAAGTTCTCTATGGACGAAGATGTCGAACCCCTCTTAATTGGTCAGAAACCGGAGAGAGGCAACTCTTTGGCCTGGACATGGTCCAGGATGCAAAAGAGCAGGTTCGCATTATTCGTGAAAAGTTGAAAACAGCCCAGTCTCGTCAAAAGAGCCAATATGATCGTCATCATAAGGCTGTGACCTTTGAAGTTGACGAGAAGGCTTACCTTCGGGTTACACCTTTGAAGGGTACCCATCGATTCGGTATCAAGGGCAAATTGGCTCTTCGTTACATTGGTCCTTTTCGCATTCTTGCCAAACAAGGAGAAGTTGCCTACCAGTTGGAACTTCCTCCGCATCTTTCCAGGGTCCATGATGTTTTCCACGTCTCGCAACTCAGGCGTTGCTTTTCGGATCCTATCCGTGAAGTGGACCACGAAACGCTTGATCTACAAGATAACCTTTCTTACCGAGAATACCCCGTGCGTATTCTTGATCAAGCTGAGCGTACCACTCGACATCGAAACCTCAAGTTTCTTAAAGTTCAATGGTCAAATCATTCTGAAAAGGAGGCAACTTGGGAAAGAGAGGATCGTCTCCGACTTGAATATCCTGCGTTATTCCCGACGACTTCTAAATCTCGGGACGAGATTCTTTTGAGTGGGGGTGAGTTGTCACATCCCTAACCCTTAAGCAAGATAGCATTGTGCTCATGTCTTCTTTGCATTTGCATCTAAGAAGTTTCAAAAAAAACAACAAAGTGGCAAAGGAAATACTCAAAACCCTAGCCACCATTTCAATTAAAGGAAATCTCAAACTAGTTCAAAATCAATGAACCCAAAATGGCCTCAAGAAATGTTCAAACTTTCTGATAAATGATGAAAGTAAATGAGCATTGGAGAAAACTATTTTCTTGACACTTTAAGCTTTTTAAATTAATGCAAAAGCCACTGGTTTCAAATTTAAAAATTGAAATCAGAAAACTATAATTTTCCAAAAATGTTGAAAACCATGGAAATGAGTGGGGATATTATAACAAATATTTCAGGAGGTCTAAAATAGTTTTTACTTTTTGTTTTGGAGCTGAATTAATTGGCAAATCAATAATTAGCAAAACAGAAAAACAAAAACAGAGAAAATGGAAAAAAACTTACCTGTCGCCCGAGCCTGGCCCGGCCCATCTCCCCGCTCGTCCCCTCCCTCGCGCCAGTAGGCAGCAGGAGGTGGCCGCCGCCCCCTCCGGCGCGGCCACGCACCTGCGTGCCTGCCTGGCCGCCGCCTCGCGCTGGCGACGACGGGGATAAGCTCCCTAGAGCCTCCCCTATCCATTCCCCGCCTCGGTTCTCCTCCTCCTCCCGGATCTCCTCCTCCTCCTTGCTGCCGCCATTAGAGCCGAGCTCGAGCTCGAGCTGCCCATGCCCCTGGCCATAGGTTTCCCCCTCAGAGCACGCCATTAGCTCCGCCTCGTCGCCCTGGTCATATCTGCAGAAGCCGAAGCTTCCTCGAGCCCTGCAACGCCCGCAACGCCGTCGTCTTCCTCCTCCGGCCGCCGGACCTCTCCCGTCGATTCGTCGCCCCCAGGCCTTCCCCGAGCCGTCTAAGCTCTGCTCTGCACTCCCCGTGAGCATGCGATCGTTTCCCCTAAGTTTTCCCCGTCGATCCCCTCCTCTAGCTCTAGTTTCGCCGGAGCCCGACGAGGACCGCCACTGCCGCTCGTCGCCGGTAGCCCTCCGATGATCAGCTCGTCCTTCCGAGGGCACCAGCAGCTCCAGGACGACGCGTAGATGCCGTAGCAGCTAAGAACCGAGCGTAGATCCCCCTGATTCAATGACCCCTATGACGCCCGAGCTTCGGCCGCCCCTCCGGCTCGTCGCCGACGTCTCTTCCGGCGACCCTAGCCTCCCCAGTTGGTCCTGCCAGATCGGCCACTTCGCGAGCATGTTGTAGCTGCCAACCGCGCGCGTTTTGGTGCTGTGCAGCGCCGTCTAGGTCGCCTCCGGCGAGCCCTCCGCCGCGGGTCTGGTCGCCGGCGACCACCCTCCGGTGGGCGTCGACGTGGCCGACCATTAGGGCGTAATCGCCCTCCCCTCAGTCGCTGACAGAGGGCCCCACGCCTGGTCAAACCCCAATTAGGGGCTGGTCAGCGCGGGATTAGTCCCAGAGAGGCTAACCAGTGGGGCCCCCTTGTCAGGTTTGACCTGAACAGGTCGGCTGACCTGCTGACGTCAGCCTGATGCAATAAATAGAATTTCCAGTTTAAAACTAATTCAGGAAATTGCTAAAATTTGTAAAAATCATAGAAATTAATCTGTAACTCCAATGAAAATAATTTATATATGAAAAAGTATCAGAAAAATTCAAGGATTCTGATTTATCTATTTTCAACCATGTTTGAAAAAGTTACAGAACCCTAAATTGTGAAATAAGCAATAATTCAATTCTTTTAATCACTTTATATATGGAATTTGCAAAAATATTCAAATTTCATTATATATGCAATGATCACACACTGCCCTAATTACAAATCAGTACCATTCATGCATGTTAACATCAAGTTGATCCGAGCATCAGGTCGAATCAATTAAACCGGTATCCGAGAATACCCCGTTTGAATTGCTATCCGAATGTGATTCAAATCAACTCTAAACCTAATACATGTTGAAAATAATAACTTACCACTTGCATTCTCATGCCATGCTCATGCATCATTTTGAGTGCATATGATTGCTATTGAATGTTGCCATTCTTTTCGGTAGGCTCCGCACCCCCGGATTCCACCGAATATCCGTCTAACGGATATCGTTCCTCCTCTGAGCAACAAGGCAAGCAACCCTTTTGATCATCCCGATAACTCCTATGTTCTTGCTCCTGCACCTATTTATTGCATTAGGATCAAATGCTTCAACTGCTTTTGCCACGATAGTTGGACCCACTTCCTTTGCATGACTTAACCTTGTCACAGTAAATAGCCGAACCTTGCAACCTAGCATACCTGGTAGTTGCTTGAGCTATGATGTGCCTTATCCTGCTATGCATGCTATGCTTAGAGTTGTGTATGGTCTTTCATCTGGGAGATGAACAGAAATGTGGAATGTGTTCGGTGAGCAAAGGTTGTGTGTTGAACTTGATTTGGTAAAGGTACCGGTGAAAGGCTGTGTAGGAGTACATGGCGGGTTGTTTCATTGGAACCGTCCTTAGGAACTGAGTTCCGTGTATGTAATCCAAGACTAGATACTACCACATGCTGGGCCCTGAAATATGACCCCGCTCGGCCTATTAATCGCATAGTACTCGGTCCAGGAGTTGCAAGTAGTTTCTGGTGTTTATAGTAATGCTGGAGGCCGTGCATGGTGCTGACCTGAGAGGTGGACCGTGATGCGGTAGGCAGTGGCACGGTGTACCAAGTGGCACCCGGATGGTGGGCTTGGGAACCCTGCACACATCGTTTGAGGCCGTGGCGGAAACCTCGGCCAGACTTCCGTACGGGTTACTCTCAGATAGGCGATAAACCTGGACTAGGTACTAGTGTGGTTAACGGTCGTGGCCGACTCCCTCGCTGGGCTTCCGCTTGAAGGTTGCCGAGGTGCATGACGTGCACATGGCGATAAGTGGAGAGAGCGTGTGTGACGAAGTACACCCCTGCAGGGTTATGATCTATTCAAATAGCCGCGTCCGCGGATATGGACTACTTGGAGACATATGTTGTTCATAGATAACTTCAATGGCTACTCATAAAATTTGTCAAGATAAGCGTGAGTGTCGTGGACGGCATTTCCGTATGGAGACGGAATGATTCCACGATAGTGTATTGTTGTGGTGTTAGTGGACTCGTGTGCGAGAAATCATGTTGTCAAAACTAATTTCAAAGTGCAAGTTGTCTAGCCACGAGTCAAATGCTGGCTTCCCGCATGAAACCCCACAATACCTTTTGATACCTTGCATGAGTAGTTAGTTCTCCTAAAGTCTTGCTGAGTACCTTCGTACTCATGTTTGCTTAATAAATGTTGCAGAGGTTGCTAATGACCCTAATGGAGGGTTCTTCGTAGACATCGACGACGACGAGTAGCTGGTGTCCCAGCTACGATCTGGCCCTACGTCGGCTCTGTAGTATAGTCAGGCCATGTGCCTTCTAGTTGCCCTGTCTGTACCCAGACAGTTTATAACTCTTCCGCTGGCTTGTATTGTATGACTACTATTATGGGTCGTGAGACCCTTAATGTGTAATATTATATGTGTGGCTCTTCCGAGCCTCTTAAATAAAGCTTGTATGTTTATGGTTATGTTGTGATGCCATCGATGTATCTATACATATCGGTATGCCATGCGTACGTGTGTCTTACTTGATATGTATGGGGTTCGAATACCTAGTCGTGAACTTTGGTAGCACTCCTTACAAGGAAATGCCCCTTTGTGATCCAACGAGCCTTGGTAGTCCGCTACTGCTCCGGACACATTGGTTGACCGGCATGTGTCCTTCTTAGCTGCTGTGTCTGTCCTCTTTGGGGAAATGTCACGCGACGTAATGGAGTCCTTGTAGCTTGCTACGACTCGTCTACGTTCGCTGATGACCGACACCTGCTTTGTTGGGTCATGTATGCCTGTCCTTGTGCGGAACTGCCACTTTGGTTTATGACTAGACATGTCGATCCGGGTTCTTTGACATTGGATTCCTGGCGACACCTATCGCATACGTGAGTCAAAAGATGCAAACGGTCCCGGCTAAGGTAAGGCTGCAGCCGTGAGGTTAACCGTGCGTGAGACCACAAAGAGATGCGATGTGTTACAGGCTGGATTCCTATGGCCTAGGATCGGGGTCCCGACATGCATCATCAAAGGGTCAATGGTGTTGATGAAGAAGCCCTCCGTGCCCGAATCACCCTCCGGCAGGGCACCAGAACGGTCCCCAGATGGGATCTTACGGAGACACAAGCTTGCGGCGTCGGAAAAGTATTTTCGTGGCTCTCTCTCGTGGTTTTGGATTTTTAGAGAATTTATAGGCAGAAGAGGTAGGGCAAAGGAGCCACGTGAGGCCCACAAGCGTGCTAGGCGCGCCCCCAGGCCGCAACTAGGGGGCTTGTTACCTGCCCCGAGGTCCTTTGCCTTGGTTCTCAAGTCCCCTGCGTATCTTGTGTTATGGAAAAAATCATCCCGCAGGTTTTATTCCGTTTGGACTCCATTTAATATTCTTCTCCGAAAAAGGTCAAAAACACGGAAAAAACAGAAACATGCACTTGACACTGAGTTAATAGGTTAGTCCCAAAAAAGATATAAAATAGCATATTCATGCATACAAAACATCCAAAGTTGACAAGATAATAGCATGGAACCATCAAAAATTATAGATAAATTGGAGACGTATCAAGCATCCCCAAGCTTAATTCCTGCTCGTCCTCGAGTAGGGAAGTGATAAAGACTGAATTTTTGATGTGGAATGCTACCTAACATATTTGTCCTTTGTAACTTCTTTCTTGTGGCATGAATGTTCAGATCCGTAAGATTCAAAACAATAGTTTACTATTGACATGAAAACAATAATACTTCAAGCATACTAGCAAAGTGATCATGAACTTTTGAAATAACAAGGCCAAAGAAAGTTATCCCTACAAAATCATATAGTCTGGCTATGCTCCATCATCCCCACACAAGGATTTAAATCATGCACAACCCCGGTATTGGCCAAGTAATTGTTTTTGCACTCTTACTTTCTCAAACTTTTTCAACTCTCACATAACACATGAGCGTGAGCCATGGATATAGCACTATAGGTGGAATAGAGTGTGGTGGAGGTTGTGAGGCAAAAAGGAGGAGATGGTCACATCGACTCGGCGTATCAATGCGCTATGGAGATGCCCATCAATAGATATCAATGTGAATGAGTAGGGATTACCATGCAACGGATGCACTAGAGCTATAAGTGTGTGAAAGCTCAAAAGGAAAACTAGTGGGTGTGCACCCAACTTGCTTGCTCACGAAGACCTAGGGCAATTTTGAGGAAGCCCATCATTGGAATATACAAGCCAACTTATAAAATGAAAATTACCACTAGTATATGAATGTGACGAAACGAGAGACTCTCTATCATGAAGAACATGGTGCTATTTTGAAGCACAAGTGTGGAAAAAGATAGTAGCATTGCCCCTTCTCTCTTTTTCTCTCTTTTTTTGGGCTCTTTGGCCTCTTTTTTTTGATTTTTTTGGTGGGCATCTTTGGCCTCTTTTTTTCCTCACATGGGACAATGCTCTAGTAATGATGATCGTCACACTTTTATTTACTCACAACTCAATACTTAGAACAATGATGACTCTATAGGAAATGCCTCCGGTAGTGTACCGGGATGTGCAACGATCTAGCTTAGCGTATCACATTGAAACATCTCGCTAGCTATCTTATGATCACGCAATGGCAATATGAAAGTGACGGCACAAGTCATGAGATGGAACGGTGGGAGTTGCATGGCAATATATCTCGGAATGGCTATGAAAATGCCATAATAGGTAGGTATGATGGCTGTTTTGAGGAAGGTATATGGTGGGTTTGTGCACCATCGAAAGTTGCGCGGCACTAGAGAGGCTAGCAATGGTGGAACGTGAAAGTGCATCTATACCATGGACTCACATTAGTCATGAAGAACTCATATACTTATTGCAAAAGTTTTATTAGTAATCGAAACAAAGTGCTAAACGCGTACTCCTAGGGGAAGGGTTGGTAGGTGTTAACCATGGCGCGATCCCGACCGCCACACAAAGGATGACAATCAATAAATCGATTATGCTCCGACTTCCTAACATAGCGGTTCACCATACGTGCATGCTACGGGAATCACTATCTTCAACACAAGTATTTATAGATTCAGAACACCCTACTAACATAACTCTAATATTACCATATCCATATCTCCAAGCTAATTGTGAGGAATTAAACTTCTCTTACTAATCGATGCACCTGTATGTGGAAGGTTTTTTTATCATATCCTCTTTGGATGCCTAGCATCTTTAGGACTACTTTCATAGCACACACCAATTACCAAGTTACGTAGAGAGAGCACTTCTCAAAAATATATAAGTGAAGGTCGAGAGTTTTTATTTCTTCAAAATATGACACCACCGTGCTCTAAAAAGATCTAAGTGAAGCACTAGAGAAAATTTGTCTAGCTCAAAAGATATAAGTGAAGCACATGCGAGCTAAATTGCCTAGCTCAAAAGATATAAGCGAAGCTCAATGAGTATTCTAGAAAATTCACGATGAGTTCATGTCCCTCTCAAAAAGGTGTGCATCAAGGATGATTGTGACAAAACAAAAATAAAACACTCCTATAATACACGACGCTCCAAGCAAAACACATATCATGTGGTGAATAAAAATATAGCTCCAAGTAACGTTACCGATGGATTCAAGACGAAAGAGGGGATGCTTTCCCGGGGCATCCCCAAGCTTAGGCTTTTTGATGTCCTTGAATTTCGCTTGGGATGCCTTGGGCATCCCCAAGCTTAAGCTCTTTCCACTCTTTGTTCCATTGTCCATGAGAACATCACCCAAAACTTGAAAACTTCACAACACAAAACTTAAACAGAAACTCGTGATATCATTAGCATTAGAAAACAAACCACCATCTCTTTAGGTACTGTGGTAAACTTGATTTCTATTTACATTGATGTTAGATTACTGTATTCTCACTTTTCTATGGCTAGTACCCCCCGATACTATCCATAGTTTCATCAAAATAAGTAATCAACACAACAAAAACAGAATCTGTCAAAAACAGATTAGTCTGTAGCAATCTGTATACTTCATATACTTCTGTTATCCCAAATTTTTTGAACAATTATTAAAATTAGGGAAATTTTCATATCAACCAGAAGCAAAAAGAATCAACTCAAAAGCTCTTTCTGGGTAGGAATTAAAAATAATTTCGTGAGCACAAAGTTTCTATCTTTTTCAGCATGATCAAACAACCATCACCAAAACTAATCATAAAGGTTCTACTTGGCACAAACACAAAATGAAACATAAAAAACACAATCATAACACAATTATGATGGCGAGGACACAACAAAATAGAAAGCAAAAAGCAAAGATAAATTCATTGGGTTGCCTCCCAACAAGCGCTATTGTTTAACGCCCTTAGCTAGGCATAAGGCGATAGAATCAAGTATCATCGTCTTTGGTGCTCAAACCATAAGTAGCCCTCATCATGGATTCATAAGGCAATCTTATTTTCCTTCTAGGAAAGTGTTCCATGCCCTTCTTTAATGGAAATTGAAATCTAATATTCCCTTCCTTCATATCGATGACAGAACCAATAGTCCTAAGGAAAGGTCTACCAAGAATGATGGGACATGTCGGATTGCAATCGATATCAATCACAATGAAATCTACGGGTACATAGTTCCTATTTGCAATAATAAGAACATCATTGATCCTTCCCATAGGTTTCTTAATTGTAGAATCCGCAAGATGCAAATTAAGAGAGCACTCATCAATCTCATTGAAGCCTAGAACATCTCATAAAGACTTTGGAATAGCGGAAACACTAGCACCCAAATCACACAAAGCATTGCGTTCATAGTTTTTAATCTTGATTTTGATAGTAAGTTCCCACTCATCACGAAGTTTTCTAGGAATAGATATCTACAACTCAAGTTTCTCTTCAAGAGATTTGATCATAGCATCAATGATATGATCGGTAAAAGCCTTATTTTGGCTATAAGCATGTGGAGAGTTTAGCATGGATTGCATCAAGGAAATACATTCAATCAAAGAGAACTATCATAATTGAATTCCTTGAAATCCTAAGTAGTAATTTCATCACTACTCAAAGTTTTGATATCCTCTACTCCACTTTCAGTGCTTTTAGCATCAAGAAAAATAGACTCCGAATCATTGGGGCGTTTCTCAACCGAAGTGGATTCATATCCAGCCCCATCATCATTAGGATTTACATTAGAAAACAAGGATTCAATAGGAGTCACACCAAGCACTTTAAGATCTTTGTGATTCTCATCACGAGAACACGCCTTTTTAAGCCATTCATGTCTAGCATGAATTTGGGCGGTTCTTTCTTTACTCTCATTCATGGAAACACACATAGCTTTCAAGGTTTCATCCATATTAATCTTGGGAGGAGCACATCTCAATTTCAAAGCATCAATATCAAGAGACATTCTATCAACGGCCCTAGCCAAGTCATCAATTTTGAGCAGTTTTTCTTCTATGGACGCATAATAAATCTTTTGCGAGTTGATAAACTCTTTAATATTACTCTCAAGATCAAAGGGTAATTTATTGTAATTTCCATGAGCATTGTTGTAGGAATTGTCAAAGTTATTAGAGGGATTACTAGGAAAAGGCCTAGGAATAAAGTTACCTGTATAATCATTGTTGTTGCCAAAATTATTCCTACCAACTAAATTAACATCCAAGCTTTCATTGCTATTCTCAATCAAGGAAGACAAAGGCATATCATTTGGATCTAAAGGAGCACTTTTACTGGAAAACAATTTCATTAACTCATCCATCTTAGCACTCAAAGAGTTAATTTCTGCTATAGCATGCACTTTTTTACTTGTAGGTGACCTTTTAGTGTGCCATTGAGAATAGTTTGTTATGATATTATCTAGGAGTTTTGTGGATTCTCCTAGTGTGATTTCCATGAAAGTTCCACCGGAGGCGGAATCCAAGATATTTCTAGAAGCAAAATTCAAACCAGCATAGAAGATTTTTATAATCATCCAAAGACTCGGGCCATGAGCGGGACAATTCCTAATCATCAATTTCATTCTCTCCCAAGATTGTGCAACATGTTCATGATATAGTTGCTTAAAATTCATGATATCATTACGGAGAGAGATAATCTTAGCCGGTGGAAAATACTTGGAAATATAAGCATCTTTACACTTGTTCCAAGAATCAATACTATTTTTGGGTAAAGATGAAAACCAAGTTTTTGCTCAATCTCGTAATGAGAACGGAAATAGCTTCAATTTAATCATATCATTATCCACATCTTTCTTCTTTTGCATATTGCATAACTCAATGAAGGTATTAAGATGGGATGCGTCATCTTCACTAGGAGGGCCGGAAAATTGCTATTTCATAACAAGATTCAGCAAGGCAGCATTGATTTCATATGATTCCACACTAGTGGTGGGAGCAATCGGAGTACTAATAAAATCATTATTATTAGTATTCGAGAAGTCACACAATTTGGTGTTTTCAGTCATGGTGACTTAGCAACCAGACAAGCACACAAGCGAACACAAAGCAAGTGAAAGAAAGGGCGAACGAAAAAGGCAAATATTTTTGTAAATTTTGTTTTTTTTCACAAGTGGGGGAGAGGAAAATGAGAGGCAAAAGGCAAATAATGTAAATGCAAGAGCTAAGTTTGCGATAGTTACTTGGATAAGCTTCACTTTGAATACTCCCTGGCAACGGCGCCAGAAATTCTTCTTGCTACCTCTTGAGCTTGCGTTGTTTTTTCCCTTGAAGAGGAAATGGTGATTCAGCACGGTAGCGATAAGTATTTCCCTCAGTTTGAGAACCAAGGTATCAAAACAGTAGGAGTATCAAGATGAGGCATCAATGTACCTGCGCAAAAACAAACAAACTTGCACCCAACGCTATAAAGGGGTTGTCAATCCCTTCATGATTATTTGCAAGGTGAGATCTGAAGGTGAAAAGTGCAACAAAGTAATTGTGTGGATCTGAAAATATGATGTGAAGTAGAACCGAGGGCCATAGTGTTCACTAGAGACTTCTTACATGATAGCAAGTATTACGGTGGGTGGAAGAATTACTGTCAAGAAATTGATGATATCTAAGGCAATGATCATACATATAGGCATCACGTCCGAGACAAGTAGACCGATACTTTCTGCATCTACTACTATTACTCCACACATCGACCGCTATCCAGCATGCATCTAGTGTATTGAGTTCATAACAAACAGAGTAACGCCTTAAGCAAGATGACATGATGTAGAGGGATAAATTCATGCAATATGAAATAAACCCCATCTTTTTACCCTTGATGGCAACAACACGATGCGTGCCTCTCTACCCCTTCTGTCACTAGGTGACGACACCGCACGGTATGAACCCAAAACCAAGCACTTCTCCCATTGCAAGTGTAAGTGCATCTAGTGCCCTTTAGTGATTTTGGTGGTTTGAAGACTTATAGGTTAAGTATCTAATGTGTTCATGAGTGTACACGGGATCTATAAGTCGCTGAGGAGTTTGAAATATTCATTGAATATCGACCCCTAAAAATGTATATATTTGGTTGAAGAAATTGGTTTGAAGCTGAAGAATTGAATCGCGAAGAAATTGAGATGAAATTGATATTCCTCATGAAGATATTGAAAATGAGGAATTCGGTGTGTCCTGAAGAAAATCAATCTGAAGACTTTGAAGCCTGAAGATTTGTTTTGTCTGTTTTATTTTCTTCACTTTTGAGTCATAGGAACACCGTACTGTTAAAGGGGGTCAAAGTAACACGTCGGAATGAATTTCCTCATGATGCTCAACCCAAGCCTAATCCTACCAAAAGCCTCAAGTGAGGAATATGAGAGACATGAGGACTCTCACAGTTGAGGGTCCCGACCGTTACCATAAGTTGCGCCACATCACTGATTGTATCCACACCAACGGCCGTATTATTTAAGGGCATTAATGTCAAATCATGTCGGGATGCTCCCAGGCTATAAATAGCCGCCCCCACAACCATTTGCTGGTTGGCTGCTCCATTGGAAACTGACACTTGTCATAAGAGCAACCCAAATTCCTCAGAGTGTTCGAGAGTAAATTGTCAGTGAGGAAATACCCCAAACACCAAACCAAAAACCAAAACCAAGTGATTGAGCATCACTGAAGAAGTTGTTCCTGTGTGGGACTGAAGCCTTTTACCTTTGAGGACTGTGCATCCTCCAGACGGTTAGGGGTCATGGTCTAGAGCAATCCAGCAATCAATTGTGGATCGCCAGGTGACCAAGTTTGTGAGGGTTTGGAAGTCTGCCCTGAAGACTTACCATGAGTGTTGGGCGAGGACTGTGTGTTCTTAGCTCAAGGAGATTATAGTAGGGACTGTGTGTCCCGGGACTGTGTGTCTTTTGGCTTCAATACCAAGCCGCTCCAAACCAGATGTACAACTGTCATAGCAGTTGGAACTGGGTCATCAACCACTATCTTCACTGTGAAACGGGTTCTATTTCTTCAACTCTCTCAATTCCTCACATTGTATGTTGATGATTTTCATTGCCATTGTTTGAAGAATTTGCTGAAGACTTTCTTTGAAATTCCTCAACCCCAAATTCTTCACACGAATTATTCTTCACCCGCTGTCTCTGTGCGTGCATACTGTGTAAAATGATTTTCATATTGTTCACCTTGAAAAACTATTGTAGTGATACTTTGCACTCCTGATCCTTTGTTGTTTCCATTGCAAGTTAGTCATCAGTGAGGAATTTCCTCAAAAGGAATTTCCTCAGTGATGAAATTCTAAAAATCTCCTATTCACCCCCTGTTGGGGATATTATCTGTTGGGTAACCAGCCCTAGTTGGGCCGGGTCACCCAAGCTGGCGACTCATCTCCAAGTGGTTCCGGCCTTGGTCCAGCAAGGCCGGGAGTCGTATGGCGGTTCAGGACCTTTGGGAGAAGTCCATAGTAGAGAAGATCTCCGAGTCTTGGAAAGATGGCGGTTTAGAGCTCGGAAGAATCACGATTTGTGTAAAGGAAAGGACCCTTGTAAACCCTAACGACTTGACCTGTATATAAAGGCGGGTCCCAGGGAAGGAGAGGGTAGGTTAGAAATCATCGAGTGCTCGGTCAGGCGAGTTACGCCCCCTTGTAATCGAAACATCATCAATACAAACTCCAAGCAGGACGTAGGCTTTTACGTCCTCGCGAGGGGCCGAACCTGGGTAAATCTCTGTCTCGCTCCCACATAACCCCTTTGAGTCGCCACCAAGGTGCGATGGCTCCAACACTAAGTCCTTTCACGAGGACATCTGCCGTGACAAAACCACGACAGTTGGCGCCCACCGTGGGGCCTGCGCACGGTGGAGTTGAGTTCTCAAAGGGAGCCCTACCAGGGTCAGGGAGCTACGCAGCGGGGCTCATGACTCGGAGCCGCCGCGGGAAGTACTACATCAACAACTTGCTATGGGGGCCCGAGGCCGATTCGATCGAATCCGGTTACAGGGTCCCCTTCGGCAAGATCAGCATCTTCGTCGGCATGATTGGATCGCCCATGCTTGAGCCGGACACCTCCTCCGACATCGTCGAGCCGGCCCAGTACGTCCGCCCTGTCGTGACGCCAAACCTAACCCGTCCGGTCTTTGTTGGGTTCACGCAGGGATCTGAGGAACCAGAACAATCAGCGACCCAGGAGACCACGCCGGTCAACACTGATGACAAATCGTCCATGGGCGATTCAGATTCAATCCAGTCTCTACACGGGGGCTGCCTTGGGGGCTTGTCACTGGCCATGACCCCGAAGTTCTTGACCGGACTCGCTGTAAGATCGCCGTTTACATGGCAGGGGCGACTCAAACCCTCGCCAAACCCGGCAGGCGAAGATGGAACTGGCGAAACGTCTAGAAGCCCGGTCGCGATCTTGGTGGAGTTAGCAGCGGAAATAACAAGGCTCATGGCGACCCCCATAACACCGGAAAACCAGGACGCGGTAAACACGGAACTGACGAAGCTAACAGAGGTGGTGACAAAGGCTTAGCGGGACGCTGAGGTGGAGGCCGCCAGGATCGAGACCCGGCAGGCTCAAATTACCGTTAAGGTAGCTTGCTTGAATACCGAAAATTGGCGGTTCGAAAGGCATCAACGCGCATCTGACGCCGTCCATCAGCGGAGGCATCAGGGTCGTTTGTCCCCTGATCTCAACCCGACCCGCCTGTTCGACACTCCACAAACTCCCGGGGCAGGAGCTGCCCCGGGGGGAGGGCCGGGCCAGCCACCGAACCCGTCGTTTCAGCCAGCTGTGGATCGCGTTCCCCGATTCCGTACACCTCAAGGTCACTTTTCCAACCCGGTGGACAACGTCGTTGCCGCAACTCGCCATTTAGAATCCCTTCCGATTCACGGCAACACTCCAGCCGAGATAGAGGCAAGGAACGCCATTGAGATGTTGAAGACGACGGTGGTTCAAAACGCCCAGTTCTCACACAGCCTAGATCGGCTGCACTCCACTCCCCAGGCAAGTCGCACTAGGATTCGACCAGAGGACTAGTCTGCTATAACCAGCGGACCGCGACCCTGTCCCAAGGTCAACTCGCCTGATCATCGAGACCCGCCAGGTCGGGATCACCCGGACACCCAAGTCGCCCCAGCGCCTCTTGTTGGAAGCGACAGACAAGTGGGGGTGCCGTGTTTGGCCCCCGCCCTTAGAAACGAGTGAATGCCCAAGGATTTTAAAGGGCCAAGAAATGTGCCTAACTACACTCCGGACCTTGAGCCGGCGTTGTGGGTCGAGAGTTACGAAATCGCCATGGACATGCTCGATGTATGCGAAGCAGTCTGCGCCAGATACTTCACAATGATGCTCGAAGGGACGGCGCGTACTTGGTTAAAGAACTTGACCCCCAACTCCATCTAGACTTGGTCTGAATTAAAAGAGCGTTTCGTCAAAAACTTCCGAGGAACCTGCAAACGCCCGATGACAATAGTCGATTTACAACACTGCGTTCAACGCCCGGATGAGTCGGCCCACCACTGGTCGCGGCGCGTCGCGGAAATCATTCACTCATCGGACGGTATTACGACGGCTCAGGCTGTGCTGATCCTAGGGCAGAATTGCCATTACGAGCCCTTGGTGCAGAAGTTGGGGCGACTCAAGCGAAAGGTCCAAGACATGGGAGAGCTAATAGACACCCTCACTAGGTACGCTAAGCCGGACGACACCAAAGATCCCGGAGAGGATGGTGGTAAAGCCAATTCGCCAAGGAAAGGTGAGTCATCCAAAAATCATACCCGGTTCCAGGGACGCGCCCGCCATAATCATGGAGCGAATGGCAAGAGAAGGCGGCAGGAAGAGTCTTCGGACTTAGTTGCCAACACCAACACCAATAATGGCAACCAGTGCCAGAAAAACAATAGGGGTTATAGTGGCAAAAAGCCGCGCAACTATAATGAGTTACTCAAGGGCCCCTGCCCGCACCACGCCATGGCAGACGGACCGGTGACTCATTCCTGGGAGGACTGTTACATGATGCGGGAGTTTCGGGCAGACGCGATCAAAAAAGGGCAAGGCGGTGACCCGGACCAATGGCAGGAATAGTTTGGCGCACCTAATCAACGCCAGAACCCCTTCGGCGGCTTCCCCGAACCCGGGGCTCAGGGTGGCTCGCAGCCAAGCAGTGGCCAGTATCCGGTGCATCACCAGCGACGATATAACCCGCTTGGAGTTTTTCAACAACCACCCCCACAGGGGGCTTCGCAGGGGCAAGACGACAATGGCGGCTTCCGCAACAACCCCAAGCAGTTAAGCAATGGGCAGTACCACGGTTTCACCACCAATGCCTGTAGGCGTGATAAAAAGGTGAGTCACCGAGCGTACAGTGTATCTGAGCCGGCACTCCCCAGATACCTCCACTGGTCCGAGCAGACTATATCATGGAGTAGGGAGGATCACCCGACAAAAGTTGACAATCCCGGCGAATTAGCGTTGGTCGTGGCACCCCAAGTTGGTGGATATACTTTATCGAAGGTACTGATGGATGGTGGCAGCAGCATCAACATATTATACTTCGACACCTTCCAAAGGATGAACCTATTGGAGAAAGATTTGATGCCCTCAACCACGGTATTCCACGGGATTGTCCTAGGTAAATCGGCATATCCCATAGGCCGAGTTAGGCTCACAGTTGCGTTTGGAACAACATCTAACTACAGGAGTGAGTCGCTTATGTTTGAGGTGGTCAAGTTAAAGAGCCCCTATCATGCGCTGTTTGGGCGACCGGCTTACGCCCGGTTCATGGCTCGCCCTTGCTATGTTTACCTTAAACTCAAGATGCCTGGTCCTAAAGGACCCATCACGGTTGATGGTGATAGGAGGATTGCAAGAGAGTGTGAAGAAGGGGATGCGGCTTACGCAGAAGTCGCCTGTGCTGCGGAAGAGCTTAAATATCACCAGGCCAATGTTGATCCGGCTGATGTGTCACCTTTAAAGAAGCCAACGACAGACGCTGAGCCGCCCCTCAAGTTCAAGCGAACAGATGACACTAAGACAGTAGATTTCGTCCCTGGCGACTCAACCAAGCAGTTCACTATTGGGACAGGTCTGGACCCCAAATAGGAAAGCGCTCTCATCGAATTCATCCGTGAGAATCGGGACATCTTCGCATGGAAACCTTCTGACATGCCTGGTGTGCCGAGAGAATTCGCTGAGCACCATCTTAATGTTGACCCAAAAGCAAAACCGATTCAGCAATATCTTCGTAGGTACAATGAAGAACGACGCAAGGCAATCGGGGAGGAAGTTGCCCGCCTCTTGGCCGCCGGATTCATCGTAGAGGTCTTCCACCCCAAATGGTTGGCTAACCCGGTCCTGGTGCTCAAGAAGAATGGTACCTTCCATATGTGCATTGATTACACGGATCTTAACAGAGCTTGTCCAAAGGATCCTTTCGCCCTTCCCCGCATCGATCGAATTATTGATTCAGTGGCGGGATGCGAACGTTTGTGCTTCCTGGATGCTAATTCCGGATATCACCAAATCAAGATGGCCGTGGAAGATCAGGAGAAAACAACTTTTATAACCCCCTTTGGGGCTTTTTGCTATGTGTCCATGCCATTCGGACTCAAGAGTGCAGGGGCGACTTATCAGGCTGCATCCAAAATTGCCTCCATGGCCAAATCGGACGCAATGTCCATGCCTATGTTGATGACATTGTGGTTAAAACTCATAGGAAGGAAACACTACTGGGAGATCTCAAGGAAACTTTTGATAATATGCGGGTATATCAGATGAAGCTTAATCCCACCAAGTGTGTCTTTGGTGTTCCTGCAGGGAAACTGTTGGGTTTTTTGGTGTATGAGCACGGCATTGAAGCTAACCCGGACAAGATCGAGGCGGTTACTTCCCTTGGGAAACCAGCGGATATTAATCAAGTCCAATGGATGGCGGGTCGTATTGCGGCCTTAAGTCGTTTCATAAGCCGTCTGGGAGAAAAATCTATCCCCCTATATCAATTGCTTAGGAAATCTGACCATTTTGTTTGGGCAGACGAAGCCAATGAAGCATTCGAAGCTTTAAAACGGCTGCTGGTTAACCCGCCTGATGGGGTTATAGTCCTAGGGTAGGGTCATAGGCCTGCCCTAAAGGTCCAACCCAAGGACTACCCCTCACAAGGGACAAGGCCCTTAGTCAGTTCCGACTGAACTAAGGAGTTCCATTCATCCAGTCGGTAACAGATCCTCGACCGTCCAGCCGAAGATCAGCATTCGGAGTTTATCAAACTAACCGACTGGATTCCACTCTGCGCATCGTAACCCCCCTGGAGGGAAACGGTCATACGTTTCCATATGCCTTAATTAGCATTTAGGACGTACATTACCTGTAACGTAGACATTTATTCGCCACTACTCCACCCCTGTGAACCGAACCGTTGTGGAGGGCAGCGCACTCTATATAAGCCACCCTCCCCCTCTGGTGCAGGGGTTAGCAATTCACTGTATTCGATATTCCACTCGACAACAAGCTCCCTGAGCACTGAGATGTAGGGCTATTACCTCCACCGTAGAGGTGCCTGAACTCATACAACCTCGCCGTAGCTAAGGCTCTGCCCATTCCTTTCGTACCCTACTCATCTACTGTCAGGCTTATACCCACGACAGTTGGCGTCCACCGTGGGGCAGGCGTCTAAGTGACTTCCGGCGAGTTTGCGACTACATCACTTCGTCATGTCGTCCGGTGGAGATTCGAGCATGGGTCACGAGATCCTCTTCGGCGCTCTCTCCTTCATCGTCGACGATTCGGCATGGCTTCGGGACGCCCCTCTCGACGTCGAGGCGCTTCCCCGTCGCGGGGCTACGCACTTCCGTACCGGAGGCCTGCGACATTCTTCTTCTCCAGCAATCGGCTCCGGTGTCGACCTACACCGCCGTCACGCGCCGCAACAAGCGGTCCCGCTGTCCGCGGCTCCAGCGTTGGGTGCAACACGCCCAGGCGCGCCAGAACGCGTCTTCACAAGTGGAGGTTCTAGAGTCAGTTGTGGTTGCCCCGCCGTCCCAGCGCTCGGGCTCGGTTCCGACTGAGTTTCCTTCTAAGTACGCGGGTCGCGGGCCTGCAGCAGAAGTACACATGGCCAATTCCCATGAAGATCCCCGTCAAGCTGGCCGGAACGAGCACGAGATCGGCGAAACGTCCGGCGCGCGTCGTCCGCCTCGCCGTTCTGTCATTTGGCACACTCGACGGAGCAACGTGGAGCTGTTCCGCACACCCCTCCTTAACTTGGCTGCGGCTGCCAAGATAGCCGATTCCCTTCAGCCGACTGATTCAGAGGCTGGTAGGGGAATCGAGAAAATCCGCGCCCTGTTGCACACGGCGCAGCAGCAAAATTCGGCGGTCTCCCAGTCGCACAACAGGATCTACAATAGTTCTGTTCATGCGAATACGCATCGGTCAGTTCATAGCCCTGGTTCTCATCAGCGACACAGAGGAGGCAGTCATTCCATAAATCCCGAAGATCGTCGCCGTTCACGCACCCCTCTGCGGGGTGGGCCCTACGGGCCCTGACATCATGATGATCGGTGTTCAGTCAGCGGCACTTACGACCCAAGGCCCGACGCGAGAGGGCATATCGCCCAGCGGAGGGTCGACAGGGGCCGAGCCCACCGCGATGGGTACGATATTGACCGTCCGAGTGGAAGCAGGACCATCGTTTCTGGTCCCGAGTGTTACAGTCGAGCCATCCGTTTGGCTGACATCCCTCCCAACTTCCGATTGGCGACGGGAATTGGCAAGAATTACCAGAAGACGAAGTCCAGGCCCGGCAGATAGTCCGCAGGTCGAAGTCGTTCACTGTCATTGATGGCCAGTTGTACAAGGAAAGCGTTTCAGGCGTTCTTCAACGATGCATCTCCCCAGAGGAGGGACAGTTAATCCTGGAAGATATTCACTTGAGAACCTGCGGTCATCACGCCTCTTCGAGGGCAATCGTCGCCAAAGCGTTAAGAGCTGGTTTCTTCTGGTTGCAGGCAAACGAAATGGCTAAAGATATGGTCGACCGATGTGAGGGTTGTCAGTTCTACTCCAACAAGTCCCACAAGCCAACATCTGCGTTGAAGACAATCCCTATTGTGTGGCCGTTTGCAGTATGGGGATTAGATACAGTCGGTCCATTCAGGACAGGCCAAGGAGGATACACACATTTGCTGGTGGCAGTCGACAAGTTCACAAAATGGTTCGAAGCCAAGCCCATCAAGAAGCTCGACGCCCTAACAGCCATCAAGTTTGTCAGGGACATCATCTCCAGATTCGGCGTACCTCACAGCATAATCACGGACAATGGGACAAACTTTGACTCGGACAGATTCAAAGGTTTCTGCGCAGGCCAAGGTATCCGAGTGGATTTTGCTTCCGTGGCGCATCCTCAATCCAACGGACAAGCAGAGCGGGCGTATGGACTTATTCTGCAAGGTTTGAAGCCCCGACTCCTGTGAGAGGTGGGACATGCCGCTGGTGCATGGGTCACCGAATTACCTTCAGTGCTTTGGGGTCTCCGCACAACCCCGAACAGATCTACATGGCGATCACCGTTCTTCCTCGTTTACGGAGGAGAAGCAGTCCTTCCGAGTGACTTGCTTCACAATGCTCCACGAGTCAAACTCTTCTCCGAAGCTGAAGCAGAACAAGCAAGGCAAGATGGAGTGGACCTTCTAGAGGAGGAGCGCGAGATGGCACTGACTCGCTCAACCGTTTATCAACAAGATCTGCGGCGCTTTCACGCACGCCACGTCAGGAGTCGCACGTTCCAAGCAGGCGACCTGGTGCTCTGAGTAGATCAGCAAAGACCTCACAAGCTGGCTCCTGCCTATGAAGGACCCTTCATCATCTCCAAGGTGCTCAACAACGGAGCATACAGACTCTACAACATCGACAGGGAGACAGACGAGCCGCGAGCATGGAATGGAGATCTCCTAAAGCGCTTCTACACATGACCGTCGACTGAAGCGATGTAAAAAGCAATTATTGAAGAAATAATATAAAGCAGATTGAGCTTTTGGAGATTCAGAATTCTTCCGTGGTCACAGACTCCGGAATAAGAAAAAACTTAGCTGCGATCCAGAATCGCCTAAGTTCCAATCTTCTCCGAGTGTGCACTAAACGTCGCACTCGGGGACTTAGCTCCGATATAGAATCGCCTAAGTACTAACTTCCTCCGAGTGTGCACTAAACGTCGCACTCGAGGACTTAGCTGCGATCCAGAATCGCCTAAGTACTAACTTCCTCCGAGTGTGCACTAAACGTCGCACTCGGGGACTTAGATGCGATCCAGAATCGCCTAAGTACTAACTTCCTCCGAGTGTGCACTAAACTTTGCACTCGGGGACTTAGATGCGATCCAGAATTGCCTAAGTACTAACTTCCTCTGAGTGTGCACTAAACGTCGCACTCGGGGACTTAGCTGCGATCCAGAATCGCCTAAGTACTAACTTCCTCCGAGTGTGCACTAAACGTCGCACTCGGGGACTTAGATGCGATCCAGAATCGCCTAAGTACTAACTTCCTCCGAGTGTGCACTAAACGTCGCACTCGGGGACTTAGCTGCGATCCAGAATCGTCTAAGTACTAACTTTCTCCGAGTGTGCACTCAACGTCGCACTCGGGGACTTAGCTGCGATCAAGAATCGCCTAAGTAATAACTTTCTCCGAGCGTGCACTACTCGTCACACTCGAAGACTTAACTGCGACCACGACTCGCTGAAATGGGAACGCTTCCCGCAACTGTATCCTACAGATACACTTGGGGACTCAACAGACCCTCACTGAAGCTCATGTGAATGTCAAGACAACTGACAACTACATGAGTAGCCGACCCTCATTGAGGCTCATGTGGATGTCAAGACAACTGACAATTACATGAGTAACAACTCGCTCCGAGTGTAGCATGTCCGTCGCACTCGGGGACTTAGCTGCGATCAAGAATCGCCTAAGTACTCTATTACCTTCGAGTGTATCCTATAGATCCAGTCGGGGACTCAGTAGACCCTCATTGAGGCTCATGTGGATGTCAAGACAACTGACAATTACATGAGTAGCAGACCCTCATTGAGGCTCATGTGGATGTCAAGACAACTGACAATTACATGAGTAGCAGACCCTCATTGAGGCTCATGTGGATGTCAAGACAACTGACATGGGTAACAACTCCCTCCGAATGCGGCATATCTGTCGCACTCGAAGACTTATCCGCGATCATGAATCGCCTAAGTACTCTATTACCCTCGAGTGTATCCTACAGATCCACTCGGTGACTTGGCAGACCCTCCGAGAGGTTCACACAAATGTCAAGGAAACTGCCAATTACATGCTCCGCATGCTTGCCATTGGCTTCACCAAGAAACGCCAAACAAAAATCAAGCCAAAATTGCAACAGAAGAGCAAACGATTTGATTCAAACTCGAATTTCACCTAAAGATGGTTCACTCGGTGCAGATCAAGCTTACCCGCACCGAACCAAGAATGTGATGGCCAACAGAAGTGGCCAAGGTTTCTTACAACCAACACTCGGCATACCGAGGTAAAAGTTTTCTTACGCGTCGTCCGGATTGGCGCCAGGACTGGAGGGCTCCACGAATGTGTCCAGGTCCATCCCGTCGGCGATGCGGGTGGCACTCTCAAGGAACGTTTCCATGAAGTCTTCGAACCGAAGTTTCTTCGTGTTGGCGACCTTCAACGCTTTCAGCTTCTCCTCGCGCACCTCCTTGGAATGTACTCGGACCAGGGACAGAGCAACGTCTGCACCACAGCGAGTCGCAGATTTCTTCCATGACTGCACCCGGTTCGGGACCTCCTCCAGTCGAGTCATCAAGTTTTCCATCTCATGCCGCGACTCATCTTCCGGCCAAAGCTCCTTGTCGATCCGGCCGACGACTTCTCTCAGTCGACCGATGAAAGGACCAACTTTGCCCACGCGAATGTGCGCTGCGAGCAGATCTCGATTGGCGTCCTCGCCGAGTGGAGTGTTCTCGCGAATTGACCGCTCCACGTTAGCTGCTTCAGCTTCAGCGTCCATGCAAAAATCTACAAACACAGGACAACCAAACAATCAGTGCCGAGTGTAATGCACGTACCACAAGCACTCGGACAAACATGACTTACCACCCAGACGCGTCATCATCTGCCGAGCCCAGTCACTGACGTATTTCTCCTGCGCTATACATCGTTTGTTCAGCACAACCATTTGTCCCATCAGTGCGGACCTTTGTTTCCCCATATTCTCAACTTCAGCAGTCAGTGCCTTGTTCACTTCACGAGCCTGCTCCAACGACTTCTCTCGCTCCACCAGAACCTCCTTCATACCAGCCACTGCAATCAGTGCCGCATCCAGCTCACCGGCAAACTGAACCTTCTCCGCCCTAAGAGTCTCGTATGCTGCCCCCATCTCACAAGTTTTCTACCAGCCAGCAACAAGAGACGATCAGACAAATCCAACACTACAAAGTCTAAGTTCTTCAGACCCCTGCCGACGCAAGCAGTCGACAGCGGTCTCGGGGACTACACCCAGTGGGTTCACTGAGAGTGACCCCACTGGCATGAAACTCAAACAGGCCCGCCCTATTGAGATACATGACAACACCTACGCCCACAAGGCTAATACTACCAGACCTGAGTAAAATTACTCTCGGGGACTCTTACAGTAGGTGCACTCCGAGCGCCCCAACTGTTAGCAGTCGACCATATTATTTACGGATCTGACCAAGGCAAAGACAATATGCGTAAAGACAACTGCCGGTGCAAGCACTCGACAGAAGTCTCGGGGACTACACCCACTGGGTTCACTCAGAGTGAACCCATTGCAAACATCATACGGTATCCGAGCACACCCAATGGGTTACAAGAGAAAAGTAAATACTTACTAGCCCACTTACTTGGATATCGTCCCGCAGCTCCAAGCTCCGCTGCTACAAGGATGCGATGGAGTCGTACGCCTTCTTGGTTTCTCCCGCCATCAGCTGCGCCTGCACCATGGCCCCCTTGGCCGCTCCCACCTGATCCTCCAGGAGGCGCTGGACGTTGAACCCGACATTTGACGGGCCTGACATTGTTGGAAGCTCCTTGGACATCCCAAGGCCCGCTCCAGTCGGTTCAACAGCCAGCAGCGCCTCCTCAGTCGGCGGCACGTCCGCGGCGAGAACAGTAACTGGCGGGACAGCCTCCAGAACAGGCTCCGCAGCTTGCTCAGGTCTCCCCTGGTCACCCTCATCCACATAAATCACCCCTGCCAGACCGAACGGTGCGAGATCTCAGGAAAAGAAAGGGGCAAGACCGAAGACAGAATCCGCGATGCGATAATATAAAACTTTCGGAATCGCTACAACACACCTGGCTGGGATGAGACGACGTTGTCCGCGTCCATGGGATCATCCTCCTGGCGCGCCGGAGAGGTGGCAGAGGTGGCAACCCTGTCGAGTGAAATTCATTCGACCATCAAACAGGAGTTCAATCGAATATCAGAAGAGGAACAATGCACTTACGTTGAGGTGATGGGGACAGCGACCCTCATCCGCGACAAAGCCTTCCGAGGTTTAGATCCGCTCGGTTTAGCCACCTTGGAAGGCTGACCCGTAGGCTCAGCAGCAACGTCCGTAGTCCTCTTGGTGCTCCGAGCACTCGGGACCACGGGAACAGTGGGCGGAGCACTCGAGGATGCCGGAGGGGCTGAAGGAACTGCAGGTTCATGTGGGCGCTTGGTTCGGTGCTCCGGCAGCGGGGACGGCGAATCCTGCTCTTCGTCTTCCTCCTCCTCCTCACTAGACTCTTCCACCATTTCCCCGCTGTCGGAGACATACTCGACGCTCTCCATGCTGCCCTCCTGGCTGCCCTCCTCCTCCTCCTCGGCCGGGTTCCCGTTCGAGACAGGGGAAAAACCAGTTGGTCCACTTCTGCATAGAATACGGTCGGTGAAATCAGACGCCAGGCAGATATTCAAGAAAACAATAAAACTAAGACAGATACGTGCACTCGACAAATGGTACTCACCTGGTTCGGAGGAGGATTGTCCATGCAGAAAGCCCTCACTCGCCGAGACCCTCTGGGGTTCTCGCAGGCGCCTGTGATCTAGAGCACCCACGATGCCACCGTCTCCTCGATCACGCCCAAGACGTTGGTCCGAGTGGAGTCTTCGGGCCCCGTGTAGTGCCACGTGGCATGGTCGCGATCTTGCAGTGGTTGTATGCGCCGATCGAGGAAAATCTCCAGCAAATCTATGCCGGTGACCCCCCTTCTGACGACGTCTGCGAGTGCATCGACCAGAGGCTGGATGTCGACCTTCTCCGCCTTCGTGAGCGCAAGCTGCTTAGGCGGAGCGGGTCGATCTAGGCTAAAGGGAGGCAGCCCTGTTGTGGCATTCGGGCAGGCAACGTCCTGGCAGTAGAACCACGTCGACTGCCAGTTCCTAACCGACTCCATCAGCTGAAGGGCAGGATAACTACTCCTACTCTTCTTCTGGAAACCTAAGCCTCCGCAGAGCTGGAGAAGGTGTGTCCTATCATCCGGCTGGTGGAGTCGTTTGATAGTTTGGGATCTAGCAGAGAAAATATGTTTGAACAGCCCCCAATGGGGGGGACAGCCGATGAAGCACTCGCACAGGACTATGAAAGCAGAGAGATGAGCTATAGCATTCGGGGGAAAGTGGTGAAGCTGCGCCCCGAAGTGGTTCATGATGCCTTTGAAGAAAGGATGCGGGGGTAGAGAGAAACCTCGATATACGTGGCTGAGCAGCAGGACACGCTCCCCCTCCCGAGGCGCCGACTCGATCTCATCCTCCGCCGGCAGCCTCCACGACTTGTGCACGATCATACCGTGCTCCACCAGCTGCAGCAGATCCCCCTCCATCACCGTGAAGGGGAGGAAGTCTCCATGGATCCACCCCGCCGGCAACGCTCGCTGCCGCCGCCGAGCAGGAGCCGCCGCCTTCCCCTTCTTCTTCTTCGCCTCCAGCTTGCTGGTCTATCCCTTGGTCATGGCGGAAGCTGCGGGTCCGCGAAGGGGAAGGAAAAGGAGGAAGCTTGGGTGCGCAGGGGATGGCGAGAGGAGTGGAGCGAGCAAAGGCAAGAGGTCCGGCGAGCGTAACGAGAAAACTCTCGCCGCTGGGGTTTAAGTAAGGTTCCGACTGTGTCACTGGCGGGTGGCCCCGAAACCTTGTCCCCCGACCAACGCGGTGATATCAGTGGAGAAGATGAAGGCGCGAGAATCGAGGCGTCAGGCGCTACTCGAGCGCGATGGCGTCATCCCCGCTGAGCGTGCGGTAACCGAAATTTGAGGATCCCGGAAAATCCGTCGCTGTCAGTTGACTGGTCACGTGAGAAGATGCCGCGGAAGCACTCGGTTTCCGACAGTTTGTTTCGCAACTACTTCCACTCGGATCATTGATCAGAGAAGATAAAATGGATCGAGGCAAACAACGCCAAAGTCACATCCGTTCCAGTTGGATCCAAACTTCGAGCATCGCTTCGTCGTTCCAACTCCAATCCATTCGGGGACAAATGGTGGGGTTATAGTCCTAGGGTAGGGTCATAGGCCTGCCCTAAAGGTCCAACCCAAGGACTACCCCTCACAAGGGACAAGGCCCTTAGTCAGTTCCGACTGAACTAAGGAGTTCCATTCATCCAGTCGGTAACAGATCCTCGACCGTCCAGGCGAAGATCAGCATTCGGAGTTTATCAAACTAACCGACTGGATTCCACTCTGCGCATCGTAACCCCCCTGGAGGGAAACGTTCATACGTTTCCATATGCCTCAATTAGCATTTAGGACGTACGTTACCTGTAACGTACACATTTATTCGCCACTACTCCACCCCTGTGCACCGAACCGTTGTGGAGGGCAGCGCACTCTATATAATCCACCCTCCCCCTCTGGTGCAGGGGTTAGCAATTCACTGTATTCGATATTCCACTCGACAACAAGCTCCCTGAGCACTGAGACGTAGGGCTATTACCTCCACCGTAGAGGGGCCTGAACTCATACAACCTCGCCGTAGCTAAGGCTCTGTCCATTCCTTTCGTACCCTACTCATCTACTGTCAGACTTATACCCATGACACCGCCGGTCTTGGCCGCCCCGACTGAGAAAGATCCCATGCTTTTATATATTGCGGCAAACTCCAAAGCGGTGAGTGTGGCGGTGGTCGTCGAAAGGAAGGAGGAAGGGAAGGAGTATCCTATGCAGCGCCCGGTGTATTTCATCAGCGAGGTGCTAACTCTTTCCAAATAGCGGTACCCACACTGGCAGAAATTAGTTTATGGGGTCTTTATGGCAAGCCGGAAGCTCAAACATTATTTCTGAGAGCATCCCATCACGGTGGTTAGCTCCGCTCCCCTCGGGGACATCATCCAGAATCGGGAGGCGACATGGCGAATCGCCAAGTGGGCGATCGAACTTGGGCCGCACCACGTGCGATACACCCCTCGTACGGCTATCAAGTCTCAGGCCTTGGTTGATTTCGTGAATGATTGGACCGAGTTACAGATCTCAGAAGACAGGCCTGACCTTACATACTGGACTATTTATTTTGACGGATGTAGACAATTGGAAGGCTCGGGGGCTGGCGTGGTGCTGATATCGCCTCAAGGAGACAAATTCTGCTATGTCCTCCGACTTATGTTTCCATGTACCAACAATGCTGCGAAATACGAAGCTTTGCTTCATGGCTTGCGAATCGCCAAGGAGATGAACCTTACACTGGTCAGATGTTTTGGCGATTCTGATTTGGTAGTTCAGCAAGTTTCAGATACTTGGGATTCTCGGGAACCCTTGATGGCGGCTTACAGGAGGGCTGTGTCTGATGTGGCGGGTTACTTCCATGGCTATCAGGTCAATCACATCGACCGGCGCCTTAACGAAGCAGCTGATGCCCTTTCACGTCTCGGTTCCCAGCGTAAGCCGGTTCCCCCAATGCTTTTCTAGATACTCTGCATAATCCTTCCGTAAGGTTGCCCTCGGAGGAGGAGTTGGCGATACCAGACCCTGAGTCTCAGTTCGTGGCGGCTCTCCATGTTACGCCGGATTGGGTTCTTTCGTATCTGGCCTATCTCGCCCGAGGTGAGTTACCTACGTATAAAGTATTGGCTCGCCAAATCGTTCGGCGAAGCAAATCCATGGTGATCATCAATGGCGAATTATATAAACGAAGCACTTCTGGGGTTTTCCAAAGATGTGTTTCCTCCGAAGAAGGGTGCATAATTCTAAATGACATTCATTCCGGAGATTGTGGGCATCACGCCGGGTCACGCTCCTTGGTTTCAAAAGCGTTCTGTCATGGTTTCTTCTGGATGACGGCCCATGCAGATGCAGAGGAGATAGTTTGTCGATGTGATGGATGCCAGCGTTATGGACGACAGGCCCATGTGCCGGCTCAAGAACTAAGGATGATACCCATCACTTGTCCTTTCGTGGTGTGGGGGTTAGACATGGTTGGCCCCTTTAAGATGTCGTCCAACAAGAAAACTCATCTGCTGGTGGCGGTTGATAAGTTCACCAAGTGGGTTGAAGCCGAACCTGTTGGAGCTTGCCATGCGGAGACAACAGTCAAATTCTTGAAAAAATTGATCTTCCGGTTCGGATATCCACACAGCATTATTACTAATAATGGCACTAATCTGTCTCAAGGAGCGATGCAGGAGTTTTGCCATCGTGAGCACATCCGGCTAGATGTTTCTACGGTAGCTCCCCCGCAATCTAATGGACAGGCGGAGCGGACGAATCAGGAAGTTTTGCGAGGAATCAAACCCCGACTCATGGTTCCCTTGGAACGTACCCCGGGGTGTTGGGTTGAGGAGCTGCCTTCAGTACGATGGAGCATCCGGACCACCACGAACCGTTCTACGGGTTTTATTCCCTTCTTTCTGGTATATGGAGCAGAAGCCGTTCTTCCCACTGACATTAGGCATGACTCGCCCAGAGTCGCCGCTTATGTGGAACAGGACAACGAGTTGGCGCGTCAAGACTCTTTCGACGCCCTGGAGGAAGCGCGTGATTTGGCTGTAGCCCGGTCGGCCCTTTATCAGCAGGACTTACGGCGTTATCACAGCCGTCGGGTCAAGAGCCCAACTTTTAAGGAGGGCAACTTAGTGCTTCGACTGATACAAGATCGTACCGGCATGCATAAGTTATCACCACCATGGGAAGGAGCGTTCGTCGTCAGCAAAAACCTTCGCAATGGGTCCAACTATCTGGTGGATCTACGGCCTGATTGGCCAACCACGGAGGCTGAGTCAACTCACCCCTGGAACATAGCCCACTTGCGGCCTTATTACACTTGAGCTATTAGCTCTACATTTTGTAAGTTTTTCATTTCTTATAAAGCAATAAAATTAACGCCTCCCAGCTTGGGGGCTTTCCTGCTAATTCATCTTATTGAAAGGTATGGATCTTTATTTTTATTCATCAACAAGTCGCCCAAGCATGGACACTATCCATACCAAAGAGCTTAAGTCGCCACGATGCGCTTATTACAAAACTGGGTATCGATAAGCCAAAGAGGATCGAAGTGGCCACAAGCGCGCGATTCAAACATAGGCGCCTTATATGATTTTGTGGATTAGGCCGACTTACATGAGGGTAGTTTGTTCTCAAGTCGTTTTGTGGTAATAGCGTATAGGCTTCTACAATCCTATGACGGTCTTTCCCTTAATCATAGGTCACTTGGGGGCTTCCTCTCACTAAGATCAGCCTTACTACCCATCTGGCCTGCGAAAAATTACCGCATTACAAATGGTTATACTGGACTGTGTGTTGGCCGAATCGCCATATGGACCCGTGAACTCTTGGCGAGTTATTCCGCTCATGGACCCTGAACTCGCCTTGGTTAAAACATGTCTGGTACCGGCTAATGCCTCACATGGAAAATAGAGAAACCATTGGTTCATTGAACCCGCTTCACTGAAGCTTGACTCGTGCCTGATCAGCCGGTCTAAATACTTGAGGTTTTGATACAAAAGTCTCCCTCGGGTAGCACTTGAGTTTATTTAACTCGTCCTATCCTGTCGCGACCTGATGAGCCGACGAAATTGCTATTTTTTACCTTCCTGGCACTGCCACAAGGTCTTTCAGACTTTTTTCTGACTCGCCTCAAATATCTTGGGTCGATTATTATTTATTATCATCCATTACTCACCGAGATGGTTTGATATATGTTTTCAAGCCTAACAGGTTGATGATCGAAATCATTCTAGCCATGGCGGGTCAAGCATCATAAAAATGCCTTGACGGCGGGTCAAGCATTTTAAAGCGCCTTAAGGGTGACATAAGGGTTTTTCAAGACATCACAGAAGCAATTTGATCTCTAAAAAGACTTATTACATGGCTCTTATGGCCAAATCTATGAAGGTTTATTCTGCTGATGTCCTTAGATCAGCCTGCTGCGAGCTCTGGCCGACTTCAATTTACAAGTCGCCCAGTACCCAGTTACACTTGGATAGCGCGACAAACTCATCTTCATCGTTCAGCACTGATGAGAGATCCACCTCCAAGTCAAAAGGATTCTTGGGTCGACGCGAAGTTACGCTGGTCGTTACAAAGGTTGGTGGTTTAACTTTCTTGTTCTCGTTGTCATAGGCGGCTTGGTATTTTGATAAATCCAAGCTTGCAACAAGCTGAGTCGCTGCCAAACAGGATTCTTTGACAACACGCTGGTAATCTTCTTCAGCAAATTCTGACCCATCATCCTTGAGCTGGGGAAAGCCCGCCACTACTTCTTCCGGGTTTATTTCTGGAGCATACGCCAAACACCGACTCAACGTAGTCAATGCTCCTTTTCGGGCGGCATACCAAGTTAGCTCACCAATTTGAGGAGGAAGAGTAGATAAGCAGCCAAGCATCTTCTTTATTGATGTTATGGGTTCCTTGGGACCCATCACTACTTTCACGGTCAGCACACTTCCGGTATACAGTTGCTCCGTCAACGTATAAATCGCCTTCAGCATCAAGACACAATCATTTTGAAGATTGGCGGCTCTCAGACCTGTGTAAGAGGTAATGATGGTCAGCGATTTCTACAAGCTATTTATTTACAAAGTGCAAGGTCAGGGGTTGGTTTTTACCAAAGACGGCTTGCGCCATGTTGGAGATATGTCGCTTTAAGCCGGCCAGCTCTTGTTGCACAGTATACAATTTAGCTTCAACTTTTTCTGCTTGCTTTATTAAGGCATCTTGATCAGCTTGAGCCTTTTTAAGTCGGTTTTTAGCTTCTCCATCTCAGATAAGATCAGCTGACACTTCTCTTCTGATTTTGCTCGAGCATCCTGCTGATCGGTTAAATTTTTCTTCAAGTCGCCAAATGCTGATTCAGTTTGGGTAAGTGATTCCTGTCGAAATATATAGTCAAGGGGCAAGTCTCAGAATTATTGCAAGCAACATCCCTAACACTTGGGGGCTAATGTATAATTTTTTAGACAAATTATACAGTATCAAGACCCGGTTCATCTTTTTACAGATGACCCAGCCCTTGGGGGTTACAGGTCGAAAGTTTTCTTCAATTATCAAGACCCGACTCATCTTTTTAAAGATGACCCGGCCCTTGGGGGTTACAGGTCGAAAGTTTTTCTTCACTTATCAAGACCCGGCTCATCTTTTTACAGATGACCCGACCCTTGGGGTTATAGGTCGACAGATTCATTTTTACTATCAAGACTCGGCTCATCTTTTTACTGATGACCCGGCCCTTGGGGGTTAATGAGGATAATACAGTGTGCAATAAGATGTACCTCATGTTTGTTCTTCAGCATAAGAAGCAGACTTTTTTCCATCTCATAACTCGCCTCCAGGCGACTTGCAAAGCCAGAGCAAAGTTCTCTGAATTCAAGATTCTCATACTGGGAGTTCTTAGCCTTGGAAAGTTCATTCTCAAAAGCAGGTTGGGCTGATGATGATACATGCTTCGATAAAACTGTTGTGGCCGGCTTAGAGAAGCGAGTGCCGGTGATGACTACAACGTCTGGGTCTTCTGCTGTTTTCAATGGACTTGGCGGGTTAGGCGTTTCCATGGTTTCCTTGGGCGAGCTTGGGAGATCCACTTGATCTTCAGGTTTGTCTTGGTCCGGGTTATCCTGGATCGGCGCCGATTTTTCAATAGGCTCCGAAGCTGCAATGGGAGTTGACCCGCTAGTTTTCCTTTTCTTCGCTTGTGCCCTAAGAGGAGAAGAGGGTGTGCTTAAAGAAACAGACATTACCACCATCAGGACAAGGTAGATGTAATAAAAGACTTACCCTGGGACGCGGATCATCGATGGAAGTGCTGACATCACTGAGTCGCCGGATGAAGGAGGAGAACTCTGCAAAAATAACACTTCAAGATGTGAGCGAGTTATAAACCCGATCCAAAAGGAAATGAAGAGGTGCTATTAAAAGATACCTTGTTTTGCCTTTTCTTGGTTCTTGTTGGTAACCCGGACACCAAGTTTCTAGAATGAATCTGAGTTTTCCGATTTGAGGCATGTTGCGCTTTCTTCAAAAGGAAATTTGGATCCAAACAAGCATTTGGGTGTGAGAAGGGAACTTTCCCACAAATTCGCCTGACCGGCTTAGGTGGAGGAGAAGATGAGTCGGAGGAAACAAAAAATTACCTCTATGGAGTCTTCCTGGCTTTCATTTTCCTTATTCTACACAAGAGTTACAGAGGCGTAAATACAAAACTGTCAACAATGAATGGCGAGTTAAAAGAGGATGGATTTTTACCTCTGAAAGTACGTCGCCGACTTGGGATTCATCGGCGTCAGATGGCTCAGTGACAGCGGCTTTGCCTTTGCCCTTGGACTTGATTCATGGCCATCTTTTTTGGCCTCTTCGACCAGAATTTGTCACCTTTCTGAAACGCTATTTTTTATTTATAAGAGGTCTTAGCCCAAGGAAGACGGAAGGAATAGAAACAAGTGGTGGGTTAAGTTATTTACCTTTGGTGCCGGGTTGATCTTGCAGAACGGTTTAAGACCTATTTGACCGCACTTGGCTACTGGCTCACCGGTCAATTTTTTCATAATGGTTACAATATCATTTTCTGTCAGTGCTGTGTGGAAGTAGCACTGAGGGTGATCTAGGGTAGCATCAAAATCACACATTAAGCCGTCCCGGTGACTTAAAGGGAGAATACGCCATTCGACCCAGCAGCGGATTAAGTCAACCCCAGTAAGGCCGTTGTTTGTCAGAGATCTTAACTCGGACAGTACTGGGATAAAGTCTGACTCCTCTTCTTCGGTGAGCTTGTCCGGGAGTTTGAAATTTGTTGGAAGGCGATCCTTCCTATAGCCAAGAAGCTTGTTCTCACCCTCAGGCGAAGTCTCCTGGCAGTAAAACCAAGACTCACCCCAGCCTTTGGGATGGCTTGGCATGGCGAGTGACGGGAATGAACTATCCCTACGGCGTTGAACATTGACACCTCCAATCTCCAAGCTAGGGCCATTGGAAAATTCTGTCTGGCGATTCAAATGAAAGAAGTACCAGAATAAAGGAACTGAGGGTTCCATCCGCAAGTAGGCCTCACAGAACACCTGGAACTGGCATAAATTGCTCATCGAGTTGGGTCCTAAGTCCTGAAGGCGGACATTCATAAAGGTCATGGCATCTCTGAGGAATTTTGATCCGGGCGTCTTAAAACCTCGTTCAAGGTGTTCGACAAAAACAACAATCTCCCCTTCTTTCGGGTTGGGGATCTCCTCTCCTAACCCGGAGCGCCAACCGATAACCTCTTGAGGGTCCAGATTCCCCGTTTGCACATAGTTATTAAGGAGAGTATCGTCAACCTTGGTCAGGAGCCAATCACTTTTGAAAACAGTGCCCATGCTACAAAGGGACAAAATTACGGGTAAATTCACTCGCCAAATATCTACTGATCGGTGAAACAGATCATTTGACTCATCAAAACAGTTTGCCTGATAACTTAAAGAGTTTTTTGACTTGCCGATAAAGGTCCGGCTCAGGATACCAGGGCGACTTATGAAATTCTTACTATTTAAAGGAGAGGTTTTTCAAAGCTTCAGTAGTGTTTGCCAAGATGTTTAAGTATGAAACTATAAATAGGTTCCACGCGACAAGCAATAATATATGGATCTACCGGGCAGACAGAAATGAATGCGAAAAGGTCTGGATAAAACAGCCTGTGACTAGGGTGAAAACAGTGTGGTTCATCCGGTGAGAACCCTTTTTAAGTTTGCGACCAAGGCTAAACAACTGGGGGTATGGAGAATGTTGTTGTGTTCGCTATCGTCACCACCAACTAGCCGGAAACTACGAAGCTATTCTAGATGTTCTAAAAGGAACAATGGACATGAACTTCGAAAAGCTTAGATCTGCCTACAATGGCGGGAGGCTGACCTGGTAAGTGCGGCTGGGGGTGTTCGAAGAGAGATTCGCGACGAGTGGCGCGCATTCGGAAGTTCCCGGCCGGCGGCGAAGATCTCGGACGGCCACGAAGATCTTGAAGCGGCGGCGAAGATCTCCGGCGGCGACGAAGTGCTCGGACGACGGTGAAGCCTTCGGGCGGTGACGAGGTTCTCGGGCGACGGTGGAGCTCTCGGGCGGCGACGGAACTCTCGGGTGGTGATGAGGCTCTCGGTGCGACGGCGAGGAAGAAGAGGGTGACAAGATGGGTAGGTGGAAATGTGCCATGTCCCCTCCTCCTGCCTATTTATCAGGTCGGGCGCTAGGATCGAGGCGCCACGAGCGGGAACTGCCAAAAAGATAAAGATTTGCCGTGATGGTGCCCCGAAATTTTCGGGATAGCGATACCGAAGGATCCGTTGGAGATTACGTCATCATCTCTTCTGGGATTAAAGGGATAAGAAAGCGCCGACGAGAAGTGGTTCGGCGCCTTGAGTTTTTCCGCAACACATGGCGGTTTAAATGCATGGTGCGCAAAAAGAGTGAGATGAATCGCCCCTCACTGAGTAAGGATATTGGCGTGAAAAAATTCAAGTCAATCTGGGGCCTAATGTTGGGGATATTATCTGTTGGGTAACCCGCCCTAGTTGGGCTGGGTCACCCAAGCTGGCGACTTGTCGGGACCCCGGTCCTAAGCCATAGGAATCCAGCCTGTAACACATTGCATCCCTTTGCGGTCTCACGCACGGTTAACTCCACGGCTGCAGCCTTACCTTAGCCGGGACCGTTTGCGTCTTTTGACTCACGTATGCAATGGTGTCGCTAGCATTCCAATGTCAAAGAACCCGGATCGACAAGTCTAGTCATAAACCAAAGTGGCAGTACCGCACAAGGACAGGCATACATGACCCAACAAAGCAGGTGTCGGTCACCAGCGAGTGTAGACGAGTCGTAGCAAGCTACAAGGACTCCATTACATCGCGTGACATTTCCCCAAAGGGGACAGACACAGCAGCTAAGAAGGACACATGCCGGTCAACCAATGTGTCCGGAGCAGTAGCGAGCTACCATGGCTCGTTGGATCACAAAGGGGCATTTCCTTGTAAGGAGTGCTACTAAAATTCACGACTAGGTAATCGAACCCCATACGTATCAAGTACGACACACGTACGCATGGCATACCGATATGTATAGATACATCGATGGCATCACAACATAACCATAAGCATACAAGCTTTATTTAAGACGCTCGGAAGAGCCACACACATAATATTACACAGTAAGGGTCTCACGACCCATAATAGCAGTCATTCAGTTACAAGCCAGCGGAAGTGTTTAAAACTGTCTGAGTACAGACAGGTGCAACTAGAAGGCACATGGCCTGACTATACTACAGACCCAACCTAGGGCCAGATCGTAGCTGGGACACCAGCTACTCGTCGTCGTCGATGTCTATGAAGAACCCTCCATTAGGGTCATTAGCAACCTCTGCAACATTTATTAAGCAAACATGAGTACAGAGGTACTCATCAAGACTTTAGGATAACTAACTACTCATGCAATGTATCAATAAGGTATGGTGGGGTTTCATGCGGAAGCCAGCATTTGACTCATGGCTAGACAACTTGCATTTTTAAATAATTTTGACAACATGATTTCTCGCACACGAGTCCACTAGCACCACAACAGTACACCATCGCGGAATCATTCCGTCTCCATAAGGAAATGCCGTCCGCGACACTCACGCTTATCTTGACAATTTTATGGGTAGCCATTTAAGTTATCTATGAACAACATATGTCTCCAAGTAGTCCATATCCGCGGACGCGGCTATTCGAATAGATCATAACCCTGCAGGGGTGTACTTCGTCACACACGCTCTCGCCACTTATCGCCATGTGCACGTCATGCACCTCGGCAACCTTCAAGCGGAAGCCTAGCGAGGGAGTCGGCCACGACCGTTAACCACACTAGTACCTAGTCCAGGTTTATCGCGTATCTGAGAGTAACCCGTACGGAAGTCCGGCCGAGGTTTCCGCCACGGCCTCAAACGATGTGCGCAGGGTTCCCAAGCCCACCATCCGGGTGCCACTTGGTACACCGTGCCACTGCCTACCGCATCATAGCCCACCTCTCAGGTCAGCACTATCCACGGCCTCCAGCATGACTATAAACACCAGAAACTACTTGCAACTCCTGGACCGAGTACTAAGCGACTAATAAGTCGAGAGGGTCAATTAAGTATCCCAACGTGTGGTAGTATCTAGTCTTGGATTACATACACGGAACTCAGTTTCTAAGGACGGTTCCAATGAAACAACCCGCCATGTACTCCTACACAGCCTTTCACCGGTACCTTTACCAAATCAGGTTCAACACAAAACCTTTGCTTACCGAACACATTCTCACAATTCTGTTCATCTCCCAGATAACAGACCATACACAACTCTAAGCATAACATGCATAGCAGGATAAGGCACATCATGGCTCAAGAAACTACCAGGTATGCTAGGTTGCAAGGTTCAACTATTTACTGTGACAAGGATAGGTCATGCAAAGGAAGTGGGTTCAACTAACGTGGCAAAAGCATTTGAAGCATTTGATCCTAATGCCATAAATAAGTGCAGGAGCAAGAACATGGGATTTATCGGGATGATGAAAAATGGTTGCTTGCCTTGTTGCTCAGAGGAGGGACAATATCTGTCAGACGGATATTCGGTGGAATCCGGGGGAGCGGAGCCTACCAAAAGGAATGACAACAATCAATATCAAACATTTGCAATCAAGATGATGCATGAGCATGGCATGAGGATGTAAGGTGATATACTATTATGGCTAACATGTATTAGGTTTGAAGTTGATTTGAATCAAATTCAAATATCACTTCAAACGAGGTATTCTCGAATACCATTTTAATTGTTCGACCTGATGCTCAGATCAACTTGCTTTTAACATGCATGGGATGACATGTTAGGTTGCTGGTTTGTAATTAGCACAGTGTTTGATCATGTCATTCATAGTGAAATTCAAATATTTTCCAAATTCTATTTATAAAGTATTTATAAGAATTAACTTATTCATTAATCTACATGTTTGGGTTCTGTAACTTTTTCAAACATGTCTGAAAATGACATATTCAGATTCCTTGAATTTTTCTAATACTTTTTCATATATAAATTATTTTCATTGGAGTTACAGATTAGTTTCTATGAATTTTAGAAGTTTTAAACATTTCTGGAATTATTTCTATACTGGAAAACCTCTTTATTGCATCAGCATGACATCAGCAGGTCCAACTGGCCGTTGAAAGTCAAACCTGACCAGTGGGACCCACTGGTTAGTGTCTCTGGTCAGTTTTAGATTAGAATTAAACTTAATTAGCTAATTAATCTCACTGGACCCACATGTCAGTGACTTATTAAATTATTTGATTTTATTTTTATTAATCCTAAACTCCCAGAGGCTGGCCCCACATGTCAGTGGCTCAGGCCAGCTGAGATCCACCGGCGGCGAGGTCGTCCTCGCCGGCGGGGAGCACCAGTACGTCGGAGGGGCTCGGAAACGGTGCACAGGGGGCCAATCTCGGCGCGGAGAGCACCAGAGGAACGACACTTCTCCCGCGGGTTCATTTTTGCACTTAGCCGGGGCTGATCTGGCCGGAGATGACGCCGGCGACGAGCTTGGCGGCGGCCAAAGTTCGGGCGTCATCGGGGTCATCGAAACAGAGGGAGCTACGCACGGGACTCAGCTCCTACGACATCTACGCGACGGCCTGAAGCTGCTGGTGGCCTCAGAAGGACGAGCTGATCACCGGAGGGCTACTGGCGACGAGCTCCCGCGGCGGATCTCATCGGGCTCCGATGGAACTAGGCCTAGAGGAGGGGATCGACGGGGAGATCTTAGGGGAAGGATGAGCAAGCTCACGAGGAGTGCAGTGGTGGTGCTAGCTTGCTCGGGGACGGCCTGGAGAGGAAGAACGCCGGCGGCGAACTTCGGTGACCCAAGGAAGAAGACGAATGCGTCTCGTCGTTTCACTGCGTCTCGGCGTCGGGCTCGTGGCTAGAAAGCTTCACGGAGTTGCGGCGGACCTATTGCGTGGCTCAGAAGGGAGAAGGGTAGGCTAGAACGACGGCGAGCTCGAGCTCTGCTCGGGCTCCAATGGCGGCAGAAAGAAACGAGGCAGAGGGGGAGAATGAGCTGGGGAACGGATAGGGACGGGCTCGGAGTGGATATCCCCGTGCTTGCCAGCGCGACGCGGCGGCCAGGCAGCCAGGGAGCTACGTGGAGGCGCGCGCGACGCGCGGCCACCTCCTGCTCCTACTGGCGAGGAGGAAGACGGCAGCACTACTGGGCCGGGCTGAGGTGAGCGTCAGGTAATTTTTGTTCTCTTTTTTTTGTTTTGTTTCTGTTTTGCTATTTCATTGAGTTACTATTAATTTCAGCTCCCAAATAGTTTGTAAAAACTATGTTGAACACCCCAGAATATTTGTTGGAATATTTCCAACCATTCCTAAAGTTTTCTACATTTTTGAAAGCTTAAAGTTTCTGATTTCAAATTTTAAACTTGAAACCAGTAGGTTTTTGCATTTATTTAAAATGCTTAAAGTAACAAGAAAATGGTTTTCTTCATTGCTTATTTACTTCCATGAATTATCAGAAAAGTTGAACTTTTCTTGAGGCCATTTTGGGTTCATTGATTTTAATTAGTTTGAATTTTCCTTTATTTTGAGAAGTGGCTAGGGTTTTTGAGTCTTTCTTCACCATTTACTTTATTCTTGTTGAGAATTTCCTAGATGCAATGCAAAGAAAACATGAGCACAAAGCTAACTTGCTTAAAGTGTCAGGGATGTGACACGACTCATCTCCAAGTGGTTCCGGCCTTGGTCCAGCAAGGCCGGAGTCGTATGGCGGTTCAGGACCTTTGGGAGAAGTCCATAGTAGAGAAGATCTCCGAGTCTTGGAAAGATGGCGATTTGGAGATCGGAAGAATCACGATTTGTGTAAAGGAAAGGACCCTTGTAAACCCTAAGGACTCGACCTGTATATAAAGGCGGGCCCCGGGGAAGGAGAGGGTAGGTTAGAAATCATCGAGTGCTAGGTCAGGCGAGTTACGCCCCCTTGTAATCGAAATATCATCAATACAAACTCCAAGTAGGACGTAGGCTTTTACCTCCTCACGAGGGGCCGAACCAGGGTAAATCTCTGTCTCTCTCCCACATAACCCCTTTGAGTCGCCACCAAGGTGCGATGGCTCCAACACTAAGTCCTTTCACGAGGACATCTGCCGTGACAAAACCACGACACCCCCCTCTAATCGATATAATGCATTTTCAATTGGTATTAGCGCAAGGTACTCCCATGTTCTGTGTGATTTTGGTTTAACCACCTAGAGTTTTAATTATGTCGACTGCAGGCATGATCAAAGTTACAGCAGGATGTCCTACTTTCGAAGGAAAGGACTTTCCCTTCTGGAAGACCAAGATGCAGATGCATCTACAAGCTATTGACAATGATCTCTGATATATTGTGGAACATGGTGTCCCTATCGTCACTGCTACTGTCTATGCCGCTGATGTGAAGAAATTCAAGCAACTTGATTCTCAAGCGAAGAATATCATCTGTGGCCATCTGATCAAGGGCCTGTATGGCAGAGTGAGTGCTTTGGGCTCAGGAAAACTTATCTGGGAAAGGTTGTCCAAAGTTAATGAAGAAGTATCAACCCAGTGTGATTCCCGTGTTGATGTTCTTCGCAATCTCTTCAATCGCTTCAAGAGGTTTGACAATGAAAGCTGCCAAGATACCTTTGATCGCCTCACTGACATATCAAATGAACTGCAAGCATTGGGAGCTCGAGACATTACTGATCACGGAGTTGTGAAGAAACTGCTAAGATTTTTGGATTCTTCATTTGATACTTTAGTTCTGATGATTCAAGAAAGACCAGACTACAAGATGCTTGATCCGGCTGATATACTCGAAAGACTCAATAGTCATGAATTCCAACAAGAAGAAAAGATAGATCTATATGGACCAAGCTATTCTAGACCTCGTGCACTGAAGGCCAAACCAATTTCCTCATCTGAAGAAGAAGACTCGGATGGTAGCATTGGTGATCCTGAAGAATTTGGACAGGAGCTTGCAATGGTCGTGAGGAAATTCCAGAAGTTTACAAGATGTGGCCAGTTTGGTTAATCTTCAAAAAGAGATATGAGGAAATCAGAATCTTCATCTGAGGACTACAAGAAAAGAACCTGCCAAAAATGCAAGAAATCAGGTCACTACATTGCTGATTGTCCTCATTGGGGAAAGGAATCAAAGAAGAAGAAATACAAGGATGAAAGTTCTGATGACTCGAAGAAAAAGAATAAATCTTCAAAATCCTCATCCTCAAAGTCCTCATCGCACAAGAAGACTAGTTTTAGAAAGGCTCGGGCACTTATTGGCAAGGAAATGGATTCTGAGGCAGAATCCGAGGAATGTGATGAAGAGGAGGGTTCTGATGAAGACTCAGAATCTGGACAGGCTAGCCTTGCACTTGCAACCACATTCGTCAGCAAGTCAATCTTCAACCTTGAAGAAAATGATAACACCATCCACATTGGTGACTATGCTGATGACTTGGCTCCAACCTATTTCTTCATGGCAAAAGGTTCAAAGGTACAGAATGATGCTTCCTCTTCTGATTCAAGTGACTGTGAACCTGATGATTATAAAAAAACCAGTTACAGTAAACTTGCTATTATTGCCACTAAACAACAAACTGCCCTAGAAAAGCTTCAGAAACTGCTAGACAGAAGCGATGATCTGTTGAATGATGAAATGAATCTTACCGAAATCCTCACTGAAGATATGAAAAGTCTTCAGTACAGATTTGATAATCTTCAAGATCGTCATGTTACACTCCTCGCTGATCATGAGAAACTTTCCTATGAATTTCTTCAAAGGAAGCTTGATCTTGAGAAACTGAGGATTTCTCATGATGATCTTCGTATGGAAAATGATTCATTACTAGCTCAATAGATCAGTGCTGCTCAGGCTGAATTCATTCCTCCATGTCTTAAATGCATCAAATGTGAAACTGTCAATTGTTCACCAGAATCATCAAATGCTTCTATTGCTACAAATTCTTCAACTCCTCCTGTAGTGTCAAATTCCTCACTTGAGGAAACCACAAATGTCACTAATGAAAATGCAGTGCTGAAGGAATTGTATGTGACAGGCATATACAAAATTATCAAAGGACACCAAACCCTTTGTGATGTGCTCAAAACGGAGATCTTGAACAGGAACCCGAGGAAAGAAGGAATTGACTTTGAGAGGAAATTGAATGCTAATGGATCATACTTTAAACCTGAGCAGTATCCTAAGACCTCATGGGTTGCTGCTAAAGGGCCTCCTTTTGATCCATCCAATCTAACAGGCTTTGCATGTGAGTTATCCTATTCCTTAAATGAGTCAATTGACTCGAACTATAAACTGTTCAAAAACCAATCTGGTGAAGTATTTGCTCGACATGTTGGAACTAACTGCAGGAATGGGCCTCCCCTGAGAAAAATCTGGGTTCCTAAAACTTGCCTTGAAAATCTTCAAGTAAATGTCCTCATGACACCACCTATGAAGAATTTGAAACCCAGATCAAATTCCTCAGGAGGACCAAAGTCTTCAAGAGGATCAAAATCCTCAACTGGTCAAAACTATGCTCGTACCCGTGCTAATGCTTCTAAAATGCAGGGAAATTACAAGGAACATGAATATGAGCGTTATTCTTCAAATCAATATGTTCACAAATCCTCAAATAAATTCTCTCCATATTCATTTGAATAATTTAACCCCCCTACTGTTAAGAGAAGTGCATTAGCTTCAATGCCCCCTTTCTCATATGGTGCTCGCACGATGATGAATGCTTTACCACCCTTCAGATGTGGGTGGTGAAGAAATTGAACTAATCACTTCAGCAGGTCAGGTCTCCAGATGAAAATCATCATCTGAAGAATTTGCTGGAGACCTGAGGAAAATGCTGGATGGGACGCAAGCTAATATTGATGAAATAAAAATATTTCACATGTCCTTATAATTATTGTTTATGATGAAATTCCTATCTGATGAAATTGATATCATATTCTTAAATTCTGAAGCATATGAGATGGTAAGCTGTACTGATTCATCTGCAGGATGACAAACCCAAGAGTACTGAGTGGGTTCTTGATAGTGGCTGCACACATCACATGATTGGTGACAAAAGCTTGCTGATGAATATGCCACTAACTCCATCACCTCTGAAGCAAATCACTTATGTTGACAAAGGTAAAAGCAAGGTATTGGGACTTGGCAAAGTGGCTATTTCCAAGGATAGGCACATGGACAAAGTGATGCTTGTTGAATCCCTTGGATTTAACCTCATGTCAGTCTCAATGCTTTGTGATCTTGATATGATTGTTATCTTTGGAATATATAGATGTGTTGTCATCATGGAATCTGACAGATCCAAAGTCTTCGAAGGTGTTAGAAGAGGGGATTTGTACATTGTTGATTTCTCTACAGGTCCTCAACCAGCCACTTGCTTACTAGCAAAAACCTCAGAAGGGTGGTTGTGGCATCGAAGACTTGGTCATGCAGGCATGAGGAATTTGCACACGCTCGCGAAGAAGAAGCATGTCATAGGCATCGAATCAGTCAAATTCCTCAAGGACCACCTCTCCGGCGCTTGTGAGTCTGGGAAAATGACCAGATCCAAGCACCCCTCGAAGACCGTCATGACCACTACTTGTCCATTTGAATTGCTTCACATGGATCTATTTGGACATACTCATTATGCCACACTAACAAATGTAGCATCTTTATATGGCTTTGTCATAGTTGATGATTATTCCAGATACACATGGGTGCATATTAGTTTGTATAAAACTGAAGTGCAGGAAGTCTTCAAACGATTTTCCTTCAGAGCCTCGACGAACTTCGGCGTCAAGATCAAACACATCAGGAGTGATAATGGAACAGAGTTCAAAAACACTGGTCTTGATAATTATCTTGATGAACTTGGTATTACTCACGAATTGTCTACTCCTTATACCCCTCAAGAGAATGGTGTCGTCGAAAGAAAGAACAGGACTCTGGTTGAGATGGCAAGAACCATGCTTGAAGAATATCAGACTCCTCGTCGCTTCTGGCCAGAAGCAATCAACACTGCCTGTCATATCATCAACAGGGTATATCTTCACAAATTCCTCAATAAAACCTCATATGAACTCCTCACTGACAAGAAACCCAATGTAAGTTATTTCAAAGTCGTCGGTGCAAAATGCTGGATTAGAGATCCTCACCATAGCTCAAAGTTTGCACCTAAGGCACTTGAGGGTTTTATGCTCGGTTATGGAAAGGACTCGCACACCTATAGAATCTTCAACACCTATCACAACAAGGTTGTTGAAACTGTAGATGTGCGGTTCGATGAAACTAATGGCTCGCAAAGAGAGCAATTGCCTCCTGATCCAGATAAGTTGTCTCCTGAGGAAGCTATAAAGCTCAAAGCTACTGAATACATTGTTCCCACTGAGGAAATAGATGAACAGATCATTCCCATCACTGATGAAAATCAAGAAGATGCTCCTGAGGAAATTGCTCCAGAACCAATTCCTCAGCCCAGACGAAATCCTCAACCAGCTCATCCGAGGATTGCAAATGAAGTAGAACTTGACAAAATCCTTGATGACATCAACGCGCCAGGTCCTCTCACTCGCTCAAAAGCTTCACACTTAGTTAACTTTTGTGGGCATTTCTCCTTTGTGTCTATCACGGAACCTTCAAAACTTGTTGAGGCTTTCATGGAACCGGAGCGGATCCAAGCCATGCAAGATGAACTTCTTCAATTCAAGCTGAATGACGTATGGGAGCTCGTCAAACGACCAGATCCTCGCAAGCACAATATCATCGGCACCAAGTGGATTTTCCGAAACAAGCAAGATGAGGATGGTCAAGTGGTGAGGAATAAGGCACGAATTGTAGCCCAAGGCTACGCACAGGTTGAAGGAATTGATTTCGATGAAACTTTTGCACCTATTGCTAGACTTGAAGCTATTCGAATACTACTTGCTTGTGCTAACTATCATAACATTATCTTATATCAAATGGATGTGAAAAGTGCATTCCTCAATGGTAAGATTGAGGAAGAAGTATATGTTGCTCAGCCCCTAGGTTTTGAGGATCCAAAGAATCCGGACAAAGTCTTCAGACTTAAAAAGGCGCTCTATGGTCCCAAGCAAGCCCCTCGGGCGTGGTACGATACATTGAAGGAATTCCTCATGAAGAAAGGCTTCAAACCTGGTTCACTCGATCCAACTCTTTTCACTAAATCCTATGATAGTGAACTATTTGTGTGCCAGATATATGTCGATGACATCATATTTGGTTGTACTGACAAACGTTAAAGTGATGAATTTGCTTACATGATGAGTGAAGAATATCAGATGTCTATGATGGGGGAGCTGAAATTCTTCTTAGGTCTTCAAATTCGTCAACAACGCAATGGAATCTTCATATCACAGGAGAAATACCTCAAGGATGTTCTGAGGAAATTTGACATGCATGAATGCAAAGGTTCCAAGACTCCAATGCCTACCAACGGGCACCTCTGCACTGACGAAAATGGTAAAGAATTCGATCAGCGGGTATATCGCTCCATGATTGGCTCTTTACTGTATTTGTGTGCATCTAGGCCAGATATAATGCTTAGTGTTTGTACGTGTGCACGTTTTCAAGCAAAACCAAAGGAATCACACCATAAGACTGTGAAGCATATTCTTCGATACTTAGCTCACACACCAACACTAGGATTATGGTATCCCAAGGGCTCAAATCTTCATCTTGTGGGATATTCTGATTCTGACTATGCTGGTGACCGTGTGGATCGCAAGTCAACCTCTTGCACATGTCATTTCCTCGGAAGATCATTAGTCTGCTGGTCCTCAAAGAAGCAGAACTGCGTTTCACTCTCCACTGTTGAAGTTGAGTACATTGCTGCTGGTTCATGCTGTGCTCAATTGCTATGGATGTAGCAAACCCTCAAGGACTACGGCATCAACATGAAGGATGTGCCACTCTATTGCGACAATGAGAGTGAAATCAAGATTGCATACAACCCAGTACAGCACTCGAAGACTAAGCACATCCAGATTCGTCATCATTTTCTTCGGGACCATGTCCTCAAGGGCAATATCCTCATTGACCATGCGAAGACTGACGATCAACTAGCACATATCTTCACTAAGCCCTTGGATGAGAAGAGTTTTTCCAAGTTGCAGTGTCAGCTAAATATCTTAGAATCTTCAAATGTTTTGTAAAAAATGCACACATCCTAACACTTATGCAAAATTGATGACTTAGATGTGCAACACACGAAGAATAGATTTTCTTCAACCAATGAAGAATATCACTCTTAGTGTGAGGAAATCAACGAAGAAATTGATTCTGAGGGCCCTATGACAATTGTACGCGGCGTCTGAAATCAACATTCTTATATGGTGGGTCACACCACCACCCAACTTGAATTTCCTCAAGTTGAAATTCTTCAAAGCTGAATTTCTTCAAAGCTAATTTTCTTCAAAGTTGTTGTTCTTCAAACTTGTCTTTCTTCAAAGATGAAATTCATCAACATGACGCTTTGTCACAAAATCCTCAAGTTAATCAAAATCTTCAAAAACACTTGATGATTTTCATTTGCCTATATATATATATATATATATATATATATATATATATATATATATATATATATATATAGACTGCGATTTCAAAGTGCTCAACAACATTCACTTATAGCTATTTCTTCAACTTGATATTTCATCTAAGTGAATGTGATCGGACCCTACTTCCCATCTATGCTATTCTCACCCAGTCTATTCAATTCTTCATATGCGTTCTACTTGAAACTTTGTTCAAAATCTTCACCGCGTCCTTCTTAGTTGACAATTTTGTAACAAAACCCACAAATCCTCAAAAATGATTTTTATATTGTTACACAGTAACCGAACCCCACTTCCCACGATCAGATAAGCATGATCTCCACCGCTTAAAACGGTTGCTACACGTGTCCTGCAGAGACGAAAGGGCAGGGGTAGTACGGTCCAAAAGAATCGGCCGGACAGTTTTCACGTGGGGTATAAATATGTCCTTACCCCGTACGGTCAAAACTCTTCGTTCTCTCTCTCGACCTCCTCTCCGCTACAACAAAGCCCTAGCTTCACCGCTAGAAGTCTCGTCGCCGGCGAGGAAAAGCTTTACTATCTCGACCTCTCCATCGCCGAAATCACGTCGGAACCGGAACGTCTTCGTCCGTCGCTGTCGTAGCTGTCCTCTCTTGCCAAGTTAGGGCGCACTAGACTCGCATCGAAGAGCAATCTACTGTTGCTTCTTCCTCTGTTCTTCGTGCACGCTATATAGGGTAAATAAAACCCTATTTTTACAGCCCCTTTTGATCTACTATTTGACCTTCGATTCGTGAAATCTGTTTTTCCTCAAGTGTCTGTCAGTCTGTGTTCATCAAACACTGCGTATTCCTCAAATGTTGATGAATTTCACTAAGCATCTAAAAGTCTTCACGAGATTCCTCAATTGTGCAAATTTTTGAATCTGTACAACTCTGGAACCCAAGATTAGAGTGCTTAGACAAAGTCCTTAACCCACTGGTCAAATTCCTCAACTTTAAAATTTTCAATTTCATCAAATATGAGAACGCATATGACCTCTCCAAATTCCTCGCAACTATACTATGTTCACAGGTACAAAAATGTCACTTGATGAATCTCTAGGTTCTCATCGACTTAACTTATTTGCAGCGTTTCTTGAAGAAAATCTGCAAGTTTCATTGGAATCCTCAAGAGTTCAATTTCCTCAGCAAAACCTCAGCTGAAGAAAATGGAAGATGAAAGGAAGCAAAAGGGTGGCAAGAAGCTTGAACAGAACACTACCATCAATATTTCTGATGATATATACCTGGAATACTGCACACCTGATGAGCAAGAAACAATGCCCAAGAGGAAGATAAGGCTTGAGAAAATAGAACGCTAATGGGCTAAGGAGTGGAAAGAATACAGATTCGTCACTCCAAAGTACGCGAAGAAATTCGCTCTTAAGCCTCCTGGCAAACGGCCTCCTCTCGAGGATTATCAGGATGCACATCCTTCAAGCCTCAAGACGATTGATGACTATCCTGAGGAAAAGACAAAACACTTGTCTAAGCTTCAGAAGCAGGCAGAAGCTGTCGTGAGGAATTTAATGAAGAATCTGTTGCTGCTGCTACTGCTGCCACCTCCTCTGCAGCTAAAACTTCTGGCGCGGCCATTCCTCAAGTGAAGTCTGTGCCGCCGAAACCAAAGGCTTCAAAGCCTCAGGAGAAATTGCTTCAGAAGGCTGCATCTGCATCCGCACCAAAACCCTCAACACCACCAAAGGCTTCAAAGCCTGAACACAAGCAGATTGTGAAGCAACTGCGAACTGTTTCCAGCTCCTTTGTTCCTTCTGCAACGAGCTCAGAGACAAAGTCTTCACCAACTCCAATGAAGATTAAGGTGACTGCTGGGAGAGGAACCAGACCAAGCCCAGGCAAAATCATCAAAGTCCCTTCTGCATCAGAAGGCAGTGATGAATATGATGATGAGACTCTGCACGCAATCATCAGAAACAAGAAGGAGAGGGTAGCACAAGCTTCAGGCAGCGCCATTCCTCTGGCCATGGACCCAAAAGTCCTTTTGGACTACATCAATGTATGGTATGATGACCCTAACACACGTATCGATGACTTGAAGCTTCCCCCAGGCATCAGCCACATGGTGGCCACTTTCATCAACGAGGCCAAGTGGAAGGAGATGCAAGCCAAACAAGCAAAGGCTGCGAAGCTGAAAAAGGAGAAATTCCTCAGACAAAATCTCCTCAGCTTGACGCCTGATGCACTTGTGTCGACTCAGGCAGAATTGAAGACTTTGACAACCAAGTACACCAAGCTATATGATCCTCAAAGTCTCAAGAACAATTTCATCAAGTTTGCTACTGATGCAGTTGATGATTACAACAAAAAGGCTGCCCCTCCAGCAACACCTTAGCAGCCTGAGATTGAGGAAGAATAACCTACCCGTGCGGAGGAAATGCCTCAAGAAAGTCATGCTGATGAACCAGCTATTGAGAAAATAACCAAGGAAACTCCAGCTGATGACTCTGCTCCAGCTGATGAAACTGCTCCAGCTGATGCATCTAAGCTAGCTGATGCTTCTAAGCCAGCTGATGACTCTGCACCAGCTGAAGAAACTGCTTCAGCTGAGGAAACTGCCAGGAAGGATACGACTCCGCCTCCTAAAGAGAAAATGCCTTCACCAAAATCTTCAAAGGTGAAGAAAATGACTCCGTCTGCATCAGACGTGAAGAAAACCAGGGCTACAGAAAAGGAAGCTAAGAAAAGAAAAGCTTCCTCAACAGAAGAATCAACTGAGGCCAAGCGCCTCAAGTCTCATGATGAAAAGGCTTTGTTGGACCCTGTGCCTCTCAACATTGCCCCTTCCTATGAAATGACTCCCTTCGAAAGCGAAGACAAGGAGCACATGACTGATGAGGAAATGAAGAATGCTGAGTCTGAGGAGCACACCGATGAGGAAATTCAAATTGATAACAGTCCTCAGACATTCCTTCCTCCTGAAGAAACTGCTCAATGGGCAGCTGCACCAGCTGAAGAATTTGGCTCCTCCACCAAGCAAACTCCTCAAGCTGAGGAAAACCAAGGACAAAATCCTCAGCCTGAAGAAAATCCAAATTCTGAGAAAAACCCTCAACCTAAGGCACAAGATGAAGAGATTCCTCCTCCCGAGCAAAACCCTCAACCAGAGGCTCAGGTTGATGAAATTCCTCACCCGGACCAAGATCCTGAGCCTGAGGCACAGGCAGATGAAATTCCTCATCCTGAGGAACATGCTGAAGATAATGCCCCTGCGCCAAATACAGAGAATGCTCTTGTAGTTATCAATCTGGAGACGGCAATGATTGTCTCTCCTCAAGGCAAAAAGCAAAACCTTCAGCCCATGCAGCGTCAGCCCTTCTCCAAACGGCCAAAGTTTCAGAAGGAAGCGTTCTTTGAGGAACGCATGTATTTCATCGGAGAAAATCCTTATGACAAGCCTCGCATCAGGCACATGAAGTTTTGGACCCGGACTCAGCTCAACTATTATGCATCTGTGCTTTGTGGAAGAAACAAAAAAATTCAGCACAGGCATATTCCTCATGTTGAGCTTGAAGAAATTCCTTGCTTTGCACCAGTCCTCAACGCTCTTCATGAAGCAGGACTGCTCCCTGTGCGCTCTGATATCTGCGACTGGAACAGCGACATCGTTCTTCAATTCTATGCAACTCTGCATATCTCTAGAGATCCAACAGATATCAAGACTTGGGTGCTCGATTGGATGACGCAGCACACACACTTCAAGGCCCCTGCAAATGAGCTGCTGCAAGAACTTCCTGTATCAATTCCTTCATAAGAGGCCGTGAAGATGTATGATGAACGGGAGCTGCCGAATAAGCTGATCGAAGTCCTCATGAAGCCTTTGGCCAAGGGGCAACCACCAAGAACAACCTTCCTCGTTCATGAGTTGAAGTATGAACCCATGACTGTTTACATAATCCTCTGCAGTGTTCTTGCGCCAATCAAGGGCCATGATGATGAAGAAAATGTCGTAGGCATCATGAAGAATATCCTCTTCAACATCATCCATGGCATTCCCATCAACATTCACGATTTTTTCTTCAGGACTCTGGCGGAAAATGCTATGTCCCCTTTTGACCTGAAGATTTACGCTCCATGGACCATGAGATTCATCAGACGCAGGTCACGCATCCACTATCATGTTGATTTTAACAATCACCTTGGATATATGCCTCCAATAAGGGTCAACAAGAAGACTTTCAAGCTAGTTGAAGGAAAAGGCAAGTCTGTGATCGATGAAGGCAGTCGGCCCCTTGCTGGCCAGTTCCGAGAGCCAGATGCATATTCTTCATGGGATGACACTGAAATGCAACCGCCAAGTCAAGTTCCTCCAAGGGTGATGAATACCAGAGAGCTTCTCCTCAGCATTCATCAAAAGGTTGATCGAAATCACAAGTGGGTCAAACGCCAGTTCCGCGCCATTGTGAAAACCCTCAATGAGACTCAGAATGCAGTGAAGCTTAATCATCATTATCTTCATGAGGTTTTTGATCGCACTTGGGCCACACTGGCTCATTTTAAGACTCCAGCAGAACTTGAAGAATTGGAGTTTACACAGGACTTCGACTGGTCATGGCCACCAAAGAAGAAATCCAGGCCAATTCTAGTTCCAGACCTTGAGGACAGTTCGTTTTCCTCATTCCGCACTGCAGAATCAGATGAAGAACAACAAGACACTGCCACTGGTCCAAGGAGGAAGCCTGCTCCCAAGAATCCTCACGCGTCTTCCTCAACTGCCAAGAAGTCAAAGTCTTGACGGGGCTTTAGTCCTCAAGTTTGTCCATTTTTGTCACTTGATGACAAAGGGGGAGAAATTTGAGAGTTAGTCTTCACGCGGGATATATTTTGGGGCTGATGAACTTTATTTAAGTTACAAACTCTTGGTTCTTCTGAAGTGTTTTATGTAATGAGTTGTAACTTAATCCCAATGGTACTCTGACGCTTTTGAACGTTTTTTCTTCGCATGCTTATTCCTCAAAATATTAATGCACGCATGCTAGAATTCTTCAAATACCATTTCTCATCATGCATTCTCAATTTCTTCATACTATATGTCATATATATGCATTATTTACAAGACTCGGGAGGAGATCTCCATGATATAAATCATTAATGTGCATTTGCTGTGAAAAGAAAAATCCTCAAGATATGCACATCTTCAGGGGGAGTCTCTCTGAATCTTGATTTCAAATTCCTCAAATGATTAATTACACTTCATATTTTTATCCACGTTGAAGACTTAACCTAATTTTCATCAACCACCAAAAAGGGGGAGATTATAAGTGCATCTAGTGCCCCTTAGTGATTTTGGTGGTTTGAAGACTTATAGGTTAAGCATCTAATGTGTTCATGAGTGTACACATGATCTATAAGTCGCTGAGGAGTTTGAAATATTCGATGAATATCGACCCCTAAAAATGTATATCTTCAGCTGAAGAAATTGGTCTGAAGCTGAAGAATTGAATCGCGAAGAAATTGCGATGAAATTGATATTCCTCATGAAGATATTGAAAATGAGGAATTCGGTGTGTCCTGAAGAAAATCAATCTAAAGACTTTGAAGCATGAAGATTTATTATGTCTATTTTATTTTCTTTACTTTTGAGTCATAGGAACACCGTACTGTTAAAGGGGGTCAAAGTAACACGTCGGAATGAATTTCCTCATGATGCGCAACCCAAGCCTAATCCTACCAAAACCTCAAGGGAGGTATATGAGAGACATGAGGACTCTCACAGTTGAGGGTCCCGACCGTTACCGCAAGTCGCGCCACATTGATGACCCACAAGTATAGGGGATCTATCGTAGTCCTTTCGATAAGGAAGAGTGTCGAACCCAACGAGGAGCAGAAGGATCTGACAAGTGGCTTTGAGGAAGGTAATATCTGCAAGCACTGAAATTATCGGTAACAAGTGATTGTGTGGTGAGATGATTCGTAGAAAGTTACAAGTAACAAAAGTAACAACGGTGCAGCAAAGTGGCCCAATCCCTTTTGTAGCAAGGGACAAGCCTGGACAAAGTCTTATAGGAGGAAAAACGCTCCCAAGGACACACAGGAATTTCTGTCATGCTAGTTTTCATTATGTTCATATGATTCACGTTCGTTACTTTGATAGTTTGATATGTGGTTGAACCGGCGCTTGGGTACTGCCCTTACTTGGACAAGCATCCCACTTATGATTAACCCCTCTCGCAAGCATCTGCAACTACGAAAGAAGAATTAAGACAAAGTCTAACCATAGCATTAAACTAGCGGATCCAAATCAGCCCCTTACGAAGCAACGCATAAACTAGGGTTTAAGCTTCTGTCACTCTAGCAACCCATCATCTACTTACTACTTCCCAATGCCTTCCTCTAGGCCCAAATATTGGTGAAGTGTTATGTAGTCGACGTTCATATAACACCACTAGAGGAAAAACAACATACAACACATCAAAATATCGAACGAATACCAAATTCACATGACTACTATTAGCATGACTTATCCCATGTCCTCAGGAACAAAAGTAAATACTCACAAAGAATAATCATACTCATGACCAGAGAGGTAATGAGTACCATCAAAGATCTGAACATAAACTCTTCCACCAAGTAATCCAACTAGCATCAACTACAAAGAGTAATTAACACTACTAGCAACCTTACAAGTACCAATCGGAGTCGCGGGACGACGATTGGTTACAAGTGATGAACTAGGGTTTGGAGATGAGATGGTGCTGATGAAGATGTTGATGGTGATGAGTCCCCTCCGACGAGAGGAGTGCTGGTGATGACGGTGGCGACGATATCCCCCTCCGGGAGGGAAGTTTCCCTCGCGGGATAGTCCTGCCAGAGCTCTAGATTGGTTTTGCTCAAGTTCCGCCTCGTGACGGCGGTGAATCCTCCGAAAAGCCTCCTCCTGATTTTTTTCTGGACGAAACCCTTCTTGTAGCAAAAGGGGGGAGCCAGAGGGCCAGTTGGGTTCCCACAAGCCCCCTAGGCGCGGCCAAGGGGTGGCCGCGCCTAGAAGGCTTATGGCCACCTGCTGGCGCCCCTCTGGCACTTCTTCGGCCCAATATTTTTAATAAATCCTGAAAAAAATCCTCGTTGATTTTCACGGCGTTTGGAGTTGCGCAGAATAGGTATCTCAAACTTGCTCCACTTTCAGGCTGGAATTCCAGCTGCCGGCATTCTCCCTCTTCATGTAAACATTGCAAAATAAGAGAGAAAAGGCATAAGTATTGTACCGTGAAGTGAATTAACAGCCCAAAAAGCGATAAATAACAACATGAAAGCATGATGCAAAATGGACGTATCAACTCCCCCAAGCTTAGACCTCGCTTGTCCTCAAGCGAAAGCCTAGCTCAATAAATATGTCCACATGTTTAGGGAGAGAGGTGTCGACAAAACAAGATACGAACATGCAGGCATCATGATCATGATCAGAACAGCAATACCAACATATAATCTCTCATGCTAAAGTGATAATTCCTTCACAAAGTAAAGCATGGATCAAGAACCTTACCGAGAAGTAACAACCGATAGCCTTTAGTCATTGAGGCAATTGCAATTTATCACAATATCAGAAAGAGTCAAATAAGAGTTTGTAGAGCAAATCCACATACTCAATCATCTTTTCGTTCTCTACAATTGCTACAACTCACATGGTACTCATGAGATCAAAGTTTCAGCTAGCCACAGAGAAAGATAGGGGCTTATAGTTTTGCCTCCCAACTGCTTACGTCAAGGGTAATGTCAACACTAATAATTAATGAATACTTACCTCCAAGTTGACATATGAATATAGATCTTTCCCTAGCATATGACGTTAGCCAAGATAGAGGCGAAATAAGGAATTGGTGTAGATCACCATGACTCTTTCAAGGGCAAAAAGTAAAGGTACAAGATAGGCCCTTCGCAGAGGGAAGCAGAGGTTGTTATGCACTTTTGAGGTTTGGATGTGTGTCCTATTAGTGCGGAGGAACGTCACTTTATATTGCCTCCTGTGATAAAGAACTTTATTATGCAGTCTGTCACTTTTATGTCTTCCTCATCACAGGTTTGTACAAAGCTTATTTTCCACACACTAATAGATCATACATATTAGAGAGCAATTTTTATTGCTTGCACCGATGACAACTTACTTGAGGGATCTTATTCAATCCATAGGTAGGTATGGTGGACTCTCATGGAAAAACTGGGTTGAAGGTTTATGGATGCACAAGTAGTATCTCTACTTAGTGCGGGAGTTTTGGCTAATATGAGGTGGAAGCAATCGCCACATGCTAAGGGATCTCTAATCATATAACATTGTTCGGAACCAAGCAAACACAATTCATTATGTTGTCTTCCTTGTCCAACATCTACTTCTAGGCATGCAATAGTTTAGTGAGTGTTCACAATCATAGATGGTGTCCAAGATGATATATTTATATGTGAACCTCTCCTTCTTTATCACTTCCTATTAATTGCAACAACGACCAAGGTCTACGTTTGTCTACCCTCAACAAGTTTCAATCATCATTCTTTTTATATGTGAAGCCATCACTTTCCATAAGATCATTACATGATCTTTCATGCTTTTGTTCTTTTCTCAATCTTTTGATCATGGCATGAGGCAAAGCCCTTCAACTAAGACATCTTTATTATATGGCTCACTGATACGTCTCCAACATATCTATAATTTTTGATGGTTTCATGCTATTATCTTGTCAAACTTTAGATGTTTTGCATGCCGTTTATATATTTCTTGGGACTAACTTATTAACTCAGTGTCAAGTGCCAGTTCCTGTTTTTTCCATGTTTTTGACCCCTTTCAGAGGAGGATTTTGAACGGAGTCCAAACGGAATGAAACTGCCAAAAAGATTTTTTTTGGAACAGAAAAAGATCGGAGAGCCAGAGAATCAAGGCAGGGGGCCACCAGGGACCCCACAAGCCCTCATGGCGAGGCCAGGGGGGCCCGCAGCCCCCTGGCTTGTGGGCTCCCTGAGGCTCCCTTGCCCTAGGTTTTGCGCTTATATATTCCCAAAAAATCCATAAAAAAATCAGGAGATCATCGAAAGTACTTTTTCGCCGCCGCAAGCTTCTGTCTCCACAAGATCCCATCTGGGGCAAGTTCTGGTGCCCTGCCGGAGGGGGGATTCAGATACGGAGGGCTTCTTCATCAACACCATGACCTCTCGATGATGCGTGAGTAGTTCACCATAGACCTACGGGTCCATAGCTAGTAACTAGATGGCTTCTTCTCTCTCTTTGATCTTCAATACAAAGTTCTCCATGATCTTCATGAAGATCTATCCGATGTAATCTTCTTTTGCGGTGTGTTTGTCGAGATCCATGAATTGTGGATTTATGATCAGATTATCTATGAATCTTATTTGAGTTTCTTCTGATCTCTCTTATGCATGATTTCATATCCTTGTAATTCTCTTCGAGTTGTGGGTTTTGTTTGGCCAACTAGATCTATGATTCTTGCAATGGGAGAAGTGCTTGGTTTTGGGTTCATACCGTGCGGTGACCTCACCCAGTGACAGAAGGGGTAGCGAGGCACGCATCGTGTTGTTGCCATCAAGGGTAAAAAGATGGGGTTTTCATCATTGGTTTGAGATTATACCTCTACATCATGTCATCTTGCTTAAGGCGTTACTCTGTTCGTCAAGCACTCAATACACTAGATGTATGCTGGATAGCGGTCGATGTGTGGAGTAATAGTAGTAGATGAAGAAAGTATCGGTCTACTTATCTCGGACGTGATGCCTATATGTATGATCATTGCCTTAGATACCGTCATGACTTTGCGCGGTTCTATCAATTGCTCGACAGTAATTTGTTCACCCACCATGATATTTGTTATTTTGAGAGAAGCCTCTAGTGAACACTATGGCCCCCGGGTCTACTCCACACCATATTTTCAGCCTTACACTTTTTACTTCATTGCACTTTCCTCCTTCAGATCTCACTTTGCAATCAATCTTGAAGGGATTGACAACCCCTTTATAGCGTTGGGTGCAAGCTCTTTTGTGTTTGCGCACGTACTCTGGACTTGACGAGATTCTCCTACTGTATTGATACCTTGGTGCTCAAACTGAAGGAAACACTTACTGCTCCTGTGCTGCATCACCCTTTCCTCTTCAAGGGAAAAACCGATGCGAAAAAGAGAAGTAGCAAAAAGAATTCCTAACGTTGCTAGGGAAGGACTTTTGTTGCCGTAGCACTCACGAGCTCGAATACATCGGGGGTGACACAAAGCAAAACTCAAGCCTAAAACACTAAGACTTTTATTCTACTAGATAAAGAGAAAACTGAAAAGGAACAAACAAAAACAAAGGTAAAGGCAAAAGATGTGATGGTGATACGATACCGGGGCAACTCCCCCAAGCTTGGCAGAAGCCAAGGGGATTGCCCATACCCATGCTCAGTTGTCTTCCTTTGGAGGTGATGGTGGAGGAGTTGTTGCAACATGAGTTTGATCCTCCGTCTTCCAAGGCATAGGTGCTCCATCATGGAAAGATGAACGAGTCTCCGGAATCCTCAAATCAGCAGCCAACCGTATTGATTTAAATCTATACTCACACTCACAGTTTTGGTTCTGCAGGTCATAGATATGGGCCTGGAGGTGATCAATCCTGTCATAGAGCCTGGAGAGGTGATTCCCAATGTCATTGGCATCAATCCTGTGCTTGTTGTTGAACTCCATGATCATCATGTGGTTGGCATTGAGTCCACGCTGCACCATCCCTTGGCACTTGAAGACTTGTTGCTACATTGCTTCGAGCCTCGTCTCCATGCTTCCGGTCTTCTTGGGCCCCTCAACATCACGGATGTGCAACATCCCCTCACGCATCTCGATAGATTGAGGGTGTTGCAGCACTCCCGAGAGGTAGGGATTGATGACCTTCTCGAAGATCTTGTCCTTCGGAGATTTTGGGGACGTCATAGCGATCTCGATCTGCAACAGAAACAGGCTCGAAACGAAAACAGAGGAAATCTGCGTGATACGAGGGTCAGACCTTACGGGAGAATATATAATGATTTTTTCCAGACCGGAAGGAGTACTCCGCACGAAAACAGAGTTCGGGAGGCACACGAGGTGGCCACAAGCCCCCCAGGCGCGACTAGGGGGTGGGCCCGCGCCTGGCAGGCTTGTCGCCTCCTTGCGCGCTTTCCGGACTACTTCCTATTTTTCTATTTTTTCAAATATTCCAAAATGGAGAAAAATTCCTACTAGAAAAGTTTTGGAGTCTGTTTACTTACCGAAACACATACCTCTTTGTTTTCGGAGTCCGAAACAAGCTGATAAATATCCCTTAGGTATTCCACCGGAGTTATGGTATTGCTAATATGGCTTTCAACATTTATGGGAGTTCCTGAGATATAATGCTTGATTCTCTGCCCATTTACAACTCTCGGACAATTACCTTCCGTGTTGTTGATCTTGATAGCACCGGAATGATATACTTCCTCAACTATATAGGGACCTTCCCATTTAGAGAGAAGCTTGCCTGCAAACAATCTTAAACAAGAATTATATAGCAAGACATAATCACCTACATTGAACTCACGCTTTTGTATCCTCTTATCATGCCACCTCTTAACCTTCTCTTTGAACAACTTGGCATTCTCATATGCCTGAGTTCTCCATTCATCAAGCGAGCTAATATCAAATAACCTCTTCTCACCAGCAAGTTTGAAATCAAAGTTGAGCTCTTTGATTGCCCAATAAGCCTTATGCTCTAGCTCAAGAGGTAAATGACATGCTTTACCGTACACCATTTTGTACGGAGACATGCCCATGGGATTCTTATAGGCAGTTCTATAAGCCCATAGTGCATCATCGAGCTTCTTAGTCCAATTCTTTCTAGACATGTTGACAATCTTTTGCAGAATCAGTTTAATCTCTCTATTGCTTAGCTCTACTCGACCACTCGACTGAGGGTGATAGGGAGACATAATTCTATGGTTTACATCGTACTTAGCAAGCATTTTACGGAAAGCACCATGAATGAAGTGTGAACCACCGTCGGTCATTAGATATCTAGGGACTCCAAATCTAGGGAAAATAACTTCTTTAAGCATCCTGATAGAGGTGTTGTGATCAGCACTACTAGTGGGGATAGCTTCTACCCACTTAGTGACGTAATCAACAGCAACTAGGATATGAGTATACCCGTTGGATTTTGGAAAAGGTCCCATATAATCAAAGCCCTAGACATCAAATGGTTCAATGGCAAGTGAATAGTTCATAGGCATTTCCTGACATTTACCGATATTACCTATTCTTTGACATTCGTCACAAGACAAGACAAACTGACGGGCATCCTTGAAGAGAGTGGGCCAATAGAAACCTGATTGCAATACCTTGGGTGCAGTTCTATCTCCCGCATGGTGTCCTCCATAGTCCTCGGAGTGACACTTCTGTAGGATCTGTCCCTGTTCATGTTCAGGTACACAACGTCTAATAACACCATCTGCTCCTTCCTTATAAAGGTGAGGATCATCCCAGAAGTAATGTCTCAAGTCAAAGAAGAATTTCTTCTTTTGCCGGTATGTGAAACTAGGTGGTATATATTTGGCAATGATATAGTTTGCATAATCAGCATGCCACGGTGCACTACGTGAAGTATTGATGACATTCAGTTGCTCATCGGGAAAGCTATCATCAATAGGTTGTGGGTCATTAAGAACGTTCTCCAACCTAGACAAGTTATCTGCTACGGGGTTATCAACACCCTTCCTGTCGACAACGTGCAAATCAAATTCTTGTAGCAAGAGAACCCATCTGATAAGTCTAGGTTTGGCGTCTTTCTTCTCCATTAGGTACTTAATAGCAGCATGATCAGTGTGAATAGTGACTTTGGAATCAACTATGTAAGACCTGAACTTTTCACATGCAAACACAACTGGTAAAAATTCTTTTTCCATAGTAGCATAGTTTCTTTGGGCACTGTCTAGAGTTTTACTAGCATAGTGAATAACATTCAACTTCTTATCAACTCTTTGCCCTAGAACAGCACCAACAGCATAATCGCTAACATCACACATGATTTCAAAAGGTAAGTTCCAATCAGGTGGTTGAACAATAGGTGAAGTTACCAAAGCCTTCTTAAGTATTTCGAAGGCTTCCTCACAATCATCGTCAAAAACAAAAGGAATATCCTTTTGCAAGAGATTGGTAAGAGGCCTAGAAATCTTAGAGAAGTCTTTAATGAACCTTCTATAGAAACCAGCATGACCAAGGAAACTTCTTATACCTTTGATATCTGTGGTGTATGGCATCTTCTTGATTGCATGAACCTTAGACTTATCAACTTCAATACCTATTTCAGAAACTTTATGTCCTAAGACGATGCCTTCATTAACCATAAAGTGGCACTTCTCCCAATTCAAGACAAGATTGGTGTCTTTACATCTCTACAAGACTCTATCAAGGTTGTTGAGGCAATCATCAAAAGAAGACTCGTAAACGGAAAAGTCATCCATGAAAACCTCAACAATATTTTCACAAAAGTCAGAGAATATAGCCATCATGCATCTTTGAAAGGTAGCAGGTGCATTACATAAGCCAAAAGGCATACGTCTATAAGCCAAGGTACCGAAAGGGCAGGTGCAAGTGGTTTTCTCCTGATCAGATTGTGCAACTGGTATTTGGGAGAAACCAGAATAACCGTCTAGAAAGCAGAAGTGTGTGTGTTTGGATAGTCTTTCTAGCATTTGGTCGATAAAAGGCAAAGGGTAATGATCTTTCCTAGTGGCTTTATTCAATTTACTAAAATCGATCACCATCCTATAGCCAGTAATAATCCTCTATGGGATCAATTCATCCTTATCATTAGGGACAACGATAATACCTCCCTTCTTAGGGATGCAATGCACCGGACTCACCCAATCACTATGAGCAACAGGATAGATAATACCTACTTCCAGGAGCTTTAGTATTTCTTTTCTTACTACCTCTTTCATCTTAGGATTTAATCTCCTTTGATGAGCGGCAACTGGTTTGGAATCAGGATCAGTTTTAATCTTGTGCTGGCATAGAGTGGGACTAATGCCCTTAAGATCATCAAGAGTATATCCAATAGCAACACGGTGCTTCCTCGGAGCTTTTAGTAACTTCTTTTCTTCATGTTCTGAGAGGCTAGCACAAATTATGACAGGATATATCTCTTTTTCATCAATATAAGCATACTTAAGAGTATCTGGCAACTATTTAAGCTCGAACACAGGATCACCCTTTGGTGGGGTTGGATCCCCGAGCAGTTCAACAGGCAAGTTATTCTTAAGAATAGGATATTGTTCTAAGACAACTCTATCTATTTCATCCCTTTCATCCATATGCATATCATTTTCATGCTCAAGCAAGTATTGCTCTAAGGGATCGGTAGGAGACACGGCAATAGAAGCTAAGGCAATAGTTTCATCCTTACTAGGCAACTCTTTTTCATGAGGTTGTCTACCAAACTTGGAGAAATTGAACTCATGTGACACACCTTCAAAGCGAACAGTGACAGTCTGCTTCTCACAATCAATATGAGCATTGACAGTATTGAGGAAGGGTCTGCCAAATATGATGGGACAAAAGCTATCTTGAGTGGTAGCAATAACGAGGAAATCAGCAGGATACTTCGTTTTACCACACAAGACTTCAACATCCCTAACAATTCCCACAGGGCAGATAGTATCTCTATTGGCAAGTTGAATAGTGACATCAATAGGCTCTATCTCAATAGGTGCAATCTCGTCTTTTATTTCATCATATAAGGATTGAGGTATTGTACTGACACTAGCACCCACGTCACATAAACCATGATAGCAATGATCTCCTATCTTAACAGAAACAACAGGCGTGCCAACAACAGGACTATGTTTGTCTCTAGCGTGAGGTTTAGCAATTCTAGCAGCATCTTCAAAGAAGTGAATATTATGTCCCTCAACATCATCGGACAGATGATCTTTGATAATAGAAATGCTAGGTTCAACTCTAATTTTCTCAGGGGGTGTAGGTGTTCTAATGTAGCCTCTATGTATCACAGTTGAAGCTTTAGAATGATCCTTTATCCTAACAGGGAAAGGTGGTTTCTCAATGTAAGCACTGGAAACAACAGGATCATTATAGGCAATGACTTTCTCTTCAACTGGATTGGGTTTAACTACATTGACTTCTAAAGGAGGATGATATTTAAACCACTTCTCTCTGGGGAGATCAATTTGAGCAGCAAATGATTCACACAATGAAGCTACTATCTCAGAGTCAAGTCCATACTTAGCGCTAAAGTCACAAAAAGTATTTGTTTCAACAAAGGATTTAACGCAATCAAACTTGAAATTCATACCTGACTCCTTACCTTCTTCAAGCTCCCAATCTTCAGAGTTGCGTTTAATTCTCTCCAATAAATTCCATTTGAAGTCAATATCTCTCTTCATAAAAGAACCGGTACAAGAAGTGTCAAGCATGGTGCGATCATCATGAGAAAGACGAGCATAGAAGTTCTGAATGATAATTTCTCTCGAGAGCTCATGAATGGGGCATGAGTATAACATTGATTTAAGACTCCCCCAAGCTTGAGAGATGCTTTCTCTGTCACGAGGCCAAAAATTATAAATATAATTCCGATCACGATGTACTAAATGCATAGGATAAAACTTTTGATGAAATTCTAATTTCAACCGATTGTAGTCCCATGATCCAGTATCATCACATAGCCTATACCATGTCAACGCCTTATCCTTCAAAGATAAAGGAAAGATCTTCTTCTTGACCTCATCCTCGGGCAAACCTGCAAGCTTAAATAAACCACAAACTTCATCTACATAGATTAGATGCAACTCTGGATGTGATGTTCCATCTCCTCTAAAAGGATTAGCCAACAGTTTCTCAAGCATACCCGAAGGAAATTCAAAGAAAATATTTTCAGTAGGTGCAGAAGGTTGAGGAGCAACTCTTTGTGCTTTCGTTCGAGGTGAAGATACCCTAAACAAGCCCCTCAAAGGATTAGTTTCCATAGTGACAAGTGACAATAAATTTCAGCACACTATATGAATGTTTCCTTACCAATTTCCACTTACCAAAGGCGCTTCACTCCCCGGCGACGGCGCCAGAAAAGAGTCTTGATGACCCACAAGTATAGGGGGTCTATCATAGTCCTTTCGATAAGTAAGAGTGTCGAACCCAACGAGGAGCAGAAGGATCTGACAAGTGGTTTTCAACAACGTAATATCTGCAAGCACTGAAATTATCAGTAAAAAGTGATTGTGTGGTGAGATGATTCGTAGCAAGTAACAAGTAACAAAAGTAACAACGGTGCAGCAAAGTGGCCCAGTCCCTTTTGTAGCAAGGGACAAGCCTGGACAAAGTCTTATAGGAGGAAAAACACTCCCGAGGACACACGGGAATTTCTGTCATGCTAGTTTCCACCATGTTCATATGATTCGCGTTCGTTACTTTGATAGTTTGATATGTGGGTGGACACGCGCTTGGGTACTGCCCTTACTTGGACAAGAATCCCACTTATGATATATCCCTATCACAAGCATCCGCAACTATGAAAGAAGAATTAAGACAAAGTCTAACCATAGCATTAAACTAGTGGATCCAAATCAGCCCCTTACGAAGCAACGCATAAACTAGGGTTTAAGCTTCTGTCACTCTAGCAGCCCATCATCTACTTACTACTTCCCAATGCCTTCCTCTAGGCCCAAATAATGGTTAAGTGTTATGTAGTCGACATTCACATAACACCACTAGAGGCAAAACAACATACAACACATCAAAATATCGAACGAATACCAAATTCACATGACTACTATTAGCATGACTTATCCCATGTCCTCAGGAACAAAAGTAACTACTCAGAAAGCATAATCATAAACAAGACCAGAGAGGTAATGAGTAGCATCAAATATCTGAACATAAACTCTTGCACCAAGTAATCCAACTAGCATCAACTACAAAGAGTAATTAACACTACTAGCAACCTTACAAGTACCAATCAGAGTTGCGAGACGGAGATTGGTTACAAGAGATGAACTAGGGTTTGGAGATGAGATGGTGCTGATGAAGATGTTGATGGAGATGAGTCCCCTCGGATGAGAGGAGTGTTGGTGATGGCGATGGCAACGATTTCCCCCTTCGGGAGGGAAGTTTCCCCGGCAGGATCGTCCTGCCGGAGCTCTAGATTGGTTCTGCTCAAGTTCCGCCTCGTGGCGGCGGCGAATCCTTCGAAAAGCCTCCTCCTGATTTTTTTTCCGGACGAAACCCTTCTTGTAGCAAAATGGGGGAGCCAGAGGGCCAGCTGGGTGCCCACAAGCCAGAGGGCTAGCTTGTGGCCACCTGCTGGCGCCCCGCTAGCACTTCTTCGGCCCAGTATTTTTTATAAATCCCGAAAAAAATCCTCGTTGATTCTCACGGCGTTTGGAGTTGCGGAGAATAGGTATCTCAAACTTGCTCCACTTTTAGGCCAAAATTCCAGCTGTCGGCATTCTCCCTCTTCATGTAAACCTTGCAAAATAAGAGAGAAAAGGCATAAGTATTGTACCGTGAAGTGAAATAACAACCCAAAAAGCGATAAATAACAACATGAAAGCATGATGCAAAATGGACGTATCACACATCACTGATCTTATCCACACCAACGGTCATATTATTTAAGGGCATTAATGTCAAATTATGTCAGGATGCTCCCAGGCTATAAATAGCCTCCCCCACAACCATTTGTTGGTTTGCTGCTCCGTTGGAAACTGACACTTGTCATAAGAGCAACCCAAATTCCTCAGAGTCTTCGAGAGTAAATCATCAGTGAGGAAATACCCCAAACACGAAACCACAAACCAAAACCAAGTGATTGAGCATCACTGAAGAAGTTGTTCCGGTGTGGGACTGAAGCCTTTTACCTTTGAGGACTGTGAATCCTCCAGACGATTAGGCGTCATGGTCTAGAGCAATCCAGCAGTCAATTGTGGATCACCGGGTGACCAAGTTTGTGAGGGTTTGGAAATCTGCCCTGAAGACTTACCACGAGTGTTGGGCGAGGACTGTGTGTTCTTAGCTCAAGGAGATTACGGTAGGGACTGTGTGTCCCGGGACTATGTGTCTTTTGGTTTCAATACCAAGCCGCTCCAAACCAGATGTACAACTGTCAGAGGAGTTGGAACTGGGTCATCAACAACTGTCTTCACTGTGAAACGGGTTCTATTTCTTCAACTCTCTCAATTCCTCACATTGTATGTTGAAGATTTTCATTGCCACTGTTTGAAGAATTTGCTGAAGTCTTTCTCTGAAATTCCTCAACCCCAAATTCTTCACACGAATTATTCTTCACCCGTTGTCTCTATGCCTGCAAACTATGCAAACTGATTTTCATATTCTTCACCTCGAAAAACTGTTGTAGTGATACTTTGCACTCCCCATCCTTTGCTGTTTCCGCTGCAAGTTAGTCATCGGTGAGGAATTTCCTCAAAAGGAATTTCCTCAGTGATGAAGTTCTAAAAATCTCCTATTCACCCCCCTCTAGTCGATATAACACACTTTCAGCAAGAATTATAGAGCAAGTTGGCCAAACGAAACCCACAACTCGAAGAGAATTACAAGGATACGAAATCATGCATATAAGAGATCAGAGGAGACTCAAATAATATTCATAAATAATCTGATCATAAATCCACAATTCATCGGATCTCGACAAACACACCGCAAAAGAAGGTTACATCGGATAGATCTCCATGAAGATCATGGAGAACTTTGTATTGAAGATCCAAGAGAGAGAAGAAGCCATCTAGCTACTAGCTATGGACCCGAAGGTCTGTGGTGAACTACTCACGCAACATCGGAGAGGCAATGGTGTTGATGAAGAAGTCGTCCATGTCCGAATCCCCCTCCGGCAGGGCACCAGAACGGTCCCCAGATGGGATCTTGCGGAGACAGAAGCTTGCGGCGGCGGAAAAGTATTTTCGTGGCTCTCTCTCGTGGTTTTGGGTTTCTAGAGAATTTATAGGCGGGAGAGGTATGGCAAAGGAACCGCGTGGGGCCCACAAGCCTGCTAGGACCCCCCCCCCCCCCAGGCCACGGCTAGGGGCTTGTGACCTCCCCCGAGGTCCTTTGCCTTAGTTCTCAAGTCCCCTGCGTATCTTCTGTTATGGAAAAAAATCATCCCACAGGTTTTATTCCGTTTGGACTCCGTTTAATATTCTTCTATGAAAAAGGTCAAAAACACGGAAAAAACAGAAACTGGCACTTGGTACTGAGTTAATAGGTTAGTCCCAAAAAAGATATAAAATAGCATATTCATGCATACAAAACATCCAAAGTTGACAAGATAATAGCATGGAACCATCAAAAATTATGGATACGTTGGAGACGTATCAGACCTCGCCGCCACCACCGTCCTCCTCGTCGCTATCGCTCGAGGCAGGACTGCCGGCGTCGCTCGGGCTTTCTTCGCAGCAGTCGAGAAAAGCACACGTGGGGGCCCCTGAAGCAACATGGAGGGCCGCCACAGGAGCAAGCCCCGAGGAGGACGGAGGCGTTGTAGTAGCGCTCCGCCTCCCCCGGCCTCGACCTCCGCGGCGACCTCTGCCCCTCGCCCTTCCTCCACCATGGGTGTTTTGGGTCGTCTTCCACCGTGGCACCCCCAGAAGTTGTGGCATGATGCGAATGGGATCACCTCGCCGCCCTCACGACCGACGGTGGCCGACCCCGTCCCCTAAACATGGTTAGGGGCAAGTGCCACCAGCAGACAGAAGAAAATTCTGAAGGCCAAGATCAAGGATTTGGTGGATTCAGAAGGAGTTGGGTGAGCAAAAACCCTTGCAAACCATCCCAATTTATAGGACGGGGTGCGGGGGCTAGCCTCCCTTAATCCAGAAGCCACCACCATCCTCGCCCAATCGCTCGAGCTCATGGACGAACAGAGAACCGCCCGAATGTGCCAATGCATGCACGGGCGGGCCCAGCCACTACTGCACCTTTCAAGGCCTCGTCTGCCACCTGTCCATCCATGACTGCGCATGCCATGCACATGGTACAGGCGTTTCAGGAGACGGAGAGGCCACTCCGCGCGCGACCTCCCACTTCGTGCATCCAATGCGCTGCGTGGGGAAACGAAACCGCCATAAGATCTAGCCACGAAGGCCCGTGCACCTCTTTGGGCCTGGTCTAACAACGCTCTGCACACGTGTGTGGCCCAGGCCCGGGGGCTCCTGTCGGTGCACTAAAGACTGGGGTCCCAAGTGCCCCAGACTTGTGCATGGGCGCAAAGAGCCCGTGATGGCAAGGTGTGGCGGGACCTGCTACGGCAACAAAAGTCCTTCCCCGGCAACGCCAGGAATTCTTCTTGCTACTTATCTTGTTTGTGTCGGTTTTTCCCTTGAAGAGGAAAGGGTGATGCAGCACTGGAGCAGTAAGTATTTCCCTTAGTTTGAGAACCAAGGTATCGATCCAGAAGGAGGGTCTCGTCAAGTCCAGAGTACCTGCTCAAACACAAACGAGCTTGCACCCAACGCTTCAAAGGGGTTGTCAATCCCTTCAAGATTGTTTGCAAAGTGAGATCTGAAGGCGGAAAGTGCAACAAAGTAAAAAGGTGTAAGGCTGAAAATATGGTGTGGAGTAGACCCGGGGGCCATAGTGTTCACTAGAGGCTTCTCTCAAAATAGCAAATATCATGGTGGGTGAACAAATTACTGTCAAGCAATTGATAGAACCGCGCAAAGTCATGACGATATCTAAGGCAATGATCATACATATAGGCATCACGTCCGACACAAGTAGACCGATACTTTCTGCATCTACTACTATTACTCCACAGATCGATCGGTATCCAGCATGCATCTAGTGTATTGGGTTCATGACGAACAGAGTAACGCCTTAAGCAAGATGACATGATGTAGAGGGATAATCTCAAACCAATGATGAAAACCCCATCTTTTTACCCTTGATGGCAACAACACGATGCACGCCTCGCTACCCCTTCCGTCACTAGGTGAGGTCACCGCACGGTATGAACTCAAAACCAAGCACTTCTCCCATTGCAAGAATCATAGATCTAGTTGGCCAAACAAAACCCGCAACTCGAAGAGAATTATAAGGATATGAAATCATACATGAGAGAGATCAAAAGAAACTCAAATAAGATTCATAGATAATCTGATCATAAATTCACAATTCATCGGATTTCGACAAACACACTGCAAAAGAAGATTACATCGGATAGATCTCCATGAAGATCATGGAGAACTTTGTATTGAAGATCCAAGAGAGAGAAGAAGCCATCTAGTTACTAGCTATGGACCCGTAGGTCTATGGTGAACTACTCACGCATCATCGGAGAGGTCATGGTGTTGATGAAGAAGCCCTCCATATCCGAATCCCCCCTCCGGCAGGGCACCAGAACGTGCCCCAGATGGGATCTTGCGGAGACAGAAGCTTGCGGCGGCGGAAAAGTGCTTTCGATGGTCTCTTGATTTTTTGTGGAATTTTTGGGGATATATAGGCGCAAAACCTAGGGCAAAGGACGTCCAAGAGGCCCACAAGCCTATGGACCGTGGCCTCCCCCTGGTCGCGAGGTGGGGGCTTGTGGGGCCCGTGGGGCTCCCCTGCCTTGGCTTTCAAGTCTCCTAATCTTCTTCCATTATGGAAAAATTCTTTTTAGGGATTTTATTCCATTTGGACTCCGTTTCAAAATCTCCTCTGAAAGGGGTCAAAAACATGGAAAAAACAGGAACTGGCACTTGGCACTTAGTTAATAAGTTAGTCCCAAAAAGTATATAAAAGGCATGCAAAACATCCAAAGTTTGACAAGATAATAGCATGAAACCATAAAAAATTATAGATACGTTGAAGACGTATCAAGCATCCCCAAGCTTAACTCCTGCTCGTCCTCGAGTAGGGAAGTGATAAAGAATAAATTTTTGATGTGGAATGCTACCTAGCATAGTTGTCCTTTGCAGCTTCTTTCACGTGACATGAATGTTCAGATCCGTAAGATTCAAAACAATAGTTTGCTATTGACATCAAAACAATAATACTTCAAGCAAACTAGCAAGGTAATCATGAACTTTCAAAATAACAAGGCCAAGCAAAGTTATCCCTACAAAATCATATAGTCTGGCTATGCTCCATCATCCTCACACAACTAATGTAAATCATGCACAACCCCGGTATTGGCTAAGTAATTGTTTTCGCACTCTTACTTTCTCAAACTTTTTATAACTATCACGCAATACATGAGCGTGAGCCATGGATATAGCACTATAGGTGGAATAGAGTGTGGTGGTGGTTGTGAGACAAAAAGGAGGAGATGGTCACATTGACTCGGCGTATCAAAGGGCTATGGAGATGCCCATTAATAGATATCAATGTGAATGAGTAGGGATTTCCATACAAGAGATGCACTAGAGCTATAAGTATGTGAAAGCTCAAAAGGAAAACTATTGGGTGTGCATCCAACTTGCTTGCTCACGAAGACCTAGGGAAATTTTGAGGAAGCCCATCATTGGAATATACAAGCCAAGTTATATAATGAAGATTCCCACTAGCATATGGTAGTGACAAAGCAAGAAGCTCTCAATCATGAAGAACATGGTGCTATTATGAAGCACAAGTGTGGAAAAAGATAGTAGCATTGTCCCTTCTCTCTTTTTCTCTCTTTTCTTTTTTTTTCATTTGGGCTCTTAGGCCTCTCTTTTTTCTCTTTTTTAATTTTTGGGCTGTTTGGCCTCTTATTTTTTTCTCACATGGGACAATGCTCTAATAATGATGATCATCACACTTTTGTTTACTGCTTCAAAGCTCAAAATGATGATGACTCTATAGGAAATGCCTCCGGCAGTTTACCGGGATGTGCAACGATCTAGCATGGCGTATGACGTTGGAAACATCTCGCTAGCTATCTTACGATCATGCAATGGAAATATGAGAGTGACGGCACAAGTCATGAGTCAGAACGGTGGGAGTTGCATGGCAATATATCTCGGAATGGCTATGAAAATGCCATAGTAGGTAGGTCTTGTGGCTGTTTTGAGGAAAGCATATGGTGGGTTTGTCTACCGGCGAGAGTTGCGCGGCATTTAGAGAGGCTAGCAATGGTGGAAGGTGAAAGTGCATCTATACCATGGACTCACATTAGTCATGAAGAACTCACATACTTGTTGCGAAAGTTTTTATTAGTAATCGAAACAAAGTGCTAAACGCATACTCCTAGGGGAAGGGTTGGTAGGTGTTAACCATCGCGCGATCCCGACCTCAACACAAAGGATGACAATCAATAGATCAATTATGCTCAGACTTCCTAACATAGCGGTTCACCATACGTGCATGCTACGGGAATCACTAACTTCAACACAAGTATTTCTAGATTCACAACACCCTACTAACATAGCTCTTAATATTACCAAATCCATGTCTCAAAACTAATTGAGAGGAATCAAGACTTCTCTTTCTACTCAATGCACATGAAGATGGAGGTCTTTGCATCCTCTTTGGGTACCTATCACCTTTGTGACTACTTTCATAGCATAAGCCAACTACCAAGTCATGCACCCCCGTGCTCTAAAAGATATAAGTGAAGCACATAGAGCAAAAGTATCTAGCTCAAAAGATATAAGTGAAGCACTATGAGCATTCTAGCAAAATCACAATGAGTGCATGTCTCTCTCTCTTAAAAAGGTGTGCAGCAAGGATGATTGTGACACAACAAAAATAAAAGACTCCTACGATACAAGACGCTCCAAGCAAAACACATATCATGTGGTGAATAAAAATATAGCTCCAAGTAATGTTATCGATGGATTGAAGATGAAAGAGGGGATGCCTTCCCGAGGCATCCCCAAGCTTAGGATTTTTGGTGTCCTTGAATTTGGCTTGGGATGCCTTATTCATCCCCAAGCTTAGCTCTTTCCACTCCTTATCTCTTTGTCCATGAGAACATCACCCAAAACTTGAAAACTTCACAACACAAAACTTAAACAGAAACTCGTGATAACATTAGCAAAAGAAAACAAACTATCACTTCTTTTGGTACTGTAGAAAACTTGAATTCCATCTATATTGGTGTTGGGCTACTGTATTATCACTTTTCCATGGCTATTACCCCCGATACTAACCATAGTTTCTTCAAAACAAGCAACCAACTCAACAAAAACAGAATCTGTCAAAAACATATCAGTCTGTAGCAATCTGTATACTTCGTATACTTCTGGTACCTCAAAAAATCTGACAAATTACGACTGCCTGGGCAAAAGGCATATCAACCAGCTGCAAAAAGAATCAACTCAAAATCTATTTCTGAATAAAAATGAAAAATCATCTCGTGAGCGAAAAGTTTCTGTCTTTTTCCAGCAGGGTCAAACAACCATTACCAAGACTAGTCATAAAGGTTTTGCTTGGCTCAAACACAAAAAGAAACACAATCACAACAGAATTATGATGATGTGGACGCAACAAAACAGAAAGAAAAAGATAAATTCATTGGGTTGCCTCCCAACAAGCGCTATTGTTTAACGCCCTTAGCTAGGCATTGATAATTCAATGATGCTCACACAAAAGAGAAGCATTGAAGCACAACGAGAGCATCATAAAGCATGTGGAAATCACATCTAAGTCTAACATACTTCCTATGCATAGGCATTTTATAGAAAAACAGATTGTTAAGACAACCAATAGTTGCCATATGCAAGGAAGAAGAAAGAGACAATAGCAATCTCCACATAACGAGAGGTGATTTAGTGATATGAAAGTTTCTACCACCATATTTTCCTCTCTCATAATAATTACATGTGGGATCATATTCGAATTCAACAATGTAACTATCACATAGGATATTCTTTTCATGATCCACATGCATGCAAAGTTGACGCTCTTCAAAAATAGTGGGATTATCATCAACTAAAGTCATGACTTCTCCAAACCCACTTTCAATAATATTGCAAATATCATATTCATCATGAGGCTTAAACAAATTTTCAAGATCATAAGAAAAATCATCGCCCCACTCATGATCATTGCAACAAGTAGTGGACATAGCAAAACTAGCATCCCCAAGCTTAGGGTTTTGCATATTTTTAGCATGATTGTCACTAATAGAATTTATAGTGAAACCATTGCAATCATGCTTTTCATCCAAGGAGCCCTCGTGAATCACTTAATAAATTTCTTGCTCACAATTTTCAGATTCACGCATCTCAAGCAAAACTCCATAAAGATAGTCAAGTGCACTCAACGCACTAGCAATTGGATCAACATAATTGGATCTCTTAAAGAGATTAGCAAGTGGATGAGGATCCATATCACTAGATTTTCAATAAGCGAAGATGCAAGCATATTCAAGGCACATGGCACACAAGCAAACAGATAGCAAGCGAGAGAAAAGGGCGAACGAAAAAGGCGAACGAAAAAGGCAAATTGTGAAGTGGGGGAGAGGAAAACGAGAGGCAACTGGCAAACAAAGTAAATGCAAGAGATGAGTCTACGACACTTACTTGGATGAGTCCTTAACTTGATCCTCTCCGGCAACAGTGCCAGAAATTCTTCTGCTACGGCAACAAAAGTCCTTCCCCGGCAACGCCAGGAATTCTTCTTGCTACTTCTCTTGTTTGAGTCGGTTTTTCCCTTGAAGAGGAAAGGGTGATGCAGCACAGGAGCAGTAACTATTTCCCTCAGTTTGAGAACCAAGGTATCGATCCAGAAGGAGGGTCTCGTCAAGTCCACAGTACCTGCGCAAACACAAACGAGCTTGCACCCAACGCTTCAAAGGGTTGTTAATCCCTTCAAGATTGTTTGCAAAGTGAGATCTGAAGGCGGAAAGTGCAACGAAGTAAAAAGGTGTAAGGCTGAAAATATGGTGTGGAGTAGACCTGGGGGCCATAGTGTTCACTAGAGGCTTCTCTCAAAATAGCAAACATCACGGTGGGTGAACAAATTACTGTCAAGCAATTGATAGAACCGCGCAAAGTCATGACGATATCTAAGGAAATGATCATACATATAGGCATCACGTCCGAGACAAGTAGACCGATACTTTCGGCATCTACTACTATTACTCCACACATCGACCGCTATCCAGCATGCATCTAGTGTATTGAGTTCATCACGAATAGAGTAACGCCTTAAGCAAGATGACATGATGTAGAGGGATAATCTCAAACCAATGATGAAAACCCCATCTTTTTACCCTTGATGCCAACAACATGATGCGTGCCTCGCTACCCCTTCTGTCACTGGGTGAGGTCACCGCACGGTATGAACCCAAAACCAAACACTTCTCCCGTTGCAAGAATCATAGATCTAGTTGGCCAAACAAAACCCACAACTCGAAGAGAATTACAAGGATATGAAATCATGCATATAAGAGATCAGAAGAAATTCAAATAAGATTCAAAGATAATCTGATCATAAATCCACAATTTATCGGATCTCGACAAACACACCACAAAATAAGATTACATCGGATAGATCTCCATGAAGATCATGGAGAACTTTGTATTGAAGATCCAAGAGAGAGAAGAAGCCATCTAGTTACTAGTTATGGACCCGTAGGTCTATGGTGAACTACTCACGCATCATCGGAGAGGTCATGGTGTTGATGAAGAAGCCCTCCGTATCCGAATCCCCCTCCGGCAGGGCACCCGAACGTGCCCGAGATGGGATCTTGCGGAGACAGAAGCTTGCGGCGGCAGAAAAGTACTTTCGATGATCTCCTGATTTTTTGTGGAATTTTTGGGGATATATAGGCGCAAAACCTAGGGCAAACAACATCTAGGGGGCCCACAAGCCTGTGGGCCGCGGCCTCCCCCCTGGCCGCGGGGTGGGAGCTTTTGGGGCCCCTGGGACTCCCCTGCCTTGGCTCTTAAGTCTCCTGATCTTCTTCCGTTATGGAAAAATTCATTTCAGGGATTTTATTCCGTTTGGACTCTGTTTCAAAATCTCCTCTGAAAGGGGTCAAAAACATGGAAAAAACACGAACTGGCACTTGGCACTGAGTTAATAAGTTAGTCCCAAAAAATATATAAAATGCATGCAAAACATCCAAAGTTTGACAAGATAATAGCATGAAACCATCAAAAATTATAGATACGTTGGAGACGTATCAGGACCGAGACAAGATGTGCCCCCAAGTTTACCAAGGCCCCGGCAAGCCTGCCTAGCCAGGAAGATATCCAAGGCCACGCCCGTTTAGTGGGCGTGATGAACTCTCCACGCACAAGACCTCGGCGAACCTCCCTCGTCGGGAAGACAACCGAAGCCCCCGGCAAGCTTCCTTACCGGGACGGAGGCCCAAGGCCCCAGCAAGCTATCTTGCCGTGATGACGAGGCTAGGCACTGGAGGGCGACCTCCCTTGCCACAGTGCCACCCCCCCCCCAAGTTCCAGCGCATTCCACATGCGGCAGCGGGGCGTCTAGGTGTGGAAACACCTGGACACGTGTCTTCACCAGCACTTTGCTGACAAGGACAAGACGTGCATTTAATGCACCTGACAGTGGTAGATGGATAGGCACCGCTCTAGGTTCACTGTAACATCTCGTGAACCTACCATCGAGCACTGTAGATGACCCCTTTGCCAATAAAAGGAGGCCCTTAGCTCATTCACAAGGGGTTAGACTCTTTGGAGATTGGCCAAGAAGACGGTTATAATCACTATAACGAACAACAAAAATGCTTAATACGATCAGACAAGCAGGACGTACGGTTTTACGAGTAAGTGGCCCGAACCTGGGTAAAAAAGGCTTGTCGGGTGATGATCGTTAGATCTGCTCTTGACGTCGTCTTTCCCCACCCTACGATCACAAGGGTATCACGTTGATCCCCATAGGTGTCGACCTAGCATCGCCGACATGAAGAACATGGTATTGAAGAACAAAGAGACAGAAGAAGCCATCTAGCTACTAGCTATAGACCCGTAGGTGTGTGGTGAACTACTCATGCATCACCGGAGGGGCAATGGAGTTGATTTAGATGCCCTCAGTGATCGATTCCCCCTCTGGCAGATTACCGAAAAAGGCTCCCATTGGATCTCACGGGAACAGAGTTTCTCGATGGCAGAAAAGTATTTTTTTTGTCTCTCCCTGGTATTGAGAGAATATTTGGGAATTTATAGGATGAAGATTAGGGTTAGGAGGCCTGCAGGGGACCCACAAGCCAGGGGCTCGCCCTGTAGGCTTGTCGCCTCCCGGGAAGTCTCCTGTCCCCTTCTCCAAGTCTGGCAGGTTTCTTGTGGTCCAAGAAAAATCATTCCGGAGATTTTATTCCGTTTGGACTCCGTTTAATATTCCTTATGTGCAATACTCACAAACATGGAAACAACAGAAACTCGCATTATGCTCTAGATTAATAGATTAGTCCCAAAAATGTTATAAAATAGCATATTAATGCATATAAAAACATCCAAAACAGATAATATAATAGCATGGAACAATAAAAAATTGTAGATATGCTGGAGACGTATCAAGCATCCCCAAGCTTAATTCTTGCTCGTCCTCGAGTAGGTAAATGGTAAAAACAGAATTTTTGATGTGGAATGCAACCTAACATATTAATCCATGTAATATTCTTTATTGTGGCATGAATATTCAGATCCATAAGATTCAAAACAAAAGTATAATATTGACATAAAAACAATAGTACTTCAAGCATACTAACAAGGCAATTGCTTCCTTTAGAAATAACATGGTCTTAGAAAGTTATTCCTAGAAAATCATATGGTCTGGCTATGCTCCATCTTCACCACACAAAGTATCTAAATCGTGCACAACCCCGATGAAAGTCAAGCAATTTTTTCACACTTTTTATGTTCTCAAACCTTTTCAAGTCTCACGCAATACATGAGCGTGAGCCATGGATATAACACTATAGGTGAAATACAATATGGTGAGGTTGCAAAAAGAAAGAGGAGAAGATAGTCTCACATCAACTATGCATATCAACAGGCTATGGAGATGCCCATCAATAGATATCAATGTGAGTGAGTAGGGATTGTCATGCAACAAATGCACTAGAGCTATAAGTGTATGAAAGCTCCAAAAGAAAACTAAGTGGTCATGCAAAACATGAAATTCCACCAGTTGTATGAAAGTGACAAAATAGGAGACTCTCTATGAAGAAGATGGTGCTTGTTTGAAACACTCTTGATAACCCACAAGTTTAGGGGATCGCAACAGTTTTCGAGGGTAGAGTATTCAACCCAAATTTGTTGATTCGACACAAGGGGAAGCCAAAGAATATTCTCAAGTATTAGCAGTTGAGTTGTCAATTCAACCACACCTCAAAGACTTAGTATCTGCAGCAAAGTATCAGTAGCAGAGTAGTGTGATAGCAACAGTAGCAATAGTAACCAGTAGCAGCAAAGTGAGAGTAGTAGTGACAGAGTAACATAGCAAGGACCAGTAGAAAAAACTCGTATGCATTGGATCGGTGATGGATGATTATGCCGGATGCTATTCATCATGTAACAGTTATAACACGGAGAGATAAGTAACTAGCTCCAGTTCGTCAATGTAATGTAGGCATGTATTCCGTATGTAGTCATACGTGCTTAGGGAAAAGAACTTGCATGACATCTATTGTCCATCCCTCCCGTGGCAGCGGGGTCCTAATGGAAACTACGGGATATTAAGGTTCTCCTTTTAATAAAGAACCGTTCCAACGCATTAACACTTGGTGAATACATGAACTCCTCATACTATGGTCATCTCCAGGAGTGGTTCCGGCTATTGTCACTCCGGGGTTGCCGGGTCATAACACATAGTAGGTGACTACAACTTGCAAGATAGGATCAAGGACACACATATATTGGCGACAACATAATAGGTTCAGATCTGAAACCATGGCACTCGGGCCCTAGTGACAAGCATTAAGCATGGCAAAGTAGTAGCAACATCAATCTCAGAACATAGTGGATACTAGGGATCAATCCTCGTCAAAACTAACTCCATTACATGATAGATCTCATCCAACCCATCACCGTCCAGCAAGCCTACGATAAGATTACTCACGAATGGTTAAGAGCATCATGGAATTGGCGATGAAGGAAGGTTGGTAATGACAATGGCGACGATCTCCCCTCTCCGGAGCCCAGAACGGACTCCAGATCTGCCCTCCAGAGGAAGAACAGGAGGTGGCGGCGCCTCCGTATCGTAAAATGCGATGAACTCTTCTCCTTGATTTTTTTTGGACGAAAGGGACTAAATAGAGCTGAGATTGGAGGCGGTGGAGCTTCGTGGGCCCCACAAGCCTGCGAGGCGCGGCCACGGGGGCCCGCGCCTGGTGGGCTTGTGGGCTCTCAGCTCCACCCCTCCGGTTGATTCTTGCGCCAGTATTTTTTATATATTCCACAAAAATCCCCATAAATTTCCAGGTCATTCCGAGAACTTTTATTTCTGCGCAAAAACAACACCATGGCAATTCTGCTGAAAACAGCGTTAGTCCGAGTTAGTTCCATTCAAATCATGCAAATTAGAGTCCAAAAGAAGGGCAAAAGAGTTTGGAAAAGTAGATACGACAGAGACGTATCAACTCCCCCAAGCTTAAAACCTTACTTGTCCTCAAGCAATTCAGTTGACAAACTGAAACAGACAAAAGAAAAACTTTACGAACTCTGTTTGATCTTGTTGTTGCAACTATGTCTAACTCATAACCAGAATTTCAGCAAGATCACAAGCTAACCACATAAGAAAATGACATCTAGGTCTCATGGTAAACTCATATCAATGGCATAATCAACTAGCGAGCAATAATGATAAGTTTCAAACGTCAACACTTCAATCAAAACAATCATGAAGTAGTACGAACAGATGGTATCTCCCTAGCTCTTTCTAAGACCGCAAAACATAAATGAAGAGCACCTTCAAAGACCAAGGGCTGACTAAACATTGTAATTCATGGCAAAGAAGATCCAGTCACAGTCATACTCAATATCAGTCAAAAGCAAAGCATAAAAATGACAGAGGTGCTCTCTAATTGGTGCTTTTATAAGAAGAGGATGACTCAACAGGAACATAAATAGATAGGACCTTCGCAGAGGGAAGCATTGATTTGCAGAGGTCCAGAGCTCAAGCTTTTAAAATAGAGATAATAATTTTGGGTGGCATGCTTTCATTGTCAATGCGATGACCAAGAGTTTTCACCATCTTCCACGCTACACATGCTATAGGCGGTTCCCAAACAGAAAAGTAAAGTTTTGACTCCCCCTTCACCGATCAATCACACTCCACGACTAGCTGAATACTCGGGTGCCGTCCATACCAACATCAATCCAGGGGGAGTTTTGTTCGCAATTATCTTTTCGATTTGAGCATGGAACTGGGCATTCCAATTATCTGCCCCTTTCTCGTGAATGATAGTGAATAAACACATATCAAGGATAACACGCCTAGCATGGAAGATAATAATCGCCCCTTGTCACCACATGGGCGGTTCAGGCATGCAAAACAGATTATTTCTTGAAGATTCAGAGAGTGGCACATGCAGATTTACTTTGAACGGCAGGTAGATACCGCATATAGGTAGGTATGGTGGACTCATATGGAATAACTTTGGGTTTATGGAAGTGGATGCACAAGCAGTATTCCCGCTTAGTACAAGTGAAGGCTAGCAAAAGACTGGGAAGCGACCAACTAGAGAGCGACAACAGTCATCAAAATGCATTAAGATTAACCAACATTGAGTGCAAGCATGAGTAGGACATAAATCACCATGAACATGAATATCATAGAGGCTATGTTGATTTTGTTTCAACTACATGCGTAAACATGCGCCAAGTCAAGCCACTTGAATCATTAAAAGGAGGATACCATCCTATCATACTACATCATAGTCATCTCAAAATTCATGTTGGCATCCAAGGCAAACCATTATAAGCTCCTAGCTAATTAAGCATGATATCAGAAACTATGATCTCTAAGTTGTCATTGCAAACATGTTTCTCTCACAACAAAGCTGAATCAGGAACGATGAGCTAGTCATTTTTACAAAAAACAAAATAGATTGAGTTCATACCAGCTTTTCCAGGCTGAGTCACTTCATCATATATCGTCATTATTGCCTTTCACTTGCACGACCGAATGATGTGAACAATAATAAGAGTGCTCGTGCATTGGACTAAGCTGGAATCTGCAAGCAAACACAAAGGAGAAGACAAAGTAATATGGCTCTTTGACACATAAACAGATATGCATGCGAGAGCCACTAAACATTGTAACCATGGTCTTCTACCTTGACCCAAAGAAAAAGAAAACTATTTACACGGGAAAGCTCCCAACAAGCAGAAGAAGAAACGGAAAATCTTTTTGGGTTTTCTCAAACTATACAAACACACGAGAAGAAAACGAGAAAACGAAATAAACTAGCATGGATGATACAGTGGCAAAGTGTGAACACCGACGAACAAAGTGAAAGCGTAATCAAGAATATAAAGTCGGCGAGGAACACGTACTCCCCCAAGCTTAGGCTTTTGGCCTAAGTTGGTATACTCCCAAGGAGGGAAATAACCAGCTCCAGGGTACTCCGGAGTGTACTGAGGGTGCCACTGCTGTGTGAGCTCCTCTGGCTCCCACTGATAAACTAGTGTCTCGTACTCGACTGGTAGCTCGGGCACGGGCGCCTGTGGTTGGGCTATGCCCCAATATGCGTAGATGCCCGAGGGCATAATAATGTACCTGCCTGTATGAAGATTGAACAAAGAAGGAGCAGGCAAGGTAATAGTGTCACGAGTACCCTGACTAAATACCAGGTTATAAATCATCCTTCTATTTATATCTCTATCAAGAAAGTCATGGCGAACCATGCTATCATAATATAGATATCTCTTAGGAAGAAGAATCTCTTCTTCCTTGTCCAGTCGAATAGGTATCTCAAAATGTCTAGCAAGACGAGTAGCATAGATACCTCCATAGACAACGCCTTTAGAACGGTTTGTGTTCAACAGTTGAGCTACTATAGCGCCCAAGCTATAAGTTCTATCATTATAAAGGGCTTCGTGCAAGACCGCAAGATCTGGGGTGCTAAGGGACCCGGCTTTCCCATGGCCAATCAAACATTTTCCCACAAATAATGAGAAGTACTGAAGCACGGGAAAATGTATGCTAGCATCTCTAGCGCAAGACACTCCTCTCTCCTCTCCTACAGCAATAGTATCTATGAAAGCCTCTAAGTCCCGTGGACGAGGTTCATGAATATCCCCAACATAAGGTAATTTGCAAACATTGCAAAAATCCTGAAGTGACATGCGCTGGGGGATATCATATAACTTGAACTCAACCATAGGAGAATTCTTCCTTGGATAGAAGTTAAAGCTTTGCACGAAAATAATAGTGAGGAGGAGGTATTGTGGACACTTATCTTCAACGAAGGCGGTAAGGCCTGCGTTCTCCACCAAGTAGTAAAAGTCCTCCTAAAGTTCGGTGGCGCGTAAGAACACATCGCTTAGCCACTCGCACGCTCGAACTTCTGCAACTCGGGAAACCGGTTACTTGGGTTTCTTCTTCTCATGTTCATCATCCTTGGGGTCACGGCTTGAAGAGCCTCTAAAGAACCTCCTCATCTTTTCCTTTTTCTATCTCTGAAAATTTCAGAAATTTTTAGTGACTCTAAGGAAAAGTGAACAAGGCTCAACGAAACTCATAGCAACTACTCCTTCAAGTGCCTAGAGGCCATATCACGCATCAAAACTACTTGGGACCAGCTAAAATTAGCATGCAAAGCTCAAGAACAGGGTCACCAAGGCAGCAAAAATACGCGATGTATAAGGCACTAGAGCAAAAACTAATTGGACCAATGGAGGAGTCACTTACCAAGGAGCAATTTCCCCAAAACAGCTTGGAGAATGGTGCTTTGCACAAGGAGATCGAAAATCCCAGCAAGAAGAGCAAGAACACAGGTTTGAGCTACGAAACAATTTTTTCTGGAGGTAGGAGAAGCAGATGGGAGCTAGAATAAGTGGAGGGGGTACACGTGGGCCCCACAAGCCTGGTAGGCGCTGATACGTCTCCAACGTATCTATAATTTTTGATGGTTTCATGCTATTATCTTGTCAAACTTTGGATGTTTTGTATGCCTTTTATATATTTTTTGGGACTAACTTATTAACTCACTGCCAAGTGCCAGTTCCTATTTTTTCCATGTTTTTGACCCCTTTCACAGGAGGATTTTAAACAGAGTCCAAACGGAATGAAACTGCCAAAATGATTTTTCCAAAACAGAAAAACATCGAGAAGCCTCAGAATCAGGGCAGGGGCCTGCAGGGACCCCACAAGCCCCCTAGGCGCGGTGAGGGTGCCCGCGCCTCCCAGGCTTGTGGGCTCCCTGGGTCACCTCTGCCCTAGGTCTTTCGCCTATAAATTCCCTAAAATCCCAGAAAAAATCAGGAGATCATCGAAAGTACTTTTCCGCCGCCGCAAGCTTCTGTCTCCGCAAGATCCCATCTGGGGCACGTTCTGGTGCCCTGCCGGAGGGGGATTCGGATACGGAGGGCTTCTTCATCAACACCATGACCTCTCCGATGATGTGTGAGTAGTTCACCATAGACCTACGGGTCCATAGCTAGTAGCTAGATTGCTTCTTCTCTCTCTTGGATCTTCAATACAAAGTTCTCCATGATCTTCATGGAGATCTATCCTATGTAATCTTCTTTTGCGGTGTGTTTTTCAAGATCCGATGAATTGTGGATTTATGATAAGATTATCTATGAATCTTATTTGAGTTTCTTCCGATCTCTCTTATGCATGATTTCATATCCTTGTAATTCTCTTCGAGTTGTGGGTTTTGTTAGGCCAACTAGATCTATGATTCTTGCAATGGGAGAAGTGCTTGGTTTTGGGTTCATACCGTGCGGTGACCTCACCCAGTGACAGAAGGGGTAGCGAGGCACGTATTGTGTTGTTGCCATCAAGGGTAAAAAGATGGGGTTTTCATCATTGGTTTGAGATTATCCCTCTACATCCTGTCATCTTACTTAAGGTGTTACTCTGTTCGTCATGAACTCAATACACTAGATGCATGCTGGATAGCGGTCGATGTGTGGAATAATAGTAGTAGATGCAGAAAGTATCGGTCTACTTTTCTCAGCCGTGATGCCTATATGTATGATCATTTCCTTAGATATGGTCATGACTTTGCGCGGTTCTATCAATTTCTCGACAGTAATTTGTTCACCCACCGTAATATTTGCTATTTTGAGAGAAGCCTGTAGTGAACCCTATGGCCCCCGGGTCTACTCCACACCATATTTTCAGCCTTACACTTTTTCTTCGTTGCACTTTCCGCATTCAGATCTCACTTTGCAATCAATCTTGAAGGGATGGACAACCCCTTTATAGCGTTGGGTGCAAGCTCTTTGTGTTTGTGCATGTATTCTGGACTTGATGAGATTCTCCTTCTGGATTGATACCTTGGTTCTCAAACTGAGGGAAATACTTACTGCTCTTGTGCTGCATCACCCTTTCCTCTTCAAGGGAAAACCAACGCAAGCTCAAGAGACGTAGCAGAAGGATTTCTGGCGCCATTGCCGGGGAAGGACATTTGTTGCCGTAGCAGAAGAATTTCTGGCGCCGTTGCCGGGGAGGATCAAGTCAACAACTCATCCATGTAAGTGTCGCAAACTCATCTCTTGCATTTACTTTTTTGCCTCTCGTTTTCCTCTCCCCCACTTCTGAAAAACAAAAATTTACAAAAAAATCTTTGCCTTTTTCGTTCGCCCTTTTCTTTCACTTGCTCTTTGTTAGCTTGTGTGCTTGCTTGCTTGCTGAAGTCACCATGACTGAAAACACCAAACTTTGTGACTTCTCGAATACTAATAATAATGATTTTATTAGTACTCCAATTGCTCCCTCCACTAGTGCGGAATCATACGAAATCAATGTCGCTTTGCTGAAACTTGTTATGAAAGTGCAATTTTCCGGCCTTCCTAGTGAAGATGCCGCATCCCATCTTAATACCTTCATTGAGCTTTGTGATATGCAAAAGAAGAAAGATGTGGATAATGATGTGATTAAGTTGAAGCTTTTTCCTTTCTCGTTGCGAGATCGAGCAAAAACTTGGTTTTCGTCTTTGCCCAAAAATAGTATCGATTCTTGGGATAAGTGCAAAGATGCTTATATATCCAAGTATTTTCCGCCGGCTAAGATTATCTCTCTCCGTAATAATATCATGAATTTTAAGCAACTTGATCATGAACATGTTGCACAATCTTGGGAGAGAATGAAATTGATGATTAGAAATTGTCCCTCTCATGGCCTGAGTCTTTGGATGATTATACAAATCTTCTACGCTGGCTTGAATTTCGCTTCTAGAAATATCTTGGACTCTGCCTCAGGTGGAACGTTCATGGAAATCACGTTAGGAGAAGCCACAAAAATCCTAGACAATATCATGACGAACTACTCTCAGTGGCACACTAAAAGGTCACCTACTAGTAAGAAGGTACACGCTATAGAAGAAATTAACTCGTTGAGTGCTAAGATAGATGAGTTAATGAATTTGGTTGCTAGTAGAAGTACTCCTTTAGATCCTAATGATATGCCCTTGTCTTCCTTGATTGAGAGTAGCAATGCTAGCTTGGACGTTAATTTTGTTGGTAGGAATAATTTTGGCAACAACAATGCTTTTAGATGAAATTATGTTCCTAGGCCATTTCCTAGTAACTCCTCTAATAACTTTGGCAACTCCTACAACAATACTCATGGAAATTACAATAGATTACCCTCTGATATAGAGAGTAATATCAAAGAGCTTATCAACTCGCAAAAGATTTTCAATGCGTCCATAGAGGAAAAACTACTCAAAATTGATGATTTGGCTAAGAGCGTTGATAGAATTTCTAGTGATATTGATGCTTTGAAAGTTAGATGTGCTCCTCCCAAGATCAATATGGATGAAACTTTGAAAGCTATGCGTGTTTCCATGATTGAGAGCAAAGAAAGAACCACCCAAATTCGTGCTAGACATGAATGGCTTAAAAGGGCGTGTTCTCGTGATAAGAATCACGAAGATCTTAGATTGCTTGGTGTGACTCCCATTGAATCTTTGTTTTCTTGTGTCAAACCCAATGATGATGGGGCTGGATATGAATCCACTTTGGTTGAAAAGCGCCCCAATGATTCGAAGTCCATCTATCTTGATGCTAAAAGCATTTAAAGTGGAGTAGAAGATATTAAAGCTTTGAGTAGTAATGAAATTACTACTATGGATTTCAAGGAATTCAATTATGATAGTTGCTCCTTGATTGAATGCATTTCCTTGATGCAATCCATGTTAAACTCTACACACGCTTATAGCCAAAACAAGGCCTTTACCGATCATATCGCCGAAGCTATGATAAAATCTCTTGAAGAGAAACTTGAATTGGAAGTCTCTATCCCTAGAAAGCTTCATGATGAGTGGGAACCTACTATCAAAATCAAAATCAAAACTATGAATGCAATGCTTTGTGTGATTTGGGTGCTAGTGTTTCCGCGATTCCAAAGTCTTTATGTGATGTTCTGGGTTTTACTGAGATTGAAGAGTGTTCTCTTAATTTGCATCTTGCGGATTCTACTGTCAAGAAACCCATGGGAAGTATCAATGATGTTCTTATTATTGCAAATAGGAACTATGTACCCGTGGATTTCATTGTGCTTGACATTGATTGCAATCCTACATGCCCTATTATTCTTGGTAGACCTTTCCTAAGGACTATTGGTGCTATCATTGATATGAAGGAAGGGAATATTAGATTTCAATTTCCTTTAAAGAAGGGCATGGAGCACTTTCCTAGAAAGAAAATAAGATTTCCTTATGAATCCATGATGAGGGCCACTTATGGTTTGAGCACCAAAGACGACGATACATGATTTTATCACCTCATGCCTAGCTAAGGGCGTTAAACAATAGCGCTTGTTGGGAGGTAACCCAATGAATTTATCTTTTTCTTTTTGTTTTGTTGCGTCCATACAATCATAATTCTGTTATGATTGTCTTTTTTGTGTTTCTTTTTGTGTTTGAGCCATGCAAAACCTTTATGACTAGTCTTGGTAATGGTTGTTTGATCCTGCTTGAAGAAGACAGAAACTTTTCGCTCACCAGATGATTTTTCATTTTTATTCAGAAAGAGCTTTTGAGTTGATCGTTTTGCTGCTGTTTGATATGCCTTTTGCCCAGGCAATCGTAATTTTTCAAAAAATTTGAGGTACCAGAAGCATACGAAGTATACAGATTGCTACACACTGGTCTGTTTTTGACAGGTTCTGTTTTTGTTGAGTTGGTTGCTTGTTTTGATGAAACTATGGATAGTATTGGGGGTACTAGCCATGGAAAAGTGAGAATACAGTAGCCCAACACCAATATAGATAGAATTCAAGTTTGCTACAGTACAAAAAGTGGTGGTAGTTTGTTTTCTTGTGCTAATGTTATCACGAGTTTCTGTTTAAGTTTTGTGTTGTGAAGTTTTCAGGTTTTGGGTGATGTTCTCATGGACAAAGAGATAAGGAGTGGAAAGATCTCAAGCTTGGTGATGCCCAAGGCATCCCAAGCCAAATTCAAGGACACCAAAAAGCCTAAGCTTGGGGATGCCCCGGGAAGGCATCCCCTCTTTCGTCTTCAATCCATCGGTAACATTACTTGGAGCTATATTTTTATTCACCACATGATATGTGTTTTGCTTGGAGCGTCTTGTATCATAGGAGTCTTATCTTTTTGTTGTGTCACAATCATCCTTGCTGCACACCTTTAGAGAGACATGCACTCATCGTGATTTTGCTAGAATGCTCATAATGCTTCACTTATATATTTTGAGCTAGATAATTTTTCTCTATGTGCTTCACTTAGATCTTTTAGAGCACGGCAGTGCATGATTTGGTAGTTAGCTTATGCTATGAAAGTGGTCCCAAAGGTGATAGGTACCCAAAGAGGATACACAAACCTCCATCTTCATGTGCATTGAGTAGAAAGAGAAGTTTTGATTCCTCTCAATTAGTTTTGAGACGTGGATTTGGTAATATTAAGAGCTGTGTTAGTAGGGTGTTGTGAATCTAGAAATACTTGTGTTGAACTTAGTGATTCTCGTACCATGCACGTATGGTGAACGGCTATGTTAGGAACTCGGAGCATAATTGATCTATTGATTGTCATCTTTTGTGTTGAGGTCGGGATCGCGCAATGGTTAACACCTACCAACCCTTCCCATAGGAGTATGCGTTTAGCACTTTGTTTTGATTACTAATAAAAAAATTCGCAACAAGTATGTGAGTTCTTCATGACTAATGTGAGTCCATGGTATAGATGCACTTTCACCTTCCACCATTGCTAGCCTCTCTAGTGTCGCGCAACTTTTGCTGGTGCACAAACCCATCATATGCCTTCCTCAAAACAACCACCATACCTACCTACTATGGCATTTTCATAGCCATTCCGAGATATATTGACATGCAACTCCCACCGTTCCGTCTCATGACTTGTGTCATCACTCTCATACTACCATTGCATGATCGTATGATAGCTAGCGAGATGTTTCAACGTCATACGCCAAGCTAGATCGTTGCAAATCCCGGTACACTCCCGAAGGCATTTCCTATAGAGTCATTATCGTTCTAAGCTTTGAGCTGTGAGTAAATAATAGTGTGATGATCATCATTATTAGAGCATTGTCCCATGTGAGGAAATAAAAAAAAAGGCCAAGGAGCCCAAACAAATAAAAAAAGAAAAAAAAAAGAGACCCAAGAGCCCAAACAAAAAAAACAGAGAAAAAGAGAGAAGGGACAATGCTACTAACTTTTTCCACACTTGTGCTTCATAATAGCACCATGTTCTTCATGATTGAGAGCTTCTTGCTTTGTCACTACCATATGCTAGTGGGAATCTTCATTATATAACTTAGCTTGTATATTCCAATGATGGGCTTCCTCAAATTGCCCTAGGTCTTCGTGAGCAAGCAAGTTGGATGCACACCCACTAGTTCTCCTTTTGAGCTTTCACATACTTATTGCTCTAGTGCATCCCTTGTATGGCAGTCCCTACTCATTCACATTGATATCTACTAATGGGCATCTCCATAGCCCTTTGATACACCGAGTCAATGTGACCATCCCCTCCTTTTTGTCTTACAACCACCACCACACTCTATTCCACCTATAGTGCTATATCCATGGCTCACGCTCATGTATTGCGTGATAGTTATAAAAAGTTTGAGAAAGTAAGAGTGTGAAAACAATTACTTGGCCAATACCGGGGTTGTGCATGATTTACATTAGTTGTGTGAGGATGATGGAGCATAGCCCTACTCGAGGATGATGGAGCATAGCATTCCACATCAAAAATCAGTCTTTATCACTTCCCTACTCGAGGACGAGCAGGAGTTAAGCTTCGGGGTGCTTGATACGTCTCCAACGTATCTATAATTTTTGATGGTTTCATGCTATTATCTTGTCAAACTTTGGATGTTTTGTATGCCTTTTAAATATTTTTTGGGACTAACTTATTAACTCAGTGCCAAGTGCCAGTTCCTGTTTTTCCATGTTTTTGACCCCTTTCAGAGGAGGATTTTAAATGGAGTCCAAACGGAACGAAACTGCCAAAATGATTTTTTCCGAAACAGAAAAAGATCGGGATGCGTGAGAATCAGGGCAGGGGACCTGCAGGGACCCCACAAGCCCCCTAGCTGCGGCTAGTGGGGCCCGTGCCTCCCAGGCTTGTGGGCTCCCTGGGCCACCTCTACCCTAGGTCTTTCGCCTATAAATTCCTTAAAATGCTAGAAAAAATCAGGAGATCATCGAAAGTACTTTTTCGTCGCCGCAAGCTTCTGTCTCCACAAGATCCCATCTGGGCACGTTCTGGTGCCCTGCCGGAGGGGCGGTTCGGATACGGAGGGCTTCTTCATCAACACCACGACCTCTCCGATGATGCGTGTGTAGTTCACCATAGACGTACGGGTCCATAGCTAGTAGCTAGATGGCTTCTTCTCTCTCTTGGATCTTCAACACAAAGTTCTCCATGATCTTCATGGAGATCTATCCGATGTAATCTTCTTTTGCGGTGTGTTTGTCGAGATCCGATGAATTGTGGATTTATGATCAGATTATCTATGAATCTTATTTGAGTTTCTTTTGATCTCTCTTATGCATGATTTCATATCCTTGTAATTCTCTTCGAGTTGTGGGTTTTGTTTGGCCAACTATATCTATGATTCTTGCAATGGGAGAAGTGCTTGGTTTTGGGTTCATACCGTGCGGTAACCTCATCCAGTGACAGAAGGGGTAGCGAGGCATGTATCGTGTTGTTGCCATCAAGGGTAAAAAGATGGGGTTTTCATCATTGGTTTGAGATTATCCCTATACATCATGTCATCTTGCTTAAGGCGTTACTCTGTTCGTCATGAACTCAATACACTAGATGCATGTTGGATAGCGGTCGGTGTGTGGAGTAATAGTAGTAGATGCAGAAAGTATCGGTCTACTTGTCTCGGACGTGATGCCTATATGTATGATCATTGCCTTAGATATCGTCATGACTTTGCGCGGTTCTATCAATTGCTCGACAGTAATTTGTTCACCCACCGTAATATTTGCTATTTTGAGAGAAGCCTCTAGTGAACACTATGGCCCCCAGGTCTACTCCACACCATATTTTTTGCCTTACACTCTTTCTTCATTGCACTTTCCACCTTCAGATCTCACTTTGCAATCAATCTTGAAGGGATTGACAACCCCTTTATAGCGTTGGGTGCAAGCTCTTTATGTTTGTGCATGTATTCTGGACTTGACGAGATTCTCCTACTGGATTGATACCTTGGTTCTCAAACTGAGGGAAATACTTACTGCTCCTGTGCTGCATCACCCTTTCCTCTTCAAGGGAAAACCAACGCAAGCTCAAGAGACGTAGCAGAAGGATTTCTGGCGCCATTGCCAGGGAAGGACTTTTGTTGCCATAGCAGGCGCGGTCGGGGGGTGCCCGCGCCTCCAGGGCTTGTGGCCCACTGGTGTAGCCCCCTGACTAGCTCTCCGTCTCAGTATTTTTCGAAAATTCCAGAAAAAAACATACTTGATTTTCACGGCATTCGGTGAACTTTTATTTTCGGGGTACTTTTCTACGGGACGCTAAAAGCAGAAAACAGGGAAAATTAAACTAAATCTATCATTTTTCTTCTAAGCAACCGAAGGTGAAAGCTTGGAACAGAGGTTTGTGACTCCTCGATTCATCCATCTCATTGTCATCGAAAGAAATCCGTCAATGAGGTTGATCAAGTCTCCTTGACAAACTTTTGCGAATCGCAGAAGAAGACAGAGAATTTTTGAATAGTCACTAGGTTACCTCAATGGGGATGTGAATATCCCCAACAAGAAAATCATACTTCATCTTAACAGTAGGTATAGGGCATTCAAAGCACCCAATAAAAATCGATGAAGTTTTTTCGATAGCATTGATGCAATGTACTCGATATTGTTTCTTCGGAAAGTGCACCGTATGCTCATTACCATTGACATGGAAAGTGACATTGCCTTTGTTGCAATCTATAACAGCCCCTGCAGTGTTTAAAAAAGGTCTTCCAAGGATGACCGCCATGGCATCATCCTCGGGAATATACAGAATAACAAAGTCTGTTAAGATAGTGACATTCGCAACCACAACAGGCACATCCTCGCAAATGCCGATAGCAAAAGCAGTTGACTTGTCAGCCATTTGCAGAGAGATTTCAGTGGGTGTCAACTTATCCAGTTCAAGCCTACGATAAAGAGAGAGAGGCTTAACACTAACACCGTCTCCAAGGTCGCATAAAGCAGTTCTAACGTAGTTGCCTTTAATGGAGCAAGGTATAGTGGGCACTCCGGGATCACCTAGTTTCTTAGGAGTTCCACCCTTGAAGGTATAGTTAGCGAGCATGGTGGAAACCTCAACCTCAGGTATCCTCCTCTTATTAGTCACAATATCCTTCATGTACTTAGCATGCGGAGACATTTTGAGCATATCTGTCAAACGCATTTGCAGAAAGATAGGTCTAATCATTTCAACAAATCGCTCAAAATCCTCATCATACTTTTTCTTGGATGGTTTCGGAGGAAAGGACATGGGTTTCTGAACCCATGGTTCCCTTTCTTTACCATGCTTCCTAGCAGTGAAGTCATTCTTATCGTATCTCTTATTCTTAGGCTATGGGTTATCAAGATCAACAGGTTCAATCTCCACATCCTTAGCACTGCTAGGTTGAGCATCAACATGAAAATCACTATTGATATTATCGTTAGGCTCATGTTCATTACCAGATTGTGTTTCAGCATTAGAAACAGAGACATCGTTTGGACTCTTAGGTGTAACAGCATCCGGGTTGCTAGCGTGCAAGTTCCTATCATCTTTCTTCTTCTTTCTAGGATGACTAGGTGCATCAGTGCTAACTCCTTGAGAATCTTGTTCAATTCTCTTAGGATGACCCTCAGGATACAAAGGTTCCTGGGTCATTCTACCACCTCTAGTGACAACTCTGACAGAATTGTCATTCAACTCATTGAGCAAGTCATTTTGAGCCTTAAGTACTTGTTCTACTTGAGTAGTAACCATAGAGGCATGTTTACTCAAGAGCTTAAGATCATTGACATTTCTGTCCACACAAGCACTTAAGTGGCTAAGCATACGAGCATTTTGTTCCAATTGTCTGCTAACATAATCATTGAAACTTTCTTGTTTGGCAACAAAGTTATCAAATTCATCCAGGCATAAGCTAGCAGGTTTATCAAAAGGAATATCACTCTCATTTAATCTACTAAGAGAATTTACCTCTACTACCTATATCGGGTTATCGAGACCATGGATCTCTTTGATAGGTGGTAGATTTTTGACATCTTCAGATTTAATGCCTTTCTCTCGCATAGATTTCTTAGCTTCTTGCATATCTTCAGGACTGAGGAATAGAATACCTCTTTTCTTCGGAGTTGGCTTCGGAGGTGGTTCAGGAATAGTCCCAGGATTCTCATTGCACGAGATATTATTCAATAGGATCTCAGCTTGTTCTATGGTTCGTTCCCTAAAAACACAAACGGCACAACTATCTAGGTGGTCTCTAGAAGCATCGGTTAGTCCATTATAGAAGATATCAAGTATTTCATTCTTCTCAAGAGGGTGATCAGGCAAAGCATTCGGTAACTGGATGAGCCTCCCCCAAGCTTGTGGGAGACTCTCTTCTTCAACTTGCGCAAAGTTATATATTTCCTGCAAGGCAGCTTGCTTCTTATGGGTGGGAAATATTTCTCAGAGAAATAGTAGATCATATCCTGGGGACTACGCACACAACCAGGAGCAAGAGAAGTGAACCAAGTCTTAGCATCATCCTTTAGCGAGAAAGGAAATAGCTTAAGGATATAGTAGTGGCAGATCTTTTCCTCACTCATGAATAGGGTGGATATATCGTGCAGTTTGGTAAGATGGGCTACAACCGTTTCAGACTCATAACCGTGAAAAGGATCAGATTCGACCAAAGTGATTAACTCAGGGTCGACAGAGAATTCAAAATCCTTATCGGTCACAAAGATAGGCGAAGTAGCAAACTTCGGGTCGTATTTCATCCTAGCGTGCAAAGATTTTTCTTTCCACTTGCGCAGTAATTTCTCAACATCATAGCTATCCTTACAAGCAAGAAAGCCCTCGGCTATCTCTCCCTCCAAAACATAACCCTCAGGCATATCAGGCAATTCATATCTAGGAGAGCTCGTTCTAACAGGCAAAATAGCAGGTTCTACTTCAATAATCTCAGCAGTTTCAGAAGTATCATCACATCTAACAGCAACTCTAGAAATTTGTGAATCAAGGAATGCACCTAGTGGCAAAGCAGTATCAAGCATAGCATCATCACAAGCATCATGGACAGCAGAAGTACCATCATCAAGCACAGGCGACATATCAAAATTTCTAGCAGGAGGTGGTGTCGCAAACTTACTCATAACTGAAGGTGAATCAAGTGCAGAGCTAGATGGTAGTTCCTTACATGTCCTCGTAGTTGAGGGCAAGACTTTAGTTCTTGGATTTTTCGGATTCCTCATAGTGACCAGCAGACGTAAATCCCAAGTGACTCATAGAATATAGCTATGCCTCCCCGGCAACGGCGCCCGAAAAAGGTCTTGATAACCCACAAGTATAGGGGATCGCAACAGTTTTCGAGGGTAGAGTATTCAACCCAAATTTGTTGATTCAACACAAGGGGAAGCCAAAGAATATTCTCAAGTATTAGCAGTTGAGTTCTCAATTCAACCACACCTGAAAGACTTAGTATCTGCAGCAAAGTATCAGTAGCAGAGTAGTGTGATAGCAACAGTAGCAACAGTAACCAGTAGCAGCAAAGTGACAGTAGTAGTGACAGAGTAACGTAGCAAGGACCAGTAGGAAAAACTCGTAGGCATTGGATCGGTGATGGATGATTATGCCGGATGTTATTTATCATGTAACAGTTATAACACGGAGAGATAAGTAACTAGCTCCAGTTCGTCAATGTAATGTAGGCATGTATTCCGTATGTAGTCATACGTGCTTAGGGAAAAGAACTTGCATGACATCTATTGTCCATCCCTCCCGTGGCAGCGGGGTCCTAATGGAAGCTATGGGATATTAAGGTTCTCCTTTTAATAAAGAACCTGACCAACGCATTAACACTTGGTGAATACATGAACTCCTCATACTAGGGTCACCTCCCGGAGTGGTTCCGGCTATTGTCACTCTGGGGTTGCCGGGTCATAACACATAGTAGGTGACTACAACTTGCAAGATAGGATCAAGAACACACATATATTGGTGACAACATAATAGGTTCAGATCGGAAATCATGGCACTCGGGCCCTAGTGACAAGCATTAAGCATGGCAAAGTAGTAGCAACATCAATCTCAGAACATAGTGGATACTAGGGATCAATCCCCGTCAAAACTAACTCGATTACATGATAGATCTCATCCAACCCATCAGCGTCCAGCAAGCCTACGATGATATTACTCATGAATGGTGAAGCCCATCATGGAATTGGCGGTGAAGGAAGGTTCGTGATGATGATGGCGATGATCTCCCCTCTCCGGAGCCCAGAACGGACTCCAGATCTGCCCTCCAGAGGAAGAACAGGAGGTGGCGGCGCCTCCGTATCGTAACACGCGATGAACTCTTCTCCTTTATTTATTTTCCGGACGAAAGGGACTAAATAGAGCTGAGATTGGAGGCGGTGGAGCTTCGTGGGCCCCACAAGCCTGCCAGGCGCAGCCAGGGGGGCCCGCGCCTGGTGGGCTTGTGGGCTCTCAGCTCCACCCCTCCGGTTGATTCTTGCGCCAGTATTTTTTATATATTCCACAAAAAATCCCCGTAAATTTCTAGGTCATTCCGAGAAGTTCTATTTCTGCGCAAAAACAACGCCATGGCAATTCTACTGAAAACAGCGTTAGTCCGGGTGAGTTCCATTCTAATCATGCAAATTAGAGTCCAAAACAAGGGCAAAAGAGTTTGGAAAAGTAGATACGACGGAGACGTATCAAACACAACTGTGGAAAAAGATAGTAGCATCATCCCTTCTCTATTTCTCTCATTTTTTTGGTGGGTGTCTTTGGCCTCTTTTTGGGGCGCTTCGTTGGCCTCTTTTTTTTGGTAAAGTCCGAAGAAGCTTCCATATCCTTTCCTACACGGGACAATGCTCTAATAATGCAAATCATCACACTTTTATTTACTTACAACTCAAAGATTACAACTCGATATCTAGAACAAAATATGACTGTATAAGCAATATGAAGTGATGGTGCGTGTCATAAAAAGCGGGCTGATGGTGTTGTATGGCAATATATCTTAGAATGGCTATGAAAATTCCATAATAGGTAGGTATGGTGGCTGTTTTGAGGAAAGTATATGGTGGCTGTTTTGAGGAAGGTGGGTTTAATGTACCGGCGAAAGTTGTGCGGTACTAGAGAGGCTAGAAATGGTGGAAGGGTGAGAGTGTGTATAATCCATGAACTCAACATTAGTCATGAATAACTCACATACTTATTGCAAAAGCCTATTAGTTATCGAAGCAAAGTATTAGACGCATACTCCTAGGGGAAGGATTGGAAGGAGTTAACCATCACGCGATCTCGACCTCCACACAAAGGTTGACAATCATTAAACAAATCATGCTCCGACTTCATCACGTAACGGTTCACCATATGTGCATGCTATAGGAATCACAAGCTTTAACTCAAGTATTTCTTCCAATTCACAATTACTTACTAGCATGACTCTCATATTACCATGTTCATATCTCAAAACTATATGCAAGGAATCAAACTTCTCATCATATTCAATGCACTTAATATGAAAGTTTTTATTATATCCCTCTTGGATGCTCATTATATTAGGACTAAATTCATAACCTAAACTAATTACCATGTTGTTTAAAGACTCTCAAAATAATATAACTAAGGTACGAGAGCTTAATAATTTCTATAAAATAAAACACCGCCGTGCTCTAAAAGATACTCCCTCCGTCTTAAAATAAGTGTCTCAACTTTATACTAGCTCTAGTATAAAATAACATTAAGCTTAAGACACTTATTTTGGGACGAAGGGAGTATAAGTGAAGCACTAGAGCAACATTGCTTAGCTCAAAAGATATAAGTGAAGCACATAGAGTATTCTAATAAATTCATGATTCAGCATGTCTCTCTCAAAAGATGTGTGCAGCAAGGATGATTGTGGCAAACTAAAAAGTAAAGACTCATATCATACAAGATTCTCAAAGCAAAACACATATCATGTGGTGAATAATAATATAGCCTCAAGTAAATTTACCGATGGATTGAAGACGAAAGAGGGGATGCCTTCCGGGGCATCTCCAAGATTAGGCTCTTTGGTATCCTTGAATATGGCTTGGGGTGCCTTGGGCATCCCCAAGCTTAGGCTCTTGCCACTCCTTATTCCATAGTCCATCAATATTTACCCAAAACTTGAAAACTTCACAACACAAAACTCAATAGAAAACTCATGAGATCCGTTAATATAAGAAAAATAAATCACCACTTAAGGTACTATTGTGAACTCATTCTTTATTTATACTGGTGTAATATTTACTATATTCCAACTTCTCCATGGTCCATACCCCCCGATACAACCCATAGATTCATCAAAATAAGCAAACAACACATAGAAAACAGAATCTGTCAAAAATAGAACAGTCTGTAGCAACCTATAAACTTCGAATAATTATGTAACTCCAAAAATTCTAAACAATTAGAAAAATCAGGGCAATTTTATGTAAATCTTGTGTAAAAAATTCAGATCAAAATTACGTTCCGGTAAATTTACAAAATTCATGGACTAAGAGCGAAAGTTTATGTTTTTCAGCAAAATCAACTTGCAAACACCGTAGACTATCCCAAAGGACTTACTTGGCTCAAACACTAATTAAAACAAGAAAACAAAATTATTACAGAGGTAATAATGTGTGCACCACTCAAAAACAGAAGTAAAAAACAAAAACATAAAAATAAAATTGGGTTGCCTCCCAACAAGAGTTATTGTTTAACGCCCCTAGCTAGGCATAATGCAATAGATCTAGGTATTGTCATCTTTGGTATACAACTCCTCAATTGTACAGTTGTGAACCCTAGGAGATCCTTTGGGTTTTATTAAAAAATCATACTCCTATGCGAGAAATCCAGAAATTCACTTGTAGTAATAAGTTCCCTAATAATGAAGCTAGGGTGAACGTTTATCATCTTAAGATCTTCATCACCTTTTCTAGAGGACTCACCCTTATTTCTAGGAACATAAACAAACTTGGTAGTCTTAGGAGGAGGACCTATTGCAGTGGTTTGAATAGAGGGAAAGGAGGAACCCAAGTTGGCAATAATGTCCTCTAGCTTTCCAATTCAAGGAGAATCTTGATCGAGTTTTTAATTGACTATGGGTTCCTTTTCCCTAAGGTTTTTTAAAGTAACTCCTACCCTGTATCCATATACAGTAATAATATTATGAATAATTTTCTCTAGATTTTCGATAAGCTCTATGGTAGCAACTTTATTTTCAATAATATCAAGCCTTCGCATCACATGTTCCAAAGTTAAGATTGTTTCATTAACCAATGAGTGGGGGTGAACCTACCAAATTCGTCATAGCATTATAAGAATAATAGGTATGGCTACCCAAGAATTTTCCTCCCATAATGGTGTTCAAAACATATCTATTCCAAGGAGAGATACCCACATAAAAATTGCGAAGGAGAATGGTAGTAGATTGCTTACGAGTAGATCTATTTTGAGCATTGCAAATTCTATAGCAAGCATCTTTTAAGTTTTCTCCCTCCCTTTGCTAAAAAATAAGAACTTCATTCTCGTGAATACTAGTGATAGTAGCAAAGCTAGCCATGAGTTTAAGCGATCTAACACCCAAGCTAATGAAAGGCAAACTAAAAGGTGAACGGAAGAAGGGCGAATAAAAAGGCAAATCTTTTTGGTATTATCTGAAAATCGTTTTAGAAGTGGGGGAGAGGAAAATGAGAGGCAAATGAAAAATAAATTAGATGCAAGAGATGACTTTGTGATGGGTACTTTGTAAGCTTGATCTTGCTATGTATCCTCCCCGACAATGGTGCCAGAAATCCTTCTTGCTACTTCTTGATCTTGCGTTGGTTTTCCCTTGAAGAGGAATGGGTGATGCAGCAAAGTACATAAGTATTTCCCTCAGTTTGTTGAGAACCAAGGTATCAATCCAGTAGGAGGAACAAGCAAGGCCCCAATCTTAGCACATACACAAACAATCAAACACTTGCACCCAATGCTAAAAAGGGGTTGTCAATCCCTTCACAGTTATTTGCAAGGATGAGATATGATAGATATAGATAAAAGATTGCTAGAACTAAAAGTAAATAAACAAAAGTAAATAAATGGAAGCAATATATTTTTGGTATTTTTGGTTTATAGATCTGAAAATATAATAAGGAAAATAGACCCAGGGGCCATAGGTTTCACTAGAGGCATCTATCATGAAGGAAAATAATACGGTGCGTGAACAAATTATTGTCAAGCAATTGATAGAAAAGCGAATAATTATGAAGATATCTAAGGGAATGATTATGCATATAGGCATCATGTCGATGTCAAGTAGACCAAAACGATTCTACATCTACTACTATTACTCCACACATCGACCGACTCATGCCTACACCTAGAGTATTAAGTTTATGAAGAAGAGAGTAACACATTAGGTAAGATGACATGATGTAGAGGGATAAACTCAAGCAATATGATCAAAACCCCATCTTTTTATCCTCGATGGCAACAACGCAATACGTGCCTCGCTACCGCTACTTTGTCACTGGGTGAGGACACCGCAAGATTGAACCCAAAACTAAGCACTTCTCCCATTGCAAGAATTACAAATCTAGTTGGCCAAACCAAAGCAATAACTCGAAGAGAGTTGCTAAGATACAAAATCATGCATATAAGAATTCAGAGAAGATTCAAATAATATTCATAGATAATCTGAACATAAATCCACAATTCAACGAATCTCGACAAACACACCGCAAAAGAGTATTACATCGGATAGATCTTCATGAAGATCATGAAGAACATGGTATTGAAGAACAAAGAGAGAGAAGAAGCCATCTAGCTAGTAGCTATGGACCCGTAGGTCCGTGGTGAACTACTCACGCATCATCGGAGGGGAAATGAAGTTGATGTAGATGCCCTCCGTGATTGATTCCCCCTCGGGCATATTACCGGAAAAGGCTCCCAAATTGGATCTCACGGGAACAGAGGCTCCCTGCAGAGGAAAAGTATTTTTTTTGTCTCTCCCAGTTATTGGGGGAATATTTGGAAATTTATAGGGCGAATATTAGGGTTAGGAGGCCTGCAGGGGACCCACAAGCCACGGGGGCGCCCCCCGTAGGGCGCACCCTGCAGGCTTGTCGCCTCTCGGCGGGTCTCCCGGCCCCTTCTCCAAGTCTGGCAGGTTTCTTGTGGTCCAAGAAAAATCATTCCGAAGATTTTATTCCGTTTGGACTCCGTTTAATATTCCTTATCTGCAATACTCAAAAACATGGAAAAAACAGAAACTGGCACTAGGCTGTAGATTAATAGGTTAGTCCCAAAAATAATATAAAATAGCATATTAATGCATATAAAACATCCAAAATAAATAATATAATAGCATGGAACAATCAAAAATTATAGATACGTTGGAGACGTATCAAGGGTTTGATGCACGATTTCATACTATGTCGTCTCATAGAGATCTTGGTGTGCTCCTTGAAGTTTTTTTGTGTTGGATTGAGTATTATGAATGTGAATTTTTTATGGTGTTATTTTAGTATAAACTCTTGGATAGATCGATCGGAAAGGATAACTTGTTATTTTAGTACGAACTCTTGGGAAGATTGATCGGAAAGAATAACTTTGAGGTGATTTCGTACACTACAAACAGTTTCTTCTTATGTTGTCCACTAGAAAAGAAGGATGGAGTGATTATTTATCACATGTTGAGGGATTGCTATGTGATCCAATTCTATTAGCATCATTGAGAGATTGCACTAGCAATAGTACGAACCTAGGCCTCATTTTCAAGCATTGCAATACTGTTTCTTCTCACTTTTGTTACTTGCTACCTTGCTGTTTTTTATTGTTTTTGTTACAAAAATCATATCTACTAACATTACTACACTTGTATCATCATGTCTTTGCCGAATTAGTGCACCTATACAATTTACCATTGTATTTGGTGTGTTGGGGATACAAGAGACTTTTTATTATTTGGTTGCAGGGTTGTTTGAGAGAGACCATTTTCATCCTACGCCTCCCACAGATTGATAAACCTTAGGTCATCAAATTGAGGGAAATTTTCTAATGTCCTACAAAACTCTATGCTTGGAGGCCGAACACGAGTCTACAAGAACAAGTTATATAGTAGACATCAAGCTCTATTTTGGCGCCGTTGTCGGGGAGGTGAGTGCTTGAAGGTATATCTTTAGATCTTTCAATTAAATCTTTTTGTTTATTGTTTTGTCACTAGTTTGGGTTTATAAAAATAAAACTAAAAATTGGAATTGAGGTGGTCTCATATTGTTCATCTTTATCATGTCTTTCTTGAAAATGATGGAAAGGAAAATTTTGCTCAATTGCTAGAGGAAGAATTTATGAAAATGCTTAATGTGAATTGCTTGAATGATGAGCATGATAGTAATATCGTTAGTATGAATTCTCTGAATATCCATGATGCTAGTGATATGCAAAGCCACAAGCTTGGGGATGCTATGTTTGATGAAGATGTTATTTTTAGTCCTCCAAGTTTCGATGAGCAATTTTATTATGATGAAAGCATGCCTCCTATTTATGATGCTTATATTGATGAAAGTGGGTTTGGAAGAGTGTCAACTCTAGGTACTAATGATCCCACTACTTTGGAGGGTGTTAAATCTTATTTTCATAATAATAAAAGTGGATATGGAGAGGTCATGACTTCATTTAGTGATGAGTCCACTATTTGGGTAGAGGTTTCAATTGACTACGAAAACAAAGTTTCTATATATGATGATTATTGTGATGACATGTATGCTATAAATAGTAATAATAACCATGAAACTTGTCATCATGATTTTAATTTTCACATGGATCATATCAATCAAATATCTTATGATAGTTATTTTATTGAGTTTTCTCCCACTACTAGGAATGATAAGAATTTTGCTTGTGTGGGTAGTAATAAAAAAATTATGCTTGTGCATCATGAAAATAATGCTTTATTTCATAGTGATATTGTTGAATTCCTTCTTGATACTACTGAAAATTATTATGAGGGAAGGACATATGCTTCTAGGAATTGCAATAATATCAAGTTTCCTCCCTATGTGTTCAAAGTTTTGAAGTCATGCTTGTTTTGCCTTCCTATGCAAGTTGATTATTGCTATAATAAATTGTTTGCTTGCAAAATCCCTATGCATAGGAAGTGGGTTAGACTTAAATGTGCTTGTCCTGTGCTTCATGATGCTCTCTTGCATGTTTCAATTACTACTTTTTATGTAAGCACCATTGAAATCATCATGCCTAGCTAAAAGGCATTAAAGAAAAATGCTTGTTGGGAGACAATCCAACACTTATACCTAGTATTTTTGTGTGTGCACATGATTAAGCTACTCCCTTCGTTCCTAAATATAAGTCTTTTTAGAGGTTCCACTAGAAGACTATATACGGATGTATGTAGACATACTTTAGAGTGTAGATTCACTCGCTTTGCTCTCTATGTAGTCTCCTAGTGAAATCTCTAGGAAGACTTCTATTGAGTAATGGAGGGAGTAATGTGGTAATCATGTTTTATAAATTTTGGATGCTCGTCGAGGAGGCGTGTCCTTTGAGTGTCACCGCAAACGTTTCAAACTGGATACCTGTATGACCGAGGGTAGTGGTTCCTTCGCTGCTAAGCCAAGTCAAAATCCACTGTGGAGGAATTTTTCATTGCGTCATCGCAAAAGTTTGTGTATGACGACCTGTGTGCTTAGTACAGACAATTATGTAAGATTCACATCTGTCATATTGCGTAAATGGCCATTTGTCAAACTGGAAAGATTGGCATTTGTCGATCTAGTAACGTTGACATTAATGACATTGTAACACTCACATTTGTCAAATTTGGCAGGAACAAAATCACAATTAAAGTGCAATTTTGCAACTGAAATATAGTAAACATAGATTTCATTCATAGATTAAGCAGCGGTCTTTGTACATAACAGTTTAACTCGACACCTGAACCGAACAAACTTTTCCCCAATTGTTGCCAACCACATACTAAAATAGCTAGTTCAACTATATATACTACCAATTTAAAGTACGTGGGACAATTCAACCATATCTATAATTAGATGAACTGAACAAAATAGCCCCTAAATACTACTATGGAGGGGCTTTGTACTACCTGCAGCAGCCTCTCCTCTGTTGAGTGTGTTCAGTAAGAGGCGGAGGAGGAGGAGCCTACTAATGATCTTGAGGAGTCGAATCCATCACCTTCTGTGGATGCTCTCCACCGCTTCTGATGCACCTCCTCAAAGCGGCGGGATTAAGTGTAGATCTTCTCATTCTAAGCCACAGGTGCGAAGTTTGTTGCGTCCACATCGGTGGTGAGACTCTTTGCATGATCAACCTGGCGCTCCTCCTCCTCCTCATGTAGGAAGTTGATGTAGTGCGCAAGGCCGCTGACGCAAAAGCCGAGAGGCTTGGCTTCGGCGGCGACCTCCTCCTCTTGCCTTCGGGCTGCGGTGGTGAAGTCGTTGTTGGCCCCGGGAGCTAACGGTAGGGTGGTGGCCAAGACGTATGATGGTGTGGTGGCGGCCAAGGTGGTCGCTGGTGGGGTGGCGACAACAGCAGCCAATGATGGGGTGGCAGCCACGGTGATCGCCGACAGCAATTTCCTTCTGGCAAGGGTGGAGGAGTGTGTGGTGGGTTGCATGCACACACCCAACAAGGACGCCACACGCACTACATGCTTCCGGGGACTACGCCATTGATACTTGTGATCTGCGTTGGGTTTTCCCCCAAAGAGGAGGGTATGATGCAGCACAATATATATAAGTATTTCCCCCACTTAAAACCAAGGCTATTGAACCAATAATAGGACCATGCACCTTCCATCTTCAGCGCCTACGAACAAAAGAACAAACACTTGCACCCAACGCGGGCAAGAGGGTTGTCAATCCCCTTGAACTCGTTACTTGCAAGAAGATAAGTAGTGTAGATAGATAGTTTAAATATATCAAATATAAAAATTAAATAAAAATAATAAAAGGAAGCAAGGTATTTAGATTTTTCTAAATTTGTATGTGAATAGGCCCAGGGGCCATAGTGTTCTTTAGTGGCATCTCTCTCGAAGAAGGCATACGGTGGGTAAACAAATTACTGCTCGGCAATTGATAGAAAAGCACATAGTTATGCAATATTTATTCACGACAATAATCGTGTGTATATAGGAATCATGTCCATAATCAAGTAGACCGACTCCTTCCTACATCTACTACTACTACACCCAACAACCGCTATCCAGCATGCATCTAGAGTATTAAGTAAAAGAGAGTAATGCTTGGAGAACAATGACATGATGTAGACAAAGTAAACACAATTAATATGAATGAACCCCATCATTTTATGTTTAGTGGCAACAATACAAATATGTGGCATGTCCCTTTCTATCACTGGGATTGAGCACTGCAAGATTGAACCCACTACAACACACCCCTCTCACTAAAGATAGATCAATCTAGTTGGCCAATCCAAATCAATAGATCCGAGAGATTTACAAAGCTATAAGAATCATGCAAATAAGAATCATATAGTTCAGAGAAGACTCAAATATGTATCACGAATAGTCTGAACATAAACCCACAACTCATCGGATGCCAACAAACGCTCCGCATAAAGTGATTAGATCGAATAGATCATCGCGAAGATGCGACGAACTTTGTATTGAAGAACATAGAGAGAGAGCCATAGCTATGGACCCATACGTGTGTGATAGACTACTCACACATCACCATGGGAGTAGGAAGGTTGATGTAGAGGCCCTCCATGATTGATCCCTCCTTCGGTAGGGCACCGAAACAGGGCTCCGGATGGGCACACGGCGGAACAAAGACTTGCAGCAGCAAAAAAAGTGTTTTGGGAGCTCCCCTATGGTTTTTTCAAATATATGAGAATTTATAAGTCATAGAACGAGGTTGGGAGATGAGGGGGTGGACCACAAGCTAACAAGGCATGACCCCCCCCCAGACGTGCCATGTTGTCTGGTGGGGCCCTCGTGTGGACACCAGTCTTCTCCCGAAGCTTGTAGATCATCTTTTCGTCTATAAAAAATCATCAAAAAGTTTTGTGGTACTTGGAATCCATTTGGTACTATAAATCTGAAAATCCAAAAGCATGCAGAAAACAACATCTGACACTTGGCACTAGGTTAATTGGTTAGTGCTCAAAATAATACGAATTAGCAAATAAATGCCCAAAAATTATCCTAGAATTATAATATTATAGCATGGAACAATCAAAAGTTATAGATACATTGGAGACGTATCAACCGTCGACGTGGTGTGGCCTCCCAGCTGGAGCTATCTTGTGACAGAGTAGCGGAGCGACGACGACGGAAATGTGCCATTAGCGATTGAGGGAGAAGCAAACTAGAGAAGCCACATGGAGGGAGGGCATTAATGGAGCATGGATTCCCTAGCCATCAGGGTTCATAAAGTAGACGACCAAGCAATGGGGTATTGGGGGATTTCGATGAGCCGGGCTGGAAGCTTGCGCGGGAACAGGAAGGCAAAAAGAAACTCGTGTGCAATCCTGAGGCATTTACATAGAAAACGTGTGTTCTGTATGCACCTTTGCAAACTGCTCTACCCATGAGGCGGTTGAGGTGTCCGCGGCGTGTTGTGCTCATCTGTGCACCCATGCTCTACGGGCGTCCCTCTACGTGTGAATGATCATGTATGTTTGGGGAGCCATATGCACGCAGTTGCGCCATACCCGGTGTCACCATGCAGTTATACATGCGCCACCATGCAGTTAAGTGCTGCAAAATCTGACATGCGGATGTGCCAAAATTCCAGGCCATGCGTCGCCCACCCATTTATTCCCACGGCCATTTACCTTCATCTCTTCCACCTTCTGATCGCACCACACAACACAAGAAGCACACCCACGATGACAAATAGAGATATGATGCACATCTCTTTATCTTTTTAACCTTCCAGCACGGATCCAATGGAGGTTGGTGGTGGCGAGCCGGCGAGCGGCAATTCACCATTATTGTCAAAGAGAACATTTATATCAGGAATATGGACCTCCTGGTGGTGTACACCAAACCCGGTCTTGGTGGATAACTCCATCAACACTATGGTGTAGCTGCTTGCTAAGTATAACAAGTACAAAGTGATCAAGACCTTGAGTACACCGACGGCCATGCTGGGTATGATCAGAAGGTCGCCGTCATGCAGTTGTGTGTCCACCATCACGTGCTTGTCTACCACTAATGCCTGGCCACAAGGTCTTGCGAGCATTTAGCTAGGTTTTTCAATATCCTCGACTACAGGTTTGCAACGATGGAAACCACCAAGGGTATAAAGGTGCTCAAGACTTTGGGCTTGGCATGCGAGAAGCTTGTCAACATCCAAGGTTAGTATAGGCTCTGGGGCAGCGAGAACAAGAAGCAAAAGGACTCCCTGATTGACCTCGTTGCGGCCATCCTCGACCCCTACAATAGAGACATGAAGGTGGAGTGCGACAAGGACAAGCCTGTCTAGCAGAAGGCCTGGGTGAACGTATTGGGTGAAGAACACATCAAGTATGCGGCCAAGGATGCATACACAAGCTACGACATGTACAAGAGGATCATCGACATGAGAAGTGCCTCCTTCTTACAGATGACGAGGGATAGCCACAAGCATATCAGTGGCGGCAACCATCGTCAGAAGAACAATATGATTTGATGATCGTCTACTTCTTGTAAATTTATATTGAGGAAATTACTTGTGTTATGTAATAACTTATGTAATTGGATGTTTAAGTTGGTTATGCAACAATTTTGGTGTTCTCTAGACATAGCATAGATATTTTGCAAACGAAGCAAATCACATCTCATACAATTGTTTACCAACAACCGTTTGCCCACAACACACACAACTTGTCAGCATAAACCGTTTGTGTTATTATTTTTCTTCGCACACAATTCTGATTAATGAACTGTTTACAGTGTATCAAACACACCTTCTTATGCTAACCCATTTGTGTTTTGTTGGATCAACGCAAATAGTTTATCCGAGTGAACTGTATGCCATACTTCGCACACATATGTGTTGTGTCAACTGTTTGTGTTATCATACCTAATCGCAAATAGTTCATAAGCACCAATTGTATGCCATGCATCACACATGCAAGCCTCATCTGAATCATTCCTCATGGACCAGCCATTGCACATAGTTTATTCTATTAATTATTGAGGGAGTCTCGGACTAAGGGGTCCTCATGCCGCTTATATGTTCTCATGGGCCAGACTCATGGGCCTGTCCGGTCATCATTGGAGGTGTTGGCATCAAGGTGGACTCTTCTGAAGACTCGGCGTACAATCCAAGATGATGCAGTAATCGACATATTCCTTTTTCATTATAACCGACTTTGTGTAACCCTAGCACCCCTGGTATCTATAGAAACCAGAGGTCCATAGTTTGTTGGACACATTAAGCTCATGACAATTAGGGTTTTAGACCACAACAGTCGATCTTGAGGTAGATCAACTATGTACTCTGCACTACTTCATCAATATAACAAGAGCAGGATGTAGGGTTTTACCTCCTTCAAGAGGGCCCGAACCTGGGTAAACATCGTCTCCTTCATCCCTTGTTAACGATCGGTCCAAGATCCACAATTCGGACCCCTACTCGAGATCAGCCATGTTTTAATACCGACATGGAGAGCTCCACTATAGAATCGTCGAAAGGACCAATGGCTTGCTTGGTCGCCAACGTAAACATCAAGGTTGGGGGTATCTTCATCTCCAACTAATGTCGTGCTTTTGGCAGTACCACCCCGCGCGTCAAGGCGGTTCATCACCAGATCAACGGGTTCTCCCGGCCAGGGATTCAAGTTTGGTGATTTGGAGTACGTCATTGACTCCCAAGGCGATCAGATCCTCTCCAAGGTCTCGGATTTGGACAAAGAGCTCGAAAGTTCCAAAGCTTTAACTTTTGGTCTTCTCGCTGGCATCGAGTCCCAATAGAATCTACTCCTGATCCGGCTTCGAGCCAGAATCTCACTATGATGTTCGGAGACCCGAGGGTAACCTCGCCCGAACACACTCCCTATGCGGATGCATGGGAGGTCAACTCCACCTGTGCTCTGAGGATTAGTTCAGAAAATCTCTTGTTGTCAAACAAGACAATAACATGAACCCAAACCATTGATAGTTTGGATGATTTGGTCCCCATCAAGGATCCTGCCAGCTCCAAGGGCAGGTACTCGAAACTTTATTCCCCACCCACCACCCACTTAATCGCCACTATCGAAGATCTAACCGATTTGTTAGACTTCTCCTCACAGTAGGTTGAAGATATAGACATAGATATCGGATCACCTGGTCCTCATGTAACAGGATGATGGACCGCCACCTTCACGTACGACGTCTACGTGGTAGACACCCCCAGGTACGATGGCGCCATGGGGAAAAGCGATGATGAGGCCCCGATCCAAAACAATGGTGACGAACCTATCAAGCGTCATCGCGAGTGCAAAAATCCTAAAGCTCATAAGTGCAAGGAAAGTAATGTGGAAACCGGGGATAATCCCACCCTTGAGGATACCAAAAATCCCGTAGAATACCCAGAACCTACAGATCCCGAATACAACCCCGACTCACCAAGCTACATGGATCTAGATAAGCCCAGGATCTCGACGATTTTGAAGACAACAACTACATCCCTTCGGTCGAGGAGTAAGATAGCTTGGGATAAGATGATTTCATCATCACCGAAGACCCACTGGATTAAGAAGTATTCAGGCAACATCTTATAGACACTGCACAGAGCCTTAAGCTAAAGCAACAGCAAATTAAAGATGAAAAGGACTCCATCAATAAAAGATGGATGAAAGTCTTGGCCGCCGAAGAGGGGTATGGCCAGGAACGACGGGGACAAACCAAAAGCTACCGACATCGCCATTTGTTGCTAGAATTTGAAGACGAGGCTTGGAGCCCACACCACCCAAATTTGCACATGACGAATAGCCAGACTGCCCGCCATCAGGACGGGACAGAAGGGAACCGGCTCAACCCGGATACCCATTTGACCCATGATAGAACATTAAGTCTCGAACAGAACATCCAAGATCTACCTACGGATCTAGAAGCCACACTCCCACTAGACATGACAAGTACCAAGCACGACCTAATCAGAACGATGACGTTCGGGAACAGCAGCGCGGTAGGATCTCGTCCGATCTCCAGCATGATACATCTCGGATAAGAGGTGCCGCCCACCCAATGTGTTTCACTGATGAGGTGATGTGGCATTAGTTCCCCGAAGGTTTTAAACCCATAAATATCGAGCAGTATGACAGAACAACCGACTCGGTCGTATGGATTGAAGATTTCTTGTCCACATCCACATGGCTTGAGGAGATGATCTCCACGCCATCAAATATCTACCATTAAATCTCAAAGGGTCAACAAGGCACTAGTTGAACAGCCTCCCCGAGAACTCGATCAGTAGTTGGGAGGAGCTCGAAGATGCCTCTCGAGACAACTTTCAGGGCACTTATGTTAGACCACCTGGGTCCGATGACTTGAGCCACATAATTCAACAACTCGATGAGTCATCTAGGCAATTCTGGAATAGATTCCTCGCCTAGAAAAATCAGATTGTCGACTGTTCGGATGCCGAAGCGTTAGCCTCCTTCCGCAACAACATCCGAGACGAATGGCTAGCCCGAAGAGTCCGAGAACAATGGTTGCCCTCACTTCTCTCATGACCCGCCATTGCGTGGCCGAGGATACTTGGCTAGCCCGTAGGAACAACCCTCCCTCAAACCCTCTGTTAGACTATGTATTTGTATAAGCTTCCGTATATACCCTTGTACTCTATATACCCCTTATATATATGAGATAGCCACACCCTGTATTGGGTGTCGTGCAGTTTCCCACAACATTGTGTTTTACATGGTATCATATTAGGTTTCGGTCGCTTCCGCCTCTGACCCGATCGCCGCTGCCGCCGCCGCGATTGCCTCTCCTCGCGATGGCCTCACCCGTCGTGACTGCCCCGGTTGCCGCCACTGCTTTGGTTGATGCCTCCGTCTCGCTGTTCATGTCAATGTGCCGCTTGCCTTTGTGGCTGGCGCCTCGATGGATGACGTCGCCTCGGGCGCTGATGCTCCTCTGCCGGGTCCGATCCCGCCACCGCCTCTCGCTACTGTACCATCTCCGTTCCCTGGTTTTGGCCCGATGCCATAGTCAGCCTATGGGCCTCCTACCGCGACCGACTAGCTAGCGTACCCTCTCGCCTACGATGCTCCCGATGCTTCGATGGCGCCGTCGGCTCCCTACGGTGTTGCACCCTACGGCGCTCCGCCTGCACCGCTGGTCTCCTACACCGCGGCGCCGCCCCATCCACCAGCAGCCCCTGGTGACACTTCGTCTACGGTGTGGTTTTCTCTCCCGATGCCGTGTGGTGCCCTACCTGCACCGCTGGCGCCCTATGGTGCACTTGAGCCCCCGACGTATGGTGCCTACTCGTCCTCTCCGATGCCCTATGGTGGTTCCTCGCTGGAGGTGGTGCCCTCCTCAGCCTAGCCGGTGGCTCTTCAGTCTGAGAGCTACTATGCGACTGCCCCATTCTACTTTGCACATCTAATCCCGGTGAAGCTCACGACGGATAACTATCTGCCATGGCGCACCCAGGTGTTGCTGCTTCTTCGCAGTCGCTACCTCGAGGATTATGTTCATGCCACCCTGCCATGCCCTCCGCCATATCATCCTGCGCATCATGCATGGGTGGCGCAAGACCAAGCCATCATCTCTGCTATATAGTCCACTCTCACATAGGGGGTCTCGTCGCTGGTTATCTTTGCTGCTACGTCTCTGAATGCATGGACGGCTCCCCATACCAGCTATTCTTCGCAGTCTCAGGCGCGTGCTCATGCCATTCGCACTACGCTTGGGGACATGAAGCTTCACGGTCTCACTGTCACAAACTTCTTCAACAAGATGAAGAGCATGGCGGACACACTTGCCTCCATTAGAAAGCCTCTTGGGCTGGAGGAGTTCACCTCCTATGTGCTCAATGGTTTGGGTGACAACTATGATAACCTGGTAGAAAATATCAATGGTCCTGACACCCCCATCCAGCTTCGTGATTTGTATGCGCGTATTCTTGCCACTGAGTGGCGCGTCAAGGCTCGCCATTCTGCGCCGACCTTTGAGGCTTCCAATGCTACATGCATAACAAGGGCAAGCCGCCGCCAGCCGTCGACAAACCATCGGATACTTGTGTTGTCGTGGGTATAAGTCTGACAGTAGATGTGTAGGGTACGAAAGGATGGGCAGAGCCTTAGCTACGGCGAGGATGTATGAGTTCAGGCCCCTCTACGGTGGAGGTAAAAGCCCTACGTCTCAGTGCTCTTGGGAGCTTAGTGTCGAGTGGAATATAGGATTACAGTAAATGCCAACCCCCGCACCAGTGGGGAAGGGCGGCTTATATAGAGTGCGCTGCCCTTCATAATGGCCCGGTGGACAGGGGTGGAATAGTGGCGAATAAATGCCTACATTACAGGTAACGTATGCCTTAAATGCTAATAATGGTGTATGAAAACGTATGACCATTGCCCTCCTGGGAGGTTATGATGTACAGAGTGGAATTCAGTCGATACTTTAAATACGCTCCGAATGCTCGTCACCGACTGGATGATGGGGGAGTCCTTAGTTCAGTCGGAACTGTCTGAGGGCCTTGTCCTCTATGAAGGGTAGTCCTTGGGTAGGACCTATAGGGCAGGCCTATGACCCTACCCTGGGACTATAACCCCATCATTAGTCCCCGAATGGATCGGGGTTGGAACGATGAAGTGATGCCTGGAGTACGGATCCGACTGGTATGAATGCGACTTTGGCGTTGTTTGCCTCGATCCATTTTATCCTTTCAACCAGTGATCCGAGTGAATATACCCGTGAAACGAACCGTTAGGGACCGAGTGCTTCCGCGGAATCTTTCGATGTGACCGGTAAAACTGACAGCGGCGGATTTTCCGGGATCCTCAAATTTCAGTTGTCGCGCGCTCAGCGGGGATGTCGACATCGCCATCGAGTAGGTTTTGCCGCCTCGATTACCGCGCATTTATCTTCTCCACTAACATCGCACCAGCCGGTCGGGGGGATAAGTTTTCGGGGCCACCTGTTAGCGACTCAGTCGGAAGCTTATATAAGTCTCTCCGGCGGGGATTTCTTGTTGCGCTACTCATCTTCCTCGCATTAACCCCGCTCCTCCCGCAGCTCTCTGCACGCCCCAAGTCTCCTTCTTCCTCTCCTCCTCTGCGGACCTGTTGCCTTTGCCATGACTAAGGGGCAGACCAACCAACTCGAGTCGCAGAAGAAGAAGAAGGGGGCGGCCCCTGATCAGCGACGACAGCGGGCGCTGCCGGCGGGTTGGATCCAGGGAGATTTCCTCCCCTCCACGGTGACGGCGGACGACTTGCTGGAGCTGGTGGAGCACGGCATGATCGCCAACAAGTCGTGGAGGCTGCCGAAGGGCGAGACGAAGCCGGCGCCGAAGGAGGGGGAGCGCGTCCTGCTGCTCAGTCATGTGTTCAGGGGCTTCTCCTTGCCTCCCCACCCCTTCTTCCGAGGTATTATGAATCACTTCGGGGCGCAGCTCCATCATTTTCCTCCGAACGCGATAGCCCACCTTACCACATTCGTCACCCTTTGCGAGTGCTTTATTGGATGTCCCCCCCACTGGGGGCTCTTTAAGTACGTCTTCTCCGCTAGGTCCCAAACCATCAAAAAGTTTAGCCAGTCGGATGATAAGACCCATCTCCTCCAGCTCTGCGGGGGCTTAGGCTTCCAGAAGAAAACAAAGAGTAGCTACCCCCCTCTCCAGTTGTCCGAGTCAGTTAGGAACTGGAAATCGACCTATTTCTATTGCCAGGACATCGCTTGTCCGAATGATGCGACTGGGTTGCCACCTTTTAGCCTAGACCGTCCGGCCCCTCCCAGGCAGCTTGCGCTCTCAAAGGGGGAAAAGATCCAGATCCAGCCTCTCGTCGACGCGCTGATAGCCGTCGTCCGCAAGGGAGTCACCGGCACGGACTTGCTAGAGACTTTTCTGGGTCGGCGCATCCAGCCGCTGCAAGCCCGACAACACGCCATGTGGCACTACGCGGGGCCTGAGGATTCCACTCGGACTCATCCAGAATGCGTGACCGGGGAGACTATGATAGCGTGGGTCCGCGGCATCACAGGCGCATGCGACAACCCCCGAGGAGCCCGGCGGGTGAAGCCCTTCCGCGCCAATAATCCTCCTCCGAATAAGGTGGGCACATCTTGTCGAGTGCTTTCAATCTTCTTAGATTTATCGCTTTTCTTGTACCGCCGTCTGACGTCTGACGTTGCCGACTGTGTTTTGTGCAGGAGTGGACCAACTGGTATTCTGCCGTCTCGAACGGGAATCCAGCTGAGGAAGAGGAGGGAATCCAGGAGGGCAGCGTGGATAGCGCCGAGTACGTCTCCGACAGTGGGGAGACGGAGGAAGAGACCGAAGAGGAGGAGGAGGAGGTTGGGGAGCAGAGCTCGCCACCTCCACCATCAGAGCTTCGAACTAAGCATCGTCATGATCCCGCGACTCCGCCGGCTCCTCCAGTGGCCCCGAGTGCTCCGCCAGCTCCTCCCGTGGCTCCGAGTGCTCGGAGTGTGAAGAGGACCAGGGACGTTGCTGCCGAGCCCGCGAACCAGCCGTCCAAGGTGGCCAAACCGAGTGGGCCTAAGCCTCGGAAAGCTTTGCCTCGGATGAGGATCGTTGTTCCAGTCGCCTCAGCGTAAGTGTCTTGTTCTCCCATCCTCTTTCAGTATCTGATTGAACTCATGCTTATCCATCGAGTGGATTTTACTCGACAGAGATGCTACCTCCGCCACCTCTCTACCGCGCCAGGACGATGATCACATGGATACGGATAACGCTGCCACAACTTAGCAAGGTACGTTGTCACGACTCCGAGAGTTTGTATTATTGTTTCGCGAGTGCTGTCTTTAATCTTGCCATTTTTCTGTAATTTCATGTTATTCAGTCGGGCTTCCTTCGGAGGTGATTCATCTGCAGGACGACGACCAAAGGGGGTCAGGGCCAGCTTTGGCGCCTGTCCTTGAGGTTGTCCCATCTGCTGCTGCTCCCACCATGAACGAGCGGCCGACCGAGACGATGCCGCCGACTGAGACGGTGCCCCTCGCGGCGGAACCGACTGGAGCGGAGCTTGGGATGCCCAAGGAGTCTTCTGTCGTGCCGGGTACGTCAACCGTTCAATATGACACCCGACACCTCCCAGAAGACCGGGTGGGGGCCGGCAAGGACGCCATGGTGTAGGTGGAGCTGATGGTGGGTGACTCCAAGGGAGCGTATGACTCCATCGCGTCTTTGTACAAGAAAAGCTTGGAACTCCGGGACGATATCCGAGTAAGTGCGCTAGTAAGTGTTTACTTTCCTCTTGTTACCCACTGGGGGTTTAAGTGATATACTCGGATACAGTAGGATTATTTTGCAGTGGGTTCACTCCGTGTGAACCCAGTGCGTGTAGTCCCCGAGACTTCTGTCGAGTGCTTGCACCGGCAGTTGTCTTTATATGTATTTCCCGTGATCTGAGCAGATCTGAGCTGATCTGCCTGAATATTACCAGTGGGGGCACTCGGAGTGCACCCACTGGATGTAGTTACCGAGAGTAATGTTACTGAGGTCGGGTAATAGCATTCTCGTAGATTTGTGTGTTTGTCATGGAGCTCAATAGGGCCGACCTGTTCAAGCTTCATGCCAGTGGGGTCACTCTTAGTGAACACACTAGGTGTAGTCCCCGAGACCGTTTCGATTGCTTGCATCGGCAGGGGTCTGAAAAACTTTGATTGTTTTTTTCATATGAGTCACTACTTTTTCCTTGTTGAATGTGTCTAATCTTCCCTTTGCTCTTATTTGGTAGAAGACTTGCGAAATGGGATCCGCGTACAATGCTCTGAAGGCTGAGAAGATTCAACTTGCTACGGACTTGGAGGCGGATGTGAATGACCTGGCTAGTGTGAAGGGGGCTCTTGCTGACTGAGAGAAGTCTTTGGAGGAGTCCCGGGAGACCAACAAGGCATTGCTAGCCGAAATTGAAAAATTGAAGAGTCAAAGAACCGAACGGATGGGCCAGCTGAAGTTGATGAACACTCGGTGCATGGCGCAGGAGAAGTACGTCAGCGACTGGGCAAGGAAGATGGTTGCACTGTTTGGTGGTAAGTTTTTGCCAGTGCTTCTTGACTTTGGAGTTCATTTTGCGCTTACTTTTTGCTTGTCTTTTCTTTGCAGACTTCTGTCGGGACGCTGAGGCTGAAGCAGCCGACATTGAACGGTCGGTTGTTCCGAACGTTCCACTCGGCGACAAAGCCAACCAGGACTTGCTCCGAGCGCATATTCGCCTTAGCAGAGTGGGACCTTTTGTTGGCCGCCTGAGAGAAATCATCGGCCGGATCGACAAGGAGCTATGGCCTGAAGACGATTCCCGGCAAGAAATAGATGGGTTGATGACTCGGCTGGAGGACGTCCCGAGCAAAGTGCAGGCATGGAAGAAGTCAGCCACTCATTGTGGTGCAGACGTGGCACTGTCTCTGGTCCGAGTGCCCTGCAAGGAAGCTCGCGAAGAAAAGCTGAAGACGTTGCAGGTCGTCAACACCAAGAAGCTTCGATTCAAAGATTTCATGGAGACCTTCCTCGACATAGCCACTCGCATCGCAGACGGGATCGACCTTGACACCTTTGTGGAGCCTGCCAGTCCTGGTGACGCTTGAAAAACTTTATGGTGAACGCACATTTACCTCTGTATGCCGAGTGGTATCTGTATCAAACTTTGGCCACTTCTGTTGGCCGTCACATTCGTGGTTCCAACTTTGAATTCGAATCAAATATTTCGCTCTTCTTTCGCTAAGTTTTTTTGACACGATTTTGGCTCGTGGTTTTTGTTTGGTGTTTCTTGGTGAAGCCAATGGCAAACATGCGGAGCATGTAATTGTCAGTTGTCTTCACATCCACATGAGCCTCAATGAGGGTCTGCCAAGTCCCCGAGTGCGCACTCGGAGCGAGCTTTTACTTAGGCGATTCTGGGTCGCGGATAAGTTCCCGAGTGCGACTTTTCGTGCACACTCGGAATGATTTGTTACTCATGTAGTTTTCAGTTGTCTTCACATCCACATGAGCCTCAATGAGGGTCTGCTAAGCCTCCGAGTGGATCTCGAGTATACACTCGGAGGAAGCTTTTTTACTTAGGCGACTCTGAGTCGCAGCTAAGTCCCCGAGTGCGACTTTTCATGCACACTCGGAATGAGTTGTTACTCATGAAGTTGTCAATTGTCTTCACATCCACATGAGCCTCAATGAGGGTCTGCTAAGCCTCCGAGTGGATCTCGAGTGTACACTCGGAGGAAGCTTTTTACTTAGGCGACTCTGAGTCGCAGCTAAGTCAACGAGTGCGACTTTCAGTGCACACTCGGAGAGAGAGTTTGTACTTAGGCGACTCTGGGTCGCAGCTAAGTCCCCGAGTGCGACTTTTAGTGCTCACTCGGAGAGAGTTTGTACTTAGGCGACTCTGGGTCGCAGCTAAGTCCTCGAGTGCGACTTTTAGTGCACACTCGGAGAGAGTTTGTACTTAGGCGACTCTGGGTCGCAGCTAAGTCCCCGAGTGTGACTTTTAGTGCACACTCGGAGAGAGTTTTTTTACTTAGGCGACTCTGGGTCGCAGCTAAGTCCCCGAGTGCGACTTTTAGTGCACACTCGGAGAGAGAGTTTTTTACTTAGGCGACTCTGGGTCGCAGCTAAGTCCCCGAGTGCGACTTTTAGTGCACACTCGGAGAGAGTTTTTTACTTAGGCGACTCTGGGTCGCAGCTAAGTCCCCGAGTGTGACTTTTAGTGCACACTTGGAGAGAGAGTTTTTTACTTAGGCGACTCTGGGTCGTAGCTAAGTCCCCGAGTGCGACTTTTATTGCACACTCAGAGAGAGAGTTTTTTACTTAGGCGACTCTGGGTCGCAGCTAAGTCTCCAAGTGCGACTTTTAGTGCACACTCGGAGAGAGAGTTTTTTACTTAGGCGACTCTGGGTCACAGCTAAGTCCCCGAGTGCGACCTTTAGTGCACACTCAGAGAGAGTTTGTACTTAGGCGACTCTGGGTCGCAGCTAAGTCCCCGAGTGCGACTTTTAGTGCGCACTCGGAGCAAATTTTTTAGACCGGAGTCTGCAAACGCGGAAGAATTTTGAACCTGCAAGAAATCAATCTGCTTTGTATTACTTCAATGATACTTGTTCTTTACATTGTCCCCGTCGGCGGTCATGTGTAGAAGCGCTTCAGGAGATCTCCATTCCATGCTCGCAGCTCATCCGTTTCCCTGTCGAGGTTGTAAAGTCGATACGCCCCATTGTTCAGCACCTTAGAGATGATGAAGGGTCCTTCCCAGGCGGGAGCCAACTTGTGTGGTCTCTGCTGATCCACTCGGAGCACCAGGTCGCCTGCTTGGAATGTGCGACTCCTGGCGTGTCACGCGTGAAATCGCCGCAGATCTTGTTGATAAATTGTTGAGCGAGTCAGTGCCATCTCGCGCTCTTCTTCCAGAAGATCCACTCCGTCTTTCCTAGCTTGCTCTGCTTCGGCTTTGGAGAAGAGTTCGACTCATGGAGAGTTGTGAAGCAAGTCACTCGAAAGGACCGCCTCTGCTCCATAAACGAGGAAGAACGGGGATCGCCCTGTAGATCTATTCGGAGTTGTGCGGAGGCCCCACAGCACCGAAGGTAGTTCGGTGACCCATGCGCCGGCGGCATGTCCAACTTCTCGCAGGGGTCGAGGCTTCAACCCTTGAAGAATAAGACCATTTGCCCGCTCTACTTGCCCTTTTGTTTGGGGGTGTGCCACGGATGCAAAATCCACTCGGATTCCTTGGCCTGTGCAAAAGCCTTTGAACCTGTCCGAGTCGAAGTTTGTGCCGTTGTCGGTGATTATGCTATGTGGAACCCCGTATTTGGAGATGATGTCTCTGATGAATTTGATGGCCGTAAAGGCGTCAAGCTTCTTGATGGGCTTGGCTTCAATCCACTTGGTGAACTTGTCGACTGCTACCAGCAGATGAGTGAATCCCCCTTGGCCTGTTCTGAATGGTCCGACTGTATCTAATCCCCACATGGCGAACGGCCAAACAAGAGGGATTGTCTTCAGCACAGATGTTGGCTTGTGGCACTTGTTCGAATAGAACTGACAGCCTTCGCATCGGTCAACCATATCTTTTGCCATTTCATTCGCCTGCAACCAGAAGAAACCAGCTCTGAATGCTTTGGCGACGATTGCTCTTGAGGAGGCATGATGGCCACAGGTTCCCGAGTGAATTTCTTCCAAGATTAACTGTCCCTCCTCAGGGGAGATGCACCGCTGAAGGACGCCTCAAACACTTTCCCTGTACAACTGGCCATCAATGACGGTGAAGAACTTCGATCTGCGGACGATCTGCCTGGCTTGGACTTCGTCTTCTGGTAACTCTTGCCTCAGGATGTACGCAATGAACGGCACAGTCCATTCGGGGATGAGAGCAAGAATCTCCATGATCAAATCAACCACAGCAGGGACCTCGACTTCAGTCGGATCTGTTGAGCTCTTCGGTTGTACTGGTTCCTCTGTAAAAGGATCTTCTTTTACTAAGGGGAGGTGTAGGTGCTCGAGGGAGACATCACTCGGGACTGGTCTCCGAGTGGATCCAAGTTTCACCAAGTCATCTGCCGCTTGGTTTTTCAGTCGGGGAACATGGTGAAGTTCCAGACCTTCAAACTTCTTCTCGAGCTTCCTTACTGCGTTGCAGTATGCAGTCATGGTGGGGATCCTTACATCCCACTCCTTCATCACTTGATTAACCACCAAATCCGAGTCGCCATACACCATCAAGCGACGGACGCCGAGTGTGATGGCCATGCGCAATCCGTAAAGGAGAGCTTCGTACTCTGCCTCGTTCTTGGAAGAATCAAAATGTATATGCAACACATATTTGAGTTTATCACCTTTTGGCGATATGATCACTACGCCAGCGCCGGAGCCATTCAACATCTTGGACCCATCGAAGAACATGGTCCAATGAGCCGAGTAGATGTGAGTCGGTTGATGTTGTTCTACCCATTCTGCTATGAAGTCAACCAGAGCTTGAGACTTTATAGCCTTCTTGGCTTCGAACTTGATGTCGCAGTATAACATCTCCATTGCCCACTTCGCCACTCGTCCTGATGCGTCCCGATTGTGGAGGATTTCCGACAACGGAGCATCAGATATGACAGACACCGAGTGGTCTTGGAAATAATGAGCCACCTTCTTTGCAGTCATGTAGATCCCATAAATAAGCTTTTGATAATGGGGATACCTCTGCTTGGAAGGAGTGAGGACTTCGGAGACATAATATACTGGCCGCTGAACCTTGTACGCTTTGCCTTCTTCTTCGCGTTCGACTGTGAGAACAGTGCTGACGACTTGATTTGTAGTCGCGATGTACAGAAGAAGGGGTTCTTTACTGAGCGGGGCAGTAAGAACCGGCTGGGTGGAAAGCAGGGCTTTGAGGTCGTCGAATGCAATTTGGGCTTCGTCTGTCCACTCGAAAGTATCTGATTTCTTCATGAGTCGGTACAGAGGTAACGCCATCTCGCCGAGCCGAGCGATAAACCTGCTCAAAGCCGCTAGGCAACCTGTGAGCCTTTGAACATCATGTATTCTGACCGGCCGCTCCATTCGGATGATGGTCCCGATCTTTTCGGGGTTGACATCGATCCCTCGTTCGGAAACGAAGAAACCGAGTAACTTCCCGCTGGGAATGCCGAATGAACACTTGGCTGGGTTGAGCTTGATATCGTACCTACGTAGGTTGGCGAATGTTTCTCCCAAGTCAGTTAGCAGGTCGGAACCTTTGCGTGACTTGACTACAATATCGTCCATATATGCCTCCACATTTTGACCGATCTGGTCAAGGAGGCATTTTTGGATCATGCGCATAAAAGTTGCTCCTGCATTCTTCAAACCGAATGGCATGGTGATGTAGCAGAAACACCTGAATGGGGTGATGAAGGCTGTTTTTAATTCATCCGGGCCATACAGACGGATCTGATGATAGCCCGAATAGGCATCAAGGAATGATAAACGCTCGCAGCCCGCAGTAGAATCAACAATTTGATCAATGCGGGGGAGCGGGAAATGATCTTTCGGGCAGACCTTATTGAGATGCTTGAAATCGATGCACATACGGAGAGACTTGTCCTTCTTGGGCACCATGACAACATTGGCGAGCCACTCGGAGTGGTGTACCTCGCGAATGAAGTTGGCCGCCAAAAGTTTAGCCACCTCCTCTCTGATTGCCTTCCTTTTGTGCGCGGTGGACCGACGCAGGTGTTCTCGGACGGGCCGAGAAGCAGGATCCACATGCAGTCGGTGCTCAGCCAGCTCCCTGGGTACACCTGGCATGTCAGCGGGCTTCCATGCGAAAATGTCTCAGTTCTCATGGAGGAATTGGATGAGCTCGGCTTCCTATTTTGGATCAAGGGTGGTGGAGATGTTCGTCGGGGCAGCAGCGTCGTCCGTCGGGTGGATGTTGACTTTCTTCGTGTCTCCCGCCGACTGGAATGCGGACTCCGAAGCTGGCTTCTTCGAACGCATCAAGTCAGCGGGGTCGGTTGTCTTCTTGTACTCATCCAGCTCGAGGATAGCCATCTGCTGATTGGCAATCCTCGACCCCTGCTGCAGACACTCCTCGGCCCGCTGCCGATTGCCTGTGACCGTGATCACACCTTTGGGACCTGGCATCTTCAGCTTCAAATACACGTAACATGGACGGGCCATGAAACGCGCATACGCCGGACTGCCCAGAATCGCATGGTATGCACTCTGGAAGTCCACCACCTCGAATGTTAGCTTTTCCTTGCGGAAGTTCTTGTCGGAGCCGAAAACGACGTCCAACGCGATATGGCCGAGTGACTTGGCCTTTTGTCCTGGGACGACTCCGTGGAACTGCATGCTGCTCTCGCTAAGTTTGGACATCAGAATGCCCATCCCCTTGAGAGTGTCGGCGTACATGATGTTCAAGCCGTTGTCGCCGTCCATGAGGACTTTGCGCACTCGGACTCCTTCCACCACCGGGTCGATGACCAGAGCTTGCCTCCCTCGGGTGGGCACATGTGCTGGATGGTCTGACTGATCAAAGGTGATCGCAGTCTGAGACCATTTGAGGAACGTGGGGTTGGTTGGGGTTGCCATGTTCACCTCCCTGTTCACCAGCTTCAGTCGACTCTTGCTTTCCACGTCAGCAAAAATCATCAATGTTGCATGGACTTGGGGGAACGGATCCTCCTTGTCCTCATCATCCTGCTCGGTGTCCTTTTCACTCGGCTGCCCTTCGCCAAACCCTTGGATCAGGAGGCGACATTGCCGAGTGGTGTGCTTCGGGAATATGGCGTTGCCTTCTTCGTCCATCTTCGTGTGGATTGGACATGGCTGATCCAGGATGGAATTTCCGAATTGTTTCTTCTTGGGGGTGTACTGAGCTTTCCCCTTGCCCTTGAACTTGGCATTTGTAACGACTGCTGCCTCTGCCTGCGTAGTGGATGGAGCTTTCTGCTTCTGTTTCCGATTGCTGTTCCCATCTCCATCGGCGACTGCCTTATGCTTGCCGCTACGTATGCGGTCCTCCTCCTCACCATTTGCATAGCGTGCGGCTATCTCCATCATCTTGCTCATGGAGATGTCGCCTGTCCGACCGAACTTCAGGTACAGATCTCTGTACCGCACGCCTGCCTTGAAGGCGCACACCGCTTGGTGCTCTGTGACATTCTCCACCGTGTGGTAGAGGATCGTCCAGCGCTGGATGAAATCGCGCAAGGGCTCATTCTGCTTCTGGACACAGTGTTGGAGCTCCACGAGACCAGCAGGGCGTTTGCACGTGTCCTCGAAGGTCCTGATGAAGACTCGGGATAGATCTGCCCAGCTGTAGATGCTTGACGGAGCTAACTGGTTCAGCCAAGCTCGCGCTGAGCCGTCGAGCATCAGGGGGAGATGTTTCATGGCGACCTGGTCATCTCCACCACCGATCTGGACCGCCACTCTGTAGTCGTCCAGCCACGTTTCTGGCTTGGACTCCCCTGTGAACTTGCTGATTCCCGTCGCCAATCGGAAGTTGGGAGGGATGTCAGCTGAATGGATGGCCCGACTGAAGCACTCGGGACTAGAGACGATGGTCCTGCTTCCACTCGGACGGTCTCTATCGTGACCATCACGGTGGGCTCGACTCCTGTCGACCTTCCTCTAGGCGATGTACCCTCTTGCGTCAGGCCTTGGATCATACGCGTCACCGACTGAACGCCGATCATCATGATGCCGGGGCCCGTAAGGCCCACCCCGCGGAGGGGTGCGTGAATGGCGACGATCTTCGGGATTCCTAGAACGGCTGCCCCCTCCGCGTCACTGATGAGAGTCGGGGCTGAAAACCGACCGATGCGTGTTCGCATGAACAGAACTGTTGTGGATCCTATTGTGCGACTCGGAGACCGCCGAATTCCGCTGCTGCGCCGTATACAACAGGGCACGAATCTGCTCGATCCCTCTACGAGCCTCTGAATCGGTCGGTTGGAGGGAATCGGCTATCTTGGCAGCGGCAGCCAGGTTGAGGACGGGTGTGCGGAACACCTCGACGTTGCTCTGGCGAGTGCGTCGACTGGCAGAACGGTGGTGTTGACGACGAGCGTCGGATGATTCGCCGACCTTGTGCTCGTTCCGACCAGTTCGGAGGGGACTTTCATGGGAATCGGCCATGAGAACTTCGGCTGCAGGCCCGCGACCCAAGTACTCGGAAGGTAACTCAGTCAGAACTGAGTCCAAGCACTGGGAAGGCGGCGCGACCACAGCCAACTCGAGGACCGCCACTTGAGAGGACGCGTTCTGTCGCGCCTGGGTGTGTCGCACCCAACGCTGGAGCCACGGACGGCGAGACCGCTTGTTGCGGCGCGTGACGGGGGCGAAGATCGACATCGGGGCCGATTGCTGGAGAAGAAGGACGCCGCGGGCACCGGCACGGAAGTGCGTAGCCCCGCGACTGGGGAGCGCCTCGACGTCGAGAGGCGCATCCCAAAGCCATGCCGAATCGTCGACGATGAAGGAGAGTGCGCCGAAGAGGATCTCATGACCCATGCACAAATCTCCGCCGGACGACATGATGAAAAGATGAAGTCGCAAACTCGTCGGAAGTCGTTTAGACGCCTGCCCCACGGTGGGCGCCAACTGTCGTGGGTATAAGTCTGACAGTAGATGTGTAGGGTACGAAAGGATGGGCAGAGCCTTAGCTACAGCGAGGATGTATGAGTTCAGGCCCCTCTACGGTGGAGGTAAAAGCCCTACGTCTCAGTGCTCTTGGGAGCTTAGTGTCGAATGGAATATAGGATTACAGTAAATGCCAACCCCCGCACCAGTGGGGAAGGGCGGCTTATATAGAGTGCGCTGCCCTTCATAATGGCCCGGTGGACAGGGGTGGAATAGTGGCGAATAAATACCTACGTTACAGGTAACGTATGCCTTAAATGCTAATAATGGTGTATGAAAACGTATGACCATTGCCCTCCTGGGAGGTTACGATGTACAGAGTGGAATTCAATCGGTACGTTAAATACGCTCTGAATGCTCGTCACCGACTGGATGATGGGGGAGTCCTTAGTTCAGTCGGAACTGTCTAAGGGCCTTGTCCTCTATGAAGGGTAGTCCTTGGGTAGGACCTATAGGGCAGGCCTATGACCCTACCTTGGGACTATAACCCCATCATGTGCCCTGCGGAACACCACTACCACTGCTAGTGGTCATGCCCGTGCCTACTGTCCTTCATGCGGAGCTCAAGTCCCCTGCCAGCATTGTGGCCTTGATGGCCATCTTGCTTCCTGCTGTCACCGCCGCTTCAAAAAGGAGTTCTTAGGCATCGGGAACAATGGCAAAGGGAATGAGAAGCAAGCTGCTTTGGTGAGTCATGAGCATGGTCACACTCCTTCCTATCCGGTTGATGCTTACTGGTACATGGATACAGGAGCCACCAACCACTTGACGAGCGATATGGGAAATCTCTCTGCACAGGAGCCATACAGTGGACATGATCAGGTTCACACTGCAAACGGGGAAGGTATGCACATCTCACATATTGGTCAGGCATCTCTTCTTACTCGTCGATCCAAACATTTATGCCTTCTTAATGTCCTTTGAGTTACCTCTGTTTCACGTAGTTCGTTGTCTATTCCTAAACTTACTCGTGATAATAATGTTCTTGCTGATTTTCATCGTTCTCATTTTTTTGGTAAGGATCAGGACACGAGGGACCTACTCCTTGGAGGTCGAATATGCAATAATGGTCTGTATGCACTCGATGTGCCACCTGCTACTAGTTCTTTCAGCGGCGCTCGTGTGTCTCCATCACATTGGCATGCGCGCCTTGGTCATCCTGCCACTCCCATCGTTTGCCATGTTCTTCATCATCATGAATCCCAGTTGTGTCCAATAAGCATGTTGATGCAGTTTGTGATGCCTGTCATCAAGGCAAGAGTCATCAGCTTCCTTTTTGTGAGTCGCATGTAGTCACTAAACCGCTTGAGCTTGTATTCTCGGATGTATGGGGCCATGCCCAAACTTTTGTTAGTGGTCATAACGACTATGTCAGTTTCATTGATGCTTATAGACGGTTCACTTGGCTTTATCTTCTTAAGTGCAAGTCCGATGTGTTTAATGTTTTCTTACAATTTCAAGGACATGTTGAGAGTGTGCTTAGCCACAAAATTATTCATGTGCGGTCTGATTGGGGTGGCGAGTATAACAACCTCAACACGTTCTTTAATAAGCTTGGAATTACTCATCAAGTGTCTTGTCCTCATACACACCAACAGAAATGGTGTAGCTGAGCGTAAGCATCGTCATATAGTTGAGACTGTCTTGCTTTGCTTGCTCATGCCTCGGTTCCTTTTCAGTTTGGAGTGATGTGTTTTCCACCGCATGCTTTCTCATTAATCAACTACCTACATGACTCCGTCACATGAAAACACCTCTTGAACTTTTGTTGAATGAAATCACTAATTATACATTCTTCAAAGTTTTTGGTGTGCTTGTTGGCCACATCTTCGTCCATATAATCAACACAAGTTGGAATTTCGATCTAAACAGTGCAACTCTTGGGTATAGTTCTCTTCAAAAAGGGTACAAGTGTCTTCATGTTCCCTCTAACCACGTCAACATTTCTCATGATGTGTTGTTTGATGAGAACGTTTTTCCTTTTGCCGCACCTCCGGTTGTCTCCACCACTCCCACTACACCTGAGCAACCCACCTTACCATTGCCTAGTCAATTTGTTGATGCTGCATATACTCCCTTGTTTTCACCTATCCATGGTGCAGGTACTGGACGTGGAGCACACCTCGAGCTTCTGGACGCACAACCGCCCGCGTCTTCTGTGATGCGCGCGCCTGCTGCTGCCTCCGTTGTGTCGGTTGCGCATGCGGTTGCACGGGCTACGCTAGCCGAGCCGACTTCGTCTGGAGCTATTGTGCCGGTTGTGTTGGCCAAGCTTCCCTCACCTAGGGCTATGCCGGCTGCACCTGTCGAGTCGGCCTCGCTCGCACGGGCTGTGCTGGTCGAGCCGGCCGCGCCGGCTGATCCTGACTCGCCGGCCTCGGCCTCACCCCTGACTTCGGAGCCGGCACCTTCATCCTCCCCACCACGGCTGTCGCCTGGGTAGTAGTCTTCAGCGCCACCTCCGCCGCCTACTGCTCCTCTGCGTCCTTGTACACGAAGTCATAGTGATATTGTTCGGCCGAAGGAACGTACAGATGGCACGGTTGCATGGATTGCAGCGTGCATGGCACAGACAAATGGTTATCCCACTGCTGAGTCTCGTCACTTTCAGACAGCTCTTTGGATTCCTCATTGGCATGATGCCATGGAGCAGGAGTTTCAGGCACTGTAGAGGAACGATACTTGGCATTTAGTTCCTCCTATGTCTGGTGTCAACATCATTCCTTCCAAGTGGGTTTTGAAGGTAAAAAAGCATGCTGATGGTTCCATTGAGCGCTACAAGGTGCGGTTGGTGGCAAATGGTTTTAAACAACGGTATGGTCTTGATTATGAGGATACTTTCAGCCCTGTTGTTGAACCTACCACTATTCCGTTGCTTTTGTACTTGGCTATTGCCAAGGGGTGGTCTATGCGCCAGCTTGATGTTCAGAATGATTTTCTCCATGGGGTCTTGGAGGAAGAAGTTTACATGTGTCAACCTCCTGGTTTTGTGGATCTAGCTTGTCCACATCATTTGTGTCGCCATGTTAAGGAACTTTATGGACTTAAGGAGGCTCCTCGTCCCTGGCATGCTCGACTGGGTTCAGTTCTTCGATAGCTTGGGTTCACTCCGTCCAGTGCTGACACGTCGGTGTTCCTCTTTCATCGCTTGAGGTTACTATATATCTGCTGGTGTATGTTGATCACATCATTCTTATCAGCTCCTCCGTGTCTGTTGCGGATCGTCTGTTGTCTTCTTTGAGTGGTCACTTTGCTATCAAGGATCTGGGGCTCTCAATTACTTTCTTGGCCTAGAGGATGGTCTTGTGCTGGTCGGACTCTTACTCAGCATAAGTACTCCTTGGATCTGTTATGCCATGTAGGTATGTTGCGTTGCAAACATGCTACCACCCCTATGTGTGCGATAGATCGGTTATCACCCTTGGATGGTGACTTGCTCCCTTCAGATGATGCTACTGAGTACCGCAGTGTTGTTGGAGCTTTGCAGTACTTGACTATTACACGACATGATATCTCCTATGTGGTAAACCATGTGTGTCGGTATCTTCATGCTCCTTGGACTTCACATTGGTCGGCTGTGAAGCATATCTTGTGTTATCTCGCTTATACTGTCTCCTTCGACTTGCATCTTCGGTCTACCTCTTTGTGTGCTCTCTCGGCCTTCTTTGATGCTAATTGGGCTGGGAGCCTGGATGATCGTCGATCAACGGGGGGCTATGCTATCTTTTATGGGGATAACTTGATTGCTTGGAGTGCACGCAAGCCGGCCACCGTATCTCGGAGTAGCACTGAAGCACAATACAAGGCAGTTGTCAATGCCACGGCTGAGCTCATTTGGGTACAATCTCATTTAAGAGAGATAGGTATCTATCAACAGTAGCCACGTGTTCTTTTGTGTGATAACATTGGTGCAACATACCTTTCATCTAATCCAGTCTTTCATGCTCGCACCAAGAAGATCGAAGTTGACTATCACTTTGTAAGGGAACACGTTGCACGAAAGCTTCTTCATATCAAGTTCATATCTTCCAAGGATCAACTTGCTGACATCTTCATGAAGCCTCTTCCACAACCTCAGTTTGAGGTATGCAGGCGCAATCTTAACTTGTTATGTAGTTCAGGACATAGTTAAGATTGAGGGAGGGTGTTAGACTATATATTTGTATAAGCTTCCGTATATACACATGTACTCTATATACTCCTTATATATATGAGCTAGCCACACCCTATATTGGGTGTCGTTCAGTTTCCCACAACATTGTGTTTTACACCCTGGCACTTCCACAATCCGGGATGGCAACGAAAAGTCACAACACAACAAGAACAAGCGTCGAAGCATTAGTGGTGAAGCAGGCGACACGACAGTTAATGTCAGATTCAGCATCTCCAGGCCCGGACCTAGAAAGAAGCCTTCTATAGGAAATCGGGACGGCCTGACCATGCTGGACAAAATACTCGAGAGGCCTTGTCAGATACATGACAATCAAAACAAACCCACTACTCACACCAACCATAATTGTTGGGTGATCAAAGCGGTGAGCAAGAGCGTGGCCGAAGACCAGGCCAAGAGCCCCCATAGCGAGGACGACGAGGAACCCCGTCGCCCGAACAACGGAGGCCAGACACAGTTTCCACTGAACTTAAAACCGTGAATATGATGTATGTCACTCACTTGCCTAAAAAGGAGAGGAAGCTCGCACTTCGGGACGTATATGCCATAGAGCTAGTGGCCCCGAAGTACAACCCATGGTCGGCTTACCCGATCACTTTTGACCGCACTAACCACCCCACCAGTATTCGACATGGGGGTTCAGCGGCCTTGGTACTCGACCACATCATCAATGAGTACCACCTCACGCGAGTCCTCATGGATGGGGGTAGCAACCTAAATCTAGTTTACGAGGATAAAGTGAGAAAAATGGGCGTTGATCCATCAAGAATCGAACCCAGCAAAACCACCTTCGAAGCAGTAACTCCTCGCGTCGAGGTTTCTGCTCGGGCACCATAACTCTAGAAGTCGTGTTCGGTTCACCCGACAACTTTTGCACCGAAGACTTGATCTTCGATATTTCCCCCTTCGGCAGTGGGTACCATGCACTCCTCGGCCGTACAACGTTTTCCCGCTTTAATGTCGTCCCCCATTATGCATACCTCAAGTTGAAGATGCCAGGACCTAAAGGTGTCATTACAGTCAATGGTAACATCGAGCGATCCCTTTGAACTGAGGAACACACTATGGCTTTGGCAACCAAAGTATAGGCCGGAGACGCGGCTCCACATTCAAAGCTAACTGTCAAGGAGCATAAACGAGCTCGCGCCCCTCCGCAGTTACATATCACTCCAGCTAAATAGGGATATGCTCCCCATAGCAGCACCTCACCTCCACCAAAGTACGTGCCTCAAAGGCAAATTTTTGCGCTAAAGATACCATTGGAAGCTATGGGGATTAATAATATATAGCCTAGTGTTTAGGTAAACGGAACTATGGCGAGTATCATATTCGGACACATATATGTACCATTAAGGACCGATTTCCACATCAAGCAATTCCGTCCATTGGCGGCTTCTCAAGACCACCATTGTTTAAAGAACTATTCGTTGCATTTCTCCCCTTTCAAGGAATATTTCCTGAAGAGTGAAGGCACACACGTGCAGTAGGGCGTTTAAGGAACATCAAGCCAGCTATACCAAACCCTGTGTAAACCTCTACTCTGTAAACTTTTCTTCTTTATATATGTGTGTGTGTGTGTAGGGCGGGGCTATTCTGCAAACACCCCCTAAGACCCTTATTCTACTAACACTTGGCCTTACTCTGCTAACACCTTTCCACCCACCGTCGTGTATCTACAAACTAACGATCGAATTGCACGCACAAAAAAAACACGCTACCGCACACACACAGAAAGAAAGACACCCCATCAACCCACCTCCCCCACTCATCCCCTCTTCCCCTCCACCTTCCTCCCACGCCCCACCTCCCCCACTCCTCCCTCGCTCCCCTCCACCTTCTTAACCCAAGCTTCACCCCGTGATCCACCCACCCACTGCCGCCCTCCATGGCCTTCCTCGCCGCCAGATTGGGCTGCGCCCAACCTTTGATTGTCAGATCATAAGGCCAGGCCCACCCCCACCCGCCTCCCTCCGCCAAGCCATGTTGCCCGCTCCTCCCAAGGCCACCGCCGCACCACATGACCCTCCTCGGTCCCCCACCGTGCCGGCCATCCCCAGCCCACGCGTCACCCGCTCCTCCCCAGACCATCGCCGCATCGCCCGCTCCTCCCTAGACTGTCGCCGCGTCGCACGCCCCTCCAAAGCTACCACTGCGTCGGCCATCTCCAGCCCACGCACTTCCCACCCTCCCTAGGCCGCCATCGCGCTGCTCTGGGCTGCGACCACCGCTTCCCACCACGACTAGCACAGCAGCTGCTGATACGTCTCCAACGTATTTGATGGTTTCATGCTATTATCTTGTCAAACTTTGGATGTTTTGTATGCCTTTCATATATTTTTTGGGACTAACTTGTTAACTCAGTGCCAGTGCCAGTTCCTGTTTTTTCCATGTTTTTGACCCTTTTCAGAGGAGGATTTTGAACGGAGTCCAAACGGAACGAAACTGCCAAAAAGATTTTTTCCGAAACAAAAAAAGATCGGGAAGCCTTAGAATCAGGTCAGGGGGCCTGCAGGGATCCCACAAGCCCCCTAGCCGCGGCCAGGGGGGCGCACCTCCCTAGCTTGTGGGCTCCCTGGGCCACCTCTGCCCTAGGACTTTCGCTATAAATTCCCTAAAATCCTAGAAAAAATCGGGAGATCATCGAAAGTACTTTTCCGCCGCGGCAAGCTTTTGTCTCCGCAAGATCCCATCTAGGGCACGTTCTGGTGCCCTGCCGGAGGGGGGATTCGGATACGGAGGGCTTCTCCATCAACACCACGACCTCTCCGATGATGCATGAGTAGTTCACCATAGACCTACGGGTCCATAGCTAGTAGCTAGATGGTTTCTTCTCTCTCCTGGATCTTCAATACAAAGTTCTCCATGATCTTCATGGAGATCTATCTGATGTAATCTTCTTTTGCGGTGTGTTTGTCGAGATCCAATGAATTGTGGATTTATGATCAGATTATCTATGAATCTTATTTGAGTTTCTTCTGATCTCTCTTATGCATGATTTCATATCCTTGTAATTCTCTTCGAGTTGTGGGTTTTGTTTGGCCAACTAGATCTATGATTCTTGCAATGGGAGAAGTGCTTGGTTTTGGGTTCATACCATGCGGTGACCTCACCCAGTGACAAAAGGGGTAGCGAGGCACGCATCGTGTTGTTGCCATCAAGGGTAAAAATATGGGGTTTTCATCATTGGTTTGAGATTATCCCTCTACATCATGTCATCTTTCTTAAGGCGTTACTCTGTTCGTCATGAACTCAATACACTAGATGCATGATGGATAGCGGTTGATGTGTGGAGTAATAGTAGTAGATGCAGAAAGTATCAGTCTACTTGTTTCGGACGTGATGCATATATGTATGATCATTGCCTTAGATATCGTCATGATTTTGCGCGGTTCTATCATTTGCTCAACAGTAATTTGTTCACCCACCATAATATTTTCTCTTTTGAGAGAAGCCTCTAGTGAACACTATGGCCCCCGGGTCTACTCCACACCATATTTTTAGCCTTACACTTTTTCTTCGTTGCACTTTCCGCCTTCTGATCTCACTTTGCAATCAATCTTGAAGGGATTGACAAGCCCTTTATAGCGTTGGGTGCAAGCTCTTTGTGTTTGTGCAGGTACTTTGGACTTGACGAGATTCTCCTACTGGATTGATACCTTGGTTCTCAAACTAAGGGAAATACTTACTGCTCCTGTGCTGCATCACCCTTTCCTCTTCAAGGAAAACCAACGCAAGCTCAAGAGACAATAGAAGGATCTCTGGCACCATTGCCAGGGAAGGTCTTTTGTTGCCGTAGCAGCTGCGCCGCTCCGTGCCCCATTGATTCTCGACCTCCCACGCGTGGTGACCTGATGGGAGGGCCGGCGTGGTCCACCATGTCGAAGCCAAGATGGAGAATCTCCCCAGTACGATTGTGCCAACCGCCACGGCCGGATATTTACCCCCAGACGCTGGCAACATGAGGCCCTGCAGCTCGCCGTTGACCATCAAACTGGAGCACGTAAGGTGTTGCTCGCATCCAGGGGGTCGTGACCCTCCTCACTTCCACCAGCTCGCCTCCGACCACCAATAACCGTGCGTCGGGGTCGCTGTGTAGCCACGGGCCACCACACCTCCACCACGTAGTAACTCCACTCCCCCCGCATCGGTTGCGGCAAGTTCCGGCGTCGAGGCCGACGAGGATTCTCGATTAGGCGGCCAGGCTCACCTCCTCTGTTTTTGTGCTTGCAGTTCAGCGACGGTGGCAATGCAGCCTGGTGGCAGACGCAATGCGGTTCATTGCTCAAGTTCTTGCAGCTTTGGGCTTTTTGTGTGTGGTTACAGATCGGTCCTCCCCCGTGCCCCTCCAGATCTGGCCTCCCCATGGACATTGCCATGGGATTGACACCGGTGCCATACCCTCGCCGGTGAGTTGGCCCTCTATTCTCCTCATATGCCGCTGAAGCGGCACGACCATGGTGGTGCAGTGAGCCCACGACTCTGCATGATGTGCAGTAGGCGTGTGCTTCCCTCAAACATGCATGTGCAGCACACATGTGGCAGCGCGAGGTCATCTATCCATCGGTGTAGTGAAGTAGTTCACTGTTGATGTGTTTGTTTGGCAGAAAACAAGACATTTTTTCTCTGAAAAAATATATCCAGTTTGGTTGTTTTAGGAAAGCAATGTTCAGTGTTGTAACAATTTAGCTTAGTTGTGTGCATGCCTTAGTTTGGGTTCAAAATTAACAGTGGTGTAATTTACTGCGAAACGCTTTGTGGTTTACTTGTAAAAATACACAATAAAAATTGTTGTTCACTACATTTGATCCAATGGTCTAGACACATTTGTAAGAAATAAATAAAAAATGAAGTTCACTTACCTATCGAATGCAGTGTTATTTTTCATGTGAAGAAGTGCAATTTTCTAACTCATGCATCATGAAAAACAGAGTGATAAAGGAAAAAAAATGAACTTCGCTTGCGTGTCGGATGCACTATTGTTTTTCAACCGAAGAAGTAATTTTTTTTAACTTATGCATCATGAAAAACAGTGTGATAATGGATAAAAAACCATGAAGTTTGCTTGCACGTCGATTGCAGTGCGTTCTTCTGTGTGATGCGGTTCACGCGTCGATTTTGGTCTCATGAAAAAAAAGAGTGTTCGCGTTTCGGTAAGTTGCAAACTGCTCTTAAAGCACAAGGAATTAGAGAGAGTGTTATACATGAAAAAGATGCGCCACGTCGATATCTTTCCAACGCCGTATCATTTGCATAGTTTCGACAAGCGGTTTGGAAGAATTTACAAAAATACGCTCGCCGCAACTCGTAGGCAGCCACACTATTTTCAAAATTCATTTAAAACCGCGACGAATCTCAACAAATGGGCAACATATGAAAGTTTCATCTATTCCACAGCTCTTCAACACCGTATAATACAACTCATTCCGACAAACAGTTTAAAAACTGCATCGAAAACGGTCCCAAAAAAAAGAAAAAAAACGGAATTCCGTTTTTTAATAAATTTGAAATTACTCTCAGACCGTAAGGAATTAGAGAGAGTAATCTACATGAAAAAGATACGTATTGCTGATATATTTCCAACTTAATATCGTTTGCTTCACTCCGACGAGTGGTTTATAAAAAATTCATGAAAATACACTCGTTGCAGCCCGTCATGCGACCACAATTTTCGAAACTGTCGTCAAACCGTGAGGAATCACGAAAAATGTTCAATATAAAGGAGTTGGGGATTTTCCGTAGCAATCCAACAGTATATTATACATCTCATTCCGACAAACGGTTTAAAAACTGGGGTCAAAACGGTGTTGAAAAAGCGCGTGTAGTGTTTTCTAGTGACACTGTAGTGTTTCGTTTGATAGAGATAGAGTGCAATAATGTTGAGCGTGCAGTTGGGAAGTGTGTGCAGAATAATTATTCTGCTAATATTAGTAGAATAGACGGGCTGTATATATATAGCCGCTTGCTGAGTTCGGATTGTATAAATAAAAGTCTATCGGAAAAAAGGAACACTCTGTGTGGTTCACGAGCTTTACGATGTCTTTTGCTTCCTCTTTTTCCCGAAGTGATTTTCAAACAACAAGACAAGCCTATTTTCATGCACATCTTAGATATTGGCTAAATTGACGGGGGGCTCGGCCGTCATGACCATCCTTCGATCCATTACGATATTATTTAGCATCCACACGTGCAAAGTCTTGTATTCATGTTATATGCATCGGTTCTGAATTATGTCTTTGGTCAAAAGTTGGGTTGCCCCGCTCCTGTGCTTACCACTTTATGTTCTGCCAGTTCGGCTAAAAGGATGAAGGGAGAACCACTGAGATTGTACTTCTAGCTAGTCTAGTTAAGTGCCTTAGTGGAGAAAGCCGAAAACTAACCGACATAATAAGCGAGAACTGGTCGGCTATCCAAAGACAAGTGTTAAACTATGAACCGTTGGGAGTTCATCGCATTCTGTGAAAGGATTGAATTCATTCAAACCAAGTGATTATGGGTTTTTACACCACGACATAAGCCGAATATCACAATTTACAAAGGGGCTCTAATTAGCACCCACAATCAAGCTCCTATGGCTAAATGAAAGCCTTAAAGCCGAATAGTCAGATTGCTTGGTTTTAGCCGACATCACCACCTTATGGTGCCAAGACGTTGGCTAAGGGTAACAACGCGGAGGCCAAAAACATCCCCGCTAGTATCTCACAGGGGCTAAAGTTGACGACTTGAAACTTTCAGTATTAAAAGCAACCATCATAGGAGTTGCAATTAAAAAGACATGGTGTGCCATTCAAAAATTAAAAGGCATTGTATCATACAACTGATTTTACAATATAAGATTTTCGATCAAAGATCAAATCTTTGGAGCATTGCGCTTCTATAGCCCGGGCACTTCCATGGCATGAGAGCAATACAACTCTTGGCATCTATGCTCCTTTTCGGGAGGAGGAGATGCGGTGGCTATCTTTAAAGGTTCCACCTTTGGCCAGTGCATCATCATCCTTGCAAAGGCCATCCGAGCTCCCTTGATGCAGACAAAGCGCTTCATGATGTCAATTTGGGGCGTAGCGGCAATCAGCTTTTGAACCAGGCTAAAATAGCTGTTGGGCAGCAGATCTGCCGGCCAAATCCTGATGCAGAGGTCTTTCATGGCCGGTTCTATCATCTTGTGCAGCTCCATCAGTTGTTTCAACTGAACAGAGACAAGGAGGGGTTGCTCGGGGGCTTGAAATTGTGCCTAGAAAAGCCTTTGCTGGACCTCGCCCTCTAGGGATGCATTGTGCTTCACAGATTCCGCCGCACTCTTGGGGAGATCTGCAATCACGCCTGGACAAACTCTACACTTGAGTAAGGAATGCAAATCTTCGTCTGCCAAATGTACACTGTAGTAAATATCTCTTACCATCTACAATATGTTTGATCTGATGGATCTCTCTTCGGTGATCGTGTGCCTCCTTCCATGCTTCTTGGAGGGCGGCGGTTACCGAGGTCAGCTCGGAGGAGTTTTCTTCGTTTTTCTACTCAAGGGACTCATTTTTCGTGACGACTTCCTTGAGCTCCTGCTGGACCTCACCGATCCTAGCCTCGGACTTCTCACAAGCAGACTTAGCTTGTTCGGCCACAACTCTGTGTTTGGCAGCCTCCTGCTTGGCTTTGTCCAGTTTGGCTTTTAGCCGCTCGACGTTAGCAGCAACTGGTACGATGGTCATGCAAAAAAATTGCACTTAGAGACAAATATATCAAGAACCTCATTTTTATGAGAGAGCTAAGGTTAAAATAGTTACCTTCTGTGTCTTCAAACCGCTTGTTGATGCGGTCCAGCTCCTCTTCGGAAACCTTCAGTTTCCAGTTTATGTCCACCAACTCTAGGGAGTTGGGGATTGCGGCCGAGGTAGAGGCCTCCAAATAAGCATTTTTCAGACTTTATAGTACTCAGATTTTTTTTGAAATCCCGTGCTAGGATATTTCTTATCCTCCCACCAAAATCTTGGGGGCTACATGCAACTTTTTCCGAACAATTCTGACCACCGCATGAGTTTTTCTAACTCGCACATGACTCAGGGGTTACTGAGCATAAGATTTCTTATAATACAAACAACAGAATCACTTTGTAAAGGAAAAAAGGTGCATGGATTACCTTGATGCCTGCTAGGAGCATGTCGAAAGCTTCTTTCACACCGCTATCAACGGACTGAATGATTTTCAATACCGCACTCAGATAAGTGCAGCACACTTCAGGAACAGAAGAATCATAGAGACCCTCCTCCCTGAGGTCCGGCCACCCAGTTTGAAATTGCTCCATTGTGGAAGGCTCTTGGTGCGCCATAGCAGTCTCCCTTCATGGAGAAACTGCTACCAATGACGTTTGAGAGGTAGGATCCTCCGAAGTTGTCTTCGGAGAAGAACTAGAATGTTTGCACCGTCCTTCCTTTTATTACCAGGATGACTCATCCTGTAGCGACCCGACTCAAGACGAGTCAAGCCTATGGTGTTTCCGTACCATCCCAAGATCATGTTGGTACACACTCAGTACATAATGTATATATTCAAGAGTTCAATCACACAGCTTTATTAATCGAAATCTCATAAAGAGTACTTTATTACAATAAAGTGGCTGAAGGCCATCTCATGAGATATCTAACAAAGACTAGCGGAAGCATCAGGTAGACGAGTCCATCCGACTCCAAGGGCATGTCGCTGAGCGTAGATCGTAGCCTCACTCCTGGTCAGAAAAGTACTCTGCAACATGATACGTTGCAGCTGTGTAGGTCAGCATATTGAATATGCCGGCAAGTCATCAAAGAGAGGAGTAAAATAATAATCAACTATCTCTACATGCCTATTTGGCCGGTGGGGCTAAGTTTTGCATAAAGCCAGTTTTTATCCTACAACAAGAGGGGTTGGAAGCAAAATATTACTACATTGTTTGTTGTTAACGAGATGGTTCCGCCAACCAATTCTCATACCCGAATAGTTGATAACACCCACATCATTATTAAGTTGTGTCGAGAGTTCAGGGGAAATTCAATGCCTTCGACTCAAGTTGTCCATGACCGTGGACACGGCTAATCGATTAGGTTGGGCACTCAGCAGAGTTTTGCACACGTTCCCCACAAGATTTGATCGCCTCCGGGTTTGTCCTCGCACTTCAGGGTGTTTGAAGACCGGATGATCAAAACATGGTCTTTCAACGGGTCCCTCTGAATCCCTGTCGGTGCCCATCCATTCCTACTGTTCTTCTACATCTGCTAGCACCGCCTGTCCAGAGTCGCCGCGTTGTCCAACCAAGCCAGAGCCCATAATGACTTGTGGCTGTGCAGGTAAGCCTTGAGTCTTGAAGTCTCCGTCCGTCTCTTCGAGCCTGGGTGAAGCTTTCCGCAGGATGTCATGGCCTCTCCAGCATCCCGGGCATCCACTGGGTTCTCCAGGGAGCCGATCAATCGTCCTTCACCCAGAGTTGCATTGCGTCCGAGGTCTTGAAAATCTTGTCTTAACCGGTCTTGATTATTTAATCAACCTCGCATCACTCGTGTTATGCACTCAACCGAAAACCCGTCTACTCAAGCATAGCAAATATAAAATTGTCGTCCCGGGGCCAAGTATCTGGGTTGTTGTGTGCCTACCACATGATACTACAACTTATACTAAAGTTTCCAAGTACCTAGGCAGCATGCAAAATGGGCAAAGAAAGGTGAACTACCATGCATCGAAAACATAGGAAAATAACATGATCAAAATGACTTGCCTTGATGATAGTTGTCTTGATCGAGCGCTTCTAAGTAACACGCTTCGCACTCCGGATGATCTACCGATACAAACACAAAACACACCATAAGCACTACAATCAAGCAACAAGTAAAAATAACATCACAAGTAAGGATTGGTTAAAGCCTCAGTAAAAGAATTCAACACGCGTCACTATGGCAGAAACTTGTTTCTGTTAAAAACACCAGTAAAAAATACTTTAAAATTTTTGAACCTTCTACCACAGTAAGATATAATCACTAGGAAGCAGTAGCAAAAAGAATCAACTCAAAATCATTTTTTAAACTCCTGGAATTGGCAAAACACGGTTTAAATTAAATCTGATCTAACTTATATTTGACAATTTCAAACATAGACAAATTATATGTTTTTAAAAACTACACAAACATTGGAGTCTACTGGAACAAGAATCAATATCATTGGACTTCGGGATCAAAAGTTATGGCCAAAGAAAAACAAACACTTTGCTGTTTTTGAAACTAGACAGAAAAAAAAGAAGCTAACTAGCTAACTGACAGGGGTATACGTGGCGCGCTGTGATAGGCTGCGGGGGTGTTTGTTGCAATCGTTAGGAGCAAATGGCCGAGAGCTAACAGAAACTACTGGCTAACTGTTTAAGTGAAATAAAAACCAGCGCGGTTTTCTGATCTAAACCGAAGAGGTATCCTACTCTAATCTACACCGTAGAATATAGATCTAAGGGCTAACTAAGAAAAGAAAAAAAACAAACAGGAGGAGGGACCTCACCGTGGCAGTGGCTAGCAACTCCAGCGAGGGGTGGTGTCGCCGATGAGGGGAGGGGCTCCGGTGGTGGCTGACGGGACGGGGAGGTGGCGGCGGTTGTCCTCCGGCGAGGGGAGGCGTCGGGCGGAGTCGGGGGTGCTCGGGGTGGCTGCTCCTAGGGGGCCGAAGGTGGAGCTCGGGCTGCTGCCGGCATAGCTGCGGCAGGGGGGCTCGGGGCGGCGGTTCGGTGGGGTGGTGGTGGGAACGGGGTGCGGCCGGGGCTAGGGGCTTAAATAGGGCGGGAAGGGGGCCAGGGAAGGAAGGAGCAGGGGGTCCGAGAGGATCCCGGTTCTAGGGGAGCTCGGGCTGGGTCGGGCATGGATTTTGGAAGGAGAGGAGGGAGGCGACCGCGGGAAGAGAGGGGGTCGGCCAGGGGGGCCCAGCGGCAGGGGGTGGAGGCGGGGAAGGAAGGGGGCGGTGGGGAGATCGGCCACCGATCCTTAGGGGATTCGGATCCCGGCTGTGGGGGGTGGCGGCCCACAGCTATACTGCGCCCAGGCGGTTGCCTAAAAAAAAGAGACTTCCCTATTTTAAATCTTTTCCGAAACAAAAAAAACAAAAGTGAAATAAAAGGAAATAAATCAAATATTTAATATAGAGTATTATATACCAAAAAAATCAGAAAAATATCCTCTACCCGAATAACATTTTTCCAAAGCAAAAATAAAAACTTTAAAATAATGTTTTTTAAGAAATTCCTCAAAATGCTTTATTTTCTTTTTGCAAATAATCTTTGGATTTCTTGGCTCCAATATTTCAGAAATTGCCCGCACTTTGGAGGGTCATTTTCCTCCGCTTTCTCTCTTGCATGCAAGAGAGTATTTCCCCGGGCATTTCTCGTGCGAGGAAAAAGATGGAAATGCAAATCAAAAGACGAAAGAATTCAAGTGCTAAATTTATTTCAATCAATATGCATAGATGCTTAACTACAATGTAAAACATTCCCAATTAGGAAAATTGGGATGTTACAAACCTACCCACCTTAAAATGAATCTCGCCCTCGAGATTCGGGTTCGTTAGAAAATAGGTGCGGGTGGTCTCGAGGAAGATCCTCTTCTCGTTCCCAGGTGGCTTCTTCCTCGGTGTGGTGGCTCCACAACACCTTGCAGAACTTGATGATCTTGCTGCGGGTAACTCTGTTGGCAGTCTCGAGAATCCTGACGGGTTTCTCCTCATACGTCAGATCACTGTCAAGTTGTATGGCCTCTAGGGGCATTGTATCTCTCAACGGAACATCGGCCATATCAGCGTGGCATTTCTTCAACTCGGAAACATGGAAGACATCATGAACTCCGGACAATCCTTCCGGCAGTTCCAGTTTATATGCAACTTCGCCTCTACGTTCAAGAATTTTGTAGGGGCCAATGAAACGAGGTGCTAATTTTCCTTTCACACCGAATCTCTTGATTCCTCGAAGTGGAGACACCCGAAGATATGCTCGGTCTCCCACTTCGTACGTTACTTCCTTGCGTTTGCTGTAAGCATAACTCTTCTGCCTGGACTGAGCTATCTTGAGTCGGTCACGAATTAGCTTGACCTTCTCTTCAGAATCTCGGATAAGGTTGAGACCAAAAAGTTGTCGGTCTCCAACTCCATCCCACATCAACGGTGTTCTGCACCTCCTTCCGTATAGAGCTTCGAAAGGGGCCATCTTCAGACTGGTCTGGTAGCTGTTGTTGTATGAGAACTCGGCATAAGGCAAATTGTCATCCCAACTAGACCCATAGTCTAGTGCGCAAGCTCTCAACATGTCCTCCAGAATCTGATTGACTCTCTCGGTCTGTCCATCTGTCTGCGGGTGAAAAGCTGTACTGAACTCCAATCTCGTTCCCAAGGTTTCATGCAGTTGGTGCCAAAATTTGGATGTGAACTGAGTTCCTCTATCTGACACAATGCTCTTCGGTACTCCGTGCAGACATACGATCCTCGTCATATATATCTTGGCCAGTTTGGCACTCGTGTAAGTAGTCTTCACAGGGATGAAGTGAGCTACCTTGGTCAAACGATCGACCACAACCCAAATAGAATCATAGCCAGAACGGGTCCTGGGTAATCCTGTGATGAAGTCCATACCAAGCTTTTCCCATTTCCACTCGGGTATCGGCAGAGGTGGGAGAAAACCTGCTAGCTTCTGATGCTCGGCTTTTACTCGCTGACAAACATCGCATATTGCTACAAACTCGGCAATGTCTTTCTTCATTCCTGTCCACCAGAAACTTTCTTTCAGATCCAGATACATCTTGGTGTTGCCGAGGTGTATCGAGTACGGGGAATCATGAGCCTCCTGAAGTATCAACTTTGTGAGTTCGGGATCATTGGGCACATAGATGCGATCCTCAAACCATAAAGTTCCGTGTTCATCCTCATGAAAACCTTTAGCCTTCCCGTCTTCCATTTTCTGCTTAATCTCAGCTATCTCCTTGTCTGATTTCTGTGCTTCGCGGATCTTTTCGGTCAAGGTGGATTGAATTTCTAGTGTGGCAACAAAACCTCTTGGAACTATTTCCAATTTGAGCTCTCGGAGGTCATCGACTAACTCCTGGGGTAATCCTCCAGCTGTGAGTGTGTTCACATAACTCTTGCAGCTTAACGCATCGGCTACAACATTTGCCTTGCCTGGGTGATAATGCAATCTCACGTCATAGTCCTTGATCAACTCTAGCCATCGTCTCTATCTGAGGTTCAACTCCTTCTGCGTGAAGATATATTTCAGGCTCTTGTGATCAGTGTAAACATCACAACTATTTCCGATCAGGAAATGTCTCCAGGTCTTGAGAGCGTGCACTACGGCTGCTAGTTCCAAGTCATGTGTGGCATAATTCAACTCATGAGGTCTGAGCTGTCTGGATGCATAGGCTACAACTTTGCCTTCTTGCATGAGCACTCCTCCGAGTCCTTGACGAGAAGCATCACAGTAAACCTGGAAATCCTTCCGAATGTTCGGCAATATCAGCACTGGGGCTGTAACAAGACGTTTCTTCAACTCTTGAAAACTGGTTTCACATTCCTCAGTCCAAACATACTTGGATTCCTTCTTCAACAACTCTGTCATGGGCTTGGCAATCTTTGAGAAATTCTCAATGAACCTCCGGTAATATCCGGCAAGTCCGAGGAAACTGCGGATCTCCTTGACTAAAGTGGGTGCTACCCATTCGGTGACTGCTGCGACCTTGGCAGGGTCCACTGCTATTCCTTCTCCTGAGATGACGTGTCTGAGGAATCTGACTTCCTTCAACCAAAACTCACATTTGCTGAACTTTGCATATAGCTTATGCTCTCGAAGTTTCTCCAGAACTAGACGCAGATGTTCCTTGTGTTCCTCTTCGTTCTTGGAGAATATCAGTATGTCATTGATGAACACCACGACAAACTTGTCCAAGTATTCCATAAATACCTTGTTCATCAGATTCATAAAATATGCCAGAGCATTAGTCAGTCCAAATGACATGACCGTGTACTCATACAAGCCGTACCGAGTGGTGAAGGCTGTCTTGGGTATATCCTATTCACGAATCTTCAACTGATGATACCCGGATCGAAGATCGATCTTGGAGAATACGCGAGCTCCAACTAACTGATCAAACAGATCATTGATCATCGGCAAGGGGTACTTGTTCTTGATGGTCACATCGTTCAATGCACGATAATCGACAACCATTCTCAAGGACTTGTCCTTCTTTTCAACCAAGAGCACTGGGGCTCCCCAAGGTGAAGAACTTGGGCGAATATACCCTTTGTCCAACAACTCCTTAATTTGCTTCTTGATTTCTACCAAGTCATTTGCGGGCATCCGATAGGGTCTCTTGGATATCGGGGCTGTTCCGGGTAATAGCTCAATCAGGAACTCAATCTCTCTATCGGGTGGCATGCCCGGCAATTCCTCCGGAAATACATCTGGGTACTCCTGTACAATCGGTACTTCCTCCTGGACTACTGCCGTGAGAGATTTTACTCGCTTACTCCGTGTCGGGCGCTGAGACACGTACTTAATCCGCTTCTGCTCGGGGGTGGTGAGCAAAATAGACTTAAGGGCACAATCAATATTCCCTTCATACTTGGCCATCCAATCCATGCCTAGGATTACATCCAATCCCTGGGACTCTAATACGATGAGGTCGGTGGGAAAGTTATGGTTCCCGATGTTGAGACTCAAGGCATGGCATCCTATCCCGGCTGTCATCATGCCTCCTGGGGAACTGACCTTAATAGGCTGGCTAAGGGTTCTAGTTGGCAAACTATACTTTTCCACAACTACCCTTGATATGAATGAATGTGTTGCACCAGAATCAAAAAGTACCAATACTGGACGTGAATTTAGCAAAAACTTACCAACCACAGTATCGGGGTGATCATAGACCTCTTCAACATCAATGCGATTCACCTGAGCTCGAGGAAAAGTATTGGGCTTCTTTGCTGCAGAGTTGCCGTTGCCGTTTCCATTACCCTGCTTGTTCTGGGGACATTCAGTGGCATAGTGTCCCGTCTTCTGACACTTGAAGCAGGTGATGTGATTCAGATCCTTCTGAGCTGGAGCTGAATGTTGTTGAGTGCCAGTACCGCCATTCTTGAAGTTGCTGTTGTTGCGGTGGTTCCCATTTCCTCCATGGTTGTGGCCTCCATGGTTGTGCACTGGGTGGTTATGCTGGACGTGTCCTCCAAACTTACCGGATCCAGTCCCGGTATTCCCTGAATAGGGGGTGTAGCGAGGCTTCTGCTGAGTGCCGGAGTTGAACTTTCCAATCCCATACTTTCGCTTGCGGTTCTCCATCTGCTGGTGTCTCCCCTCCAAGATGAGGGCCTTATCAACCAGCTCCTGGTAGTTGTTGAAGGTGGCTACAGTCAACTAAATGCTCAGCTCATCATTGAGTCCCTCCAAGAACTTTTCCTGCTTGGCTGCATCATCGGCCACATCTCCAGGTGCATAACGGGCGAGCATGCTGAATTCATCGACATACTGGGCCACAGAGCGATTCCCCTGGTGTAAGTTGCGAAACTCACGCTTCTTCAGACTCATTGCACCAGCTGAAACATGTGCGGTACGGAAGGCTTGCTTGAATTGCTCCCAAGTGACTCCAGCAATGGGGTAAGTGGTGGTGTAGTTCTCCCACCAAGCAACTGCAGGGCCTTCAAGTTGATGCGCGGCAAAACGCACCTTCTCAGCTTCAGTACAACCAGCAGTGATAAGTTCACGCTCCATCTTGCGGAGCCAATCATCTGCCACAATGGGCTCAATGCTGCTGGAGAAAGTTGGAGGGTTCAACCTCAGGAAACGGGTGAGATTGTCGGCCTGGGGTGGATGACGGTTGTTGTTATTGTTCTGGTTCTGGATGATCAGCTGCATCAGGGTGTTCTGTTGTTGGATCAACTGGGTGAGTTCCGGCGGAAAGTTGGACTCAGGGGCGCGTCTCGGAGGCATCTGATGTTTGGGGAGGGGTGAGATTAGCATAGAACAATGGTCTAAGAGTAATTACACTACCCATATGAAATGCAACAAACAAGTATCACACCACACATTTTATTCAATACCATCACAAGGTTCACACGAGGATACAAAATTCGATAATCCTAAACATCGGCCTAAGCGTATAACGATAAAGTAAATTTCGTGGTTTAGTCTAAGTGTCCTCCTCAGAAAAGCATGGTGGTGGGTCCTTCGGTGGAGCTTTCTTCATAGTCCTCGTCGTTGCTGATCAAGGGGGCTACGTCACCTTCGGGATGAAAGTTCTCGCCCATGTCTAGTTCCTCCTCCAGGTATGCAACTCGAGTCTTCAGCTTCTCGATCCGCTCCAGAAAGTCCTTCACCTCCAGTTCGTGTTCATAGTGGGCTTCCCGGGCTGCTTCTTCGAGTTCAAGCTCGCGGAGTGACAGTTGCTTGATCTTCCTGGCGTCCTTGATCACACGATGCTCCAGAGTCCCGCTGTGCTTCTCCAAGGTCTGGGCATAAGACAAGAGAGCGTCCTTGGTCTTGCTTGAGATGATTTCTCCGTCTTCGTTTCTCCGGGATACGGTGAATAGGTCTGGAGAAATAGGGCAGCCTTTGTATTCTTCCTTGATACGTCCGAGGGCACAATGGATCGCCATGTCCCTTCCGAGAATCCAGTTGGGTGCGATGAACTTGAAATCCACCGGCTCAGTGCGCGGCTCGAATGTCCTTCCGGGAATGTGCACCTCGATCCTGTAGCGTGAATCCTCCGGGTAAGACGAAGTTGGCTTCCCTGTGATAGTCGGCAGAGCAATCCTCAAGTCCTTGGTGATCTGCACCAGCTCCTTTCCGAACGGCATAGTGGCGTCGGGCTGGCAAAACTCCGTGAACTTAACAGGGATGAAGGTGGCCATCTAAAACATTGGAAAATCGGAGAGAAGTCAGAAATGATCAGAAGAAGAAATAGAAGATTTATAGACATAAGAGAAAATAGTTTTCTTCCTAAGGCTTTTCCATTCCTAGAGGTTACGTCCTATGGTAAGCGTGTGCTCTGATACCATTTCTGTAGCGACCGACTCAAGACGAGTCAAGCCTCTGGTGTTTCCGTACCATCCCAAGATCATGCTGGTACACACTCAGTACATAATGTATATATTCAAGAGTTCAATCACACAGCTTTATTAATCGAAATCTCATAAAGAGTACTTTATTACAATAAAGGATTACAATAAAGTGGTTGAAGGCCATCTCATGAGATATCTAACGAAGATTAGCGGAAGCATCAGGTAGACGAGTCCATCCGACTCCAAGGGCATGTCGCTGAGCGTAGATCGTAGCCTCACTCCTGGTCGGAAAAGTACTCTGCAACATGATACGTTGCAGCCGTGTAGGTCAGCATATTGAATATGCCAACAAGTCATCAAAGAGAGGAGTAAAATAATAATCAACTATCTCTACATGCCTATTTGGCCGGTGGGGCTAAGTTTTGCGTAAAGCCAGTTTTTATCCTACAACAAGAGGGGTTGGAAGCAAAATATTACTACATTGTTTGTTGTTAACGAGATGGTTCCGCCAACCAATTCTCATACCCGAATAGTTGATAACACCCACATCATTATTAAGTTGTGTCGAGAGTTCACGGGAAATTCAATGCCTTCGGCTCAAGTTGTCCATGACCGTGGACACGGCTAATCGATTAGGTTGGGCACTCTGCAGAGTTCTGCACACGTTCCCCACAAGATTTGATCGCCTCCGGGTTTGTCCTCGCACTTCAGGGTGTTTGAAGACCGGATGATCAAAACATGGTCTTTCAACGGGTCCCTCTGAATCCCTGTCGGTGCCCATCCATTCCTACCGTTCTTCTACATCTGCTAGCACCGCCTATCCAGAGTCGCCGTGTTGTCCAACCAAGCCAGAGCCCATAATGACTTGTGGCTGTGCAGGTAAGCCTTGAGTCTTGAAGTCTCCGTCCGTCTCTTCGAGCCTGGGTGAAGCTTTTCGCAGGATGTCATGGCCTCTCCAGCATCCCGGGCATCCACTAGGTTCTCTAGGGAGCCGATCAACCGTCCTTCACCCAGAGTTGCATTGCGTCCGAGGTCTTGAAAATCTTGTCTTAACCGGTCTTGATTATTTAATCAACCTCGCATCACTCGTGTTATGCACTCAACCAAAAACCCGTCTACTCAAGCATAGCAAATATAAAATTGTCGTCCCGGGGCCAAGTATCTGGGTTGTTGTGTGCCTACCACATGATACTACAACTTATACTAAAGTTTCCAAGTACCTAGGAAGCATGCAAAATGGGCAAAGAAAGGTGAACTACCATGCATCGAAAACATAGGAAAATAACATGATCAAAATGACTTGCCTTGATGATAGTTGTCTTGATCGAGCACTTCTAAGTAACACGCTTCGCACTCCGGATGATCTACCGATACAAACACGAAACACACCATAAGCACTACAATCAAGCAACAAGTAAAAATAACATCACAAGTAAGGATTGGTTAAAGCCTCAGTAAAAGAATTCAACACGCGTCACTATGGCAGAAACTTGTTTCTGTTAAAAACACCAGTAAAAAATACTTTAAAATTTTTGAAACTTCTACCACAGTAAGATATAATCACTAGGAAGCAGTAGCAAAAAGAATCAACTCAAAATCATTTTTTAAACTCCTCGAATTGGCAAAACACGGTTTAAATTAAATCTGTTCTAACTTATATTTGAAAATTTCAAACATAGACAAATTATATGTTTTTAAAAACTACAGAAACATTGGAGTCTACTGGAGCAAGAATAAATATCATTGGACTTCGGGATCAAAAGTTATGGCCAAAGAAAAACAAACACTTTGCTGTTTTTGAAACTAGACAGAAAAAAAAAGAAGCTAACTAGCTAACTGACAGGGGTATACGTGGCGCGCTGTGATAGGCTGCGGGGGTGTTTGTTGCAATCGTTAGGAGCAAATGGCCGAGAGCTAACAGAAACTACTGGCTAACTGTTTAAGTGAAATAAAAACCAGCGCGGTTTTCTGATCTAAACCGAAGAGGTATCCTACTCTAATCTACACCGTAGAATATAGATCTAAGGTCTAACTAAGAAAAGAAAAAAAACAAACAGGAGGAGGGACCTCACCGTGGCAGTGGCTGGCAACTCCAGCGAGGGGTGGTGTCGCCGGTGAGGGGAGGGGCTCCGGTGGTGGCTGACGGGACGGGGAGGTGGCGGCGGCTGTCCTCCGGCGAGGGGAGGCGTCGGGCGGAGTCGGGGGTGCTCGGGGTGGCTGCTCCTAGGGGGCCGAAGGTGGAGCTCGGGCTGCTGCCGGCGTAGCTGCGGCAGGGGGGCTCGGGGCGGCGGTTCGGTGGGGTGGTGGTGGGAACGGGGTGCGGCCGGGGCTAGGGGCTTAAATAGGGCGGGAAGGGGGCCGGGGAAGGAAGGAGCAGGGGGTCCGAGAGGATCCCGGTTCGAGGGGAGCTCGGGCTGGGTCGGGCATGGATTTTGGAAGGAGAGGAGGGAGGCGACCGCGGGAAGAGAGGGGGTCGGCCAGGGGGGCCCAGCGGCAGGGGGTGGAGGTGGGGAAGGAAGGGGGCGGTGGGGAGATCGGCCACCGATCCTTAGGGGATTCGGATCCCGACTGTGGGGGGTGGCGGCCCACAGTTATACTGCGCCCAGGCGGTTGCCTAAAAAAAGAAACTTTCCTATTTTAAACTTTTCCGAAACAGAAAAAACAAAAGTGAAATAAAAGGAAATAAATCAAATATTTAATATAGAGTATTATATACCAAAAAAATCAGAAAAATATCCTCTACCCGAATAACATTTTTCCAAAGCAAAAATAAAAACTTTAAAAAAATGTTTTTTCAGAAATTCCTCAAAATGCTTTATTTTCTTTTTGCAAATATTTTTGCAAATAATCTTTGGATTTCTTGGCTCCAATATTTCAGAAATTGCCCGCACTTTGGAGGGTCATTTTCCTCCGCTCTCTCTCTTGCGTGCAAGAGAGTATTTCCCCGGGCATTTCTCGTGCGAGGAAAAAGATGGAAATGCAAATCAAAAGACGAAAGAAGTCAAGTGCTAAATTTATTTCAATCAATATGCATAGATGCTTAGCTACAATGTAAAACATTCCCAATTAGGAAAATTGGGATGTTACACATCCTTCTGGTCCTTTGTGGTTGAGGTGTCAGCCTCGGCCATGATGTCATCGCCCTCGGCCTTGGCTTCTGGCGCAGGGGGGGCTTCTCGAGATACCACATCCCCAATCTCCTCGGTGGCAAGGGGAGGTGTGTTGGGCGAGCCGGTCCCGGTTTCAGCGAAATTGGCTGGCATAGACTCCCCGTCTGAAACTTGATAGGTGGGGAAGTCACATTGCAGGTTGCAATACGGAAAATAGGCCTAGTTGATAGATCCACGACATCTAAAAATGAAGTGTTCGTATTTTCAATAAGTACCTTTGTGCTCGGGGTTTCATCCTAAGGGCCCTTCAAGGGACCGGTGCTTCATCATTGAACTCCTCGCCCGATCCCGGAATGTCTTCAAATAAGGCCACGGGGGGCCTGTGTTGCTTCTTTGGAGCAATGGAAGCTGGATCTCCCTCGTCATTTTCAGACGCCACTCTTTTCTTTGTATGGGAGGAGTCGCTCACCTCCTCATCATCATCTTCTTCATCTCCCTCCAGGTTGGAGGGAGCCAGTGTCTCTTCGGAACCAGTGTCGAGTGGACCCTTTGACCGAAGACCTTCCTAGATCTTCTTCTTCCCCTTCTTCTGCTCCCCCTTCTCCCTCGGAGTCGTGTACGGTTTCTCGACCAACATAGCCGCCAACAGTGGCGACGTATTGTCTTCAGGAAAAGTCGCCGGACAGTTGATCTACTCATACTTTTTTAACTGGACTTGAAAGCATAGGAGAGAGAAGAAGAGAGTACCTTGTTAAAAGTAAAGGATGAAAACTAAGGATATGATAAAAAAACCCTACCGACCCGGAAGGGTGTGGATGGAAAGGCATGCGTCTTCGTGCTTGGCGGGCCAGACCTTCTGCGGCATGAAAAGCGCCTTCCACAGTTTCTCGAGGGTAATGTGGAAAAAGTTCCACACAGTGCCTGCCGCACTATCCGGATCCTTCGGATTATGATCCCACATTGGGATGGACCGATATTGGCAAGGGAGAAGGCGGCGATGCAACATTACCTAGATCACATTGATAAGTTCGATCTTCTTCTCCAATATATTAGAGATATTCTTTGTGAGCTCCTTCGCCTGCGCAGCCTCCCCCCAATCCAGGGCCTTTTCCGTCCAAGACACAAGACGGGTGGGAGGGCCAGATCTAAACGCTGGAGGTGTTGCCTCACCTATGATGCGCGGCTCAATGATGTGGAAGCACTCTTTTTGCCACGCTTTGAAAATATCTATAAGTGTGCCTTTTGGCCATTTGGGCCCAGCAAGCTTGCTGATCATAGCCCCTCCACAGTCGTCCTTCTCACGGTTGACGACCTTGGGCTTGACGTTGAGAACCTTCAGCCATAAGACAAAGTTGGGTTCGACCCACAAGAAAGCCTCATAGATCGTGATGAAGGCGGAGAGGTGGGTGATGGAGTTTGGAGGGAGATCATGAAAGTCAAGCCCGTAGTAGAACATGACGCCCTAAACAAAGGGGTGGAGGGGAAAACCTAACCCCCGAAGAAAATGAGGGATAACAACCACTCTCTCCTCATCTTTTGGTGTGGGGATAACCCGACCCTTCTTCGGAGCGTGATGGACTATATTCTCCAGTAGGTAACGTGAGCTCTTTAGCTCGAGGATGTCCTTCTTGGTGATAGAGGAGGCCTCACACTTGCCCTTTGATCCTGAGCTAGCCATTGCCGAATTGATGGAGGGATTCAAGAGGATGAGAGGAGAAGAAAGGCCTGAGCATTGGAGCTTTGGAGGCAAGGAATGGTGACGACGTTGCAAGATCTGAAGTGCGTGAGGGGGCTGCGGTGTCGGTTTTACCTTTTATGACTCGCTGAAATACCAAGAGCCCCACCACTGCGCCATGAACTCCTCCGTTTCCTGATAAAATTGTGCGGTTATGGGCGCGTTGGATAACCCAAATCATAAAACATATCCCTGGAAACGAGGGACATGATCTCTGTGATGGAACATGTTAGTAAAAAAGGTCTTGAACCGCTCCTTCATAAAGGATTATAGGCCTTGACCGGTCGTGACCTGTCAAGTAGAGGAACAAATACTCTTCACGGTCAAACAGTCGGCCTGGAACTTGCAATTTCTATTATATATATATATATATATATGTGTGTGTGTGTGTGTGTGTGTGTGTGTGTGTGTGTGTGTGTGTTGGAAGGAATCAATGTTATTGGCACCCGAACTATCGCCGGTTGAAGGAAGGGAAGAACTCGCCTCGCAAGCCGAAGACTATGAAGCGGCCAGAGGTTGAAGGTTTCGGCACTGGAGGCCAGTTCGAGGGCTACGAAGGGAGTCCGAGACTAAAGGGTCCTCGGGCAGCTTATCTGTTCTCATGGGCCGGACTCCTGGGCCTGTTCGATCATCATTGGAGGTGTTCGAATCAAGGTGGACTCTTCTGAAGACTTGGCGTACAATCCAAGGCGATGTAGTAATCGGCATATTCCTTTTTCATTATAACCGACTTTGTGTAACCCTAGCACCCCTCGTATCTATATAAACTAGGGGTCCATAGTTCGTAGGACACATTAAGCTCATTACGGTTAGGGTTTTAGACGACGACAGTCGATCTCGAGGTAGATCAACTATGTACTCTATAATACTTCATCAATACAACAAGGGCAAGGCATAGGGTTTCACCTCCTTCAATATGGCCCGAACCTGGATAAACGTCATCTCTTTCATCCCTTGTTAACCATTGATCCAAGATCCACAATTCGGACCCCCTATTCGAGATCAGCCGGTTTTGACAGCGACAACGATGGAGCTAGAACTATACCGTTTGTGATTGGTGGATCACACACAGTTTGGTCGAAGGGACTGAGATTCATGTGTCGTCTTAGGACCTTCCCGCAGTAGTGCCCTTAGATAACAAAGAGGAGTTTCAACTAGCAACTAGACCAAGGACCCATATATATTGTTATGTTATGTTAATGGGGGCATGGTTTGATGATACACTAGTTTGGCCACTAGGAGGTAATGATACATGCATGACAGTCTCCATGTAGGGACCGAGCTCAAAGGCATAATTATATTTTTTTGCTTATTAATTACAATAAACCGGAACTACACAATGTGCATGTATATTTATTGTATAAACATGTGCACTAAGAAAACCTAGGACCCAATACTCTAAATAGACAAAATGTATTTTGACCAACATTCTTATGTTTTTTTCCTACAAATAGAATATGATTTTTTTATTAAATGATATATTTTTTCTACTAATTGGAGGCAGTGCATTGTTATTCATTTCGAAATGGTTTTTTCATCAAACAAGTATAGTATCCATAATGGAGCGACTTAGACGAACACAAGAAACATAGATCCTTGATAAAAACAGAAGTTACACTAATGTTGTCGTGGTCTCCAAGTCCTTCTCATTTTGATTTTCCTCTAAGCCTCTTGTACCAAAAGTTGCACCAAGAAAATCCTGCACAAAGTACGACTAATCTTAGGGGATCTTAAGAGCCACCTGAGCGGATCACCTCAGTAGGCAAGAACTTAATATCGTCTATCACATGACTAGGATACACCTCTTGCAAGCATGATGGTTGATCACTAGATTCCAATCACTACAAGATAATATATAGAGCACGAAGAAATAGAGTCAAAGAACCATAATCACCGATGCATCTTCCAAGTTAAGACGGAACATCAAACGAGAAATTACTAGATTAGGGTCGATCTGCTGGTACCATACACACCACCGAATCTTTGATGTACTATGAATACTAAATCGTGACGGGGACATAAATAGATGGCTTCCAAGCATTGGTTAGGGGTTCCCCTACCACCACCTCGCGCCATGAAGGTCACTAGAAGCGAGAAGAACTGATGGAAAATATAAATTATGATGTCTTCCTGTCATCCCTTGTACCCCAGTGGCGTGCACTTCATTCACATATATAATCCTGGCCACATAGTCGTGATTGTTTGTGAACAATCAAATTGTGTGAGTGTGAATAGTTGCTAATAGATACTAGTGTATCCTTTGGATTACATATTTTCAACCCTTTTCTGTTTAGGCTCTTTTGGATCACATGAACATTATTGAAGACTATCCATAGATATTGCATCTTCTTCCATAGAAGTTTTACTATCACTAACTGCCTTTTCACTTATTCATAGTGTGTTTCCAAGTATACATGAGGTGATCATAATACGCGGGAAAACATTAATGAGATGTCTGCCTCTCCTTGGCACCGCGATGTTTATGCATGTCATACACTTATAACTTGACTAGATGGTTGTTGAAGAAAAACAATCAAAACGTGCAATTGTGAATAGTTAATATCAACATTAAGGTGTCATTTGGCTTAAAAGATTTTCATAGAACCTCTAGCTTATTAGACTCCTTTGGATCACATATTCACATGGTCGTTGCTGATTAGTTTCCATACTTATTGCTTCTTGTTCCACAGAAGTTTCATTATCGCTAACTTTTTGTTCACTTATTTCATCTAGGATCAATGCACTTTTGCGTGTTTCGTAGTATATGTTATTCAACAAGATGGCAATGCCCGGATTTGAGGTTTGTTGTGTTGTCTTGCCCTAAATTTGGCTAGGGCTCAGTTTAAGTGTTTGTCTAGCGATGATGTCATCAACGGCGCGGAATGAGGTCTCGTGTCATCCTCGTCCCCGTGGGAATGATTGACATTGGCAAATATCATGTGGAGTTTTAGCCAGGACAAGTATTGTGCTTGTTACTGTCTATGTTTCGTCTAGGTTGTCTTGGACGACATCGTTTAACAAATTGGACAACAATAGTTCATCTTTTGGTTATCTGGCTTCTTCCCCGCTCAACGGTGCATGGACAACTTCGAGATCGTTGGGAATCTAGCGAGGTAAAGTCTCCCGGTTCTTTCTTGCTTGAGTTCGGATGGTTGTCTAGCTGCTTCGCCTTCTTCTTCGGGACGAGGATCTGGTCTTTCATTCATTAGCGCCATATTCATCTCGCTTCCACCAGCAACTTCTCGGCCACTTTGCCAACAATGTTACCCATTCTCCTAGGGTATTCCAAAGATCCAGAGTCGACATCAGGCTATGTTCATGGGAGCATCACGCCATCGACGAGTGCGGTAAGGTGATAGACTGGATATATAGAAAGACATGTATTGTACACACAATTAAGATTTCTTTCGAGGCGGAGGCAAAAGATTTTCCCCGTCCATTAAATAATAGGAGAATAGAGTTTTACAAGTGTCTCAAGAATACGACATGACAATCACTCGCGACAAACAATAAGCCCTAATTTCTTAGCACCCGTCGTCACCCAAAGATTAGCCTTGTCGATGACGTTTTTAGGAGGATTGGCGATGGCGCGCTCTTGTGTCGGAACACCCGTGTGTTTCTCTCATTCCAGATTGTCCAGGAGACGAGCATGATGAGGGAGACCATATCCTTCCCATATGGATTTCTCATGTCGGTTCTCTTATCCCACCATTCGAGGACGTATTAATCAAGGTGCTAGTCTGTAGTGTCTATGTGCGCAAGGCCAAACCTTTGAATGAACAGCCGCCACAACCAAATAGTGAAGCGAAAGTTGGCGAAAAGGTGAATGCCCGTCTCTTTCTATCGCTTGCAAAGTGGACAAAGTCCACAACTTGGCCAGACACAGCGCTTCAAACGGTCGGCGGTCCAAATCCAGTTTTGCAAAGCCAGCCATGCGAAGAATTTGACCTTTGAGGGTGCCCAAGCTTTCCAGACCATGGTATCCATGGGTAAAAGAGTCAACCCAAGGAATTGTGCCATGTAAGAAATTACCGCCGAGTAAATCCCATCGACGTAGTGTTTCCAAACAATGTCATCATCGACATTCATATCAATATGGAAGTCATGAACCAACATCCAAAGGGTGAAGACTTCCTGGATGTGGTCACCGGGGATGACGGTGTTGCGGCATGCATTCCCATTGAGTGCCTCCCTCACTTTCCAATTCTTTCTCCTTGAGGCTTCATGAATTAGTGGTGTAATATTCTTGTGCTTGCGACCAAGTAGCCACGGAGAGTCCAAGAAGGACGTTCTTGCCCCATTTTCGAGGACGATGGTGGTGGACGCATAGAAGAAATCGATACCTTCCTCGGTGCATGAGTTGCCCAATCCCACCCAAAATTTGTTGGGCGCCTTCCATTCATATCACAACCATCTCAAACGCAAGACCATGGCAAATTTATTGGTGTTAAGCACCCCTAGGTCGCAGTAGTCCTTAAGAAGGCATACAACTTTCCAATTGATTTTGCATTTTACACCGGTTGTCTTGTCTGAATCAGAATAAAGAAATGTGTTCTCGATCTTGTTTAAGTTTTGAAGAGAGCCCTTCGACACAATGAGGGATTGATGGGAGAGATGGACTAGACCGCGTGAGACCACACAAGAGATATAGTCAATCATCAGTCGAGACATACACGGGACTACACACATCCTTGCGGCAGAAGATCCGAGCTAGCGTGCATCGTCTCAGTCTCCTTCCGCATCTCAGATCGATCTAGCCCTCTTCTGAACCCAGCACCTCTGTCTCTCGTCTTCGGTCGCCGGCCACCACCATGGCCGAATCCCCACCCCAAATCCTACCCTTCATCCTCCTCTCCCTCATCCTCCTCTCGATAGCCCCCGCCGCCAGCGCGGCCGCGTTCGCCGGCCTCGACGCCTTCCTCGCGTCGGCCGCCGCGCGCGACCACTCGGCCGCCAACGACACCTTCGGCTCTCTCCCCGCCGGCCTGCGCCGCGCGCTCTCCGCCCCGTCCCCGATCTCCCCATCTCGCCTCCTCTCCCTCTCCGCCGCCGTCCCCGTCAACGTCCGCCTCGCCGGCTCCTCCTTCCCGGACACCTCCGCCCGCCTCCTCCCTTCCCTCGTCTCGTCCGCCGTGTCATCCTCCCACTTCCTCTCCAGCCGCCCCCCGCACCGCCTCGCGGTCTCCCACAACATCCACCTCGATGTCGCCGCCCTCGTCGCATCCTCCGACCTCGTGACCCGGGCCGCGACCGCCGTCCTCGCCCACCTCAATGCAGCCCCCGCGCCCTTCCACTCCAACGCCCTCTCCTCCGTGCCGTACAAAATCGTCGACGATATCGTCGCTGAGGACTACCGAGCGCACGCCGGCTCGGCTTCCTCCCCGGCCGTCTACATCTACTTGCTCGACCTCGGCCCGCAGCCGCGTCCGTACGCCTACACCGCGGCCTCCTCCTCTGCCGATGGTCATTCGCCTGCATTCTCCCGCTGCCTCGCCCCTCTCTGGACTGGCAAGGAGCGCTACATCTGGATCGACCTAGGTGCAGGCCCGGTGGATTACGGTCCGGCGCTCTCCGGCGAAGGCGTACTCCCTCGTGGTGAGTTTCATCCTCTTGCTGCTCTCCACGGCCGCCCCAAGTCGGATAAAGCAGTCCTCGCGGATCTGGCCTCACTGGTTCTCAGTGCTTACAAGTCGTTGCTAGTGCCCTCGCTCAGAATCCCAGTGCATTATGAGAGCTCTTTGCTTATTCGTTTTATTCACATCCATGGTGAAGAGAAAGATCCCGTTGGACTCGATTGGAGTTCGATTGAACAATCAATTCGGGATGGAGATCTGCCCTTCGATGGGCAGAGCTTAAAGTTTGATTTGCACAGTGTCAAGTACTCCGAGTGCTCAATTTGCTCATTTGCAATTGCCCGCTCAACACACTCATTTACATCCAGGTTCTTGTTTGAGAATTACACGATGATAGTGAGTGATTACTTGGACTCCAAGAGGATGAGGCAGGTGCTGTCAGACTCATCGGATGAGATGCATCGTGTGGCTGGGATTCATGATGACGATGAGCATGACAAGATTGTGCCAGTTTATGTTTTTGATTTGGATTTCGATAAGCTTCTGTTGTTGGATAGGTACCACCAAGCGGTGGCTTTCCGTGATATGGTGGTTGCTGTGAGGACAAGGAGCTCGCAAACAGTCAGTGACTACAGCTGTAATGGTCGACATGTAATTACAATGACTAGAAATCTAGATCGTCCGATCATCAGCTCAGTTCTGCAGACCATGTTTGGTGTGTCACCAACACACCAGTCATGGAGCCCTGAGCACAATGCCACCGTTGTTGATTACACTTGGAGCACTGGACATACACCATTTGGACCGTTCTCAGAGACCAAATCACTGTCTTTTGTTCAGAAAGATGCAGCCCGTAGGAATGTTCTTCTTACCACCCTCAACTACACAATCACCAGTACAGTTGAGGTTCTGGAGTCACTGGCTGCCCATGGCGGGGAGAATATACTCCTTAGAAAGAAAAGGCATGTTGAGTTCATTCAAAGGTGGAATCTGCTCACTTATAAGTTGGAGAAGGTGGTTTCAGCCATGTCCCGCCTGGATTACAACAAGGCAATGTATCTTTTGCGATCTTCAGATCATGATATGTATGCCATTTACATGTTGGTATATCAGGCTTCTCAGGAGCTGGAGGCCTCACTGGTTTGCTTCAAAGACCCACCATTCCCATGGCTGTCAGTTTCCTTGTCTGGAGTCTTTGTTTTTGGTTTCCTTTTTGTGTATTCTAAGAGGGATAGTTTGTTTAGGAGCAAAAGGAAGCAGTTCTGAGTTCTGACAGCAGTTTTGTTGGTGGATACTGTTTGAAAGCTTCACCCTGATGCGACCATAGTTGACGGCTGCCAGGAAATTGCATCCTTGCATATTACATGGAGCAGTGACTAGACACTCGCAATGGGTGCATCTTGTTCCAAGATAAACTTATAAGAGGTATTCTAGATTATTTGAGGGAGTCAACACTTCCACTTGTCTTGTAAGTTTAATGTGCCTGAATTGCCCTTCATACATAATGTTGATCTAGATTTTGCAGACATTATGTGTTCTATTTTGTTGACTAGCATGTTCCCTGTCATATTTGCTGTGTGCATCCCATGCTCGTGTCTGGTTTCTACATGTTAGATTCTACAGTTTCCGTGGTAAAAAAAGAACCGCACGACTATCATAACTGTAGTAACTTCAAGGCTTCAATCCTTGGCATTTGTGTCACACGTGTAGGAATCTATCCGGTCTTTATTAAGCTTGATGAATAGCTGATGTCCTTGAGAACCTAAGGCATGTGTCAATGCATTGTCTCTTATCACGTTATTATAGGAGCATTAATAATTTAAGATACAACCATGCCAATGCATTGTTTCTTATGAGTTGTATCTATATTCAATAATTTGGGGTAATGCATACATATGATTGGGCTAGAACCATTTTTTGCCTATGGCCACGTGCAAGAGTATGTTAGGCCTGTGCCAATGCATTGTTTTTTAACACGGTATTATAGCAGCATTAAAAATTTAAGAACCTACTTGTCCAATGCATTGTCTATTAGAGGTTGTATCTAAATTTAATGATATGGTATTCATGCATGTATATGATTGGACAATTAGCTATTTTTGCCTATGATGACGTGCAAAGGTTGTATCTTAGCTAAGATACAACCTCACCCTCTCTCTTCATTAAATAGTAGTATGACACATCAGCAAATTACCTATGAAACCGTGCTAAGAAACTCCCATTGGCATAGGCCTTAGCTAAGATACAACCTCACTCTCTTTCTTCATTAACTAGTAAGCCACGTCAGCAAAATATATATAAAACCGCGCTATGAAACTAGCATTGGCACAAGCCTAAGTTGTGGTTAAAATTGCCAGAGTTACCATTACTGGTAACTGTAAGGCTTAAATGTTTGAGACAATGGAATTTTTCTCGACCATTTGTAGCTCTCATGCTTTCTGTACTGCTACTTTGTCTGCACCCTAGTCTGCTTACTCCCTCCATATCTAAATATAAGACGTTTTTGCAGTTCAAATTAAACGGCAAAAATGTCTTATGTTTAGATACAGAGGAAGTATATGTAAGCAGGTTAATCCCATTAAGGCAAAAGTGAAACTGGTGGGATTATGATTTCTGAATCCTAACAGTAGGCATTAGATATCTTGCCATGTCGCTGCCCTGTAAACTTATATCTAGATACATCTATTTTTATCCATTTCCATGACAAGTAACTCGGGGCGGAGGGAGTATATGTGAGGACCTACTGATCGGTAGGTCGTCAACTAATCAAGGGAACACATCCAAGAAAAACAAATGACTCAAAGGTGCCTCCTTTTCCATCTTAATTTGCTTTATGTGAAATTTGACATGATAGAAAATGCGTTGAAACAAATTCTTCCATGAAAATAAAAATAAGTAATTGAACAGGATCAATGTTCAGGATATAACGTATCGGTTGGGTGCTGGGTAGGGATAAATAAGTGAATTTTCTAGTTAAATGGCTGAAAAATCAGTTAATCTGCTATTCCATGACCCACCAAGTAGCGATTAACTGACCAATATGGTGATTAATTGGCCGATATTTGGAACAGGATGCATAGTAGTGAGTTCAAGAAGCATAAGTGAAGCGGAGTACCTTCCGAGCAGGCACCTGAGTCATATTGCTAGAGAATGTATGAAGGAGCTGCACGAATTTAAACAGAATTTGAATGTTCGATGTCACCTTCAGTCACGAAAGCATACGGAAGATCAAACTGTAGCAAGAAAGAAGATAACCACCTGCCCAGATTTCGTACACTCAGTTGGGCAATTTTTTTCTTCTTCTCTTGAGCTTGGAGCATCAGGATTGCTAACCATTTGTTGGCCACCAAAGATTTAACCACCTGCGTCCCGTTGCTGATCTTAAGCTAGAGAAATCTTGTCATGCGACTGGCTGCAATTGTAGCAAAATCGTACTCGTGAAATACTTTGTCTTAAGTATCATTATGTAGCAAAATCTCACATGTATCGTGGCACCATCAAAATTTACTCGTTCCGTAAGGGCATCACCATGGCCGACTTGCAAACCGCCAGCATACATCCGTTTACGGGATGGTTCAGACGTTATTTCTCTCGTAAACAAGAGACAAAAGTAAGAAGGGGGATGTGGGGTGCGGTAGTCCGAACACGAGAAACGTCGCTATCCGACACCCCTGGCCCACCCAAAACCCTTCCCGGACCCCCGACTCCATCCTCCACATCTTGTTTTTCTTCCTTCTTTTTCTCTTGCCTTCGCCGTCACTCCATCACTCTGGTAATCACGCCACACTTCTGTTTTGTAGTTCGTTGACGTGGAAAACAATGGGATCCAGAGACCTTGTGGAAGGTGATGACATGTGTGATCGTGCACAACATGATCATTGAGGGTGAGGGTGACAATGATGTCGCATCTTTAAAATTTGAGAACATGTGTGATTCTATTCAACTTCCGGAACAGAATCCGACCACATTTGAAGACTTTATTCAAATGCATCAACAGATTCGACATCGTCCAACTCACGAGCAATTGAAGGAAGATCTGATTGAATATTAGTGGGCGGTGAAAGGGGACAATAATGTTCAGATGTAATATTGAACTTTCTTAAATTTGAACTAGTGTTGCATGCGGCGATTTGAATGTCTGTACCCTTTGCATGCAGTTATTTGATCGTGCGGACTTGAAAAAAGAGAGAAAGGCCAGATGTATACGGCTAGCATTGGATGTCGTTTTCCCGCATCCATGTCCACGAACTGGTCCCCCTGTCCGTAGATGGATGCGGGAGGAAATTTACGGGTTGTCATTGAAGATGCCCTAACCCCCGAGAAGGTGGCCCTCTGTGCAGCTCTCCGCTACCTCAAGACAAGTAGATTTTCGTCCCCCGCCGTTCCGTTCATTGTGTTTCGAGATTTACATGTGCCTCCGCTCGACTAAAATAGTTTTTGACCATCCACGCAAAGGAGCAATTCGATGGGGCACATGAAAATGCTCGAGCTCATGCTGGGTGAGAGCTCTAGAGGGCCTTGGCCACATCCGAGTCCGGGCATAGAGAGCCTAGATCTCGCAGTGTCCTGAGTGATAGTCCAATAGGGGTTGCTTTTTCTGCCACGTCCTCCAAGTCAAGGGTGCTATGAGGAAGCCCCCCCTACGCTTTGGAATCCTATCGAGTCCCAACCTATGGTGTGTGGGGCTAGTGCTTGGACTATACCTGTCCATGGGAAAACTGGCCCGGTCGGCCTAACCTGACCTGAAATAGCCTAACTCAGCTCGGCCCGGCCTTGCCCACGGGCCAGGCATGGGCATAAGTTTTGAGCCCAAAGGTCGGGCCGAGCCAGACTTGGGATTTTCATATTTTCGTTTGAATGAAGAGGTCCATCTCGATGTCCGATGGGCTTTTCCAATGACGGGCTCGTCTCGAGCCTAAAATCTAGGCTCTATGGCCGGGCCGGGTCAAGCCTGTGCGTGGGTTTTCTGTTGGAGACTTTATAAGGACGAGCCTGACATATGGCCATGTATAGTTGGGACTTCATCCGTGCTGGTTGCTATCGGCATTAACCCCCGCCCCCGGTGGGCATGGTAGGGCACCAAACTAATCGTCTTGGCCCTCGACTTCTAGTAGGGCTCACTCGGCCCCATGTAAAGGGTCCATCATGGAATCGGTTTCAACATGAAATCATTGCGTTGGAACATCCTGGGTTCGACCACTTGGTCTAGTGGCGTTAGCTGACTAAGTATATTCGGGGGGAAGACATTGATATTGTGGGCCTACAGGAGACTATCCAACATGATTGAGTTTCAGGGCCTGACTCACAACTCTCTTGCTTTGCGATGGCTACCTATGATAGGACACTCGGGATGCATCCTGCTCGGTTTCAAGGAGGACATGTTCATAGTTGACGACATGGATGGCGGGGAATTTATTCCCAGCATGTTTGGCCGACAGACGTTTGAACCTCAGTTGGGAGGTGATAATCATCTATGCTCCTACTAATCGCGATAGGTCTTTAGCTTTTCAGATGGAGCTGAAGGCCAATGTTGAGCGTAGCCCCATCTCAGTAGTTGTGCAGACGAAATTCAATCTAATCCAGAAGCACGCGGACAAAAGCTTGATTACTGTGGACCTCCCGTACATGCGTTGATTTAATGATTGCATTGCTAGGATGTCTATTTGCAAGATCGCTCTCGTTAGGGCTAGGTTTACGTGGACTAATAAACAACTTGATCCAATCAGGAGTGTGTTGGATAGGGTCCTTCTCTCAATTCAGTGTGAGCTAGCTTTTACGTTATGCTTTCTCAAGGCGGTTACATGGATTGGATCGGATCACTCAATGCTACTTTTTTTGTCAGGACATGGTACACCCCATAGGCACTTGAAACCTCATGGTTGTTGCAACTAGGTTTTGTCGAGGTTGTGTGCCTCAGGTGGGCGAAGGGGCCTGCTGCCCCACCTAGGGTGTTCTGCGTTGTTGACATATGGCACCATCGTGTCAAGTCGGTTCGCCAATTCATGCGTGGATGAGGAGGTAATCTGGGTGCAGAGCTTGGGGGGGGGGGGCGTAAGGGGGCCTTGCTTGACTAGATTAACTTGTTTGATGTGAGTGCCAATGACGTTGGTCCTTCTTCCAATGAGTGGCTCGTGCATTACACCCTTGAAGCATCCCCCATGGATATCTTCAACGATGAGGATCTCTTTTGGCAGCATAGGTGGCGATGGTGGTGGGAGGGGGCGATTGGCTTCTCGAAGGGCACACTAGTACCGCCTATTTCTTGGCCATTGCTTGGTTATCCTTGTATGTGGATCATTCCAACAACAAAGAAAGGAGGGGGGGGGGGGGGGTAGGAAGGAAGATGGATCTAGCTAGGCGCAGGTGTGACACAAAGGTTTTATGAGTTCAGGCCCCTCTCGGTGGAGGTAACAACCCTACGTCTTGAGCTTTGGAGATTTTCTTTCTTCTTTGTGTTTGACTGAATTCACTCAAATGTGAACCGATGTGTACGAGCTAAGTGATAACTTATATAGAGTGAGCTTGACCCTTAGCTTTTGCCGTTACAGGAGGAAGTGGTTGATAACAGTAATTATACCCACTACGAAGAGTAACTAACGAAATAACACCAATATTGTATAAAAGTTTAAGCTCTTTAGCGTTTTGGATGTTTGGACATACTATTTTTCTTCTTTCACGTGAGCATATTGCACGGCTGTGCAATCTTTGTCCGTCCGAGTATCTCATATGCCCGAGTAACTGTGACCCATATGTCGTCCGAGTAACTTTTGTGGTCTGAGATTAAACTTGCTCATCTGATGTGTGGACTCTAGGTATTATGATATGTTGAACCTTCATGGACCTATTTATTATGAGTATCCCCATCATTAGCCCTATAATCCATGTGGATTTTGTGGAAACAATTCGTCTAAGATCATGATTTGGTTCGAGTGTTTGTTGGAACCATCGCAAACCGCCGTCAAGCCTTCGAATAAACTTGTTCCAATCAAAATCTAAATTTTTCTTAGAGTTCATTCTTCCTTATTGCTCGAGGATATAGTCGATCGTGAGAAGTTTGTTGGTATTCATTCATCTCCCGGGAGAGGTTGACGACTGATCCGAGTATGGATGTACCATTATATCTGAGTAAGAAGATTGACCCATGGTCTGATTCTAAGAGAGATGCCATTCTACCCCCCCGGAGGAACGTGAATGCGAGTTAACTCTAGATCCAAACTTATGATTTTTATGCTTTGGATCCTAGAAGGTCCAAACAGGTCCATACTCGGGTGTCATGAGGACAAAGGGGACACCCAACACATGACCCAGGGGGTATGTCGGTGGTACGGTAAGTGTGTCATAAGGTAGAAAGTTTCATTGAAGCAGCACCGGTCCGTCCGTAGGGCAAGTGTATGGAAGTACGAGGCTAGGAGCTTCATAGTGTCGGTAAAGTATGTAACCTCTGAGGGTGTTTGAATCTCTCCCAGTTCCGAGTCCACGGTATTCATAATGATGGAAGAACTCATCGTAAAGTTGTTATGGTGGTAATCATAAGGTGATCATGAGAAGAAGTTGGTTGAACTTTAAGTGATCATGGTATGATCACATACATGAGTAAGTTGGTCCATGCAACATTAAACGTCGATTTATTCTTTAGTAAGTTTAAAAGTAGTAGCATAATCACTTTCATCATGTTAACAATTGCTTAACCTATAAATACTATGTTATTGTTTGTCATGATTGCTTTGGTTGATGTGAGCTTGCGGATATATTTAAAGTACTCATCTGACTTATCATACCAGATGCAGGAGAAGCCGTGTATGGAGATGTTGAAGATCCTCTCGTTAATGTGAGCTTGCGGATATATTCAAAGTATTCATGTGACTTATCATACTAGATGCATGAGAAACCGTGCATGGAGATGTTGAAGATCCGTACTTCGCGAACTAGGTGTATTCCAACACTCTCTCTATGGAATGGAGATCCATCAACCTATTGTTCCACTAGCGTGTAGTATGTCACCACTAGTATTGTAGCATATGAGTTGTTCCGTAAATAATGTATATATTGTTGCCGCATGTGATGTGTCGCTCGGCTTCGTATATTATGTACTACCTTCGTTTCCGTTGTCAAAAATTCTCTTATATTATGAGGTGGAGGAAGTAACCTTGAACCTTTATACTTATATACATTAATAAAAATGTTTATTTTTATTTCAAGTTGTTGTGTGTTGTCAGAAGACATGATTTCTGAGTTGATAACACAAGATATGCCGGTTTCTCTAAACACACAGACGGCGCCGTCCAGATGTATGCAGACAGTTTAAAGATCCATGTTGGAGATGCCGTCTTTTGCCACTTCCCCAAAAGAAAACCAATGTAAAGTTGGAAACTAAAATGTAAAACAGTAAAGGTAATTTTCGTCCCTTCGAACCCGAAAATCTGACGCACACCATTATTTGTAATTCGATAAAGTTGACATAAACATTACAAATATCACCCAGAGTACGACAGCAGTGAGATTATACGGTGGTCGCACCGGCAACGCAGATTTTCATCCTAGCGCACCTCGCCCTTGTCCTTGGGGGAACTACGGGTCAACAGGTGGGTGCGGCGGTTCCCGGAAAGAGGAGAGATACCGGGAAGGGGGAATAGGGGCAATCCTGGGAATTTCGGGAACCTGGATTTCAGGATCCTCGTCGCCGCCTTGGTGATTAGGATCTGTTTTTAGCGAAGGCTTGCGAGCTACAGGTTGAAGTGTGCCAGGGACTGAGCGTCGAGGATCTTGCAGGGTGGGCGTCAAAGACTCGTCGATAGGTTCAGGGGTCGGCTGGTTAGGGAAGTGGCTGGATGAGCTGAACCTGGGGCTTTTGGGAACTATGTGATCACCATGTTTTGCCGGCAAAGGCTTGTCCGTCAGAGGCCGAGACGAGCGTGGAGCAAGTGCCATTTCTCGGTAGCTGCCTTTGAATCCGTGTGGTGTGCTTGTGTCAAGACTCACAAGGAAGTCGATCTGTGATGGCCGCCTCTAGACGAACCGCTTGTATGGGTATTTATACATGTATCAGAAGTATCACCGTACATAACAAACTAGCATGACCAAAGACAAAAGATGCGAAGACGTGCGTTCATACTATTAGCAGGGTAGTAGCTAACTGTCCCCCTAATTTTCTTTTTTTTTAAAATACAGTCCCTCCGATCTTCGTGTATAGGTCAACTTAAGTTATGCATCACGATCAAGAGGCGAGAGTAATTAATGTTAATTTACTAATTAATGTCATTGCATGAAATAAATTGACCATTGTATGTCGTGCTAGTTAGTCTCAAGTCATGAAAAACATACACGCCCCACATCTTTTATTGGTTGATTCCTTTATTCATGCTATTGGAACTTGAGAAGATAAGTGACCCTCGCGCACTGATCCTCCACCGCCCGTCGTGGCCACGCCACGGTATTGAGCCGAGCTCATACCTACCTGTTTATTTTTATCGGTCAGGAACATATCATAACTGCTCCATGCGCACCGCCACTGTCGTTCTTTTTGTTGCTGCTACCGCTGGCGACTCCATCCCGCTCACCGCGTACACGATTGACGGGAGAGCAAGCCTTCAAAACCTCGCCTCTTTGGATCCTGTATGGAAAAGGGGTGACTAAGTTTTTGCAGAGCGACTACGTGACTGCTTCCTCTACGTCTGCGTAACCTTCACCATCACCATGTCTTCGACAACCGACGTCGACCGAGCCGCAACCGAGAAGTTCGAAGCCGAGAAGAAGGCCATCGAGGACGTTGGTGCCACTGCTGCCGCGACCTCTGCATGTCCGATTTGAGGATATAAATCGTTTATCCCGCTCCTACTATTTTACGTGCTAGCCATGCTAGCATTATACGTAGATGTATCTGTCGATAGCGTAGTATGTACTTGCATGATCAAATATTAGCATGACTTTGTTTCTGTTAATGTGATGCTAGTTATTTACTATAGGATTAATTTAATCAAAAAGATATTCTATTTACTCAGCAATTCAAAAACCTAATTTGTGTATGAATTTTTTGAGTCCTGGTTTTGCTACTGCACTGAAATCGGATAAGTTTACTGGTACATACTTTAAGCATTGGCAGACCAAATCCATCTTATGGCCATGAAAAAAAAATGTACAATTAGATACATCAAAGTTCGAGGGGAGAACAGAAAATTCTTTCATGCAATGGCCACTGAGAGACACATGAGGAATTCTATAGCCAGTTTAAAACTTTCGGATGGTTCTATAGTGTCCGAAGACTCACAGATGGAAGGAATTATTTGGAATTGTTTGAAAAACAAGATGAGTGTTTCCAGAGAGATTAATATGGGCTTTGATCTAGGATCTTTGTTAGCTCCCATTGTGGGGCTGGACTTCCTCACGAACCTTTTGGAAAGGAGGAAATGGATGATGTAGTTAAACATATGCTCATTGATAAAGCCCCACGTCCTGATTGTTTTAATGGTTTATTTTTTTAAAAGTGTTGCCCTATCATCTATAAGGAGTTCTATGAATTGGCTGAGGCTTTCTATGAGGGTTCTGCCACCTTAGAGAATATCAATGGCTCTTATATTACTCTAATCCCCAAAAAGTTAGTTCATGAAGAAGTGGGGGATTACATGCCAATCTCTTTCACCAGTATGGCTTGAAGTTTTTATCCAAGATGGTTGCAAACAAATTTTAGAAAATCATAATGAAGTGTATTCATAAGAATCAATATGGTTTCATCAAGAGTAGAAACATTAAGGATTGCATTGGTTGGACTTTTTATATCTGCACCAATGCAACCAGTCAAAGATACCCATTATAATTTTGAAATTGGATTTCGAAAAGGCATTTGACTCCATTGAGCATGAGGCAAATATTCAGATATTGAAATTTAAAGGATTCCATGATAAATGGATAATGTGGGCCAAACAACTTCTTTCCGCTAGAACTTCCCCAATTCTCTTAAATGGAGTCCCTGGTAGACAATTTTTTTGTAAGAAAGGGGTGAGGCAAGGTGATCCTTTCTCTCCATTATTTTTTGTGATTGCTGCTGATTTGTTGCAAACAGTAGTAAATGATATGTTCAGGAAGGCAGACCTGCATCTGCCAATACCATGCCATGATCAGGATTACCCTATAGTGCAGTATGCTCATGATACTTCCAACATCCTTCCAGCTGATAAATCACAGGTTAGGGCTCTCAAGGATATGTTGAAGGTTTTCTCTGTTTCCACTAGGATGGATATGAACTATCACAAATCCTCAATGCTCCCAATCAATGTGTATGATCACAGTATTGCTGAGCTGGCAGCAGAGTTTGGGTGTTAGGTGGGGACAATGCCCTTCACTTACCATGGATTGCGTGTAGGGACTACTAGGCCTAAGATGAATGATTTTATGCCCATGGTTGATTGCATGGAAAGAAGAATGACTGTTGGTTCCTCCTTTCTAAACGAGGTGAGAGGTTGCAATTTTTGAACTCTACTTTATCCTTCATGCCAATTTTTTATCTAAGCAGTCTGGAAAATTTCTCCTACTATTATCAAGCAATTGGAAGGAATTCGGAGACGATGTCTATGTAAAAAGCATAGAGATGAACCTACCCCCTCACTGGCTGCATGGAGTTTGATTTGTGGGCCTAAGAATAAGTGGGGTCCGGGAATCATGAACTTGGGCGTGCAAAACATGGCCCTTCTTTTTAAGCACGTCAATAAGTTTTTTTAATAAATTGGATGTACCTTGGGTATCTATTATTTGGGACTCCTATTACCATCAGACGGTCCCTCAGGAAACGAGAAATTGTGGCTCCTTCAGGTGGAGGGATATTTGAAAAATAATGGATCATTTCACGGAGTGACGGGGTTATAGTCCTAGGGTAGGGTCATAGGACTGCCCTGTAGGTCCTACCCAAGGACTACCCCTCATAAGGGACAAGGCCCTTAGTCAGTTCCGACTGAACTAAGGAGTTCCCATCATCCAGTCGGTAACAGATCCTCGACCATCCAGTCGGAGACGAGCATTCGGAGAATATCAAACTAACCGACTGGATTCCACTCTGTGCATCGTAACCCCCTTGGAGGGAAACGGTCATACGTTTCCATGTGCCTTTATTAGCATTTAAGACATACGTTACCTGTAACGTAGGCATTTATTCGCCACTACTCCACCCCTGTGCACCGAACCGTTGTGGAGGGCGGCGCACTCTATATAAGCCACCCTCCCCCACTGGTGTAGGGGTTATAAAATCACTGTATTCTATATTCCACTCGACAACAAGCTCCCAGAGCACTGAGACGTAGGGCTATTACCTCCACCGCAGAGGGGCCTGAACTCATACAACCTCGCCGTAGCTAAGGCTCTGCCCATCCTTTCGTACCCTACACATCTACTGTCAGACTTATACCCACGACAGTTAGCGCCCACCGTGGGGCAGGCGTCTAAGCGACTTCCGGCGAGTTTGCGACTACATCGTTTCGTCATGTCGTCCGGTGGAGATTCGAGCATGGGTCACGAGATCCTCTTCGGCGCTCTCTCCTTCATCGTCGACGATTCGGCATGGCTTCGGGACGCCCCTCTCGATGTCGAGGCGCTTCCCCGCCGAGGGGCTACGCACTTCCGTGCCGGCGCCCGCGACATTCTTCTTCTCCAGCAGTCGGCTCCGGTGTCGACCCACACTGCCGTCACGCGGCGCAACAAGCGGTCCCGCCGTCCGCGGCTCCAGCGTTGGGTGCAACACGCCCAGGCGCGCCAGAACGCGTCTTCACAAGTGGCGGTCCTAGAGTCGGTTGTGGTTGCCCCGCCGTCCCAGCGCTCGGACTCGGTTCCGACTGAGTTTCCTTCCGAGTACGTGGGTCGCGGGCCTACAACAGAAGTACACATGGCCAACTCCCATGAAGGTCCCCGTCAAGCTGGCGGGAACGAGCACGAGATCGGCGAAACATCCGGCGCTCGCCGCCCACCTCGCCGTTCTGCCGGTCGGCACACTCGGCGGAGCAACGTGGAGTTGTTCCGCACACCCATCCTCAACTTGGCTGCGGCTGCCAAGATAGCCGATTCCCTTCAGCCGACTGATTCAGAGGCTGGCAGGGGGATCGAGCAAATCCGCGCCCTGTTGCACACGGCGCAGCAGCAAAACTCGGCGGTCTCCCAGTCGCACAACAGGATCCACAATAGTTCTGTTCATGCGAATACACATCGGTCAGTTCACAACCCTGGTTCTCATCAGCGACACAGGGGAGGCAGCCGTTCCATAAATCCCGAAGATCGTCGCCGCTCACGCACCCCTCCGCGGGGTGGGCCCTACGGGCCCCGACATCATGATGATCGGCGTTCAGTCGATGACACTTACGACCCAAGGCCCGACGTGAGAGGGCATATCGCCCAGCGGAGGGTCGACAGGGGCCGAGCCCACCGCGATGGTTACGATATCGACCGTCCGAGTGGAAGCAGGACCATCGTTTCTGGTCCCGAGTGTTTCAGTCGAGCAATCCGTTCGGCTGACATCCCTTCCAACTTTCGATTGGCGACGGGGATCAGCAAGTTTACAGGAGAGTCCAAGCCAGAAACGTGGTTGGATGATTACCGAGTGGCAGTCCAGATCGGAGGGGGGGACGACCACGTCGCCATGAAGCACCTTCCTCGGTGCGAGCGTGGCTGAACCAGTTGGCCCCCTCAAGCATCTATAGCTGGGCAGATCTGGCCCGAGTGTTCATCAGGACCTTCGAGGGGACGTGCAAGCGCCCGGCTGGCCTTGTGGAGCTCCAGCACTGTGTCCAGAAGCAGAATGAGCCCCTGCACGATTTCATTCAGCGTTGGACGACCCTCTACCACACGGTGGAAACGTCACAGAACACCAAGCAGTCTGCGCCTTCAAGGCAGGCGTGCGGTACAGGGATCTGTACCTGAAGTTCGGCCGAACAGGCGACATCTCCATGAGCAAGATGATGGAGATAGCGACACGCTATGCAAATGGTGAAGAAGAGGACCGCATCCGAAGCGGCAAGCACAAAACAGTCGCCGACGGAGATGGGAGTAACACTCGCAAGCAGAAGCAAAAAGCTCCATCCACTCCGCAGGCAGAAGCTGCAGCTGTTACCAACGCCAAGTTCAAAGGCAAGGGGAAGGCTCAGTTCACCCCCAAGAAGAGCAGTTCAACAATCCCATCCTGGACCAGCCATGTCCGATTCATACGAAGATGGATGAAGAGGGCAACGCCATATATCCGAGGCATACCACTCGGCAATGTCGCCTCCTGATCCAGGGATTCGGCGAAGGGCAACCGAGTGAAAAGGACAATGAACATGATGAGGAGGATAAGGAGGATCCGTTCCCCCAAGTCCACGCAACACTGATGATTTTTGCTGACGTTGAGAGTAAGAGTCAACTGAAGCTGGTGAACAGGGAGGTGAACATGGCCACCCCTACCAACCCCAAGTTCCTCAAATGGTCTCAGACTGCAATCACCTTTGACCAGTCGGATCATCCAGCACACGTACCCACCCCAGGGAGACAGGCTCTGCTCGTCGACCCGGTGGTAGAAGGAGTCCGACTGCGCAAAGTCCTCATGGACGGCGGCAGTGGCTTGAACATCATGTACGCCGACACTCTCAAGGGGATGGGCATTCCGATGTCCAAACTCAGCGAGAGCAGCATGCAGTTCCATGGAGTCGTCCCTGGACGAAAGGCCAAGTCACTCGGCCAGATCGCGTTGGACGTCGTTTTCGGTTCCGACAAGAACTTCCGCAAGGAAAAGCTGACGTTTGAGGTGGTGGACTTCCAGAGCGCTTACCATGCAATTCTGAGCCGCCCGGCGTATGCGCGTTTCATGGCCCGTCCATGTTACGTATACCTGAATCTGAAGATGCCAGGCCCGAAAGGTGTGATCACCATCACAGGCAATCGACAGCGAGCTGAGGAGTGTCTGCAGTAGGGATCAAGAATCGCCGACCAGCAGATGGCCGTCCTCGAGCTTGACGAGTACAAGAAAACAGTCAACCCCGCTGACTTGATGTGTTCGAAGAAGCCAGCTTCGGAGTCCGCATTCCAGTCGGCGGGAGAGACGAAGAAGGTCAGCATCCACCCGATGGACGACACTGCTGCCCCGACGAACATTTCCACCACCCTCGATCCTAAATAGGAAGCCGAGCTCACCCAATTCCTCCATGAGAACTGGGACATCTTCGCATGGAAACCCTCTGACATGCCAGGTGTCCCCAGGGAATTGGCTGAGCACCGACTGCATGTGGATCCCACCGCTCGGCCTGTCCGAGAATGCCTGCGTCGGTCCGCCGCGCACAAGAGGAAGGCAATCGGGGAAGAGGTGGCCAAGCTTTTGGCAGCCAACTTCATTCGCGAGGTTCACCACTCCGAGTGGCTCGCTAATGTTGTCATGGTGCCCAAGAAGGACAAGTCGCTCCGAATGTGCATCGACTTCAAGCATCTCAATAAGGTCTGCCCGAAAGACCATTTTCCGCTCCCCCGCATCGATCAAATTGTCGATTCGACTGCGGGTTGCGAGCGTTTGTCATTTCTTGATGCCTACTCGGGCTATCATCAGATCCGTCTGTATGGCCCCGATGAATTAAAAACAGCCTTCATCACCCCATTCGGGTGCTTCTGCTACATCACTATGCCATTTGGTTTGAAGAATGGAGGAGCAACCTTTATGCGCATGATTCAAAAATGCCTTCTCGACCAGATCGGTCGGAATGTGGAGGCGTATATGGATGATATCGTAGTCAAGTCACGCAAAGGTTCTGACCTGCTGACTGACTTGGCAGAAACATTCGCCAACCTTCGTAGGTACGATATCAAGCTCAACCCCGCCAAGTGTTCATTCGGTGTTCCCAGCGGAAAGTTACTCGGTTTCTTCGTTTCCGAACGAGGGATCGATGTCAACCCCGAAAAGATCGGGACCATCGTCCGAATGGAGAGGCTGGTCAGAATACACGATGTTCAACGGCTGACAGGTTGCCTAGCGGCTTTGAGCAGGTTTATCAGTCGACTCGGTGAGAAAGCACTCCCTCTGTACCGACTCATGAAGAAATCAGATACTTTCGAGTGGACAGATGAAGCCCAAGTTGCGTTCGACGACCTCAAAGTCCTACTTTCCACCCAGCCGGTTCTTACTGCTCCGCTCAGTAAAGAGCCCCTTCTTCTATATATCGCGGCTACAAATCAAGTCGTCAGCACTGTTCTTACAGTCGAACGAGAAGAAGAAGGCAAAGCATACAAATTTCAGCGGCTAGTGTATTACGTCTCCAAAGTCCTGACCCCTTCCAAGCAGAGGTATCCCCACTATCAAAAACTTATCTACGGGATTTACATGACTGCGAAGAAGGTGGCTCACTATTTCCAAGACCACTCGGTGTCTGTCATTTCTGATGCTCCGTTGTCGGAAATCCTCCACAATCGGGACGCATCGGGCCGAGTGGCGAAGTGGGCAATGGAGATGTTGTACTGTGATATCAAGTTCGAGGCCAAGAAAGCTATAAAGTCTCAAGCTCTGGCTGACTTCATAGAAGAATGGGTAGAACAACAGCAACCGACCCACATCTACTCGGCTCATTGGACGATGTTCTTCGATGGGTCCAAGATGTTGAATGGCTCCGGCGCTGGCGTTGTGATCGTATCGCCAAAGGGCGACAAACTCAAGTATGTGCTGCAAATACACTTTGATTCCTCCAACAATGAGGCAGAGTATGAAGCTCTCCTTTATGGACTGCGCATAGCCATCACACTCGGCGTCCGTCGCCTGATGGTCTATGGCGATTCAGATTTGGTGGTTAATCAAGTGATGAAAGAGTGGGACGTCAGGAACCCCACCATGACCACATACTGCAATGCAGTGAGGAAACTGAAGAAGAAGTTTGAAGGTCTAGAACTCCACCACGTTCCGCGACTGAAGAACCAAGCAGCTGATGAGTTGGCAAAACTCGGATCCACTCGGAGACCAGTCCCGAGTGACGTCTTCCTCGAGCACCTCCACCTTCCCTCAGTTAAAGAAGATCCTTTCACAGAGGAACCAGTACAACCAAAAAGCTTGACAGATCCGACTGAAGTCGACGTACCTGCTGTGGTTGATCTGATCATGGAGATTCTTGCTGTCATCCCCGATTGGACTGTGCCGATCATCGCATATATCCTGAGGCAGGAGTTACCAGAAGACGAAGTCCAGGCCAGGCAGATAGTCCGCAGGTCGAAGTCGTTCACTGTCATTGATGGCCAGTTGTACAAGGAAAGCGTTTCAGGCATTCTTCAACGATGCATCTCCCCAGAGGAGGGACAGTTGATCCTGGAAGAAATTCACTCGGGAACCTGCGGTCATCACGCCTCTTCAAGAGCAATCGTTGCCAAAGCATTCAGAGCTGGCTTCTTCTGGCTACAGGCGAATGAAATGGCTAAAGATATGGTCGACCGATGTGAAGGCTGTCAGTTCTACTCCAACAAGTCCCACAAGCCAACATCTGCGTTGAAGACAATCCCTCTTGTTTGGCCGTTTGCGGTATGGGGATTAGATACAGTCGGTCCATTCAGGACAGGCCAAGGAGGATACACACATCTGTTGGTGGCAGTCGACAAGTTCACAAAATGGATTGAAGCCAAGCCCATCAAGAAGCTCGACGCCCTAACAACCATCAAGTTTGTCAGGGACATCATCTCCAGATTCGGGGTACCTCACAGCATAATCACGGACAACGGGACAAACTTTGACTCGGACAGATTCAAAGGTTTCTGTGCAAGCCAAGGTATCCGAGTGGATTTTGCATCTGTGGCGCATCCTCAAACAAACGGACAAGCAGAGCGAGCGAATGGACTTATTCTGCAAGGTTTGAAGCCCCGACTCATGCGAGAGGTGGGACATGCCGCTGGCGCCTGGGTCACCGAGCTACCTTCAGTGCTTTGGGGTCTCCGCACAACCCTGAAAAGATCTACAGGGCGATCACCGTTCTTCCTCGTTTACGGAGCAGAAGCAGTCCTTCCGAGTGACTTGCTCCACAATGCTCCACGAGTCGAACTCTTCTCCGAAGCTGAAGGAGAACAAGAAAGGCAAGACGGAGTGGATCTTCTAGAGGAGGAGCGCGAGATGGCACTGACTCGCTCAACAATTTATCAACAAGATCTGCGGCGCTTCCACGCGCGACACGTTAGGAGTCATACATTCCAAGCTGGCAACCTGGTGCTCCGAGTGGATCAGCAGAGACCACATAAGTTGGCTCCCACCTGGGAAGGACCCTTCATCATCTCCAAGGTGCTGAACAACGGTGCATACCGACTCTACAACATCGACAGGGAAATAGACGAGCCGCGAGCATGGAACGGAGACCTCCTGAAGCGCTTCTACACGTGACCGTCGACTGAAGTAATGTAAAGAACAAGTATTGGTGAAATAATACAAAGCGGATTGAGTTTTTGCAGATTCAAAATGCTTCCGCGGTCGCAAACTCCGGTCTCAAAAAAAAAAAACTTAGCTGCGATCACGAATTGCCTAAGTAATAACTTTCTCCGAGTGTGCACTAAACATCGCACTCGGGGACTTAGCTGCGATCAGGAATCAACTAAGTACTAACTTTCTCCGAGTGTGCACTAAACGTCGCACTCGGGGGCTTAGCTGCGATCCAGAATCGCCTAAGTACAAACTTTCTCCGAGTGTGCACTAAACGTCGCACTCGGGGACTTAGCTGCGATCCAGAATCGCCTAAGTACAAACTTTCTCTGAGTGTGCACTAAACGTCGCACTCGGGGACTTAGCTGCGATCCAGAATCGCCTAAGTACAAACTTTCTCCGAGTGTGCACTAAACGTCGCACTCGGGGACTTAGCTGCGATCCAGAATCGCCTAAGTACAAACTTTCTCCGAGTGTGCACTGAACGTCGCACTCGGGGACTTAGCTGCGATCAAGAATCGCCTAAGTACTAACTTTCTCCAAGTGTGCACTAAACGTCTCACTCGGGGGCTTAGCTGCGATCAAGAATCGCCTAAGTACTAATTTTCTCCGAGTGTGCACTAAACGTCGCACTCGGGGGCTTAGCTGCGATCCAGAATCGCCTAAGTACAAACTTTCTCCGAGTGTGCACTAAACGTCGCACTCGGGGACTTAGCTGCGATCCAGAATCGCCTAAGTACAAACTTTCTCCGAGTGTGCACTAAACGTCGCACTCGTGGACTTAGTTGCGATGAAGAATCGCCTAAGTACTGACTTTCTCCGAGTGTGCACTAAACGTCGCACTCGGGGACTTAGCTGCGATCCAGAATCGCCTAAGTACAAATTTTCTCCGAGTGTGCACTAAACGTCGCACTCGGGGACTTAGCTGCGATCAAGAATCACCTAAGTACTAACTTTCTCCGAGTGTGCACTAAACGTCGCACTCGGAGACTTAGCTCCGATCAAGAATCGCCTAAGTACAATTTTTCTCCGAGCGTGCACTAACCGTCGCACTCGAGGACTTAACTGCGATCAAGAATCGCTTAAATAAGAAAGCTTCCTTCGACTGTATCCTACAGATACACTCGGGGACTCAGCAGACCCTCATTGAGGCTCATGTGGATGTCAAGACCACTGACAGTTACATGAGTAGCAGACCCTCATTGAGGCTCATGTGGATGTCAAGACAACTCACAATTACATGAGTAGCAGAACCTCATTGAGGCTCATGTAGATGTCAAGACCACTGACAATTACATGAGTAACAACCCGTTCCGAGTACGACCTTACAGCCGCACTCGAAGACTTAGCCGCGATCACGAATCGCCTAAGTACTCTATTGCCTTCGAGTGTATCCTGCAGGTTCACTCGGGAACTCAGCAGACCCTCAGTGAGCCTCATGCAGATGTCAAGACAACTGACAATTACATGCTCCGCATGTTTGCCATTGGCTTCACCAAGAAACGCTAAACAAAAACACGAGCCAAATTCGTATCAGCAACTCTTTGGAAAAAGAAGAGCACACAGTTCGATCCAAATTCAAAGTTCACCTAAGGATAGTTGGCTCGGTGTCGATCACCGAGCCAAGAATGTGACGGCCAACAGCAGTGGCCAAAGTTTATTACAATCAACACTCGGCATACCGAGGTAAAAGTTTTCTCAAGCGTCGTCAGGACTGGTGATGGGACTGGCGGGCTCTATGAACGTATCGAGGTCGATCCCGTCGGCGATGCGGGTGGCGCTCTCAAGGAAGGTCTCCATGAAGTCTTCGAATCGAATCTTTTTCGTGTTCGCGACCTGCAATGCCTTCAGCTTCTCTTCACGCACCTCCTTGCATTGCACTCGGACCAGAGACAGAGCGACGTCCGCACCACAGCGAGCCGCAGACTTCTTCCATGACTGCACTCGGTTCGGGACCTCCTCCAGCCGACTCATCAAGCCTTCCATCTCGTGCCGAGACTCGTCTTCAGGCCAAAGCTCCTTGTCGATTCGGCCGACGACCTCTCTCAGTCGACCGATGAAAGGTCCAACTTTGCCCAGCCGAATGTGCGCTCGGAGCAGATCTCGATTGGCGTCCTCGCCGAGTGAAATGTTCTCAAGCATTGACTGTTCAACGTCAGCTGTTTCAACCTCAGCGTCCATGCAAAAATCTGCAAAGACAGGACGACCAAACAGTCAGCGCAGAATGAAATGCACGGTCCACAAGCACTCGGAAAAACAAGACTTACCACCCAGAAGCGCTATCATCTTTCGGGCCCAATCACTGACGTAATTTTCCTGTGCTATGCACCGCTTGTTCAGCGTCTTCATCTGCCCCATCAGCTCGCTCCTTTGGGCCTTCATTCTCTCCACTTCAGCAGTCAATGCCTTGTTTGCCTCACGGGCATGCTCCAACGACTTTTCTCGTTCCGCCAGAACATCCTTCATACCAGCCATTGCAACCAATGCCGCATCCAGTTCACCAGCAAACTGAACCTTTTCAGCCCTAACAGTCTCGTACGCTGTCCCCATCTCGCAAGTTTTCTGCCAGTCAGCACCAAGAGACGGTCAGACAAATTCAACAATAAAAAATCTAAGTTCTTCAGACCCCTGCCGACGCAAGCAGTCGACAGCGGTCTCGGGGACTACACCCAGTGGGTTCACTAAGAGTGACCCCACTGGCATGAAACTCAAACAGGTCCGCCCTATTGAGCTACATGACAACACCTAAGCCTATGAGGCTACTACTACCCGACCTGAGCAAAATTACTCTCGGGGACTCATTCAGTAGGTGCACTCCGAGCGCCCCAACTGTTAGCATTCGAACAGATTAAGTTTTGATCTGATCAAGTCAAAGAAACTGTGCATAAAGACAACTGCCGGTGCAAGCACTCGACAGAAGTCTCGGGGACTACACCCACTGGGTTCACTAAGAGTGAACCCATTGCAAAAATCTTACGGTATCCGAGCACACCCAGTGGGTTACAAGAGAAAAGTAAGTACTTACTAGCCCACTTACTCGGATATTGTCTCGCAGTTCCAAACTTCGCTGGTACAGGGACGTGATGGAGTCGTACGCCTTCTTGGCCTCTCCCGCCTTTAGCTCCGCCTGCACCATGGCCCCCTTGGCCGCTCCCACCTGATCCTCCGGGAGGCGCTGGACGTTGTACTCGACAGTCGACGGGCCTGGTCCTGGCATCATTGGAGGCTCCTTGGGCATCCCAAGGCCCGCTCCAGTCGATTCAGCAGCAACCAGTGCCCTTTCAGTCGACGGCATCGCCTCAGTCGGCGGCACGTCCGCGGCGAGAGCAATAACTGGTGGAACAGCCTCAAGGACAGGCACCGCAGCTTGCTCAGACCTCCCCTGGTCGCCCTCATCCACATAAATCGCCCCTGAGGGAGACCCGACCGAATGGCGTGAGATCACAGGAAAAAAGGCAAGACCGAAGAACAGAATTCGCGATGCAATAATGTAAACTTTAGGATTCGCTACGACGCACCTGGCTGGGACGAGACAACATTATCCATGTCCATGGGGTCATCCCCCTGGCGTGCCGGAGAGGTAGCAGAGGTAGCAACTCTGTCGAGTGAAATTCATTCGACCAATAAACAGGAGTTCAATCGAATGTCGGAAGAAGTTAGAAGAACAATGCACTTACGTTGAGGTGACGGGCACGATGACCCTCATCCGTGGCAAAGCCTTTCGAGGTTTAGATCCGCTCGGTTTGGCCACCTTGGAAGGCTGACCCGCATGCTCAGCAGCAGCGTCCCTGGTCCTCTTGATGCTCCAAGCACTCGGAACCACGGGAACAGTTGGCGGGGCGCTCGGGACAGTAGGAGCGGTTGGCGGAGCACTCGAGGATGCTGGAGGGGCCGAGGGAGCTGCAGGTTCATGTCGGCGTTTGGTTCGAAGCTCTGGTGGCGGACGTGGCGAGCTCTGCTCTTCGTTTTCCTCCTCCTCTTCCCCAGACTCCTCCTACGTCTCCCCACTGTCGGAGACGTACTCGACGCTCTCCACGCTGCCCTCCTGGCTGCCCTCCTCCTCCTCCTCGGCCGGGTTCCCGTTTGAGACAGGAGAGAACCAATTGGTCCACTTCTGCATAAAATACAGTCGGCGACATCAGACGTCAGACAGTGATTCAAGAAAGCGATAAATCTAAGACAGTTATGTACACTCGACAAGTTGCACTCACCTCGTTCGGAGGAGGGTTGTCCGCGCGGAAAGCCCTCATTCGCCGGGACCCTCTGGGGTTCTCGCAGGCGCCCGTGATCTGGAGCACCCACGACGCTACCGTCTCCCCGGTCACGCACTCGACGTTGGTCCGAGTGGAGTCTTCGGGCCCCGTGTAGTGCCACATGGCGTGGTCTCGGGCCTGCAGTGGTTGGATGCGCCGGCCGAGGAAAACCTCCAGCAAATCTATGTCGGTGACTCCCCTTCTGACGACTTCTACGAGTGCGTCGACCAGGGGCTGGATATGGATCTTCTCCGCCTTCGTGAGCGCGAGCTGCTTAGGCGGAGCTGGTCGATCTAAGCTAAAAGGAGGCAACCCTGTCGTGGCATTCGGGCAAGCAACGTCCTGGCAGTAGAACCATGTCGACTGCCAGTTCCTAACCGATTCACTCAGCTGAAGAGCGGGATAACTACTTTTGCTCTTCTTTTGGAAGCCTAAGCCTCCGCAGAGCTGGAGAAGGTGGGTCTTATCATCCGACTAATTAAGTTGTTTGATAGTTTGGGATCTAGCAGAGAAGATATGTTTGAAAAAGCCCCCAATGGGGAGGACAGCCGATGAAGCACTCGCACAAGACTACGAAAGCAGAGAGATGAGCTATGGCATTCGGGGGAAAGTGGTGGAGCTGCGCCCCGAAGTGGTTCATTATGCCTTTGAAGAAAGGATGCGGGGGCAGGGAGAAACCTCGATGCACGTGGCTGAGCATCAGGACGCGCTCCGCCTCCCGGGGCGCCGGCTCGGTCTCACCCTCCGCCGGCAACCTCCACGACTTGTGCGCGATCATCTCGTGCTCCACCAGCTCCAGCAGGTCCTCCTCCGTCACCGTGGAGGGGAGGAAGTCCGCCTGGATCCATCCCGCCGGTAGCGTTCGCTGCCTCCGCTGAGCAGGAGCCGCCGCCTTCCCCCTCTTCTTAAGCGCCTCTAGCTTGCTAGTCTGCCCCTTTGTCATGGCGGAAGCTGCGGATTCGTGAGGGAGAAGGAGAAGGAAGAAGCTTGGTGTGCGCGGAGAATGGCGAGGGAGGCGGAGCAAAGGCAAGATATCCGGCGAGCGTAACGAAAAAACCCTCGCCGCTGAGGTTTAAGTAAGGTTCCGACTGGGTCGCTGGCAAGTGGCCCCGAAATCTTATCCCCCGACCGGCCGCGGCGATATCAGTGGAGAAGATGAAGACGCGGGATTCGAGGCTTCAGGCACTACTCGAGCGCGATGCCGTCATCTCCGCTGAGCGTGCGATAACCGAAATTTGAGGATCCCAGAAAATCCGCCGCTGTCAGTTGACCGGTCACGTCAGAAGATACCACGGAAGCACTCGGTTTCTGACAGTTTGTTTCACAAATACTTCCACTCGGATCGTTGGTCAGAAAAGATAAAGTGGATCGAGGCAAGCAACGCCAAAGTCACATCCGTACCAGTCGGATCCAAACTTCAAGCATCGCTTCGTCGTTCCAACCCCAATCCATTCGGGGACTAATGACGGGGTTATAGTCCTAGGGTAGGGTCATAGGCCTGCCCTTTAGGTCCTACCCAAGGACTACCCTTCATAAGGGACAAGGCCCTTAGTCAGTTCCGACTGAACTAAGGAGTTCCCATCATCCAGTCGGTAACAGATCCTCGACCATCCAGTCGGAGACGATCATTCGGAGAATATCAAACTAACCGACTGGATTCCACTCTGTGCATCGTAACCCCCTTGGAGGGAAACGGTCATACGTTTCCATGTGCCTTTATTAGCATTTAAGACATACGTTACCTGTAACGTAGGCATTTATTCGCCACTACTCCACCCCTGTGCACCGAACCGTTGTGGAGGGCAGCGCACTCTATATAAGCCACCCTCCCCCACTGGTGCAGGGGTTGGAAAATCACTGTATTCTATATTCCACTCGACAACAAGCTCCCAGAGCACTGAGATGTAGGGCTATTACCTCCACCGCAGAGGGGCCTGAACTCATACAACCTCGCCGTAGCTAAGGCTCTGCCCATCCTTTCGTATCCTACACATCTATTGTCAGACTTATACCCACGACACGGAGAGTACATGGGTTCATATCAATGCTGGAGACACCGCCTTATTTCGGTCTGACAGGTGGACGTTTGGTAACTCGGTTCAACCTATACAACTAAGATTTCCTAGGATCTTCTCATATATTAAAGATCAATGGACAACTGTGAAGGAGGTTTTAAGTACCACTCACATTTTTCAGTTATTCCATCTGCCTCTGTCTGAGTTGTCTTATGCTGAATTGATGACTGTCCAAACTCTCATGACCACTCATCCTCGCTAGTAGAGAAATGGCTAGACACAAATTAAGTTGGCGGCTTCCAAATTTGATGCGATGCCAACACTAATTTTTTCAAATAGCAATTGCGTTGGACGAATTGGTTCGCGAGCTTTGTGTAGTTAGTGTTGGCATGGATTTATTGTGGAATGCCACCAAAATGTGGGCCCTGCTTAGCTGATCAGTCTTAATATATTTCTTACGTAAGACATGCTGCGACACCACAACTATATTATATAGTGCTGTCGTCTGTTACTTGTGAACGCCAACACTAAATTTGGCCTATATAAGCCACTGTCCATGGGTTTTCAAAATACATTCACTTCCAATTCTTCTCCCTAACTAGTTATAGGTCCTCTTAGTTATGGAAGCACGTCGGCGAAGCGTGTCGAAAGTTTTGGGACGCCGCCGCCCTGGCCAAGGTCCCGTATGGCCCTGTTGGCTACGACATGAGCTCCCCACGGCTAATGCAACCGGCCCTGTTCGGCGAATCATCCCACCGTAGTAGCGCGACTTCCGTTCATTCCGGCAGCTACGCCACAAGCGTCGAAGATACCGACCCTGTGCTCTTTTGCGGCCGTCGACACCCTGTTGATAAGCATATATCGCACGCACAATGAAATATGGAGCAAGAGTTCTACATCTGCGCTAACCGTGGAAAGGTACATATATGACCAAAAATACATCTTAATCTATTTTCAGATAATTTGCACAATTCAACTCCTCTAGTGTTTCTCACATCAATATGTGTATATATATATATTGTGATCCACACAAAATAGAGGGAAAATATTGCTTCACATGGATATGGGTTGATCTCATCCACAAGTACGTAAGCGAGTTGCTCGACTACTCCATTGGACCACTTAGACGACAGATATATGAGATGCAACACAAAAATGATGTGACGCGAGGCCAAATCAATTTTTTTAGGATGCTTCGATATGGACAATTAGTCGGTTGCATGGTTGGCCTATTTCTCCCAGCTGGATCGATGACATCATTTCTTCTCTTGACTATCATCACACTGATGATGTTCTTACTCTAGATTTAGTAATAAATTATAATTTTTTATTGCTAATTATCCTTCTGTAATGTACTCCCTCCGTTCCTAAATATAAGTCTTTCTAGAGGTTCAACTAATGGACTACGTACGGATGTATATAGACATACTTTAGAGTATAGATTAATTCATTTTGCTCCGTATGTAGACATCTAGTGAAATATCTTAAAAGACTTATATTTAGGTACGGAGGGAGTATATATGTAAGCAGACCAGATTAATTAATGAAGTCTATATTGTTCTCATCTATATGTATTATCTTTTAATTTTTTATTTTAATATTGCATATATATATATATTCACAAAAAATAAAATAAATCATAATTAATGAAATAAATAACGTAAAAAATAATAAACTACAATAAAATACATAGCAAATGGAGGTGACAACATGGGCCAACGCTATCAAACACATCACCGCTTGTCAAATCCAACCACCCATATACACACTTGATCTATTTCCCACCCAAACACCCCCAAATCAATCTCAATCACCGGACTCCGCCGCCACCGACAACGACTAAGGCCCCGGCCGTCGTTGTCATCCCCGACTCCACACCGCCGTCGTCTCCGTCTCCACCTCCGCCGCTGTCGTCACTGTGTCCGCGCCTCGACCACCGTCGCGTCAAGGACCCGTCAGCCCCTCGCCTCCACCACCCCTGTCATCTCCTTCACCATCCCCTCGTCATGGTCTCCGTCGCTGTCCCTTCGCTGTGGTCATCATCGCCGTCTTCTCCACCGCCGTCGTCAAGGACCTGCCAGCCCCGTCGTCTCCATCGCCGGTGAGTAATTGTAGTGTCAAATTTAGTGTAGCTGTGTACGTAGTGTAAGAACGTAGTGTAAATTTTTAGGGTAGTTGTATAATGCAGATTTTAGTGTAGTTTTGTAGTTTCAGATTTTAGCGTATAGTTGTGTAGTACATATTGGAGTGTAGTTGTCTAGTATAATTTTTTAGGGAAATTGTAGTTTTAGATTTTAGTGTAGTTATGTAGTGTAGTTTTTAGGGTAATTGTAGTTACATTGTCTACATTGTATATATATAGGTGTCGCAGTATAGTCAAATGGCTCTGAAGTTTCATGGCGTGTGATACATCTCCAATGTATCTACTTTTCCAAACACTTTTGCTCTGATTTTGGCCTCTAATTTGTATGAATTGAATGAAACTAACCCGGACTAACGTTGTTTTTAGCAGACCTACCTTGGTGTTATTTTTGTGCAGAAATAAAAAATTTCAGAATCGAACGTAACTTTTTGTGAATTATTTTTTGTAATTTATTAGGATTTATGGAGCGATGACCTGCCGAAGGGGAAGTGTGAGGGGGCCACAATCCAACAGGGCGCCCCTAGGCCGCGCCCTGATGGCTTGTGGGGCCCTCAAGGCTCCTTAGACCCTAATTCCACTCCTATAAATTCATATTCTCCGAGAAACAAATAAGAGAGAAGTTTTCATCGCATTCTGCGAGAAGGAGCCATCGTCACCTCATGTTCTTCCTCTGGAGGGCTGACTTGGAGTCTGTTTGGGGCTCGAGAGGGGGGGATTCATCGCTGTCATCATCACCAACCCTTCTCCATCAAGACCACCATGTTGCTCACCACCAGGAGTGAGTAATCCCTTTGTAGGCTTGCTGGACAGCAGTGAGATTGGATGAGATTGATCATGTAATCGAGTTAAGTTTGATAGGGCTTGATACCTAGTGTCCACTGTGTTCTATGATTGATGTTACTATGACCTTGCTATGCTTAATGCTTGTCACTAGGGCCCGAGTGCCATCATTTCAGATATGAACCTATTATGTTTTCATGAATATGAGAGTGATTTGGATCATATCTTGCAAGTTGTAGTTACCTATTACATGTCTTGATCCGCATAACCCAAGGTGACAATAATTGGGATTCTTTCTGGTGATTGCCATAGTTTGACGAGTTCATGTATTCACTATGTGTTAATGTTTTGTTCCGGTTATCTATTAAAAGGAGGCCTTAATATCCCTAAGTTTCCAATAGGACCCTGCCGCCATGGGTGCGTAGGACAAAAGATGCCATGTAAGTTCTTATCACAAGCATGTATGACTATATACAGAATACATGCCTACATTATATCGATGAATGGGAGCTAGTTCTGTGTCGCCCTAGTGTGTAATTGTTATATGATCAATATCATCTAAATCATTATCCATAGCTGATCCATGTGCCTACGCGTTACATATACTGAAACTTGCCAAGTTACTATTGGTGGTGCTACCGCTGTCGCACCTGCTACTCAATTGCTATTGTTACTACCGTTACTACCGTTACCAAAATTGCCGCTATCACTGCTACTATTACTACTATCACTTGCTGTGCTACTAAATATTTGCTACACAGAGATATCCCAGGTGCGGTTGAATTGGAAACTCAATTTTTATGGCCAATAAATATTCTTTGGCTCCCCTTGTGTCAAATGAATAAATCGGGGTAAAATACTGCCCGCGAAGACTGTCGCGATCCCCTACACTTGTGGGTTATCAAGTCCTTTTTGTGGCGCCGTTGCTGGGGAGCATAACTCTATTTATTGTGTTGACTTGAGAATATATGAAAGGATCGATATGGTTGACTAGAGGGGGGGGGGGTGAATAGGAAACTAACATATTTTAATCATTTCTTTAAACAAATTAGGTTTAGCAACAAATAGGTTGTCTAGATATGCAACTAAGTGAGCAACCTATATGATGCTAACAACAACAATAATAAGCAAGAAGTAAATACAAGTAGAGGAAAGAAATAACCACAAGTGGAACCTATGAAGACGAGGATGTGTTTTGGAAGTTCCTTCCCTTTAAGGGGAAGTACGTTTTCGTTGGAGCGGTGTGTTGGCACAATGCTCCCCAAGATGCCACTAAGGCCATCGTATTCTCCTCACACCCTCACACAATGCGAGGTGCTGTGATTGCACTAAGTGGTGCCCTTGAAGGCGTCGACCGAACCTTTACATACAAGGTTGGTGAAATCTTCACAACTTAATTTGAGGCTCCTAACAAGACCATGAAGTTTCACCACAATGGAATATGGCTTCGAGGTGACCTCAGCCGTCTAGGGTGCTCAAACACCCAAGAGTAACAAGATCCGTGAGGGATTAGTGGGGGGAATCAAATTTCTCTTGGTGGAAGTGTAGATCAAGGCCCTCTCAACCAAATCCTAGAATATCAACAAGATTTGTTGGCTAGGGAGAGAGATCGGGCTAAAATGGAGTTTTGAGCAACAATGGAGCTTTGGGGGAAAAAGCTGAGTCTTCACGGGGAAGAACACCGACTTATATAGTGGAGGAGCAAAGTGATCGTTCTCTGCCCAAAAGTTGTGCAGGAGCGGTAGTACCGCTCGGAGGAGCGGTACTTCCTCTTGCACGGAAGAATCAGGTCGGGTAGCCAATAGTCAGAGAAGAGGAGTGGAAGTTCCGCTGGAGCGGTACTACCGCTCGAGTCAGCGGTACTACCGCTATGCAATGACAGGGAAGAAACATAGAAGAAGTACCTCACAGGGCGATACTTCCTCTACAAACTTCCGCTCCAAAACAATTGCTAAATAGAATTGAAAAAACAGGATAGTTAAGCGGAAGTTGGGACGGAAGTAGGGAGTCGCAGTACCGCGCAAGCGGTACTACCGCTCGACTCCCAGCGGTACTTCCGCTTACTAAGCAACAATAGGATAGCTCCCAAGATATGAGGAGGAAAGGAGGAGACGAATGTTTACGTGAATGATTCTCCCAACTTTTCAAAATACGGACCCCCTCTTGATAGTACAGACTATCCTATGACTCAGGTCCACCAACACTAAATCATACGAAGTACACCATCTTCTCGTTTAACATCCAAGGGGAAGAATAACCGTCTCGTGCCACCTGATAACCTCTTAAAGCTTAAAGCACATGATTAGTCCGCAAAGGTGTTGTCATCAACCATCGAAACAACTTAGGGAAGATTATGCTCTTACATCTCCCCCTTTTTGGTGGGTTGATGACAATACCAGATTTGCCACAAGAATTAGAGAGAAAGGTTAGGAAAACCCAATACCTACAAAATATAGACGGGCTCCCCCTAGGTGTGTGCTTTATTTGAATATGATTTTGGAATGAAAAGAACACAACCTAGGATCAACACTCCCACTATATTTTATAGACAAGGCTATATACTTGCATGAACAGAAGAATAGTAAAACAAGTAAGCAAGCATACGAGACACGGGATCTCACAACATAGAGATAATAGACATAATAGGATAGACAGAGTAGCATATGTATTATACCATACATAAGTTCACATGAGTCTTGGACAAACATAAACCAAAGCAAACAATAAACGAGTTCATGAGGTAGAGAAAACAAGTGCAAATAAACACACTCCTAACTCAGCAAGGCAAATCCCTAACTACCCCCTTTGGTATCGAGACACCAAAAGGGACAAAGAGAATGAAAAGCGAGACAAGATGATGACAACCCCAAAGTGATTAGTCCTCCTCCTCATCATCCTCTTCATCAGAGGCAGCAGGAACAACCTCATCTCACTCAGCCCACAGATAGTTCTTCTTGACCCATTCCACGTCATCAATAATCCGGTCCTCAGACCCGCTATCAACAGTCAAACCCATCTTCCTCATGATGATCTTGTCATGGCTGCAAGCTTTCTTGGAGTCCACATGAGCCTTGTACTACCCTTTAACTTGATAACCCATAAGGTTCTGCATCTTCATCTTGATCTTGGATGCCCAAGACGGAACATGCTCAGAAGGAGGAGCGTAAGTATCATCAGTGTAGTCTGGCTCAGGCTCATTGTTAGAGTCGGTGGCAACAATTTCTCGACCCGAAGGTGCAATTCCCTAGTTTTCCTTCACACGGAGTTTAAGGACACCATGAGACACCATATGATCAGCCACCATGAGCTCATCAGGAAACGTAGCAGCCCAGGTATCCTCAATGAGCTTGAACAGATATGGCCCATAGATGGGCACCTTTTTGCCAGGAACCGCAGACCGAAGCTCATTCCACATGATGTGGGTAACATCCAAAGAAGAATCACGACCCTTCTCTTTGATGCACATAAGCGAAAGATTCACAAGGCAGGAGTGAACCTGACCCTTGTTACCAACCCTAGGAAACACGGTATTGCGGAAGATGCGATGCATAATATCCAGAAAATGAACAAGCTCACTATGAGTACCCTTGGCAGTCTGGACAACCTTGGAATATCAAATCATCTTGTTCTTATGAATGGGCCTCTCCTTAGTGTGTGGCCTCAGTCCAATAGGCTCATTCAGTCCACGATCTTCATAACCCAAAGAGTGCATGAATGCTTTCCAGTCGGAGCACATAACTCTGTTGCTAGTCATCCAAGTCAAGCGACATTTCTCATGAGCGTGAAAGTGAACGGTGGCATAAAATTGAGCCACAACCACGCAATCAAAATCCTTGCTGAAGCTGATGATTGGATCCGGACCCCCTTGAGCACAGAGAGACCGGGCCTCAGCAAAGTAGGCAGTGTGGGGATTGTTGCCCATGTGCCCTGTGTCGATGGACTTGATGTCATGCACAAGCAGATTGGTTTTGTTCTTCAGGACCCCTCTAAGAATAATAGATTGCTCTTTGGTCCAAAAGGGACGACCAACCATGTTCTCGTCCCGAGGAAGATGGTATGGGTTACGCTTGGGAAATTCCACAAATTCAGCAATGGTCATCTCATCACGGCCTTTGCGAGCCTTCGTCTTGCGAACAACCAGCTTCACGTATTGCTGAGGTTGCTTGGTACTAGCACCAGCTTCGGCAACATCAGACGTACGGAACCTCTTGGAACCACTGGCCCGGCCAGGATTCATGCAATGAGGAGGGAAATAGTCACCATCACCTCGAACTCAAAAAAGGTGGAAAAGAGGCAAGACACAGGTGAATACCAAGCAACAACCAAAAATAATAATATGGAGATCCCCGAAGATGAAACACAGAGAAGAGAGGTTCTGGAGTACCAGCGGTAGTGCCGCGCTTGGTGAGTGGTACTTCCGCCAGCGTGGTAGTACCGACCACCTAGGACCGATACTACCGGCCAGGCGTCGGAAACAGCTTCCACGACACGGAATGGAAGAACAGGAGAGACAATTCTAACACAAATGACTACAACAAGAAAGACTACACACTCAAGAATACAAATGCGAACCTATTTATGCCAATACTCTGCTAAAGAAATTAGAAAAACACTGCATGTATTGCCCTAAAACAAGATGTGAGAAGTGCAACACAAAAAGGGAAACGAACATGGGCAATACCAGAGTCCATGGCGCAAGGAGGGAGGGGGGGAGAAGCCCCTCCGACCAAAAGATCGAGGAATGACCTGGAGGGGGATATCCGAAGCCGGCCTCCAGGGGGTTGCGGCCGCCTGGAGAGGGAGAACGAGAGGGAGGAAAGGATAATGGTTATGTGGGGAAGTTAGAACCCCCCTTCCCGTCTGATAATCCCCATATGGTTACCGAAGAGGTAGTACCGCGGACATGAGGGGTGATATGTCTCCAACGTATCTATAATTTTTTCTTGTTCCATGCTGTTAAATTATCATTCTTGGATGTTTTACAATCATTTTACTACAACTTTATATTATTTTTTGCGACTAACCTATTAATGGTTGCAAAATTGCACAAGTTCTTGTTTCACACTTTGATTTGTATGAATTAACTATAAATTGTAAAAAAAAAAGCAAAAGGAGGCTTGTTGGAGGAGGACTCCGACTCTCGTGAAATCTGTCCACAAATAGTTTTTAGAGATCGTTCGTTTTACCCCCGAATACTGCGTCAAATGGAAAAAGCTAAAACTAGGATAGTGTGGGGAATTTTATGGCAATGATTCTGGACTAAAATTTGTCCAAAACGGAGTCGTATGCGATCCGGAGACCCGTTTTACTGAAGGAAAATATCTGATTACGGGATCACGAGAATTGTTGACGTGATTGAGTACAATTCTTAACATGTCTGATATATTCGGCCAAGCCACAACTTTGGAGACTCATGAGGGCTGTGAGGATCCCCTAGGAAGATTCTAGAGGTGCCCGAGAGCCATTGGATCAAGGGTCCATCCATCGGATGGCCATAGAGCACACAGAGACACATATAAGGAGATAAAAACCCTAATTTTGGTAGAGCCACCAAGAGCCACGAATTTGCCTCTCCCTTGGCAGCCGCCAAGAAGGGGAGAGGCTCCTCCATTGCAGCACCAAAACCAAGGAAGAAGGAGGGGCAATGGGCCGCCGCCCCTCGCCACCGCCACTGTCCGTCGCCGGTGCTTTGGCTGCCATCGCCTCCATCTCTTCGGGGATGCACCTCTCCATCAACAAATCTCTCTTTCTCACCATGATAATGTGTGAGTAATCCTCCTCGAGGCAAAGGATATGTACTAGTAGCTATGTGTTCAATCTCTCTCTCTTGTGTTCTTGAGATGGCACGATCTTGATGTATCGTGAGCTTTATTAATATAGATGAGTCATATGGAGTTTTCCCCTCTCTATCTTCTTGTGACGAATTGAGTTTTCCCTTTGAAGTTTTCTTATCGGATTGAGTCTTTAAGGATTTGAGAACACTTGATGTATGTCTTGCAATGGGATATCTGTGGTGACAATGGGATGTTCTATTGATCCACTTGATGTATGTTTTGGTGATCAACTTGCGGGTTCCGTGACCTTGGGAATCTATGCATGGGGGTTCGCACATGTTTTCGTCTTGACTTTCCGGTATAAACTTTGGGCACTCTTTGAATTTATTTGTGTTCTATTGAATATGATGAATCTGAAATTATGTGATGCATATCGTATGATCATGCCCATGGGTATTTGTGGTGACATTGGAGTATCTAGGTGACATTAGGGTTTTGGTTGATGTGTATCTAGGTGACATTAAGGTGTTATTTTAGTACGAACTCTAGGGATGCTCATGACACTTATAGGGATAGCTCATAAGATTGATCAGAAAAGATAACTTTGAGGTGGTTTCGTACCCTACAATAATTTCTTCATTAGTTCTCCACTATTTTTGACTTTGGAGTGAACTCTTTGTTGCACGAGAGGTATTTACATATGATTCAACTATGTTAGTATTGTTGAGATAACTTGTACTAGCGAAAGTATGAACCGTAGGACTTTTTTCTAAGCATTGCAATACCATTTGTGCTCACTTTTATCATTAGTTACCTTGCTGTTTTTATATTTTCAGATTACAAAAACCTATATCTACCATCCATATTACACTTGTATCACCATCTCTTCGCCGAACTAGTGCACCAATACAATTTACCATTGTATTGGGTTTGTTGGGGGCACAAGAGACTCTTTGTTATTTGATTGCACGTTTTCTTGAGAGCGACCATCTTCATCCTTTGCCTCCCATGGATTGATAAACCTTAGGTCATCCACTTGAGGGAAACTTGCTATTGTCGTACAAAACTCTGCGCTTGGAGGCCCAACATGAGTCTACAAGAAGAAGGTTGTGTAGTTGACATCAAGCTGTAGTACTGCTTGTGCGGTAGTACCGGCCATGCCTGAGCGGTAGTACCACTTGTCACAGGAACAACCTAGCCTCAAACTATGAAGAACAACAAGGCAAAAATTCTAGATAATTCAACAAAGACAAAAGAGAAGAATAAGCTCCAAGGGTATAACAATACACACAAGGAAGAGTCAAAAAGAGCAAAGGTCTCACGAGGAATGGGTGGTGGCTGAGGCCACCTATGTTAGAGTCAAATGGTATGGCACCGCGAAGATTTTAACCTTGGGACCATGACCAAAACTCCTCTTTGAAGCACTAGCACCATTCAACATGGACAAAGTGAAAGACTTGATTGATTTATGTATAATACGGGGAGGGAGAGTCCATTGAGAGAACAACAATCCCCTAAATCCATGCCTATACCTAAACAAGATAAAATGATTAGAGTGGTGGGGGTGTTCCTACTTTCAATCCAACTTTGTTCAAATCAATGATATTTAGCTCATGCCTTAACTCGAGAAATCTTGCTTCATTCAAATCCTTCGTAAAGATATGTGCAAGATGATCATTAGTGTTGAGGTAAATGAGGTCAATCTCCCCACACTTGATATGCTCCTGGATGAAGTGGTGACGAATACTGATCTGCTTCGTCTTGCAATGTTAAACCGGGTTTTTGGAGATTGAGATAGCACTTATATTATCATAATAAAGATGCACTTTGTCACATGTGACACCGTAATCCTTTAGAGTTTGCCTCATCCAAAGAAACTGAGAACAACAACTTGCAGCAACTACATATTCAGCCTCTATGGATGAGAGAGAAATACAATTTTGTTTCTTAGAAGACCAACTTACTAGAGAGCGACCAAGGAATTGGCAACCTCCGGAAGTTGACTTCCTCTCCACACGTTCTTCCACCCAATCCGGCTCCGAATATCCTACGTGATCAAATGAAGCACCTTTGGGATACCATAAGCCAAAGTTTGGGGAATGAGCCAAATATCGAAAGATTCGCTTGACCGCCACATAGTGGCTTTACTTAGGTGCAGATTGAAATCGTGCACAGATTCCCACACTCAACATAATATCCGGTCTAGATGCACAAAAGTAAAGCAGGCAACCGATCATAGAGCGATATACCTTTTGATCCACGACTTTACCATTTGGATCGAGGTCAGGATGGCAGTTGAGAGGCATGGGAGTGTTGGCCTTGGCATATTTGAGATCATCCATCTTGAACCTTTTGAGCATGTCTTGAGTATATTTTTATTGATTGATGAAGGTTCCTTGATTTGGTTGCTTGACTTCGAATCCAAAGAAAAACTTCAACTGTCCCAGCATAGAGATCTCAAACTCTCTAGTCATTAGTGCGGAAAATTCTTCATTAAAAGCTTTGTTAGGAGAACCAAAGATAATATAATCAACATATAGTTGGCATATGAACAAACTCCCCTTGACCTTCTTAGTAAAAAGAGTGGGGTCAACTTTCCCAACTTCAAATCCACGGTCATGTAACATCTCGGTAAGGTGCTCATACCATGCACGTGGGGCATGTTTAAGGCCATATAGTGCCTTATCGAGAACATAAACATGATTAGGGAACTTAGGATCCTCGAACCCCGGAGGTTGATTGACATAAACCAAATCCTTAAGGGGACCATTAAGAAATGCACTCTTCACATCCATTTGGTATAATTTGAAGTTATGATGGGAAGCAAATTCAAGCAACATGCGAATAGATTCAAGGCGAGCAACAAGAGAAAAGGTTTCACCGTAGTCGATGCCCTAGACTTGGGAGTAGCCTTGTGCTACCAATCTTGCCTTGTTACGAGTGACGACACCATTTGCATCTTGCTTGTTCTTAAAAATCCACTTTGTCCCAATGACATTGTAGTCTCCTTTGGTCTTGGCATCAGTCACCACACCTTGTTGCGCTCGAATTTGTTGAGTTCTTCATGCATGGCTTCAACTCAATCCATGTCTTTGGAGCCTCTTGTACCTTTAGGGGTTCAATGCAAGAAACAAATGCATGATGGGCACTAAAGTTTGTTAATTGACGACGAGTGGTTACCCCTCTCTTTAAGCTGTCGTAGACATTATCCAGTATATGTGAATTCTTTATGAGCTTTTTGGCATTCTTGTCCGCACGTCTTTTTTGAATCTCCCGAGGGGTAAGCTGAGGAGTGTGTTTGAGACCATTACCGCCTTTGCGAGTTTGCCCTTGATCTTGAGCTTGTTTTTGTTCTTGTCCTTGCTCTTAATATTGAACATGGTCTTGGTCTTGAGATTTCTCTTGATCTTGAGCATCCCCAGAGGGGTGAGCTTGATCAAGGACATCACTTGGTGCAGGATGATTTCTACTACACAACTTGTTCTTGTAGACATGTGTTGGGCCTCCAAGCGTAGAGTTTTGTAGGACAGTAGCAATTTTCCCTCAAGTGGATGGCCTAATGTTTATCAATCCGTGGGAGGCGTAGGAGGAAGATAGTCTCTCTGAAGCAACCCTGCAATCTAATACACGAAATCTCTTGTGTCCCCAACACACCCAATACAATGGCAAATTGTATCGGTGCACTAGTTCGGTGAAGAGATGATGATAGAAGTATAGTATGGATACTAGATATGAGTTTTGGTAGTGCGAACAACAAAAAACAACAATGTAGTAAATAATAAAACGAAGCACAAATGGTATTGCAATGATAGAAAATGAGGCCTAGGACACATACTTTCACTAGTGAAATCTCTCAAAAATGCTAACATAATTGGATCATATGATTATCCCTCAAAGTAAAATAAAGAATCACTCCCAAATTCCTATTAGCGGAGAAGATAAGATATAAATTGTTTGTAGGGTATGAAACCACCTCAAAGCTATTCTTTCTGATCGATCTATTGGGCTATTCCTATAAGTGTCACAAACAACCCTAGAGTTCGTACTAAAATAGCACCATATGACACACATCAACCAACTCTAATGTCACCTAGATACTCCAATGTCACCACAAGTATGTGTGAGTTGATCCTACGAGTGCATCAAACAACTTCGTAATCATAATATTCAATCCCCACAAAGAACTATAAGGAGACCCCAAAGTTTCTATCGGAGAAAAGATAATGAAAACATGCATCAACCTCTATGCATAGATTACCCCAATGCCACCTCGGGAATCCGCAAGTTGAGTGCCAAAACATACATCAAGTGGATCAATATGATACCCCATTGTCACCTCGAGTATTCATACGCAAGACATATATCACGTGTTCTCAAATCTGAATATTTAATCCAACATGACAAAAATTCAAAGGGAAAAGATTAAATTCATCACAACAAAGGTAGAGAGGGGCGAAACATCATATGATCCATCTATATTAACAAAGCCCGCGATACATCAAGATCGTGACATCTCAAGATCCCAAGAGAGAGAGACAGAGAGATCAAACACATAGCTACTAGTACATACCCCTAGCCTCGAGGGTGGACTACTCCCTCCTTATCATGGTGGCTGCCCGGATGATGAAGACAGCCTCCGGTGATGATTCCCCCTCCGGCAGGGTGCTAGAACAGGGTCCAGATTGATTTTCGGAGGATATAGAGCCGTGTGGCGGCAGATTCCATGTTCTAGGTTATCCATAGGAGGTTTCTATATATATGTGAATTTTTGGCGTTGATTTCACGTGAAGGGGATCCTGAGGGGGCTCACACAACATCAACCCACGCCTAGGGGGGGGGGGGGCGCCCCGGTGTTGTGTGGGTACCCTGAGCATCTTCTGGTCCTTCCTCAAAGCTTCCTGGGGCTCTTTCCTTATATAAAAACCGTGAAAAAGTTTCATTGCATTTGGATAACTTTTATTTCTGCACAAAAGACAACGCCATGGTAGTTCTGCTGAAAATAGCATCAGTCCGGGTTAGTTCTAATCAAATCATACCAAAACCATATAGAATTGTGATAAACATGGCATGAGTACTTCATAAATTATAGATACACGGAGACGTATCAGCATCCCCAAGCTTAATTCCTGCTCGTCCTCGAGTAGGTAAATGATAAAAGAAATAATTTATGAAGTGTGAATGTTAGCATAGTGCATAAGTTTGATCAATGATAATTTCAGTCACTTTCTCTAGCATCATAACAACAACTTATTCTCAGAAAACTCATCATGACCAATTAGCAACTAATTCACAAGTTATGGTTCAAACAATGCGTTCTCTTGAAACACACCAACATATGTTCTTAGTCACCAAGCAATTGCAATTCAACTTAATTCAACAAAGTCTAAGAAAAATCTCCACATACTGAATTATCATTTAGTCTTCCACGATTGCTACTACTCAAAGCATATTTTTAGAAAAACTGGCATCCATCAAACACAGAGAAAGATAGGGCATAATGTTCCGCCTCCCAACTTATTTATCATAGAGATAATTGTCAATAATAATAATTCATCATCAAATATATTTGACTGGTATGTGCTGTTGGGTAATGTAGCAAAAAATAAAAAAAATTCCTACGCCATACATGGATCTTCCTATGGAGAAACTAACAACGAGAGAGGGGTGAGAGCATCTTCGTACCTTTGAAGATCGCTAAGGAGAAGCGTTGCTAGAACGCGGTTGATGGAATCGCACTCGCTGCAATTTAGATCGCGGTGTGATTCCGATCTAGTGCCGAATCACGGAACCTCTGCGTTCAACACACATGCAGCCCGGTGACGTCTCCCGCATCTTGAACCAGAAAGGAGGAGGGAGAGGTTGGGGAAGAGCTCCGGCAACACGAAGGCGTGGTGGCGGTGGAGCTACGAGATCTCCCGGCACGGCTTCGCCAAGCACCGTGGGAGAGGAGAAGCAGAACTGCGCCGAGAGAGAAAGAATTGCGTGTCTCCAAAGGCCAAAACCTCCATTATATATATGGGAAAGGGGAGGGAGGCGCAACCCTTAGGGTTCCCACCCCTAAGGGGTGCAACAGCCCCCAGATGGGAGTCTAGGGCGGCGGCCAGGGCAAGGGGTTGGCGCACCCCTAGGTGGGCCTTAGGCCCACCAGCGCCTAGGATTTCCCATCATTCCCCTCTTGTGCACCTTGGGCTGGGTGTGGGGGGCGCACCATCCCACATAGGGGCTGGTTCCCTCTCACATTTGGCCCATGTAGCCTCCCGGGGCTGGTGGCCCCTCCCGGTGGGCCCCCGGAACCCTCCTGATGGTCCTGACACGTTGCCGGTGGTGCCCGAAACATTTCCGGCGTCCAAACCCATCCATCCTATATATTAATCTTTACCTCCGGACCATTCCGGAGCTCCTCGTGATGTCCGGGATCTCATCCGGGACTCCTAGTAACCTTTGGTAACCTCGTACAACAATTCCCTATAACCCTAGCGTCATCGAACCTTAAGTGTGTAGACCTTACGGGTTCGGGAGGCATGCAGACATGATCGAGACACCTCTCTGTCCAATAACCATCAGCGGTGTCTGAATACCCATGGTGGTTCCCACATGTTCCACGATGATCTCATCGGATGAACCACGATGTCAAGGATTCAATCAATCCCGTATACAATTCCCTTTGTCTATCGGTGTAGAACTTGCCCGAGATTCGATCGTCGGTATCCCTATACCTTGTTCAATATCGTTACTGGCACTACTCTTTAATCGTTCCGTAGCACATCATCCCGTGACTAACTCTTTAGTCACATTGAGCCCATTATGATGATGTTCTACGGAGTGGGCCCAAAGATACCTCTCTGTCACACGGAGTGAAAAATCCCGATCTCGATTCGTACCAACCCAACAGATACTTTTGGAGATACCCGTAGTGCACGTTCATAGTCACCCAGTTACGTTGTGACGTTTGATACACCCAAAGCACTCCTACGGTATCCGGGAGTTGCACAATCTCACGGTTGAAGGAAAAGATACTTGACATTAGAAAAGCTTTAGCATACGAACAACACGATCTAGTGCTATGCTTAGGATTGGGTCTTGTCCATCACATCATTCTCCTAATGATGTGATCCCGTTATCAATGAAATCCAATGTCCATGATCAGGAAACCATGATCATCTATTGATCAACGAGCTAGCCAACTAGAGGCTTGCTAGGGACACATTGTGATCTATTTATTCACACATGTATTACTCTTTCCTGTTAATACAATTATATCATGAACAATAGACGATTATCATGAACAAGGAAATATGACAATAACCATTTTATTATTGCCTCTAGGACATATTTCCAACAGTCTCCCACTTGCACTAGAGTCAATAATCTAGTTACATTGTGATGAATCTAACACCCATAGCATTGTGGTCTTGATCATGTTTTGCTCGTGGAAGAGGTTTAGTTAACGGGTCTACAATATTCAGATCCGTTTGTACTTTACAAATATCTATGACTCCTCTCTGGACCTGGTCCTGGATGGAGTTGTAGCGGCGTTGGATGTGCTTGGTCTTCCTGTGAAATCTGGGCTCCTTGGCTATGGCAATGGCTCCAGTGTTATCACAGAAGAGTGTCATCGGACCTGACACGCTTGGAACCACTCCAAGGTCGGTGATGAACTCCTTCATCCAGATCCCTTCAGGAGCTGCTTCCGAAGCAGCTATGTACTCCGCTTCATATGTAGATGCTGCCACGACGTCTTGCTTGCTGCTGCACCAGCTCACTGCCCCACCATTCAGAACATACACGTATCCGGTTTGTGACTTAGAGTCATCCGGATCTGTGTTGAAGCTAGCATCGGCATAACCCTTTACGACGAGCTCTTTGTCACCTCCATAAACGAGAAACATCTCCTTAGTCCTTTTCAGGTACTTAAGGATATTTTTGACCGCTGTCCATTGTTCCATACCGGGATCACTTTGGTACCTCCCTACCAAACTTATGGCAACGTTTATATCAGGTCTAGTACACAGCATGGCATACATTAGAGAGCCCATGGCTGAAGCGTAGGGGACAATACTCATCTTCTCTCTATCTGCTGCCGTGGTTGGTGACTGAGTCTGACTCAACCTCATACCTTGCAAATCTGGCAAGAACCCCTTCTTTGAGTTTTCCATATTGAACTTCTTCAATATCTTGTCAAGGTATGTACTTCGTGAAAGACCTATGAGGCATCTCGATCTATCTCTATAGATCTTGATGCCTAATATGTATGCAGCTTCTCCAAGGTCCTTCATTGAAAAAATCTTATTCAAGTAGGCCTTTATGCTCTCCAATAACTCTATATCATTCCCCATCAATAATATGTCATCCACATATAGTATGAGAAAAGCTACAAAGCTCCCACTCACTTTCTTGTACAGACAGACTTCTCCATAAACCTGTATGAACCCAAACTCTTTAATCACCTCATTAAAGCGAATGTTCCAACTCTGAGATGCTTGCACCAGCCCATAGATGGAGAGCTGGAGCTTGCATACCTTGTTAGCACTCTTAGGATCGACAAAACCTTCTGGTTGCATCATATGCAACTCTTCCTTAAGATACCCGTTAAGGAACGCTGTTTTGACGTCCATTTGCCAAATTTCATAATCATGAAAAGTGGCAATTGCTAACATGATTCAGACTGACTTCAGCTTCGCTACGGGAGAGAAAGTCTCATCGTAGTCAACTCCTTGAATTTGTCGAAAAACCTTTGTGACAAGTCGAGCTTTATAAACGGTCACATTACCGTTTGCATCAGTCTTCTTCTCGAAGATCCATTTATTTTCTACGGCTCGCCGATCATCGGGGGCAAGTCCACCAAAGTCCATACTTTGTTCTCATACATGCATCCTATCTTGGATTTCATGGCCTAAAGCCATTTCTTGGAAACCGGGCCCGCCATTGCTTCTTCATAGTTCGAAGGTTCACCGTTTTCTAACACATGATCTAGAAAGGATCCGTTCTTGGCAACAAAGATTTTACCTTCGGATCTAAGATAGAAGGTATACCCAATAGTTTCGTTAGGGTATCCTATGAATACGCATTTCTCCGCTTTGGGTTCGAGCTTTTCTGGTTGAAGTTTCTTCACATAAGAATCGCAACCCCAAACTTTTAGAAACGACAGCTTAGGTTTCTTGCCAAACCATAATTCATATGGTGTCGTCTCAACAGATTTAGATGGTGCCCTATTTAAAGTGGATGCTGCAGTTTCCAACGCGTATCCCCAAAATGATAGCAGTAAGTCGGTAAGAGACATCATAGATCGCACCATATTAAATAAAGTGCGATTATGATGTTCGCACACTCTATTACGTTGCGGTGTGCCAGGCGGCGTCAATTGTGAAACAATTCCACATTTCCTTAGGTGTGTGCCAAACTCGTGACTCAAATATTCTCCTCCACGATCAGATCGTAGACACTTTATTTTCTTGTCACGTTGATTCTCAACCTCACTCTGAAATTATTTGAACTTTTCAAATGTTTCAGACTTGTGCTTCATCAAGTAGATATATCCATACCTACTCAAATCATCAGTGAGAGTGAGAATATAACGATAGCCACCGCGAGCTTCAACGTTCATTAGACCGCATACATCAGTATGTATTATTTCCAATAAGTCGGTTGCTCGCTCCATTACTCCTGAGAATGGAGTCTTAGTCATCTTGCCTATGAGGCACGGTTCACATGTGTCAAATGATTCGAAATCAAGAGACTCTAACTATTGGGGATATTATCTGCGGTGTGACCCGCCCTAGTTGGGCCGGGTCACCAAGTGGGCGACTCATCCTTTGGCGATTTAAGCTTTGGCCCAATAGGCCCGGGAGCTGGATGGCAGTTCAAGATCCTCGTGGAGAACCAATTATCGGGTAGTATTCACTCTTGGAAAGCACGGCGATTTAGAGATAGAAAGACTCACGACTTGCGTGAGGGCAAGGATTCTTGTAAAACCCTAAGGGCTCGACCTATATATAAAGGCGAGTCCCAGGGAAGGAGGGGTAGGTTAGAAATCATCGAGTGCTAGGTCAGGCGAGGTACGCCCTCCTGGTAATCGAAACAATATCAATACAACACTAAGCAGGACGTAGGCTTTTACCTCCTTACGAGGGGCCGAACCTGGGTAAATCTTTGTCTCGCTCCCGATCAACCCCTTTGAGTCGCCACCAAGGTGCGATGGCTTCAACACTAAGTCCTTTCACGAGGACATCTGCCGTGACAAAACCACAACAGTTGGCGCCCATCGTGGGGCCTGCGCACGGTGGAGTTGAGTTCTCAAAGGGAGCCCTACAAGGGTTAGGGAGCTACGCTGCGGGGCTCATGACTCGGAGCCGCCGCAGGAAATACTACATCAATAACTTGCTGTGGGGGCCCGAAGCCGATTCAATCGAATCCGGCTACAGAATCCCCTTCGGCAATATCAACGTCTTTGCCGGCATGGTTGGATCGCCTATGCCTGAGCCGGACATCTTCACCGACATCATCGAGCCGGCCAGGTACGTCCGCCCTGTCGCAACGCCAAATCTAACCCGCCCGGTCTTTGTTGGTTTCACACAGGGATCTGAGGAACCAGAACGATCGGTCACTCAGGAGACCACGCCAGTCAACATTGATGACGAGTCATCCATGGGCGACTCAGATTCAATTCAGTCTCTACATGGGGGCTGCCTTGGAGGCCTGTCACTAGCAATGGACCCCGAGGTTCTCGACCGAACCCGTCGTCAGATTGCCGTTTACATGGGAGGGGCGACTCAGCCCCCGCCAAACTCGGCAGACAACGATGGGGCCAGCGAAACATCCAGAAGCCCAGCTGCGATCTTGGTGGATTTGGCGGCAGAAATAACAAGGCTCATGGCGACCCCTGTAACAGCAGAAAACCAGAACACGATAAACACTGAGTTAACAAAGCTAAGAGATGGGGTGGCAAAGGCTCAGCGAGATGCTGAAATAGAAGCCGCCAGGATCGAAACCCGGCAAGCTCAAATCACCGCTGAGGCAGCTCGCCTGAACACCGAAAACTGGCGGCTCGAGAGGCATCAGCACGCATCTGACGCTGTCCATCAGCGGAGGCACCAGGGGCGTTTACCCCCTGATCTCAACCCGACCCGCCTATTCGACACTCCACGTACTCCCGGGACAGGAGACGCTCCGGGAGGAGGGCCGGGCCAGCCGCCAAACCCGCCGCTTCAGCCGGCTGTTGATCGCGTCCCTCGATTCCAGACACCTCGAGGTCATTTTTCCAACCAGGTGGACAACGTTCTCTCCGCGACTCGCCATTTAGAGTCCCTTTCGATTCATGGCAACACCCCGGCTGAAATAGAAGCAAGGAACGCCATTGAGATGTTGAAGACGGCGGTGGTTCAAAATGCCCAGTTCTCGCACAACCTCGATCGGCTGCACTCCACCCCCCAGGCAAGCCGCACCAGGAGCCGGGCAGAGGACGAGCACGCCATAACCAGCGGACCGCTTCCCCTTCCCTAGGTCAACTCGCCTGATCATCGGGACCCGCCGGGTCGGGATCACCCGGACATCCAAACCGGCCCAGCGCCGCTTGTTGGAGGCGGCAGGCAGGTAGGGGTGCCATGCTTGGCTCCCGCCCTTCACAATGAGCGAATGCCGAAGGATTTTAAGGGACCAAGAAAGTTTCCTAACTACACCCCGGACCTTGAGCCGGCATCATGAGTTGAGAGTTACGAAATCGCCATGGACATGCTGGATATAAGTGAAGCAGTCTGCGCCAGGTACTTCACAATGATGCTTGAGGGAACAACGCGTACTTGGTTAAAAAACCTGCCCCCAACTCCATCCAGACTTGGGCTGAGTTGAAAGAGAGTTTCATCAAAAACTTCCGGGGAACTTGCAAGCGTCCGATGACAATAGTCGATTTACAGCACTGTGTTCAGCGCCCTGATGAATCGGCTCACCACTGGACGCGCCGGGTCGCGGAAATCATTCACTCATCGGACGGTATCACGGCGGCTCAGGCTCTCCTGATCTTGGAGCAAAACTGCCACTATGAGCCCTTGGTACAGAAGTTGGGGCAACTCAAGCGAAAAGTCCAGGATATGGGGGAACTAATGGACACCCTCACTAGGTATGCCGAGGCGGACGACACTAAAGATCCTGGAGAAGATGGCGGCAAGGCCAACTCACCGAGGAAAGGCCAGTCATCCAAAAATCATACCCGGTTTTAGGGACGCGCCCGCCATAATCACGGAGGGAACGGCAAGAGAAGGCAGCAAGAAGAATCCTCGGATTTAGTTGCCAACACCAATGCCAACAACGGCAACCAGCGCCAGAAGAAGAGGGGTTATAGTGGCAAGAAACCGCGCAATTATAACGAGATACTCAAGGGCCCTTACCCGCACCACGCCATGGCGGACGGACCGGCGACTCATTCCTGGGAGGACTGTTACGTGATGCGGGAATTTCGGGCGGAGGCGATCAAAAAAGGGCAAAGCGGTGACCCGGACCAGCGGCCAGAATAGTTCGGTGCACCTAATCAACGCCAGAACCCGTTCGACGGCTTTCCCGAACCGGGGGCTCAGGGCGGCTCGCAGCCAAGCAGCGGCCAGTATCCAGTGCATAATCAACGACGGTATAACCCGCCCGGGTTTTTTCAACAGCCACCCCCACAGGGGGCTCCGCAGGGGAAGATGATAATGGTGGGTTCTGCAACAATCCCAAACAATTAAGCAACAGGCAATACGACGTCTTCACCACCAATTCCTGCAGGCGTGATAAAAAGGTGAATCACCGAGCGTAGAGTGTATCTGAGCTGTCACTCCCTAGGTACCTCCACTGGTCCAAGCAGATTATATCGTGGAGTAGGGAGGATCACCCGCCCAGAGTTGACAACCCCGGCGACTTAGCGTTGGTCGTGGCTCCTCAAGTCGGGGGATATACCTTATCGAAGGTACTGATGGATGGTGGTAGCAGCATCAACATATTATACTTCGACACTTTTCGCAGGATGAACTTGCTGGAGAAAGATTTAATGCCTTCAACCACGGTATTCCATGGAATTGTCCCACGTAAATCGGCATACCCCATAGGCCGGGTTAAACTCACAGTTGCGTTTGGAACAACATCTAATTACAGGAGTCAGTCGCTTATGTTTGAGGTGGTCAAGTTAAAGAGCCCCTATGATGCTTTGTTTGGGCGACCGGCTTACGCCCGTTTCATGGCTCGCCCTTGCTATGTTTACCTTAAACTCAAGATGCCCGGTCCTAAGGGACCCATTACGGTTGATGGTGACGGGAGGATCGCAAGGGAGTGTGAAGAAGGGGATGCGGCTTACGCAAAAGTCGCTTGCGCTGCAGAAGAGCTCAAATATCACCAGGCCAATGTTGATCCAGCTGATATGTCACCTCTAAAGAAGCCAACAACAGACGCTGAGCCGCCCCTCAAGTTCAAACCTACAGACGACACTAAGATAGTGGATTTCGTCCCTAGCGACTCAACCAAGCAGTTCACTATCGGGGCGGGTCTGGACCCCAAATAGGAAAGCACGCTCATCGAATTCATCCGTGAAAATCGGGACATCTTCGCATGGAAACCTTCTGACATGCCTGGTGTACCGAGAGAATTCGCTGAGCACCATTTTAATGTTGACCCAAAAGCAAAACCGATTCAGCAATATCTTCGCAGGTTCAATGAGGAACGACGCAAGGCAATCGGGGAAGAAGTCACCCATCTTTTGGCCACCGGGTTCATCGTAGAGGTCTTCCACCCCAAATGGTTGGCTAACCCGGTCCTGGTGCTCAAGAAGAACGGCACCTTCCGCATGTGCATTGATTACACAGATCTTAACAGAGCCTGTCCAAAGGACCCTTTCGCCCTTCCCCGTATCGATCAAATCATTGATTCAGTGGCGGGGTGCGAGCTTTTGTGTTTCCTGGACGCTTATTCCGGGTATCACCAAATCAAGATGGCTGTGGAAGACCAGGAGAAGACAACTTTTATAACCCCCTTCGGGGCTTTTTGCTATGTGTCCATGCCGTTCGGGCTCAAAAGCGTTGGGCGACTTACCAACGCTGCATCCAAAATTGTCTCCATGGACAAATCGGACGCAACGTCCACGCTTACGTTGACGACATTGTGGTCAAAACCCATAGGAAGGAGACGCTCTTGGAAGATTTAAGGGAAACTTTTGACAATCTACGGGTATACCAGATGAAGCTTAATCCCACCAAGTGTGTCTTTGGCGTTCCCGCAGGAAAGTTGTTGGGTTTCCTGGTATCTGAGCGCGGCATTGAAGCCAACCCGGACAAAATTGAGGCGATTACTTCGCTTGGGAAACCAGCAAATGTCAATCAAGTTCAACGGATGGTGGGTCGTATCACGGCTTTAAATCGCTGCATAATTCGCCTGGGAGAAAAAGCTATTCCCCTTTATCAGTTGCTTAAGAAATCTGACCGTTTTGTTTGGACAGACGAGGCCAATGAAGCTTTTGAAGCCTTGAAGCAGCAGCTGGTCAACCCGCCGGTTTTGGCCGCCCCGACTGAAAAGGAGCCTATGCTTCTGTACGTTGCGACAAACTCCAAGGCGGTGAGCGTGGCAGTGGTCGTTGAAAGAAAGGAAGAAGGGAAGGAATATCCGGTGCAACGCCCGGTGTATTTCATTAGTGAGGTGCTAACTCTCTCCAAGCAACGATACCCGCACTGGCAGAAGTTGGTCTATGGGGTCTTTATGGCGAGTCGAAAGCTGAAACACTATTTCCAAGAGCATCCCATCATGGTGGTTAGCTCCGCTCCTCTCGGAGACATCATCGAAAACCGAGAAGCGACAGGGCGAATCGCCAAATGGGCGATCGAACTTGGGCCGCACCACGTGCGATACACCCCTCGCACGGCTATCAAGTCTCAGGTCTTCGTTGATTTCGTCAATGATTGGACCGAGTTACAGATCCCAGAAGACAGGCCCGACCTTACGTACTGGACTATTTACTTTGACGGGTCTAGGCAATTGGAAGGCTCGGGGGCTAGCGTGGTGTTGGTTTCGCCCCAGGGAGATAAATTCTGCTATGTTCTCCGAATCATGTTTCCATGTACCAACAACGCTGCAGAATACGAAGCCTTGCTTCATGGTTTGTGACTCGCCAAAGAGATGAACCTCACGCGGGTCAGATGCCTCGGCGATTCTGATCTGGTGGCTCAGCAAGTTTTAGGTACTTGGGACTCTCGGGACCCCCTGATGGCGGCTTACAGAAGGGCTGTGTCGGATGTGGTGGGTCATTTCCATTGCTATCAAGTTGATCATATCGACTGACGCCTTAACGAAGCAGCTGATGCCCTTTCGCGTCTCAGCTCACAGCGTAAGCCGATTCCTCCCAATGTCTTTCTTGATATTTTGCATAATCCTTCCGTAAGGTTGCCCTCAGAAGAGGAGTCGGCAATACCAGACCCTGAGTCCCAGTTCGTGGCCGCTCTCCGTGTTACGCCGGATTGGGTTCTTCCGTATCTGGCATATCTCGCCTGAGGCGAGTTACCTTCGGATGAAGTGTTGGCTTGCCAAATTGTTCATCGAAGCAAATCCATGGTCATCATCAATGGCGAATTATATAAGCGAAGCACTTCTGGGGTATTCCAGCGATGCGTTTCTTCCGAAGAAGGATGCGTGATTGTGAACGACATCCATGCCGGGGATTGTGGGCATCATGCCGGGTCATGCTCCCTGGTTTCAAAGGCGTTCCGTCACGGTTTCTTTTGGTTGACAGCTCATGCAGATGTAGAAGAGATAGGTCGTCGATGTGATGGGTGCCAGCGTTACGGACGACAGGCTCATGTGCCGGCTCAAGAACTAAGGATGATACCTATTACTTGGCCTTTCGCGGTCTGGGGGCTAGACATGGTCGGCCCCTTTAAGATGTCGTCCAACAAAAAAACTCCTCTGCTGGTGGCGGTTGATAAATTTACCAAATGGGTCAAAGCAGAACCTGTTGGTGCTTGTGTTGCGGAGACAGCGGTCAAGTTCTTGAAAAAACTGATCTTTCGGTTCGGATATCCACACAACATTATTACTGATAAGGGTAGTAATCTATCACAAGGTGCGATGCAGGAGTTTTGCCATCGTGAGCACATCCGGATTGATGTCTCTGAAGTGGCTCATCCACAATCTAATGGGCAGGCCAAACGGGCGAATCAGGAAGTATTGCAAGGAATCAAACCCCGACTTATGGTTCCCCTGGAACGCACCCCAGGGTGTTGGGTTGAGGAGTTGCCTTCAGTACTATGGAGCATCCGGACCACCCCAAACCGTTCTACGGGTTTTACTCCCTTTTCCCTGGTATACGGAGCAGAAGTTGTTCTTCCCACTGACATTAGGCATGACTCGCCCAAAGTTGCTGCTTATGTGGAACAAGACAACGAGTTGGCGCGTCAGGATTCTTTGGACGCTTTGGAGGAAGCACGCGACTTGGCTGCCGCCCGATCGGCGATCTATCAGCAGTACTTGCGGCGTTACCACAGCCGCCGGGTCAAGAGCCGAACCTTTCAGGAGGGCGACTTAGTGCTTTGATTGATCCAAGATCGCACTGGCATGCATAAGTTATCACCACCATGGGAAGGACCGTTCGTCGTCAGCAAAAGTCTTCGCAACGGGTCATACTATCTGGTGGATCTTCGGCCTGATCGGCCAACCACGGAGGCTGAGTCAACCCGCCCCTGGAACATAGCCCACTTGCGGCCTTATTACACATGAGCTATTAGCTCTGCTTTTTGTAAGTTTTTCATTTTTATGAAGCAATAAAATTGATGCCCACAAGCTCGGGGGCTTTCCTGCTATTTCATTTTATTAAAAGTATGGATCTTTTATTTTTCTCCTCAACAAGTCGCCCAAGCATGGACGCTATCTATACGAGAGAGCATAAGTCACCATGATGCACTTATTACAAAACTGGGTATCGATAAGCCAAAGAGGATCAAAGTCGCTACAAGCGCACGATTCAAACATAGGCGCCTTATATGATTCTTTGGATTAGGCCGGCTTACTTGGGGGCAATCTGTTCCCAAGTCGTTTTGTGGTAATAGCGTATACGCTTCTACAATCCTATGACCGGTCTTTCCCCTAATCATAGGTCACTTGGGGGCTTCCTCTCACCGAGATCAGCCTTACTACCCATTTGGCCTGCGAAAAATTACCGCATTACAAATGGTTATACTGGACTGTGTGTTGGCCGAATCGCCATATGGACCCATGAACTCTTGGCGAGTTACTCCGCTTTATGGACCCTGAACTCGCCTTGGTTAAAACATGTCTGGTACCGGCTAGCACCCCACATGGAAAATAGAGAAACCATTGGTTCACTGAACCTGCTTCACTGAAGCTTGACTCGTGCCCGATCAGCCGATCTAAATACTTGAGCTTTTTATACAAAAAGTCTCCCTCGGGTAGCACTTGAGTTTATATAACTCATCCTATCCTGTCGCGACTTGAATGAGCCGACGAAATTCTTATTTTTTACCATCCTGGCACTGCCACAAGGGTTTTCAAATTTTTCCGACTCATCTTAACATCTGGAGTCGGTTATTATTTTATCATCCATTACTCACTGAGGTAATTTGATGTATGTTTTTAAGCCTAACAGGTTGATGATCAAAATCATTATTGCCATGACGGGTCAAGCATCATAAAATGCCATGAGGGCGGGTCAAGCATCATAAGGCGCCCTGAGGGCGACACAAGGGTTTTAAAGAAATCACAAGACAGGGTTGTTTTCTACGAATGACTTATTACATGGCTCTGATGACCAAATCCATGAAGGATTACTCTGCTGATGTCCCCAGGTCAGCCTGCTTTGAGCTCTGACCGATTTCAATTTGCAAGTCGCCCAATACCCAGTTACACTTGGATAAGGCGACAAATTCATCTTCATCGTTCAGAACTGATGACAGATCCACCTCCAAATCAAAAGGGTTCTTGGGTCGACGCGGAGTCAAGCTGGTTGTCACAAAGGTTGGCGGATTAACTTTCTTATTCTTGTCATCATAGGCAGCTTGATACTTTGATAAATCCAAGCTTGCTGCAAGCTGAGTCGCCGCCAGGCGGGATTCTGTGACAACGCGCTGGTAATCCTCTTGATGAAATTCGGATCCGTCGTCCTTGAGCTGGGGAAAGCCTGCTGCTACTTCTTCGGGTTTTAATTCTGGAGCATACTCCAAGCACCGACTCAACGTAGTCAGTGCCCCTTTTCGGGCAGCTGACCGGGTTAGCTCACCGATCTGAGGCGGAAGGGTAGATAAGCATCCAAGCATCTTTTTTATTGATGTTATGGGTTCCTTGGCACCCATCACTGATTTCACGGTCAGCACGCTTCCGGTATACAGTTGCTCTGTTAATGTGTAAATCGCCTTCAGCATCTGGACGCAGTCGTTCTGAAGGTTGGCGGCTCTCGGACCTATATAAGGGATAATGATGGTCAGTAACATTTTCATACTAAGTTATTTATTTACAAAGTGCAAGGTCAGGGTTTTTTTTCTTACCAAAGATAGCTTGTGCCATGTTGGAGATATGTTGCTTTAAGCCGGCCAGCTCTTGTTGCACGGTTTCTAATTTAGCTTCAGCCTTTTCCACTCGCTTTACCACGACGTCTTGATCAGCTTGAGCCTTTTTGAGGGCGGCTTTTAGCTTCTCCAACTTAGATAAGATTATTTGATGCTTTTCTTCTGATTGTGCCCGTGCATCTTGCTGATCGGCTAAATTTTTCTTTAAGTCGCCAAATGCCGACTCGGCTTGGGCAAGAGATTACTGTCAAAATATATTATCAAGGGGCAAGTCTCAGAATTATTGCAAGCAACATCTCTGACACTTGGGGGCTAATGTATATTTTTTAGACAAAATTATACAGTATCAAGACCCGGCTCATCTTTCAACAAGATGACCCGGCCCTTGGGGGTTACAGGTCGAAAGATTTTTTCTAATGACAAGACCCGGCTCATCTTTCAACAAGATGACCCGGCCCTTGGGGGTTACGGGTCGAAAGATTTCTTCTACTATCAAGACCCGGTTCATCTTTCCACAAGATGACCCGGCCCTTGGGGGTTACAGGTCGAAAGATTTCTTCTACTATCAAGACCCGCTTCATCTTTTTACAGATGACCCGGCCCCTGGGGGTTACAGGTCGAAAGATTTCTTCTACTATCAAGACCCGGCTCATCCTTTCACAGATGACCCAGCCCTTGGGGGTTAATGAGGATAATATAGTATGCAGTAAGGCGTACCTCAGGTCTGTTCTTCATCATAAGGAGCACACTCTTTTCCATTTCATAACTCGCCTCCAGGCGACTTGCAAAGCCAGAGCAGAGTTCTTTAAATTCAAGATTTTCATATTGGGATAGCTTAGCCTTGGAAATTTCATGTTCAATAGAAGGTTGAGCTGATGATGATACGTGCTTCGACAAGACTGCCGAAGCCGGCTTAGAAAATTGAGTGCCAGTGATGATCACAACATCTGGATCTTCTGCCGTTTTCAACGGACTCGGCGGATTAGGCGTTTCCATGCCTTCCTTGGGCGAATTTGGGAGATCCGCTTGATCTTCAGATTTATCCTTGGCCGGGTTATCCTGAATCGGCGCTAGTTTTCAATAGGCTTCGGAGCTGTGGTGGAAGTTGACCCGCCAATTTTCCTCTTCTTCGCTTGTGCCCTAAAAGAAAAGGGGGTGCGGTTAAAAAAAGACATTATCATCATCAGGACAATGTAAGTATTATAAGAACTTACCCTAGAATGCGGATCATCGGCGGAAGGGCTGACATCACTGAGTCGCCTGACGAAGGAGGAGAATTCTGCAAAAATAACACCTCATGATGTGAGCGAGTTATAAATATGATTCAATAGGAAACGAAAGGAGATGCTATTAAAAGGATACCTTATTCTGCCTCTTCTTAGTTTTCGTTGGTAACCCGGACACCAAGTCTCCAGAATGACTCCGAGTTTTCTGATTGGAAGCATATTGCGTTTTCTTCAAAAGGAAATTAGGATCCAAACAAGCATTTGGGCGAGACATGGGAACTTTCCCACAAATCTGCCTGGCCGGCTTAGGCGGAGGAGAAGATGAGTCGGAGGAAACAAAAATTACCTCTACAGAGTCTTCCTGGCTTTCGTTGTCCTCATTCTACATAAGATATGGAGGCATAAACACAAAACTATAACAATGAATGGCGAGTCAAAGCAGATAGAATTTTACCTCTGAAAGTATGTCGCCGACTTGGGATTCGTCTGCGTCAGACGGCTCAGTAACAGCGGCTTTGCCTTTGCCCTTGGATTTCTTCTTTGGGGTCGGCTTGGCTGGCTTCAGGGCCGTCTTTTTCGGCCTCTTGGACCAGAATTTGTCGCCTTTCTGAAATGGCATTTTTATTATGAGAATCATAATTCAAGTAAGTCGGAAGGAATAAAGTAAAGGCGGGTTAAGTTATTTACCTTTGGCGCCGGGTTGATCTTGCAGAATGGCTTAAGACCTATTTGGCCACACTTGGCCAAGGGCTCGCCGGTCAACTTCTTGATGATGGATACGATGTTGTTTTCTGTCAGTGCTGTACGGAAGTAGCACTGGGGATGGTCCAAGGTGCCATCAAACTCACACATTAGGCCATCCCGGCGACTTAAGGGGAGGATGCGCCATTCAACCCAGCAGCGGATCAAATCGATCCCAGTAAGACCGTTGTTTGTCAGAGATCTTAACTCGGATAGCACTGGGATAAAATCTGACTCCTCTTCTTGAGTAAGCTTGTCTGAGAGTTTGAAGTTTGTTGGAAGGCGTTCCTCCCTATAGCCAAGGAGCTTGTTCTCACCCTCAGGAGAAGTTTCCTGACAATAAAACCGAGACTTGCCCCAGCCTTTGGGATGGCGAGTGATTGGAATGGACTGTCCCTGCGGCGTTGAACGTTGACGCCTCCAAGTTCCAAGCTAGGGCCATTGGAAAATTCTGTCTGGCGATTCAAATGAAAGAAATACCAGAACAAAGGAACTGAAGTTTCCATCCGCAAGTAGGCTTCACAGAACACTTGGAACTGACATAAATTGCTAATCGAGTTAGGTCCTAAGTCTTGGAGGCGGACATTCATGAAGGTCATGGCGTCTCTGAGGAATTTTGACCCTGGCGGCTTAAATCCCTGTTCGAGGTGCTCAGTGAAAACAACTATTTCCCCTTCCTTCGGGTTGGGAATCTGTTCTCCAAACCCGGAACTCCATCCGATAACCTCTTTCGGGTCAAGATTTCCCGTCTTCACACAGTCATTGAGAAAAGCTTCATCAACTTTGGTCGGGAGCCAATCGGCTTTGAAAACGGCACCCATGCTACAAAGGGAGAGATTACGGGTAAATTAACTCGCCGAGCGCTTACTAAGTGGTTAAAAGATCAATTGACTCGCCGAACATTTGTCAGGTGACCAAAGGAGTTTGTTGACTCGCCAACAAAGGGCCAGGTCAGAATACCAAGGCGATTTAGGAATTTCCTACTGCTTAAGAGAGATGGCTCAGAGCTTCAGAGATGTTTGCTAAAATGGTGAAGTATGGATATACAAACAGGTTTTATACAACAGGCAGTAACATATAGATCCACAGAGCAGGCAAAAATGAATGAAAAAAGCCTGGATAAAGGAAAACAACCTATGGCTAGGGTGAGAATAGTGAAGCTGATTTAACGAAAACCTTTCTAGATCTTCAAACCGAAGCTAGTCAACTAAGAGTATGGTTGATGCTACTGTGTCTACTGTTATCATCATGAACTAACCAACGATTATGCAGGCATTCAAGGTGTTCTAAGAAACAGCGGGCATGAACTTCGAGGAACTAAGATCTGCCTCTAATGGCGGAGGACTGACCTGGTGATGGCGACCGGAGGAAGATCCGCGGCGAGTGTTGCGTGTTTAGCTAGCGTCGGGATGTGTCGGATACGGCGACCGGAGACGGAGGTCTTCGGGCGGCGACGAAGCTCTCGGTACAGTCGCAAGGAAGAACGGGACAACAAGATGGGTAGGTGGAAATGTGCCCTGTCCCTTCCCCCAGCCTATTTATTAGGTCAGGCGCTGGAATCAAGGCGCCACACGCGGGAACTGCCAATGGGATAAAGATTCGCTATGATGGCGCCCAAAATTTTCGGGATATCTATGCCGAAGGATCCCTTGGGGATTGCGTCATTATCTCTTCCGAGATTAAAGGGATAAGTTGATACCAACAAGAAGTGGTTCGGCGACTTAGGTATCTTCGCAACAGATGGCGGTTTAAGTGTATGATGCATAAAAGGAGCAGAATGAATCGCCCCTAACTAGGTAAGAATATTGGCGTGAACAGGTTCAAATCAATCTGGGGCCTAATGTTGGGGATATTATCTGCGGTGTGACCCGCCCTAGTTGGGCCGGGTCACCAAGTGGGCGACTCATCCTTTGGCGATTTAAGCTTTGGCCCAATAGGCCCGGGAGCTGGATGGCGGTTCAAGATCCTCGTGCAGAACCAATTATCGGGGAGTATTCCAGTCTTCGAAAGCACGACGATTTAGAGATTGAAAGACTCACGACTTGCGTGAGGGCAAGGATTCTTGTAAAACCCTAAGGGCTCAACCTATATATAAAGGCGAGTCCCAGGGAAGGAGGGGTAGGTTAGAAATCATCGAGTGCTAGGTCAGGCGAGTTACGCCCTCCTTGTAATTGAAACAATATCAATACAACACTAAGCAGGACGTAGGATTTTACCTCCTTACGAGGGGCCGAACCTGGGTAAATCTTTGTCTCGCTCCCGATCAACCCCTTTGAGTCGCCACCAAGGTGCGATGGCTCCAACACTAAGTCCTTTCATGAGGACATCTGCCATGACAAAACCACGTCACTAACAGTCCATCAGTATGGAGTTCCTTCATGCGCTTGACACCGACATGACCAAGGCGACAGTGCCAGAAGTATGTGGGACTATCATTATCAACCTTACATATTTTGGTATTCACACTATGAATATGTGTAACATCACGATCGAGATTCATCAAGAATAAACCATGACCATGACCATAGAACATATCACTCATATAAATAGAACAACCATTATTCTCTGACTTAAATGAGTAGCCGTATCGCATTAAGCAAGACCTTCATACAATGTTCATGCTCAAAGCTGGTACTAAATGACAATTATTAAGGTTTAAAACTAACCCCAAAGGTAGATGTAGAGGTAGCGTGCCGACGACGATCACATCGACCTTGGAACCATTCCTGATGCGCATCGTCACCTCGTCCTTAGCTAGCCTCCGTTTATTCCGTAGTTCCTGCTTTGAGTTGCAAATGTGAGCAACAACACTGGTATCAAATACCAAGGAGCTACTACGAGGGCTGGTAAGGTACACATCAATAACATGTACATCATATATACCTTTAACGTTGCCGGCCTTCTTATCCGCTAAGTACTTGGGGCAGTTTCGCTTCCAGTGACTCGTTCCCTTGCAATAGTAGCACTCAGTCTTAGGCTTGGGTCCATTATTTTTCTTCTTCCCGGCAACTGGCTTACCGGGTGCAGCAACAACTTTGCCGTCTTTCTTGAAGTTCTTCTTACCCTTGCCCTTTTTGAAACTGGTGGTCTTATTGACCATCAACACTTGATACTCTTTCTTGATTTCTACATCTGCAGATTTCAGCATCGAGTACAACTCGGGAATGGTCTTCTCCATCCCTTGCATGTTGTAGTTCAGCACAAATCCCTTGTAGCTTGGTGGGAGAGACTAGAGGATTCTGTCAATTACAGCATCATCCGGAAGTTCGACTCCAAGTTGAGTCAGACGACCGTGCAACCCAGACATTCTGAGTATATGCTCACTAACAGAACTGTTCTCCTCCATCTTACAACTAACGAACTTGTCGGAGACTTCATATCTCTCGACCCGGGCATGAGCTTGAAAAACTAGTTTCAGCTCTTGGAACATCTCATATGCTCCGTGTTGCTCAAAACGCCTTTGGAGCCCCGGTTCTAAACTGTATAGCATGCCACACCTAACCAGAGAGTAGTCATCACCCCGCGTTTGCCATACGTTCTGAACGTCTTGGGCTGCCGCGGGAACAGGAGGGTCACCTAGCGGCTCGTCAAGGATATAGGCCTTCTTGGATGCAATGAGGATGAGCTTCAAGTTACAGACCGAGTCCACATAGTTGCTACCATCACCTTTCAGCTTATTTTTCTCTAGGAACGTGTTGAAATTGAGGTTGACAGGTGCGTTGGCCATTGGATCTACAATATTTGTAAAGACAACTTTTATACTAAGTTCATGATAATTAAGTTCATCTAATCAAATTATGTATGACACTTAAATCGACATCCCTCTAGTCATCTAAGTGTTACATGATCCATGTCGACTAACCCGTGTCCGATCATCACGTGAGACGGACTATTCGTCGATGGTGAGCATCTCCATGCTGATCGCATGAACCATACGACTCATGTTTGACCTTTCGGTCTCTCGTATTCGAAGCCATGTCTATACATGCTAGGCTCGTCGAGTCAACCTAAGTGTTTGGCGTGTGTAAATCTGGCTTACACCCGTTGTATGCGAACGTTAGAATCTATCACACCCGATCATCACGTGGTGCTTCGAGACAACCATCCTTCGCAACGGTGCGCACTTAGGGGGAATACATTCTCGAAATTTTATGATGGATCATCTTATTATGCTACCGTCGTTCTAAGCAATAAGATGAAAAACATGATAAACATCACATGCAATCATATAGTGACATGATATGGCCATCATCATCTTTGGTCCTTCGATTTCCATCTTCGGGCATCGCATGATCATCATCATCAGCGGCGTGACACCATGATCTCCATCATTGTGTCTCCGTGAAGTTGTCCTGCCAACTATTACTATTACTACTACAACTAACCGTTAGCAATGAATTAAAAGTAGTAAACACATGGCGTTGTATCTCATACAATAAATTAAGACAACTCATATGGCTCCTGCCGATTGTCATACTCATCGACATGCAAGTCGTGAATCCTATTACAAGAACATGATCATCTCATACACCACACATGTAACATCACATCCTTTGGCCATATCACATCACAAGTCATACCCTGCAAAAACAAGTTAGACGTCCTCTAATTGTTGTTGCAAGTTTTACGTGGCTGATTTGGGTTTCTAGCAAGAACGCCTTCTTACCTACGTGACAACCAAACCATTGATATTCCAAAGCTATTTACCCTTCATAAGGACCCTTTTCATCAAATCCAATCCGACTAGAGTAGGAGAGACATACATCCGCTAGCCACCTTATGCACCATGTGCATGTTAGGCGGTGGGACCTGTCTCACGTAAGCGTACGTGTAATGTTGGTCCGGGCCGCTTCATCCCACAATACCGCGGAAAAGGAATAATACTAGTAGTGGTAAGCAATTAACAAAAATCATCGCCCACAACCTTGGTGTTCTACTCGTGCAAAGAATCTACGCATAGAAAACCTAGCTTGGATGCCGCTGTTGGGTAACGTAGCAAAAATTCAAAATTTTACTACGCCATACATGGATCTTCCTATGGAGAAACTAGCAACGAGAGAGGGGTGAGAGCATCTTCGTATCTTTGAAGATCGCTAAGTGGAAGAGTTGCTAGAACGCGGTTGATGGAGTCGTACTCGCTGCGATTCAGATCGCTGTGTGATTCCGATCTAGTGCGGAATCACGGCACCTCCGCGTTCAACACACGTGCAGCCCGGTGACGTCCCCCGCATCTTGAACCAGCAAGGAGGAGGGAGAGGTTGGGGAAGAGCTCCGGCAGCATGCCGGTGTGGTGGCGGTGGAGCTACGAGATGTCCCGGCAGGGCTTCGCCAAGCACCGTGGGAGAGGAGAAGTAGGGCTGCGCCGAGAGAGAAAGAATTGCGTGTCTCCAAAGGCCAAAACCTCCACTATATATAGGGGAAAGTGGAGGGAGGCGCAGCCCTTAGGGTTCCCACCCCTAAGGGGTGCGGAAGCCCCCAGATGGGAGCCTAGAGCGGCGGCCAGGGCAAGGGAGGGGTTGGCGCACCCCTAGGTGGGCCTTAGGCCCACCAGTGCCTAGGGTTTCCCCTCCTTCCCCTCTTGTGTGCCTTGGGCTGGGTGTGGGGGCGCACCAGCCCACCTAGGGGCTGGTTGCCTCTCACACTTGGCCCATGTAGCCTCCCGGGGCATACGAACAACACAATCTAGTGCTATGCTTAGGATTGGGTCTTGTCCATCACATCATTCTCCTAATGATGTGATCCCGTTATCAATGACATCCAATGCCCATGATCAGGAAACCATGATCATCTATTGATCAACGAGCTAGCTAACTAGAGGCTTGATAGGGACACATTGTGATCTATTTATTCACACATGTATTACTGTTTCCTGTTAATACAATTATAGCATGAACAATAGACGATTATCATGAACATGGAAAAATGTCAATAACCATTTTGTTATTGCCTCTAGGGCATATTTCCAACATGTGCTTAGATCTTTTCCCAAAACATGATGCTTGCCAAATAGAGAATAGGTTGGGAGAAGGAATTGACTCAACATGAAAGTAAATAGAATAAAATTAAATAACATGAAAGTAAAAGATAGGGCCTTCGTAGAGGGAAGCAGAGGTTGTCATGCGCTTTTTTTGGATGCACAAACTCTTAAACCAAAGGAACATCATGTGATATTGCCCCTTGTGGTAGCAACCTTTATTATGCAGTCCGACACTTCTATTGCTTTACCATCACAAGTTCGTACCACGCTTATTTTCCCTTACAATAAAATATCATATTTAATTTAGGAGCAATTTTTATTGCTTTTTGCACTGATGACAACGTAGTTGAAGGATCTTATTCAATCCATAGGTAGACATGGTGGACACTTATGCCAACGAAGTGGCTTTAAGGGTTTTTGGATACAAAAGTAGTATTTCTACTTAGTGCAAATTTTTGGATAGCAAAAGATCCTAAGGAAACACCACATGTTGGAGGATCCATAACAATATAACTTCTATGCAAATATACCCAAACATAACTCATTACGTTGTCTTGTCCAACTTCAACTAATTTGCTCAAGTTTGAAAATAATTAATTGGTATTCACAATCATAAAATACGTCCAAGATAATATATTTATATGTGAAAGTTCTCTTCCTCATACTATTCATTCATGAATTGCTTGTATGACCAATATTGTGATTGTCAAGCTTCAAACGATTTCACAATCAAAACTATATGTGAAGCTACCACTAGGCATGATACAAGAATATGAAGCTCATAATACTTCAACTTTGTGATATTCAATTCATTCACAATTTACCCATAGGATACAAGTGAAGAACAAGAGTAAATGACAAACTACTCCAAAAATATATAAGTGAAGATCAAATGAGTAGTCAAATAATTAAGTAGCTATGTGAGGACTCTCTCTAAATATAGATTTCAGATATTTATGATCTTATTAAAAAGCAAACAAAAGGGAAATAAAATGACACAGTAAGTATAGCACAACTCATGTGAAGAAGCAAAAATTAGGCTCAACGAAAACTAACCGATAAATGTTGAAGAAGAAAGGTGGGATGCCTACCGGGGCATCCCCAAGTTTAGTTGCTTGAGAATTCTTGAAATATTTTATTGGGATGCCTTGGGCATCCCCAATCTTGAGCTTTTCTGTCTCCTTAATTCCTCTCACATCACGGTTTTTTTCCGAATCTTAAAACTTCATCCACATAAAACTCAACAAGAACTCATGATATAAGTTAGTATAGATCAATGCAAAACCTTATCGTTCTATATTGTAACAAATCACTAAAATTATAAATTAACATTGCATACTAAATTCCTCTTCATATTTAATACTCGTATCCTCAAATAGGACATTTAAATAAGCCAATACATGCAAACAATGCATACATAACATCAATCTGTCTAAACATGACAACCTCTAAGGAATGCAACAAGATCCATGCTTAATTAACTCCAATTTTTTCGAACATTTTCCACACTGTAGAGAATTTATAAGAGCATGTTGTGTAAAAGTTTCAAAATTTTATGACATACTGATGTTTCTAGGGAATTTCTGGATTAACAACAAACTTTCTGTTTTGAAACATCAACTCATTGAGTTGAAAATTGAGCATGGTAAAGGCTACACTTGCCACTTTTATTGAAATAAACGATACACATTTTTATGAAAAATAATAGAAATTAAATTTCAAAAAAATAAAATGATGCTCCTAGCAAAACACATATTATGTGACGAATACAAATATAGTACGAAGTGAGGTTACCGATAATGTTGAAAACGAAAGAGGGGATGCCTTACGGGGCATCCCCAAGCTTAATTGCTTGGGTCTTCCTTCATTATTACCTTGGGGTGCATTGGCCACCCCAATATTATGGTCTTGCTACTCCTTATTCTCCTCATATCAATATCGCACCCAAAACTTGAAAACTTCAATCACACAAAACTTAACGGAACTTTGTGAGATGGGTTAGTATAATAAAGAGCAAATCATTCACTTTGGTATTGTCAAAGAAAATATATATAATTGTTCTCACAACATTCCTACTGTACTCTATCATTTCCACAATTTATATCACTTAATATAAGCTATTTAAATGCTAAAACAAGCAAACTATGCAAACAAGCCAGATTCTGCCAAAAACAGAACAATTTGTAATGATGTGAACAATCACCAAACTTCTGCAATTCCAAAAATTATGACAAACTAGAACAACGTGGGGAATTTTTATATCAATCATTTGTAAGACATTCTGAAGCTTTTTAAGCTCTGATAAATTTATAAAAATTCCGCACCGGGCAGAAAAGTGTTTGTTTTTGCACAGAATCAAGTCAACTATCATCCACACTATCCCAAAGGCTTTACTTGGCCAATTATCGAAATGAAAGCTATAAAACATGATTACTACAGTAGATTAATCATGTGAACACACAAAAGCAGTAGGTAAAAGTGTTGGGTTTTCTCCCAACAAGTACTTTTCTTTAATGCCTTCCAAGGTAGGCATGCTGATTTCAGTGATGCTCACACAAAAGATAAGAACTGAAACACAAAGAAAGCATCATGAAGCATATGACTAGCACATTTAAGACTAACCCACTTCCTATGCACAGGGACTTTGTGAACAAATAATTTATTGGAGCAAGAATCTACTAGCATAGGAAGGCAAAACAAGCATGACTTCAAAACTTTCAACACATAAAGAGGAAACTTGATATTTTTTGCAATAAGTAAAAGCATATGTTCCTCTCTCATAATAATTTTTAGTAGCATGATGAATTCAACAATAAAACCAGAACATAAAGCATTCTTTTCGTGATCCACAAGCATAGATAATTTATTACTCTCCACACAAGAAAATTTGCTCTCATCAATAATAGTGGGAGAAAACTCAACAAAATAACTATCATGAGAAACTTGATTGACATAATCCAATTGAAAATAAAAATCATGATGACAAGTTTCATAACTATTCTTTATAGGATCCATGTCATCACAGTAATCATCATAAATAGGAGGCATGCTTTCATCATAATAAATTTGCTCATCAAAACTTGGGGGACTAAAAATATCATCTTCATCAAACATAGCATCCCCAAGCTTGTGGCTTTGCACACCATTAGCATCATGGATATTCATAGAAAGTATACTTACAACATTGCAATCATGCTCAACATTCAAATTAAACATTTTATAGAACTCTTCTTCAATCAATTGAGCACAATTTCCAGAATCCTTATTTTCAAGAAAGACATCATAAAGGTAAATCATTTCATCCAACTTCAATTCCATTATTAATTTTGTTTTATAAAACCAAACTAGTGATAAAACAAGAAACTAAAAGAATCAATTGCAAGATCTAAAGATATACCTTCAAGCACTCACCTCCCCGACAATAACGCCAGAAAAGAGATTGATGTTTACTATGCAACTTGTTCTTGTAGACACGTGTTGGGCCTCCAAGCGCAGAGTTTTGTAGGACGGTAGCAATTTTCCCTCAAGTGGATGACCTAAGGTTTATCAATCCTTGGGAGACGTAGGATGAAGATAGTCTCTCTCAAGCAGCCCCGCAATCTAATACATGAGATCTCTTGTGTCCTCAAGATGATGATAAAAGTATAGTATGGATAGTAGATATGAGTTTTTGTAGTGCGAACAATAAAAAATAGCAAGGTAGTAAATAATAAAATGGAGCACATACACTATTGTAATGATAGAAAATGAGGCCTAGGATACATACTTTCACTAGTGCAATCTCTCAACAATGCTAACATAATTGGATAATATGATTATCCCTCAAAGTGCAATAAAGAATCACTCCCAAATTCCTATTAGCGGAGAAAATAAGATATAAATTGTTTGTAGGGTACGAAACCACCTCAAAGCTATTCTTTCTGGTCGATCTGTTGGGCCATTCCTATAAGTGTCATAAACAACCCTAGAGTTCGTACTAAAATAGCACAATATGACACACAACAACCAACTCTAATGTCACCTAGATACTCCAATGTCACCACAAGTATCCATGAGCTGATCCTACGACATGTATCAAACAACTTCATAATCATAATATTCAATCCACACAAAGAACTACATAGAGACCCCAACGTTTCTATAAGAGAAAAGATAATGAAAACGTGCATCAACCCCTATGCATAGTTTACCCCAATGTCACCTCGGGAATCTGCAAGTTGAGTGCCAAAACATACATCAAGTGGATCAATATGATAGCTCATTGTCACCTAGAGTATTCATATGCAAGACATATATCATGTGTTTGCAAATCTGAATATTCAATCCGACAAGACAAAACTTCAAAGGGAAAAGATTCAATTCATCACAACAAATGTAGAGACAGGAGAAACATCATATGAGACATCTATATTAACAAAGCCCATGATACATCAAGATCGTGACATCTCAAGATCACAAGAGAGAGAGAGAGATCAAACACATAGCTACTAGTACATACCACTAGCCTCGAGGGTGGACTACTCCCTCCTTGTCATGGTGGCCGCGGATGATGATGATGGCCTCCTGTGATGATACCCCCTCTGACAGGGTGCCAGAAGAGGGTCCAGATTGGTTTTCGGAGGATCCAGAGGCGTGCGGTGGCGGAGTGGAAGTTCTAGGTTATCCATCGAAGGTTTCTGTATATATGTGAATTTTTTTCGTTGGTTTCATGCGAACGAGAGCCTTAGGGGGCCCACACAACATCAGACCACGCCCAGGGGGGCACCCCGGTGTTGTGTGGGCACCCTGAACATCCTTTGGTCCTTCCTCGAAGCTTCCTGGGGCTGTTTCCTTATATAAAATATCTTCAAAAAGTTACCTTGCATTTGGAGAACTTTTATTTCTGCACAAAAAACATCACCAGAGTAGTTATGCTAAAAACAATGTCAGTCCGGGTTAGTTCTAATCAAATCATACCAAAACCATATAGAATTGTGATAAACATGGCATGAATACTTCATAAATTATATATACGTTGGAGACGTATCACATGACCATCCCGAGGTTGATCTTCTCCTTGATGAAGATCACAGGGTTGAGGGCCTTCAGTTTGTTGTTCGGAAGTGTGTGGGTCTTGCGTCGGTGATGGTTCCACTTGAGTGGAACATTGTCTTCTCCTTCAGCCACAAGGGGTTCCTCAACGGGTAGGAAGTGTCCCACACCCATTCCTCTTATGGCTTGGGGAGGAATTTCATCACCTATATCACAAAAACTACTTTGCTCCACTTGGGAGCCATTATTCTCATCAAACTCCACGTTACACATCTCCTCAATGAGTCCTGAGGACTTTTTGAGGACACGATTAGCATGAGAGTTTGTAGCATAACCAACAAATATGCGCTCTTGAGATCTAGGTTCAAATTTAGAAAACTGAGCACCTTTCTTAAGAATGAAACTCTTACAGCCAAACACCGTGAAGTACTTGAGGTTGGGCTTGTTACCGGTAAGAATTTCATATGCAGTCTTGTTCAAGCCTTTGCAAAGATAGAGCCTATTGGATGCATGACATGCGGTGTTTTTGGCTTCGGCCCAAAAGTTATACGGAGATTTAAACTCCGCCATCGTGGTACTTGCAGCATCCATCAATGTCTAGTTCTTCCTTTTCGCCACACCATTTTGTTGAGGAGTGTAAGGTGTAGAGTATTGATGCTTGATTCCTTCATCACTCAGAAATTCATTTAAGGTATAATTCTTGAACTCAGTTCCATTGTCACTTTTAATCATCAATATCTTTTTGTTATGTTGTCGTTGAGCTTAATTAGCAAAGTCAATGACGGTTTGTTGAGTCTCATTCTTTCTCTTGGAAAAGTATACCCAAGTATATATTGAGTAATCATCCACTATCACCAAGCAATACTTTCTTCCCCCAATACTATCATAGGAGGGAGGACCAAGAGATCCATGTGGATGAGCTCCAAGGTACTTTTTGAGTAAATGGTAGTCGTGGGGAGGTGAGCTATCTCATGAATCTTCCCTTTAATACATGCACTGCAAGCACGATCTCTGGCAAAAATCACACTTGTTAGTACAAGAATGTGATCCCTTTGAGGATACTTTGCAATGATCTCATATTGATATGGGCTAGCCGGCGATGCCAAAGCCATTCCACATCAACTTTAGCCATTAGGCAAGTCGCGGTCCTAGTGGGTCGCTCCGAAAAGTTAACCACATAGAGACCGTTCTTGACATGCCCAACAAAGGCTACTTTAAGAGTCTTGCTCCATAACAGGGCCACATAGTCAATGCCAAAGAAGGTACTAAAGCCCATAAGTGCAAGTTGATGAACGGAAAGTAAATTGTATGTGAGGGTCTCTACAAGAATAACCTTTTCAATGGTAAGTTTCGGAGAAATTACCACCTTGTCAAGACCCAATACCTTTGAAATTGCATCATAACCAAAGGAGACTTGGGTGGCAACGGATGAGTCGGGATGAACGTCCACCACCAAGTCCTTGCTTCCGGTCATTTGATTTGTTGCTCCACTATCCAGTAACCATCACACCCCACCAGAAGCAAACTCCCGCATAAGATCAATGCTTGGGTTTAGGTACCCATTATTTAATGGGTCCTTTCAGGTTTGTAACAAGGGTCTTAGGAACCCAAATATACCATTCAATGTACTCAGCATGAGAACCAACAAACTTAGCAAAAACATTCCCATCACTGGTAGGACATAAGACCTAAGAGGGATTAAAGTCACCGATTGTGCTGGGAAGGGGGGGTTTTGGCCTTCTTGGCATTACCACCCTTAGCTTGGTCCTTTTTCTTCTCATGAGTACCCTCCCCAGTTTTAACAAAGGTTTCCATAAAATGGGGAGGTTGCAAGTCTTTCTCTTCTTGTTCTTCTTGGACTTGGGTGCAAACCCAACTCCTTCCTTTGCAACCACTTCCATTTGATTGTAAAAAAGGTCGTTAAGATTCTTTTCACCTTGGATGCATGTCACAAGACCTTTCTCAAGCTGCTCCCTTAATTTGGTATTCTCCTTCACAAGATGTGCATGCTCACAACAAGGGTTAGTAATATGGACATTATCAATTAAAACAAATGGGGAGCAAGTGGCTATTTCCTTAGTGCATTTTATGTGGAGTTCAGCATGAGACTCTTTTAAAGAGGCATGAGAACTCTTCAAGGTATTGTGAGCCTTGTCAAGTGTTGCAAGTTCTTCCTCGAGTCTAACATGGTCAAGCCCAAGCACAACTTTTTCGGATTGGAGCACACGAGTGAGAATAGGAGCATGATCAAGATCTTCCTTTAATTTAGCAAGGTCATCATTGTGTGACTCCTCAAGAGTCAAACGAAGTCCTTGCTCTTCATCAAGAGCAATCGAAAGATCCGCAATCTCATCGCCAGAGTCACGACTATGTCCTTGTAATGTGGAGATAGTTTGTTCATGAGACTCAATGAGGTCGTTAGCCTCTCCTAGTTGTTGAGAGCAACAAAATTCCTTTTGGATTTACCCTTGATTTTTCAAATGAATTTATCAAAGGAGTATTCCTCATCCTCTACCTCTTCCTTTTCATAACCCCTAACGGAGGTAGTGGAAATGGTAGCATTGAGATTGGAAGTTTTAATGTTGGATGTTACCTTGTTGGATGCCTTGACCATAAGGCACTTGGCAATGCGGTTCTCGTTGGGGGCGTTGAAGAGGGACACCTTGCTTGGAGAAGAGGATACAATGGCCACTGTGTCCATCCCCATGACTTCACCACTTGCATCATCATCCTCATCCTCATCGAAGAGGTACTCCTCTTGACCCACCAATACCTTTTGGGGCTTTTTCTTGAAGAAGTTTCTCTTGTTGGGGAAGGGCTTGGCCTTGTCTTTCTGAATAACTTTGCCACCATTGTCTTACCTCTTCTCATAAAGACAATCAGCCACAAAGTGACTCGCATTGGCACAGTTATAGCAGGTCCTCACACCTTGCTTGCCTTTGGGCCCATTTGAGTTGTTCTTGGAGAAATTTGGCTTTGAGTTTCTCTTGTTTCACCAAAACTGTCTTGATGCAAGAGCCATATGCTCGTGATAAGCATACTTGGTGTCTTCAAGGCACAATTCCTCTTCTTATTCCTTATCTTCCTCCAACTCAGCCTTGGCCTTCAAGGCTAGGTTGGGAGAGTCTTTTCTTGACAGTTGAACACGAGCAAGAGCATTTTTAGCGTTCTTGTTCAATACGTTCATGGCAATAAAATCATTCAACAGTTCGCTTGAAGACAAGGAGTGAAAGTCTGGCCTCTGACGGATGACACATGACATGGATTTGTTGAAGGGCATAATAGCCTTCAGAAACTTATGCTTGATCCAATCCTTGCTTCCATGATCTTGAAGAGCGACATGAGAGTCGTCAGCCTTCGGTATAGCTCACGAGGATCTTCATCCTCAATCATAACAAATTCATCGGCCTCATCAAGTATGACTTCATAGTATGACCATTGAATACTAGAACTTCCATTGTACATGGAAATGATGTGCTCCCAAAAATCTTTGGCACGAGTGAAGGGACGCAAATGAGCAAGATCTTCAATAAACAACCGCTTGAAGGATGAATAGGGTTGAATGGTTGAGCTGATTGTCAACCCCTTCTCTTGGAGTGAGGTTTCTTGCGTCATGAGGGTAATAGCCTTTCTCAATGATTCTCCAAAGTTGTGTTGAGCTGTGATTGAAATGAGCCTTTATACAAAAAAGCCAGTTAGCAAAATCATTCTTAACAAGCTTAGGTGGAGGACCGAGATTAATAATATGCGGTGGCTGAACTGGTCCTCCATAGACCATTGGAGGAGGAACCGAGGCAAAGGTATTTGCCCCACTCATTCCTTGAGGTAAATGTTTTTCACTACTTGCATTTTCCTTTTTGGAATTGGTTCCTGTATCCGAAGTTGTGGGATTAGCCACAAACAACGGGTCGGTAGACGATTTGTAATTATCAAGGAAATCTTTAAGCATGTTCTTGACCTCGATAGTCACTTAGGATCTAAATGTGGACATGGCCTCATTTAGGTCATCTCGGGAGACCGAGTTTGCAACAGCTGCCTCCGGCAACTCCCTTGTACTAACTGTTGGAATTATGCCCTAGAGGCAATGATAAATAAGTTATTATTATAATTCCTGTATCAAGATAATCATTTATTATCCATGCTATAATTGTATTGAATGAAGTCTTAGATACATGTGTGGATACATAGACAAAACACGGTCCCTAGCAATCCTCTAGTTGGCTAGCTAGTTGATCAAGGATAGTCAAGGTCTTCTGACTATGTGCAAGGTGTTGTTGCTTGATAACTGGATCACATCATTGGGTGAATCATGTGATGGACTAGACCCAAACTAATGAACGTAGCATGTTGATCGTGTCATTTTGTTGCTACTGTTTTCTGCGTGTCAAGTATTTATTCCTATGACCATGAGATCATATAACTCACTGACACCGGAGGAATGCCTTGTGTGTATCAAACGTCACAACGTAACTGGGTGACTATAAAGATGCTCTACAGGTATCTCGGAAGGTGTCCGTTGAGTTAGTATGGATCAAGACTCGAATTTGTCACTCCGTGTGACGGAGAGGTATCTCGGGGCCCACTCGGTAATACAACATCACACACAAGACTTGCAAGCAATGTGACTTAGTGTAAGTCACGAGATCTTGTATTACGGAACGAGTAAAGAGACTTGCCGGTAAACGAGATTGAAATAGGTATGCGGATACTGACGATCGAATCTCGGGCAAGTAACATACCGAAGGACAAAGGGAATGACATACGAGATTATATGAATCCTTGGCACTGAGGTTCAACCGATAAGATCTTTGGAGAATATGTAGGATCCAATATGGGCATCCAGGTCCCGCTATTGGATATTGACCGAGGAGTCTCTCGGGTCATGTCTACATAGTTTGCGAACCCGCAGGGTCTGCACACTTAAGGTTCGGCGATGTTTTATGCGTATTTGAGTTAAATGGTTGGTTACCAAATGTTGTTCGTCACGAGGATTTCCGGAATGGTCCGGAAACGAAGATTGATATATAGTTTTGTCTCATTTGGTTACCGGAAGGTTTTCAGGCATTACCCGGAATGTACCGGGAATGACGAATGGGTTCCGGAGTTCTACCAGGAGGGGCCAGCCCACCCGGGAATAAGCCCAAAGGCTTTGTGGGGGCACACCAGCCCTTAGTGGGCTCGTGGGCAAGCCCAAGAGGGACCTTGCGCAGGAGATAAAGAAAATCAAAGAGAAAAAAAGGGGGAAGTGGAAAGGAAGGGAAAGACCCCACCTTCCAATCATAGTTGGACTAGGATTGGAGGAGGATTTCTCCTCCCCCCCTTTGGCCGACCCCTTGGGTCTTGCTACGGCAACAAAAGACCTTCCCGGCAACGATGCCAGAAATCCTTCTACTGCTGGCTATGCCTATAGGGACTTCCTTGGCAAATATTCAAAGAATTCCCCCGCGTCCTTGGAGCCTTGCGTTGGTGTTCCCTTGAAGAGGAAAGGGTGATGCAGCACAACAGCAGTAAATATTTCCCTCAGTTTGAGAACCAAGGTATCAATCCAGTAGGAGGATCGCGTCAAGTCACAAGTACCTGCACAAACACAAAGAGCTTGCACCCAACGCTATGAAGGGGTTGTCAATCCCTTATAGATTGTTTGCAAAGTGAGAACTGAAAGCAAAAAGTAAACAAAGCAAAGTAAAAGTAAAAGTGGAGACGATAGTTGTGAATAGACCCGTGGGCCGTAGTGTTCACTAGTGGCTTCTCTCATGAAAGCAAGTAGACGGAGGGTGAACGAATTACTGTCGAGCAATTGATAGAACCGCGCAAAGTCGCGATGTTATCTATGGCAATGATCATACTTATAGGCATCACGTCCAAAACAAGTAGACCGATACTTTCTGCATCTACTACTATTACTCCACACGTCGACCGCTATCCAGCATGCATCTAGTGTATTGAGTTCATAAGAACAGAGTAATGCCTTATGCAAGATGAAATGATGTAGATGGACAATCTCAAATCTATGATGAAAGCCCATCTTGTTACCCTTGATGGCAACAACACGATGCGTGCCTTGCTGCCCCTTCTGTCACTCGGAAAGGTCACCGCACGGTATGAACCCAAAACCAAGCACTTCTCCCATTGCAAGAATCATAGATCTAGTTGGTCAAACAAAACCCAAGACTTGGAGAGACTTACAAGGATATCAAATCATTCATATAAGAAATCAGCAAAGACTCGAATATAATTCATAGATAATCTGATCACAAATCCACAATTCATCGGATCTCGACAAACACACCGCCAAAGAGGATTATATCGGATAGATCTCCATGAAGATCATGGAGAACTTTGTATTGAAGATCCAAGAGAGAGAATAAGCCATCTAGCTACTAACTACGGACCCGTAGGTCTGAAGTAGACTACTCACGAGTCATTGGAGGGGCAATGATGTTGATGTAGAAGCCCTCCAGCTCCAAAGTCCCCTCCGGCAGGGCATCGGGAAGGGTCTCCAGATGAGATCTCACGGAAACGGAAGCTTGCGGCGGCGGAAAAGTGGTTTCATGGACGCCTTGATTTTTTCTCGGATTTTAGGGAATATATAGGCCAAAGAGCTAGGGCAGGGGAGCTCCATGGAGGCCACAAGCCTGGTGGCCATGGGCCCCCCTGGCCGCAGCCACAAGGCTTGTGGGCTCCCTGTGGGCCTGCTGCCTTGGCCCTCATGTCCCCCGATCTTCTTCTGTTCTGGAAAAATTTATTTCGGGGATTTAATTCCGTTTGGACTCCGTTCCAAAATCAGATCTGAAAGGAGTCAAAAACACAGAAAAAACAGGGACTGGCACTTGGCACTGAATTAATAAGTTAGTCCCAAAAAAGATATAAAAGGTATATAAAACATCCAAAGTTGACAAGATAACAACATGAAACCATAAAAAATTATAGATACGTTTGAGATGTATCAAGCATCCCCAGGCTTAACTCCTGCTCGTCCTCGAGTAGGGAAGTGATAAAGAATGAATTTTTGATGCTTTCATGCTACCTAGCATAGATGTCCTTTGTGACTCCTCTTATGTGACGTGAATATTCAGATCCGTTGGATTCAAAACAATAGTTTGCTATCGACGTGGACACAATAATACTTCAAGCAAACTAGCAAGGTAATCATGAACTTTCAAAATAACAAGGCCAAAAGAAAGTTATCCCTTCAAAATCATATAGTCTGGCTATGCTCTATCATCCTTGCACAACGAATTTAAATCATGCACAACCTCGATATTGGCCAAGTAATTGTTTTCACACCTTTACTTTCTCAAACTTTTTCAACCCTCACGCAATACATGAGCGTGAGCCATGGTTTTAGCACTATAAGTGGAATGGAGTGTGGTGGAGGTTGCAAGGAAAACAAGGAGAAGATGGTCACATTGAGTAGGCATATCAATGAGCTATGGAGATGCTCATCAATAGATATCAATGTGAATGAGTTGGGATTGCAATACAAATGATGCACTAGATCTAAGAGTATGTGAAAGCTCTTAAAGAAAACTAGTGGGTCTGCATCCAACTTGCTTGCTCACGAAGACCTAAGGCAATTTCGAGGAAGCCCATCATTGGAATATACAAGCCAAGTTATATAATGAAAATTTCCCACTAGCTATATGGTGGTGACAAAACGAGAGACTCTCAATCATGAAGATCATGGTGCTTAATAAGCACAAGTGTGGAAAGATAGTAGCACTGTCCCTTCTCTCCTTTTCTATCATTTTTTTGGTGGGCACTTTGGCCTCTTTTTTTAATATATATATATTTTTATATTTTTGTGGGCCTCTTTGGCCTCTTTTTGTAAATGGGCTTCGCTGGCCTCTTTTATTTCCTCACATGGGGCAATGCTCCATCAATGATGATCATCACACTTACAACTCAAAACTTAGAGCAATGATGACTCTATAAGGAATGCCTTCGGTAGTGTACCGTGACAATGATCTAGCATGGCATAGACATCAATGGAAACATCATGCTAGCTATCTTATGATCATGCAATGGCAATGTAGAAGTGGTGGCACATGTCATGGTGGTAGTTGCATGGCAATATATCTCGGAATGGCATTGAAAAAGCCATAGTAGGTAGGTATGGTGGCTGTTTTGAGGGAGGCTAATGGTGGTTTTATGCACCGGCGGAAGTTGCACGGCACTAAAGAAGATAGTGCTCGTGGAAGGTGAAAATGCATCTAAACCATGGACTCAACATTAGTCATGAAGAACTCATATACTTGTTGCAAAAATTTTAGTAGTAATCGAAACAAAGCATTCAACGCATACTCCTAGGGGAAGGGTTGGCAGGTATAAACCATCACGCGATCCCGATCGCCACACAAAGGATGACAATCAATAAACTAATCATGCTTAGACTTCATCACATAGCGGTTCACCATACGTGCATGCTACGGGAATCACTAACTTCAACACAAGTATTTCTAGATCCACAACACCTTACTAGTATAACTTCAATATTACCACAACCACAACTCAAAACTAATTGAGATGAATCAAACTTCTCTAACTACTCAATGCACATGAAGGTGGAAGTTTTCATATCCCTTTGGATAACTACCCCTTTTGAGACTACTTTCATAGCATAGATCAACTACCACGCCACGCGCTTCCGTGCTCTAAAAGATAGAAGTGAAAAACATAGAGCAAAATCAACTAGCTCAAAAGATATAAGTGAAACACATGTGAGCTGAATTGTCTAACCAAAGGATATAAGTGAAGCTCGACAAAATCACGATGAGTGCATGTCCCTCTCTCTAGGTGTGCAGCAAGGAAGATTGGGACAAAAAAAAGACTCCTACGATACAAGACGCTCCAAGCAAAACACATAACATGTGGTGAATAAAAATATAGCCCCAAGTAACATTACCGATGGATTGAAGACGAAAGACGAGATGCTTTCCCGGGGCATCCCCAAGCTTGAGCTCTTGCCACTCTTTATCTCTTTGTCCATAAGAAATTCACCCAAAACTTGAAAACTTCACAACACGAAACTTAAACAGGAACTCGTGATACCATTAGGATAAGAAAGCAAATCACCACTTCCTTAGGTACTGTAGAAAACTTAAAATATACTTATGTTGATGTTCGGTTACTGTATTTTCAATCTTCCATGGCTAATACCCCCCGATACTATCCATAGTTTCATCAAAATAAGCAACCAACTCAACAAAAACAGAATCTGTTAACAGCAGAGCAGTCTGTAGCAATCTGTATACTTCGTATACTTATGGTACTTCAAAAATTCTGAAAACTTACGAAAGTCTGAAGAATTTGCGTAGGAATCAGGAGAAAAAAGAATCAACTCAAAAGCTCTCACAAAAAATAATTACAATTCTTTTCGTGAGCAGAAAGTTTCTGTCTTTTCCGGCTTGAACAAACGATCATCCCCAAGACTAATCATAACAGTTTCACTTGGCACAAACGCAAAAGAAACACAAAAAACACAATCATAACAGAATTATGAAAGTGTGGAAAACACAAAACAGAAAGAAAAAGGATAGATTCATTGGGTTGCCTCCCAACAAGCGCTATTGTTTAACGCCCTTAGCTAGCCATAAGGTGATGGAATCACGTATAGTCATCTTTGGTGCTCAAACCATAAGTAGCCCTCATCATAGATTCATAAGAAAATGCTCCATGCCCTTCTTTAGAGGAAACTGAAATCTAATATTCCCTTCCTTCATATCGATGATAGCACCAATAGTCCTTAGGAAAGGTCTACCAAGAATAATGGGTCATGAAGGATTGCAATCTATGTCAAGTACAATGAAATCCACTGGTTCATAGTTCTTATTTGCAACAATAAGAACATCATTGATCCTTCCCATGGGTTTCTTGACAGTAGAATCTGCAAGATGCAAATTAACATAACACTCTTCAATCTCATGAAAACCAAGAATATCACATAAAGACTTTGGAATCGCGGAAACACTAGCACCCAAATCACACAAAGCATTGCATTCATAGTTTTTGATTTTGATTTTGATAGTAGGTTCCCACTCATCATGAAGTTTTCTAGGTATAGAGACTTCTAATTCGAGTTTCTCTTCAAGAGATTTCATCATAGCATCTACGATATGTGCGGTAAAGGCTTTGCTTTGGCTATAAGCATGTGGAGAGTTTGCAATGGATTGCATCAAGGAAATGCATTCAAACAAGGAGCAACTATCATAATTGAATTCCTTGAAATCCAAAGTGGGAGTTTCATTACTACCCAATATTTTGATTTCTTCTACTCCACTCTCCACACCTTTATCATCAAGATAGGTGGACTCCGAATCATTGGGGCGTTTTTCAACCAAAGTGGATTCATATCCAGCCACTTCATCAATAGGTTTGACACGCGAAAACAAAGATTCAAGAGGAGTCACACCAAGCACTTTAAGATCTTTGTGATTTGCATCACTAGAACGCACCCTTTTAAACCATTCATGCCTAGCGCGAATTTGGGCGGTTATTTCTTTGCACTCATTCATGGAGACACGCATAGCTTTTAAAGTTTCATCCAAGTTGACCTTGGGAGGAGCACATCTAACTTTCAAAGCTTCAATATCACAAGACATCCTATCAACGCTCTTAGCCAAATCGTCTATTTTGAGTAGTTTTTCCTCTATGGACGCACTGAAAATCTTTTGAGAGTTGATGAACTCTTTGATATTACTCTCTAAATCAGAGGGTAATTTGTTGTGATTTCCATAAGTGTTGTTGTTGGAATTGCCATAATTGTTAGAGGAGTTACTAGGAAAAGGCCTAGGAACATAGTTTCCTCTAAAAGCATTGTTGTTGCCAACATTGTTCCTACCAACAAAATTAACGTCCAAACTAGCGTTGCTACTCTCAATCAAGGAAGATAGTGGCATGTCATTAGGATCTAAAGGAGCATTTCTACTAGCAACCAAATTCATCAACTCGTCCATCTTAGCACTAAGCGAGTTAATTTCTTCTATAGCGTGTACCTTTTTGCTAGCAGGTGACCTTTCAGTGTGCCACTGAGAGTAGTTGGTCATGATATTGTCTAGGAGTTTTGTAGCGTCTCCTAACATGATTTCCATGAACATTCCACCTGAGGCGGAGTCCAAGATATTGCGAGAAGCAAAATTCAAGCCAGCATAAAAGATTTGTATAATCATCCACAAACTCAAGCCATGAGCGGGACAATTTCTAATCATTAACTTCATCCTCTCCCAAGATTTTGCAACGTGTTCATGATCAAGTTGCTTGAAATTCATGATATCGTTACGTAGGGAGATAATCTTAGCCGGCGGAAAATACTTGGATATGTAAGCATCTTTGCACTTATCCCCAGAATCGATACTATTTTTAGGCAAAGAAGAAAACCATGTTTTTGCGCGATCTCGCAACGAGAAAGGGAAAAGCTTCAACTTAATCACGTCATTGTCCACATCTCTTTTATTTTGCATATCGCAAAGCTCAATGAAGGTATTGAGATGGGATGCGGCATCTTCACTAGGAAGGCCAGAGAATTGCTCTTTCATAACAAGATTCAGCAAAGCTGCATTGATTTCATACGATTCCGCACTAGTGGCGGGAGCAATCGAAGTACTAATAAAACCATTATTATTGGTACTCGAGAAGTCGCCAAGTTTGGTGTTTTCACCCATGATGACTTCAACAAACAAACAAGCACACAAGCAAGCAAGAAAACCGGCAAAGGAAAATGACAAAAAGGCAAAAGGAAATGGCAAAGGAGAAAGGCAAATGAAAACGGCAAATGTGAAGTGGGGGAGAGGAAAACGAGAGGCAACTGGCAAAAAAGGTAAATGCAAGAGATGAGTTTGTGACACCTACTTGGATAGATCTCTCCTTCCCCGGCGACGACGCCAGAAATACTTCTCCTACTGCAACAAAAGACCTTCCAACGATGCCAGAAACAAGCGTGTTGACGGGAGACTATTATTGTCTTGATACTCCTCAGCAACGGCACCAGGAATCCTTCTGCTATGGCTACGCCTTTAGGGACTTCCTTGGCAAATATGCAAAGGATTCCCCCGTGGCCTTGGAGCCTTACGTTGGTGTTCCCTCGAAGCGGAAAGGGTGATGTAGCATAGCAGCGGTAAGTATTTCCCTCAGTTTTGAGAACCAAGGTATCGATCCAGTGAAGGATTATCACAAGTACCTGCACAAACAAAAAGAGCTTGCACCCAACTCTATGAAGGGGTTGTCAATCCCTTATAGATTGTTTACCAAGTGAGAACTCAAAGCGAAAAAGAAACAAAGCAAAGTAAAAGCGAAAGTGGAAACGATAGTTGTGAATAGACCCGGGGGCCGTAGTGTTCACTAGTGGTTCTCTCATGAAAGCAAGTAGACGGTGGGTGAACGAATTACTGTTAAGCAATTGATAGAACCGCGCAAAGTCGTGACGTTATCTAAGGCAATGATTATATCTATAGGCATCACGTCCAAAACAAGTAGACCGATACTTTCTGCATCTACTACTATTACTCCACACGTCGACCGCTATCCAGCATGCATCTAGTGTATTAAGTTCCTGAGAACAGAGTAACGCCTTAAGAAAGATGAGATGATGTAGATGGACAATCTCATATCTATGATAAAAGCCCATCTTGTTATCCTTGATGGCAACAACACGATGCGTGCCTTGCTGCCCCTTCTGTCACCGGGAAAGGTCGCCACACGATATGAACCCAAAACCAAGCACTTCTCCCATTGCAAGAATCATAGATCTAGTTGGCCAAACAAAACCCAAGACTCGTAGAGACTTACAAGGATATCAAATCATGCATATAAGAAATCAGCAAAGACTCAAATATATATCATAGATAATCTAATCACAAATCCACAATTCGTCGGATCTCGACAAACACACCGCCAAAAAGGATTACATCAGATAGATCTCCATGAAGATCATGGAGAACTTTGTATTGAAGATCTAAGAGAGAGAAGAAGCCATCTAGCTACTAACTACGGACCCGTAGGTTTGAAGTAGAGTACTCACGAGTCATTGGAAAGGCGGCATGTTGATGTAGAAGCCCTCCAACTCCAAAGTCCCCAGATGAGATCTCGCGGAAACAGAAGCTTGCGGTGGCGGAAAAGTGTTTTCGTGGATGCCCTGATTTTTTTCTGGATTTTAGGGAATATATAGGCAAAAGATCTAGGTCAGGGGGGCTCCAGGGAGGTCACAAGCCTGGTAGCCGCCGCCCCCTTGTGGCGGTTACAGGGCTTGTGGGCCCCCTGTGGCTCTCGTGCCTTGGACCTCAAGTCCCCTGATCTTCTTCTGTTCTGGAAAAAAAATATTTCGGGGATTTTATTCCGTTTGGACTCCGTTCCAAAATCAGATCTGAAAAGAGTCAAAAACATAGAAAAAACAGGAACTAGCACTTGGCACTGAATTAATAAGTTAGTCCCAAAAAAGATATAAAAGGTATATAAAACATCCAAAGTTGACAAGATAACAGCATGAAACCATAAAAAAATATAGATACGTTTGAGATGTATCAGGATGCGTGTCCTCTTAGTGCGGAGGAACGTTAGTTTATATTGCCTCCTGTGATAAAGAACTTTATTATGCAGTCTGTCGCTTTTATGCCTTCCTCATCACAGGTTCGTACAAAGATTATTTTCCACACACTAATAGATCATACATATTAGGGAGCAATTTTTATTGCTTGCACCGATGACAACTTACTTGAGCGATCTTATTCAATCCATAGGTAGGTATGGTGGACTCTCATGGCAAAACCGGGGTTGAAGGTTTATGGATGCAGAAGTAGTATCTCTACTTAGTGCGGAAGTTTTGGCTAATATGAGGTGGAAGCAATCATCACATGCTAAGGGATCTCTAATCATATAACATTGTTCGGAACCAAGCAAACACAATTCATTATGTTGTCTTCCTTGTCCAACATCTACTTCTAGGCATGCAATAGTTTAGTGAGTATTCACAATCATAGATGGTGTCAAAGATGATATATTTATATGTGAACCTCTCCTTCCTTATCACTTCCTATTAATTGCAACAATGACCAAGGTCTACGTTTGTCTACCCTCAACAAGTTTCAATCATCATTCTTTGTATATGTGAAGCCAACATTTTACCATAAGATCATTACATGATCTTTCATGCTTTTGTTCTTTTCTCACTCTTTTGATCATGGCAAGAGGCAAAGCCCTCAACTAAGACACTCTTTATTATATGGCTCACGAGCTCGAATACATCGGGGATGACACAAAGCAAAACTGAAGACTAAAACACTAAGACCTTTAAACTACTAGAGAAAAAGAAAACTGAAAAGGAACAAACTAAAACAAAGGTAAAGGCAAAAGATGTGATGGTGATACGATACCGGGGCAACTCCCCCAAGCTTGGCACAAGCCAAGGGGATTGCCCATACCCATGCTTAGTTGTCTTCCTTTGGAGGTGATGGTGGTGGAATTGTTGCAATCTTTGATTCCAAGAGGGCCATTAATCTTTGATTTATACCTTGGAGATCTATGATATGTTTCTCCAGCAAAACAACTTCACGAGTGAGATAAGTATTGCGAGCACGAGTTGTTTCAAAAAACCTCAAGAGTTCAATCAAGGATGGAGACAATAGGTGGAGGTAGGGTTGGAGGAAATCTACTTCTTCAACTTCTTCCTTGTTCAACGCAGATTGTGCGTCATCCCGCGCCTGATTCTTCTCCTTAGTTTTGCCCTTGCTTTCTTTAGGTATCCTTTCCTTGGCCTCCATTCTTTTCAGATCGGCATTTACTTATCCATAGACTTGAGGGAGGTTGTTCTCCCCTACCGATTCCTGGGACGACATCTTGACCTAAATCTGCGGCAGAAAACAAGCTCAAAACGAAAACAGAGGAAATCTGTGTGATACGAGGGTCAGACCTTACGAGAGAATATATAATGATTTTTTCCAGACCAGAAGGAGTACTCCGCACGAAAACGGAGTCCGGGAGGCACACGAGGTGGCCACAAGACCCCCAGGCGCGGCCAGGGGGTGGGCCCGTGCTTGGCAGGCTTGTCTCCTCCTCGCGCGCTTTCCGGACTACTTCCAATTTTTCTATTTTTTCAAAAATTCCAAAACAGAGAAAAATTCCTACTGGAAAAGTTTTGGAGTCTGTTTTCTTATCGAATCACATACCTCTTCGTTTTTGGAGTCTGAAACAGGCTGATCAATATCCCTTAGGTATTCTTTTGGAGTTATGGTATTGATGATATTGCTTTCAACATTTATGGGAGTACCTGAGATATAATGCTTGATTCTCTGCCCATTTACAACTCTCGGACAATTACCTTCCGTGTTGTTGATCTTGATAGCACCGGAACGATATACTTCCTCAACAATGTAAGGACCTTCCCATTTGGAGAGAAGCTTGGCTACAAAAAATCTTAAACGAGAATTATATAGCAAGACATAATCACCTACATTGAACTCACGCTTTTGTATCCTCTTATCCTGCCACCTCTTAACCTTTTCTTTGAACAACTTGGCATTTTCATATGCCTGAGCTCTCCATTCATCAAGTGAGCTAATGTCAAATAACCTCTTCTTACCAGCAAGTTTGAAATCAAAGTCGAGCTCTTTGATTGCCAAATAAGCTTTATGCTCTATCTCAAGAGGTAAATGACTTGCTTTATTGTACACCATTTTGTACGGAGACATGCCCATGGGATTCTTATAGGCAGTTCTATAAGCCCACAGTGCATCATAGAGCTTCTTAGACCAATTATTTCTAGACCTGTTGATAGTCTTTTACAGAATCAGTTTAATCTCTCTATTGCTTAGCTCTACTTGACCACTGGACTGAGGATGATAGGGAGATGCAATTCTATGGTTGACATCATATTTAGCAAGCATTTTACTGAAAGCACCATGAATGAAATGTCAACCACCGTCGGTCATTAGATATCTAGGGACTCCAAATCTAGGGAAAATAACTTCTTTAAGCATCCTGATAGAGGTGTTGTGATCAGCACTACTAGTGGGGATAGCTTCTACCCACTTAGTGACGTAATCAACAACAACTAAGATGTGAGTATACCCGTTGGATTTTGGGAAAAGTCCCATATAATCAAAGCCCCAAACATCAAATGGTTCAATGACAAGTGAATAGTTCATAGGCATTTCCTGACGTTTACCGATATTACCTATTCTTTGACATTCGTCACAAGACAAGACAAACTTACGGGCATCCTTGAAGAGAGTGGGCCAATTGAAACCTGATTGCAATACCTTGTGTGCAGTTCTATCTCCCGCATGGTGTCCTCCGTAGGCCTCGGAGTGACACTTCTGTAGGATCTGTCCCTGTTCATGTTCAGGTACACAACATCTAATAACACCATCTACTCCTTCCTTATAAAGGTGAGGATCATCCCAGAAGTAATGTCTCAAGTCAAAGAAGATTTTCTTCTTTTGTTGGTATGCGAAACTAGGTGGTAAATATTTGGCAACGATATAGTTTGCATAATTAGCATACCACGGTACACTACGTGAAGTATTGATGGCATTCAATTGCTCATCGGGAAAGCTATCATCAATAGGTTGTGGGTCATCAAGAACGTTCTCTAACCTAGACAAGTTATCTGCTACGGGGTTATCAGCACCCTTCCTGTTGACAACACGCAAATCAAATTCTTGTAGCAAGAGAACCCATATGATAAGTCTAGGTTTAGTATCCTTCTTCTCCATGAGGTACTTAATAGCAGTGTGATCAGTGTGAATAGTGACTGAGGAATCAACTATATAAGACCTGAACTTTTCACATGCAAACACGACTGCTAAAAACTCCTTTTCCGTAGTAGCATAGTTTCTTTGGGAACTGTCTAGTTTTTTACTAGCATAGTGAATAACATTCAACTTCTTATCAACTCTTTGCCCTAGGATAGCTCCAACAGCATAATCACTAGCATCACACATGATTTCAAAATGTAAGTTCCAATCAGGTGGTTGAACAATAGGTGTAGTTATCAAAGCCTTCTTAAGTATTTCAAAGGCTTCCTCACAATCATTGTCAAAAACAAAAGGAGTATCCTTTTGCAAGAGATTGGTAAGAGGCCTAGAAATCTTAGAGAAGTCTTTAATGAACCTTCTATAGAAACCAACATGACCAAGGAAACTTCTTATACCTTTGATATCTATGGGGTATGGCATTTTCTCGATTGCATCAACCTTAGCCTTATCGACTTCAATACCTCTTTCAGAAAATTTATGTCCTAAGATGATGCCTTCATTAACCATAAAGTGGCACTTCTCCCAATTCAAGACAAGATTGGTGTCTTTACATCTCTGCAAGACTCGATCGAGGTTGCTGAGGCAATCATCAAAGGAAGACCCGTAAACGGAGAAGTCATCCATGAAAACCTCAACAATCATTTCACAAAAGTCAGAGAATATAGCCATCATACATCTTTGAAAGGTGGCTGGTGCATTACATAAGACAAAAGGCATACGTCTATATGCAAAGGTACCGAAAGGGCAGGTGAAAGTGGTTTTCTCCTGATGAGATTGTGCAACTGGTGTTTGGGAGAAACAAGAATAACCGTCTAGAAAGCAGAAGTGTGTGTGTTTAGACAGTCTTTCTAGCATCTGGTCGATAAAAGGCAAAGGGTAATGATCTTTCCTAGTGGCTTTATTCAATTTCCTAAAATCGATCACCATCCTATAGCTAGTAATAATTCTCTCTGGGAACAATTCGTCCTTATCATTAGGGACAACGGTAATGCCTCCCTTCTTAGGAACGCAATGCACCGGACTCTCCCAATCACTATGAGCAACATGATAGATAATACCTGCTTCCAGGAGCTTTAGTATTTCTTTTATCACTACTTCTTTCATCTTAGGATTTAATCTCCTTTGATGATCAGCAACTGGTTCGAAATCAGGATCAATTTTAATCTTGTGCTTGCATAGAATGGGACTAATGCCCCTAAGATCATCAAGAGTATATCCAATAGCAGCACAACGCTTTCTCATAGTTTTTTGTAACTTCTTTTGTTCATGCTCTGAGAGGCTAGCACTAATAATAACATAATATATCTCTTTTTCATCAAGATAACCATACTTAAGAGTATCAGGCAACTGTTTAAGCTCAAACACAAGATCACCCTTTGGTGGGGGTGGATCCCCAAGCAGTTCAATAGGCAAATTATTCTTAAGGATAGGATATCGTTCTAAGACGTGATGCCTATATGTATGATCATTGCCTACTTGTCTCGGACGTGATGCCTACTTGCCTCGGACGTGATGCCTACTTGTCTCGGACGTGATGCCTACTTGTCTCGGACGTGATGCCTATATGTATGATCATTGCCTTAGATATCATTATGACTTTGCGCGGTTCTATCAATTGCTCGACAGTAATTTGTTCACCCACCATGATATTTGCTATTATGAGAGAAGCCTCTAGTGAACACTATGGCCCCCAGGGTCTACTCCACACCATATTTTCAGCCTTACACTTTTTTACTTCATTGCACTTTCCGCCTTCAGATCTCACTTTGCAAACAATCTTGAAGGGAAATACTTGACGAGGTACTCTGGACCTTCAGAGGCTAGCACCTTTGAAGCGTTGGGTGCAAGCTTGTTTGTGTTTGCACAGGTACTCTGGACTTGACGAGGCCCTCCTTCTGGATTGATACCTTGGTTCTCAATCTGAGGGAAATACTTACTGCTCTTGTGCTGCATCATCCTTTCCTATTCAAGGGAAAAACCAATGCAAACCAGTGAAGTAACAAGAAGAATTCCTAGCGCCAAGGAAGGACTTTTGTTGCGGCACCAGAAGAATTTCTGGCGCCGTTGCCGGGGAGGAAGATCAAGTAAAGGACTCATCCAAGTAGGTGTCGCAAACTCATCTCTTGCATTTACTTTGTTTGCCAGTTGCCTCTCGTTTTCCTCTCCCCCACTTCACCAATTTGCCTTTTTCATTTGCCTTTTTCGTTCGCCCTTTTTCTTGCCTGCTCTTTGTTTGCTTGTGTGTTTGCTTGCTTGCTGAAGTCACCATGAACGAAAAGACCAAAACTTTGTGACTTCTCGAATACTAATAATAATGATTTTATTAGTACTCCGATTGCTCCCGCCACTAGTACGAAATCAATGCCGCTTTGCTGAATCTTGTTATGAAAGAGCAATTCTTTTGCCTTCCTAGTGAAGATGTCGCATCCCATCTCAATACCTTCATTGATATTTGCGATATGCAAAAGAAAAAAGACGTGGATAATGACGTGATTAAATTGAAGCCTTTTCCTTTCTCGTTGCGAGATCGCGCAAAAACTTGGTTTTCTTCTTTGCCCAAAAATAGTATCGATTCTTGAGATAAGTGCAAAGATGCTTATATATCCAAGTATTTTCCGCCGGCTAAGATCCTCTATCTCCGTAATGCTATCATGAATTTCAAGCAACTTGATCATGAACATGTTGCACAATCTTGGGAGAGAATGAAATTAATGATTAGAAATTGTCCCGCTCATGGCTTGAGTCTTTGGATGATTATTCAAATCTTTTACGTTGGCTTGAATTTCGCTTCTAGAAATATCTCGGACTCCGCCTCAGGTGGAACGTTCATGTAAATCACTTTAGGGGAAGCCACAAAGCTCTTAGACAACATCATGACAAACTACTCTCAATGCCACACTGAAAGGTCACCTACTAGTAAGAAGGTATACGCTATAGAAGAAATTAACTCGTTGAGTGCTAAGATGGATGAGTTAATGAATTTGGTTGCTAGTAGAAGTGCTCCTTTGGATCCTAATGATATGCCCTTGTCTTCTTTGATTTAGAGTAGCAACACTAGCTTGGACGTTAATTTTGTTGGTAGGAATAACTTTGGCAACAACAATGCTTTTAGAGGAAACTATGTTCCTAGGCCTTCTCCTAGTAAATCCACTAATAATTTTGGCAACTCCTACAACAATACTCATGGAAATTACAATATATTACCCTCTGATCTAGAGAGTAATATCAAAGAGTTCATCAACTCTCAAAATATTTTCAATGCGTCGATAGAGGAAAAACTACTCAAAATTGACGATTTGGCTAAAAGGCGTTGATAGAATTTCTTGTGATGTTGATGCTTTGAAAGTTAGATGTGATCCTCCCAAAATCAACATGGATGAAACTTTGAAATCTATGCGTGTTTCCATGATCGAGAGCCAAGAAAGAACCGCCCAAATTCGCGCTAGACATGAATGGCTTAAAAAGGCGTGTTTTCGTGATGAGAATCACGAAGATCTTAAAGTGCTTGGTGTGACTCCCATTGAATCTTTGTTTTATTGTGTCAAACCTAATGATTATGGGGCTGGATATGAATCCACTTTGGTTGAAAAGTGCCCCAATGATTCGGAGTCCATCTATCTTGATGCTAAAAGCATTAAAAGTGGAGTAGAATACGTTAAAACTTTGAGTAGTAATGAAATTTTTACCGTGGATTTCAAGGAATTCAATTATGATAGTTGCTCCTTGACTGAATGCATTTCCTTGATGCAATCCATGTTGAACTCTCCACACGCTTATAGCCAAAACAAGGCCTATACCGATCATATCGTCGAAGCTATGATAAAATCTGTTGAAGAGAAACTTGAATTGGAAGTCTCTACCCCTAGAAAGCTTCATGATGAGTGGGAACCTACCATCAAAATCAAAATCAAAAACTATGAGTGCAATGCTTTGTGTGATTTGGGTGCTAGTGTTTCTGCGATTCCAAAGTCTTTGTGTGATGTTCTGGGTTTTAATGAGATTGCAGAGTGTTCTCTTAATTTGCATCTTGCTGATTCTACTATCAAGGATCAATAATGTTCTTATTATTGCAAATAGGAACTATGTACCCGTGGATTTCCTTGTGCTTGACATTGATTGCAATCCTACATGCCCTATTATTCTTGGTAGACCTTTCCTAAGGACTATTGGTGCTATCACCGATATGAAGGAAGGAGCATGGAACACTTTGCTAGAAAGAAAATAAGATTGCCTTACGAATCCGTGATGAGGGCCACTTATGGTTTGAGCACCAAAGACGTATATACGTGATTCTATGCTTTTATGCCTAGCTAAGGGCGTTAAACAATATCGCTTGTTGGGAGGCAACCCAATGAATTTATCTCTTTCTTTCTGTTTTGTTGCGTTCACACTTTCATAATTCTGTTGTGATTGTGTTTCTTTTTGTGTTTGAGCCAAGAAAAGCCTTTATGACTAGTCTTGGTAATGGTTGTTTGATCCTGCTGGAAAAAGACAGAAACTTTTCACTCACGAGATGATTTTTCATTTTTATTCAGAAAGAGCTTTTGAGTTGATTCTTTTTGATGCTGATTGATTTGCTTTTTCACAGGCCGTAGTAATTTGTCAGATTTTTTGAGGTACCAGAAGTATACGAAGTATACAGATTGCTACAGACTTGTCTGTTTTTGACAGATACTTTTTTTGTTGAGTTGGTTGCTTGTTTTGATGAAACTATGGTTAGTATCGGGGGGGGGGGGGGGGGTACTAGCCATGGAAAAAGTGAGAATACAGTAGCCCATCATCAATATAGATAGAATTCAAGTTTGCTACAGTACCAAAAGAAGTGGTAGTTTGTTTTCCTGTGCTAATGTTATCACGAGTTTCTGTTTATGTTTTGTGTTGTGAAGTTTTCAAGTTTTGGGTGATGCTCTCATGGACGATGAGATAAGGAGTGGGAAGAGCTCAAGCTTGGGGATGCCCAAGGCATCCCAAGCCAAATTCAAGGACGCCAAAAAGCTTAAGCTTGGGGATGCCCCGGGAAGGCATCCCCTCTTTCGTCTTTAATCCATCGGTAACATTACTTGGAGCTATATTTTTATTCACCACATGATATGTGCTTTGCTTGGAGCGTCTTGTATAATAGGAGTCTTTTCCTTTTGTTGTGTCACAATAATCCTTGCTTCACACCTTTTTGAGAGAGAGAGACATGCACTCATCGTGATTTTTCTAGAATGCTCATAGTGCTTCACTTATATCTTTTGAGCTAGATACTTTTGCTCATAGTGCTTCACTTATATCTTTTGAGCTAGATACTTTTGCTCTATGTGCTTCACTTATATCTTTTAGAGCACGGCGGTGCGTGACTTAGTAGTTGGCTTATGCTATGAAAAGTAGTTCCAAATGTGATAGGTAACCAAAGAGGATGCAAAAACCTCCATCTTCATGTGCATTGAGTAGAAAGAGAAGTTTTGATTCCTCTCAAATAGTTTTGAGACATGGATTTAGTAATATTAAAAGCTATGTTAGTAGGGTGTTTTGAATCTAGAAATACTTGTGTTGAAGTTAGTGATTCTCGTAGCATGCACGTATGGTGAACCACTATGTTAGGAAGTCGGAGCATAATTGATCTATTGAGTGTCATCCTTTGTGTTGAGGTCGGGATCGCGCGATGGTTTACACCTACAAACCCTTCCCCCCGGAGTATGTGTTTAGCACTTTGTTTTGATTTCTAATAAAAACTTTTGCAAAAAGTATGTGAGTTCTTCATGACTAATGTGAGCCCATGGTATAGATGCACTTTCACCTTCCACCATTGCTAGCCTCTCTAGTGCCGCACAATTCTCGCCGGTGCACAAACCCACCAAATTCCTTCCTCAAAACAGCCACCATATCTACCTACTATGGCATTTTCATAGCCATTCCGAGATATATTGCCATGCAACTCCCACCGTTCCGTCTCATGACTTGTGCCGTCACTCTCATATTGCCATTGCATGATCGTAAGATAGCTAGCGTGAAGTTTCAACGTCATACGCCATGCTAGATCGTTGCACATCCCGGTACACTCCCGGAGGCATTTCCTATGGAGTCATTATCGTTCTAAGCTTTGAGCTGTGAGTAAATAAAAGTGTGATGATCATCACTATTAGAGCATTGTCCCATGTGAGGAAATGAAAAAAAGAGGCCAAAGAGCCCAAAAACAAAAAAAAGGGGAGAAAAGAAAAGAAAAGAAAAAAGAGAGGCCTAAGAGCCCAAATGAAAAAAAGAGAGAAGGGACAATGCTACTATCTTTGTCCACACTTGTGCTTCATGATAGCACCATGTTCTTCATGATTGAGAGCTTCTTGCTTTGTCACTACCATATGCTAGTGGGAATCTTCATTATATAACTTGGCTTGTATATTCCAATGATGGGCTTCCTCAAAATTACCCTAGGTCTTCGTGAGCAAGCAAGTTGGATGCACACCCACTAGTTTTCCTTTTGAGCTTTCACATACTTATAACTCTAGTGCATATCTTGTATGGCAATCCCTACTCATTCACGTTGATATCTATTAACGGGCATCTCCATAGCCTATTGATACGCCGAGTCAATGTGACTATCTCCTCCCTTTTTGTCTCACAACCACCACCACCACACTCTATTCCACCTATAGTGCTATATCCATGGCTCGCGCTCATGTATTGCGTGATAGTTATAAAAAGTTTGAGAAAGTAAGAGTGCGAAAGCAATTACTTGGCCAATACCTGGGTTGTGCATGATTTACATTAGTTGTGTGAGGATGATGGAGCATAGCCAGACTATATGATTTTGTAGGGATAACTTTCATTGGCCTTGTTATTTTGAAAGTTCATGATTACTTTGCTAGTTTGCTTGAAGTATTACTATTTTCATGTCAATAGCAAACAATTGTTTTGAATCTTACGGATCTAAACATTCATGTCACGTGAAAGAAGTTGCAAAGGACAACTATGCTAGGTAGCATTCCACATCAAAAATTCGTTCTTTATCACTTCCCTACTCGAGGACGAGCAGGAGTTCAACTTGGGGATGCTTGATACATCTCCAACGTATCTATAATTTCTGATGGTTTCATGCTATTATCTTGTCACACTTTGGACATTTTGCATGCCATTTATATATTTTTTGGGACTAACTTATTAACTCAGTGCTAAGTGCCACTTCCTGTTGTTTTCCATGTTTTTGACCCCTTTCAGAGGAGATTTTGAAATGGAGTCCAAACGGAAGAAAATCCCCGAAAAGATTTTTTCTGGAACGAAAGAAGATCGGGAAGCTTGGGAGTCAAGGCAGGGGAGCCCCAGGGGCCCCACAAGCCCCGACCCCGCAGCCAGGGGAGAGGCCGCGCCATCCAGGCTTGTGGGCCCCCTGAGCGCCCCCTGACCTAGGGTTTGCGCCTATAAATTCCCTAAAATTCCGGAGGGGAGATTCGGACACGGAGGGCTTCTTCATCAACACCATGACCTCTCCGATGATGCGTGAGTAGTTCACCATAGACCTACGGGTCCATAGCTAGTAACTAGATGGCTTCTTCTCTCTCTTGGATCTTCAATACAAAGTTCTCCATGATCTTCATGGAGATATATCCGAGGTAATCTTCTTTTGCGGTGTGTTTGTCGAGATCCGATGAATTGTGGATTTATGATCAGATTATCTATGAATCTTATTTGAGTTTCTTATGATCTCTCTTATGCATGATTTCATATCCTTGTAATTCTCTTCGACTTGTGGGTTTTGTCTGGCCAACTAGATCTATGATTCTTGCAATGGGAGAAGTGCTTGGTTTTGGGTTCATACCATGCGGTGACCTCACCCAGTGACAGAAGGGGTAGCGAGGCACGCATCATGTTGTTGCCATCAAGGGTTAAAAGATGGGGTTTTCATCATTGGTTTGAGATTATCCCTCTACATCATGTCATCTTGCTTAAGGCGTTACTCTGTTCGTCATGAACTCAGTACACTAGATGCATGCTGGATAGCGGTCGATGTGTGGAGTAATAGTAGTAGATGCAGAAAGTATCGGTCTACTTGTCTCAGACGTGATGCCTATATGTATGATCATTGCCTTAGATATCGTCATGACTTTGCGCGGTTCTATCAATTTCTCGACAGTAATTTGTTCACCCACCGTGATATTTGCTATTATGAGAGAAGCCTCTAGTGAACACTATGGCCCCCAGGATCTACTCCACACCATATTTTCAGCCTTACACTTTCTACTTCGTTATACTTTGCGCCTTCAGATCTCACTTTGCAAACAATCTTGAAGGGATTGACAACCCCTTTGAAGCGTTGGGTGCAAGCTTGTTTGTGTTTGCGCAGGTACTCTGGACTTGACGAGGCCCTCCTTCTGGATCGATACCTTGGTTCTCAAACTGAGGGAAATACTTACTGCTCCTGTGCTGCATCACCCTTTCCTCTTCAAGGGAAATACCGACGCAAACTAGAGAAGTAACAAGAAGAATTCCTAGGGCCAAGGAAGGACTTTTGTTGCTGCAGCACACCACTAGAGGAAAAACAACATACAACACATCAAAATATCGAACGAATACCAAGTTCACATGACTACTATTAGCATGACTTATCCCATGACCTCAAGAACAAAAGTAACTACTCACAAAGCATAATCATATTCATGACCAGAGAGGTAATGAGTAGCATCAAGGATCTGAACATAAACTCTTCCACCAAATAATCCAACTAGCATCAACTACAAAGAGTAATTAACACTACTAGCAACCTTACAAGTACCAATCGGAGTCGCGAGACAGAGATTGGTTACAAGTGATGAACTAGGGTTTGGAGATGAGATTGTGCTGATGAATATGTTGATGGTGATGAGTCCCCTCCGATGAGAGGAGTGTTGGTGATGACGATGGCGACGATTTCTCCCTCCGGGAGGGAAGTTCCCCCGGCAGGATCGTCCCGCCGGAGCTCTAGATTGGTTATGCTCAAGTTCCGCCTTATGGCGGCGGCGAATCCTCGAAAAAGCCTCCTCTCGGTTTTTCCGGAACGAAACCCTTCATATAGTAGAAGAGGGGGCCAGTGGGCCAGCAGGGAGCCCACAAGCCCCCTAGGCGCGGCCAGGGGGGTGGTCGCGCCTACCAGGCTTGTGCCCCCCTGGTTGCGCTCCTCTGGCACTTCTTTGGCCCAGTATTTTTTATATATTCCCAAAAAAATCCACGTTGATTTTCACGGCTTTTGGAGTTGCGCAGAATAGGCATCTCAAACTTGCTCCTTTTTCTGGCCTGAATTCCAGCTGTCGGCATTATCCCTCTTCATGTAAACCTTGCAAAATAAGATAGAAAAGGCATAAGTATTGTACCATGAAGTGAAATAATAGCCCAAAAAGCAATAAATATCAACATGAAAGTATGATGCAAAATGGACGTATCAGGTATGTGTGGGATTCGACACCTAGTTCTGTGCCTCTAGTAGTATTCTTTACGGGGAAATGCCTCTTTGTGCTTCCACCGAGCCTTGGTAGCTTGCTACTGCTCCGGACACATTGATTGACCGTCATGTATCCTTCTTTGCTATTGTGTCTGTCCCCTCGGGGAAATGTCACGCGGTGTAATGGAGTCCTAGTAGCTTGCTACAATTCGTCTACACACGCTGTTCACTGACACCTACATTGATGGGTTATGTATGTCTATTCCTGTACGGATGTGCCAGTTGGATTTATAACTAGTCATGTCGACCCAGGTTCTATGCCATTCGAATGCTGGTGACATATACACATACGTGGGCCAAAAGATGCAAACGGTCTCAGCTCTGGGAAGGTGGCAGTCGTGGAGTTAACTGTGCATGAGGCCACAAAGTGATGTATTCTGTTACACGTTGGGTTCTTAAGACTTAGGATCAGGGTCTCGACTGCGTTGGTATCAGAGCTTGACTGCCTGTGGGATTACCAAGCCAAACTAGTCGATGTTGAGTCTAGCAACTCTTTAGTTATATAAGGAATTGATTGTGGAAGGGAACGTAAGGCTCTTTTGTTCCTTTCCTTGTGTCATTCTAATTCTAAGTCACCCTCTTCTTTTCTACGAGGTTGAGAAACTAGGCTTTCTCATTTATCTATGAGGATGGCGAGTTACTATGCTGAAGACTTATGGGAAAGTTGTGGTATTCTTGGGTCGGTGTCTCCATAGGAATTCAATGCTATTTTGTTAGTTCTCTTGCAGGTTGCCTCATATTTCATGCTCGTACAACCGTTTTGATGTCCGAGTTAACAATGGGTTATAAAATCTGATGCATTTGCAAAACCTCTCATTCTGAGTTATTGTCTTTTGGGCCAGAAAGAGCACAATAATTTTTGTGTGGAGGTACTCTATTACCTCGATGTATTTGTTGTAAGTGTTAGTAAATCATGTTATCTCGGTAAACCACCCAATAGTCTAGTTGTGTTGTGTTCGAGTGTGATAATTCTGGCCCTCATTTTTGAAAACATCTTGTGATGTTATATAGTAGTAGGTATTCTATTTCTGGGTTCCTGAACCCGAGGATCATTTTTCTTACTGCCGTTGATAGAGTTTGCTTATTCCTTTAGGATGGTTCGTTACTCTGTAATAGCCTTCAAGGTCCATGGTATATCATTCTTCCAATACTACGAACCATCATGGCAGAAGTTATTCGTGAACTAAAAGATCACATCCTGAGTGCTCGTGATGAGTTCTCCATTCCATAATTGTGACTCTGATATTCCTTCCTTTTGGCATGGGTTATTTGGAAGAATTATGTTGAACTTGTTCGACATGCTAACCTTTGCATCTACAACTTAGTAAAATTATGTGCTCTTGAGTTGCCCCTCTCAGTTGTATTCTGACTTGCAACTATCAGTGGACAGTCAAGAGTACTTGTGCATTCGTGTTCATCGATGCCTATTATTCATGTGGTCTGTCAAGCCATTCTATTTCACAATGACTCGGAGAAGCAAACTCCAATACCTCATCCATTTCTTGGATTGTGTCAAACCAGTTGTATTTCGTAGATCAAAATGCCAATCCAACTTTTGTTCTGTTCTACCTTGGAGTATTAGGCTCTTATCTCATGAGTTTTGTGAGAATTGCACCATCTCCTACAAAGTCTTGATGTAGTGATACTTCTCGCCATCATTATTCATTTCTCGATTTCTGTGTTGGCTGTAAGTGGAATATCGACAAGTGAAACGTGATGTGCGAAATCAATACGTCTAGCAATCCTATCTATTAGAAGTTAATGGAAAACTACAACTTTATCCTTATCATGTTGGTTATTGAATCACCATTCGAAGTTGATCGTGCTACCTAGTCCACCTTTCCTGGTGCATTTTTTCAATCATTGAGTTGGATTGTGTCAATCCTTTGCTCTTTCGATCATATCGTCTTGCCTTGAAAAGATAGATCATTCTCGATCTTAGTAACATACCGGTGGTTCGTGATTTTTCGAATATCTTCTCGGACGTATTACCGGATTGTTCCCTGACCGTTATGTTGAGCTCGTGATCAAGTTGGTTTTCTTTAGAACCACCTTTTCTCCAAGAATCTGTGTGGGATACCCCTGAGCTACCTGGATAAGCTAAACAACAACTTGGAGAGTTGGAAGATAAAAGCTTCGTGTGACTTAGTTCATTCCAAAGGGATATCTTTGTGTGTGTGTGTGTGTGTGTGTGTGTTGAAGAAAGATGATATTCTCATCGATTGATCCTTATGATCAATTGTTACAACTATCATCTTGTCCAATCCTTGATTTGAGTGTGGGCTATTGTCAAATCAAAATCAGAACCAACGATTGTCGTAATTTTGTGTTACTCGTGGACGTATCCTCGAGCACACACCATTATATCCTTTGTTCTGACCAATGCTATCACCTTGCTCACATAAGTTATGGAATTATATCTATAAGGATATATTGGTGAACTGTTGTTGAGCCCATCAACAATCCTTTTGTCTTCTCCATAACTAATGTTGGACATAAAGCTAGTGTTGGAAACTTTGTAGGCAATATCTTCGTGTTCCGTACATGAAGCATGTGTGTGGTGTAGGTGACTTTCTCTAAAGTCTTGAACATTTTATGCAAGTTGCCGCTGAGAATTCGAGAACAGTTATTCTGCTTCCCGTCGAATCATCTCAAGTCAGTCATGCATATGCGAAGTATGTTGTGGTTTCATAGATTTGCAACCTCCACTCCATATGCATCTCCTAGCACACGAAGCCACTGGTTGACTTGTTAAAGGAAAAGAAGTTAAGGGCTATTCCTGAAGGTACCAAAAGGACTTGCACCCGGCTTCGCTATCCTCCAATGATGGTTTCCACCTACAACTCGGTGGTGTTTTGCTGTTAGACTTTCCATGTGGTCATCATTGTGTTGGACAGTGTGCTCCCGTGTGTCTTGCAATCCACCTCATGTTTCGGAGTTGGCTTCCGTAGTTCATTTCCCGTGAATCCCGCAATGTCATCTCGTCGATTTGTGTTGCAAACCTTCCTTTTTTAGACATGCTGAGTCCGTAATATCCTATTACCTACCAGATCTGAATGTCAGGCATATATGATGGTTGGGACATTTCTCAAGAATTATAACATTGGTCTCTTTGTAACCCGGTAAAGTGATATCATGGCGAACATACTTAGGTGAAAGACCTGGTATTATAATATCTTGTATCAGCAACCTGAACCATTTTCCCATGAGGACTTTGTATGACTTGTTCTGGAAGTTGTTCCCATCGACCCCCCCGTGCGCCCCGAAGTCCGACCTTTACTTGATGTTCTAGATACCAATTAGGTTATGCTAGTACATCAAGGAGAACATTTGTAGCGGAGTGCTAAATGTCTCTCGGTCGATCATCCAGATTTCATTTCCTCGGCATAGCTAAGGTGACATCTGAGAAAGTGTTGTCTTCCTTTGCATATGCATTCTCCATTGTTATTCATCATGGTAGGATGATGTGTCACCAAGATCTTGGCATGGAGTTTGGTAAAACCTTGATGAATATGGAAATTCTCAAGTTCTTGAGAGCATGCTCTGACACTAGGTTATATCCTTGGTATCAATTGGAATGTGCCTTCCTTTTGCCGAGTTGTTTTATAGCTCTAGTTTCTTTTCCAAGCTGAGTATGCCATTTCGTCGAACTCCTTCAAACAATCATTTGTAAATTGCCTTATTCTGGTATGGAGAGTTTCAATGATCTCTGTGTCAAAAGTAATTCTTTTTGCCACTTAGGGGAATAACTCTACGAGTCACCTTCCTAGGGTGCCCCGTTATGGTATCAAGGGCAACTTCATTCCTCGCTACATTGAAACCTTTTCACCATATATATTAAGCGTGGAATTTTTGCCTACCATTTGAATCTTTGTCATATGCCTCATATCCTCATCCCTTTTATCTGTTTTGTGTCTTAGCTCAAGGGACGTTCCTACATATCTTTCTATGTGTTGATCATGAGTTGTTCGATCTTCATGAAGATCGATTTCCATAGAGCTTTATGTTTCCTTTTGTCGTGGTGCTTAAGTGAAGATCCCAAAGGCAAAGATGTGAAGATCAACATGATGCAATGAATCAACAACTTCGAGAAGGGCAAATGGATCGTGAAGATTGTGAGTTGTCACAGCCCAAGTTTAACCTTGCTTGCTAATGCATTTCATGATTGAATTTTTATTTTTCTTTTGATTTTGAATTGAGGAATGATCAAGCCTCAGAATCAAATTTCTGTCAATTAAAGAATATAAAAATTGTCTCAAGAGATCCAAGGAAATGTTCCTGTTGTTTCGTGAATATATTGGCAAGAGGAAAAATGTAAACCAATATTTTTGGGATGCGAGAAGTATTTGTTTTGGGTATTTAAGTTAATTCAATAAGTATTTGCATTGGATTTATAAAGGCTATAAATAATTTTTAGATCCAATAATTTTGAAAGTTGGTGATTGGTTCTTAATATATTATAAGAGGCCACATATAAATTTTCAGAATTTTAAAAACTGATGTGGTATTTTAATCAAATCAAAACAAACTCCACAAAACATAAAGCAGAAATAAAAAAGGGGAAATACCCTCACCTGACTTACGTGGCGCAGCTGAGCTAGCAGGCCCATCCCAGCTCCTTCCCCTATCGTCTTCCTCCTCGCGCCAGTAGGCAGAGGAGAGGCGTGGCGAGCTCACCGAGCTCCATCGCCACCTCCTACTTACCCTGAGCCACGTTGATGCTAGGGATAGACCCCGCAATGTTGTCCCGATCGAGCTGACACCCCCATTCCTACCCCTTCCCTCTCTCCTGCCTCTCCCGACCATGGTCGAGCGCCATCGTCACTGCCGCTCACACCCACCGCGGCCATTGAGCCTGCTTTGCCTCGCCTTCGTGTCCATATGCTCCACCCAGCCTCTCTGTGCCTCTCCATCATCGACAACATCCAGAGGAGCCTCAAGACAACGAGATCGAAAGTTTTGACACCGCCTCTACCCGAAGCTCACCAGCGTCAATTCACCGCTGCAGGAGCATCCTTGAGCTAGCTAAGCCTGCCTTCGGCCTCCCTGTGTGCTTCGCACCCCCTCCCCCTCATTCCACCGCTAGCCCCGGTTCCTGCTGTGGTCGAAGACGTCGTTGTTCCAGCTCATCGCCAGCGGCCCTACGATGACCATTTGGTCATCTGAATATGTCCAATCTCTTCATGAGTTTCCAAAGTTGCCGCTGAGATGCTCGTATCGCTTCCCATCGTGCTCGAAAGCCGCCACCGCGTCCAGCCGAACTCTGGCCACTGCTAGAGCTTGTCGTCGTCGCCGCTGCAAGTCATCCCAGGCAGCTCCGAGACCACCAGCGAAGCATCGCAGCCCCGCGAACCCATTCCCCTAGTGCGCGCATCGAATGGACGCCGGAGCCGTGATTCCGGCATGCCTCTGATGCTATGTTGGCTGCCGGCGTTTGCCTGCCGGTGGCGATGATTTGGCATCGTCATTAGCGGTAATGACGGGGCTAATTATCCCTCCCATGCCACTGAGACTGGACCGCACATGCTAATAATTCCTTGGGTTAAAAACTTAAATCTCTTTACTAAAGTTATAGTCACTAACATGTCGAACCCAACATTAGGTTTGACCGGTATAGACTGTTGACGCTGTTTTGTTGCCATGATGAAGTCATAAAGCGTTTAACTGGATTTCTTATTTAAAGATAAATCTAGAAATTCTTGAAATTGTTTCAAATTTAAAAAATTCATACAAAATCAACCATAGCTCAGATGAAAATAAATTATATATGAAAATTATCGGAAAGATCCAAAGAATCTGTTTATGGCATTTTCATGCATGTCAGAGCAACTTATGTCCTCTGTTTTGGACAAATCAAATAAATGCCATTTAAATAACCACATATGAAGGTTGAATTTGAACCTTTGATTCAAGCCAAATTAATTTAATGTTGTTGATAGATGCATTAGCTCAATCAACATCATATTGCCATGTCATGATCATGCATCATAATGTTGCATTTTCGTGAATTAAATGGTGTTCCTTTTCTATTGTCGGTGTTTGTTCACCCTCGGTAGACGATGGTTCCGACGTTGTGATCATTGACACCAATGAAGACTCATTGTTATCTTCAGAACTATCAGGCAAGCAAACCCCCTTTGAGCATTCTGATACAATCCCACCCTCTCGCTGCTGCTCTCTTTTACTACATTAGGACAACAACAATTCAAGTGTTATATGTTTCGGTAGTCGAACTCATTCCTCTGCATGACCTGTTTTTGCCATAGTAAATAGTTGAAACCACTTAGCATGAGTAGCAACTGCTTGAGCCCTGTTGTGCTTACTCATATGTTCTTGCTTACATTGGCTTCTATGTTTAGAGTTGTGTCGGGTCTGATCCATCTGGGCAATGAATTGAATATTTGTGATCATGTCCTATTGTGTGAAAGCTAAGTGTGTGAATCCATTTTGGTAAAGGTAGAATGAGAGGCCATGTAGGAGTACATGGTGCGTTGTCTCATTGAAACCGCTCTTAGGACCTGAGATCTTTTGTTTGTGTTCCAAGACAAGATACTACCACACATTGGGTTCCGGTAACTCGACCCCTCTCGACCTATTAACTTCCCCGTTCTCAGTCCAAGAATCACAGTAGTTCAAAACGTTTATAGGTGTGGCACGTCTTGCGAAGTAGATGAATGGCCAAGTCGGGACCGGCTTGGGGCCTTGCTCACTACGTTTGAGGCCATATTGGAAACCCCGGCCGGAGTTCCACTATGAGTTCTAACTCAGATTGGCGACTGCCTTGGACGTGAGTCATCGTAAGTTAAAGTCCGTGGCCGACTCCCTCACTGGGCTTCTGCTTGAAGGTTGCCGAGGTGCATGACGTGTATATGGAGATAAGTGGTGGGACCATGTGTGAAGAAGTATACCCGTGCAGGATGAATGATCTGTTCGAATAGTCGTGTCCTCGGATATGGATTACCTGGACACTTATATGGTTCATAGACATGTGAAATGTATACTCTAAAATGCACAAGATAAGTGTGAGTGCTACGGATGGCCTTCTCGTAGAGAGACGGGAGAAGATCCATAGTGGTGTATTGATGTGGTGAATATGTGGACTCGTGTGCGCTATCCCACCTGAAAGTAAGGATTCATGGTCGTAGTACAGGTTAGCCAAGAGTCAAAGCTGGCTTGCTGCAATAAACTCCACAATCCCCTTTATTGAAAATGATGCTTATGTAGATAGATCTGATGTAAGTCTTGCTGAGTACCTTTGTACTCACAGTTGCTTAATTTACATGTTGCAGAGGAGACATTAGTCTCATTATTGGTTCAAGCGATGTGTTCGACGTTTCCCGGAATAACTTGGGAATCCCAAACAGAGGTCTGACTCCTATGGTAGGGTCATTGTAGCTTTTCACGCTTTTCTAGCCGCTTTCAATAGATGTCTGTACCCAGACATGTAACTTCCGCTTGATGTTTGTATGCTCTGAATGTTGGGTCGTGTGAACCCCTCTGTTTGTAACATTATACCAAGTTGGCTCTTTGGAGCCTTTTAAATAAATGATGCATTGAAGAGTTATGTTGTGATGCCATGTTGTATCTACACATATCATGCATATTGTGTGTATGTTTGAAATGCATTGGTATGTGTGGTATTGATGACCCACAAGTACAGGGGATCTATCGTAGTCCTTTTGATAAGTAAGAGTGTCGATCCCAACGAGGAGCAGAAGGAAATGACAAGCGGTTTTTATTAAGGTATTCTCAGCAAGCACTAAAATTATCGGTAAGAAATAGTTTTGTGGTAAGGTAATTCGTAACGGGTAGCAAGTAACAAATGTAACAAAGGTGCAACAAGGTGGCCCAATCCTTTTTGTAGAAAAGGACAAGCCTGGACAAACTCTTATATAAAGCAAAGCGCAACCGAGGACACATGGGGATTTTTGTCAAGCTAGTTTTCATCATGCTCATATGATTCGCGTTCGTTACTTTGATAATTTGGTATGTGGGTGGACCGGTGCTTGGGTGCTGCCCTTAGTTAGAAAAATGTCCCACTTAATTATGATTAACCTCTCATACAAGCATACGTAACTACGATAAAAGAATTAAGATAAATCTAACCATAACATGAAACATATGGATCCAAATCAGCCCCTTACGAAGCAACACATAAATTAGGGTTTAAGCTCATGTCACTCTAGCAACCCATCATCTACTTATTAATTCCCAATGCCCCCCTAGGCCCAAATAACGGTGAAGTGTCATGTAGTCGACGTTCACATGACACCAATAGAGGAGAGACAACATACAACTCATCAATATATCGAACTAATACCAAACATGATTACTTATAGACAGACTTATCCCATGTCCTCAGGAACAAACATAATTACTCACAAAGCATATTCATGTTCATAATGAGAGGAGTATTAATAATCATTAAGGATCTGAACATATGATCTTCCACCAAGTAAACCAACTAGCATCAACTACAAGGAGTAATCAAGACTACTAGCAACCCAGAGGTACCAATCTGAGGTTTGAGACAAAGATCGGTACAAGAGATGAACTAGGGTTTGGAGAGGAGATGGTGCTGATGAATATGTTCATGGATATTAACCCCCTCTCAATGAGAGGATCGTTGGTCATGACGATAGCTTCGATTTCCCCGTCCGGGAGGGAAGTTTCACCGGTAGAATAGCTCCGCCGGAGCTCTAGATTGGTTTTGCCAAAGTTCTGCCTCAAGATAGCGGCGCTTCGCCCCGAAAGTTTTGATATGATTTTGTCCAGGTCAAAACCCTTCATATAGCAAAAGATGGGCACCGGAGGCCTGCCAGAGGCCCACAAGCCTGTAGGGCGCGCCCAGGGGGTAGGGCGCGCCCCTGGCTTGTGGCCGCCTGGTGGGTCCCCTGATGTATTTTTGTCGCCCAATATTTTTTATATATTCCAAAATAATTCTCCGTAAGTTTTCAGGAATTTTGGAGTTGTGCAAAATAGGTCTCTCAGATTTGCTCCTTTTCTAGTCCAGAATTCCAACTGCCCGAATTCTCCCTCTTCATGTACACCTTGTATAATAAGAGAGAAAAGGCATAAGTATTGTACCATAATGTGTATTAACAGCCCGTAATGCAATAAATATCGATATAAAAGCATGATGCGAAATGGACTTATCAGGGATTCGACACCTAGTTGTGTGCCTCTAGTAGTACTCTTTGCGGGGAAATGCCTCTTTGTGCTTCCACCGAGCCTTGGTAGCTTGTTACTGCTCCGGACACATTGATTGACCGTCATGTATCCTTCTTTGCTGCCGTGTCTGTCCCCTCGGGGAAATGTCATGCGGTGTAATGGAGTCCCTCTAGCTTGCTACGACTCGTCAACACACGCTATTAACCGACACCTGCATTGCTGGGTTATGTATGTCTGTTCCTGTACGGATGTGCCACTTGGGTTTATAACTAGTCATGTCGACCCAGGTTCTCTGTTGTTCGAATGCTGGTGAAATATACACATACGTGAGCCAAAAGATGCAAACGGTCCGGGCCCAGGTAAGGTGGCAGTCGTGGAGCTAACCTAGCGTGAGACCGCAAAGTGATGTGTTGTGTTACAGGCTCGGTTCTTATGACGTAGGATCAGGGTCCCGACACCTACCTTGCAAGTTGTAGTTACCTATTATGTGTCTTGATCCGCATACCCCAAGGTGAGAATAAGTGAGATTTTTGCCAGTGATTGTCGTAGTTTGAGGAGTTGATGTATTCACTATGTGTTAATGCTTTGTTCCGATTCTCTATTAAAAGAACCCCGCTGCCACGGGAGGGGTAGGACATAAGATGTCATGCATGTTCTTACTTCAAGAACGTATGACTATATACTGAAGACATACCTACATCATATCGAGGAATTGGAGCTAGTCCTGTCTCGCCCTAGTTAGTAATTGTTACATGATCAATGTCATCTAAATCATTATCCATCCTTGTTCCACGTGCCTACGCGTTACATATACTGAAACTTGCTAAGTTACTACTGTTGCTGCTGATGTCACGCCTGCTACTCAATTTCTTTTGGTACTATAGTTACTACTATTAACAAAATTGCTACTATCACTGCTACTGTTACTACTATCACTTGTTGTGCTACTAAATCTTTGCTGCATAGAGATATCCCACGTGCAGTTGAATTGGCAACTCAACTGTTACGGCCAATAAATATTCTATGGCTCCTCTTGCATCGAATCAATAAATGAAGGTAAACTATAACCCGCGAAGATTGTCGCGATCCCCTACACTTTTGGGTTATCAGTGTGCGATAGAAGGGAACTATGTACTATGCAACCATCACGAAGGACAATGTCGTCCACCAGCTTGGACACTGGGATACCCCAGAGTTAGCGACGCGCGCCTACGATGCAAAGGCGGTTGAGTATCATAAGGAAAACTCGATTCTCAACTTCCCTGATTGCCATGTGTACGCGCAGTTCCTCACACTGGAGAACCTAAGGATATGCTCTAGGGCTGAGGAGAAGGAGAACCTCCAGGCCAATCAACAGTTGTTCGACCTATTAGTGATGGAGCTTGCGAGAGATGAGAAACTCTTAGAGACCAACAAGATGATGCTCCTTTAGTATGTTGCGAGGAAGAGCGTAGAGGAGGATCCAGTAGATTGGGATAACCTCGGGGCACATGAGGAGGAGGTGGTGGAGGAGGAGGTGGAGGTGCAGCCGCTACAAAATCATCGTAGGGACGACCACGAGGCCGACCCCTCCAGTAAGTAGCTTGCTAGATGATGGACGTAGCACTATATAGCTAGCTATTTTGTATGTGAATGACTGTTTGACTTTATGCATGTTATTATAAGTTTGAACCGTGCACCATTCATAGAATTGTTTAATTACTAGTATATGTTCTATTTTTATGTGTAAGTTATTTAGTTTAATGATTTATGCTTACTCTGATTAATGATATTGAAAATAGTAAATGGATGCCCCATGTAAGAACTGTGGTGCTTTGAGATGCTGGAAGGATAGGAAGTTCTTCATCGATCTTGTGAAAGACTTCATGACTAAGATGGTATATATACAATTTAGTTCAACATGTTCATATTGAGTTTCATATAGTACGTTTGTGACAGAAATTGTCTAACTAGTTATTTTCCCAATTTTACTCAGGTCATCCCTTGCGGGGAAACACGTGACTTCTTAGAGAAGTTTCGAGTTCCGCTTGATGCAACCATTACATTCCAATACACCATCATGAAGATGTTGACGGCCCAACGATTCAATTATCTTGTAACCAACGGGCCAACTCACACCTATTTCGGTTGCACTGGTTGGACAGCTCTTGCAACTGCTTTCAAGATGGAAGCTGGGAGAGAGCCATGATCTACCTTGACTTTGATCATGACGAGATCATGGTCTACTACATGCCTGCTGGTAGCGATGATGATAGTCCACTTACTCTAGACTATGATCCTGACTAGTGGTGTCTAGAGGGGGGGGGGTGAATAGACTACTTGCATAAATTAAAATCCTAGCCTTTTCCCAATTTTAGTGGTTGACAGATTTATCATTCTAACAAGTCTAGTGGACCCTACACATGCTAGTCAACAAATATGGCAGCGGAAAGTAAAGACTTTGCACATGTAGTAAGGAGTAGAGTTTAGGAAGATCAAACGCAAAGAGGTTGATACGGAAACACAATGAGGTCGACACGACTATTTTTGGCATGGTTCCGATAGGTGGCGCTATCGTACGTCCATGTTAGTGGAGACTTCAACCTATGGAGGGTAACAACTACGAGAGTCCATGGAGGGCTCCACCCACAAGGGGTCCACGAAGAAGCGGCCTTGTCTATTCCACCACGGCTTGCGTCCACAACGGACTAGCCTCACTCATGGTAGATCTTCCCGAAGTAGGCGATCTCCTTGCCCTTAAAAACTTCTTGGTTCAACTCCACACCACGAAGTAGGAGGCTGCCAAGCGACAGCTATCGAATCTAGGAGGCACACCCTCCAAAAGGTAATAGATGTGGTAGAATGATGAACTCCTTGCCCTTGTGCTTCTAAATATAGTCTCCTCAACACTCAGTCACTCTCTCTGAGATTTGGCAGGGGTAGGAGAGATTGATCTTGTGGAAAGAAACTTGGGAGGCTAGAAATCAAGGTTCAAATGGCTGGAATGGAATATCTTGAGGTCAACACATGAGTAGGTGGCTCTCTCTCAGAAAATCGATCTTGCAAGTGTAAGTGTGTTCTGAGTGCTTCCTCTACGAATGAGAGGTAAGTGGAGGGGTATATATAGGCATCTCCGAAGTCTAACCGTTACAACATTATTTCCCAACTCGGTGACACCAAAATGAATCTCGGTGGTACCAAGTTGCACAACAATGTGTCAACTTTTGAATTCCCGGTGAGACCGATATAGGAATCTCGGTGGTACCGATATGATGACCTAGACTGGTTTCCAAAATAGTATATGGGATCACAATAGTTTTCGACGGTAGAGAATTCAACCCAAATTTATAGATTCGATACAAGGGGAGGCAAAGAATATTTGCAGGTATTAGCAACTAAGTTGTCAATTCAACCACACTTGGAGATTTAGTATCTCGAGCACAATGATCAGTAGCAAACTAATATGATAGTTTTGATAGCAGGGGTAACAGTAGCAGCCGTAACGGTAACAGTGATAAAAGTTTTGTAACCGTTGTAACAGTAGTAGTAACAGTAGTAACTTAGCAAGAACAATATGTTCAAAATTTGTACGCACTGGACCGGAGATATTGTTGGATAATATTCATCATGTAGCAGTCATAACATAGGGTGACACAGAACTAGCTCCCGTTCATCGATATAATGTAGGCATATATTCTGTAAATAGTCATACGTGCTTATGGAATGGACCTTGCATGTCATCTTTTGTCCTACCCTCTGTTAGGACATATTTTGTTGTAAGTAATTTTGGTGATTGATGACAGTACCTCTGCGGACTAATCGTGTGCATTGAGCATTTCAGATTATACATGGCAAGGCACAAGACGATTTGTCGCCCCTCGGTGGATTCAAAGCACGGTGGTTTCTACGGTTCTCTTTGGTGGTTTTGACTCGTAGGAAAGCCATACTATTAAGAAGGGGTCCGCGTCGGAAAGGTTTGGGTGGAATCAACTCATACACGTGCACTTTTTTCCACCACCTTTTCTTTGCAACAATGGAGCTCCTGTTTGGTCTCTGCCAGCCTCTGCAAAAAGTTCCAGCGGTAGTACTGTTGGTTAGGTGTAGTACCGCTCCGTTTGAGCGGTAGTAGCACTTCTGGACGGTAGTACCGCCCTCTCTGAGCGGTTGTACTTTGTCGGACTTTTTGCGAGTACTTTTCCAGCGGTGGTAGGCTCGGTAGTAGTATTTTTACTACCGTGTCTACGAGCCTACCAAGCGGTAGTACCGCTTCTTGTCTAGCGGTAGTACCGCCGGGGATTGCGGTAGTACCGCTAGGGGCAGCGGTAGTATCGCTTCCTCAAAGCGGTAGTACCGTGCTGAGCATGCTGTTAGTGGGGGTAACGGTCGGATCTGTTCCCCCACTATATAAAGGGGTCTTCTACTTCAAGAACCCTACCTTTGACCCTCTAAGACTCCATTGTTGCTCCCTAAGCTCATATGTGCGTGATAACCCAAAAGTATAGGGGATCTCAACAGTTTTTGAGGGTAGAGTATTCAACTCAAATTTGTTGATTCGAAACAAGGGGAAGCAAAAGAATATTCTCGAGTATCAGCAGTTGAGTTGTCAATTCAACCACACCTAAAAGACTTAGTATCTGCAACAAAGTTTCAGTAACATAGTAGTGTGATAGTAACAGTAGCAATGGTAACAGTAGCAGCAGTAGCAGTAACAGTAGCAGGAGTAATAGTAGCAGTAGCAAAGTAACGTAGCAAGGACCAGTAGGAAAAACTCGTAGGCATTGGATCGGTGATGGATAATTATGCTGGATGACATTCATCATGCAACAATTATAACATGGGGAGATACGTAACTAGCTCCAGTTCGTCAATGTAATGTAGGCATGTATTCCGTATATAGTCATACGTGCTTATGGAAAAGAACTTGCATGACATCTATTGTCCATCCCTCCCGTGGAAGCGGGGTCCTAATGGAAACTAAGGGATATTAAGGTTCTCCTTTTAATAGAGAATCAGAACAAAGCATTAGCACTTAGTGAATACATGAACTCCTCATACTATGGTCATCTCCGGGAGTGGTTCCGACTATTGTCACTCCGGGGTTGCCGGGTCATAACACATAGTAGGTGACTACAACTTGCAAGATAGGATCAAGAACACACATGTATTGATGGAAACATAATAGGTTCAGATCTGAAATCATGGCACTCGGGCCCTAGTGACAAGCATTAAGCATGGCAAAGTAGGAGCAACATCAATCTCAGAACATAGTGGATACTAGGGATCAATCCCCATCAAAACTAACTCGATTACATGATAGATCTCATCCAACCCATCACCGTCCAGCAAGCCTACGATGAGATTACTCACGAACGGTGAAGAGAATCGTGGAATTGGTGATGAAGGAAGGCTGGTGATGACGACGGTGACGATCTCCCCTCTCCAGAGCCTAGAACGGACTCCAGATCAGCCCTCTAGAGGAAGAACAGGTGGTGGTGGCGCCTCCGTATCGTAAAACGCGATGAACTCTTCTCCTTGATTTTTTTCCTGTCGAAGGAGAATATATAGAGGTGGAATTGGAGGCGGCGGAGCGAGGAGGGCCTCACAAGCTTGCTAGGCCTGGCCAAGGGGGGCCTCGTGGTCTTGTGAGCTGTTGGCTCCGTCCCTCCAGTTGATCCTTGCGCCATTATTTTTTATATATTCCACAAAAATTCCTCGTAAATTTCCAGGTCATTCCGAGAACTTTTATTTCTGCGCAAAAACAACACCATGGCAATTCTGCTGAAAACAGCGTCAGTCCGGGTTAGTTCCATTCAAATCATGCAAATTAGAGACCAAAACAAGGGCAAAAGAGTTTGGAAAAGTAGATACGATGGAGGTGTTTCAACTCCCCCAAGCTTAAAGGCTTGCTTGTCCTCAAGCAATTCAGTTGACAAACTGAAAGAGAAAAAAGAAAAACTTTTACGAACTCTGTTTGATCTTGTTGTTGCAATTATGTCTAACTCATATTCAGATTTTCAGCAAGATCATAAGCTAACCACCTAAGCAATGACATATAGGTCTCATGAAGTACTCATATCAACGGCATAATAAACCAGCGAGCAATAATAATAAGTTTCAAACATGAACACTTCAATCAAAATAATCATGAAGCAATATGAACAGATGGTATCTCGCTAGCTCTTTCTGAGACCGCACAACATAAATGCAGAACACCTTCAAAGACCAAGGGCTGACTGAACATTGTAATTCATGGCAAAGAAGATCCAGTCACAGTCATACTCAATAACAATTAATAGCAAAGCATGAAAATGACACATGTGCTCTCTAATTGGTGCCTTTTTAAAGAAGAGGATGACTCAACAGAAACATAAATAAATAGGCCCTTCGCAGAGGGAAGCATTGATTTGCACAGGTGCCAGAGCTCAAGATTTTAAGACGAAGATAAATAATTTTGGGTGGCATGCTTTCCTTGTCAACGCGATGACCAAGAGTTTTTCACCATCTTCCATGCTACACATACTATAGGCGGTTCCCAAACAGAAAAGTAAAGTTTTGACTCCCCCACCACTAATCAATCACACTCCACGACAAGCCGAATCCTCGGGTGCCGTCCATACCAACAACAATCGCGGGGGAGTTTTGTTTGCAATTATCTTTTCGACTTGAGCATGGAACTGGGCATTCCAGTTACCGACCCCTTTCTCGTGAATGATAGTGTATAAACACGTATCGAGGATAACACGCCTAGCATGGAAGATACTGATCGCCCCTTGTCACCACATGAGCGGTTCGGGCATACAAAACAGATTATTACTTGAAGATTTAGAGAGTGGCACATGCAAATTTACTTGGAACGGCAGGTAGATACCGCATATAGGTAGGTATGGTGGACTCATATGGAACAACTTTGGGTCTATGGAAGTGGATGCACAAGCAGTATTCCCGCTTAGTACAAGTGAAGGCTAGCAAAAGACTGGGAAGCGACCAACTAGAGAGCGACAACAGTCATCAATATGCATTGAAATTAACCAACATTGAGTGCAAGCATGAGTAGGATATAAATCACCATGAACATGAATATCATAGAGGCTATGTTGATTTTGTTTCAACTACATGTGTGAACATGTGCCAAGTCAAGCTACTTGAATCATTCAAAGGAGGACACCATCCTATCATACTACATCATAATCATCTTGAAATTCATGTTGGCATCCAAGAAAAACCATTATAAGCTCCTAGCTAATTAAGCATGGCATCAAAAACTATGATCTCTAAGTTGTTATTGCAAATATGTTTCTTTCATCACAAAGCTGAATTAAGAATGATGAGCTAGTCATATTTACAAAAACAAAATAGGTCGAGTTCATACCAGCTTTTCCAGGCTCATTCACTTCATCATATATCGTCATTATTGCCTTTCACATGCATGGCCGAATGATGTGAACAATAATAAGAGTGTTCGTGCATTGGACTAAGCTGGAATCTGCAAGCAAACACAAAGGAGAAGACAAAGTAATATGGCTCTTTGACAGATAAACAGATATGCATGTGAGAGCCACTAAACATTTTAACCATGGTCTTCTACCTTGACCCAAAAAAAATAAAACTATTTACACGGGAAAGCTCCCAACAAGCAAAAGAAGAAAGGGAAATCTTTTTGGGTTTTCCTTTTAAAACACTACTAAGCAAGCAGAAAAGTAAACTTACAACTAATTTTTTTCTCAATCTAAACAAACACACGAGAAGAAAGCGAGAAAAAGAAATAAACTAGCATGGATGATACAGTGGCAAATTGTGAACACCGACTAACAAAGTGAAAGTATAAGCATGAATATAAAGTCGGTGAGAAACACGTACTCCCCCAAGTTTAGGCTTTTGGCGTAAGTTGGTCTACTCCCACGGCTGGTTAGGATGATATCCAAAATGAAGATTATTGGGACTACCCCAATCAGGCATCTTGCAAATTCTATTAAAATCCTCTAAATCCATGGTATACGATTTGTCATAAAGATCAAACAGTATGGATGAGTCACGGCTAACTGAAAATCTGAATCAACGAACAAAAGGGGAAGTGAGCATAGTATATTGTTAGCATTTGTTGGAGATGAATTCTTCGAGCTCGGCGTTGTGAACAAATTTATCAAACTCGTCTTAGAAACCTGCATCAATCATGAATTCATCTGAAGGCCATTCACATGGTTGTACCTGTGCGTTCCTCGGCTGATAAGAGTCGGGCTCCCGATCGAGAGACGGGGAACCCTTTTGCTTGAGGAACCACCATGATAGTTTCTCCTGAAATCCCCCTTTTTTCTGAAATTTTTTGAGACTCAAGAGAAACGTGAACGAGGCTCAACAAAACTCATAGCAACTACTCCTTCAAGTGCCTAGAGGCAATATCACGCATCAAAACTACTTGGGACCAACTAAAATGAACATGCAAAGCTCAAGAACAGGGTCACCAAGGCAGCAAAAATACGCAACGAATAAAGCACTAGAGAAAAAACTAATTAGACCAATGGAGGAGTCACATACCAAGGAACAATTTCCCCAAAATAGTTTGGTGAATGGGGCTTTGCACAAGGAGATCAAAAAATGCAGCAAGAAGAGAAAGAACACGGGTTTGAGCTGTGGAATGACTTTTTCTCGAGGTAGGAGAAGGAGATGGGAGCTGGAATAAGTGGAGGGGGGCCACGTGGGGCCCACAAGCTTGCTAGGCCCGGCCAGGTGGGGTGGCCGGGCCTGGTGGGCTTGTGACCCACTAGCGCATCCCCCTGGCTAGCTCTCTGTCTCAGATTTTTTCGAAAATTCCAGAAAAAATCATACTTGATTTTCGCGGCATTTGAAGAACTTTTATTTTCGGGACACTTTTCTGAGGGACGGAGAAAGCAGAAATCAGGAAAAATAAAGCTAAATCTATCATTTTTCTTCTAAGCAATAGAAAGTACGAGTTGGGAACACAAGGTTGTGACTCCTAGATTCATCCATCTCATGGTCATCAAAAGAAATCCGTCAATGAGGTTGATCAAGCCTCCTTGACAAATTTTTTTCGAATCGCATAAAACCGGAGAATTTTCGAATAATCACTAGGTTACCTCAATGGGGATGTGCATATCCCCAACAAGTAAATCATACTTCATCTTGACAGTAGGTATAGGGCATTCTAAGATCCAAATAAGAATCGATGAAGTTTTTTCAATAGCATTTATGCAATGTACTCGATATTGTTTCTTCGGAAAGTGCACCGTATGCTCATTACCGTTAACATGGAAAGTGATATTGCCTTTGTTGCAATCAATAACAGGCCCTGCAATGTTTAAAAAGGGTCTTCCAAAGATGACCGCCATGGCATCATCCTTGGGAATATCCAATATAACAAAGGCCGTTAAGATAGTAACGTTAGCAACCACAACAGGCACATCCTCGCAAATGCCGATAGGGAAAGCAGTTGATTTGTCGGCCATTTGCAAGGAGATTTCAGTGGGTGGCAACTTATCCAATTCAAGTCTACGATAAAGAGAGAGAGGCATAACATTTACACCAGCTCCAAGATCGCGTAAAGCAGTTCTAACGTAGTTTCCTTTAATGGAGCAAGGTATAGTGGGCACTACGGGATGACCTAGTTTCTTAGGAGTTCCACCCTTGAAGGTGCAGTTGGCAAGCATGGTGGAAATCTCAACCTCAGGTATCCTCCTCTTATTAGTCACAGTATCCTTCATGTACTTAGCATAAGGAGACATTTTGAGCATATCTGTCAAACACATTTGTAGAAAGACAGGACTAATCATTTCAACAAAGCGCTCAAAATCCTCATCATCCTTTTTCTTGGATGGTTTGGGAGGAAAGGTCATGGGTTTCTGAACCCATGGTTCTCTTTCTTTACCATGCTTCCTAGCAATGAAGTCGTTCTTATCGTATCTCCTATTCTTAGGTTGTGGGTTATCAAGATCAACACTAGGTTCAATCTCCAGATCCTTATCATTACTAGGTTGAGCATCATCATGAACACAACTATCGATATTATTACTAGGCTCATGTTCATCACCTAATTGTGTTTCTCCATCAGAAACAGAGACATCGTTTGGATTCTCGGGTGTAACAGCAGCTGGTTTGCTAGCATGCAAGTTCCTATCATCTTTCTTTTTCTTCCTATCACTAGGATAACTAGATGCCTCGTTGCTAACTCCTTGAGAATCTTGTTCAATTCTCTTAGGATGACCCTTAGGATACAAAGGTTCCTGGGTCATTCTACCACCTCTAGTGACGACTCTAATAGAATTGTCATTCAACTCATTGAGCAAGTCATTTTGAGCCTTATGTACTTGTTCTACTTGAGTGGTGACCCTAGAGGCATGTTTACTCAAAAGCATAAGATCATTGACATTTCTATCCACACAAGCACTTAAATGACTAAGCATACGAGCATTCTGTTCCAATTGTCTGCTAACATAATCATTGAAACTTTGTTGTCTGCTAACGTAATCATTGAATCTTTGTTGTTTAACAACAAAGTTATCAAATTCATTTAAGCATAAGCTAGCAGTTTTATCAAAAGGAATATCACTCTCATTGAATCTACGAAGAGAATTTACCTCTACTACCTGTGTTGGGTTATCAAGACCATGTATTTCTTCGATAGGTGGTAGATTCTTAACATCTTCAGATTTAATGCCTTTCTCTTGCATAGATTTTTTAGCTTCTTGCATATATTCAGGACTGAGGAATAGGATACCTCTTTTCTTCGGAGTTGGCTTCGGAGGTGGTTCGGGAATAGTCCAAGCATTCTCATTGCATAAGATATTATTCAATAGAATTTCAACTTGTTCCACAGTTCAGTAGCTGAAAACACAACCAACACAAGTATCTAGGTGGTCCCTAGAAGCATCGGTTAGTCCATTATAGAAGATATCAAGTATTTCATTCTTCTCAAGAGGGTGATTAGGCAAAGCATTCAGTAGCTGGACAAGCCTCCCCCAAGCTTGTGGGAGACTCTCTTCTTTAACTTGCACAAAGTTATATATTTCTTGCAAGGCAACTTGTTTCTTATGGGCAGGAAAATATTTCTCAGAAAAGTAGTAGATTATATCCTGGGAACTACGCACACAACCATGAGAAAGAGAAGTGAACCAAGTCTTAGCGTCATCCTTTAGCGAGAAAGGAAACAGCTTAAGGATATAGTAATGGCGAATCTTTTCCTCAATCGTGAATAGGGTGGCTATATCATTCAGCTTGGTAAGATGTGCTACAACCGTCTCAGACTCATAACCATGAAAAGGATCAGATTCGACCAAAGTGATTAACTCAGGGTCGACAGAGAATTCATAATCCTTATCAGTCACAAAGATGGGTGAAGTAGCAAATTAGGATCGTATTTCATTCTAGCATTCAGAGACTTTTCCTTCCACTTGCACAGTAAATTCTCAAGATCATAGCTATCCTTACAATAAAGAAAGTCCTCAACTACCTCTCCCTCCATAACATAACCCTCGGGTATATCAGGCAATTCATATCTAGGAGAGCTAGTTCTAACAGGTGAAATAGCAGGTTCTACTTCAATAATCTTAGCAGTTTCAGACGTATCATCACATTCAGTAGCAACTCTAGCAATTTGTGCATCAAGAAATGCACCTAGTGGTAAAGCAGTATCAAGCAAAGCATCATCATAAGCATCATGGATAGCAGAACTAGCATCATCAAGCACAGGCGACATATCAGAATTTCTAGCAGGAGGTGGTGTCGCAATCTTACTCATAACTGAAGGTGAATCAATTGCAAAGCTAGATGGCAGTTCCTTACCTGTCCTCGTAGTTGAGGTCAAGACTTAAGTTTTTGGATCTCTCGGATTCCTCATAGTGATCAACAGACGTAAATCCCAAGTGACTCAGAGAATAGTGCTAGGCCTCCCCGGCAACAGTGCCAGAAAATAGTCTTGATAACCCACAAGTATAGGGGATCGCAACAGTTTTCGAGGGTAGAGTATTCAACCCAAATTTGTTGATTCGACACAAGGGGAAGCAAAAGAATATTCTCGAGTATTAGCAGTTGAGTTATCAATTCAACCACACCTGAAAGACTTAGTATCTACAACAAAGTTTCAGTAACAAAGTAGTGTGATAGTAGCAGTAGAAATGGTAACAGTAGCAGCAGTAACAACAGTAGCAGTAACAGTAGCAGTAGTAACAGTAGAAGCAGCAAAGTAACGTAGCAAGGAACACTAGGAAAAACTCGTAGGCATTGGATCGGTGATGGATAATTATGCTGGATGACATTCATCATGCAACAATTATAACATCGGGAGATATGTAACTAGCTCGAGTTCGTCAATGTAATGTAGGCATGTATTCCGTATATAGTCATACGTGCTTATGGAAAACAACTTGCATGACATATATTGTCCATACCTCCCATGGCAGCGGGGTCCTAATGGAAACTAAGGGATATTAAGGTTCTCCTTTTAATAGAGAATCGGAACAAAGCATTAGCACGTAGTGAATACATGAACTCCTCATACTATGGTCATCTCCGGGAGAGGTTCCGGCTATTGTCACTCCGGGGTTGCCGGGTCATAACACATAGTAGGTAACTACAACTTGCAAGATAGGATAAAGAACACACATGTATTGATGGAAACATAATAGGTTCAGATCTGAAATCATGGCACTCGGGCCCTAGTGACAAGCATTAAGCATGGCAAAGTAGTAGCAACATCAATCTCAGAACATAGTGGATACTAGGGATCTATCCCCATCAAAACTAACTCGATTACATGATAGATCTCATCCAACCCATCACCGTCCAGCAAGCCTACGATGAGATTACTCACGAACGGTGAAGAGAATCGTGGAATTGGTGATGAAGGAAGGCTGGTGATGACGACGGTGACGATCTCCCCTCTCCAGAGCCCAGAACGGACTCCAGATCAGCCCTCTAGAGGAAGAACAGGTGGTGGTGGCGCCTCCGTATCGTAAAACGTGATGAACTCTTCTCCTTGATTTTTTTCCAGTCGAAGGAGAATATATAGAGGTGGAATTGGAGGTGGCGGAGCCATGAGGGGCTCACAAGCCTTCCAGGCCCGACTAGGGGGGGGCTGGTGGGCTTGTGAGCTCCTGGTTCCGTCCCTCCAGTTGATCCTTGTGCCAGTATTTTTTATATATTCCACAAAAATTCCACTTAAATTTCTAGGTCATTCCGAGAACTTCTATTTCTGCGCAAAAACAACACCATGGCAATTCTGCTGAAAACATCGTCAGTCCGGGTTAGTTCTATTCAAATCATGCAAATTAGAGACCAAAACAAGGGCAAAAGAGTTTTAAAACGTAGATACGATGGAGGCGTATCAGTGCCCGATCTCTCTCCCTAGCCAATCAAACTTGTTGAGGGATTGGTTGTGAAGGCCAAGATCTACACTTCCACCAAGAGAAAATTGATTCCCCCCACTAATCCCTTGCAGATCTTGTTACTCATGGGTGTTTGAGCACCCTAGACGGTTGAGGTCACCTCTGAGCCACATTCCATTCTGGTGAAGCTACGTGGTCTTGTTGGAAGCCTCCAAGCTTTGTGTGGAGATAGCCCCAACCTTGTTTGTAAAGGTTCGGTCGCCGCCTTCAAGGGCGCCTATAGTGGAATCACGGCACCTTGCATTGTGTTAGGGTGTGAGGAGAATACGTGGCCCTACTGGCTTATTGTGGAGCATGGTGCCTCCACACCGCTCCAACGGAGGCATACTTCCTGTCAAAGGGAAGGAACTTTGGTAACTCATCCTCGTCTTCATCGTTTCCACTTGCGGTTATGTCTTACCTTTACATTGTTTTTGCTATTGTTGTAGAGTATTTCTTACTTTCCTTAGTGGTCATATTAGGTAGCACCATATAGGGTGCTCACCTAGTTATTATTTTAGAGAACCTTCATGTTGCTAACCTTAACCTGTTAAGAAAAGCTAAAAATTGGTAGTTGCCTATTCACCCCCCCTCTAGTCAATTATATCGATCCTTTCAATTGGTATCAGAGCCACGTCTCCTTATTAAGGGTTTCACCACCCGAAGAGTATGGCTGACGATGAAGAGGGAGTCCATGGGACCACCCGAGGCCGTGGCCTTCAATTCGGTCACAAGGGACGACTTGAATGCAGCTATGGCCAACCTCATGACGTCCTTGACGAACAAAGTTAAGACCATGTTTAAATAGTTTCTTGAGGTGATTAAAAGTTCTCCCGAACCGGCGTTGGTGGTTAAACCTACCAACACGTAATCAGAGGCCAATTCCTCCAAGGAAGCGGCTAAAGGTATGCAACGGTCTTCCCCTCTCGACAATAATGGGACTGGAACCTTTCCTCGGTTCCACCTCTCCGGTCTATGGAGGACTGGTTCACCGCGTATCAATCATCTTGGTCCTCCTCCTAAGCTTGTTAAGGGTGAGTTTGCTAACTGGGTGTTTTGCATTAAGTCTCATTTGAATCACAACTCAACAAACTTATGGAGAATCATTGAGCAAGGCTACTATTCGCATGACCCAAGCAACCTCACTCCAAGAGAAGAAACGGACAATCAATATAATCACTCCGCATTAATCATTCTCCAGTCCGTAGTGCCTCCTGAAGATCTTCCTCTTTTGCGCCCCTTCACCCGGGCTAAGGATTGTTGGGAGCACATCATGGTGCTGTACAAGGGAATCTCAAGCATTCAACAGTCCAACTATGAAGTGGTTCTTGATGAGGCCGATGAGTTTGTGATGAAGGAAGATGAGGACCCTCGAGATCTCTATCGAAGGGTGACTGCTATTGTTGTTGCCCTCAAGGATCATGGAAGCAAGGATGTGGATGACACATGGATGAAGCGCAAGTTTCTCAAGGCCATCATGCCATTCAACAAAACCATGTCTTCTGTCATTCGCCAACGACCAGATTTCGACTCCTTGTCCTCCAGTGAGGTGTTGGATGAATTCATTGCGATGACTATCATGAAAAAGACTGCTGATAATGCTCTTTCTCGCGTTCTATCAAAGACAGCTTCACCCAACCTTACCTTAAAATCCAAGGATGCTGCTGAGGTAGAATAAGAGGAAGAGGACGGCTGCCCTGAAGATAGTAAGTATGCCTATCACGAGCACCTGGCTCTTGCGTCAAGGCAATTCTGGGGAAACAAGAGAAACTCAAGGCCCGATTTCTCCAAGAATAACTCAAGTGGGTCCAAGACCAAGCAGCGTGTGAGGACATGCTATAACTGCGGCAATGTGAGTCACTTCGTGGCAGATTGTCTCTATGAGAAGAGGAAAGACAACGGTGGCAAGCTCATTCGCAAAGACAAAGCCAAGTCTTTCCCAAACAAGAACGACTTTGTCAAGAAACCCCATCCAAAGGGTATGGTGGCACACGAAAAGTACACCTCCGATGATGACAATGATGATACGATGGCTATGGCTACTGTAGCCATTGCCACCTCTTCTCCCAAGGTGTCTCTCTTCGGTGCCCCCAACGATAACCGCATTGCCAAGTGCCTTATGGCCAAAGGTATCGATCAGGTAACGCCCAACATTAAGACCACCATCACTACTGCTCCTTCATTGTTAAACCATGTTGATGATAGTGATGTTGTGGAACTTGATGAGCATGATTTTGACAATTTTCTGTGTAAAATCAAAGGAGAATCCAAGAAGCACTTTGTTGCTCTTTTGGAACAACTGGGTGAGGCTAGTGACCTCATCGAGTCTCATGAGGAAACTATCTCCGAGATGCAAGGACATAGTCGTGACTATGCCGATGAGATTGCTGAATTATCTATTGCTCTAGAAGAAGAGCATAGTCTTCGTTTGGCTCTTGAGGAGTCACACAATGACGATTGTGCTAAATGACAAAAGGAGCTAGATCACGCTATTGTCCTGACACGTGTGCTTAAGTCTGAAAAGGCTGCACTTGGGGTTGGCCATGACAGACTCAAGGAGGAGTTTGATACACTTGACAAGGCCCACAAGGTCTTGAAAGGTGCTCATTTCTCCCTGAAAGAGTCTCATGATCAACTCCAAGCAAAGCTTACCAAGGAGATCTCTACCTTTCCTCCCTTTGTTATAATTGATAATGCTTGTGCAACTAACCCTTGTTGTGAGCATGTAAATTTTGTGGAGAAAAATGCTAAGTTGAAGGATCAACTTGAGAAGGGCCTTGTGTCATGCATCCAAGGCGAGAAGAACCTAAACGACCTTTTGAGTAATCAAAAGCAAGTTGTAGGAAAGGAGGGACTTGGACTTACATCCAAGTCGAAAAGAAAAAGGAAGAACAGGAACAAGCGATCTCTTACCCTCATGGACATTTTTGTCAAAGAGGGCGAAGGGACTCAGAAGGAGAACAGGAACAAGGTAGAGGATGGTACTCTCAAGAAGGGCAAAACCATCCCTACCAACACGGTTGGCAAATTTAATCCCTCTTATGTTTTATGTCATGCTGGTGATGGGCATGTTTATGCCAGATTTGTTGGTTCTTATTATGAGTCTATTAAATGGGCTATTTGGGTTCCTAAGACCCTTGTTTCTAACATCAAAGGACCCATTCAAAAATGGGTACCTAAAACCAAGCCTTGATCTATTGCAAGAGTTTGCTTCCGTTGGGGTGTCATGGTTGCTCGATAGTGGAGCAACAAATCATATGACCGGAAGCAAGGACTTAGTGGTGGACATGCATCCTACCCCATCTGTGCCCACCCATGTCCAATTTTCTGATGTTTCAACATCCAAGGTATTGGGATTTGGTAAGGTGGTCATCTCTCAAGATTTATCTATTGAGAAGGTCATTCTTGTTGAATCCCTTGCTTACAATTTACTTTTTGTTCGTCAACTTGCAATTATGGGATTTTCCACATTCTTTAATCTTGATACCGTGGTCCTTTTGTGGAGCAAGACTTCTAAAGTAGCCTATGTTAGATATGTCTAAACTGGTCTCTATGTGGTGAACTTTTCACAACGACCCACTAAGACTGCGACTTGTCTAATGGCTAAAGTTCATGTGGGCTGGCTTTGGCATCCCCGACTAGCTCATGTCAATATGAGATCTTTGCAAAGTCTCTGTCACACCCTATTTTTGCTATCACTTGTCTGTGTTGTAAAATTCTGAGCTTGTTAAAAGTTTTTCAAAACTAATGTTGTGAGTGCCATGATTGACATTGTATGCTTGATCATGTGAGGATTTAAAACCCTAAATTCCTTGGTATTATATTGATTTCCAAAAACCTTTGCTTATTGCTCACCAAAGTAAAACCAGCTTGAGTTGCACTACATGTCCTTGATAGCAAGTAGTGCTTCTACTTATATTTGGTAATCTGATTTTTACCTATCTTTATATTTCAAAACCACAAAAATAATTATTTTTGTGATTATTTTCCTAATTAAATAACCTCTCCATTTCTAAGGTCATAATTGGTATTCCAACATGGAAAAATACTTTTCTGCTTTGGAAAAATGTGATTAAATTTAGAGATGATCAGAATGACATATATTTTCCATACAAAGGATTTTAAACCCCATTTTATATTATATTTATTGATCAAAACTACAAAAGCTATTTCTGTCTGTTTTGGCATTTTGAATTATTTCCAAAGGAAATATTCTCAATAAATTCCTATAAAATTCCAGTGGTATCCCTAAGCCTTGTTTGGTGTCCACATAAAGTTTCACCTTGATCAAAGGTGCATAAGGACCCCAAATAACCCAAAAACCGTGTCTGTCCAGAATTAAGTTAGAGCAACTCTACATAGGAAAGTTTGTCCAATGAGGCTAAAACTTTGCAGGAGTGCCTAATACCTCAAATGAGGGTTCCACACCAAAAATGGGATTTGTGGGACTTAGTTTGCCCACACTCCCTTTGGAAGGAACAAATCTGGTCATATTGGAGTGTTTTCAAGTTTACAAAGCTAAACTTGTCCTTTGGAGCTCAAATTTGGTGGAACTCCATGGTTTACCACCAAAACCAAACCTGTTAAGTCTCAGCACTAGTGGTGGGGTGCAACCCCCTAAACCCACAGTCGAACACCTTCTGACAGCTAGGAAAAAGCCACCTTAGCTACAGCTAAACCAAACTCCTTTGCTTCAAACTCTTAGATTAAGTGGCCAGCACCTGTATCTAACCCGAGTGAACTGGCCCCTCACTGGTTCAAAGTGGAAAGGCCAAAAACCCCAATTTAGACCTCAGTTCATGAATGACAGCACCAGTATTTCTTGCCTCCTTTGACCAGCCCAAGCTCACACTAAAACCAAGCGGCTAGCCACACCCCCAGCAAGTGCAAGGACATGCTAGACACGTACAAAGTGCCTCAGAGCGCACCAGCATGTCGTGGCATGCCAAAACTGCGCTTTGGCACGCTACAGGGAGTCACCGAGGTGGGGGCGATGCCCTCGGCCAGTTCCAGCTCCCCCGAGATGTCCAACCTCTTCCCCGACAACCCCACTGCGTCGGGCAATCCTCAGGGACCCTCCTCTCTCGCGCTAGAGCTCGCGCGCTGTGTGCCCGCGTGCTCCAGAATCGGCCAAGGTTGCGCGGCCACGAGTGCTCGCCTTCTCTCTCTCTCTCTCTGCTGCAGATGGTTTGGGTGGTCCAATACCACGTCCTGAGACCGTGGATTCAACCCCAACCTCTCTCTGCGCCCCCATGCGCGCCACGGTGAGTCACCGGCGCTCCCGAATCTGCTCACTGTCGCGGGCCTATAAATAGCCCTCCCCCTCGCTCCAGCACCCCTCAGATAGCTTCGCCACGATCACTAGTACCTCCCTAGCCACCCCAGCAAATCAGCAGAGCCCCGGTGCTCGAGATCGACCGAGGCCCCTCCGCCTCGGAGCTCCGGTCGATCTCCGGCTACACGACGGCTCCTGCGCCACTCGACCCACCAAACTGACCCGTCGATCCTAGGAAGCTTTCCCCCAACTCGCCCGAGCTTTTTTGTGTCTCTAGCCACCCCCTCGACCACCTCCCGAAATTCCTCCGCCACGGCCTCGTCGTCGCCGGCGAACCCCTGCCTCCCAGTCGTTGTTTCAACCACCAGCAGGTAGGCGACGGTCAGGCAAACCCATTCCCGTGTTCGTTGGAGCATGAGTGCGTCGGCAACCTTGTCGGCGTCCTCTTCCTCCTCTCTGGCCAGAGGTAGAAGATGACCCCGACAGGTGTGCCCCACCTGTCGGTGGCCCAGCCTCCTCCTCCGCGCTGGCCTCGGCCACTGACCGCAATGCCCCACGCGTCAGGTTAAACCTGATGGCGCGCGCGCCTGGGCAGGCTGTCGGCTGGCCATGGGCCAGCCCAGCTTTGGGCCGAGCCAGGCCAGGAGCTAGCCTGTTTTTCTTTTTATTTTAAACCCTGGTTTCTAAGATTTTTATAAAAACATTTAACCAACGTAAAAATATAATTCTTCCACTGTTATTCTTCTAAAAATGTGTTGTACTTAATGATATGCTTAAATGAATTTTTCCAGCAACTATTCTATTTTATAATAATAAAAAGGGCTAAAATGGAATAGTTTTGCTTCTGCTTGGTTGTTTTCAAAAATATTCCTTCAAGGAAAACTAAGGCAAATGATTTTTAAAATGATATCTTAGATTTATTAGTAATACGAAACATTTTTAAAATGACTTTGTGGACTGTTTCTGTGTGAGCTATTTCTTATTTATTGTTTTATCGACGATAGAAAATCCATCTGACGAGGGAATCGGAGCGGAAGACCTCGAAGACCCCGGATACTTAGCTGACCAAGGCAAGCAACCCTTTGACCATGACTGAGCATATGTTACTTTGCATGTTAAATAGCAAGTATTCCCGTTGCATATGATCATAAGTGTCGGTAATCATTTGATATGATTTTACCGAAGGCTCTCCCGGAGCACATGCATTGAGCCTGACCCTACCCCTTGAGGGTCATGCTAATACCATGTTGACAAGTAAATATAGAAGTAGTATTATCATGAGCATGTTGTTGACATAAAGCAAGAGTTTATGAAAACCCCGTCGGGTGCCACTAATGCCCGAGGGTGATGATGAGTTAGGTGGTCACTTTTGGTGAAGTGATGCACCCGGTATTTGTGTGAGTAAGGTTTCGGAAATGGGATTAGAGTTGTGATGTGTTGACCGTCCCAACCTTACCAATACGACCATGTTACCCCTTATGGGATGGGGCTATGTTAATTACTCTAGTCGGTGCTAGCAAAGAGCTACATTAATTACTAGTGGCGGGAGTGATGTGTGGTCACTCTCGTGATGGGGTCGTGCGGGGTAGGACAACTATGCCATTTTTATGTGTTCCAGTCACACCATTTGTCCCCGCATGGTTGGTATTGTCCAGAGTTGGTTCTTGTAAGATGTACAACATGTGGGCTGGGTACAAATCGAGTGGACCTCTTTGTGTAGTATCGTCAGGGGAAAGACATTCATCGGGTACTTACCTCGGGTATGTGATATACCGCGAGTCGTGGATGACACGGAAGTTTCCAGGATCTCGTGGGTCCAGCGTACTACCTCTGCAGAGTGTAAACTATTCGAATAGCCGTGTCAATGGTGAAGGACAGTTGGTTAATCCTGCTTAAACTACGTCTTGGTATTTCCACATAAACCAAGTGTGCGTGAGTGTGTGCGTATGTGTGGTGATGAGAAAAGTGTTGCTATGATAGCAATGATACGACCAAGTTTGGTGACTTGGCATATAGGGTGAATCCGGATGGTTCAGCCCTCGGCAGATATATTGATATCTGTAACCTGTTCTTCAAGAGTAATTCTTTAACTTGATGCATATTCATGATCATTCCACCCAGATGAGTTACACTAGAAATGCATGATATTGTTATCCTTCACTTTCGTTGGTTATATCATGGGCTGTTTGCGAGTACATTCAAAGTACTCATTGGCTTGCCACTGGTTATGTTAGTGACCAGACATGGAAGGACCGGAGTTTGGAGATGAGTATGTCTTCGGAGACACCCCTGCGAACTAGGACGCTTCCGAGTCAGAATGCCTGTCGGTGTAGGCTTGATGGCATGGGCACCCTCTTAGCCCCTTTGTTTTCCGCTATTAGTGTACTCGTGTGATTTAGCCTTAGGACCTGTCTTGTGAACTTGACCCTTCGGTCACGTGTTGTAATAATCGGTACTTGGACGTAAGACTCTTTATTCACTATCTCCGTTCGGTGAGCATTGATCTCTGGGATCACTGAGCACGGCGATTCTCGACTAGTAAGTCGGGGTCCCCATAGAGCTGGTATCAGAGCCATCCTGACTATAGGAAGACTTAGGTAGCATGGGTGATAGCTGAAACAATTAGTGCACATAGATTGACCCAAGAACCGCACCCACTAAATATTTCTAACCCTCTCATCTACACCTTGTAGATGGCCGCCGTACCCGAGATGCTTCTGGAAACAGGCTTTCCTCTGCTTTTGAGTGATAGCATCGAGAAGTGTCAAGTGCGTCGCACGCCCGTCTTTCTCTACCACGAACACTGGGTCAACGCCGACACCAAGGAGTATCACGTGGACGTGATAGTGAAGGCTAACGACTGCCCAACTAGCTGGTTCTTTGAAGGGCCACAGATGGAGGATCTGATGTTGGCCGTTGAGACTACAGCACGAGAGGCACTCGTACGACTCCGCGACATCCTTCCTGAGATGGCGGACGAGCCAGCTACTCCTCACCTACCTTTTGTTAGGGATAAGGTAGACGGGAGTTGGACACTCAACCCCTCATCCGAGGACGAGACGCCATTGAGGTTTCAGACCTACTTCAGCCTCTCCTCAGACACCTTGACGCATCTTTTGATCAAGGAGTCAACTAGGATCCGCCAAGAGCTGCACCAAGTTAAGGACCTACTTCGTATGGAGAAGATGAAGAACCACAAGGTGCAGAAAGAAGGAGCACCCATAATATCACCTAGCTTTGCTTTCCGAGGAGGAATACCCCTGCTTCAGGCCGTTCCTGTTCAGAGTCGTCGTTTAACCGCAGAAGTGTACACCAAACTCTTTGCTACCTCACCAACAAAGAAACGTCAAGATGGTCTGCTTCCTTCCCCTACTCCCTCGAGGAAGGGAAGCACTAATGAAGATGAAGACACAGAGGAAGATGAAGACGAAGATCCCATAGAGCCCGCTTATGAGACCGTGTAGTCGATCGCTTAGCAGCATAGGATGTACCGAACGTAGGAATTCTTGTATCAGGATTTTATGACCCGGATGTTGTGTGAACCTGTTGGATGCAAGTCGCATTCTGCCTTAAGCAGCTTGTGAGCGACTACATCACTTGTTGTAAATTTAATGCAGTACTTCTTTTCAAAACCTTTGTCAAAAAAACCTTGCACACTAGCACAACACCAGACCCCCCCTTTTACTAGAACGTCATCCCTTTTCGAGTGCAACCCATTTGGCAACAATTGACATGTCTACTCCCCTGACAGGATGGTGAATGCAACTCGCAACAGCACTTTCGGCAACCCCGGCTCTGCCTCTTCAGGACAGCAGCAGGGAACCGGAGGGGAAGCTCAAGCTGGAGATCACCATGTGCAGCAAGACGATGTTCCACCGCCGCCACCTCCCCCTGAAAGCTTGACCATGGCTCAGTTCCTTCAAGCTCTTTGGGAGGAGCGTCAAGCCAACAATGCCGCTATCCGGTAGCTGGCTCAAACTTTGGCAAACCACCCACCGTAGAACGGGAATGGCAACGGTCGCTCAACTCTCTCTGAGTTTATGCGGACTACGCCGCCCATATTCACGGAGACGACTGAGCCCTTGGATGCCGATGACTGGATCCGCACTATTGAAGACCTTCTCGCGCTGGTCAAGTGCACTGACGACAACGAGAAAATCCTCTATGCAACCCACTGTCTTGGAGGCACAGCCAGAGACTAGTGGGATGGATTTCAGATCATCCGAGCCGGGAAAGTCATCACTTGGGCCGTGGTCAAAGATGGATTCCGCGCCGCTCACATTCCTCCGGGAATGATGACCATTAAGAAGCGAGAATTCCGAGCTTTAAGGCAAGGCAGTGGATCAGTCAAGGAGTATTTGCAGAAGTTCAACCTTCTATCAAGGTATGCACCTGAAGATGTCAGGACTGAGGCTGCCAAAGTGGAGCGCTTTATGGAAGGACTGCAGCAGTCACTCCAGTATTAGCTGGTTGTTTGTGAATGTCGGACCTTCTGTGACCTGGTTAATAAGGCTCTTATGTTGGAAGACAAGCGTCGTGCAATGAACGACACACGTAAGCGCAAGCTAATGGGTAGTGGAGGACCGATTAGCTCGAAACCACGACCACGACAGTCAACCCCAGCAAGACCCAACTATCAGCAGCAGCAGTACAAGCATCCAACATTTCGCTAGAATTACCAACCTCAGCAAGTCAGCGTCAAGCCAGCAAGCACTCCGCCAAACAACGATGGGGGCAAGACCAACCTTCCAGCGCAAGTTACCTGTTTTGGGTGTGGACAACCAGGGCACTATTCCAGGCAGTGCCCCAATAAGAAACCCGATGCTCCACGCCCCAATGCGCCAAATCCAGGCCAAGGAGCACCAGGTAGGAACCAGGCTCCCCGCAATCAGCAGTATCACAACAAGGGGCGGATTAATCATATTTCTGTAGAAGAGGCACACGAAGACCCGGACTGCATTTTGGGTACGTTCCGCGTCAACTCTACCCCAGCAACAGTATTGTTTGATTGTGGTGATTCGCGTTCCTTTGTTACGCAAAAGTTTGCAGAAAAGTGTGGTCTAGAACCTACCTTGCTTCGTGGGCATATGGCGATTCAAACCCCCGGAGCAGTTTTGAGGACCAACCTAGGATGTAGGAAGGTCGGGATAGTTATCAATGGGACGAGCTTGTGAGCGGATCTCATTGTGCTTAAGTCGCAAGGCCTAGAGGTAATCCTTGGTATGGACTGGTTGACCAAGCATTAGAGTATCTTGGAGTGTGCTAACAGGGCCATTACCATGACAAGTGACCAAGGGGTCAAAGTCAAGTATGTCTCTGAGCCAGTACCCACTCGAGTGCGACGAGTTAACAGCCTATCAGAGGAAGGACTCGACCGAGTGCCAATAGTCTGTGAATACCCGGATGTCTTTCCTGATGAGCTACCAGGGATGCCTCCTGACCGATACATCGAGTTCATCATCGAACTCATGCCAGGATCAAGGCCTATTTATAAGAAGCCTTACACGATGGGATCAGAAAAGCTAGCAGAGTTGAAGAAGCAACTGGATGAGAAACTCAGGAAAGGGTTTATTCGTCCTAGTGCGTCACCTTGGGGATCACCTGTTCTCTTCATGTCCAAGAAGGACGGGACAATCCGACTTTGCGTCGATTACCGTTCTGTCAATGAGGTCACGATCAAGAACAAGTATCCACTCCCCAAGATTGAAGACTTGTTCGACTAGCTGAATGGAGCAAAGGTATTCTCCAAGATCGACCTCCGATCTGGATATTACCAACTAAAGATTCAACCCGAAGACATTCCGAAGACGACATTTGTGACCCGGTACGGTCTGTACGAATGCACTGTCATGTCCTTTGGATTGACGAATGCCCCAGCTTACTTCATGTACCTCATGAATAAGATCTTCATGGAATATCTGGACAAGTTTGTCGTCGTATTCACTGACGACATATTAATCTTTTCCAAGTCTGAAGAAGAGCATGAGCAACACTTGAGGCTAGTATTGGAAAAGCTTCGAGAGCACCAACTATATGACAAGTTCAGCAAATGCCACTTTTGGCTGAACGAAGTTGGATTCCTGGGTCATACCATGACAGGAAGTGGATTGGTAGTTGATCCCTCTACGATTACCACGGTATCCAATTGGGAATCGCCAATCGACGTGAAGGAAGTCAGGAGCTTCCTCGGACTCACAGGATATTACCGCAAGTTCGTAGAAGGATTCTCCCGCATCGCGCGACCTATGACTCAGGTCTTGAAGAAAGTCAAGAAGTTCGAATGGATACCGGAATGTGAGGCAAGATTCCAAGAGTTGAAGAAGAGGTTAACCACCGCCCCGGTATTGGCCACTCCAGATATCAGCAAGGAGTTCGTGATATATTGCGATGCGGCAAGGACCGGGCTAGGTGGGGTTCTAATGCAGGATGGCAGGGTCGTGGCACACTTGTCACGGCAACTGCGCCCGTATGAGGAAAATTATGCCACCCATGATCTCGAGTTGGCTACAGTAGTGCATGCCCTGAAGACATGGCGACATTACCTTCTGGGGAAGCGATGTGAAATATACACCGACCACAAGAGTCTGAAGTATATCTTCACCCAAAGGGAATTGAATATGAGGCAACGGAGATTGTTGGAGTTAATCAAAGACTACGACCTCAGCATTCAATATCACCCCGGTAAGGAAATGTAGTGGCTGATGCCTTGAGTCGGAAGACCAGCACCTTAAACGTCATGATGAAGGAAAGGCAGACCGCCTTATACGAAGAATTGAAGAACTTCGGATTGGAACTGGTGGAACCAGGATTCCTAGATAACCTCGAAGTCAAACCAACGCTGGAAGACGACATCAAGGGAGCCCAGAAGGGTCACAAGAGCATCGAAGGTATCAAGAAGAAGATTCCGGAAGGCAAGGCCCCAGGATTCTTGGAGGATGATCAAGGAGTGGTGTGGTTTGGGAAACGTTTATGTGTACCCAACAAGGCTGAACTCAAGGAACTCATCCTACGGGAAGCTCATGATACACCCTACTCCATTCACCCCGGTGGTACCAAGATGTATCAAGATCTCCGAGAAAGATTCTGGTGGCACGGCATGAAGAGGGAAATCGCGTCGTATGTGGCAAGTGCGTTGTGTGTCAGCAAGTTAAGGTTGAGCATCAGTGACCCGCAAGACTGCTACAACTGTTGGGGATATTATCTGCGACATGACCCGCCCTAATTGGGTCGGGTCACCAAGTGGGCGACTCATCCTTCGGCGATTCAAGCTTTGGCCCGGTAGGCCCGGGAGCTGGATGGCGGTTCAAGATCCACGTGGAGGATCAATTATCGGGGAGTTCTCCAGTCTTGGAAAGCACGGCGACTTAGAGATGAAGGAAACCACGATCTGTATCGTGGTTGGGACTCTTGTAAACCCTAAGGCCTCGACCTGTATATAAAGGCGAGTCCCCGGGGAGGATAGGGCAGGTTAGAAATCATGGAGAGCTAGGTCAGGCGAGTTACACCCTCCTTGTAATCGAAACATCATCAATACAACACAGAGCAGGACATAGGCTTTTACCTCCTCACGAGGGGCCGAACCTGGGTAAATCTGAGTCCCGCTCCCATTCAACCCCTTTGAGTCGCCACCAAGGTGTGATGGCTCCATCATTAAGTCCTTTCACTAGGACATCTGCCGTGACAAAACCTTGATAGTTGGCGCCCACCGTGGGGCCTATGCACGGTGGAGTTGAGTTCTCGAAGGGAGCCCTATCAGGGTCACGGATCTACGCGGCCGGGCTCATGACCCGGAGCCGCCATGAAAAGTACTACATCGAGAACTTGCTGTGGGGGCCCGAGGCCTATTTAATCGAATCCGGCTACTGAGTCCCCTTCGGCAAGATCAACGTCTTCATTGGCATAGTCGGTGCACCCATGCCTGAGCGGACATCTCCACCGACACCGTCGAGCCGACCAGGTATGTCCGTTCCGTCGTGCTGCCAAGCCTGACGTTCCCGGTTTTCGTCGGCTTCACGCAGGGAGCTGATGAGCCAGAGCGATCGGCGACTCAGGAGACTACGCCGGTCAACACTGACGACGAGTCATCCATGGGCGACACAGATTCAATCCAGTCTCTGCACGAGGGCTGCCTCAGAGATCTGTTGCTAGCGATGGAACCCGAAGTCCTCGATCGGACCCGCCGTCAAATCGCCGTATATATGGCGGGGGCAACACAGTTCCAGCAAAACCCTCCAGGCAACAACGAGGCTGGCGAACCATCCAAGAGCCCAGCTGCGGTCCTGGTGGACCTGTCGGTGGTGATAACAAGGATCATGGTGACACCAGTGATGGCGGAAAACCAAGGAACAATAAACGTCGAGTTGGAAAAGCTGCGAGACGAACGAGATGGCGAAGGCCCAGCGAGATACGGAGGCAGAAGCCACCAGGATTGAGACTCGGCAAGCTAAGATCACCGCGGAGACGGCCCGCTTGAACACCGAGAACTGGCGACTTGAAAGGCATCAGCGGCGTCTGACGCTGTCCATCAGAGGAGGCACCAGGGGCGTTTACGCCCTGATCTGAACCCTACCCGCCTCTTCGACACTCCGCGCACCCCCGGGGCAGGAACCGTTCCAGGGGGAGGGTCGGCTCAGCCACCAAACCCGCCGCTTCAGCCAGCAGATGGTCGCGTTCCCCGTTTCCAGACGCCTCAGGGCCACTTTTCCAACCCCATGGACAACGTGCTCGCGACGACTCGCCACTTCGAATCCCTTCCGATTTATGGCAACACCCCGGCTGAAATACAAGCACGAAACGCCGTTGAAATGTTGAAAACGACGGTGGTCCAGAACGCGCAATTCTCACACAGCCTCGATCGGCTGCACTCCACCCCCCAAGCAAGCCGCACCAGAAGCCGGCCGGAGGACCAACCCGCCATAACCAGCGGACCGCGACACCTACCTCAGGGTAACCCGCCTGACCATCAGGACCCTCCCGTCCGCACCACCCTTGGGGCGACAGGCCAGGATCAGCAAGACATCCAAACCCGCCCAGCGCCACTTAGCGGAGGCAGCAGGCAAGTAGGGGTGCCATGCTTGGCCCCTTCCCTACGCAATGAGCGGATGCCGAAGGACTTTAAAGGACCAAGGAAGGTGCCCAACTACACCCCGGACCTTGAGCCGACATCATGGGTTGAGAGTTACAAACTCGCAATGGACATGCTCGACGTAAGTGAAGCAGTCTGTGCCAGGTACTTTACAATGATGCTCGAAGGGACGGCGTGCACTTGGTTGAAAAACCTGCCACCCAACTCCATCCAGACTTGGGCTGAACTGAAGGAAAGTTTCATCAAAAACTTCCGGGCAACTTGCAAATGCCCGATGACGATCGTTGACTTACAGCATTGCGTTCAGCGACCCGATGAGTCGGCCCACCACTGGACGCGGCGGGTTGCAGAAATCATCCACTCGTCAGACGACATCATGGCGGCTCAAGCCATGCAGATCCTGGAGCAAAACTGCCACTATGAGCCCTTGGTACAGAAGCTGGGGCGACTCAAGCGCAAGGTCCAGGATATGGGCGAATTGATGGACACCCTCACTCGGTACGCCGAAGCAGACGACACTAAAGATCCAGGAGAGGACGGCAGCAAGGCCAACTCGCCGAGGAAAGGCGAGTCATCCAAAAATCATTCCCGGTTTCATGGACGCGCCCACCATAATCATGGTGGAAATGGCAAGAGAAGGCAGCAGGAAGGATCCACGGACTTCGTCGCCAACACCAATGCTAACAATGGCAATCAGCGCTAGAAGAAGAGGGGTTACAGTGGCAAGAAGCCACGCAACTATAACGAGATACTTAAGGGCCCCTGCCCGCATCACACCACGGCGGAAGGACTGGCAACTCACTCTTGGGAAGACTGCTACGTAATGCAGGAATTTCGGGCGGAGGCACTCAAGAAGGGCCAAATCGGTGACCAGACCCAACGGCAGGAACAGTTCGGTGCGCCTAATCAACGTCAGAACCCGTTCGGTGGTTTTCCCGAACCAGGGGCCCAGGGCGGCTCGCAACCAAGCAGTGGCCAGTACCCTGTGCATAACCAGCAGCGGTATAACCCGCCCGTAGTGTTTCAGCAGCCACCCCCGCAGGGGGCTCCCCAGGGGCATGATGATAATGGCGGATTCCGCAGCAATCCCAAAGATTTAAACAGCGGATAATACCACGTGTTCACCACCAGTGCCTGTAAGCGAGACAAGAAGGTGAAGCACAGGACGTATAGCGTGTACGAGCCGGCACTCCCCAGGTACCTCCACTGGTCGGAGCAGACTATCTCGTGGAGTAGGGAGGATCACCCGCCCAGAATCGACAACCCCGACGACTTGGCATTGGTCGTGGCCCCCCAAGTCGGGGGATATACCCTTTCAAAGGTTCTTATGGATGGTGGCAGCAGCATCAACATATTATATTTCGACACCTTTTGAAGGATGAACCTCTTAGAGAAATACCTAATGCCGACAACCACAGTATTCCATGATATCGTCCCGGGTAAGTCGGCATATCCAATTGGACGGGTCAAACTTAATGTGGCTTTTGGTACAACATCCAATCACAGGATTTAGTCGCTTATATTTGAGGTGGTCAAGCTAAAGAGCCCTTATCATGCATTGTTCGGGCGGCCGGCTTACGCCCGGTTCATGGCTCGCCCCTGCTATGTCTACCTTAAACTCAAGATGCCTGGCCCTAAGGGACCCATCATGATCGATGGTGACAGGAGGATAGCAAAGGAGTGTGAAGAAGGAGATGCGGCTTATGCAGAGATCGCCTGTGCTGCAGAAGAACTCAAGTATCACCAAGCCAATGTTGACCCGACGGATATGTCGCCCCTCAAAAAGCCAACGACTGATGCCGAGCCGCTCCTCAAGTTCAAACCGACGGATGACACTAAGATGGTGGACTTCATTCCTGGCGATTCATCCAAGCAGTTCACTATCGGGGCGGCTCTGGATCCCAAATAGGAAAGCACGCTCATCGAATTCATCCATGAGAATCGGGACATCTTCCCATGGAAACCTTCTGACATGCCTGGTGTACCGAGAGAATTCGCTGAGCACCATCTTAATGTTGACCCTAAAGCAAAGCCGATTCAGCAATATCTTCGCAGGTTTAATGAGGAGCGGCGCAAGGCGATAGGAGAAGAAGTCACCCGTCTTTTGGCCGCCGGATTTATCGTTGAGGTGTTCCACCCTAAATGGTTGGCTAACCCAGTCCTGGTGCTAAAAAAGAACGACACTTTCCGCATGTGCATCGACTACACCGACCTCAACAGAGCTTGCCCAAAGGATCCTTTCGCCCTTCCCCGCATTGATCAAATCATTGATTCGGTTGCGGGCTGCGAGCATTTGTGTTTCTTGGAAGACTACTCCGGATATCACCAAATCAAGATGGATGTGGAAGATCAGGAGAAGACAACTTTCATAACCCCGGTTGGGGCTTTTTGCTATGTATCCATGCCGTTTGGGCTCAAGAGCGCTGGGGCGACTTACCAGCGTTGTATCCAAAACTGTCTCTGCGGCCAAGTCGGACGCAATGTTCATGCTTACGTTGATGACATCGTGGTTAAATCTCGCAAGAAGGAGACGCTCTTGGAGGATTTGAAGGAAACTTTTGACAATCTGCGGGTGTATCAGATGAAGCTTAATCCCACCAAATGTGTCTTTGGCGTTCCGTAGGAAAGCTGTTGGGTTTCTTGGTGTCCAAACGCGGCATTGAGGCCAACCCGGACAAAATCGAGGCAATCACTTCGCTCGGGAAACCAGCGTATATTAATCAAGTTCAACGCATGGCGGGTCGTATCGCGGCGTTGAGTCGCTTTATAAGCCGCCTCGGGGACAAAGCTATTCCCCTCTATCGGTTGCTTAAGAAAGCTGATCGTTTTATTTGGACGGCCGAGGCCAATGAAGCTTTTGAAGCTCTGAAGCAGCAGCTGGTCAACCCGCCGGTTCTAGCCGCCCCGACTGAAAAGGAGCCTATGCTTTTATACATCGCGGCGAATACCAAGGCGGTGAGCGTGGCAGTGGCTGTCGAACGGAAGGAAGAAGGAAAGGAATACCCGGTACAGCGCCCGGTGTATTTTATCAGCGAGGTGCTAACCCTCTCCAAACAACGTTACCTGCATTGGCAGAAGTTGGTTTATGGGGTCTTTATGGCGAGTCGGAAGCTCAAACATTATTTCCAAGAAAATCCTATCACGACGGTTAGCTCCGCCCCTCTTGGGGATATCATCCAGAACCGAGAAGGAATAGGGCGAATCGCCAAATGGGCGATTGAGCTTGGGCCGCTCCACGTGCGGTATGCGCCTCGCATGGCTATCAAGTCCCAGGCATTGGACGACTTCATCAATGATTGGACCGAGTTGTAGATTCTGGAAGACAGGCCTAATCTCACGTACTGGACTATTTATTTTGATGGGTCTAGGCAATTGGAAGGCTCGGGGGCTGGCGTGCTGTTGATTTCACCCCAGGGAGACAAGTTCTGTTATGTTATCCGACTCATGTTCCCATGTACCAATAACGCTGCGGAGTATAAAGCCCTGCTTCATGGTTTTTGACTCACCAAGGAGATGAACCTCACACGCGTTAAATGTTTGGGCGATTTCAATCTGGTGGCTCAACAAGTTTTAGGTACATGGGATTCCCGGGACCCCTTGATGGCGGCTTACAGAAGGGTTGTGTCTGATGTGGCGGGTCATTTCCGTGGTTATCAGGTCGATCATATCGACCGGTGACTTAACGAAGCAGCTGATGCCCTCTCTCGTCTCGGCTCGCAACGTAAGTCGGTTCCTCCTAATGTCTTCCTGGATATTCTCCATAATCCTTCCGTGAGGCTGCCCTCAGAAGAGGAGTTGGCGATACCAGATCCTGAGTCCCAGTTTGTGGCGGCTCTCCGTGTTACGCCGGATGGGGTTCTTCCCTACTTGGCATACCTCACACGAGGCGAGTTACCTTCGGATGAGGTGTTGGCCCGTCAAATCGTTCGTCGGAGCAAATCCATGGTCATCATCAACGGCGAGTTATATAAGCGGAGTACTTCTCGGCATTTCAAAGATGCGTTTCTTCTGATGAAGGCTGCGTAATTCTGAACGAAATCCATGCCGGAGATTGCGGACATCATGCCGGGTCACGTTCTCTGGTTTCCAAGGCGTTCCGACATGGATTCTTTTGGTTAACGGCTCATGCGGATGTAGAAGAGATAGTTCGTTGATGTGATGGTTGTCAACGGTTTGGACGACAGGCTCATGTGTCGGCTCAAGAACTAAGGATGATCCCTATCACTTGGCCTTTCACGGTCTGGGGGTTAGATATGGTTGGTCCTTTTAAGATCTCATCTAATAAAAAAACTCATCTACTGGTGGTGGTTGATAAATTTACCAATTGGGTCGAAGCAGAGCCTGTTGGCAGCTGTGATGTAGAAACGACCATCAAATTCTTGAAAAAGTTGATATTCCGGTTTGGATACCCACACAGCATTATCACTGACAATGGTACCGATTTATCACAAGGGGCGATAAAGGAGTTTTGCCACCGGGAGCACATCCGGCTTGATGTGTCTGCGGTCGCTCATCCACAATCTAAGGGGCAGGCAGAACGGGCGAATCAGGAAGTACTACTAGGAATCAAGCCCCGACTTATGGTTCCCCTGGAGCGCACCCCGGGGTGTTAAGTTGAGGAGTTTCCTTCGGTATTATTGAGCATTCGAACCACGCCGAATCATTCTACGGGTTTTACTCCTTTCTTCCTGGTGTACGGAGCAGAAGCCGTTCTTCCTAGTGACATTAGGCATGACTCGCCCAGAGTCGCCGCTTATGTGGAACAGGATAATGCGCTGGCACGACAGGATTCTTTGGATGCTTTGGAGGAAGCCACGATTTGGCTGCCTCCCGATCGGCTATCTATCAGCAAGATTTACGGCGTTATCATAGCCGCCGGGTCAAGAGCCGAGCTTTTCACGAGGGCGACTTAGTGCTCCGTTTGATCCAAGATTGTACTGGCATGCATAAGTTATCACCACCATGGGAAGGACCGTTTGTCGTCAGCAAAAACCTTCGCAATGGGTCATACTATTTGGTGGATCTTCGGCCTGGTTGGCCAACCACAGTGGCTGAGTCAACTCGCCCCTAGAACATAGCCCATCTGCGGCCTTACTACACTTGAGCTATTGGCTCCGCTTTTTCCTTTCTCTCTCATCTTTTAAGATTGTAAGTCTCTCATTTATATAAAGCAATAAAGTTGATACCCACGAATCCTGGGGTTTTCCTGCCACTTCATCTTCTTGAAAGCATGGATCTTTATTGTTCGTCGATAAGTCGCCCAAACATGGACGCTATCAATACCAGAGAGCATAAGTCGCCATGTTGCACTTATTACAACACTGGGTATCGATAAGCCAAAGAGGATCAAGTCGCTACACGCGCACGATTCAAACATGGGCGCCTTATATGATTCTGAGGATTAGGCCGGCTTACTTGGGGGCTATCGGCCCCAAGTCATTTTGTGGTGAGAGTGTATACGCTTCTACAATCCTATGACCGGTCTTTCCCCTAATCATAGGTCACTTGGGGGCTTCCTCTCACCGAGATCAGCCTAATTACCCATTTGGCTAGCGAAAAATTACCGCACTGCAAATGCTTATACTGGACCGTGTGTTGGCCAAATCGCCATATGGACCCATGAACTCTTGGCGAGTCAATCCACTATTAGAACCCTGAACTCACCTTGGTTAAAACATGCATGGTACCGGCTAGCGCCCCACATGGAAAATAGAGAAACCATTGGTTCATTGAACCTGCTTCACCGAAGCTTGACTCACGCCTGATCAGCCGGTCTAAATACTTGAGCTTTTTTATACAAAAAGTCTCCCCTGGGTAGCACTTGAGTTTATCTAACTCGTCCTATCCTATCGCTACTTGAACGAGCCAACGAAATTCTTACTCTCACCTTCCTGGCACTGCCACAAGGTTTCATGGATTTATAAGACTCGTCGGATCTTGTTGAGCTGGGTTTTCTTCATATAATTCGCCAGAACACCCTGAGTCGGTTACTATTTATTATCATCCATTACTCATTGAGATGGTTTGATGTATGTTTTTGTTAGCCCAACAGGTTGGTGATCAAATTCTTTACTAACATGACGGGTCAAGCATCATAGGCGCCCCAAGGGCGGCACAAGGTTTTTTAAGGATCACAGAAGAGTTCCGCAACATGCATAAGCAAGGGATTGTTTTCTAGAATAACCTATTACATGGCTCGGATGGCCAAATCAGTAAGATCTATTCTGCTAGTGCCTCCGGGTCAACTTGCCCACAGCTCTGGCCGACTTCAAGTTGTAAATCGCCCAGTACCCAATTACACTTGGATAGAGCGGCAAATTCGTCTTCATCATTCAAAACTGCCGGGAGATCCGCCTCCAAATCAAAAGGGTTTCTAGGTCGACGAGGAGTCAAGCTGGTTGTCACAAAGGTTGGCGGGTTTACTTTCTTGTTCTTGTCATCATAAGCGGCTTGGTACTTTGATAAATCCAAGCTTGCTGCTAGCTGAGTCGCCACCGAGCGTGATTCCTTGACGACACGCTGATAATCATCTTGAGTAAACTCTGACTCGTCGTCCTTGAGCTGTGGGAAGCCTGCTGCTACTTCTTCGGGTTTCAGTTCTGGAGGATACGCCAAACACCGACTCAACATTGTCAGCGCCCCTTTCTGGGCGGTTGATCGGGTTAGCTCACCTATCTGAGGCGGAAGGGTTGATAAGCAGCCAAGCATCTTTTTGATTGATGTGATTGGTTCCTTGGTGCCCATCACTGCCTTCACGGTCAGCACGCTCCCAGTATACAGCTGCTTAGTCAGTGTGTAAATTGCCTTTAACTTCAAGATACAGTCGTCCTGAAGGTTGACGGCTCTCGGGCCTGCATGAGGGGCAATAATGATTAGTACTTTTTTCACACTAATTTTTTATTTTTAAAAGATACAAAACTAGGGATTCCATCTTACTAAAGATGGCATGTGTCATGTTGGAGATATGTTTCTTTAAACCGGGCAGCTCTTGTTGCACGGCTTCCAGTCTTGTTTCAGCCATTTCCGCTCGCTTTAGCGCGGTGGCCTGATCAGCTTGAGACTTCTTGTTGCCGGCTTTCAACTTTTCCATATCAGCTAAGCTCACCTGGTATTTTTCTTCTGCTTTAGCCCGCGCGTCTTGCTGGTCGGCTAAACTTTTCTTTAAGTCGCCCAACGTCGACTCAGCTTGGGCGAGAGATTCCTGTCAACATATTATCAAGGGACAAGTCTCAGAATTATTGCAAGCAACACCCCTAACACTTGGGGGCTAATGTATAATTTTTTAGACACAATTATACCACAATCAAGACCCGGATCATCTTTCAAAAGATGACCCGGCCCTTGGGGATTACAGGTCGAAAGTTTTTTCTACACCAAGACCCGACTCATCTTTCAAAAGATGACCCGGCCCTTGGGGGTTACAGGTCAAAAGTTTTTTCTACATCAAGACCCGGCTCATCTTTCAAAAGATGACCCGGCCCTTGGGGGTTACAGGTCAAAAGTTTTTCCTACATCAAGACCCGGCTCATCTTTCGAAAGATGACCCGGCCCTTGGGGGTTACAGGTTGAACGTTTTTTCCTACATCAAGACCCGGCTCATCTTTCAAAAGATGACCCGGCCCTTGGGGGTTACAGATCGAACATTTTTTCTACATCAAGACCCGGCTCATCATTCAAAAGATGACCCGACCCTTGGGGGCTAATGAGGAGGGTATGCATTAAGGCGTACCTCATGTTTATTCTTCATCATAAGGAGCAGGTTCTTCTCCATTTCATAACTTGTTTCCAGGCGACTTGCGAAGCCGGAGCAGAGCTCTTTAAACTCAAGTTTTTCATATTGAGGAAGTTTGGCCTTGGAAATCTCGTGTCCGGTGGAAGGATGGGACGATGTTGATACATGCTTCGATAAGATTGCCGAAGCCGGCTTCGAGAAGCCAGTACTAGTAATGACTACAGCGTCAAGATCTTCAGCCGCCTTCAACGGACTTGGCGGGTTGGGCGCTTCCATGCCTTCCTTGGGAGAACTTGGAAGGTCAACTCGGTCATCAGACATATCTTTTGCCGGGTCAGCACGAGCCGGTGCTGGTTTTCTTTAAGTTCTGGAGCCAGAGTGGAAGTTGAGCCGCCAGTTTTTCTCTTCTTTGCTTGCACTCTAAGGAAAAGAGGGTCATGCTTAAAGCAAGCATCATTATCATCAGGAAAAATGTAAGTATTATAAGGACTTACCCTTGTACGCGAATCATTGGTGGAAGGGCTGACATCACTGAGTCGCCCGACGAAGGGGGAGAAGTCTACAAAAGTAATATCTCAAAATATGAGCGATTTACAAGTGTGATCCAAAAGAAAACGAAGGTGGACATTGATAAAGGATACCTCATTTTGCCGTTTCTTGGTAGGGGTTTTCACTGGTAACCCGGACACCCAATCTCCTGAGTGGCTTCGAGTCTTCCGAAAGGAAGCGTGTTGCGCCTTCTTCAAGAGGAAATTAGGGTCTAGACAAGCATTCGGGTGAGACATGGGAACTTTCCCACAAACCCGCCGGGCCGGCTTAGGTGAAGGAGAAGATGAGTCGGAAGAAATTGAAATTACCTCTACGGCGTCATCCTGGCTTTCGTTATCATCATTCTATACATAGAGATGCAGAGATATAAGCAAAAATTAGAGCAAAGGGCGTCAAGACAAAGAAGATAAAATTTTACCTCTGAAGACGCCTAGCCGACTTGGGATTCGTCCACATCAGACGATTCGGCGATGGCGGGTTTGTTTTTACCCATGGTTTTCCTCTTTGGAGGCGGTCTGGCTTGCTTCACGGCCATCTTTTCGGCCTTTTGGTCACCTTTCTGAAATGGAATTTTCATTATGCAAGTCAGAATCCGAGTAAGCCAGAAAGAATGAACCAAGGGCGGGTTAAATTATTTACCTTAGGAGCCGAGTTAATCTTGCAGAATGGCTTAAGCCCTATCTGGCTACACTTGGCCAAGGGCTCGCCGGTTAGCTTCGTGATGATGGTCACAATGTCTTCCTCTGTGAGTGCTGTGCGGAAGTAGCATTGGGGGTGGTCCAAAGTACCATCAAACTCGCACATCAAGCCGTCTCGGCGACTCAAGGGAAGGATGCGCCATTCCACCCAGCAGCGGATCAGATCAACTCCAGTAAGACCGTTGTTTGTTAAAGATCGTAACTCAGATAGCACTGGAATGAAATCCGACTCCTCCTCTTCAGTGATCTTGCCTGGAAGTTTGAAGTTTGTGGGCAGACATTCCTTCCTATAGTCGAGGTGTTTGTTTGCACCCAGAGGGGAAGTGTCCCGGCAATAAAACCAAGACTCGCCCCAGCGTTTGGGATGGCTAGGCATGGCGAGTGATGGGAATGAGCTGTCCCTGCATCGTTGAGCGTTAATGCCTCCAAGTTCTAAGCTAGGGCCATTGGAGAACTCGGTCTGGCGATTCAGATGGAAGAAGTACCAAAACAAAGGGACCGATGGTTCCATTCGCATGTAAGCTTCACAGAATACTTGGAACTGGCAGATGCTGCTGATCGAGTTGGGGCCCAAGTCTTGGAGGCGGACGTTCATGAAGGCCATAGCGTCTCTGAGGAACTTTGATCCTGGCGGCTTAAACCCCCGTTCGAGGTGTTCAGCAAAAACAACTATCTCCCCTTCCTTCGGGTTGGGAATTTCGTCGCCTAGTCCGTATCGCCATCCGATGACTTCCTTCGGATCAAGATTCCCTGTCTTTACGCAATCCTCAAGGAAGGCGTCGTCAACTTTGGTCGGAAGCCAGTCGGCCTTGAAAACGGCACCCATAACTACAGCGGAAAAGGTCAGGGGTAAGATAACCCGCCTAAAACTTGTTGAAGTGGCTAAGAGAATCCCTCAACTCGTCGAACACTTGTCGAGTGGCTAAGAAAATCTATTAACTCGCCAATAAGGGACCAGATTTGGGCACAAGGGCGACTTAGGAATTTCCTATTGTTCAGAGAAGACATCTCAGGGCATCAGAGATGTGCGGTAAAATGATGAAGTGCGGATCTACAAAAAGGTTTCTACACAGCAGGCAGTGAAATATAGATCTACGAACAAGTTAAAATGAACGGAAAAGGGCCTGGATAAGGTGACACAGGCCATGGCTAGTGTAAATACAATGAGGGTGATCTGACTGAAGCCTTTTTGGTTCCTCAAACAGGAGCTAATCGATTGAGGATACGGTCAATGCTACTGTGCCTATTACTATTATGAATCAATCAGCATATGTGGAGGCGTTCGAGGTGTTCTAAGAAACCGGGAGACGACGAACATCGAGGAGCTAAGATCTATTTATAATGACGAAGGACTGACCTGATAATGGCGTTTAGAAGTGACCGTGGGAGATCCGCGGTGAATGTTGCGTCCTTGGTTGGCTCGGAGATGCGTCGGACGCGGTGGCTGGTGACGGAGCTAGCTCCTCGGGCGGCGACAGAGTTCTTGGTGCGGTCGCGAGGAAGAAGAGGCAGATGAAGTGAGTAGGTGGAGATGCTTTTTGCTCCTTTTCCCGAGCCTATTTAATGGGACGGGCGCTGGAATCGAGGCGACTCGCGCGGGAACCGAAAAGAAAAGTTAAAGATTCACAATAATAGCGCCAAGATTTTCGGGATATCTGTGCCGCGAGATCCGTTGGGGATTGCGTCATCATTTTTCTAAGATTAAAGGGATAAGATGATGTCATCAAGAAACGGTTCAGCGACTTGAATATTTCTATGAAGGATGGCGGCTTAAGCGTGTGATGCATAAAAGGAGTGGAATGAGTCGCCCCTAAACTAGGTAAGAGTTTATTGGCGTGAACAGGTTCAAGTCAATCTGGGGCCTAATGTTAGGGATATTATCTGCGACGTGACCCGCCCTAGTTGGGCCGGGTCACCAAGTGGGCGACTCATCCTTCGGCGATTCAAGTTTGGCCCGGTAGGCCCGGGAGCTAGATGGCGGTTCAACATCCATGTCGAGGATCAATTATCGGGGAGTTCTCGAGTCTTGGAAAGCACGGCGACTTAGAGATAAAGGAAACCACGATCTGTATCGTGGTTGGGACTTTTGTAAACCCTAAGGCCTCGACCTGTATATAAAGGCGAGTCCCCGGGGAGGATAGGGCAGGTTAGAAATCATCGAGAGCTAGGTCAGCCGAGTTACGCCCTCCTTGTAATCGAAACATCATCAATACTACACAGAGCCGGACGTAGGCTTTTACCTCCTCACGAGGGGCCGAACCAGGGTAAATCTGAGTCCTGCTCCCGTTCAACCCCTTTGAGTCGCCACCAAGGTGCGATGGCTCCATCATTAAGTCCTTTCACTAGGACATCAGCCGTGACAAAACCACGACAACAACCTCACCAAGTGCCGGAATGGAAGTGGGACAAGGTAGGGATGGATTTCATTACCGGCCTACCCAGGTCTAGCAAGGGCCATAACTCGATATGGGTTGTTGTCGACCATTTGACCAAAGTGGCCCATTTCATCCCTGTCAACACCACTTATGACGGGAACAAGTTGGCTAGTCTCTATATCGAGCGCATAGTAAGCCTTCATGGGGTTCCCAAGGAGATTGTATCTGACCGAGGCACATGGTTCACCTCAAGGTTTTGGAGGAAACTTCAGGAAGCCCTCGGTACCAAGCTCTCTTTCAGCACCGCCTTCCACCCGCAGACGGGAGGACAGACAGAAAGGGTGAATCAGATACTCGAAGATATGCTCCGCGCATGCGTCCTAGTGTAGGGAGCCAAGTGGGAAGACTGTCTGCCGTTCGCTGAGTTTTCATACAACAACAGCTACCAGTCCAGTCTCCAGATGGCCCCGTTCGAAGTGTTGTACAGACAGAAATTCCGCGCCCCACTCAACTGGTCAGAAACCGAAGACGGGCTGATTTTTGGACCAGAAGTTTTGCACCTGGCATAAGAGAAGGTGCAGCTAGTCCAAGAAAATCTGAAAGCAGCCAAGTCGCGACAAAAGAGTTATGCGGACTCTCGCTACAGGAATGTGGAGTTCATTCCCGGAGATGTGGTGTACCTCTGTGTCACACCTCTCAAGGGAACCAAGTGTTTCCACGTTAAGGGGAAACTCGCTCCCAGGTTCATTGGGCCAGTTAAGATCACGACAAGGCGTGGAGAGGTCGCTTATCAGTTGGAGTTACCTTCGGAATTTTCGGGTGTGCACAATGTTTTCCACCTGTCACAACTTCGGAAGTGTCTCCAAGCGCCAAGTCGTTCCGATCCTTTCAAGGACATTGATCACCGGGCAATTGACCTTCAGTCTGATCTCACCTACTGCGAGAGGCCAATCCGCATTCTAGATGAAGCAGAGTGATGCACCCAAAGCCGCACCATCAAGTATTTCAAGGTTCAATGGAGCAACCACACCGAAGCCGAAGCTACATGAGAGAGTGAATACTATCTCCGATCTGAGTTTCCACACCTTTTTAGCACCTAGCTTAGGAATCTCGGGGACGAGATTCTTGTAAGGGGGACAGGTCTGTCACACCCTGTTTTTGCTATCACTTGTCTTTGTTGTAAAATTCTGAGCTTGTTAAACCTTTTTCAAAACTAATGTTGTGAGTGCCATGATTGACAATGTATGCTTGTATGCTTGATCATGTGAGGCTTTAAAACCCTAAATTCCTTGGTATTATACTGATTTCCAAAAACCTTTGTTTATTGCTAACCAAAGTAAAACCACCTTGAGTTGCACTACATGTCCTTGATAGCAACCAGTGCTTCTACTCATATTTGGTAATGTGATTTTTACCTATCTTTATATTTCAAAACCACAAAAATAATTATTTTTGTGATTATTTTCCTAATTAAATAACCTGTCCATTTCTAAGGTCAGAATTGGTATTCCAACATGGAAAAATACTTTTGTGTTTTGGAAAAATCTGATTAAATTTAGAGATGATCAGAATGACATATATTTTTGATACATAGGATTTTAAACCCCATTTTATATCATATTTATTTATCAAAACTATAAAAGCTATTTATGTCTGTTTTGGCATTTTGAATTATTTCCGAAGGAAATATTCTCAATAAATTCCTAGAAAATTCCAGTCGTATCCCTAACCTTGTTTGGTTTCCACAGAAAGTTTCACCTTGATCAAAGGTGGATAAGGACCCCAAATAACCCAAAAACCCTGTTTGTCCACAATCAAGTTAGAGCAACTCTACATAGCAATGTTTGTCCAATGAGGCTAAAACTTTGCATGAGTGCCTAATACCTCAAATGAGGGTTCCACACCAAAAATGGGATTTGTGGGACTTAGTTTGCCCACACTCCCTTTGGAAGGAACAGATCTGGTCATATTGGAGTGTTTTCAAGTTTACAAAGCTAAACTTGTCCTTTGGAGCTCAAATTTGGTGGAACTCCATGGTTTACCACCAAAAACAAACCTGTTAAGTCTCAGCACTAGTGGTGGGGTGCAACCCCCTAAACCCACTTTCGAACACCTTCTGACAGATAGGAAAAAGCCACCTTAGCCACAGCTAAACCAAATTCCTTTGCTTCAAACTCTTAGATTAAGTGGCGAGCACCTGTATCTAACCCCAGTCAACTGGCCCCTCACTGGTTCAAAGTGGAAAGTACAAGAACCCCAATTTAGACATCAGTTCATGATTGACAGCACTAGTATTTCTTGCCTCTTTTGACCAGCCGAAGCTCCCACTAAAACCAAGCGGCTAGAAACACCCCCAGTGCCAGGACATGCTAGACACGTCCAAAGTTCCTCGGAGCGCACCAGCATGCCAAAACTGCGCTCTGGGCGCGCTACAGGGAGTCAACGAGGTGGGGGCGACGCCCTCGGCCGGTTCCAGCCTCCCTCGAGATGTCCAACCTCTTCCACGACAACCCCTCTGTGTCGGGCAAGCCTCAGGGCCCCTCCTCTCTCGCGCTAGAGCTCGCGCGACGCGTGCCCGCGTGCTCCAGAACCGACCAAGGTTGCGCGGCCACGAATGCTCGCCTTCTCTCTCTCTCTCTCTGCTGCAAATGGTTCGGGCGGTCCAATACCACGTCCTCAGACCGTGGTTTTAACCGCAACCTCTCTCTACGCTCCCATGCGCGCCATGGTGAGTCACCGGCGCTCCCGAATCTGCTCACCGTCGCGGCCTTGTAAATAGCCCTCCTCCTCGCTCCAGCACCCCTCAGATAGCTTCGCCACGATCACTAGTACCTCCCTAGCCACCCCAGCAAACGAGCAGAGCCCCGGTGCTCGAGATCGACCGAGGCCCCTCCGCCTCGGAGCTCCGGTCGATCTCCGGCTACACGACGGCTCCTGCGCCACTCGACACACCAAACTAACCCCCTCGATCCGAGGAAGCTTTCCCCCAACTCGCTCGAGCTTTTCCGTGTCTCTAGCCACCCCCTCGACCACCTCCCGAAACTCCTCCACCACGGCCTCCTCGTCGCCGGCGAACCCCTGCCTCCCCGTCGTTGTTTCAACCACCAGCAGGTAGGCGACGGCCACGCAAACCCATTCCCATGTTCGCTGGAGCATGAGCACGTCGGCAATCTCGTCGGTGTCCTCCTCCTCCTCTCTGGCCGGAGGTAGGAGACGACCCCGACAGGTGTGCCCCACCTATCGGTGGCTCAGCCTCCTCCCCTGCGCTGGCCTCAGCCACTGACCGCACGGCCCTGCGCATCAGGTTCAAACCTGACGGCGCGTGCGCCTGGGCAGGCTGTCGGCTGGCCATGGGCCAGCCCAGCTCTAGGTCGAGCCAGGCTAGGAACTAGCCTGTTTTTCTTTTTATTTTAAACCCTCATTTCTAAGATTTTTATAAAAATATCTAACCAGTGTAAAAATATAATTCTTCCACTGTTATTCTTCTAAAAATGTATAGTATTTAATGATGTGCTTAAATGAATTTTTCCAGCAACTATTCTATTTTATAATAATAAAAGGGGCTAAAATGGAATAGTTTTGCTTCTGCTTGGTTGTTTTCAAAAATATTCCTTCAAGGAAAACTAAGGCAAATATATTTTAAATGATATCTTAGATTTATCAGTAATAGGGAACATTTTTAAAATGACTTTGTGGACTGTTTCTGTGTGAGCTATTTCTTATTTATTGTTTTATCGACGATAGAAAATCCGTGTGACGAGGGAATCGGGGCGGAAGACCTCAAAGACCCCGGATACTTAGCTAACCAAGGCAAGGAGCCCTTTGACAAGGACTGAGCATATGTTACTTTGCATGTTAAATAGCAAGTATTCCCGTTGCATATGATCATAAGTGCCGGTAATCATTTGATATGATTTTACCGAAGGCTCTCCCGGAGCACATGCATTGAGCCTGACCCTGCCCCTTGAGGTTCATGCTAATACCATGTTGACAAGTAAAGATAGAGGTAGTATTATCATGAGCATGTTGTTGACATAAAGCAAGAGTTTATGAAAACCCCGTCGGGTGCCACTAATGCCCGAGGGTGATGATGAGTTAGGTGGTCACTTTTGGTCAAGTGATGCACCCGGTATTTGTGTGAATAAGGTTTCGGAAATGGGATTAGATTTATGATGTGTCGACCGTACCAACCTTACCAGTACGACCACGTTACCCCTTATGGGATGGGGCTATGTTAATTACTCTGGTCGGTGCTAGCAAAGAGCCACATTACTAGTGGTGGGAGTGATGTGTGGTCACTCTCGTGATGGGGTCGTGTCGAGTAGGACGACTATGCCATTTTTATGAGTTCCAGTCACACCGTTGGTCCCCGCATGGTTGGTACTGTCCAGAGTTGGTGCTCGTAAGACGTACAACATGTGGGCTGGGTACCAATCGAGTGGACCTCTTTATCTAATATCGTCAGGGGAAAGACATTGATCGGGTACTTACCTCGGGTATGTGATATACCGCGAGTCGTGGATGACACAGAAGTTTCCCGAATCTCGTGGGTCCAGTGTATTACCTCTGCAAAGTGTAAACTATTCGAATAGCCGTGTCCACAGTCAAGGACAGTTGGGTAATCCTGCTTAAACTACATCCTGGTATTTCCGCCTAAACCAAGTGTGCGTGAGTTTGTGTGTGTGTGGTGATGATAAAGGTGTTTCTATGATAGCAATGATATGACCAAGTTTGGTGACTTGGCATATAGGGTGAACCCGGATGGTTCAGCCCTCGGCAGATATATTGATATCTGTAACCTGTTCTTCAAGAGTAATTCTTTAACTTGATGCATATTGATGATCATTCCACCCAGATGAGTTACACTAGAAATGCATGATATTGTTATCCTTCACTTTCATTGATTATATCATGGGCTGTTTGGGAGTACATTCAAAGTACTCATTAGCTTGCCACTGGTTATGTTATCGACCAGACATGGAAGGACCGGAGTTTGGAGATGAGTACGTCTTCGGAGACACCCGTGCCAACTAGTACGCTTTCGAGTGAGAATGCCTCTCGGTTTAGGCTTGATGGCATGGGCAACGGCTTAGCCCCTTTGTTTTCCGCTATTAGTGTACTCGTGTGATTTGGCCTTAGGCCCTGTCTTGTCAACTGGACCCTTCGGTCACGTCTTTTAATAATCGGTACTTGGATGTAAGACTATTTATTCAGTATCTGTGTTCGGTGAGCATTGATCTCTGGGATCACTGAGCACGGCGATTCTCGACTAGTAAGTCGGGGTCCCCACAGTCTCCTCAAAGGGGACCACGTTCGTGGACTAACGAATGTGAGTTTTGCCAGAGATCGTGATTGCAGTGCTTGTATTGAAGGGAAGATTCATGAGACTACTCATTGTCCCATGACTCTCATTTACACTAAGAGACCCTTGGAGCTCCTTCATATGGATCTCTTTGGTCCCCCATCTTTTGATAGTCTTGGGGGCTGAAACTACTACTTGGTGATTGTTGATGATTACTCAAGATACACGTGGGTATATTTCTTCAAGAGGAAGAGTGAGACTCAACAAACCGTCATCAACTTTGCTAATGAAGCTCAACATCAACATGAAGCAAAGATTTTGATGATTAGAAGTGATAACGACACCAAGTTCAAGAACTACACCTTGGATGAGTTTCTTAGTGATGAGGGGGATCAAGCATCAATATTCAGCACCATACATCCCTCAACAAAATGGTGTGGCGGAGAGGAAGAACGGGACTATGATGGACGTGGCAAGAATAATGATGGCGGAATTCAAATCTCCGTACAACTTTTGGGCCGAAGCCATCAACACAACATTTCATGCATCCAATCGTCTCTATATCCACAAAGGCTTGAACAAGACTCCATATGAGATTCTCACCGGAAACAAACCCAACCTCAAGTACTTTAGGGTATTCGGGTGTAAGTGTTTCATTCTCAAGAAAGGTGCACGTTTAGCTAAATTTGATTCTAGACCTCAAGAGGGCATTTTTGTAGGTTATGCTACAAACTCTCATGCTTACCGTGTCCTCAACAAATCCACCGGGCTCATTGAGGAGACGTGTAACGTGGAGTTTGATGAAAAGAATGGCTCCCAAGTGGAGCAAAGTGGTCTTTGTGATGTAGGTGATAACATTCCTCCCCAATCCACAAGAAGAATGGGGATTGGTCAAATACTCCCCATTGAGGAACCCCTTGTGGCAGAAGGAGAAGGACAATGCTCTACTCAAGTGTAGCCATCACCCTCACTAGCCCCACACGCTTCTGATGAACAAAGTGAAGACCCTCAACCAGCTGAACAGGATAAAGGGCAAGATCAACCACACGAAGATGATGATGCACCACATGATGTCCAAGTGCTTACACAAGGTTCTGAATCTCCTAAAGATCAAGATCAGGTGCAGCCACGATATCAAGATCAAGAGCTGCATCCACTAGATCAAGAACAAACCAGTGAGCCTTTTCAAGACGAAAATTAAGTTGATCAAGATGCTGCTCCTCAATTTCCTACTGCGGCACCTAAGAGGGGTCGCGGTGCCAAGGCAGGATCAAAACTCAAAAACCAAGGCCAAGAAACGTGATCAAGTTGCTGCTCCCCAATTAACAAGCATGAAACTCTTGGAGCATCGCGCAACCAAGATAGCATCCAAGTTGAGAGTCAAATCACATTTTATGACGAACGTGCTTGGTAGCTTAAAAAGGGGAGTATCCACTCGTCAACAAATTTTAAATTTTTGTGATCATCACGCGTTTGTTTCGTATTGTGAACCTCAATAGGTACATGAAGCGCTCGATGATGAGGATTGGCTTATGGCCATGCATGAAGAACTGAACAACTTCGAGCGTAATCAAGTCTGGGAATTAGTGCCAAGACCAAAGGAGGAACATAATGTCATTGGGACCAAGTGGATATTCAAAAACAAGCAAGATTCCAATGGGATTGTGGTTCGAAACAAGGAAATATTGGTGGCTCAAGGCTACTCCCAAGTCGAGGGTATCAACTACGGTGAAACCTTTGCCCCTCTTGCTCGTCTAGAATCTATTCGCATGCTGCTTGCATTTGCATCCCATCATGATTTTAAATTACAACAAATGGATGTGAAAAGTGCTTTTCTTAATGGTCCTTTAAATGAGTTGGTATATGTCAAACAACCCACGGGATTCAAACATCCCAAGCTCCCCAATCATGTATACAAACTTAATAAGGCACTCTATGGCCTTAAACAAGCCCCACGTGCGTGGTATGAGTACCTTACTGAGTTGTTGCAAGATCGTGTGTTTGAAATTGGGAAGATTGATCCCACTCTTTTTACCAAGAAGGTCAAAGGGGATTTTTTCATATGCCAACTATATGTCAATGATATCATTTTTGGTTCCCCTAACGAATCTTTCAATGAAGAATTTGCTGCACTAATGACCGAGAAATTTGAGATGTCAATGATGGGTGAGTTGAAGTTCTTCCTCGGGTTCGAGATTAAACAAGGTTTAGAAGGAAGCTTCATCAAACAAGCCAAGTACACCCAAGAGATGCTCAAGAGGTTCGAGCTAGAGGATGTCAACTCGGTCAAGTTTCCCATGCCAACCAGATGCAAGCTTGACAGTGATCCCAATGGTAAAGCAGTGGATCAAAAGGTATATCGCTCCATGATTGGATCCCTTATTTACCTTTGTGCATCTAGACCAGATATCATGTTGAGTGTAGGGATTTGTGCATGGTTTCAATTTGCACCAAAGGAAAGCCATTTTATGACTCTCAAACGAATATTTTGAGATTTGGCTCATACCCCAAACTTTGGCCTATTGTATCCCAAAGGAGAAAGCTTCAACCTAGTGGGCTATTCTGACTCAGATTGGGCGGGAGACTGTGTGGAGAGGAAGTCAACTTCTGGAGGATGTCAATTTCTTGGTCGTTCACTGGTAAGTTTGTCTTCAAAGAAGCAGAACTGTGTCTCTTTGTCTTCCACCGAAGTTGAGTATGTTGCAGCTGCGAGTTGTTGTGCACAGTTGCTATGGATGAGAAAAACTTTAAAGGATTACAGTGTCACTTGTGACAAAATGCCTGTTTTATGTGACAATCAAAGTGCTATCAAGATTTCCCTTAATCCGGTGCTACATAGCAAGACCAAGCACATTGATATTCGTCATCACTTCATTCGTGATCATATCAAGCGTGGTGATATTGAGGTTCACTTCATTAACACTGAAGAGCAACTTGCAGATATTTTCACTAAGCCCCTAGATGAAGCAAGGTTCCAGGAGTTAAGGCATGAGCTAAATATCATTGATTCAAGTAATGTGGATTGAAACTAGGCACTGTGCACCTCATTCTGCATTATATCTAGTTCTAGGTGTAGGCATGGACATAGGGGGAGTGTTGTTCTCTCAATGAAATTTTCCTCCCCCCATTATTCATGAATCGATCAAGTCTTTCACATTGGCCATTATTGATGGCAATTGTGCTTCAAAGATGAGCTTTGGTCATGAACCCAAGGATAATTCTTCGCGGTGTCATACCTTTTGTCTCAAACATAGGTGGCTCCAGCCACCGCCCCTCTCTCCTGGTAAAGGAGGGTTATAATATTGCTAGTCAGTATATTTTGCTTGTTTTTTTACTCCAGTATTGACTCCTAGGTGTCCGTAGTGATTTCTCGCTGTTATGGTAATTTCTGGAATTTTTCTGTATGTTCTGGAGTGGTACTACCACTAGGGGGAATCGGTACTACCGCCCGGGGAGCGGTACTACCGCGATGACCCAAGCGGTACTACCACGATGACCAGATCGGTACTACCGCTGACTCTGGCTAGAGTCTATACCTCCTCAGGGGGAGAGGTACTACAGTCTCATGCGGTACTACCGCTATGACTCAAGCGGTACTATCGCTAAGATAAGAGCGGTACTACTGTGGCAAGCTGCACTACCGCTATGCGCGAGCGGTACTACCGCCCTGCCCGAGCCCTAGGGGGTATATAAAGAGAGGCGGCAGTTTTCTATTCCCCATTTGTTTCTCTTTCATGGAGCTCCCCATCTCTATCTCGAGTTCCCCCAGATTTGATCTTCCTCCGCGGCGCTTCTCCTCCCGTACCAGTTGGAGGGATTGCCCCCCTTCCTCCTCCGTGTGCCATGGACTCCGCTACTGCCCCTATCCTCCTTAAGTTTTGTTGATGTTCTTTGTTCTAGGGTTAGGGGCTAGATGTATTGGCTTCATTGTTTTGGCATGATTTTGTCTCATACATGGATTGGAGGAAAAATATTGGAAGTGCCTCAATATGCTTTGTTGCATAGGATCGGCATAGTTTTGGTCCCTTATGATCTTAAATCAGTAGCATAGTGGTTAGATCCATATTTTGTTCTTCCAAATCTATAACCACGCGGTACTACCGCTCGTGGAGCGGTACTACCGCCCTGACCGAGCTATACTACCACTCGTGGAGCGGTACTACCACCCTGCCCGAGCGGTACTACCGCTCGTGCACAAATTGTTGTCTATGCATGCTCCTACTTGGTTCCATTTGTGTTTTCTCCTGTGTTCTGGATGTTGCCATGACTTATTTTTGTTGTTTTCGTGTGTTTGTGTTGCGTGTCTCAGGTGGTGGCTCCCGTCTTTCCAACCCAGTTTGCAACACCGAGTCCAAGAGGTACCGCAACCCGGACGAACCAGCAGGTTCCAATCCTCCGAAGCGCAATATCAAGAAGACTGCATCGAAGGACGAGGAGTCCAACATTGACTATGACACTATGCTTCTCAAGGAGTTTGTGCGGCGCCGAAAGCTCAATCCTTATGTCACTGAGAGGGCTTAGTTCAAGGGCGGTGAGGTGTTCTGGTCCAAACAGCAACTCTTGATATATCAAGATGTCGTCCTGACTCAGAAGAAAATCTATGTTCTGGTACAGTGGATTGATCTCATCTATAGAGGGATCCTGCATATTTTGGAGAGGCCATGAACATGATACAATAGCTCCGCATTGAGAACCTCATCACCCTTCGGTGTGACTTCGATCCTGAGGTAGTGGGTAAATTCTATGTCAATGTTCACTTTCATGCTGATGTGGATTGTACTATGACTTGGATGACTCATGGTGAGAAGATGTCTGGCACTTGGGTTGAGTTCATGAAGCTTCTGAATGTCCGTGACGAGGGGTTGCATCAACCTGTTGGCTTGCGCCCTCATGCCAACCTAGGTCCTACCCCCAAGGATAAGCTTCTGCCCTTCTATCTCACGAAGAATGTGCTCCCCACCTTCTTGGATGTCATGCATAGGATCTTCCGCAACACTCTGTTCCCGCGGGTTGGCAACAAAGACCAAGTTCATTCTTATCTGGTGGACATGCTCCTTATGTGTGAGGAGGGACGGACGAAGGACACTGGGCCACTCGATGTGTCTAATGTGATGTTCTGTGAGCTTCACATGGCCATATTCAACCATAAGGTTCCCATTTATGGGCCTTACGTGTACTTCTTCGTCAAGACCAAGTGGGCTGAGTCTTTTCCTCGCGTGCTCTTTCGTGCTGCCCTTGGTTGTTTCAGCCATGATCCCATCAAGCTGCGCTAGAAAGAAAAGTGGGCCAACACCTCCACTTCACGCACTTCTGAACGCATGGAGACTGAGGATGCTGCTGTGGATGAGGGCGGCCCTGACTCATACCCATTCTTCCGCTGAGCCATCTTGGGCCAAGAAGCTGAAGGATCAGATGAAGACCTTGTTTTTCATGCAGGCGAAAGGACAGTATCTGACTCATGTGGCCCGGAAGGAGAGCTGTCAGAGGGATAAGCGCATTATGGGGACGCTTGATGTGCACTTCTCGAGCGGGTCTGAAGATGTCATCACTCTAGAGGCTGAGTGAATGCAGGCACGAGACTTCCAGTGGGCTGGGTCTGACCAGGAGGATCCTGATGAGGAAGATCAGGCGGGGACTGATCCGGAAGATGAGGATGCTACGGAGGAATCTGATGGCTGAGCTACCACCTGTGTCGTTCGCGACCTCTCTGGCTCTTTGGTGTCCTGATGACAAAGGGGAGAGAGTGTTAGGGATTTGCTTTGGGTTTTCGTATTTTTCGGAGTCTTTATTTGCTGAACTTGGCTAGTTTTATCTTTTCGGATATTTTATCATGTGTGTGAAGACTCTTAGTCATATGGTGTGAGACATATGCTATCCCTATATTATCTTTATTGTCTCTCTATATGCTTAGCCTGTGAGTTCATTCCTCTTATGTCCCTATCTTTATGCTCACATACTATACCTTGCTTTCTTACTCAATGTTGTATTAGGCCATTGTAAGGAGTATCTGTCTATGATTACTAGAAGAGTGCTTTTCCTTGGATTATGGGCCTTGCTATTCAGAGCACCACTTTAAACATGCACACATCCAGGGGGATCTAGTCTCTAGTTCATAAACTTTGGGTTTGCATATGACTTAATTATATTCTCTTTTGTGCAAATCCGGTGTTGTCATCAATTCACCAAAAAGGGGGAGATTGTTAGGGCATATTTTGTCCTAAGTAATTTTGTTGATTGATGACAGTACCTCTCGTACTAATCGTGTGCATTGAGCATTTCATATTATACATGGCAAGGCACAAGACGATTTGTCGCCCCTCGTTGGTTTTGAAGCACGGTAGTTTCTACGATTCTCTTTGATGGTTTTGAGTCATAGGAAATCCATACTATTAAGAGGGGGTCCGCGTCGGAAAGGTCTGGGTGGAATCAACTCACACACGCACACTTTTTCTTTCCACCACCTTTTCTTTGCAACAATGGAGCTCATGTTTGGTCTCTGCCGGCCTCTGCAAAAAGTTCCAGTGGTAGTACCACTCCGTTTGAGCGATAGTGCCTCTTCTAGACGGTAGTACCGCCCTCTATGCACGGTTGTACTTCGTCGGACTTTTTGCGAGTACTTTTCCAGCGGCGGTACGCTCGGTAGTAGTATTTTTACTACCGTGTCTATGAGGAAACCAAGCGGTAGTACCGCTTCTTGTCTAGTGGTAGTACCACTGGGGCTTTCAGTAGTACCGCTAGGGGCAGCGGTAGTACCGCTTCCTCAAAGCGGTAGTACCGTGCTGAGTGTGTTGTTAGTGGGGGTAACGGTCAGATCTGTTCCCCCACTATATAAAGGGTTCTTCTACTTAAAGAACCCTACCTTTGACCCTCTAAAACTCCATTGTTGCTCCCTAAGCTCATATGTGCCTGATAACCCAAAAGTATAGGGTAGAGTATTCAACCCAAATTTGTTGATTCGACACCAGGGGAAGCAAAAGAATATTCTCAAGTATTAGCAGTTGAGTTGTCTCGCCAAGTCTAGAGTACCTGCGCAAACACAAACGAGCTTGCACCCAACGCTTCAAAGGGGTTTTCAATCACTTCAAGATTGTTTGCAAAGTGAGATCCGAAGGTGGAAAGTCCAACGAAGCAAAAAGTGTAAGGCTGAAAATATGGTTTGGAGTAGACCCAGGGGGCATAGTGTTCACTAGAGGCTTCTCTCAAAATAGCAAATATCACAGCGGGTGAACAAATTACTGTCGAGCAATTGATAGAACCGCGCAAAGTCATGATGATATCTAAGGCAATGATCATATATATAGGCATCACGTCCGAGACAAGTAGACCGATACTTTCTGCTTCTACTACTATTACTCCACACATCAACCGCTATCTAGCATGCATCTAGTGTATTGAGTTCATGACGAACAAAGCAACGCCTTAAGCAAGATGACATGATGTAGAGGGATAATCTCAAGCCAATGATGAAAACCCCATCTTTTTACCCTTTATAGCAACAACACCATGCGTGCCTCGCTACCCCTTCTGTCACTGGGTGAGGTCACCGCACGGTATGAACCCAAAACCAAGCACTTCTCCCATTGCAAGAATCATAGATCTAGTTGGCCAAACAAAACCCACAATTCGAAGAGAATTACAAGGATATGAAATCATGCATAAGAGAGATCAGAAGAAACTCAAATAAGATTCATAGATAATCTGATCATAAATCCACAATTCATCGGATCTCGACAAACACACCGGAAAAGAAGATTACATCGGATAGATCTGCATGAAGATCATGGAGAACTTTGTATTGAAGATCTAAGAGAGAGAAGAAGCCATCTAGTTACTAGCTATGGACCCGTAGGTCTATGGTAAACTACTCACGCATCATCGGAGAGGTCATGGTGTTGATGAAGAAGCCCTCCGTATCCGAATCCCCCCTCCGGCAGGGCACCAGAACGTGCCCTAGATGGGATCTTGCGGAGACAGAAGCTTGGGGCGGCGGAAAAGTACTTTCGATGATCTCCTCACTTTTTGCGGAATTTGTGTGGATATATAGGCGCAAAGGGACCTCAGGGAGCCCACAAGCCAAGGGGCCGCGAGCCCCCCTGGCCGCTCCATGAGGGCTTGTGGGGTCCCTGGTGCCCCCTGCCCTGATTCTCCGGCTCTACGATCTTTTTCTGTTCCGGAAAAAATCTTTTTGGCAGTTTCATTCCGTTTGGACTCCGTTCAAAATCCTCCTCTAAAAGGGGTCAAAAACATATATAAGTTAATAAGTTAATCCCAAAAAATATATAAAAGGCATGCAAAACATCCAAAGTTTGACAAGATAATAGAATGAAACCATCAAATATTATAGATACGTTGGAGACGTATCAAGCATCCCCAATCTTAACTCCTGCTCGTCCTCGAGTAGGGAAGTGATAAATAATGAATTTTTGATGTGGAATGCTACCTAGCATAGTTGTCCTTTGCAACTTATTTCACGTGACATGAATGTTCAGATACGTAAGATTCGAAACAATAGTTTCCTATTGACATGAAAACAATAATACTTCAAGCAAACTAGCAAGGTAATGATGAACTTTCAAAATAACAAGGCCAAGGAAAGTTATCCCTGCAAAATCATATAGTCTGGCTATGCTCCATCATCCTCACACAACTAATGTAAATCATGCACAACCCCGGTATTGGCCAAGTAATTATTTTCACACTCTTACTTTCTCAAACTTTTTATAACTATCACACAATACATGAGCGTGAGCCATGGATATAGCACTATAAGTGGAATAGAGTGTGGTGGTGGTTGTGAGACAAAAAAGGAGGAGATGGTCACATTGACTCTGCGTATCAAAGGGCTATGGAGATGCCCATTAATAGATATCAATGTGAATGAGTAGGGATTGCCATACAAGAGATGCACTAGAGCTATTAGTATGTGAAAGCTCAAAAGGAGAACTAGTGGGTGTGCATCCAACTTGCTTGCTCACGAAGACCTAGGGCAATTTTGAGGAAGCCCATCATTGGAATATACAAGCCAAGTTATATAATGAAGATTCCCACTAGCATATGGTAGTGACAAAGCAAGAAGCTCTCAATCATGAAGAACATGGTGCTATTATGAAGCACAAGTGTGGAAAAGGATAGTAGCATTGTCCCTTCTCTCTTTTTCTCTCTTTCTTTTTTTTATTTGGGATCTTGGGCCTCTTTTTTTTTCCTTTTTTCTCTTTTTTATTTATTTTTGGGCTATTTGGCCTCTTTTTTTTATTTCCTCACATGGGACAATGCTCTAATAATGATGATCATCACACTTTTATTTACTCACAGCTCACAGCTCAAAAGATGATGACTCTATAGGAAATGCCTCCGGCAGTGTACCGGGATGTGCAAGGATCTAGCATGGCGTATGACGTTGGAACATCTTGCTAGCTATCTTATGATCATGCAATGGAAATATGAGACTGACGGCACAATTCATGAGATGGAACGGTGGGAGTTGCATGACAATATATCTCGGAATGGCTATGAAAATGCCATAGTAGGTAGGTATGGTGGCTGTTTTGAGGAAGGCATATGGTGGGTTTGTGTACCAGCGCGAATTGCACAGCACTAGAGAGGCTAGCAATGGTGGAAGGTGAAAGTGCATCTATACCATGGGCTCACATTACTCATGAAGAACTCACATACTTGTTGCGAAAGTTTTTATTAGTAATCGAAACAAAGTGCTAAACGCATACTCCGAGGGGAAGGGTTGGTAGGTGTAAACCATCGCGCGATCCCGACCTCAACACAAGGATGACAATCAATAGATCAATTATGCTCCGACTTCCTAACATAGCGGTTCACCATACGTGCATGCAATGGGAATCACTAACTTCAACACAAGTATTTCTAGATTCACAACACCCTACTAACATAACTCTTAATATTACCAAATCCATGTCTCAAAACTATTTGAGAGGAATCAAAACTTCTCTTTCTACTCAATGCACATGAAGATGGAGGTTTTTTGCATCCTCTTTGGGTATCTATTACTTTTGGGACTACTTTCATAGCATAAGCCAACTACAAAATCACGTACCGCCGTGCTCTAAAAGATATAAGTAAAGCACATAGAGCAAAAGTATCTAGCTCAAAAGATATAAGTGAAGCACTATGAGCATTCTAGCAAAATCACGATGAGTTCATGTCTCTCTCTCTAAAAAAAGGTGTGCAGCAAGGATGAGGTCATGGTGTTGATGAAGAAGCCCTTCGTATCCGGATCCCCCCCCTCCGGCAGGGCACCAGAACGTGCCCCAGATGGGATCTTGCGGAGACAGAAGCTTGCGGCGGCGGAAAAGTACTTTCGATGATCTCGTGATTTTTTCTGGAATTTTTGGGGATATATAGGCGCAAAACCTAGGGCAAAGGGGCCTTAGGGAGCCCACAAGCCAGGGGGCCGCGGGCCCCCCTGGCTACACCATGAGGGCTTGTGGGGGTCCCTGGTGGCCCCCTGCCCTGATTCTCCGGTTCTCCGATCTTTTTCTGTTCCGGAAAAAATCTTTTTGGCAGTTTCATTCCGTTTGGACTCCGTTTAAAATCCTCCTCTGAAAGGGGTCAAAAACAAGGAAAAATAGGAACTAGCACTTGGCACTGAGTTAATAAGTTAGTCCCAGAAAATATATAAAAGGTATGCAAAACTTCCAATGTTTGACAAGATAATAGCATGAAACCATTAAAAATTATAGATACGTTGGAGACGTATCAAGCACCCTAGACATTTGAGGTCACCTTGAAGCCACATTCCATTGTGGTGAAGTAGCAAGGACCAGTAGGAAAATACTCGTAGGCATTGGATGGGTGATGGATGATTATGCCGGATGTAATTCATCATGCAACAGTTATAACACGGAGAGATATGTAACTGCTCCAGTTCGTCAATGTAATGTAGGCATGTATTCCGTATGTAGTCATACGTGCTTAGGGAAAGGAACTTGCATGACATCTATTGTCCATCCCTCCCGTGGCAGCGGGGTCCTAATGGAAACTACGGGATATTAAGGTTCTCCTTTGAATAAAGAACCGGACCAACGCATTAACACTTGGTGAATACATGAACTCCTCATACTATGGTCATCTCCGGGAGTGGTTTCGACTATTGTCACTCCGGGGTTGCCGGGTCATAACTCATAGTAGGTGACTACAACTTGTAAGATAGGATCAAGAACACACATATATTGGCGACAACATAATAGGTTCAGATCTGAAATCATGGCACCCAGGCCCTAGTGACAAGCATTAAGCATGGCAAAGTAGTAGCAACATCAATCTCAGAACATAGTGGATACTAGGGATCAATCCCCGTCAAAACTAACTCGATTACATGATAGATCTCATCCAACCCATCACCGTCCAGCAAGCCTACAATGAGATTACTCACGAACGGTGAAGAGCATCATGGAATTGGCAATGAAGGAAGGTTGGTCATGACGATGGCGACGATCTCCCCACTCCGGAGCCCAGAACGGAGTCCAGATCTGCCCTCCAGAGGAAGAATAGGAGGTGGCAGCGCCTCTGTATCGTAAAACGTGATGAATTCTTCTCTTGATTTTTTCCGGATGAAAGGGACTAAACTAAGATTGGATGCGGTGGAGCAACATGGGCCCCACAAGCCTGCCAGGCGCGGCCAGGGGGGTGCGCCTGGTGGGCTTGTGGGCTCTCAGCTCCACCCCTCCGGCTAATTCTTGCGCCAGTATTTTTTATATACTCCACAAAAAATCCCCGTAAATTTCCAGGTCATTCTGAGAACTTTTATTTCTTCGCGAAAACAACACCATGGCAATTCTGTTGAAAACAGCGTTAGTCCGGGTTAGTTCCATTCAAATCATGCAAATTAGAGTCCAAAACAAGGTCAAAAGAGTTTGGAAAAGTAGATACGACGGAGACGTATCAACTCCCCCAAGCTTAAAACCTTGCTTGTCCTCAAGCAATTCAGTTGACAAACTGAAAGAGACAAAAGAAAACTTTTATGAACTCTATTTGATCTTGTTGTTGCAACTATGTCTAACTCATAACTAGAATTTCAGCAAGATCACAAGCTAACCACATAAGCAAATGACATCTAGGTCTCACGGTAAACTCATATCAATGACATAATCAACTAGCGAGAAAATAATAATAAGTCTCAAACGTCAACACTTCAGTCAAAACAATCATGAAGTCCAGATGGTACGAACAGATGGTATCTCGCTAGCTCTGTCTGAGACCGCAAAACATAAATGCAGAGCACCTTCAAAGACCAAGGGCTTACTAAACATTGTAATTCATGACAAAGAAGATCCAGTCACAGTCATACTCAATAACAGTTAAAAGCAAAGCATAAAAATGAAAGAGGTGCTCTCTAATTGGTGCTTTTATAAGAAGAGGATGACTCAATAGGAACATAAATAGACAGGCCCTTCGCAGAGAGAAGCATTGATTGTAGAGGTGCCAGAGCTCAAGCTTTGAAAACAGAGATAATAATTTTGGGTGGCACGCTTTCATTGTCAATGCAATGACCAAGAGTTCTCACCATCTTCCACGCTACACATGCTATAGGAGGTTCCCACACAGAAAAGTAAAGTTTTGACTCCCCCACCACCGATCAATCACACTCCACGACTAGCCGAATCCTCGGGCGCCGTCCATACCAACATCAATCCAGGGGGAGTTTTGTTTGCAATTATCTTTTCGATTTGAGCATGGAATTGGGCATTCCAATTACCGGACCCTTTCTCGTGAATGATAGTGAATAAACACATATCAAGGATAACACGCCTAGCATGGAATATATTGATAGCCCCCTGTCACCACATGAGCGGTTCGGGCATGCAAAACAGATTATTTCTTGAAGATTTAGAGAGTGGCACATGCAAATTTACATGGAATGGCAGGTAGATACCGCATATAGGTAGGTATGGTGGACTCATATAGAACAACTTTGGGTTTATGGAAGTGGATGCACAAGCAGTATCCCCGCTTAGCACAAGTGAAGGCTAGCAAAAGACTGGGAAGCGACCAACTAGAGAGCGACAACAGTCATCAAAATGCATTGAGATTAACCAACATTGAGTGCAAGCATGAGTAGGACATAAATCAACATGAACATGAATATCGTAGAGGCTATGTTGATTTTGTTTCAACTACATGCGTAAACATGCGCCAAGTCAAGCCACTTGAATCATTCAAAGGAGGATACCATCCTATCATACTACATTATAGTCATCTCAAAATTCATGTTGGCATCCAAGGCAAACCATTATAACACTACAAGAAATAAGGTCAATTATGACTACCTATATTGGTCACTCATTCGTCATTGTTGTCGTTTATTGACCTTTTTTGACGAAATATACAACGTCAACAGTTAGTCGTCAAGAATGAACAAACATGACATTTCTAAAATTTAGGTCGCAGGTCTCTATCGACCAAAATTTTGGTTTGGTCATTACCCATTTGTGTGAGCCACGTACGATGTGACGTGGCCAAGCTGACATGGCATTGCTAGTGACCAAATGAAATGATCATAAATTTCAGATCCCTGTCCACCAATCTAGCTACGTGGGCCTGACCCAATACCTACTTTACTATTGAAAATGTCTGATTTATTTGGGTTCAAGAATTTTTTTTCCTAGAAGCCCGCATATCTCGGGATAGGCCCATTAAAAATAAGTACAACAGAATAAAAGATTGCAAATAAAATGTATATTTCATTTCAGCAGCATATCACATCAAATACAATACATCATCCACTGACTCGACGCATTAAGGTTCAACGCCTAACAAAGGCACATCAAAATAATTTTACATGTGCACAACGGAATACTTATGCAAGTGCAAGTGAACAGAAAAAGGTTCCAACTAATACACAATCGCACATAAAGAGAGTTCCACAAATATTGGATGAGAACCAAAAGTTTCTTCTCATCCTCTTCCTCTGCATAATATGCTCTTGCCATTGCCGCCTGCAAGAAAAAAATGATGGTAAGGCTGCATATACTTTGTATACTTCGGACTAGAGTATATAGATTCTAGTATATATGTTGCAAAATAATTATTACTGTTGTACGTGTGTATATATATCGATGGCGTGATGCTACTTGTTTGCACTATAGTATAGCTACGTGGACGCATGTAGTATATGTTCGTATACCTGATACTATATTGGCAACAAACCGAACCGACTACCGGACACAAAATACTGGCATACATGGACAGAGTAAATGGACTGTAAAAAAAGAGATTCAGATAACACCAAATTGTGAAAAAATATCTTTAATAGTGCCGTGAATAAACTTAAAACAACGATCAACAGTAGAGAAAAGGGGAAAATAACCTACATACATGGATAGAGAAAATGGACTTCAAACAACAAGTAAATGAGAAAAGGTCAAATATTATTGGAAGATAAACTTGCTAATGTGATGAACAATAGTTGGAATTAAATAGAAAACCCCTACATACATAGACACAAAGATTTGAGGGGAAACTAGATGACACACTAAAACCAAGAGAGAATAGGGAATTGCATTACGTACACACAGAGACGGAAAATATCAGAACATAAAGAGAAAATACACCTACCTAGAATAAAGAAAGGAACAGACTGAAGACTGTAAAACATATACATGCACACTCTGTATACTACTGTAAGCCTATGTATTACTGAAAACTAACCAAAAAAATCAAAAAAGGGCCAAAAAAATCAACAAAACCGTCATTTCAATTTGCATTCAAATATCTGGCTAAAGAACATTCCCTATCTAAATGTGCAGTTACATGATACATCCAAAGCAAACAGAACTGATCAACTTTCTGCACACACAAAGACTACACACATTTCTAGCACCAACAGATGTTTGCTTCCATTTCAGACATTTCATTTACTACACAAAGAAAATAAAAATGGAGCATCAGGTACACACCATATGCATACTGACTAGAATCACCGAGCCCGCAATCAAAATGAGAAACAAAGAGTGTAGGCCAAAAAACTCACATGGGTCGCACTGAGACCATACAAAGCTTTAACAAAATTATCATCATCCATGATAGATCCTGAAAATCAGCCATTAGACAATGTTTTGATCTGTAATTACCAACACTGCTCTCAAAACTCACATGGGTCACATTGAGACCATACTGACTAGAATCACCGAGCTTGCAGTATCATGTAATCTTAGTGTATAATTATTTGTATTCAAGAAAGATATAATCAGCCATTAGACAATGTTTTCTTACATATCACTCAGATTGATGCCTAAACCTGACTTCAACACGTACACTTCCTCTTCTTGTTATGATGGACAAATCAAGCGGCCACAACAGCAATAAGATTATGTTTTGATCTGTAATTATGAACACTGCTCTCAAAACATCTAAAAACAAAATCTAGGTATTGCAAATAGATTATAATTGAACCGCAACATTCATAATCTTTCCCATGCGGTACAGCCTATATGTGAGTGATTGTCTTACAATTTATTGTTGCTATCTATCATGTAGATGCAGTTAGCAACTTATACAAAATGGTATTAAAGATGGGAATAGGAAGACCGTAATCTGAATTTGCAATGCTGATTTGTAGTGCACTGGGAGCATCTCCGAGGCTTAGGGCGTCGTCTTGTCCCTCTGGTACAGGCCGACACTCGCATGCATCCCAACGCCTTCTCATCCCACACATGCTGGCGCTGGTGTGTTTTGCTGTGGGACAAAAGCATCGGCTGAGCTGGTCAATGATGCAGATTAATCTTGGCTGTAGTATGCGTGTGTTTCGGGCAAAAGGAAAGCTTAGATCATATACTTGTTTGTGTCGGAATCTACCCTGCCAGTAATGCATGTTGTCTTTATTTGAGGCCATCCAAGCCGATGCTCAGATCGTGCAGCCACGCTCGCTCAAGATGGGAGAGGCCTCTCTAATAATAGGCATGAATGAAACAAAAAGAATGTGGCCTCTCTAATAATAGTAGTAAGAGCAAAATAAACCCATATTCTTCCTGTAATGTGGTTTATCTAATAAAAGTACGAGGAGGAAAATAAATCTATGTTCTCCCACCATTCTACCGTGCATGTCTTGCCCTGTTTGTTAGCAAAAAAATATGCAGGCTACTATGGAAGTTAAGATATGCCTAACAATCAACATTCCAAGTTTCAGATAGGATATGAACCAAGGAAATACTTATTTTCTATATAGACATCAGACTTGAGGTGATTTCCGCAAAGAGGTGCAAGCTGTTGGCGGCGTCGGGTGGCTTGGGCTCCAAGTCCATCACCGCTGTGGCGGCTTCCCACTCCGTCTATGTGTATGGGATGCAAAGAAGAATTTTGGGAAAATATGAGATACATGAACTATTCTGCAAGTTACAGTACTAAAGCAAATTTAAAGAGAAAATAAACGGTAAAATCTATAGAAGCGTTACTATAGAAATATAAATTGCTAGATATGTATTTTATCTTGATTCCAGAAAAACTGAACTAAGTTAAATATAGTCATATTTTGCAAGAATTCTACAATGGTTAAACAAAAGTCTGAAATATTAGTATGATTATTTGGACTTTTTGTGGAACCTGAAGCTATTTCTCAGGGTTGTCCCTCATCTCAAAGCACAGATATGTGGATCGTATATATATATTAAGTAATGATTTTTCATATGATGAATACCCTTGTATTAACCTTCAAGCACATATAGCATAATATAATAGTCTCCCAAGGGTTCAAACATCACAAATTACAACTCACAAGCTCTCAAGTTCACAAATCAATCACAACCAGTTCATAAAAAAGTAGCTAGTTAATGTTTCCTGCAACACTACTAAAAGGAATACATGTACCATAGATTTTTTATGCAATAATTGCATCAAGCTTGTTCCTATCAAGTTCTCATCCTCTCATATCGAGTAATCACACGAGATGTAGATCTTAGACTACACTGCCGGCTACCCCATTGTTGGGGAACGTCGCAAGGGAAACAAAAATTTTCCTACGCGCACGAAGACCTGTCATGGTGATGTCCATCTACGAGAGGGGATGAGTGATCTACGTACCCTTGTAGATCGTACAGCAGAAGCATTAGTGAACGCGGTTGATGTAGTGGAACGTCCTCACGTCCCTCGATCTGCCCCGCGAACAATCCCGCGATCAGTCCCACGATCTAGTACCGAACGGACGGCACCTCCGCGTTCAGCACACGTACAGCTCGACGATGATCTCGGCCTTCTTGATCCAGCAAGAGAGACGGAGAGGTAGAAGAGTTCTCCGGCAGCGTGACGGCGCTCCGGAGGTTGGTGATGATCTTGTCTCAGCAGGGCTCCGCCCGAGCTCCGCAGAAACGTGATCTAGAGGAAAAACTATGGAGATATGTGGTCGGGCAGCCGTGAGAAAGTCGTCTCAAATCAGCCCTAAAACCTCCGTATATATAGGTGGGAGGGAGGGGAGGAGGCAGCCTCAAAACCTAAAGGTTTGGCCGAAATTGGAGGTGGAGGAGTCCTACTCCAATCCTACTTGGAGTAGGATTCCACCTTCCCACTTGGAAACTCTTTCCACCTTGTGTTTTTTCCTTCTCAAACCTTATGGGCCTTAGTGGGAACTTATTCCAGCCCACTAGGGGCTGGTTTTATCTCTTCCCACAGCCCATGAGACCCCTTGGGGCGTGACACCCCTCCCGATGGTCCCCGGCACCCCTCCCGGCACTCCCGGTACACTACCGATGAGCCCGAAACTTTTCCGGTAATGCACGAAAACCTTCCGGTAACCAAATGAGGTCATCCTATATATCAATCTTCGTTTCCGGACCATTCCGGAAACCCTCGTGACGTCCGTGATCTCATCCGGGACTCCGAACAACATTCGGTAACCAACCATATAACTCAAATACGCATAAAACAACGTCGAACCTTAAGTGTGCAGACCCTGCGGGTTCGAGAACTATGTAGACATGACCCGAGAGACTCCTCGGTCAATATCCAATAGCGGGACCTGGATGCCCATATTGGATCCTACATATTCTACGAAGATCTTATCGTTTGAACCTCAGTATCAAGGATTCGTATAATCCCGTATGTCATTCCCTTTGTCCTTCGGTATGTTACTTGCCCGAGATTCGATCGTCAGTATCCGCATACCTATTTCAATCTCGTTTACCGGCAAGTCTCTTTACTCGTTCTGTAATACAAGATCCCGCAACTTACACTAAGTTACATTGCTTGCAAGGCTTGTGTGTGATGTTGTATTACCGAGTGGGCCCCGAGATACCTCTCCGTCACACGGAGTGACAAATCCTAGTCTCGATCCATACTAACTCAACGAACACCTTCGGAGATACCTGTAGAGCATCTTTATAGTCACCCAGTTACGTTGCGACGTTTGATACACACAAAGCATTCCTCCGGTGTCCGTGAGTTATATGATCGCATGGTCATAGGAACAAATACTTGACACGCAGAAAACAGTAGCAACAAAATGACACGATCAACATGCTACGTCTATTAGTTTGGGTCTAGTCCATCACATGATTCTCCTAATGATGTGATCCCGTTATCAAGTGACAACACTTGCCTATGGCCAGGAAACCTTGACCATCTTTGATCAACGAGCTAGTCAACTAGAGGCTTACTAGGGACAGTGTTTTGTCTATGTATCCACACAAGTATTGTGTTTCCAATCAATACAATTATAGCATGGATAATAAACGATTATCATGAACTGAGAAATATAATAATAACTAATTTATTATTGCCTCTAGGGCATATTTCCAACAGTCTCCCACTTGCACTAGAGTCAATAATCTAGTTCACATCACCATGTGATTCCAACGAATCCAACACCCATATAGTTATGGGGTCTGATCATGTCTTGCTTGTGAGAGAGGTTTTAGTCAACGGTTCTGAAACTTTCAGATCCGTGCGTTCTTTACAAATCTTTATGTCATCTTATAGATGCTGCTACTACGTGCTATTCGGAAATGCTCCAAATATCCACTCTACTATATGAATCCGTTTCACTACTCATAGTTATTCAGATTAGTGTCAAAGCTTGCATCGACGTAACCCTTTACGACGAACTCTTTAACCACCTCCATAATCGAGAAAAATTCCTTAGTCCATTTGTTACTAAGGATAAATTTTGACCCCTGCTAGTGATTCAATCATGGATCACTCTCTGTACCTCTCAACATACTTTGAGTCAAGGCACACTTCAGGTGCAGTACACAGCATGGCATACATTAGATTCTACGGCTAAGGCATAGAAGACGACCTTCGTCTATTCTCTTTATTCTGCCGTGGTCGGGTTTTGAGTCTTACTCAAATTCACACCTCACAACACAACCAAGAACTCCTTCTTTGCTGGTCTATTTTGAACTCTTTCAAAAACTTGTCAAGGCATGCATCTTGTTGAAACTTCTATTAAGCGCTTTCGATCTATCTCCATAGATCTTTGATGCTCAACCTTCAAGTAGCGTAATCCAGGTACTCCTTTGAAAACTTCTTTCAAACAACCTTGTATGCTTTACAGAAATTCTACATTACTTCTGATCCACAATATGTCAACCACATATACCTATCAGAAATTCTATAGTGCTCCCACTCACTTCTTTGGAAATACAAGTTTCTCATAAACCTTGTACACACCCAAAATCTTTGATCATCTCATCAAAGTGCTTATTCCAACTCCGAGATGCTTGCACCAGTCCATTGAAGGATCACTGGAGCTTGCATACTTGCTAGTATCTTTAGGATCGACAAAACCTTCTGGTTGTATCACATACAATGTTTGCTCAAGGAAACCGTCGAGGAAACAATGTTTTGACATCCTACGTGCAATATTTCATAAATAATGCAGCAACTACTAACATAATTCTAACAGACCTTTAGCATCACTACGAGTGAGAAAGACTCATCATAGTCAACTGTTTGATCTTGTCGAAAACATCTTTGCGACAAGTCGAGCTTTTCTTAATAGTGACTTATCACCATCATCGTCTGTCTTCTTTTAAAGATCCATCTTTACTCAATAGTCTTATGACCATCAAGTAGTTCTTTCAAAGTCTACACTTTGTTTTCATACATGGATCCTCTCTCGGATTCCATGGCTTCCAGCCATTTGTCGGAATCTGGGCCCACCATCGCTTTCTCCATAACTCGTAGGTTCACTGTTGCTCAACAACATGACCTCCAAGACAGGGTTACCGTACTACTCTGCAGCAGTACGCGACCTTGTCGACCTACGAGGTTTGTAGTAACTTGAGTCGAAGCTTAATGATCACCATCATCAGCTTCCACTTCAATTGGTGTAGGCGCCACAGGAACAACTTCCTACGCCCTGCTACACACTGGTTGAAGTGATGGTTCAACAACCTCATCAAGTTCTACTACCCTCCCACTCATATCTTTCGAGAGAAACCTTTTCTCGATAAAGGATCCGTTTCTAGAAACAAACACTTTGCTCTCGGATCTGAGATAGGAGATGTACCCAACTGTTTTGGATATCCTGTGAAGATGCATTTATCCGCTTTGGGTTCGAGCTTATCAGACTGAAACTTTTTCACATAAGTTTCGAAGCCCCAAACTTTCAAGAAACGACAGTTTAGATTTCTCTAAACCTCAGTCTATACTGTGTCATCTCAACGGAAATACGCGGTGCCCCATTTAAAGTGAATGTGGTTGTCTCTAATGCATAACCCATAAACGATAGTGGTAATTTGATAAGAGACATCATAGCATGCACCATACCAAATAGTGTGTGGCTATGACGTTCAGACACATCATCACACTATGATGTTCTAGGTGGCATGAACCGCGAAACAATTTCCACATTGTCTTAACTGCGTACCAAAACTCGTAACTCAGATATTCATTTCCATGATCATATCGTAGACAGTTTATCCTCTTGTTACGACGAACTTCACTCCGAAACAGAATTGAACTTTTCAATATTTCAGACTTGTGATTCATTAAGCAAATACTCTAGTATCTACTCAAATCGTCATTGAAGTAAGAACATAATGATATCCAATGCGTGCCTCAGCACCCATTGGACTGCATACATCAAAATGTATCACTTCCAACAAGTTACTATCTTATTTCATCTCAATGAAAACAAGGCCTTGCTCATGTGGTATGATTTGCATGTCACTAGTGATTCGAAATCAGGTGAGTAAAGATCCATGGAGCCTCTTCATGCAATTTATACTAACATGACTCAAGCGGCAGTGCCACAAGTAAGTGGTACTATCATCATTTAACTCGTATCTTTTGGCACCAATGTGTAACACTACAATCGAGATTCAATAAACCATTGAAGGTGATTATTCAAGCAAATAGAGTAACCATTATTCCTTTTGAATGAATAATCGTATTGCAATAAACACGATCCAATCATGTTCATGCTTAACGCAAGCACCAAATAACAATTATTTAGGTTCAACACCAATCCCGATGGTAAAGGGGGCGTGTGACGTTTGATCATATCAACCTTGGAAACACTTCCAACACGTATCGTCACCTCGCCTTTAGCTAGTCTCCGTTTATGCCGTAGCTTTCATTTCGCGTTACTAATCACTTAGCAACCGAACCGGTATCCAATACCCTCGTGCTACTAGGAGTACTAGTAAAGTACACATCAACATTATGTATATCAAATATACTTCTCTCGACTTTTGCCAACCTTCTTATCTACCAAGTATCTAGAGTTGCTCCGCCTCAGTGACTGTTCCCCTTATTACGGAAGCACTTAGTCTCGGGTTTGGGTTTAATCTTGGGTCTCTTCATTAGTGCAGCAACTGTTTTGCCGTTTCACGAAGTATCCCTTCTAGCCCTCGCCTTTCTTGAAACTTAGTGGTTTTTCAAACCATCAACTATTGATGCTCCTTCTTGATTTCTACTTTCGCAGTGTCAAACGTCGCGAATCGCTCAAAGATCATTGTATCTATCCTTGATATGTTATAGTTCATCACGAAGATCTCAAAGCTTGGTGGCAGTGACTTTTGGAGAACCATCACTATCTCATCTGGAAGATTAGCTCCCACTTGATTCAAGTGATTGTCGTACTCAGACAATCTGAGCACACGCTCAACGATTGAGCTTTTCTCCTTTACTTTGTGGTCAAAGAATTTTGTTGGAGGTCTCGTACCTCTTAACAAGGGCACAAGCATGAAATCACAATTTCATCTCTTTAGAACATCACTTATGTTCCGTGACGTTTAAAACGTTTTCGGTGCCTTGCTTCTAAGCCATTAAGTACTTTGCACTGAACTATCGTGTAGTCATCAGAAACGTGTATGTCGGATGTTCACAGCATCCACAGACGACGCTCGAGGTGCAGCACACCGAGTGGTGCATTAAGGACATAAGCCTTCTGCGCAGCAACGAGGACAATCCTCGGTTTTACAGACTCAGTCTGCAAAGTTTGCTACTATCAATTTTCAACTAAATTTTCTCTAGGAACATAAAAAAACAGTAGAGCTATAGCGCAAGCTACATCGTAATTCGCAAAGACCATTAGACTATGTTCATGACAATTAGTTCAATTAATCATATTACTTAAGAACTCCCACTCAAAAAGTACATCTCTCTAGTCATTTGAGTGGTACATGATCCAAATCCACTATCTCAAGTCCGATCATCACGTGAGTCGAGAATAGTTTCAGTGGTAAGCATCTCTATGCTAATCATATCAACTATACGATTCATGTTCGACCTTTCGGTCTCATGTGTTCCGAGGCCATGTCTGCACATGCTAGGCTCGTCAAGCTTAACCCGAGTGTTCCGCGTGTGCAACTGTTTTGCACCCGTTGTATGTGAACGTTGAGTCTATCACACCCGATCATCACGTGGTGTCTCGAAACGAAGAACTGTCGCAACGGTGCACAGTCGGGGAGAACACAATTTCGTCTTGAAATTTTAGTGAGAGATCACCTCATAATGCTACCGTCGTTCTAAGCAAAATAAGGTGCATAAAAGGATTAACATCACATGCAATTCATAAGTGACATGATATGGCCATCATCACGTGCTTCTTGATCTCCATCACCAAAGCACCGGCACGATCTTCTTGTCACCGGCGCCACACCATGATCATCCATCAACGTGTTGCCATCGGGGTTGTCGTGCTACTTATGCTATTACTACTAAAGCTACATCCTAGCAAAATAGTAAACGCATCTGCAAGCACAAACGTTAGTATAAAGACAACCCTATGGCTCCTGCCGGTTGTCGTACCATCGACATGCAAGTCGATATTTCTATTACAACATGATCATCTCATACATCCAATATATCACATCACATCGTTGGCCATATCACATCACAATCATACCCTGCAAAAACAAGTTAGACGTCCTCTAATTTTGTTGTTGCATGTTTTACGTGGTGACCAAGGGTATCTAGTAGGATCACATCTTACTTACGCAAACACCACAACGGAGATATATGAGTTGCTATTTAACCTCATCCAAGGACCTCCTCGGTCAAATCCGATTCAACTAAAGTTGGAGAAACCGTCACTTGCCAGTCATCTTTGAGCAAAGGGGGTTACTCGTAACGATGAAACCAGTCTCTCGTAAGCGTACGAGTAATGTCGGTCCAAGCCGCTTCAATCCAACAATACCGCGGAATCAAGAAAAGACTAAGGAGGGCAGCAAAACGCACATCACCGCCCACAAAACCTTTTGTGTTCTACTCGAGAAGACATCTACGCATGAACCTAGCTCATGATGCCACTGTTGGGGAACGTCGCAAGGGAAACAAAATTTTTCCTACGCGCACGAAGACCTATCATGGTGATGTCCATCTACGAGAGGGGATGAGTGATCTACGTACCCTTGTAGATCGTACAGCAGAAGCGTTAGTGAACGCGGTTGATGTAGTGGAACGTCCTCACGTCCCTCGATCTGCCCCGCGAACAATCCCGCGATCAGTCCCACGATCTAGTACCGAACGGACGGCACCTCTGCGTTCAGCACACGTACAGCTCGACGATGATCTCGGCCTTCTTGATCCAGCAAGAGAGACGGAGAGGTAGAAGAGTTCTCCGGCAGCGTGACGGTGCTCCGGAGGTTGGTGATGATCTTGTCTCAGCAGGGCTCCGCCCGAGCTCCGCAGAAACGCGATCTAGAGGAAAAACTATGGAGATATGTGGTCGGGCAGCCGTGAGAAAGTCGTCTCAAATCAGCCCTAAAACCTCCGTATATATAGGTGGGAGGCAGGGGAGGAGGCAGCCTCAAAACCTAAAGGTTTGGCCGAAATTGGAGGTGGAGGAGTCCTACTCCAATCCTACTTGGAGTAGGATTCCACCTTCCCACTTGGAAACTCTTTCCACCTTGTGTTTTTTCCTTCTCAAACCTTATGGGCCTTAGTGGGAACTTATTCCAGCCCACTAGGGGCTGGTTTTATCTCTTCCCACAGCCCATGAGACCCCTTGGGGCGTGACACCCCTCCCGATGGTCCCCGGCACCCCTCCCGGCACTCCCGGTACACTACCGATGAGCCCGAAACTTTTCCGGTAATGCACGAAAACCTTCCGGTAACCAAATGAGGTCATCCTATATATCAATCTTCGTTTCCGGACCATTCCGGAAACCCTCGTGACGTCCGTGATCTCATACGGGACTCCGAACAACATTCGGTAACCAACCATATAACTCAAATACGCATAAAACAACGTCGAACCTTAAGTGTGCAGACCCTGCGGGTTCGAGAACTATGTAGACATGACCCGAGAGACTCCTCGGTCAATATCCAATAGCGGAACCTGGATGCCCATATTGGATCCTACATATTCTACGAAGATCTTATCGTTTGAACCTCAGTATCAAGGATTCGTATAATCCCGTATGTCATTCCCTTTGTCCTTCGGTATGTTACTTGCCCGAGATTCGATCGTCAGTATCCGCATACCTATTTCAATCTCGTTTACCGGCAAGTCTCTTTACTCGTTCTGTAATACAAGATCCCGCAACTTACACTAAGTTACATTGCTTGCAAGGCTTGTGTGTGATGTTGTATTACCGAGTGGGCCCCGAGATACCTCTCCGTCACACGGAGTGACAAATCCCAGTCTCGATCCATACTAACTCAACGAACACCTTCGGAGATACCTGTAGAGCATCTTTATAGTCACCCAGTTACGTTGCGACGTTTGATACACACAAAGCATTCCTCCGGTGTCCGTGAGTTATATGATCTCATGGTCATAGGAACAAATACTTGACACGCAGAAAACAGTAGCACCAAAATGACACGATCAACATGCTACGTCTATTAGTTTGGGTCTAGTCCATCACATGATTCTCCTAATGATGTGATCCCGTTATCAAGTGACAACACTTGCCTATGGCCAGGAAACCTTGACCATCTTTGATCAACGAGCTAGTCAACTAGAGGCTTACTAGGGACAGTGTTTTGTCTATGTATCCACACAAGTATTGTGTTTCCAATCAATACAATTATAGCATGGATAATAAACGATTATCATGAACTAAGAAATATAATAATAACTAATTTATTATTGCCTCTAGGGCATATTTCCAACACCCATTAGCAGACAGAGGCTCTTTTCTGACGTTCTGCTTGAGCTCGAGCTCACAGCCAAAACACTGCTTGCAGGATAGAAGTACTATCCCAGGTCATGGCTAATCTGAACAGAAAAGGGAAAATAGAACAAATAAACTAACGGCAGCACCAGTTTGGGAGGGGTGGAGAGGGAGAGGAGAGTGAAAAGAACACTCACCGCTGGGAAGGGGAAGGAATAGCAGTTAACGGACAGATCCTTCTTCAAACAAATCGGCGAGCACAGATCGGCTGAAGCCCATAGTGGTGACAGTGGTGGCGGACCCTGGGTGACGAGCGAGGGTGCGAGTGCTCTCTCTCTCGCAGGTGAACCGCCTCTCCCTTCGTCCCTCCCCCACCCCTTCTCTCTCTCTCAGCCTCAGATCTGAGAGGGACGACGACATCCACCACCGCGCCTTGGCCTCTCCCCGAACTGTAGCGCACAATCTAGGGTTAGAGGTGTTCGTAGGCTAAGCAGTGGGGGTGCACGAGGATGAAGGAGACAGGGCAGCAACCTGGCTGTCGTCGTGACGGCATGCTGGAGATCGCGGGACGACGGGCGGTCGGCGACGGAGGAGGTGCGTGAGAGGATTTAGGTTTGGGGAATTTGGATTTGGTCGTGGTACCTATTGGCCGAGTGAAAATAGGAAGGAGGTTTGGGCGCTAATTTGTGGCTCCGCGTGCGCAAAGACCGGTGGGCCCAGTTGGCAACCAACACTCGGTCGGCATTAATCTCCGACAAATAGTCTGATGGAGATCCGAGATTTTCCGACCGATAGTCGAACGAGAAATATCTTAGGATTACTGACCACCAGTTGGACACGATACATTAGTACTACCGACAAACAGTTAGATAGAAGTGTTCCCGACCAACTATCTGTTAGCGAAATTGATTTTTCCCTACACACATCTGTAGGCAATTCTAGTGCGTGGTGTAGTTATTTGGCATTACTGAAAAATTCACCCACATATTTTTTATTATCATGTTTAAGTTTTTATGATCTGAAACAACAAGTTAAGGTACCCTATACCACCTTTCAAAAATGTTTATCTAAATAGGGTCTACACATTATGAGATTAGCATGGGCTCATATATTTCATTTTGGTAATTATATTGTATTTTCCAAAATATTTAGGATATTAAAATGAATAATTATATTCTATTGGTATTTATATAATAAAATTTACTTCATCCATATACATATAAAACAATTTTTTGCTCTCTATACATGACACATAGGCAAAATTGATGAGGTGTCGTCCAGTCACCTCCACACATATGTCTATGGTCTTATATTTGGTCATTCTAGCATTGAAATATAATCATAAATAATTCTACACATCTTAATGGCCATTTTGTGCAATAGGATCATGACCTAATGGACACAAAAGGTCATAACGTTAGACCCTCTTAGACTTGCCATGACTAATTTTAGAATTTTGGTCATGGATCAATGACCAATTAAACCACCATCATTATTTTTGGTCATAATTGAGCGTTTTTCTTGTAGTGTAAGCCCCTAGCTAATTAAGCATGGCATCAGAAACTATGATCTCTAAGTTGTCATTGCAAACATGTTTCTCTCACAACAAAGCTAAAACTGGAATGATGAGCTAGTCATATTTACAAAAACAAAATAGATCGAGTTCATACCAGCTTTTCCAGGCTCAGTCACTTCATCATATATCATCATTATTGCCTTTCACTTGCACGACCGAATGATGTGAACAATAATAAGAGTGCTCGTGCATTGGACTAAGGTTGAATCTGTAGGAAAATACAAAGGAGAAGACAAAGTAATATGGCTTTTTGACAGATAAACAGATATGAATGCGAGAGCCACTAAACATTATAACCATGGTCTTCTACCTTGACCCAAACAAAAAGAAAACTATTTACACGGGAAATATCCCAACAAGCAAAAGAAGAAAAGAAAATCTTTTTGGGTTTTTCTCAAACTAGACAAACACACGAAAAGAAAGCCAGAAAAAGAAATGAACTAGCATGGATGATACATTGGCAAAGTGTGAACACCGACTAACAAAGTGAAAGCGTAAGCAAGAATATAAAGTTGGTGAGAAATACGTACTCCCCCAAGCTTAGGCTTTTGGCCTAAGTTGGTCTACTCCCAAGGAGGGAAATAACCGGCTCTGGGGTACTCCAGAGTGTACTGAGGGTGCCACTGCTGTGTAAGCTCCTCTGGCTCCCACTGATAAACTGGCGTCTGGTACTCGACTGGTGGCTCGGGCACGGGCACCTGTGGTTGGGCTATGCCCCAATATGCGTAGATGTCCGAGGGCATAATAATGTACCTGCATGTATGAAGATTGAACAAAGAAGGAGGAGGCAAAGTAATAGTCTCACGAGTGCCCTGACTAAATACGAGGTTAGAAATCATCCTTCTATTTATATCTCTATCAAGAAAGTCATGGCGAACCATGCTATCATAATCTAGATATCTCTCAGGAAGAAGAATCTCTTCTTCCTCGGCCAGTCTAATAGGTATCTCAAAATGTCTGGCAATGCAGGTAGCATAGATACCTCCATAGACAACGCCTTTAGAACGGTTCGTGTTCAACCGTTGAGCAACTATAGCGCCCAAGCTATAAGTTTTATCATTATAAAGGGCTTCGTGCAAGACCGCAAGATCTGGGGAGCTAAGGGACCCAGCTTTCCCATGGCCAATCAAAAAATTTCCCACGAATAGTGAGAAGTACCGAAGCACGGGAAAATTGTATGCTAGCAGCTCTGGCGCAAGACACTCCTCTCTCCTCTCCTACAACAATAGTATCTATGAAAGCCTCCAAGTCCCGTGGACGAGGTTCATGAATATACCCAACAAAAGGCAATTTGCAAACATTGGAAAAATCCTGGAGTGACATGCGCTGGGGGATATCATATAATTTGAACTCAACCATAGGAGGATTCTTCCTTGGATAGAAGTTAAAGCTTTGCACGAAAATATTAGTGAGGAGGAGGTATTGCCGACACTTATCTTCAACGAAGGCGGTAAGGCATGCGTTCTCCACCAAGTAGTAAAAGTCCTCATAAAGTGCGGCGGCGCGTGAGAACACATCGCTTGGCCACTCGCATGCTCGAACTTCTGCAACTCGGGGGACCGGATACTTGGGTTTCTTCTTCTCACTTCCATCATCCTTGGGGTCACAGCTTGAAGAGCCTCTTAAGAACCTCCTCATCTTTTCCCTTTTCTATCTCTCAAAATTTCTGACATTTTTAGTGACTTTAAGGAAAAGTGAACAAGGCTCAACGAAACAAATAGCAACTACTCCAACAAGTGCCTAGAGGCCATATCATGCATCAAAACTACTCGGGACCAGCTAAAATTCGCATGCAAAGCTCAAGAACACGGTCACCAAGGCAGCAAAAATACGCGACGTATAAGGCACTAGAGCAAAAACTAATTGGACCAATGGAGAAGTCACATACCAAGGAGAAATTTCCCCAAAACAGTTTGGTGAATGGTGCTTTGCACAAGGAGATCAAAAATCCCAGCAAGAAGTGCAAGAACACGGGTTTGAGCTGCGAAATGATTTTTTCTGGAGGTAGGAGAAGCAGATGGGAGCTAGAATAAGTGGAGGGGGTGCACGTGAGCCCCACAAGCCTGGTAGGCGCGGCCAGGGGGTGCCCGCGCCTCCAGGGCTTGTGGTCCACTGGTGAAGCCCCCTGACTAGCTCTTCGTCTTAGTATTTTTCAAAAATTCCAGAAAAAATCATACTTGATTTTCAGGACATTCGGAGAACTTTTATTTTCGGGGTACTTTTCTACAAGACGCTAAAAGCAGAAAACAGGGAAAACTAAACTAAATCTATCATTTGTCTTCTAAGCAACCAAAAGTGAAAGCTTGGAACAGAGGTTTGTGACTCCTCGATTCATCCATCCCATGGTCATCAAAAGAAATCTGTCAATGAGGTTGATCAAGTCTCCTTGACAAACTTTTTCGAATCGCAAAAGAGAACGGAGAATTTTTGAATAGTCACTAGGTTACCTCAATGGGGATGTGCATATCCCAACAAGCAAGTCATACTTCATCTTGACAGTAGGTATAGGGCATTCAAAGCTCCCAATAAGAATCGATGAAGTTTTTTCGATAGCATTAATGCAATGTACTCGATATTGTTTCTTCGGAAAGTGCACCGTATGCTCATTACCGTTGACATGGAAAGTGACATTGCCTTTGTTGCAATCAATAACAGCCCCTGCAGTGTTTAAAAAGGGTCTTCCAAGGATGACCACCATGGCATCATCCTCGGGAATATCCAGGATAACAAAGTCTGTTAATATAGTGACGTTAGCAACGACAACAGGCACATCCTCGGAAATGCCGATAGGGAAAGCAGTTGATTTGTCAGCCATTTGCAGAGAGATTTCAGTGGGTGTCAACTTATCCAGTTCAAGTCTACGATCAAGAGAGAGAGGCATAAAACTAACACCGGCTCCGATGTCACATAAAGTAGTTCTAACATAGTTTCCTTTAATGGAGAAAGGTATAGTGGGCACTCCGGGATCACCTAGTTCCTTAGGAGTTCCACCCTTGAAGGTATAATTAGCAAGCATGGTGGAAATCTCAACCTCAGGTATCCTCCTCCTATTAGTAACCATATCCTTCATGTACTTAGCATACGAAGACATTTTGAGCATATCTGTGAAACGCATTTGCAGAAAGATAGGTCTATCATTTCAACAAATCGCTCAAAATCCTCATCATCCTTTTTCTGCGATGGTTTGGGAGGAAAGGGCATAGGTTTCTGAACCCATGGTTCCCTTTCTTTACCATGCTTCCTAGCAGCAAAGTCATTCTTAACGTATCTCTTATTCTTAGGCTGTAGGTTATCAAGATCAACAGGTTCAATCTCCACATCCTTATCATTGCTAGGTTGAGCATCAACATGAACATCACTATCGATATTATCATTACGCTCATGTTCATCGCCAGATTGTGTTGGCATCAGAAGCAGAGGCATCGTTTGGACTCTCAAGTGTAACAACATCAGGGTTGCTAGCGTGCAAGTTCCTATCATCTTTCTTCTTCTTCCTAGGATGACTAGGTGCATGAGTGCTAACTCCTTGAGAATCTTGTTCAATTCTCTTAGGATGACCATCAGGATACAAAGGTTCCTGGGTCATTCTACCGCCTCTAGCAACGACTCTGACAGAATTGTCATTCAACTCATTGAGCAAGTCATTCTGAGCCTTAGGCACTTGTTTTACTTGAGTAGTAACCATAGAGGCATGTTTACTCAAGAGCTTAAGATCATTGACATTTCTGTCCACACAAGCACTTAAATGACTAAGCATTCGAGCATTCTGTTCCAATTGTTTGCTAACATAATCATTGAATCCTTGTTGTTTGGCAATAAAGTTATCAAATTCATCCAAGCATAAGCTAGCAGGTTTGTCAAAAGGAATATCACTCTCATTGAATCTAGAAAGAGAATTTACCTCTACTACTTGTATCGGGTTATCAAGACCATGGATCTCTTTGATAGGTGGTAGATTTTTGACATCTTCAGATTTAATGCCTTTCTCTTTCATAGATTTCTTAGCTTCTTGCATATATTCAGGACTGAGGAATAGAATGCCTCTTTTCTTAGGAGTTGGTTTCGTTGGTGATTCGGGAATAGTCCAAGCATTCTCATTGCACAAGATATTATTCAATAGGATCTCAGCTTGTTCTACGGTTCGTTCCCTAGAAGCATCGGTTAGTCCATTATAGAAGATATCAAGAATTTCATTCTTCTCAAGAGGGTGATCAAGCAAAGCATTCAGTAGCTGGACGAGCCTCCCCCAAGCTTGTGAGAGACTCTCTTCTTCAACTTGCGCAAAGTGGTATATTTCCTGCAAGGCAGCTTGCTTCTTATGGGCAGGGAAATATTTCTCGGAGAAGTAGTAGATCATATCATGGGGGATACGCACACAACCAGGGTCAAGAGAAGTGAACCAAGTCTTAGCATCATCCTTTAGCGAGAAAGGAAACAGCTTAAGGATATAGTAGTGGCGGATCTTTTCCTCACTCGTGAATAGGGTGGCTATATCATGCAGTTTGGTAATATGGATGCTACTTCTCAAACAAAAGCGCCGGAAATTGACACGTTGACGGAGACTGGGCTTGCATTGGTTTTTCCCTTGAAGAGGAAAGGGTGATGCAGCAAAGGAGCAGTTAGTATTTCCCTCAGTTTGAGAACCAAGGTATCGATCTAGATGGAGGGTCTCGTCATGTCCAGAGTACCTGCGCAAACACAAACAAGCTTGCACCCAACGCTTCAAAGGGGTTGTCAATCCCTTCAAGATTGTTTGCAAAGTGAGATCTGAAGGCGGAAAGTGCAACGAAGTAAAAAGTGTAAGACTGAAAATATGGTGTGGAGTTGACCCGGGGGCCATAGTGTTCACTAGAGGCTTCTCTCAAAATAGCAAATAACACGGTGGGTGAACAAATTACTGTCGAGCAATTGATAGAACCGCGCAAAGTCATGACGGTATCTAAGGCAATGATCATACATATAGGCATCACGTCCGAGACAAGTAGACCGATACTTTCTGCATCTACTACTATTACTCCACACATCGACCGCTATCCAGCATGCATCTAGTGTATTGAGTTCATGACGAACAGAGTAACGCCTTAAGCAAGATGACATGATGTAGAGGGATAATCTCAAACCAATGATGAAAACCCCATCTTTTTACCCTTGATGGCAACAACACGATGCGTGCCTCGCTACCCCTTCTGTCACTGGGTGAGGTCAATGCACGGTATGAACCCAAAACCAAGCACTTCTCCCATTGCAAGAATCATAGATCTAGTTGGCCAGACAAAACCCACAACTCGAAGAGAATTACAAGGATATGAAATCATGCACAAGAGAGATCAGAAGAAACTCAAATAAGATTCATAGATGATCTGATCATAAATCCACAATTCATCGGATCTCGACAAACACACCGCAAAATAAGATTACATCAGATAGATCTCCATGAAGATCATGGAGAACTTTGTATTGAAGATCCAAGAGAGAGAAGAAGCCATCTAGTTACTAGCTATGGACCCTATGGTGAACTACTGATGCATCATCGGAGAGGTCATGGTGTTGATGAAGAAGCCCTCCGTATTCGAATCTCCCCTCCGGAAGGGCACCAAAACGTGCCCCAGATGGGATCTTGCGGAGACAGAAGCTTGCGGCGGCGGAAAAGTAATTTCAATGATCTCCTGATTTTTTTTGGATTTTTAGGGAATTTATAGGCGCAACCCCTAGGGCAGAGGGCCGTGGCCTCCCCCCCCCCCCGTAGCCGCGGGGTGGGGGCTTGTGGGGCCCCTGAGGCTCCCCTGCCTTGGCTCTCAAGCTTCCCGATCTTCTTCCGTTACGAAAAAAACTTTTCAGGGATTTTCTTCCGTTTGGACTCCGTTTCAAAATCTCCTCTGAAAGGGGTCAAAAACATGGAAAAAACAGGAACTCGCACTTGGCACTGAGTTAATAAGTTAGTCCCAAAAAATATATAAAAGGCATGCATAACATCCAAAGTTTGACAAGATAATAGCATGAAACCATCAAAAATTATAGATACGTTGGAGACGTATCAAGCATCCCCAAGCTTAACTCCTGCTCGTCCTCGAGTAGGGAAGTGATAAAGAATGAATTTTTGATGTGGAATGCTACCTAGCATAGTTTTCCTTTGCAACTTCTTTCACGTGACATGAATGTACAAATCCGTAAGATTCGAAACAATAGTTTGCTATTGACATGAAAACAATAATACTTCAAGCAAACTAGCAAGGTAATCATGAACTTTCAAAATAACAAGGCCAAGGAAAGTTATCCCTACAAAATCATATAGTCTGGCTATGCTCCATCATCCTCACACAACTAATGTAAATCATGCACAACCCCGGTATTGGCCAAGTAATTGTTTTTGCACTCTTACTTTCTCAAACTTGTTATAACTATCACGCAATACATGAGCGCGAGCCATGGATATAGCACTATTGGTGGAATAGAGTGTGGTGGTGGTTCTGAGACAAAAAAGGAGGAGATGGTCACATTGATTGGGCATATCAAAGAGTTATGGAAATGCCCATTAATAGATATCAATGTGAATGAGTAGGGATTGCCATACAAGACATGCACTAGAGCTATAAGTATGTGAAAGCTCAAAAGGAGAACTAGTGGGTCTGCATCCAACTTGCTTGCTCACGAAGACCTAGGGGCAATTTTGAGGAAGCCCATCACGGGAATATACAAGACAAGTTATATAATGAAGATTCCCACTAGCATATGGTAGTGACAAAGCAAGAAGCTCTCAATCATGAAGAACATGGTGCTATCATGAAGCACAAGTGTGGAAAAATATAGTAGCATTGCCCCTTCTCTCTTTGCTTTTTTTTCATTTGGGCTCTTAGGCCTATTTTTTTCTCTTTTTTTGTTTTTGGGCTCTTTGGCCTCTTTTTTTATTTCCTCACATGGGACAATGCGCTAATAATGATGATTATCACACTTTTATTTACTCACAGCTCAAAAATCACAATGATGACTCCATAGGAAATGCCTCCGGCTGTGTACCAGGATGTGCAACGATCTAGCATGGCGTATGACGTTGAAACATCTCGCTAGATATCTTAAGATCATGCAATGTAAATATGATAGTGCGAAACAAGTCATGAGACAGAACGGTGGGAGTTGCATGGCAATATATTTCGGAATGTCTATGAAAATGCCATAGTAGGTAGGTATGGGGGCTGTTTTGAGGAAGGAATTTGGTGGGTTTGTTCACCGGCAAGAATTGCGCGGCACTAGAGAGGCTAGCAATGGTGGAAGGTGAAAGTGCATATATACCATGGACTCACATTAGTCACAAAGAACTCACATACTTGTGGCGAAAGTTTTTATTATTAATCGAACAAAGTGCTAAACACATAGTCCGAGGGGAAGGATTGGTAGGTGTAAACCATCGCGCGATCCCGACCTCAACACAAAGGATGACAATCAATAGATCAATTATTCTCTGACTTCCTAACATAGCGGTTCACCATACGTGCATGCTACGGGAATCACTAACTTCAACACAAGTATTTCTCGATTCACAACACCCTACTAACATAGCTCTTAATATTACCGAATCCATATCTCAAAACTAATTGAGAGGGATCAAGACTTCTCTTTCTACTCAATGCACATGAAGATGGAGGTTTTTGTGTCCTCTTTGGGTATCTATCACCTTTGGGAATACTTTCATAGCATAAGAAAACTACCAAGTCACGCACCGTCGTGCTCTAAAAGATATAAGTGAAGCACATAGAGCAAAAGTATCTAGCTGAAAAGATATAAGTGAAGCACTAAGAGCATTCTAGCAAAATCACGATGAGTGCATGTCTCTCTCTCTCTCTGTCAAAAAGGTGTGCATCAAGGATGATTGTGACACAACAAAAAGAAACGACTCCTAAGATACAAGACGCTCCAAGCAAAACACATATCATGTGGTGAATAAAAATTTAGCTCCAAGTAATGTTACCGATGGATTGAAGACGAAAGAGGGGATGCCTTCCCGGGGCATCCCCAAGCTTAGGATTTTTGGTGTCCTTGAATTTGTCTTGGGATGCCTTAAGAATCCCCAAGCTTGAGCTCTTTCCACTCCTTATCTCATCGTCCATGAGAACATCACCCAAAACTTGAAAACTTCACAACACAAAACTTAAACAGAAACTTGTGATAACCTTAGCACAAGAAAACAAACTACCACTTCTTTTGGTACTGTAGCAAACTTGAATTCTATCTATATTGATGTTGGGCTACTGTATTCTCACTTTTCCATGGCTAGTACCCCAGATACTAACCATAGTTTCATCAAAACAAGCAACCAACTCAACAAAAATAGAATCTGTCAAAAATAGACCAGTCCGTATCAATCTGTATACTTCGTATACTTTTGGTACCTCACAAAATCTTAAAAATCACGACGGCCTGGGAAAAAAGCATATCTACCAGGAGCAAAAAGAATCAACTCAAAAGCTCTTTCTGAATAAAAATGAAAAATCATCTCGTGAGCGAAAAGTTTTTGTCTTTTTCCAGCAGGATCAAACAACCATTACCAATACTAGTCATAAAGGTTTTGCTTGGCTCAAACACAAAAAGAAACACAAAAAACACAATCAAAACAGAATTGTGAAAGTGTGGACGCAACAAAACATAAAGAAAAATATAAATTCATTGGGTTGCCTCCCAACAAGCGCTATTGTTTAACGCCCTTAGCTAGGCATAAAAGCGATAGAATCACGTATCGTCGTGTTTGGTGCTTGAACCATAAGTGACCCTCATCATGGATTCATAAGGCAATCTTATTTTCTTTCTAGGAAAGTGTTCCATGCCCTTCCTTAAAGTAAATTGAAATCTAATATTCCCTTCCTTCATATCGACGATAGCACCCATAGTCCTTAGGAAAGGTCTACCAAGAATAATAGGGCATGTAGGATTGCAATCAATGTCAAGCACAATGAAATCCATGGGTACATAGTTCCTATTTGCAATAATAAGAACATCATTGATCCTTCCCATGGGTTTCTTGATAGTAGAATCAACAAGATGCAAATTAAGAGAACACTCTGCAATCTCATTAAAACCCAGAACTTCACATAAAGACTTTGGAATCGCAGAAACACTAGCACCCAAATCACACAAAGCATTGCACTCATAGTTTTTTATTTTGATTTTGATTTTGATGGTAGGTTCCCACTCATCATGAAGCTTTCTAGGGATAGAGACTTCCAATTCAAGTTTCTCATCAAGAGATTTTATCAAAGCTTCGACGATATGATCGGTAAAGGCCTTGTTTTGGCTATAAGCGTGTGGAGAGTTCAACATGGATTGCATCAAAGAAATGCATTCAATCAAGGAGCAACTATCATAATTGAATTCCTTGAAATCCACGGTAGTAATTTAATTACTACTCAAAGTTTTAACAACTTCTACTCCACTTTCAATGCTTTTAGCATCAAGATAGATGGACTCCGAATCATTGGGGCACTTTTCAACCAAAGTGGATTCATATCCGGCCTCATAATCATTAGGTTTGACACAAGAAAACAAAGATTCAAGGGGAGTCCACCAAGCACTTTAAGATCTTCGTCATTCTCATCACGAAAACACGCCTTTTTAAGCCATTCATATCTAGCACGAATTTGTGCGGTTCTTTCTTGGCTCTCAATCATGGAAACATGCATAAATTTCAATGTTTCATCCATGTTGATTTTGGGAGGAGCACATCTAACTTTCAAAGCATCAACATCACTAGACATTCTATCAACGCTCTTAGCCAAATCGTCAATTTTGAGTAGCTTTGCCTCTATGGACGCATTGAAAATCCTTTGAGAGTTGATGAACTCTTTGATATTACTCTCTAGATCAGAGGGTAACCTATTGTAATTTCCATGAGTATTGTTGTAGGAGTTGCCAAAGTTATTAGAGGAGTTACTAGGAAAAGGCCTAGGAACATAGTTTCCTCTAAAAGCATTGTTGTTGCCAAAGTTATTCCTACCAACAAAATTAACGTCCAAGCTAGCGTTGCTACTCTCAATCAAAGAAGACAAGGGCATATCATTAGGATCCAAATGAGCACTTCTACTAGCAACCAAATTCATTAACTCAGCCATCTTAGCACTCACCGAGTTAATTTCTTCTATAGCGTGTACCTTCTTACTAGTAGGTGACCTTTCAGTGTGCCACTAAGAGTAGTTTGTCATGATGTTGTCTAAGATCTTTGTGGCTTCCCCTAACGTGATTTCCATGAATGTTCCACCTGAGGCGGAGTCCAAGATATTTCTAGAAGCGAAATTCAAGCCAGCGTAAAAGATTTGAATAATCATCCAAAGAATCAAGCCATGAGCGGGACAATTTCTAATCATTAATTTCATTCTATCCCAAGATTGTGCAACATGTTCATGATCAAGTTGCTCGAAATTCATGATATCATTACGGAGAGAGATGATCTTAGCCTGCGGAAAATACTTGGATATATAAGCATCTTTGCACTTATCCCAACAATCGATACTATTTTTGGGCAAAGAAGAAAACCAAGTTTTTGCGCGATCTCGCAACGAGAAAGGAACAGGCTTCAACTTAATCACGTCATTATCCACATCTTTTTTCTTTTGCATATCGCAAATCTCAATGAAGTTATTGAGATGGGATGTGGCATCTTCACTAGGAAGGCGAGAGAATTGCTCTTTCATAACAAGATTCAGCAAAGCGGCATTGATTTCGTATGACTCCGTACTAGTGGCGGGAGCAATCGGAGTACTAATAAAATCATTATTATTAGTATTCGAGAAGTCACAAAGTTTGGTGTTTTCGTTCATGGTGACTTCAGCAAGCAAGCAAGCACACAAGCAAACAAAGAGCAGGTGAGAAAAAGGGCGAACGAAAAGGCAAACGAAAAGGGCAAACAAAAAAGGCAAATTGGTGAAGTGGGGGAGAGGAAAACGAGAGGCAAATGGCAAAAAAGGTAAATGCAAGAGATGAGTTTGCGACACCTACTTGGATGTGTCCTTGACTTGATCTTCCTCCCAGGCAACGGCGCCAGAAATCCTTCTGCTACTTCTCAAACAACAGCGCCAGAAATTGACACGTTGACGGAGACTGGGCTTGCGTTGGTTTTTCCCTTGAAGAGGAAAGGGTGATGCAGGACAGGAGCAGTAAGTATTTCCCTCAATTTGAGAACCAAGGTATCGATCCAGAAGGAGGGTCTCGTCAAGTCTAGAGTACCTGCGCAAACACAAACAAACTTGCACCCAACGCTTCAAAGGGGTTGTCAATCCCTTCAAGATTGTTTGCAAAGTGAGATCTGAAGGCGGAAAGTGCAACGAAGTAAAAAGTGTAAGACTGAAAATATGGTGTGGAGTAGACCCGGTGGCCATAGTATTCACTAGAGCCTTCTCTCAAAATAGCAAATATCGCGGTGGGTAAACAAATTACTGTCGAGGAATTGATAGAACCGCGCAAAGTCATGACGATATCTAAGGCAATGATCATACTGATACGTCTCCGTCGTATCTATAATTTTTGATTGTTTCATGGCAATATTCTACAACTTTCATATACTTTTGGCAACGTTTTATACTATTTTTGGGATTAACATATTGATCCAGTGCCAAGTGACAGTTCCTGTTTGTTGCATGTTTTTGTTTCGCAGAATATCCATACCAAACGAAGTCCAAATGCAGTAAAAATTTACGGGGATTTTTTTTGGAATATTTATGATTTTTGGGAAGAAGAATCAACGCGAGACGGTGCACAGAGTGCCCACTAGCCCACCAGCCATGGCCAGGGGGTGGCCCCACGGCTGGCAGGCTTGTGGCCACTCCTTAAGGCGGTTGGTGCCGTTCTTTCGCCGCGAGAAAGATAATATCCGGAAGAAAATCGTGTTAACATTTCAGCCCAATCGGAGTTACGGATCTGCGGGCATTTAAGAAACGGTGAAACGCAGAATCTAGGAGAGCAGAAACAGAAGGACACAGAGAGAGAGATCTAATCTCGGAGGGGCTCTCGACCCTCCGCCGCCATGGAGACCATGGACCAGAGGGGAAACCCTTCTCCCATCTAGGGAGGAGGTCAAGGAAGAATAAGAAGGAGGGGGCTCTCTCCCCCTCTCTCGGCGGCGCCGGAACGCCACCCGGGACATCATCGTGTGACGGCGATCTACACGAACACCTCCGTCATCTTCACCAACATCTCCATCATCTTCCCCCATCTATATTCCGCGGTTCACTCTCCCGCAACCCGCTGTACCCTCTACTTGAACATGGTGCTTTATGCTACATATTATTATCCAATGATGTGTTGCTATCCTATGATGTCTGAGTAGATTATCGTTGTCCTATCGGTGATTGATGAATTGCTATGATTGGTTTAATTTTCTTGTTGTTATGTTGCTGCCCTTTGGTGCCCATCATATGATCGCGCGCGTGGATCACGCCATAGGGTTAGTTGTATGTTGATAGGACTATGTATTGGCACGCTAGAGTGACAGAAGCTTCAAACCTAGCATATAAATTAATGCATATGGGATTGAAGGGGGACCAATATATCTTATTGCTATGGTTGGGTTTTACCTTAATGAACGTTAGTAGTTGTGGACGCTTGCTAATAGTTCCAATCATAAGTGCATAGAATTCCAAGTAAGGGATGACATGCTAGCAGAGGCCTCTCCCACATGATACTTGCTATCCATCTAGTAACGTAGTCAATTGCTTAGGGACAATTCCGCAACTCCTACCACCACTTTTCCTATCACTCCTACAAAGAACTTGTAGTTTCATACTTGTTCTAGGTAAAGCGAACGTAAAGTGTGCGTAGAGTTGTATAGGTGGTCGATAGAACTTGAGGGAATATTTGTCCTATCTTTAGCTCCTCGTTGGGTTCGACACTCTTAGTTATCGAGAAAGGCTAGAATTGATCCCCTATACTTGTGGGTTATCACATACATATAGGCATCACGTCCAAGACAAGTAGACCGATACTTTCTGCATCTACTACTATTACTACACACATCGACCGCTATCCAGCATGCATCTAGTGTATTGAGTTCATGAAGAACAGAGTAACGCCTCTAGCAAGATGACATGATGTAGAGGGATAATCTCAAACCAATGATGAAAACCCCATCTTTTTACCCTTGATGGCAACAACACGATGCGTGCCTCGCTACCCCTTCTGTCACTGGGTAAGGTCACCGCACGGTATGAACCCAAAACCAAGCACTTCTCCCATTGCAAGAATCATAGATCTAGTTTGCCAGACAAAACCCACAACTCGAAGAGAATTACAAGGATATGAAATCATGCATAAGAGAGATCAGAAGAAACTCAAATAAGATTCATAGATGATCTGATCATAAATCCACAATTCATTGGATCTCGACAAACACACTGCAAAAGAAGATTACATCAGATATATCTCCATGAAGATCATGGAGAACTTTGTATTGAAGATCTAAGAGAGAGAAGAAGCTATCTAGTTACTAGCTATGGACCGGTAGGTCTATGGTGAACTACTCACGCATCATCGGAGAGGTCATGGTGTTGATGAAGAAGCCCTCCGTATCTGAATCTCCCCTCCGGCAGGGCACCAGAACGTGCCCCAGATGGTATCATGCGGAGACAGAAGCTTGTAGCGACAGAAAAGTAATTTCGATGATCTCCTGATTTTTTTGGGATTTTTAGGGAATTTATAGGCGCAACCCCTAGGGAAGAGGGCGCCCAGGGGGCCCACAAGCCTGTGGGCCGCGGCCTCCCCCTGGCCGCGGGGTGGGGGCTTGTGGGGCCCCTGAGGCTCCCCTGCCTTGGCTCTCAAGCTTCCCGATCTTCTTCCGTTACGAAAAAAATCTTTTCGGGGATTTTCTTCCGTTTGGACTCCGTTTCAAAATCTCCTTTGAAAGGGGTCAAAAACATGGAAAAAACAGGAACTGGCACTTGGCACTGAGTTAATAAGTTAGTCCCAAAAAATATATAAAAGTCATGCATAACATCCAAAGTTTGACAAGATAATAGCATGAAACCATCAAAAATTATAGATACATTGGAGACGTATCAATGGGCTACAACCGTTTCAGACTCATAACCATGAAAAGGATCAGATTCGACTAGAGTGATTAACTCAGGGTCGACAGAGAATTCATACTCCTTATCGGTCACAAAGATAGGCGAAGTAGCAAACTTCAGGTCGTATTTCATCCTAGCGTTCACAGATTTTTCTTTCCACTTGCGCAGTAATTTCTCAACATCATAGCTATCCTTACAAGCAAGAATGTCCTTAGCTATCTCTCCCTCCATAACATAACCCTCACGCATATCAGGCAATTCATATCTAGGAGAGCTAGTTCTTACAGGCAAAATAGCAGGTTCTATTTCAATAGTATCGACAGTTTCAGAAGTATCATCACATCTAGCAGCAACTCTAGGAGTTTGTGCATCAAGGAATGCACCTAGTGGCAAAGCAGTATCAAGCATAGGATCATCACAAGCATCATGGATAGCAGAAGTAGCATCATCAAGCACAGGCGACATATCAAGATTTCTAGCAGGAGGTGGTGTCGCAAACTTACTCATAACTGAAGGTGAATCAAGTGTAGAGCTAGATGGCAGTTCCTTACCTGTCCTCGTAGTTGATGGCAAGACTTTAGTTCTTGGATCTTTCGGATTCCTCATAGTGACCAGCAAACGTAAATCCCAAGTGACTCAGAGAATATAGCTATGCCTCCCCGGCAACGGCGCCAGAAAATAATCTTGATAACCCAAAAGTATAGGGGATCGCAACAATTTTCGAGGGTAGAGTATTCAACCCAAATTTATTGATTCGACACAAGGGGAAGACAAAGAATATTCTCAAGTATTAGCAGTTGAGTTGTCAATTCAACCACACCTGAAAGATTTAGTATCTGCACACAAGTATCAGTAGCAAGGTAGTATGATAGTAGCAGTAGCAACAGTAACCAGTAAAAGCAAATTGACACGAGTAGCAACAGAGTAACAGTAGCAGCAGCAGAGTAGCAGTTACAACAGTGACAACAGTAGTAGCAAAGTAACGTAGCAAGGACCAGTAGGAAAAGACTCATAGGCGTTGGATCGGTGATGGATGATTATGCCAGATGTTATTCATCATGCAACAGTTATAACACGGAGAGATATGTAACTACCTCCAGTTCGTCAATGTAATGTAGGCATGTATTCTATATGTAGTCATACGTGCTTAGGGAAAAGAACTTGCATGACATCTATTGTCCATCCCTCCCGTGGCAGCGGGGTCCTAATGGAAACTACGGGGTATTAAGGTTCTCCTTTTAATAAAGAACCGGACCAACGCATTAACACTTGTTGAATACATGAACTCCTCATACTATGGTCATCTCAGGGAGTGGTTCCGGCTATAGTCACTCCGGAGTTGCCGGGTCATAACACATATTAGGTGACTACAACTTGCAAGATAGGATCAAGAACACATGTATATTGGTGACAACATAATAGGTTCAGATCTGAAATCATGGCACTCGGGCCCTAGTGACAAGCATTAAGCATGGCAAAGTAGTAGCAACATCAATCTCAGAACATAATGGATACTAGGGATCAATCCCGTCAAAACTAACTCGATTACATGATAGATCTCATCCAACCCATTACCGTCCAGCAAGCCTATGATGAGATTACTCACGAACGGTGAAGAGCATCATGGAATTGGCGATGAAGGAAGGTTGGTGATGACGATGGCGACGATCTCCCCTCTCCGGAGCCCAGAACGGACTCCAGATCTGCCCTCCAGAGGAAGAGCAGGAGGTGGCGGCGCCTCCGTATCGTAAAACGCGATGAACTCTTCTCTTGATTTTTTTTCTGAACGAAAGGGACTAAATGGAGCTGAGATTGGAGGCGATGGAGCAACGTGGGCCCCACAAGCCTGCCAGGAGCGGCCAGGGGGCGCCTAGTGGGCTTGTGAGCCCTCAGCTCCACCCCTCCGGTTGATTCTTGCGCCAGTATTTTTTATATATCCCACAAAAATCCCCGTAAATTTCCAGGTCAGTCAGAGAACTTTTATTTCTGCGCAAAAACAACACCATGACAATTCTGCTGAAAATAGCGTTAGTCCGGGTTAGTTCCATTCAAATCATGCAAATTAGAGTCCAAAACAAGGGCAAAAGAGTTTGGAAAAGTAGATATGACGGAGACGTATCCTGAAGCTCCGTGGTCTTGTTGCGAGCCTCCAAGATTTGTGTGGAGATAGCCCCAACCTTGTTTGTAAAGGTTCGGTCGCCGCCTTCAAGGGAACCTATAGTGGAATCACGACACCTTGCATTGTGTGAGGGCGTGAGGAGAATACGGTGGCCCTAGTGGCTTATTAGGGAGCATTGTGCCTCCACACCGCTCCAACGGAGACGTACTTCATATCAAAGGGATGGAACTTCGGTAACACATCCTCGTCTTCATCAGTTCCACTTGCGGTTATCTCTTCCCTTCAGATTGTGTTTGCTATTGTTGTAGAGTATTTCATACTTGCCTTAGTGGTCATAGTAGGTAGCATCATATAGGTTGATCACCTTGTTATTATTATAGAGAACCTTTATGTTGCTAACCTCAACTTGTTAAGAAAAGCTAAAAATTGATAGTTGCCTACTCACCCCCCTCTAGTCAACCATATTGATCCTTTCACCCTCCCGTGGCAGCGGGATCCATAAGGAAACTAAGGGATTTGAGGCCCCCTTTTAATAGAGAACCAGAACAAACAGACTCAAACACATACTAAGGGATACTAGGGGATATTAATGCCCCAAACGGGCTCCACATATAGCCTTCCGATGAAGAACATGAGGTGGAAGCGGCTCCATATCATGAAATGCGATAAACTTCCTCTCTGATTTTTTTCTCCAAAAATAGGATTTAATAGCGCTGGAATTAGGGTCAACAGAGCCTCGTGGGCCCCACTATCCACGAGGCCGTGCCAGGGGGGCTGGCGCGCCCTGGTGCCTAGTGGGCGCCTGGGGCTTCCCCTTCGATGGGTCTTGGTTCTAGTATTTTTCTTTTATTCCATCAAAAATATCCAAAAAGTTTCGTTCCATTTCAAGAACATTTATTTCTCCAGAAAAACAACACCATGGTAGTTTTGCTGAAAACAGCGTGTGTACGGGTTAGTTTCGTTCAAATCATGCAAATTAGAGTTCAAAACAAGAGCAAAAGCCTTAGGAAAAGTTGATATGATGGCGATGTATCAACTCTCCCAAGCTTAACCCATTTATTGTCGTCAAGCAATTCAGTTGGCAAACTGAAAGTGAAAAAGAGAAAAAAAACTTTTATGAACTCTGTTGTTCTTGTTTCCATATACATGCTTAGAAATCAGCCATGTTTTCAACATAAATCATGACTAATCATATCGGCAATAACCATTAGAAACTATATTAGCTCATATCAATGTCATATTCAACTAGCCAGTAATAATAAGATAAACTCAAATGCGAGCACTTTGTCAAAACAATCATGATATAATATGACAACAATGGTATCTCACTAGACCTTTCTGAGACTGCAAAACATAAATGCAGAGCACCACCAAAGTTCAAGCACTAACTATACTTGTAATTCATGGTAGAGGAGATCCAGTCATGCTTCAAACAACATCTAACTAGACACAAAGCATGAGGATGACAATAGTGATCTTAGGTCTGGTACTTATTTGATACGGTGATGACTCAAATTAAAAATAAAATGACATGAAAGTAAATAGAAAGTCCCTCCATAGCTCATAGCAAAAATCAGTGATAAATTATTTTGGGAGGTACACCCTTCCTGTCAACGTTATGACCAAGAGTTATCGGTATCTTCCATGCTAAACCAATTAGTGGTGGTTCCCAAGTGGTAAAAGTAAAGGCTTACTCCCCCTCCACCAAAAAATACACTCCACGGCTAGTCGAATCCATGGGTGCCGTCCATACCAACAACAATTCATGGGGACTTTTGTTTAATTATTTGCGATCTATGATTTCAGGATTGGGAGTCTGTTTTTACTGGCCCCTCTCGTGCAAGGATGAGTGAATAAACACTCATCATGAGACTAACCCACTTAGCATGGAAGATACTGAATGCTCCCTATCGTTCCATGAGCGGTCCAGGTACTTAAAACAGAAGTTCATTTGAAGTATTAGAGGTGGCACATGCAAATTTACCTCGAATGGTAGGGTAATACCGCATATAGGTAGATATAGTGGACTCATCTGAAATAGCTTTGTTTCAAGGATTTTGATGCACAAGCAGTGTTACCACTTAGTACAGGGGAAGGCTAGCAAGTAGGTTGAGAAGTGACCAGCTAGAGAGCGAAGCTGGTCATGAACATGCTTATGGATAATTATCATTGCATACTAGCATGAGTAGGATATAAACACCATGAACATAAATATCATGGATGCTATGTTGGTTTTGATTTAACTACATGTGTGAACATGCACCCTGTCAAGCCACTTGAAGATTCAGAGGAGGATACCATATCATCATACTGCATCACAACCATTTTAATCATGTTGATATCTAAGATAAATCATTATGCACTCCTAGCTACTTAAGCATGGCATGATAAACTATAATGTATAATTGTCATTGCAAACATGTTTGGTCATAATAGGCTAAATCATGGATACTGGTCTAAACATATTTACAAAAAAAACAAGTGTCGCCATTATTGCCATTCAGTTGTACGACCGAACGATATGCAAATAATAATAGTGCAAGAGTGTCGTGGACTAAGCTGGAATCCGCAACATTTCATTCAAACGGAAATGACAAAGTAATATGGGCTCTTTATTAAATCCATAAAAAGGCATATGCGAGCCACCCAACATTTTGATCGTGGTCTTCCCCTTGGGTACAACGCAATGAAGGGAAAATAAATTAACAGAAACACACTACATATTTTTAGAGTTTTCAGTTTTTCTAGAAATAACCAAATTAAAGAAGGTAAAATTGAAACGAGAAAAATATTTACAAAGGAAAGCTCCTAAGAAGCAAAAGAAGAAAATAGAAATCTTTTTGGATTTTCTGCAAGATTTTCATACACACAAGAAGAAAGCAAGAAAATTAAATATAGGGATTATACAATGCAAGAGTGTGAACACCGACAACTAGAATATGTAAGCATGAATGTAAATTCGGTGGAAACACGTACTCCCCCAAGCTTAGGATTTTGGCCTAGCTTGGTAATCACCACCCGTAGTGGCCTAGGTAATAGTCAGTATGGTAACTCATGCAAGCCCTTGGTGGCCTTTATGGAAACACTGTCATGTTGTACTCATGAGCCTCCCTCTCATAGACATAATATATTCCTTTTCCCTGATAATCAAAGAGGGAAGGTGTAGGCAAAATAACAGGCACAATAGATTTCTTATTAAACAATAGTTTGTAGTTATAATCAATAGTGGTGGTATTTATGAACTTGTGGCATTTCATGGACTCAAAATCTAAGTACCGTGAAGGAAGAATAGGATCACTAGACCGCGGTGACACGCTACACTTCTTAGCTAAACGGGAAGCATAAATACCACCATAAAAATGGACACTGTCAAAGTTATGTTGCAACTTGCATGCTATGATTGCTCCAAGATTATAGCATTTAATTCTGGTTAACACAGTATGCTGGAGACTCAAGTGTGGGGCACATAAGTTACTACCATATTGCTTGCCCACTATGCATTTTCCATTAAAGAGTTCATGGTAAGGAATTGAAGGAAAATTTGTACTATTTATTCTACCTTGAGTTACTACCCTATATTCACCAAAGCAAAGACTAGTTAAAAATTCCTCATATTCCGATTTTGGTGGTTCGTCTAGCAAACCCCAACATGGAATTTTACATGCATTAGAGAAATCATCTAGAGACATGGTGAAGGCATTTTCATAGAGGTTAAAGGTGACTCTGAATTCTCGAGGATAAAAGGTAAACCCTTTAGTGAAAGTTCTAGTAAGATGATAATGTTGCATGTACTTACCTGCGATGAAGGGTGGGAGTTCATTATTACGAATGTATTGTTCAAATTCTTCCTTAATGTCTGCACCCAATATGAAGTCATAACTTGGCCAAAGACATGATTTGGTGTGGGCTTCTCACACCGAACTTTCACTTGGCTCGGCATAAGACTGTCATATCGGAGTCTCACTCGATGATGCCTCTAAGGACTTCCTCCTCAAATAAGTCCTCTTGAAACAACTAATTATTACTACGTACAAATTTCTGAATTTTTTTGGGTCACACAATAAAGTTTACAAAACTTCACAAGAATGACAACAGCTACTCATAAGGATTTGTACAGCCTAAACCAAGCATTCAAACTACTTGGAAATTCAAGAATTCAACATGCAACCTCATCTACAACAACACCTAGGGTAGCTTATTACTTCTAAGATAAACCACTAAAGCAAAAATTAATTGGAGGAGAGGGGGAGTTATATACCAAGGAGCAATCCACCAAAACAGTTTCAACAACGGAGTTTCGAGTAGAGAGATCGCAATCCAAGGGTTTGAGAGCAAGAACATGAGAGAGAGAGAGAGAGCTGCAAAGATTTTTTTTCTGGAGGTAAGACAGGCAGTGAGATGAAGGGATAAGTGAGAGGGTCCCCGAGGGGCCCACTACCCACTAGGGTGCGCCAAGGGGGGGGGAGTGGCGCGCAGTAGTTCCTAGTGGCCACCAGTGACACCCCCTCTAGTGTTTTTAGTGCCAAATATTCCCAAATATTCATAAAAAATCGTGTGAAAATTTCATGTCATTTGTAGGACTTCTATTTTTGGGCCCTTTTATATTGCATGGAGAAATCAGAGAACTAGATAAACCTGACATTTATTGTATTTAAAAAAAATAACAGGAAAAATAAAGTGGGTACACAAATTTGTGCCTATTGAATTCATTGACCCCATGCCTCTTGAAAATGATTCATTAACTAGGTTGATCAAGTCTTATTAACAACCATTTCCAATTAGCACGGATCCGAAGAATTTTCATAAAACACTAACTTACCTCAATGGGGATGTGCATATCCCCAACAATAAGTATATCATATTTATTTTTGCTAATAGGTAGAGGTGGTTGAAAACTTCCATTGGTGGTAGTCGAAGATTTTTCAATAAAATTAACACCATTCCCTTGAAATTGTTTCCTCGGAAAATTTATTGTATGTTATTTACCATTGACATGAAAAGTGACCTTGCTTTTGTTGCAAGCAATAACAACCCCTTTAGTATTTAAGAAAGGTCTACCAAGTATAATTTACATGTTGTCGTCCTGAGGCATATTAAGTATAACAAAGTGTGTCAAGATAGTAACATTTGCAACAACAACGAGTACATCCTCACAAATATCGATAGGTATGTGAGTTGATTTGTCAGCCATATGCAACGAAATTTTAGTAGGTGTGAGTTTATTCAAATGAATTCTTTTCTATAAAGAGAAAGGCATAACACTAACACAAGCTCCTACATCACATAAAGAAGTTTTCACATAGTTACTTTTGATGGAGCATGGTATATTTGGTATTCCTGGATCTCCTAGTTTTTTAGGAACTCCATTCTTAAAAGAATAATTAGCAAGCATGGAAGATATTTTCACTTCAGGTATTTTTCTTTTATTATTGATGATGTCTTTCATGTACTTAGCATAAGGGGCCATCTTTAAAAGATTAGCTAAACGAGTATGCAACAAGAGGGGTCTAAGCATTTTAGCAAACTGTTGAAATTCTTCACCATATTTTTTCTTATTTGGTTTTGGTGGATAAGGCATGGGTTTTTGAACCCATGGCTATCTTTCTTTGCCATGCTTTCTAGCAACAAATCTCTTTTGTCATAATGTTTATTCTTAGGTTGTAGGTTATCAAGATCAACAACATGTTCTATCTCAACATCATTATCTGGTTCCTTATCATTGTCATGTTGAGCATCAAAATGAGCATCATCATTATCATTTTCATTATCACTAGGTGAATGGTCACTACCAGATTGAGTTTCAGCATTAGAGATAGAGATATCATTATCATTAGCAGAAGCTTTTTCTACTTCAGGTTCACTGGAAGTATGAAAGGTAGTATCATTTTTATTTTTATTTTTATTCCTAGGAGGACTAGGTGCATCAACATTAATTCTTTGTGAATATTGTTCAGTTCTTTTAGGATGACCTTCTGGATATAGTGGATCTTGAGTCATTGTTCCTCCTCTAGCCATTACTCTAACAGCATGATCATTCATATGATTATTCATTTCATGAAGTAGCTCACTTTTGAATTTAGCAACTTGTTCTAGTTGGGTTTGAACCATAGAAGCATGTTTTATTACACCTCTTACATCATTGGTGATTCTAAATAACAAGTCACTTAAGCGAGAAATCATATCGGAGTTTTGTTTCAATTGTTTCATAACATAGGAGTTGAAATGATGTTGCTTTATAATATAATTATCAAACTCATGTAAGCATTGACTAGGATGCTTATTGTAAGGGATGTCACCTTCATCAAACTTTAAAAGAGAATTTACCTCCATCACCTCTAGTGGTGTGCTGAGACCATTCATTTTTTTGATAGGTGGTAAATTCTTAACATCTTCAGCTATAATGCCTTTTTCTTTCATATATTTATTTTCCTCTTGCATAGTTTCACGACTAAGGAATAAGATACCCGCTTTTTTGGAGTGAGTTTAGGCGGTGGTCCAGGAAGTGTCCATTCATCATGATTCTTCAATATATTAGTCAATAATTCCTCAGCTTGTTCTACAGTTTGTTCCCTGAAAACACAACCAACACAATTATCTAGATGCTCCCTAGAAGCATCGGGTAGTCCATTATAAAATATATCAAGTATTTCATTTTTCTTAAGAGGATGATCAGGAAAAGCATTAAGTAGTTGGATAAGCCTCACCCAAGCTTGTGGGAGACTCTCTTCTTCCATTCCACAAAGTTAAAAATTCCTGTAAGGTAGCTTGTTTCTTTCATTCCACAAAGTTACAAGTAAGAAATCATATCCTAGGGACTAAGCACACAATCAGGAGCAAGACTATTGTACCAAATCTTAGCATCACCCTTTAATGAGAATTGGTATAATTTGAGAATATAAAAGTACCAAATTTTCTCATCATGACTAAATAGGGTGGCTATATCATTTATCTTGGTGAGATGTGCCACAACAGTTTCATTTTCATAGCCATGAAAAGGATCAGATTCAACCAAAGTAATTATCTGTGGGTCGACAGAGAATTCATAATCCTTATCGGTAAGAAAGATAGGTGAAGTAGCAAACTTAGGATCATATTTCATTCTGGCATTCAAGGATTATTCTTTCAACTTGCATAGTAGTTTCTTAAGATCTTCTCTATCCTCACGAGCAAGGAAGTCTCTAGCTATTTCTTCATTCATAACATAACCTAAGGTATTTCAGGCATTTCAGTTCTAGGATGGTCATGTCTAAAAGGTATTTTAATATTTTTAGTTGCAAAGACTCAATTTCTTTATCTCTAGCAAGTTATTCATCAAGAAATTCACCTAGTGGCACACTATCAACAAGAAAGGTATTAGCATTATCATAAGCATCGTTCATAGAAGAGGTTGCATGATCAATAACTTCTAACATATCAGGATTAATAGCATGTGGTGATGGTGTTGCAACTCTATTCAAAACAGAAGGTGAATCAAGTGCAGAGCTAGATGGCAATTCCTTACCTCCCCTCGTCCTAGAGGGAACGATCTTGGTTCTCGTATCTTTCAAATTCTTCATAGTGATAAATAAATAGATATCCCAAGTGACTCAGCAAATATAGCTATCCTCCCCAGCAATGGCATAATAAAACGTTCTTTATAACCCACAAGTATATGAGATCGCAATAGTTTTCGAGGGTAGAGTATTCAACCCAAATTTATAGATTCGACACAAGGGGAGCCAAAGAATATTTGCACGTATTAACAGCTGAGTTGTCAATTAAACCACACTTGAAGATTTAGTATCTACATCACAGTAATATGATAGTTTTGATAACAATATCAAAAGTAGCAACAATAATGGTAACAGTGATAACAGTTTTGTAACAGTTGTAACAGTAGTAGCAACAATTGTAACTTAGCAAGAACAATATGTGGAAAACTCGTAGGCACTGATCGGAGATATTGCTCGATAATATTCATCGTGTATAATGTAGACACGTATTCCGTAAATAGTCATACATGCTTATGGAAAAGAACTTGCATGACATATTTTGTCCTACCCTCCCACGGCAGCGGGGTCCATAAGGAAACTAAGGGATATTAAGGTCTCCTTTTAATAGATAACTATAAAAAAGCATTAACACATAGTTAATACACGAACTCCTCATACTACGATATCACCGGAAAGAATCCCAATTATTGTCACTTTGGGGTATGCGGATCCTAACTCATAGTTGGTGCATATAACTTGCAAGATTGGATCAAGGACATAGATATAATGGTGAAAACATAAATGGTTCAGATCTTAAATTATGGCACTCAAGCCATGGTGACAAGCATTAAACATGGCAAAGTCATAGAAACATCAATCTCCGAACATAGTGGATACTAGGGATCAAGCCCTAACAAAACTAACTCGATTACCCGATGAATGTCATCCAGCTCTTCATCGACCAGCAAGCCTATGAAGGGATTACTCACTCCCGATTGGAGAGCATCATGGAATTGGCGATGAAGGAGGCTTGGTGATGATGAAGACCGAAGATCCCCCTCTCTGGAGCCCCAAACGAACTCGAGATTTGGCCTCCCGATGAAGAACACGAGGGGGCGGCGGCTCCATATCATGAAATGCGATGAAACTTCCTCTTTGATTTTTTTCTCTAAAACTAGGATTTTATAGCGCTGAAATTAGGTCAGCGGAGCCCTATGGGTCCCACTAGCCACCAGGCCACGCGAGGGGGCTGGCACGCCCTCGTGCCTAGTGGGCGCCTGGGGCTTCCCCTCCGGTGGGTCTTGGTTCCAGTATTTTTCTTTTATTCCATAAAATCTCCAAAAAGATTCTTTCCATTCCGAGAACTTTAATTTCTGCACTAAAACAACACCATGGTAGTTCTGCTGAAAATAACATCAGTCTGGGTTAGTTGCATTCAAATCATGCAAATTAGAGTCCAAAACAAGAGCAAAAGCGTTAGGAAAAGTAGATACGATGGAGACGTGTCACTTGTGTACTTATATTATTTGCCTACTTTTGATACTTTTCTGAATAATAGTAAATAAATGGGTATTTTTGACCTTAGATTCTTTTTTTGAGTTCTACCACTTAATTATTATTCTAAACTTTGATTATAATGGCATTTTGGTTTGATCGCGCTGTTGTACAAATTTGGTTTGAATCTGAAAGTGAAATTGCTCGCGTCGCATTAACATGCAATGCCAATACTAACATATATTAGTGCGAGCGTTGGCTACATGGCACGCCATAAACATGCCAAATACTGTTGGCGTGATCTCCAACGCCAGCACTATTTTTTAAAAGTGGCGTGATATTGGTGGCATTGGGTGCCTACGCCAGCAAGGCCGTTTTTGCTACACCATAGCTAGGCTTTTCTGCACTAGTGCCTAGAGTGGAGGGGAGAAGGATACTTTGTACTCGCTGGGATTTTTGTATTATTACAAACCTTAATCCTTCTATTCATAAATTCATTCTAATCAGACTTTCAATCCATTGTTGTCATGCATCTGGAAATCGGCATGTACAATGAAAATAAAAGTTTTTTGCTTGGATGGTGATCATGGACAGGCTCACCACTAAAGATATGGTTGAATGAAGGCATTAGCACATTGATGATGGTACAAACTATGTTATGTGTCATCTTCACACAAGGGAAACCATAAATCACCTATTTTTATTGCAGTTTTAGTGCAGGAATTTGGATTTTCCTTCAGATATCCTGGCCATAGGGAGATGAGATGGGGTTAGTTTCTACTCAGGCTAGGAGAGATTTCTCAAAGCCATTATTCATTGAGGTTATTTTTGTGGCCTGTTGGAACATTTGGATAATCAGGAATGGCAAGGTACTCACACATGAGAGACCAGGCTTTAATAAATGGATAAGTGCCTTCATTCATTGGAAGTCCCTAATGCATCACAAGATTAAATCAGCTTTCAAGGATGAGCTACTAAGATGGATCTCTTATATGCCTCCTTGAGGGGCTCTATGTAGTAGGTTTTTTTCTTCTCTTATTTTAGTTAGTGTTGACGTGCAACTATTACTGACTTGATGCCTCCCCGGCAACGGCGCCAGAAAAGAGTTGCTTCCAATTGCTCAACAATTAGCAATTGTCTTGCAAAGGCCCACTAGCGTGTGGGATCGCGGCAGTTTTCGAGGGTAGAGTATTCAACCCAAATTTGTTGGTTCGACACGATGGGAATGAAAGGATATTCTCCAGTATTAGCAGTTGAGTCATTGGTTCAACCACACCTGAAAGATTAGTATCTGCAAGCAGGATATAAGCAGCAAAGGTAGTATGATAGCAACGGTGCCAGAAACGATCTGTTGACAAGGCAGATTATTCCCAACTGAAGTATCAATGGCGCCAGAAAAGTATTGTAGCAGGTAGCAGCAGTGTAACGAGTAACAATAGTGGCAAGAAACAGCAGTAGTGACAGTAGTAGCAAGTAGCAACAGCAAGTAACAGTAGTAGCAACAGTAGTGGCAGCAGCAGGACAAAGCAAGTAACGGTAGCAGCAAGTCAAAGTAGCAGCAACAGTAGTAACAGCAGCAACGCAAAGCAAGTAACAGTAGTCACAGCAGCAGAGCAAAGCAAGTAACAGTAGTAGCAAGACAAACTCGTAGGCAATGGATCGGTGATTCGTTGGATGACATTCATCATGCAACGGTTATAACACGGAGAGATATGTGGCTAGCTCCCGTTCGTTGATGTGATGTAGGCATGCATTCCGTGTGTAGTCATACGTGCCTAGGGAAAAGAACTTGCATGACATCTATTGTACATCCCTCCCGTGGCAGCGGGGTCCAAATGGATACTACGGGATATTAAGGTTCTCCTTTTAATAAAGAACCGGACCAACGCATTAGCACTTGGTGAACACATGAACTCCTCAAACTACGGTCATCACCGGGAGTGGTCCCGGTTATTGTCACTCCGGGGTTGCCGGATCATAACACATAGTAGGTAACTACAACTTGCAAGATCGGATCTAAAACACAAATATATGGGTGACAACATAATAATTTCATATCTGAAATCATGGCACTCGGGCCATAGTGACAAGCATCAAGCATGGCAACTTAGTAGCAACATGAATCTCAGAACATAGTGGATACTAGGGATCAATCCCCGTCAAAACTAACTCGATTACATGATAGATCTCATCCTACTCATCACCGCCCAGCGAGCCTACGAATAGATTACTCACGAACGATGAAGAGCTTCATGGAATTAGAGAGGGAACAAGGTTGATGATGACGATGGCGACGATCTCCTTGATCCGGAGCCCAAAACGGACTCCAAATATGCCCTCCAGGGCAAGAACGGGATGTGGTGGCGCCTCTGGATCGTAAAACGCGATGAAATCTTCTCTCTTGATTTCTTCCGGGACGAAAGGGAACAAATAGCGCTGGAATTGGGGGCAGCAGAGCCACGTGGGCCCCACAAGCCCTGACGGCGCGGCCTGGGGTGTGGCCGCGGCCACAGGGCTTGTGGCCCACTAGCTCACCCCCTTGGGTGGATCTTTGCGCGGGTATTTTTCATATTTTCCAGAAATATTCTCCGTAAATTTTCAGGACGTTCCGAGAACTTTCATTTCTGCACAAAAACAACACCATGGCAATTCCGCTGAAAACAACGTCAGTCCGGGTTAGTTACATTCAAATCATGCAAATTAGAGTCCAAAACAAGGGCAAAAGAGTTTGGAAAAGTAGATACGATGGAGACGTATGAACTCCCCCAAGCTTAAAACCTTGCTTGTCCTCAAGCAACTCAGTTGACAAACTGAAAGAGAAAGAAAAACTTTGACAAACTCTGTTTGATCTTGTTGTTGCAACTATGTCTAACTCATAACCAGAATTTCAGCAAGATCACAAGTTAACCACATAAGCAAGTGACACAAAGGTCTCACGGTAAACTAATATCAGTGGCATAATCAGCTAGCGAGCAAATAATAATGAGTTTTAGATACCAACAATTCAATCAAAACAAGTATGAAGCAATATGAATAGCTGGTATCTCGCTAGCTCTTTCTGAGACCGCAAACATAAATGCAGAGCACTTTCAAAGATCAAGGGCTGACTAAACATTGTATTTCATAGCAACAAAGATCCAATCATAGTCATACTCAATATCAATCAAAAGCAAACCATAAAAATGACAGAGGGGCTCTCTAATTGGTGCTTATATAAGAAGAGGATGACTCAAGAGGAAAATAAATAGACAGGCCCTTCGTAGTGGGAAGCATTGATTTGCAGAGGTGCCAGAGCTCAAGCTTTGTAAAGAGAGATAATAATTTTGGGTGGCATACTTTCATTGTAAACACAATGACCAAGAGTTCTCAATATCTTCCATGATACTCATTCTATAGGCGGTTCCCAAACAGAAAATTAAAGTTTTAACTCCCCCAGCACCAATCAATCACACTGCACAGCTAGCCGAATCCTTGGGTACCGTCCATACTAACATCAATCCGGGGGGAGTCTTGTTTTACAGTTATGTTTTCGATTTAAGCGTGGAACTGGGCATTCCAATTACTGGCCCCTTTCTCGTGAATGACAGTGAATAAACACATGTCGAGGATAACATGCCTAACATGGAAGATACCAATAGCCCCATGTCACCACATGAACGGTTCGGGCATGCAAAACAGATTATTTCTTTAAAGTTTAGAGAATGGCACATGCAAATTTACTTGGAACGGCAGGTAGATACCGCAAATAGGTAGGTATGGTGGACTCTCATGGAAAAACTTTTGGGTTTATGGAAGTGCATGAACAAGCAGTATTCCGCTTAGTACAAGTGAAGGCCAGCAAAAGACTGGGAAGCGACCAACTAGAGAGCAACAACAGTCATCCAGATGCAATGAGTTTGACTAACATTGAGTGCAAGCATGAGCAGGATATAAATCACCATGAACACGAACATCGTAGAGGCTATGTTGATTTTGTTTCGACTACATGCATGAACATGCGCCAAGTCAAGTCACTTGAATCATTCAAAGGAGAATACCATTCTATCATACTACATCATAGTCATCTCAAAATCTATGTTGGCATTCAAGACAAACCATTACAAGCTCCTAGCTAATTAAGCATGGCATCAGAAACTATGATCTCTAAGTTGTCATTGCAAACATGGTTCTCTCTCAACAAAGCTGAATCTGGGACGACAAGCTAGTCATATTTACAAAAACAAAATAGATAGAGTTCGTACCAGCTTTTCCAGTCTCAGTCACTTCATCATATATCATCATTATTGCCTTTCACTTGCACGATCGAACGATGTGAACAATAATAAGAGTACTCGTGCATTGGACTAAAGCTGGAATCTGCAGGCAAACACAAAGGAGAAGACAAAGTAATATGGCTCTTTCAAAGCTAAACAGGTATGCATGTAAGAGCCACTAAACATTGTAACCAATATCTTCTACCTTGACCCAAAGAAAAAGAAAACTATTTACACGGGAAAGCTCCCAACAAGAAAAAGAAGAAAGGAAAATCTTTTTGGGCTTTCCCAAAAGGACATAAAACAAGAAAACAAGAAAACGAAAATAAACTAGCATGGATAATACAGTGGCAAAGTGTAAACACCGACTAACAAAGTGAAAGCATAAGTAGGATTGTGAAGTCGGTGAGAACACACACTCCCCCAATCTTAGGCTTTTGTCCTAGCTTGGTCTACTCGCAAGGACGGTCCTGGCGAAACCCAAAATCATGATCGGGGTTATACGGGAGCGCTGCAGCCACTGCCTGAATAGCTGCCTCACGGAGACGAGCAGCCGTCGCCTCCCTCTCATACTCCTCTGCCTCTCCTCTAGTTATGTAGTATCTCCGTTTTACCTGAAAGTCAAAGAAAGTAGGAGCAGGAAGGGTAATATAGAAAACACGCTGCCGGTTAAATATCAATCGGTATAGGAGGGGTTCATCATCCCTCTCAAAGAACTGGTAGCGTGTCATGGCGACGCGGTCAAGGAAAGCTGTATGCAGCGGGGGATCTCCTGTGTGGATGGGTACTCCAAGAAAATTTGCTATGTGAGTGGTATAGATGCCGCCAAAGAAATCCCCATCAATAGCATTCTTATTCAGCCTCCTTGCTATAATAGCTCCCATGTTGAAGCTTTTGTCACCCATCACTTCGCTCTTAAGTATACTAAGGTCGGATGCGCATAGGTGACAATGTTCAACCTTGCCGTTAATGCATCTACCTATGAAGAGGGCAAAGTGGTGCAAGGCAGGGAAATGAATGCTTCCTATGGTAGCTTGCGTGATGTCTCTAGTTTCTCCAACAGTTATACTAGAGACAAAATCTCTAACCGAAGACTTAGCAGGATTATTAAGACTACCCCCATCGGGTATCTTGCAAATCCTATTGAAGTCCTCCAAATCCACTGTGTAGGATTTATCATACAGATCAAACAATATGGATGAGTCACGGCCAACTCAAAATTTAAATCTATGCACGAAAGAGGCAGTGAGCATAGCATACAGTTCACATTTATCTGAGAGGAATTCTTCTAACCCGACATTGCGGACAAGTGTATCAAACTCATCCTTGAAGCCTGCTTCGATCATGAACTCATCGGAAGGCCATTCACATGGTTGTACAGGTGGGTCCCTTAGTTGATAAGGATCGGGCTCCCAAATAGAAAGACGGGGACCCTTCTTACTTGAGGAACCACCATGAAACTTCCTCCTGAACATAATATCTTTTCGCTGAAATTTTTGAAGTTCAAGAGAAAAGTGAATAAAGACCAACCACACCTTGTAGCAACTACTCCTACTAGTGCCTAGAGATCGTATCACGCGCTAAAACTACTTGGGACCAGCTAAAATCAACATTTCAAGCTCAAGAATAGTGTCACCAAGGTAGCAAGAATACGCGAAGGATAAAGCACTAGAGTAGAAACTAATTGGACCAATGGAGGAGTCACTTACAAAGGAGTAATTTCCCCAAAACGGTTCGGAGAATGGTGCTTTGAGCAAGGAGATCGAAAATTGATACGTCTCAAACGAATCTATAATTTTTGATGCTTTCATGCTGTTATCTTGTCATCTTTGGATGTTTTATGTACCTTTTATATCTTTTTTGGGACTAACTTATTAATTCAGTGCCATGTGCCAGTTCCTGTTTTTTCTGTGTTTTTGGCTCTTTTCAGATCTGATTTTGGAACGGAGTCCAAATGGAATAAAATCCCTGAAATGATTTTTTTCCCGAACGGAAGAAGATCAGGGGGCTTGTGGGCCAAGCTAGGAGGGCTACAGGGATCCCACAAGCCCCCACTCCGCCACCAGGGGGAGGCGGCGGTGGGCAGGCTTGTGGCCTCCCGGGCGCCCCCTGACCTAGATCTTGCGCCTATATATTCCCTAAAAATCAGAAAAAAAATCAAGGGAGCCTCGAAAATACTTTTCCGCCGCCGCAAACTTCCGTTTTTGCGAGATCTCATCTGGAGACCCTCCCCGGCACCCTGCCGGAGGGGACTTTGGAGTTGGAGGGCTTCTTCATCATCATCATCGCCCCTCCAATGACTCGTGAGTAGTTCACTTCAGACCTATGGGTCCGTAGTTAGTAGCTAGATGGCTTTTTCTCTCTCTTGGATCTTCAATACAAAGTTCTCCATGATCTTCATGGAGATCTATCCGATGTAATCTTCTTTGGCGGTGCGTTTGTCGAGATCCGATGAATTGTGGATTTGTGATCAGATTATCTATGATATATATTTGAGTCTTTGCTTATTTCTTATATGCATGATTTGATATCCTTGTAAGTCTCTCCGAGTCTTGGGTTTTGTTTGGCCAACTAGATCTATGATTCTTGCAATGGGAGAAGTGCTTGGTTTTGGTTTCTTACCATGTGGTGACCTTTCCTAGTGACAGTAGGGGCAGCAAGGATCACATTGAGTGGTTGCCATCAAGGGTAACAAGGCGGGCTCTGTCGTTGATATGAGATTGTCCATCTACATCATCTCATCTTGGTTAAGGCGTTACTCTGTTCTTTTGGACTTAATACACTAGATGCATGCTGGATAGCAGTCGACGCGTGGAGTAATAGTAGTAGATGCATAAAGTATCGGTCTACTTGTTTTGGACGTGATGCCTATAGATATAATCATTGCCATAGATATCGTCACGACTTTGCGCAGTTCTATCAATTGCTCGACAGTAATTTGTTCACCCACCGTATACTTGTTTTCATGAGAAAAGCCACTAGAAACACTACAGCCCCCGGGTCTATTCACATCTATCGTTTACACCTCCGCTTTTACTTTGCTTTGTTACTTTGTTGCTTTCAGTTCTCACTTTGCGAACAATCTATAAGGGATTGAAAACCCCTTGATAGCGTTGGGAGCAGGTTCTTTGTGTTTGTGCAGGCACTTGTGATACTCCTTCACTAGATCGATACCTTGGTTCTCAAAACTGAGGGAAATACTTACCACCGCTGCGCTACATCACCCTTTCCGCTTCGAGGGAACACCAACGCAAGGCTCCAAGGCCACGGGGAAATCCTTTGCATATTTTCCTAGGAAGTCCCTAAAGGCATAGCCGTAGCAGAAGGATTCCTGGTGTCGTTGCTGAGGAGAATCAAGACAAGAATAGTCTCCCGCCAGCACGTGTTTCTGGCACCGTTGGAAGGTCTTTTGTTGCAGTAGCAAAAATCACAACCAAATGAGCAAGAACACGGGTTTGAACTGTGAAACAATTTTTTTCTGGAGGTAGAAGAAGAGGATGGGAGCTGGAATGAGTGGAGGGGGTCCCTGTGGGCCCCAAAAGCTTGGTGTCCGCGGCCGGGGGGAGGCCGCGGCCACAGCACTTGTGGCCCACTGGTGTGGCCCCCAGGCCAGCTCTGAGTTCCAGTATTTTTCAAAAAAATCCAGAAAAAATCATATTTGATTTTCAGGACCATCGGAGAACTTTTATTTTTGGGGTACTTTTCCACCGGACACTAAGACATAAAACAGGGAAAACTAAACTAAACCTATCATTTTTCTTCTAAGCAATAGAAAGTGAAAGCTTAAAACAGAGGTATGTGACTCTTTGATTCATCCATTTCATGGTCATCGAAAGAAATCCGTCAATGGGGTTGATCAAATGCTCATGACAAACCTTTTTCAAATCGCAAATGGAAACAGAGAATTGTCGAATAGCCACTAAGTCACCTCAATGGGGATATGAATCTCCCCAGCAAGAAAATCATACTTCATCTTAACACGAGGAATAGGGTATTCAAAGCTCCCAATAAGAATCGATGAAGGTTTTTGATAGCATTGATGCAATGTACTTGATATCGTTTCTTCGGAAAGTGCACTGTATGCTCATTATCGTTGATATGGAAAGTGACATTGCCTTTTTGCAATCTATAACAGCCCCTGTAGTGTTTAAAAAGGGTCTTCCGAGGATGACAGCCATGGCATCGTCCTCGGGAATATCCAAGATAACAAAGTCTGTTAAGATAGTGGTGTTAGCAACCACAACAGGCACATCCTCGCAAATGCCGACAGGGAAAGCAGTTGATTTGTCGGCCATTTGTAGAGAAATTTCAGTGGGTGTCAACTTATCCAGTTCAAGTCTACGATAAAGAGAGAGAGGCATAACACTAACACCGGCTCCAAGGTCACATAAGGCAGTTCTTACGTAGTTTCCTTTAATGGAGCAAGGTATAGTGGGCACTCCGGGATCACCAAGTTTCTTAGGAGTTCCACCTTTGAAAGTGTGATTGGCGAGCATGGTGGAGATCTCAAGATCTGGTATCTTCTGTTTATTAGTCACGATATCTTTCATGTACTTGGCATATGGAGACATTTTGAGCATATCAATTAACCGCATCTGCAGAAAGACGGGTCTCAACATTTCAATAAAGCGGTCAAAATCCTCATCATCCTTTTTCTTAGATGGCTTAGGAGGAAAGGGCACAGGTCTCTGAACCCATGGCTCCCTTTCTTTACCATGCTTCCTAGCAGTGAAGTCATTCTTATCGCATCTCTTAGGTTGTGGGTTATCAGGATTAACTGTAGGTTCAATCTCCACATCCTTATCATTGCTAGGTTGAGCATTATTATGAACATTGCTGTCCATATTGTCACCAAGTTCATGTTCATCACCAGATTGTGTTTTTGCATCAGACGCAGAAATATCATTTGGTTCTTCTGGTGTGATAGTATTTGGTGAACTGACATGTAGGTTTCTATCATCCTTCTTCTTATTCTTAGGATGACTGGGTGTAACAGCATTAATTCCTTGAGAATCTTGATCAATTCTCTTAGGATGGCCTTCAGGATACAAAGGTTCCTGAGTCATTTTGCCTCCTCTAGTAATGACTCTGACAGAGTTGTCATTTAATTCATCGAGCAAGTCATTCTGAGCTTTAAGTACTTGTTCTACCTGAGTAGTAATCATAGAGGCATGTTTACTCAGAAGCTTCAGATCATTGACATTTCTGTCTACACAAGCACTTAAATGACTAAGCATACGAGTACTTTGTTCCAATTGTATGCTAACATAATCATTGAAACTCTGTTGTTTGGCAACGAAGTTGTCAAATTCAACAAAGCATAGGCTAGCAGGTTTGTCAAAAGGAATATCACTCTCATTGAATCTACGCAGAGAATTCACCTCTACTACTTGTATCAGGTTATCGAGACCATGGATCTCTTCGATACGTGGTAGATTTTTGACATCTTCAGATTTAATGCCTTTCTCTCGCATAGATTGCTTGGCTTCTTGCATATCTTCGATACTGAGGAATAGAATACCTCTTTTCTTAGGATTTGGCTTAGGGGGTGATTCGGGACTAGTGCAAGCATTATCGTTGATCAAGATGTTATTCAATACGATCTCAGCTTGTTCTACAGTTCGTTCCCTAAAAATACAACCGACACAACTATCTAGGTGGTCTCTAGAAGCATCGGTAAGTCCGTTATAGAAGATATCCAGTATCTCGTTCTTCTTAAGAGGGTGATCATGCAAAGCATTCTATAGCTGGATGATCCTCCCCGAAGCTTGTGGGAGACTCTCTTCTTTGAGTTGAGCAAAGATGTATATTTCCTGCAAGGCAGCTTGCTTCTTATGGGCAGGGAAATATTTCTCACAGAAGTGATAGACCATATCCTAGGGACTACTCACACATCCAGGAGCAAGAGAAGTGAACTAGGCTTTAGCGTCATCCTTTAGAGAGAAAGGAAACAGCTTAAGGATATAGTAGTAGCGGATCTTCTCCTCACTAGTGAAAAGGGTGGCTATATCGTGTAGTTTGGTAAGATGGGATACGACCGTCTCACACTCATAACCGTGGAAAGGATCAGATTCGACTAGAGAGATTATCTCAGGGTCGACAGGGAATTCATAATCCTCATCGGTGATAAAGATAGGTGAAGTGGCAAACTTCTGGTCGTATTTCATCCTAGCTTTCAGAGATTTTTCCTTCCACTTAAGAAGTAATTTCTCAGCGTCATAGGCATCCTTACACGCAAGAAAATCCTTAGCTATCTCTCCCTCCATAACATAACCCTCATGTATATCAGGCAATTCATATCTAGGAGAGCTAGATCTAGCAGGAGCAAAAGCAGGTTCTATCTCAATAGTATCGGCAGTTTCAAAAGCATCACGAGTATTGGAAGTAACTCTAGCAATATGAGCATCAAGGAATACCCCTAGTGGCATATCAGGCAAAGTAGTATCTCTAGCAGTATCAAGCATAGCATCATCAGGCAAAATAGCATCTCTAGCATCATCAAGCATAGCATCTCTAGCAGTATCAGGCATAGCATCTATAGCAGTATCAGGCATAGCATATCTAGCAGTATCAGGCATAGCATCTCTAGTAGTATCACACATAGCATCTCTAGCAGTATCAGGCATATCATCTCTAGCAGTATCAGGCATAGCATCTCTAGCAGTATCACGCATAGTATCATCAAGCATAGTAGCATCATAAGCATCATCAAGCACATGCGACATATCAAGATTTCTAGCAGGAGGTGGTGTCGCAAACTTACTAATAACTGAAGGTGAATAAAGTGCAGAGCTAGATGGCAGTTCCTTACCTCCACTCGTAGTTGAGGGCAAGACTTTGGTTCTTGGATCTTTCAGATTCTTCATAGTGAACAGCAGATATAAATCCCAAGTGACTCAGAGAATATAGCTATCCTTCCCTGGCAACGACGCCAGAAAAATGTTGTTGACGTGCAACTATTCCTAACTTGATGCCTCCCCAGCAACGGCGCCAGAAAAGAGTTGCTTCCAGTTGCTCAACAATTAGCAATTGTCTTGCAAAGGCCCACCAGCGTGTGGGATCGCGGCAGTTTTCGAGGGTAGAGTATTCAACCCAAATTTGTTGGTTCGACACGATGGGAATGAAAGGATATTCTCCAGTATTAGAAGTTGAGTCGTCGGTTCAACCACACCTGAAAGATTAGTATCTGCAAGCAGGATATAAGCAGCAAAGGTAGTATGATAGCAACGGTGCCAGAAACGATCTGTTGACAAGGCAGATTATTCCCAACTGAAGTATCAATGGCGCCAGAAAAGTATTGTAGCAGGTAGCAGCAGTGTAAAGTAATATCAGTGGCAAGGAACAGCAGTAGTGACAGGAGTAGCAAGTAGCAACAGCAAGTAACAGTAGTAGCAACAGTAGTGGAACCAGCAGCAGGACAAAGCAAGTAACAGTAGCAGCAACAGTAGTAACACTAGGAGTGCAAAGCAAGTAACAGTAGGAGCAAGACAAACTCGTAGGCAATGGATCGGTGATTCATTGTATGACATTCATCATGCAACAGTTATAACACAGAGAGATATGTGGCTAGCTCCTGTTCGTCGATGTGATGTAGGCATGCATTCCGTGTGTAGTCATACGTGCTTAGGGAAAAGAACTTGCATGACATCTATTGTCCATCCCTCCCATGGCAGCGGGGTCCAAATGGATACTACGGGATATTAAGGTTCTCCTTTTAATAAAGAACCGGACCAACGCATTAGCACTTGGTGAACACATGAACTCCTCAAACTATGGTCATCACCGGGAGTGGTTCCGGTTATTGTCACTCCGGGGTTGCCGAATCATAACACATAGTAGGTAACTACAACTTACAAGATCGGATCTAAAACACACATATATTGGTGACAACATAATAATTTCAGATCTGAAATCATGGCACTTGGGCCCTAGTGACAAGAATTAAGCATGGCAACGTAGTAGCAACATCAATCTCAGAACATAGTGGATACTAGGGATCAATCACCGTCAAAACTAACTCGATTACATGATAGATCTCATCCTACTCATCACCGCCCAGCGAGCCTACGAATAGATTACTCACGAACAATGAAGAGCTTCATGGAATTGGAGAGGGAAGAAGGTTTATGATGACGATGGCGACGATCTCCTTGATCCGGAGCCCAGAACGGACTCCAGATCTGCCCTCGAGGGCAAGAACGGGATGTGGCGGCGCCTCTGGATCGTAAAATGCGATGAAATCTTCTCTCTTGATTTTTTTCCAAGACAAAAGGGAATAAATAGCATTGGAATTGGGGGCGGTAGAGCCACGTGGGCCCCACAAGCCCTGACGACGTGGCCTGGGGGGGTGGCCGCGGCCACAGGGCTTGTGGCCCACTGGCTCACCCCCTCCGGTGGATCTTTGCGCAGGTATTTTTCATATTTTCTATAAATATTCTCCGTAAATTTTCAGGACGTTCCGAGAACTTTCATTTCTGCACAAAAACAACACCATGGCAATTCTGCTGAAAACAGCGTCAGTCCGGGTTAGTTCCATTCAAATCATGCAAATTAGAGTCCAAAACAAGGGCAAAAGAGTTTGGAAAAGTAGATACGATGGAGACGTATCAGTTAGCATACTGACTACTGTTGGTATTCTATGTACTTGTAACTTATTTTATTTATTTTTTGGAATAAAGTTTGAAATGTTGTGGGGGTGCTAGAGTTCCTAGTCAAAATTTTGAACGTATTCTCAATAGTTGGTGTAACTCCCACAGGAACGATCACTCCTGAATAGGATAAGATGTTAAGGGAGGCCACCTTCCATTGTCTTAGAGCAGTTCTAAGGATGATCTGAGATAAGTTGGGTGACACATATTTACATGTGTGGGTTGCCAAGGAATTGTGGGAGACACTCGAATCTAAATTCGGGGCCACCGATGCGGGAGTGAGATATATGTTATGGAGGAGTTCGAGGATCACAAGATGGTCAAGAACCATTCCATATAGGAACATGCTCATGAGATAATATGCATCGCTAAGGTGCTTGAGCTTATTAAGTGTAAATTACAGAGCAAATTTGTCACGGCGTGTATAATCGGTAAGATCCCTAATTCCTCAAGGTACTTTTCTACCACTCTGAAACATTAAAGGTGTGAATTCTTGGTAGATGATGTCAAAGGACATCTAAGTGTTGAGTAGAACTCAAGAGCAAACGAGTCGTATGGAAAAGGGACCGAAAGACCTTCTGTAGCCACTATAGTATATGAAAGAATTTTGTCCAACAAAATACCGACTTTAAGAAAAAGTGTATGAAGACCTTGAAGAAGAACAAGAATGGAGATGGATGTTTCACTTATAGTTCGGAGGAACATTTGCCCAACAAGTTCCCAAACAAGTACAAGAAGGCAGGGTAGAACTCCAAGTGTGCCAATATGATTGTGAGATACAATGACAGTGCTACATCTGGGTACGATAATTTATTTATTGTATTTTCAGTTTGTCAATCCGCCGATTGGTGGGTGGACAGAAGTGCTAATATTCATTTGTGTGTGCTGACATTTCATTGTTTTATTCTTACCAGGTCACATGACATGTGTCTGTATTGATGGGGAGTGGTGCGAGTGCTTCTGTTCTTGGTGTTGGCGCGGTCAATCTGAAGTTTACTTTGGGAACAATCGTGTACCTGAATAACGTGCATCGTTTCCCCACCATCAAGAAGTATCTCGTTAGTGGTTCCCTTTTGTGTAGAGAAATTTTTAAGTTGGCCTTCGAGTCTAATAAAGTGGTTGTTACAAAATATGGACTTTTCTTTGTAAAAGGTTGTGAATGTGAAAGTTTGTTTCGTCCTTTCTTAGCAATGTTTTGTAATAAAGTCATGAATAATATTCATTCGAATGTTAATGAATTTGAAGATTGACATTCACGTGTTTGTCGCATTAGTTTTGGTGTTATCTCGCGGCTAGCAGAACTGAATTTAATCCCTAGTTTCACTTTAGACAAAGGTTCTAAGTATCACTTGTGTGTGCAAGCAAAGCAACCTCGTAAGCCTCAGAAGGATACTAAGGAGAGACACTTCGCGCCATTTGAAGTCATACATTCTAATCTTTGTGAGATGAATGGTGTGTTGACTAATGGTGGAAAGACATATTTCATGACATTGATAGATCATTCCACTAAATATTTCTATGTGTATTTGTTAATTAAGAAAGATGGTGCTCCACACTATTTTAAAATCGATAAGTTAGAAGTTCAGAACCAACTTGAAAAGAAAATTAAACAAGTCTGGTCACATCGTGGTGGAGATAACTTCTCTAATGAGTTTGATTCTTTCTATGCGGAACATGGTATTATTCATCAGAGTACGCCTCCCAATTCACCCTAGTTAAACAGGGTTGCTGAACGGAAAAATCGTATCGTAAAAGATTTGGTTGTCGCCATGTTAGATACATCGGGTTTATCCAAGGGATGGTGGGGTAATGCTATATTGACATCATGTCGTGTCGTGAATAAGGATCCGAAAAAGATAATTAGGTCACTCCCTATGAGCAGTTGTCCAAGAGAAGGACACCACTCTCCTACTTATGTACTTGGGGCTGCTTGGCGAAAGTCAATGTGCCAATCCACAAAAAAAGCGTAAGCTTGGACCAAAGACCATGGATTGTGTTAATTTGGGGTATACTAAGAATAGCATTGGCTACAGATTTCTAGCGATGGAATCTGAGGTACCTAACATAAAGGTCGGTACGACTATGGAGTCTAAGATGCTAGATTCTTTGAGGATATTTTCCCTGTGAGAGATATGCAAAGCACTTCTAGACAGAAATCTGAGGAGACTCTTGAACCTGCCATTCATATGGAATATTATGAACAAATACATGATGAAATTCCTGAGGATTACAAGGAAACCCTTGGTAGGAGAAGAGACAAGGACTGCAAAGACCTTCGTTGATGATTTCCTCGTGTACCTCATGGATGATAATCCAACTTCTATTTTGGAAGCATATGCATCTCCAGATGCTGAATATTGGAAAGATGTGGTCCATAGCATCATGGATCCTATCATGCGTAATGGGACATGGCAGATTACTGGGCGTCCCTATGGTTGCAAACCATTGGGATGCAAGTGGGTGTTCAAAACGAAGCTTAGGCCCATCGGTATGATTGAAAAATACAAGGCTAGGCTTGTGGCCAAGGGTTATGCCGAGAAAGAAGAAGAAGATTTCTTTGATACTTATTCACCTGTGGCCCGACTAACCACCATTTGAGTAGTACTCTCATTGGTCCCCATGCATGGTTTTCTTTTCCACCACATGAGTGTTGAGATAGTTTTTCTGAACGAGATATAGATAAGGAAATCTATATGCAACAGCGATATGGTTTTACGATAGATGGTCAGGAAGGAAAGGTGTGTAAGTTGTTGAAATCTTTATATGGCCTCAGAGAAGGACCTAAGTAACGACTTGTGAAGTTTAAAACAAAATTCTGACATTTGTTTGCTTCGTTGTTAATGAAGTTGACAATTGTGTATACTATCTCCATGGTGTGGGCGAAGGAGTTATATTGTGCTTGTATGTTGATGACATACTGGTATTTAGAACCAAACTCAAAACGGTTGATGAGGTAAGTCATTCTTGTCTAAGAACATTGAGATGAAGGATCTTTGGGTGGCTGATGTTATCTTGAACATCAAGCTATTCAGAGATGATGAGGGTGGGATTACACTTCTGCAATCCCATTGTCTTAAGAAGATTATGAGTCATTTTGGATATTTGTACTACAAAATTTCTCAAACGCCATATGATCCTAGTGTTTTGATTCAAAAGTTCAAAGTCATAGCAAATGATCAATTGAGATGCTCTCAAATTATTGTTTCACTAATGTATCTAGCAAGCGCAACGAGGCATGGCATCATGTTTGTTGTGAGAAAATTGAGTTGGTTTGTTACCAATCCGGGTGATGTACATTGGTATGCTGTTGAAAGAAATATGCGCTGTGTGAAAGGTACTAGGAACCATGGAGTTCACTATATCGGATACCCTTCAGTACTTGAAGTGTATATTGATGTGAATTGGATCTCTCATGCTGATGAGATGAAGGCCACTAATACGTCTCCAACGTATCGATAATTTTTTATTGTTCCATGCTATTATATTATCAATCTTGGATACTTTATATGCAATAATATACTATTTTATATCAATGTTGGTAACTAACCTATTAACCCAATGTCTAGTGCTAGTTACTATTTTCTCCTTGTTTTTGTTTTCTCGGAAATCAATACCAAACAAAGTCCCAACGCTACAAAACTTTTTGACAATTTTTTCAGGACAAAAGAAACCCTGGAAGCTTCACAAGGAGACTAGAAGCCACACGAAGAGACGACAAGGAAATAGGATGGGCCCAGGGGTAGGCACGCCCTGATGCCTAGTATGCCCCCCGTGGCTCCATCTGACCTAATTCCATCTTCATAAATTCTCTAAAATTGGGAAACCAACATAAATCCACCAGAAAACTTTTTCCGTTGTTGCAAGTATTTGTTCCACCGTTATCCCATCCTGAGGCCTTTTTTGGTGCCCTGCCAGAGTTGGTATCGATCACAGATGACATCTACATCAACCTGGCCGCCTCCATGATGATGTGTGAGTAGTCCATCACAAATCTACAGCTTAATAGCTAGTACCTAGACGGCTTCATCACTTTCCTTGATGTACAATACAAAGTTTAACGCGATTCGCACGGTGATATATCCGATGCAATCCTATTTTGCGGTATGCTTGTTTAGATCCGATGAAATTTTGGTTTCTGATCAAATTATTCATGAATATATATCGAGTCTTATCTGGATTCTTTTATGCATGATTGTTATAGCTTCATATTTCTCTCTGATCTATCGGTTTGGTTTGGCCGACTAGGTTGATTTATTTGAAGTGGGAGTGGTGCGTTGTGATGAGTTCAATATTGCGGTGCTCAATTGCAATGACACATAGGGACATGGCACACATTTGTATTGTTGCCATTAAGAATAGAACGACACGGTATGAACATATTGTTTGCCTTACTCTTACTATACCATGTCACCTGGCTCCAAGCATTACTGTATTTCATACTGATACATGTCCAACTTATCTATAATTCTAGATTCTCCCATGTTATTATATTATCAATCTTGGATGCTTTATATGTTGTTTTACATCAATTTTCGGAACTAGCCACTTAATCCAATGCCTAGTGACAATTGTTGTTTTCTTCATGTTTTTGGCTTTTCGGCAAACCTACCCCAAACGAAGTCCAAATTCCGCGAAACATTTTGATGATTTTTCTGGACAAAAATAAGACCTAGAAGCTTCAGAGGGAGGCTAAACACCGGACGAGGTGGTGGCAAGGCAATAGGGCGCGCTCTAGGTGGTAGGCGTGCCCTGATGCCTTGGGGCCACCCCTTGCTCTGTTTACCATGAGTCTGCCATAGGAATTCTGTAAAATCGGGAAACACCATAGATCCACCCGAAACATATTTTTGCCACCACAAGTCTCTATTCTGGTGTGATCCCATTTGGAGCCCTGTTCCGGTGCCCTAGAGAATGGGGGATCAATCATGGAGGACATCTACATTAACCTTGTTTCTCCCAAAATATTGTGTGAGTAGTCTACCACAGACCTATAGGTCCATAACTAGTGCCTAGATGGCTATCTCTCTCTTTCTTTATGTTCTTCAATACAAAGTTCATCGCGATTCCCATGGAGATCTATTCGATGTAATCTTCTTTGAAATGTGTTTGTTGGGATCCCATGAATTGTGGGTTTTTGATCAAATAATTCATGAAAAATATTTGAGTCGTCTCTGAATTCTTATATGCATGATTGTTATAGCATCGTATTTCTCTTCGATCTATCAGTTTGGTTTAGCCAACTAATTAATTTATCTTCAGTGTGAGGGGTGCATTGTGATGGATTCAATCTTGCGATGATCAATCCCATTGACAGAAAGGGACATGCCAATTATTTGTATAATGACATTAAGGATAAAACGATCGGTTTAGTTCATATTAGTTGAGTTTACTTTGTCTACATCATCTCACCTTGCTCCAAGAATTACTCTGTTTCATACTTAATACTCTATATGCATGATGGATAGGGGTCAATGAGTGGAGTAATAGTAATAGATGCAGGTAGGAGTCGGTCTAATTGCTTATGGACATGATGCCTATATGCATGATCATTGTGGTGAATAAATATTTCATAACTATGTGTTATTCTATCAATTGCTCAATATTAATTTGTCTACCCACCGTATGTTATCTTCGAGAAAGATGCCACTAGCAAAAACTATGAGCCCCCGTTTCTACACAAAATATATTACTAAAACCATAAAAATATTTGTGCCATTTATATTTTTATATTTTATTTTATATTTATATTATCTATCTATAAATATTTAATATTTGCAACTAACGAGTTCAAGAGGCTTCAGAACCCTCTTGGACAAATTGGGTGCAAGTGTTTCCTCTTTTGTGTGTAGGTGCTGATGTCAGAAGTTTGCATGTTCTCCTATTGGTTTGATAACACTAGTTCTCACTGATGAATATACTTATCTCTACTGTGCTCCATCTCCTCTCCTCTTCAGTAAAAAAACAACGCAGTTTACAATTAGAAGGAAGAATTTCTAGCGCCGTTGCTAGGGAGACATTATCAAATTCTTTTCAGATCCCTTCATAGAAAATATCGTCACCTATTCTACTTTTTATTTGACTTTATATTTTCTTGCCTAAAAATATCAAAAACACAAAAATATTTTTCATTTTTTGCTTGTTTTGCTTGTTAGATTGTGTGCTTGAAATTGCTATCATGTGTTAGTTTGTCTTCAAGAAGAATGAGGATGGTAATATCCATAAAGTATAAATTTCCACTAATTTATACAAAACATGTTGTTTTGGGAAAGGGGAATATCATAGGGAAAATATTATCCAAAAATTCTTTAATTTTACGGGGACTTTGGTTTGCAATGATATTCCTATTCTTCAAAGAACCAAGAGTTACTCTAACGCTATTTATGGAGTTGTTCTTAAACTTGAAAAAAGTTTTATGTTTAACCTTCCCACTTTGCAAAGGATTTTTTTCTAAGTTACCCTTTGTATACAATCCTAGGGCTAAAAATATAGCTACTCTTATCATCCTGAATGAATATTATTATATAGTGAGCAAGGTCGAGAGATTTCGTTTTTAGAATATGAGTCATGTGCATGATGTGATAGATGATATTTTATATAATAAGGATTATATGATGAGGTATATGATTTTTTACAATCATACTTTTGATGAAAATACTAAAAATGAACTTCCTCCTTTGCATATTATCCAACAAGTTTTCAATGCTATTAATCAACAATATTATTGGATAGTGGAAGAGAAACAACAAGGGTTCAAGGAAAGTAGCCTTGAGGATACTAAGATTCTAATAGATGATGTGTTCCCCATTGTCTTTTAAAAGCTTCCCGATGAACAAAAATCACTAGATGCAAGACCTAAGGATGACAACGCTTGATACTATGCATTCTGCTTCGCTAGGGGCATAAAATGATGGCGCTTGTTGAGTGGCAACACAATAGTTATCTTAATTTTTGTTATACTTTCAATAATTTTGAGTTGAACTGATTATTCCTACGGCAATGGCTATTTTTTATGTTTTTATTAGTGTTTGTGCCATGTAAAGTCTTGGGGATGATTTGGGTGATAGAAGAATTGATACGGTGCGAAAACAGAAACTTTTACGTGTAGTGCAATTTTTTGTAATTTTACAAGTACATCTATTTTATCTGAATGTTTCACACAACATTGATATATAAATTTCCGAGGATTTTCTCATTGTTTATAATTTTCGAAGTTACATAAATATGGTTTCAGTGCAGATCATTACTCATGTTTTATTTTAGACAAATTTTGTTTTTGCTTGTATAGTTTGCTTGTTTTGATGATGCTATGGATTATATCGGGGGTATAAGTCAAGGATAAGTTGGAATACAGTACCTTATGCAATAATTAAATATAAATCATTTTATAATAGTCACTAATATTTATGATTTACCTATTATACTAATGGATCTCACGTGGTTTCTGTTGAGTTTTGTGTGCTAAAGTTTTTAAGTTTTGGGTGTAATCATGATGTTTGAAGGAATGAGGATTGGCAAGACCCTAAGCTTGATAAAAAAAAGGCACCCCAAGGTAATATTCTTGGAAGACTCAAGCGTGTAAGCTTGGGGATGCCCAGGAAGTCATCCCCTCCTTCGTCTCCATTCCATCGGTATGACACTCGGAGCTATATTTTTTATTCATCACATGATATGTGTTTTTCTTGGAGCGTCGTGTATTATAGTTTTCTTTGTTTTTAGTTTGCCACAATGATTATTTTATGTACAGACCTATTTGATAGAGACACTTGTTCGTCATGATTTTATAGAACACTCTATGTGCTTCACTTATACCTTTTGAGCTAAGCAATTACTCTAGCGCTTCACTTATATCTTCTAAAGCACGGTGGCATGTAGATTTTATAGAAATAATTGCACTCTTCTTCTTCAGTTATATCTATTTTGAGAGTCAAATATATAGTAACGGTATATTGCATGTGTTATAAGACTAGTCCCAAAAGGATAGATATTCGAGGAGGATATAATAAAAAAATCATGCAACACATTAAACATAAACTTTGGAGTAATGATATTGATCTATTAATATGAAAGGACAAGAACATATGATTGTTCTTAGTAAAAATATCGGTATTAAGGCATGTTATTAATTACTCGTCTAAATATTGGTTATGTCATGATGATGATGTATGAGTGTTCTTGTGTCTAAATGAAACCCTATGTGGTGTTTGCGTCGGAGGTGCACGATGGTTAACTTGTACCAACCTTCTCCCTAGGGTATGTGATACGTCTCCAATTTATCGCTGACTTATGAAGTATTCATGCGAATGTTCTACAACTTTCATATACTTCTGGCGACATTTTATATAATTTTTGGGACTAACTTACTTATCCAATGCCCAGTGCCAGTTCCTGTTTTTAGTGTGTTTTTATTTCATGGAAATTCCATATCAGACAGAGTCCAAACGCGATAAAACTTTATATTTTGGGAAGAAGTATCACTGCCACATGATGCCAGAGGCTCTCCCAAGGCAACAGGGCACGATCGAGGATGGCCACAACCTGATGCCTTTGGACCACCCCTTAAGTTTGTTGCGGCCCTTATTTTCTGCAAGAAATGTATTTTCCCAATAAAATCCCCTCAAAATTTCAGACCGATCGGAGTTACGAATCTCCGGATATTTAAGAAACGGTGAAGGGCCAGAAAACAGGAGAGAAAACACGAGAGAAACAGAGAGATAGATCCAATATCGGAGGGCTCTCGCCCCTCCAAGAGCCATGAAGGAAAAGGACCAGAGGGGAGAACCTCTTCCCATCTAGGGCGAGCCCATGGAGGAGGAATCCTATGGGGGTAGACTCTCTCCCCCCTCTTCCGGTGGTGCCAGAGTGCCGCCGGAGGATCCATCACCGCGGTTATCGTCTTCATATAAATCACCATCTCCATCGCCTTCCCTCGTCTATCTATGGTGGTCCACTCCCCCGCACCCTGCTATAATCCCCTACTTGAACATGGTGTTTCATGCCACATATTATTAATCAATGATGTGTTGCCATCCTATGATGTTTGAGTAGATTTATGTTGTCCTTTGTGTTGATTGATAATCTTGATTGATTTGAATATATGTTTTATTTTGGTTGTGTCCTATTTTGGGGGTAGACACTCTCCTCCCTTTGAGTAGATTTGAATGTATGTTTTACACGTGAGGTTATTGTTGCTGTAGGGATTGCAATATGTTCATGATTCGCTTATAGTGTTAGCTAGAGTGACAAAAGCTTACACCCGAGTAAGTGAGTTGTTTCTTTATGGGAGTAAAGGGGACTTGATGTTTAATGCTATGGTTGGGTTTACCTTAATGATTTCTTGTAGTTGTGGATGGGTGGTAGAGATCGGATCATAAGTTCATATGATGCAAGTACGAAAACTATGTTAGCTCATGCCTCTCCCTGATATAAAACTGCAAGAATGATTACCGACCTTGTTATCATTTGCCTAGGATGATTCCGCACACCATACCATCATTATTTCACACTCGTTATTTGTAATATATTGTGATATATTCTAACTCTATTTAGTGCGCCAACTATTTTTCATATTTTATCCAATATCAGGCAAAGCTATCCTCTCTATACCCACAATGTGGTTTTATTTCTCGTTAATAGATAGACGCAAATGTTCGGTGTATGTAGAGTCGTATCGGTAGCATATAGGAATTGAGACAAAATTGATATTATCTTTAGGTCCTTGTGAATTTTACACTCCATACTTTCCACTTCCATCTTGGGAAATTTCTACGATGATTCCTTGCACTTAGGGATTAACAACCTCTTTTCTAGGGCCGTTGACAGGGAGCAATAGCGTGGGATTAATATTTTCGTGTATGCTCGTTTGATTCTATCACTAAGTTGATTATATTTTCCTTTTGTTTATGTTATCTTATCTTATTTATTTAGTTGGGCAGTATTTACTTGAAACACTTGTCTTTTATAAGAGAATCGATTGGAAAGCTATGCATTGGAGAAGCGAGGGTCGACCTTGAACACTTGTGTTCATGCTCATGGAAACAATGTAGAATTTGTCAAGGAAGTTTCTCATAAAAATAATTATCCCCTTGTATATACCACTATACCATAAAACTAATGTGTTTTTCATAATATTCATGACGCTCTTTTGCATGTTTCATCAACTATCCTTCTATGAGCATCATTGAGATATCATGCCTAGCTAAAAGGCTTTAAAGAAAAGAATTTGTTGGGAGACAACCCAATACTTGTCCTTTTATTTTTGTGTTTTCATATGATTAAGATACTATAGTAATCATGTTTTATGTCTCTTATTTAAATAATGTGCCAAGTAAAGCCTTTATGATGATAACTAGAATTGATATGGTGCAAAAAATAGAAACTTTGATGTTCAGTGCAGAATTTATTTGATTTTACTAAAATGTCTTTTTGATCTGAATTTTTTACACAACATTGTTATACAAATGTCACAGATCCTCATAAAATGTTCAGAAGTTTTTGAGTTACAGAAGTTTGGTATTTGTGTTGATCATTACAGATTGTTCTATTTTCGACAGATTCTGATTTTGCTTGCATAGTTTGCTAGTTTTGATGATGTCATGGATTGTCTCGGGGGGTATAAGCCATGGAGAATTTATAATAGAGTAACTTACGCAATAATTAAATATGAATCAATTTATAACAGTAGCTAAAGTTTATGATTTGCCTATTATACTAACGGATCTCACGAGGTTTTTGTTAAGTTTTCTGTGATTGAAGTTTTCATGTTTTGGGTGAGATACCGATATGAAGAGAATAAGGAGCGTCAAGACCCTAAGCTTGGGAATTACCAAGGCACCACAAGGTAATATCCAAGGAAGTCTCAAGCTTCTAAGCTCGGGGATGCCCCGGAAGGCATCCCCTCTTTCATCTTCAACACTATCGGTATATCTTACTTGGAGCTGTATTTTTATTTGTCACATAATATGTGTTTTGCTTTGAGAATCATTTTATTTTGTTATTATTTTCTTTATGTTACTTATAATATTGTTTTTCAATAAAAAATTTCAAGAATTGCCTTTAAAATGCTTGACTTTCATGTGTGAGGTGTGCTGTATAAAACAAAAACTTTTGATGTGGTATTTGAATTATGAGATTTTACTGAACGTGGAAAGTTTCTGAAATTTGTATACAGTACTTTCATACAAATGATTTAGCTTTTCCTAGAATTTCATATTTTTTAGATATACAGAATTACACTTTTTTAATGAATTTCTACAGACTATTCTGTTTGGACAGATTGCTATCATAGTTTACTTGTCTACTTACCCTAGAGTTTCATGGCTTATATTGGTAGATATAAATTGAGGAAATGATATTATTCAGTACCTAATGTTTGAAAATTATTATGCAACTTGTGTTTGCAGTACATGAAGAGTACATTTATTCTTATGTGTACTAACCAATCTCACGACTTCTTTCCAAGTTTTGTGTGGATGAAATTTTTCAGACTTAGGTGAAAACTAGATATGAGAGGATTGAACGGGATACAAAATCTCAAGCTTGGGGATGCCCAGGGCACCCCAAGTAAATATTGCAATAAGTTTCAAGCATCTAAGCTTGGGGATGCTACGCATCCCACCTCTCTTCGTCAACAATTACCAGTTAGCCAACGGTGATCCTAACGTTTTCATTCGTTCACATATGCTATTCTTGGAGCATATTTTTTGTTTACTATTCCCTTTTATTTTATGCACCATGCTGGTGAGATAATCCTTGGTTGATTTATAGAATGCTTCATGTGCTTCAGTTAAATCATTTGAGTATGGCTTTATAAAATGCTTCGTGTGCTTCACATATATTTTTTGATCATGGATATTGGTCTCTCTATATTCATTGAAGGATGCTCTATGAACTTCACGTATATCTTGTTGAGAGTAGTTTGATGATCACTTTCGTGCTTCACTTATATCCTAATAGAAAATATTGAATGAATTGAATGTCATAAAACATGAAATTATATAAGCTTCATATGCTTGTCCCATGGGGAGTAGTGACTTCACATACTAAGAGTATAAGCAATAGAATTTATTGTAGGTTAGCAAACATAGCATTGTTCAATTCAACAATTCATGAAATAATATTGAAGGAAGAGAGATTTCTTATATAAATATACTATTTTGGACATCTTCTATGATTGTGAGCCCCCGTTAATTATTTTCAAGCTTGATCAAGTAGTTGACATTGGACAAGGAAGACAACGTAATGGTTATGTTTGCTTATTTCACATAGAAGTTATATTGTCATCGATCCTCTAACATGTGGTGCTTGCTTTAGAATCTTTTCTAGCCCAAACATTCACACTAAGTAGAGATACTACTTGTGCATCCTTAACCGTTAAACCTAGTTTCTTGTCATGTGAGTCCACCATACCTACCTATATATGGTATTTCACTGCCATTCCAAGTAAATTTGCATGTTCCACCTCTAAAACCTTCAAATAAACATCTGTTTTGTGTGCTCATACAACTCATGGAGCGATAGGGAGGTCATTATCTTCCATGCTAAGAAAGTTATTCTCATGATGAGTGTTTATTCACTTGTCATTGCATGAGAGAGGACGGAAAAAGGATGTCGAGTCCTGCATAATATAAAAATTAAATAAACAAGAAATCCCCCTAGAATATTGATTGTTCGGAGGGCACCCATGGATACGAGTAGCCATGGAATGTGATTGAATGGTTGAGGGGAGTAAAATTTCAATTCTGTTTGGGAACCACCAATAATGTGATTAGCATGGAATATTGTAGCGACCCGACTCAATACGAGTCAAGCCTCTGGTGTTTCCGTACCACCCCAAGATCATGCTGGTACACACTCAGTACATCAATGTATATATCAAGAGTTCAATCACACAGCTTTATTAATCGAAATCTCGTATCGAGTACTTTATTACAATAATGAATTACAATAAAGTGGCTGAAGGCCATCTCATGAGATATCTAACGAAGACTAGCGGAAGCATCAGGTAGACGAGTCCATCCGACTTCAGGGCATGTCATTGAGCGTAGATCGTAGCCTCACTCCTGGTCGGAAAAGTACTCTACAACATGATACGTTGCAGCCGTGTAGGTCAGCATATGGAATATGCCGGCAAGTCATCAAACAGAGGGAAAAAATAATAACCAACTATGTCTACATGCATATTTGGCAGGTGGGGCTATAAGTTTTAGCATAACGCCAATTTTCTCCTACAACAAGAGAGGGCTGAAAACAAAATTTTACTACATTGTTTGTTGTTAACGAGATGGTTCCGCCAACCAATTCTCGTACCCGAGTTGTTGATAATTCCCACATCATTATTAAGTTGTGTCGAGAGTTCAGGGAAAATTCAATGCCTTCGTCTCAAGTTGTCCATGACCGTGGACACGGCTAATCGATTAGGTTTGGGCACTCTACAGAGTTTTGCACACGTTCCCCACAAGATTTGATCGCCTTCGAGTATGTCCTCGCACTTCACGGTGTTTGAAGACCGGATGATCAAAACATGGTCTTTGAACGGGTCCCTCTGAATCCCTGTCGGTGCCCATCCAGTCCTACCGTTCTTCTACATCTGCTAGCACCGCCTGTCCAGAGTCGCCGCGTTGTCCAACCAAGCCAGAGCCCATAATGACTTGTGGTTGTGCAGGTAAGCCTTGAGACTTGAAGCCTCCGTCCGTCTCTTCGAGCCTGGGTGAAGCTTTCCGCAAGATGTCATGGCACGTCTCCAGCATCCCGGGGTCGTCCACTGGTTTCTCCAGGGAGCCCGTCAAACCGTCCTTCACCCAGAGTTGCATTGCTTCACGAGGTCTTGAAAATCTTGACTTAACCGGTCTTGGTTATTTATCTATCCTCGCATCACTCGTGTTATGCACTCAACCATAATCCCGTCTACTCAAGCATAGCAATATGAAATTTGTCGTCCTGGGCCAAGTATCGGGGTTGTTGTGTGCCTACCACATGATACTACAACCTATAGCTATAATTTCCAAGTACCTACTCAGCATGCAATTGGGCAAAGAAAGGTGAAACTACCATTCATAGAAAACATAGGCGAATAGTATGATCAAAATGACTTGCCTTGATGATAGTTGTCTTGACCGAGCGCTTCTAAGTAACAAGCTTCGCACTCCGAGTGATCTACCGATACAAACAAATACACACCATAAGCACTACAATCATCAACAAGTGAAATAACATCACAAGCATAAAGTAGCTATGGCCTAAAGTGAAAGAATTCACTTCACCTAACTAAGGCAGAAATTATTTCTGTTAAAACCCCAAGTAAAAATATTTAAACAAATTTGAAACTTATACTATAGTAATATATAATCACTAGGAAGCAGTAGCAAAAAGAATCAAATAAAAATCTCTTTTTAAACACCTGGAATAAGCAAAACAAGTTTTAAACTAAATCAGATCTAATTCAAATTTGAAAATTTCAAACATAGACAAATTATATGTTTTTAAAAACTACAGAAACATTGTGATCTACTGGAACAAGTTTCAAATCCATCGGAATTCTAGATCAAAAGCTATGATCAAAACAAGATTGGAACTTTCTCTGTTTTCTAATCTAAAACAGAAAAAGAAGAAAAACTGCTAGTGAACAAGGGGTTAGGTGGCAGCTCCTGATTCATTAGGGAGTGTGTGCTGCGCTGAATAACAAGCGAATGGCCGCAATCTAGGCAAAAGCACCAGTTAACTAATAAGTGAAGAGAAAAACCGTTCGGTTTTATCTAAAAGACCGAAGGGGTATCTAACATCTAATCTCGCGCGTCTATACTAGATCCAACGGCTATAGGAGGTGATGAGGTTCACAGGGGGCTGGCTCACTATGGCAGGAGGTTCTCCGGCGAGCAGGGAAGTGGAGTTCGATGGGGACGGGGCTCCGGCGGGTCTCCGGTGAGTCCGATGGCACCAGGAGACGGCGGCGAGGCTCCTCCGTCCGTTTGCTGTGTCGGGGAGTCGAGGGAGCGTCGGGGGCGAGCAACATGAGCTCCTCAAGCTTCTGCGGCGGCCGAACTCCGGCGAGGGGAGGTGCGGCGGCGTGGGCGGCGAAGGGGAGGTCTAGGGGGAAAAATGGAGTGCGGTGGAGGCGGGGGTGCTTGTGGCGGCGTCGGTTGGGGCGGGGAGGCGAGTGGTGGCGCAGGGTGGGCGTGGGCGTTCTTCTACTCGAGCCTGGCTCCAGCGAGGTGGCGTGGGCGATCTAGCGTGGGGAGGAGGGGGCCGAGGGGGGCTGGAGGCGCCGCTTAAATATGGGGAGAGGGGGCGAGGGAAGGAAGGGGGAGGCCCAGATCGGGGTGGATCCCATCGGATCCCGGCGAGGCACGAGGTCACGCCATGGCTGTGCGCTGGGAAGGAAAGGGGGGCTCGTGGGGAAGGAAAGGAGGAAGAAGAAAGGAAGGAAAGAAAAAAAAGGAACAGGGTGGTGCGCTGCGTGGGGATGGATCCCGGTGGGATCTGGCCGGGGAAAGAAAAAAAAACGCCTCAGGGCGGTTTCCTATTAAAAAGATTCCCGTTTTAGATTTTTTTTAATAAAACAGAAACTAAAAGAATAAAAAGGAAACAAAATAAAGTAATTAATATAGGGTATTATATACCAAATGGATCAGAAAAATATTTCCTAATTGTTTATCATTTTTCCAAAACCAAAATAAAAACTTTTAAAAATGTTTTTTTTCAGAAAAAATCCTTATGCTATATTTTCTTTTCGCAAAATATTTTCCCCATAAACTTGGGTTTTTTCTTGGCTCAAATAATTTCAAAAATGCCTCACATTGTGGAGGGTCATTTTACTCCGCTCTTTCTTGCTTGCAAGAATTTTGTCGGGGCATTTTCTCGGGGAGGAACAATAGAAAAGCAAAAGCAAGTATTTGACGGAAATCAAATGCAAAACTTCATTGCAAACAAAATGCATAGATGCTTAGCTACATTTGTAGAACATTCCTAGTTAGGAAAATTGGGATGTTACAAAGCTACCCACCTTAAGATGAATCTCGCCATCGAGATTCGGGTTGGCTAGAAAATAGGTGCGGGTGGTCTCGACGAAGACCTTCTTCTCGTTCCCAGGTGGCTTCTTCCTCGGTGTGGTGGCTCCACAACACCTTGCAGAACTTGAAGATCTTGCTGCGGGTAACTCTGTAGGCAGTCTCGAGAATCCAGACGGGTTTCTCCTCATACGTCATATCACTGTCAAGTTGTATGGCCTCTAGGGGCACTGTATCTCTCAACGGAACATCAGCCATCTCAGCATGGCATTTCTTCAACTCGGAAACATGGAAGACATCACGAACTCCGGACAATCCTTCCGGCAGTTCCAGTTTCTAACCAACTTCGCCTCTACGTTCCAGAATTTTGTAGGGGCTAGTGAATCAGGGTGCTAACTTTCCTTTCACACCAAATCTCTTGATTCCTCGAAGTGGAGACACCCTAAGATATGCCCGGTCTCCCACTTCGTATGTTACTTCCTTGCGTTTGCTGTCAACATAACTTTTCTACCTGCACTGGGCTATCTTAAGTCGGTCACGAATCAGCTTGACCTTCTCTTCAGAATCTCGGATAAGGTCGGGACCAAAAAGTTGTCGGTCTCCAACTCCATCCCACATGAACGGTGTTCTGCACCTCCTTCCGTATAGAGCTTCGAAAGGGGCCATCTTCAGACTGGTCTGATAGCTGTTGTTGTGTGAGAACTCGGCATAAGGCAAATTGTCATCCCAACTAGACCCATAGTCTAGTGCGCGAGCTCTCAACATGTCCTCCAGAATCTGATTGACTCTCTCGGTCTATCCATCTGTCTGTGGGTGAAAAGCTGTACTGAACTCCAGTCTTGTTCCCAAGGTTTCATGCAATTGGTGCCAAAATTTTGATGTGAACTGAGTCCCTCTATCTGACACAGTACTCTTTGGTACTCCATGCAGACATACGATCCTGGTCATATATATCTTGGCCAGCTTGGCACTCGTGTAAGTAGTCTTCACGGGAATGAAGTGAGCTACCTTGGTCAAATGATCGACCACAACCCAAATAGAATCATAGCCAGTACGGGTCCTGGGTAATCCTGTGATGAAGTCCATACCAAGCTTTTCCCATTTCCACTTGGGTATCGGCAGAGGTTGAAGCAAACCTGCTGGCTTCTGATGCTCGACTTTTACTCGCTGACAAACATCGCATATTGATACAAACTCGGCAATGTCTTTCTTCATTCCTGTCCACCAAAAACTTTCTTTCAGATCCAGATACATCTTGGTGTTGCAAGGGTGTATTGAGTACGGGTAATCATGGGCCTCCTGAAGTATCAACTTCCTGAGTTCGGGATCATTGGGCACATAAATGCGATCCTCAAACCATAAAGTTCCGGGTTCATCCTCACGAAAACCTTTAGCCTTCCCGTCTTTCATTTTCTGCTTAATCTCAGCTATCTCCTTGTCTGATTTCTGAGCTTCACGGATCTTTTCTGTCAAGGTGGACTGAATTTCCAGTGTGGCTACAAATACTCTTGGAACTATTTCCAATTTGAGCTCTCGGAGATCATCGGCTAACTCCTGGGGTAATCCTCCTGCTATGAGTGGGTTCACATAACTCTTGCGGCTCAACGCATCGGCTACAACATTTGCCTTGCCTGGGTGATAATGCAATCTCATGTCATAGTCCTTGATCAATTCTAGCCATCTCCTATGTCTGAGGTTTAACTCCTTCTGCGTGAAGATATATTTCACGCTCTTGTGATCAGTGTAAACATCCCAACTATTTCCGATCAAGTAATGTCTCCAGGTCTTGAGAGCGTGCACTACGGCTGCTAGCTCCAAGTCGTGCATGGCATAATTCAACTCATGGGGTCTGAGCTGTCTGGATGCATAGCCTACAACTTTACCTTCTTGCATGAGCACTCGTCCGAGTCCTTGACGAGAAGCATCACAGTAAACCTAGAAATCCTTCCGAATGTTCGGCAATATCAGTACTGGGGCTGTAACCAGATGTTTCTTCAACTCTTGAAAACTGGATTCACATTCCTCAGTCCAAACATACTTGGACTCCTTCTTCAACAACTCTGTCATGGGCTTGGCGATCTTTGAGAAATTCTCAATGAACCTCCGGTAATATCCGGCAAGTCCGAGGAAACTGCGGATCTCCTTAACTGAAGTGGGTGCTACCCATTCGGTGACTGCTGCGACCTTGGCAGGGTCCACTGCTATTCCTTCTCCTGAAATGACGTGTCCGAGGAATATGACTTCCTTCAACCAAAATTCACATTTGCTAAACTTTGCATACAGCTGATGCTCTTGTAGTTTCTCCAGAACTAGACGCAGATGTTCCTTGTGTTCCTCCTCGTTCTTGGAGAATATCAGTATGTCATCGATGAACACCTCGACAAACTTGTCCAAGTATTCCATAAATATCTTGTTCATCAGATTCATAAAATATGCCGGAGCATTAGTCAGCCCAAATGACATGACCGTGTACTCATACAAGCCGTACCGAGTGGTGAAGGCCGTCTTGGGTATATCATGTTCACGAATCTTCAGCTGATGATACCCGGATCGAAGATCGATCTTGGAGAATACTCGGGCTCCAACTAACTGGTCAAACAGATCATTGATCATCGGCAAGGGATACTTGTTCTTGATGGTCACCTCGTTGAATGCACGATAACCGACAACCATTCTAAGGGACTTATCCTTGTTTTCAACCAAGAGCACTGGGGCTCCCCAAGGTGAAGAACTTGGGCGAATATACCCTTTGTCCAACAACTCCTTAATTTGCTTCTTGATTTCTACCAAGTCATTTGCAGGCATCCGATAGGGTCTCTTGGATATCGGGGCTGTTCCGGGTAATAGCTCAATCAGGAACTCAACCTCTCTATCACGTGGCATGCCCGGCAATTCCTCCGGAAATACATCTGGGTATTCTTGTACAATCGGTACTTCCTCCTGGACTACTCCCGTAAGAGAGTTTACTCGTGTGCTCCGTGTCGGGCGCTGAGACACGTACTTAATCCGCTTTTGCTCGGGGGTGGTGAGCAAAATAGACTTAAGGGCACAATCAATATTCCCTTCGTACTTGGCCAACCAATCCATGCCTAGGACTACATCCAATCCCTGAGACTCTAATACGATGAGGTCGGTGGGAAACTTATGGTTCCCGATGTTGAGACTCAAAGCATGGCATCCTATCCCGGCTGTCATCATGCCTCCTGGGAACTGACCTTAATAGGTTGGCTGAGGGTTCTAGTTGGCAAACTATACTTTTCCACAACTACCTTTGATATGAATGAATGCGTTGCATTAGAATCAAAAAGTACCAATATTGAACGTGAATTTACCAAAAACTTACCAACCACAGTATCGGGGTGATCATAGACCTCTTCAACATCAATGTGAGTCACCTGAGCTCGAGGAAAAGGATTGGGCTTCTTTGCTGCAGAGTTGCCGTTGTCGTTTCCATTTCCCTGCTTGTTCTGGCGACATTCAGTGGCATAGTGTCCTGTCTTCTGACACTTGAAGTAGGTGATGTGATTCAGATCCTTCTGAGCTGGAGCTGAATGATGCTGAGTGCCGGTACCGCCAATCTTGAAGTTGCTATTGTTGCGGTGGTTCCCATTTCCTCCATGGTTGTGGCCTCCATGGTTGTGCACTGGGTGGTTATGTTGGACGTGTCCTCCAAACTTACCGGATCCAGTCCCGGTATTCCTTGAATAGGGTGTGTAGCGAGGCTTCTGCTGAGTGTCGGGGTTGAACTTTCCATTGCCATACTTCCGCTTGCAGTTCTCCATCTGCTGATGTTTCCCCTCCAAGATGAGGGCCTTATCTACCAGCTCCTGGTAGTTGTTGAAGTTGGCTACAGTCAGCCGAATGCTCAGCTCATCATTGAGTTCCTCCAAGAACTTTTCCTGCTTGGCCACATCATCGGCCACATCTCCAGGTGCATAACGGAAGAGCATGCTGAATTCATCGACATACTGAGCCACAGAGCGATTTCCTTGGCGTAAGTTGCGAAACTCACGCTTCTTCAGACTCATTGCACCAGCTGAGACATGTGCGGTGTGGAAGGCTTGCTTGAACTGCTCCCAAGTGACTCCAGCAATGGGGTATGTGGTGGTGTAGTTCTCCCACCATGCAGCTGCAGGGCCTTCAAGTTGATGCGCGGCAAAGCGAACCTTCTCAGCTTCAGTACAACCAGTAGTGATTAGTTCCCGCTCCATCTTGCGGATCCAATCATCTTCCACAATGGGCTCAATGCTGCTGGAGAAAGTCGGAGGGTTCAACCTCAGGAAACGGGTGAGATTGTCGGCCTGGGGTGGACGATGGTTGTTGTTATTGTTCTGGTTTTGGATGATCGGCTGCATCAGGGTATTCTGTTGGTGAATCAACTGCGTGAGTTCCGGCCGGAAGTTGGAAGCAGGGGCACGTCTCGGAGGCATATGGTGTTTGTAGAGGGGTGAGATTAGCATAGAACAATGGTCTAAAGAGTAATTACACTACACATATGAAATGCAACAACCAAGTATCACACCACACATTCTATTCAATACCATCACAAAAGGTTCACACACGGCGATACAAAATTCGATAACCTAAACATCGGCCTAAGCGTTTAACGATAAGATAAATTTGGTGGACTAGTCTAAGTGTCCTCCTCAGAAAAGCATGGTGGTGGGTCCTTCGGTGGAGCTTTCTTCATAGTCCTCCTCATTGCTGATCAAGGGGGCTACGTCTCCTTCGGGATGAAGGTTCTCGCCCATGTCCAGTTCCTCCTCCACGTATGCGACACGAGTCTTCAGCTTCTCGATCCTTTCCAAAAATTCCTTCACCTCCAATTCGTGCTCATAGTGGGCTTCCTGGGCTGCTTCTTCGAGTTCGAGTTTGCGGAGCGACAGTTGCTTGATCTTCCTGGCGTCCTTGATCACACGATGCTCCAGAGTCCTGCTGTGCTTCTCTAAGGTCTGGGCATAGGACAGGAGAGCGTCCTTGGTCTTGCTTGAGATGATTTCTCCATCTTCTCCTCTTCGGGATACCGTGAATAGGTCCGGTGAAATAGGGCAGCCTTTGTACACTTCCTTGATATGTCCGAGTGCACAATGGACCGCCATGTCCCTTCCGAGAATCCAGTTGGGTGCGATGAACTTGAAGTCCACAGGCTCAGTGCGCGGCTCGAATGTCCTTCCGGGAACGTGCACCTCAATCCTGTAGCGTGAATCCTCCGGGTAAGACGAAGTAGGATTCCCTGTGATAGTCGGCAGAGCAATCCTCAAGTCCTTGGTGATCTGTATCAGCTCCTTTCCGAAAGGCATAGTGGCGTCGGGCTGGCAAAACTCCGTGAACTTAACGGGGATGAAGGTGGCCATCTAAAACATTGGAAAATCGGAGAGAAGTCAGAAATGATCAGAAGAGGAAATAGAGAATTTATAGATATAAAAATAGTTTTCTTCCAAAGGCTTTTCCATTCCTAGAGGTTACATCCTACGGTCAGCGTGTGCTCTGAATACCATTTCTGTAGCGACCCGACTCAATATGAGTCAAGCCTCTGGTGTTTCCGTACCATCCCAAGATCATGCTGGTACACACTCAGTACATCAATGTATATATCAAGAGTTCAATCACACAGCTTTATTAATCGAAATCTCATACCGAGTACTTTATTACAATAATGAATTACAATAAAGTGGTTGAAGGCCATCTCATGAGATATCTAACAAAGACTAGCGGAAGCATCAGGTAGACGAGTCCATCCGACTTCAGGGCATGTCATTGAGCGTAGATCGTAGCCTCACTCCTGGTCGGAAAAGTACTCTACAACATGATATGTTGCAGCCGTGTAGGTCAGCATATGGAATATGCCGGCAAGTCATCAAAGAGAGGGAAAAAAATAATAACCAACTATCTCTACATGCATATTTGGCAGGTGGGGCTATAAGTTTTAGCATAAAGCCAATTTTCTCCTACAACAAGAGAGGGCTGAAAACAAAATTTTACTACATTGTTTGTTGTTAACGAGATGGTTCCGCCAACCAATTCTCGTACCCGAGTTGTTGATAATTCCCACATCATTATTAAGTTGTGTCGAGAGCTCAGGGAAAATTCAATGCCTTGGGCTCAAGTTATCCATGACCGTGGGCACGGCTAATCGATTAGGTTTGGGCACTCTGCAGAGTTTTGCACACGTTCCCCACAAGATTTGATCGCCTCCGAGTATGTCCTCGCACTTCAGGGTGTTTGAAGACCGGATGATCAAAACATGGTGTTTCAGCAGGTCCCTCTGAATCACTGTCGGTGCCCATCCAGTCCTACCGTTCTTCTACATCTGCTAGCACCGCCTGTCCAGAATCGCCCCGTTGTGCAACCAAGCCAGAGCCCATAATGACTTGTGGCTGTGCAGGTAAGCCTTGGATCTTGAAGCCTCTGTCTGTCTCTTCGAGCCTGAGTGAAGCTTTCCGCAAGATGTCATGGCACGTCTCCAGCATCCCAGGGTCGTCCACTGGTTTCTCCAGGGAGCCCATCAAACCGTCCTTCACCCAGAGTTGCATTGCTTCACGAGGTCTTGAAAATCTTGACTTAACCGGTCTTGGTTATTAAATTATCCTCGCATCACTCGTGTTATGCACTCAACCATAATCTCGTCTACTCAAGCATAGCAATATGAAATTTGTCGTCCCGGGCCAAGTATTGGGGTTGTTGTGTGCCTACCACATGATACTACAACCTATAACTATAATTTCCAAGTACCTACTCAGCATGCAATTGGGCAAAGAAAGGTGAAACTACCATGCATAGAAAACATAGGCGAATAGTATGATCAAAATGACTTGCCTTGATGATAGTTGTCTTGATCGAGCGCTTCTAAGTAACAAGCTTCGCACTCCGGGTGATCTACCGATACAAACAAATACACACCATAAGCAATACAATCATCAACAAGTGAAATAACATCACAAGCATAAAGTAGCTATGGCCTAAAGTGAAAGAATTCACTTCACCTAACTAAGGCAGAAATTGTTTCTGTTAAAACCCCAAGTAAAATTATTTAAAAAAAATTGAAACTTATACTACAGTAAGATATAATCACTAGGAAGCAGTAGCAAAAAGAATCAAATAAAAATCTATTTTTCAACTCCTGGAATAAGCAAAACAAGGTTTAAACTAAATCTGATCTAATTCAAATTTGAGAATTTCAAACATAGACAAATTATATGTTTTTAAAAACTACAGAAACAAGTTTCAACTCTATTGGAATTCTGGATCAAAAGCTATGATCAAAACAAGATTGGAACTGTCTCTGTTTTCTAATCTAAAACAGAAAAAGAAGAAAAACTGCTAGTGAACAGGGGGTTAGGTGGCAGCTCCTGATTCGTCAGCGAGTGTGTGTTGTGGTGAATAACAAGCGAATGGCCGCAATCTAGGCAAAAGCACCGGTTAACTAATAAGTGAAGAGAAAAACTCTTCGGTTTTACCTAAAAGACCGAAGGGGTATCTAACATCTAATCTCGCGCGTCTATACTAGATCCAACGGCTATAGGAGGTGATGGGGTTCACAGGGGGCTGGGTCACCGTGGCAGGAGGTTCTCCGGCGAGCAGGGAAGTGGAGGTCGACAGGGATGGGGCTCCGGCGGGTCTCCGGCGAGTCCGATGGCACCAGGGGATGGCGGCGAGGCTCCTCCATCTGTTTGCTGTGTCGGGGACTCGAGGGAGCGTCGGGGGCGAGCAGCACGAGCTCCTCAAGCTTCTACGGCGGCCGAACTCCGGCGAGGGGAGGTGCGGCGGCGTGGGGCGGCGAAGGGGAGGTCTAAGGGGGAAAATGGAGTGCGGTGGAGGCGGGGGTGCTTGTGGCGGCGTCGGTTGGGGCGGGGAGGCGAGTAGTGGCGCAGGGTGGCGTGGGCTTTCTTCTACTCGAGCCTGGCTCCAGCGAGGTGGCGTGGGCGATCTAGCGTGGGGAGGAGGGGGCCGAGGGGGGCTGGAGGCGCCGCTTAAATATGGGGAGACGGGGGGGCCGAGGGAAGGAAGGGGGAGGTCGAGATCGATGTGGATCCCGTCGGATCCCGGTGAGGCAGGAGGTCACGCCATGGCTGTGCGCTGGGAAGGAAAGGGGGGCTCGTGGGGAAGGAAACGAGGAAGAAGAAAGGAAGGAAAGAAAAAGGAAGAGGGGGTGCGCTGCGTGGGGATGGATCCCGGTGGGATCTGGCCCAGGAAAGAAAAAAACGCCTCACGGCGGTTTCCTATTAAAAAGATTCCCGTTTTAGATTTTTTTAATAAAATAGAAACTAAAAGAATAAAAAGGAAACAAAATAAAATAATTAATATAGGGTATTATATACCAAATTGATCAGAAAAATATTTCCTAATTGTTTATCATTTTTCCAAAACCAAAATAAAAATTTTAAAAAATGTTTTTTTCAGAAAAAATCCTTATGCTATATTTTCTTTTGGCAAAATAGTTTCCCCATAAACTTGGGTTTTTTCCTGGATCAAATAATTTCAAAAATGCCTCACATTGTGGAGGGTCATTTTCCTCCGCTCTTTCTTGCTTGCAAGAATTTTGTCGAGGCATTTTCTCGGGGAGGAAAAATAGAAAAGCAAAAGCAAGTATTTGATGGAAATGAAATGCAAAACTTTATTGCAAACAAAATGCATAGATGCTTAGCTACATTTGTAGAACATTCCCAGTAAGGAAAATTGGGATGTTACAAATATATTGAGAACTTTGTAGTGACGTTGACCTGAAAGGCACACCACCCAAAATTACATATTCATCTCTTTTTTAAAACAATGAAATCTAGCACCTCTGCAAATACATGCTTCCCTCTGCGAAGGGACAATCTATTTACTTTCATGTTACTTACTTGTCTTGTTGAGTGAGCTTCTTATTCCAACCTCCATCTATTAGTTGGCAAGCATCATGTGGTGGCACAAGATCAAGGCACATATATCCAGCTAGATATAGGTGATCATGACTCATTATTGTTCATATTATCCGTGAGATAAATAGGTTGGGAGGCGGAACATTAAGCCCCTAACATCCTATGTGTTTGATTCAACCTGCTTGTTCTAAAAATATGCATTGAGTGTCAGCAATCATGGAAGACTAAATGATAGTTGAGTATGTTGAATTTGCTAAATAAAAGCTCTTACTTAGACCCTTCCTAAAAATAATATCAATTGTAATTGTTTGATGACTGAGAACATAGTTTTCTAGTTATCAAGAAAGTTTATGGTATATACTTTAACATGTGAATAGCTTGTTACTTGATCATGAGAAATTCTATGAGAAAGGAGTTGTTGTTTTATGATGCTAGAAAAAGTGATTGGTAGTAACATTGATAAAACTTATATACTATGCTAGGATTCACACTTCACAAATTATTTCTTTTGTCATTTACTTACTTGAGGACGAGCAGGAATTAAGCTTAGGGATGTTGATACGTCTCCAATGTATCTATAATTTATGAAGTATTTATGCCAATGCTCTACAACTTTCATATAATTTTGGCAACGTTCTATATTATTTTTGGGACTAACTTACTTATCCAGTGCCCAGTGCGAGTTCCTGTTTTGTGTGTGCTTTTTGTTTCGTAGAAATTCCATATCAAACAGAGTCCAAATGCGATAAAAACATATGGAGATTTCTTTGGAATATATGTGAACTTTGGGAAGAAGAATCAATGCCACACGATGCCCGGAGCTCTCCCAAGGCAACACGGAACGACCACACCCTGGCCGCGCCCTGATGCATTGGGACCATCCCTTAAGTCGGTTGAGGCACTTATTTCTCCATAGGAAAGATATTTTTCTGATAAAAATCCCCTCAAAATTTCAGCCCGATCGGAGTTACGGGTCTCCAGATATTTAAGAAACACTGAAGGGAAGAAAACAGCAACGAAAATAGATGAGGAACACACAGAGATCCAATCTTGAAGGGGCTCTCGCCCCTCCAGGAGCCATGGCAGCCAAGGACCAGAGGGGAGAACATCGCCCCATCTATGGAGAGGCCATGGAGGAGGAAGCCTAAGGGGGAGACTCTCCCCCTCTCTTCCTCTGGCACCGGAGTGCCGCCGGAGGAACCATCGCCCCGGTGGTCGTCTTCATCAACATCACCGTCTCCATCACCTTCCCTCATCTATCTATGGTGGTCCACTCTCCCGCACCCCGCCGTAATCCCCTACTTGAACATGGTGTTTCATTCCACATATTATTAATCAATGATGTGTTGCCATCCTATGATGTTTGAGTAGATTTATATTGTCCTTTATGTTCATTGATGATCTTGATTGATTTGAGTGTATATTTTATTTTGTTGATGTCCTATGGTGCCCTTCATTCCATGCACACGTGGGGGAATTCTCGCTGTAGGGTTTGCAATATGTTCATGATTCGCTTATGGTGGGTGGCTAGAGTGACAGAAGGTTACACCCGAGTAAGGGAGTTGTTTGCGTATGGGAGTAAAGGGGACTTGATGTTTAATGCTATGGTTGAGTTTACCTTAATGATTTCTAGTAGTTGCAGATGCATGGTAGAGATCCAATCATAAGTTCACATGATCAAAGTATGGAAAGTATGTTAGCCCATGCCTCTCCATCATATAGAATTGCAAGAATGATTACTGACCTTGTTATTAATTTCCTAGGATGATTCCGTACACCATACCATCATTATTCCACACTCTCCATTTGTAATATATTATGATATATTCTAAGTCTATTTAGTGCAGCAACTATTTTTCATGTTGTATTTCTCCAATATCATGCAAATATATCCTCTCTATACCCACAACGCAATTTAATTTCTCACTACTAGATAGAAGAAAACATTCGGTGTATGTAGAGTCGTATATGTGGTAGATAGGACTTGAGAGAATATTGATATTACCTTTAGCTCCTTGTGGGTCTAACACTCCATACTTACCACTTCCATCTTTGGAAATTGCTATGATGATTCCTTGCACTTGGGGACTACCAGTATGCGGTTGTACTTTGCTTGAAGAGAGATAATATGCTTTGCAATAAGTATATGAGTTCTTTATGACTAATGTGAATCCGTGGATATGCACGCTCTCACTTTTCCATATTTGCTAGCCTCTTTGGTGTCGCTCAATGCACATTCTTGATACGTCCATTTTGCATCATGCTTTCATGTTGATATTTATTGCTTTTTGGGCTGTTATTTCAGTTCTCGGTACAATACTTATGACTTTTCTCTCTTATTTTGCAAGGTTTACATGAAGAGGGAGAATGCGGGCAGCTGGAATTTTGGCCTGAAAAAGGAGCAAGTTTGAGATGCCTATTCTATGCAGCTCCAAAAGCCGTGAAAATCAACGTGGATTTTTTTGGGAATATATAAAAAATGATGGCCAAAGTAGTGCCAGAGGGGCGCCAGCACGTGGCCACAAGCCTGCTAGGCGCGGCCACCCCCCTGGCCGCGCCTAGGGGGCTTGTGGGCTCCCTACTGGCCCACTGGCCCCCCTCTTCTGCTATATGAAGGGTTTCGTTCCGAAAAATTCAGGAGGACACTTTTCGGAGGATTCGCCGCCGCCACGACGCGGAACTTGAGCAGAACCAATCTAGAGCTCCGACAGGACGATCCTGCCGAGGAAACTTCCATCCCGGAGGGGGAAATCGTCGCCATCGTCATCACTAACACTCCTGTCATTGGAGGGGACTCATCACCATCAACATCTTCATCAGCACCATCTCATCTCCAAACCCTAGTTCATCTCTTGTAACCAATCTCCATCTCACGACTCCAATTGGTACTTCTAAGGTTGCTAGTAGTGTTAATTACTCTTTGTAGTTGATGCTAGTTGGATTATTTGGTGGAAGAGTTTATGTTCAGATCCTTGATGCTACTCATTACCTCTCTGGTCATGAATATGATTATGCTTTGTGAGTAGTTACTTTTGTTCCTGAGGACATGGGATAAGTCATGCTAATAGTAGTCATGTGAATTTGGTATTCGTTCGATATTTTGATGTGTTGTATGTTGTTTTTCCTCTAGTGGTGTTATGTGAACGTAGACTACATAAAACTTCACCATTATTTGGGCCTAGAGGAAGGCATTGGGAAGTAGTAAGTAGATGATGGGTTGCTAGAGTGACAGAAGCTTAAACCCTAGTTTATGCGTTGCTTCGTAAGGGGCTGATTTGGATCCACTAGTTTAATGATATGGTTAGACTTTGTCTTAATTCTTCTTTCGTAGTTGCGGATGCTTGCGAGAGGGGTTAATCATAAGTGGGATGCTTGTCCAAGTAAGGGAAGTACCCAAGCGCCGGTCCACCCACATATCAAAGTATAAAAGTAACGAACGCGAATCATATGAACATGATGAAAACTAGCATGACAGAAATTCCCATGTGTCCTCGGGAGCGTTTTTCCTCCTATAAGACTTTTTCCAGGCTTGTCCCTTCCTACAGAAGGGATTGGGCCACTTTGCTGCGCCATTGCTACTTTTCTTACTTGTTGCTTGCTATGAATCATCTCACCACACAACTACTTGTTACCAATAATTTCAGTGCCTGCAGATATTACCTTGTTGAAAACCACTTGTCAGATCCTTCTGCTCCTCGTTGGGTTTGACACTCTTACTTATCAAAAGGACTATGATAGATCCCCTATACTTGTGGGTCATCAAGACTCTTTTCTAGCGCCGTTGCCGGGGAGTGAAGCGCCTTTGGTAAGTGGAACTTGGTAAGGAAACATTCATATAGTGTGCTGAAATTTATTGTCACTTGTCACTATGGAAACTAATCCTTTGAGGGGCTTGTTCGGGGTATCTTCACCTCGAACGGAAGCACAAAGAGTTGCTCCTCAACCTGCTGCACCTACTGAAAATATTTTCTTTGAATTTCCTTCGGGTATGCTTGAGAAACTGCTGGCTAATCCTTTTACAGGAGATGGAACATCACATCCAGAGTTGCATCTAATCTATGTAGATGAAGTTTGTGGTTTATTTAAGCTTGCAGGTTTGCCCGAGGATGAGGTCAAGAAGAAGGTCTTTCCCTTATCTTTGAGGGATCAGGCGTTGACATGGTATAGGCTATGTGATGATACTGGATCATGGAACTACAATCGGTTGAAATTGGAATTTCATCAAAAGTTTTATCCTATGCATTTAGTACATCGTGATCGGAATTATATTTATAATTTTTGGCCTCGTGACAGAGAAAGCATCGCTCAAGCTTGGGGGAGGCTTAAATCAATGTTATATTCTTGCCCCAACCATGAGCTCTCGAGAGAAATTATCATTCAGAACTTCTATGCTCGGCTTTCTCATGATGATCGCACCATGCTTGACACTTTCTTGTACCGGTTCTTTTATGAAGAGAGATACTGACTTCAAATGGAATTTATTGGAAAGAATTAAACGCAACTCTAAAGATTGGGAGCTTGAAGAAGGTAAGGAGTCAGGTATGAATTTCAAGTTTGATTGTGTTAAATGCTTTGTTGAAACAAATACTTTTTGTGACTTTAGCGCTACGTATGGACTTGACTCTGAGATAGTAGCTTCATTGTGTGAATAATTTGCTGCTCATATTGATCTCCCCAAAGAGAAGTGGTATAAATATCATCCTCCATTAGAAGTCAATGTAGTTAAACCCAATCTAGTTGAAGAGAAAGTCATTGCCTATAATGATCCTATTGTTCCCAGTGCTTACATTGAGAAACCACCTTTCCCTGTTAGGATAAAGGATCATTCTAAAGCTTCAATTGTGATACGTAGAGGCTACATTAGAACACCTACACCCCCTGAGCAAATTAGAGTTGAACCTAGCATTGCTATTCTCAAAGATCTCCTGTCCGATTATGTTGAGGGACATAATATTCACTTCTGTGAAGATGCTGCTAGAATTGATAAACCTCACGCTAGAGATAAACATAGGCGTGTTGTTGGCACGCCTGTTGTTTCTATTAAGATAGGAGATCATTGTTATCATGGTTTATGTGACATGGGTGCTAGTGTTAGTGCAATACCTCAATCCTTATATGATAAATTAAAGACGAGTTTGCACCTGTTGAGATAGAACCTATTGATGTCACTATTCAGCTTGCCAATAGAGATACTATATGCCCTATGGGAATTGTTAGGGATGTTGACGTCTTGTGTGGTAAAACGAAGTATCTTGCTGATTTCTTCGTTCTTGCTACCACTCAAGATAGCTTTTGTCCCATCATATTTGGTAGACCTTTTCTCAATACCATCAATGCTCATATTGACTGTGAGAAGCAAATTGTCACTGTTGGCTTTGAAGGTGTGTCACATGAGTTCAATTTCTCCAAGTTTGGTAGACAACCTCGTGAAAAAGAGTTGCCCAGTAAGGATGAAACTATTGCCTTGGCTTCTATTGCCGTGCCTCCTACTGATCCCTTAGAGCAATACTTGCTTGAGCATGAAAATGATATGCATATGGATGAAAGGGATGAGATAGATAGGGTTGTCTTAGAACAATATCCTATCCTTAAGACTAATTTGCCTATTGAACTGCTTGGGGATCCACCCCCACCAAAGGGTGATCCTATGTTCGAGCTTAAACAGTTGCCTGATACTCTGAAGTATTCTTCTCTTGATGAAAAAGAGATATATCATGTTATTATTAGTGCTAGCCTCTCAGAGCATGAAGAAAACAAGTTACTAAAAACTCTAAGAAAGCACTGTGCTGCTATTCGATATACTCTTGATGATCTTAAGGGCATTAGTCCCACTCTATGCCAGCACATGATTAAAACTGATCCTGATTCCAAACCAGTTGCTAATCATCAAAGGAGATTAAATCCTAAGATGAAAGAAGTAGTGAGAAAAGAAATACTAAAGCTCCTAGAAGCGGGTATCATCTATCTTGTTGCTCATAGTGATTGGGTGAGTCGGGTGCATTGCGTCCCTAAGAAGGGAGGCATTACCGTTGTCCCTAATAATAAGGATGAATTGATCCCACAGAGGATTATTACTGGCTATAGGATATTGATCGATTTTAGGAAATTGAATAAAGCCACTAGGAAAGTTCATTACCCTTTGACTTTTATCGACCAAATGCTAGAAAGACTGTCTAAACACACACACTTCTGCTTTCTAGACGGTTATTCTGGTTTCTCCCAAATACCAGTTGCACAATCTGATCAGGAGAAAACCAGATTCACCTGCCCTTTCGGTACCTTTGCTTATAGACGTATGCCTTTTTGCTTATGTAATGCACCTGCCACCTTTCAAAGATGTATGATGGGTGTATTCTCTGACTTTTGTGAAAAGATTGTTGAGGTTTTCATGGATGACTTCTCCGTTTACGGGTCTTCCTTTGATGATTGCCTCAGCAACCTTGATCGAGTCTTGGAGAGATGTAAAGACACCAATTTGTCTTGAATTGGGAGAAGTGCCACTTTATGGTTAATGAAGGCATCGTCTTAGGACATAAAATTTCTGAAAGAGGTATTGAAGTCGATAAGGCTAAAGTTGATGCGATCGAGAAAATGCCATACCCCACAGATATCAAAGGTATAGGAAGTTTCCTTGGTCATGTTGGTTTCTATAGGCGGTTCATCAAAGACTTCTCTAAGATTTCTAGGCCTCTTACCAATCTCTTGCAAAAGGATATTCCTTTTGTTTTTGACGATGATTGTGAGGAAGCCTTGGAAATACTTAAGAAGGCTTTGATAACTGCACCTATTCTTCAACCACCTGATTGGAACTTACCTTTTGAAATAATGAGTGATGCTAGTGATTTTGTTGTTGGTGTTGTCCTAGGGCAAAGAGTTGATAAGAAGTTGAATGTTATTCACTATGCCAGTAAAACTCTAGACAATGCCCAAAGAAACTATGCTACTACGGAAAAGGAGTTTTTAGCAGTCGTGTTTGCATGTGAAAAGCTCAGGTCTTGCATAGTTGATTCCAAAGTCACTATTCACACTAATCACGCTGCTATTAAGTACCTCATGGAGAAGAAGGACGCTAAACCTAGACTTATTAGATGGGTTCTCTTTCTACAAGAATTTGATTTGCACGTTGTCGACAGGAAGGGTGTTGATAACCCCGTAGCAGATAACTTGTCTAGGTTATAGAACGTTCTTGATGACCCACAACCTATTGATGATACCTTTCCTGATGAGCAATTGAATGTCATCAATACTTCACGTAGTGCACCGTGGTATGCTGATTATGCAAACTATATCATTGCCAAATATATACCACCTAGTTTCACATACCAGCAAAAGAAGAAATTCTTCTTTGACTTGAGACATTACTTTTGGGATGATCCTCACCTTTATAAGGAAGGAGTAGATGGTGTTATTAGACGTTGTGTACCTGACAATGAACAGGGACAGATCCTACAGAAGTGCCACTCCGAGGCCTACGGAGGACACCATGCAGGAGATAGAACTGCAAACAAGGTATTGCAATCAGGTTTCTATTGGCGCACTCCCTTCAAGAATACCCGTAAGTTTGCCTTGTCTTGTGACGAATGTCAAAGAGTAGGTAATATCGGTAAACGTCTGGAAATGCCAATGAACTATTCACTTGTCATTCAACCATTTGATGTTTGGGGCTTTGATTATATGGGACCTTTTCCAAAGAAACAACGGGTATACTCACATCTTAGTTGTTGTTGATTACGTTACTAAGTGGGTAGAAGCTATCCCCACTAGTAGTGTTGATCACAACACATCTATTTGGATGCTTAAAGAAGTTATTTTCCCTAGATTTGGAGTCCCTAGATATCTGATGACCGACGGTGGTTCACATTTCATTCATGGTGCTTTCCGTAAAACGCTTGCTAAGTACGATGTCAACTATAGAATTGCGTCTCCCTATCACCCTCAGTCCAGTGGTCAAGTAGAGCTAAGCAATAGAGAGATTAAACTAATTCTGCAAAAGACTGGCAACAGGTCTAGAAAGAATTGGTCTAAGAAGCTCGATGATGCACTGTGGGCTTATAGAACTGCCTTTAAGAATCCCATGAGCATGTCCCCGTACAAAATGGTGTACGGTAAAGCTTGTGAGTTATCTCTTGAGCTAGAGCATAAAGCTTATTGGGCAATCAAACAGCTCAACTTTGATTTCAAACTTGCTGGTGACAAGAGGTTATTTTATATTAGCTCGCTTGATGAATGGAGAACTCAGGCATATGAGAATGCCAAGTTGTTCAAAGAAAAGGTTAAGAGGTGGCATGATAAGAGGATACAAAAGCGTGAGTTCAATGTAGGTGATTATGTATCTTGCTATACAATTCTCGTTTAAGATTTTTTGCAGGCAAGCTTCTCTATAAATGGGAAGGTCCCTATATTGTTGAGGAAGTCTATCGTTCCGGTGCTATCAAGATCAACAACACAGAAGGTAATTGTCCGAGAGTTGTAAATGGGCAGAGAATCGAGCATTATATCTGAGGTACTCCCATAAATGTTGAAAGCAATATCATCAATACCATAACTCCGGAAGAATACCTAAGGGATATTTATCAGCGTGTTTCAGACTCCGAAAATGAAGAGGTATGTGATTCGGTAAGAAAACAGACTCCAAAACTTTTCCAGTAGGAATTTTTCTCCGTTTTGGAATTTTTGAAAAAATAGAAAAATTGGAAGTAGTCCGGAAAGCGCGCGAGGAGGCGACAAGCCTGCCAGGCGCGGGCCCACCCCCTGGTCACGCCTGGGGAGCTTGTGGCCACCTCTTGTGCCTCCCGAACTCCGTTTTTGTGCGGAGTACTCCTTCTGGTCTGAAAAAAAATCATTATATATTCTCCCGTAAGGTCTAACCCTCGTATCACGCAAATTTCCTCTGTTTTCGTTTCGAGCTTGTTTCTGCTGCACATCTAGTTCGCTATGACGTCCCCAAAAGCTCCGAAGGACAAGATCTTCGAGAAGGTCATCAATCCATACCTCGTGGGAGTGCTGCAACACTCTCATTCTATCGAGATGCGTGAGGGGATGTTGCACATCCGTGATGTTGAGGGGCCCAAGAAGACCGGGAGCGTTGAGGCGAGGCTCGAAGCAATGGAGCAACAGGTCTTCAAGTGCCAAGGGATGGTGGAGCGTGGACTCAGCGCCAACCACATGATGATCACGGAGTTCACCAGCAAGCATAAGATCGATGCCAATGACATTGGGAAGCACCTCTCCAGGCTCTATGACAGGATTGATCACCTCCAGGCCCAGATCTATGACCTGCAGAACCAAAACTGTGAGTATGAGTATAGATTTAAATCAACACAGTTGGTTGCAAATTTGAGGATTCCGGAGACTCGTTCATCTTTCCATGATGGAGCACCTATGCCTTGGAAGACGGAGGATCAAACCCATGTCGCAACAACTCCACCACCATCACCTCCAAAGGAAGACAACTAAGCATGGGTATGGGCAATCCCCTTGGCTTGTGCCAAGCTTGGGGGAGTTGCCCCGGTATCATATCACCATCACATCTTTTGCCTTTACCTTTGTTTTAGTTTGTTCCTTTTCAGTTTTCCTTTTCTCTAGTAGATTAAAAGTCTTAGTGTTTGTCTTGAGTTTTGCTTTGTGTCACCCCCGATGTATTCGAGCTCGTGAGCCATATAATAAAGAGTGTCTTAGTTGAGGGCTTTGCCTCTTGCCATGATCAAAAGAGTGAGAAAAGAACAAAAACATGAAAGATCATGTAATGATCTTATGGGAAGTGATGGCTTCACATATAAAAAGAATGTTGATTGACACTTGTTGAGGATAGACAAACGTAGACCTTGCTCATTGTTGCAATTAGTAGGAAGTGATAAAGAAGGAGAGGTTCACATATAAATACATCGTCTTTGACACCATCTATGATTGTGAACACTCATTAAACTATTGCATGCTTAGAAGTAGACGTTGGACAAGGAAGACAACATAATGAATTGTGTTTGCTTGATTCCGAAAAATGTTATATGATTAGAGATCCCTTAGCATTTCACACCCTGTTTTTCACCCCAAGTTTTCTGTGTTGCAAAAATCAGAGCTTGTTAAAACTTTTTCAAATAATGTTGTGAGTGCAATATCAGCCCTTGTTTGAGTGTATGCTTGCTTGTTGGATGACTCCAACCCATGAAAAACTTATTATTTTGCTCTCTTCAAAAACCCTTTTTCCTTTATTTCAATATCACCTTCATCATGTTGGCATACACTATTAGCTCATGAAGCCAAGTGGCACTTCCAACCAAAGTTGGTGATCTGATCCAAATATTATTTTCATTCATTAAAAACATTAATTGGTGATTTAAAATATTATTTTCCTATTTTATATCTATGTCTATTTCTAAGGCCAGTAATGATATTTCCACAAGGAAAATTACTTTCCTGCCTTAGAAAATTCTGAGTAAATTCATGGAAGCTCAGAAGGACATATATTTTCCATATGTAAGATTTTCAACCCTATTTTATATTAATATTATTTGAGTATAACCCTGAAAACCATTTCTGTCTGTTTTAGCTTTTTGAGATGTTTCCAAAGGAAATTATCTCAGTAAATTCCCATAAAATTGCAGGAGCCCTCCCAAACCATATTAGGTGCTCACCTAAAATCTCACCTTGATCCAAGGTGGGGAAGTGCACTTAAAGAGCCCAAAACCCTCTCTGTCCAGAGTAGAGTTGGAACAACTCTACATTGCAAAGTTTCTCCAATGGAGCTGAAACTTTGCAGAGGTGTTTAACACCCCAAATGAGGAATCCACACCAAAGATGAGATTTGTGAGACTCTGTTTGGCCACACTTCCTTTGTAAAGGACAGTACTGGTCATTTTGAGACATTTTCAAGTTTGCAAAGCCAAACTTGTTCAATGGAGCTCAGATTTGGTGGAACCCCATATTTTTACCCCAAGACCAAACCTGTTAAGTTTCATTTACAGTGGTGGAGTGGAAGCACCCCAAGTCACTGTCGAACACCTACTGACAGGAAGGTAAAAACCTTCCTAGCCACTGTTTTACCCAATGTCAAGGCCCCAAACTTGGTGGGTTAGAGCACCAGAGCACCCTGAACACCCAGTCAACCAGCCCCTCCCCAACTCCAAGCACAAGTGACAAGAACTCCAATTTGAGCTGCAGGGCAGTACTGGCAACACTAGTGTTCCTTGCTCCCTTGACCAGCTCGACCACCCACTAAACCACAACGGCTAGGCACACTCCCAGCAACACTCAGGACATGGAGGACACATCCCAAGTGCCCCAGAGCGAGCCAGCATGCCGTGGCATGCCAAAACTGCGCTCTAGGCGCGCTGCAGAGAGCCACCCGCAAGGGGCCGACGCTCCGGCCGGTCCCAGCCTCCCCAGTTATGTCCAAGCGCTCCCCCCACAACCGTTCAGTGCAAAGCTACCCCATGGACCCTCTCCCCCTCGCGCAAGAGCTCAGGCGACGCGTGCCCGTGCGCGCCCGACGCGGCCGAGCATGCACGGTCGCTGCAGCTCGTCCCCACTCGCTTTCCCTCTGCGGCCGTTGCACCAGGAGGCCCTAAATCACATCCCGAACCCGTGGTTTCGCGGCCAGCACCTCACTGTGCTTGCACGCGTGCCACGGTGAGTCACCGGCGCGCCCGAGTCGGGTCACCGTCGTTGGCCTATAAATAAGTCCCCCGGCACTCCAGCACCCTCCAAGAAGCTTCCGCACAACCAGTAGACACTTCCTAGCCGCCCAATCGACCTCACAGAGCCCCGGTGCTCGAGATCGACCGAGGCCCCTCCGCCTCGGAGCTCCGGTCGATCTCCGGCTACACGTCGGCTCCTGCGCTGCCCGACCTCTCATTACACTCCCCTCGACACCAGGAACGTTTCCCCTAACTCTCCCGAGCAAATCCCTACCCCTATCCCCTAGTTCAACACAAACCCGAAACCCTTCCGCCACGAGCACCTCGTCGCCGGCGACCAGACCACCTCCGGTGACGTCCCGACCACGAGCAGGTAGGCGGAGGCACGAGGAACCCGTTCCCGTTCCTAGCTAGGCCTGAGGACAACGGCAGCCTCGCCGGCGTCCATCTCCACCTCTCTGGCTGGAGGTAGGAGAAGGACCTGACAGGTGGAGCCCACCTATCGGTGTCCTGGGGCAGCCAGTGCGCGCAGCTGCTGACGCTGACCCAAGGGGCCCGCGGGTCAGGTTTGAACCTGGCCCGCGCGCGCCTGGTGGCCAGGCCTGCTGGCTGGGCCGGCTGGATCTGTTTCCCCTAGCTTTTTCTTTTGTTTTAATCCAGAAACTAAATGATTTTCATAAAAAGATTTAGCTCGTAGAAAAATATAATTCTTCCACCAGTATTTTTCTAAAAATGAGTAGTATTTGATTCTGTAATAGTTGACATTTATCAAGAACAGAAACTATTTTGGTATAATAAATTGATATTAAAAAGCACTTGTTTGCTTCTGTTTGCTTTTAAATAAATATGCTTAGCTAATAAAACAATAGGAATCATTTTTCAAAATAATATCCTGAATTTATTCAAGCTTTGCAACATTTTTAAAAGCACTTTGTGATCTGTTTTAGTGAGAGCTAGTATTTATTTATTCCTTTCTCGACGGTAGAGTTACCGAGTGACGGAGGATCCGGAGCAGAAGACCTCGAAGACCCTGGATACCTAGCTGACCAAGGCAAGCATCCCTTTTGCCATGACTTATGTAAATAAAATGATGCATGCTAGAATAGCAAGTACTTTCCATTGCATGTGATCACGATGCCGGTTCATCATTGATGTGATGGTACCCAAGGCTTCTTCGAAGCACTTGCATTTATAGTAGTGATATTCACATGGCTCCTCGGAGCACAAACATGATGAGCTAACCCTACCATCTACGAGGATCATGCTACTGTCATGTTGACTAGTAAGTAGAATCACTGCATTGAACTTGACCCTACCCCGTGAGGATCATGTTATTATCTTGTTGACAAGAAATGTTCAGGCATATTATCTCAAGCATAATGTTGAGTTAAATAAAGAGTTTACGAAAACCCCGTCGGGTGCCACTAATGCCCGAGGGTGATGATGAGTTGGTCATCACTTTTGGTGAAGTGATGCACCGGTGATTTTGGTGTGAGTATGGTTTCGGAAATGGATTAGATTTATGATGTGTCGACCGTCCCAACCTTACTAGTACGACCATGATACCCCTTTATGGGACGGGGCTTTGTTGATTACTCTGGTCGATGCTAGCAAAGAGCCACATTACTAGTGGCGGGGGTGATCGGTGTCACTCTCGTGATGGGGTCGTGCCAGGTAGGACGACTATGCCATTATTATGAGTTCCAGGCACACCGTTGGTCCCTGCATGGTTGATACAGTCCAGAGTCGGTGCTCGTAAGACGTACATCATGTGGGTTGGGTACCAATCGAGTGGATCTCTTTGTCTAGTATCGTGAGGGGAAAGATGATGATCGGGTACTTACCTCGGGTATATGTGATATACCGCGAGTCGCGGATGACACGGAAGTATTCCGTTTCTCGTGGGTCCAGCGTACTACCTGTGCAGAGTGTAAACTATTCGAATAGTCGTGTCCACGGTCAAGGACAGTTGGGTGGTGCTGCTTAAACTACGTCCTAAGTTTCCGCATAAACCAAGTGTGTGTGTGTGTGCGTGGTGTTAGAAAGGTGTTGTTATGATAATCACAATAATATGCTCAAGTTCGGTGACTTGGCATATAGGGTAAACCCGGATGGTTTAGCCCTCATTAATACATTGAGGTTATGACAAGTCCGAGGACTTGGAATATAGGGTGAACCCGGTGTGTTCAACCCTTGACAGATATGTCAATATCTGTAACCTGTTCTTCAAAAGTAGTTCTTTAACTTGTTGCACATACTTGATCATACTACCGCAATGCATTCCACTAAAGATAAATGTTACTGTTATTCCTTATCATATACATATCATGGGCTGTTTGCGAGTACATTCAAAGTACTCATTGGCTTGCCACTGGTTATGTTATTGACCAGACATGGAAGGACCGGAGTTTGGCGATGAGTACGCCGTCGAAGACGGACCTGCGATCTAGGATGCTTCCAAGTCAGAATGTATGTCGGTGTAGGCTTGATGGTATGGGCACCGCTTAGCCCTTACGAGTTTCCACTACTCGATGTATCCGTTTTATTTGGCTTTAGGCCTTGCTCTTGAACCCGACCTTCTGGTCATTTTGGTGTAATAATTCGGTACTTGGATGTTAGACTCTATTATTCAGTATCTGTGTTCAGTGAACATTGATCCTTGGGGTCACTGGGCACGGCGAACTCGACTTGCTAGTCGGGGTCCCCACAGAACTGGTATCAGAGCCATCCTGACTATAGGAAGCCTTAGGTAGCATGGACGTTAGCCGAGAACGTTAGAACGCCGGCCTTGCACAAGATTCTTGCACATACAACCTCCTAACTTCTCTCCTATGCCTTGTAGATGGCTGCCGTACCTGAGACGCTTCTAGAGACCGGCTTTCCACTACTTCTGGTGGATTGTCTCGAGAAGTGCCGCGTACGACGCACGCCTATCTTCCTCTACCACGAGCACTGGGTCAACGCCGACACCAAGGAATATCACGTGGACGTGATAGCGAAGGCTAATGACTCCCCGTCTAGTTGGTTCTTCGAAGGATCACAGATGGGAGAGCTGATGTTGGCAGTGGAGACAACTGCACGAGAGGCGCTCGTGCAACTATGCAGCATCCTCCCTGAGATGGCTAATGAGCCTATCACTCGTCATCTACCTTTCATTAAGGAAGGAGTGGATGGGAGCTGGACACTCACCCCAGCCACGGAGGATGGGATGCCACTAAGGTTTCAGACCTACTTCAGTCTCTCGTCAGACACCCTGACACACTTCCTGGTTAAGGAATCAGTCAAGCTTCGCGAGGAGCTGCACCTAGTCAAAGGCCTACTCCACACTGATAAGATGCAGAACCGCAAAGTAAAGAAGGCAGACGCACCTGAAGGGAGGGCAGCTGTTGCCACTAGGGGTGGTGTGTTACCCGTCTAGGCAGTCCCTCTTCGGAGTCGCCGCCTGACAGTGGAAGAGTACACTGAGATCTTCGCCGCCTCGCCCAAGAGACGCCGAGACATGTGGATTCTTTCTTACACTCCTATAAAGGAAGAGGATGTTGATGAAGATGAGGATCCTGTTGAGTCCGCCTTTGAGACCGAGCAGTCCGCCGCATAGGTTTTCGCGTAGGCGATTCGGAGTATCCCAAGTATAGGGTATCCATGTATCCGTTTTTAATTTGCGTATGTGTGCTTGATGTAAGTCACATGTTGCCTTGGGCAGCCTGTAAGTGACTACGTCACCTAGTTGTCATGAATGCAATTTCTAGTTTTGTCAAAAACTTTGGTTTTAAAGACTTGGCACATGCACGTATTGGACCCCCTCTTACTACGTGCAAATCCTTGTACTCCCGAGCTAGGTGGCATTTTGACCTGTCTGTTTCTATGACAGGATGGTGAACGCAACCCGCCACAGCACCTTCGGCAACCCCGGCGCCGGCTCCTTAGGGACGCCGCAGGGAACCGAAGGAGAAGCTCACGCTGGAGGTCACCACGAGCAGCCTAGAGACCTTCCGCCACCACCTCCTCCTGAGAACTTGACGATGGCTCAGTTCCTTCAAGCTCTTCGAGAGGAGCGTCAAGCCAGCAATGCCGCTATCCAGCAGCTGACCCAAGTCCTGGTGGACAACCCGCCGCGGAATGAGCATGGCGGTGGTCGCTCTACTCTTTCTGAGTTCATGCGGACTACGCCCCCCATATTCACGGAGTCAACTGAACCCCTGGACGCCGATGACTGGATTCGCACCATTGAAGACCTCCTTGCGCTGGTCAAGTGCACCGATGATCATGAGAAGGTCCTTTAGGCTTCTCACTATCTAGGAGGCACTGCCAGGGCATGGTGGGATGGATTCCAGATCATGCGGGCAGGGCAAGTCATCTCGTGGGAGATGTTAAAGGTAGGATTTCGTGCGGCTCACATTCCGCCTGGACTGATGACCATTAAGAAGCGGGAATTCCGAGCCTTGAGGCAAGGCAGTGGAACTGTTAAGGAGTACCTGCAGAAGTTTAATCTCTTGTCAAGGTACGCGCCTGAAGATGTTAACACTGAGTCCGCTAAGGTGGAACGCCTCATGGAAGGATTACAAACGTCCCTGCAATACCAGCTGGTGGTTTGCGACTGCCAGACTTTCAGCGAGTTGGTTAACAAAGCGCTTATGCTGGAAGACAAGCGTCGTGCAATGGACGACACCCGCAAGCGCAAACTGATAGGCAGTGGAGGACCCGGTAACGCAAGACCAAGACTGTGGCAGTCAGCACCTGCAAGACCCAACTTTCAGCAGCAACAGTACAAGTACCCGGTGTTCTGCCAGAATTATCAGCCTCGGCAGCAAGTCAAGCCAGTAGTCAAACCGCCGAACAACGGTGGAGTCAAGACCAACCCTCTGGGGAAAGTCACCTGCTTTGGGTGTGGTCAGACCGGGCACTATTCCAGGCAGTGCCCCAACAAGAAGCCCGACGCACAGCGTCCCAATGCACCCAACCCCGGTCAAGGTGCACCAGGGAGGAACCAGGCCCCCCGCAACCAACATTTCAATGGTAGGGGCCGGATCAATCACATCACTGCAGAAGAAGCATAGGAAGACCCGGACTGCATTCTGGGTACGTTCCTCGTCAACTCAACTCCAGCAACAGTGTTGTTTGATTGTGGTGCCTCGCATTCTTTTGTTACTCAAGGGTTTGCGGAAAAATGCGGTTTAAAACCCACCTTACTCCGTGGGCAGATGGCAATCCAAACCCCGGGAGTAGTATTAAGGACCAACCTAGGATGTAGAAGGGTCGAGATAGTTATCAATGGGACGAGTTGCTTGGCAGACCTCATTGTGCTTAAATCACAAGGTGTGGAAGTAATCCTCGGTATGGATTGGTTGGCCAAGCACCAGAGTCTTTTGGACTGTGCCAACAGGGCCATCACCATGATAAGCAACCAAGGGGTCAAGGTCAAGTTCGTCTCCGAGCCAGTATCGGCTCACGCACCTCCAGTCAACAGTCTCTCCGAGGTAGAGCTTGATCGAGTGCCTATAGTCTGTGAATACCGGACGTCTTTCCTGACGAGCTACCCGGAATGCCTCCTGACCGAGACATTGAGTTCATCATTGAGCTGATGCCCGGATCGAGGCCTATTTATAAAAAGCCTTATAGGATGGGTTCCGAGGAGTTGGCAGAGCTGAAGAAGCAGCTAGATGAGCAACTCAGGAAAGGGTTCATTCGTCCGAGTGCGTCACCTTGGGGATCACCTGTTCTGTTTGTTTCAAAGAAGGATGGTACCATTCGACTCTGCGTCGACTACCGTTCCCTTAATGAAGTCACAATTAAGAACAAGTATCCACTCCCCAAGATCGAAGACCTGTTTGACCAGTTAAATGGGGCCAGGGTATTTTCCAAGATCGATCTCCGATCGGGATACTACCAGTTGAAGATCCGACCCGAAGATATACCCAAGACTGCATTCATGACCCGGTACGGTCTATATGAATGCACGGTCATGCCCTTCGGTTTGACGAATGCCCCAGCCTACTTCATGTACCTCATGAACAAGGTCTTCTTGGAATATTTGGACAAGTTTGTCGTCGTGTTCATCGATGACATACTAATCTTCTCCAAGTCCGAAGAAGAGCATGACCAACACCTGAGGCTAGTTCTGGGAAAGCTTCGAGAGCACCAACTTTACGCCAAATTCAGCAAGTGTCAGTTCTGGCTGAGCGAAGTTGGATTTCTGGGTCATACCCTGACAGCACGCGGTTTAGCCGTGGATCAGTCCAAGATTTCTACAGTGACCAACTGGGAATCACCCAAGGACGTGAAGGATGTCAGGAGTTTCCTCGGGCTCGCGGGATACTACCGCAAGTTTGTCGAAGGATTCTCCAGCATCGCTCGACCTATGACTCAGCTCTTGAAGAAAGGCCGGAAGTTCGAGTGGACACCGGTGTTTGAAGCAAGCTTCCAGGAGTTGAAGAAGAGGCTAACTACCGCCCCGGTATTGGCTACTCTGGACATCAACAAGGAATTCGTGATATATTGTTATGCCTCGGGAACCGGGCTCGGTGGAGTCCTGATGCAAGATGGCAGGGTCGTGGCGTACTTGTCACGGCAACTGCGACTGCATGAGGAGAACTACGCCACCCATGATCTCGAGCTAGCAGTTGTAGTGCATGCTCTGAAGACGTGGCGACATTACCTTCTCGGAAAGCGATGCGAGATATATAGAGACCACAAGAGTCTGAAATATATCTTCACCCAGAGGGAGCTGAATATGAGACAGCGGAGATGGCTTGAGTTAATCAAGAATTACGACCTCAGCATTCAGTACCATCCCGGCAAGGCGAACGTGGTAGCCGATGCCTTGAGCCGGAAGGCAGGCTCCTTGAACGTCGCGCTCAAGGAAAGGTTACCCGTCTTGTGTGAAGAGATGGAGGGCTTAGGACTTGAGATAGTCGAACCAGGGTACCTGGCCAACCTAGAGGTCAAGCCTACTCTGGCAGACGACATCAAGGAAGCCCAGAAGGGGCACAAGAGTATCGAAGGCCTCAAGAGGAAGGTGCGAGAAGGCAAAGCCCCAGGATTCTCGATTGATGAGCAAGGAGTATTGTGGTATGGGAAGCGCTTATGCGTACCCAACAAGGCCGAACTTAAGGACTTGATCCTGCAAGAGGCACATGACACACCATACTCTATCCATCTAGGTGGTACCAAGATGTACCAAGACATCCGAGAACGATTCTAGTGGCATGGCATGAAGAGGGAAATTGGCTCCTAGGTCGCTAAATGCGATGTATGTCAGCGAGTCAAGGCTAAACACCAGCGACCCGCTGGGTTGCTACAACCTCTTCAAGTGCCGGAATGGAAGTGGGATATAGTCGGCATGGACTTCATCACCGGGTTGCCCCAGTCAAATAAGGGACAAAACTCCATTTGGGTCATAGTTCATCATTTGACCAAGGTGGCCCATTTCATCCCCGTTAACACCACTTACGATGGCAGCCAGCTGGCCAGTCTGTACATTCATCGAGTGGTGAGTCTCCATGGAGTTCCCAAAGAGATCGTGTCCGACCGCGGCACGCAGTTCACCTCAAGATTGTGGAAGAAGTTTCAAGAAGCTCTCGGAACCAAACTCTCCTTCAGTACGGCTTTCCACCCGCAGACGGGCGGACAGACCGAGAGGGTAAACCAGATACTTGAGGACATGCTCCGCGCCTGTGTTTTGGTCCATGGTGCCAAGTGGGAAGACTGCCTACCATTCGCTGAGTTCTCTTATAACAACAGCTACCAGTCCAGTCTTTAGATGGCCCCATTCGAAGCTTTATATGAGCGGAAATGCCGCACCCCGCTCAATTGGTCCGAAACCGGTGAAGGACTAGTTTTCGAACCAGAAGCACTGCAGGAAGCAGGGGACAAGGCTCAGCTTGTCCGAGAGAACTTGGAGGCAGCTAAGTCAAGGCAGAAGAGCTATGCGGACCCTCGCCGCAGAAACGTGGAGTTTGTTCCCGGAAACCAGGTGTACTTGCGATTCACGCCTCTCAAGGGGACCAAGCGCTTCCACGTCAAGGGGAAGCTAGCTCCAAGGTTCATTGGACCCATCAAGATCATGGCAAGGCGCGGGGAAGTAGCTTATCAGTTGGAGCTACCCCCTGAACTTTCGGGTGTGCACAACGTGTTCCACGTGTCACAGCTCCGGAAGTGTTTGCAAGTGCCGAACCGTCCCGATCTTTACAAGGACATTGATCATCAAGCTATTGACCTTCAACCGGACCTTACCTACCGCGAGAGACCGATCCGCATTTTGGACGAAGCAGAGGGTTGCACCAGAAGCCGCACCATCAAGTTTTTCAAGGTTCAGTGGAGCAACCATACCGAAGCAGAAGCCACATGGGAACGTGAAGACTATCTCCGATCATAATTTCCCGAGCTGTTTAACGCTTAGCTGAGGAATCTCGGGGACGAGATTCTTGTAAGGGGGATAGGTCTGTCACACCCTGTTTTTCACCCCAACTTTTCTGTGTTGCAAAAATCAGAGCTTGTTAAAACTTTTTCAAATAATGTTGTGAGTGCAATATCAGCCCTTGTTTGAGTGTATGCTTGCTTGTTTGATGACTCCAACCCATGAAAAACTTATTATTTTGCTCTCTTCAAAAACCCTTTTTCCTTTATTTCAATATCACCTTCATCATGTTGGGATACACTATTAGCTCATGAAGCCAAGTGGCACTTCCAACCAAAGTTGGTGATCTGATCCAAATATTATTTTCATTCATTAAAAACATTAATTGGTGATTTAAAATATTATTTTCCTATTTTATATCTATGTCTATTTCTAAGGCCAGTAATGATATTTCCACAAGGAAAATTACTTTCCTGCCTTAGAAAATTCTGAGTAAATTCATGGAAGCTCAGAAGGACATATATTTTCCATATGTAAGATTTTCAACCCTATTTTATATTAATATTATTTGAGTAAAACCCTGAAAACCATTTCTGTCTGTTTTAGCTTTTTGAGATGTTTCCAAAGGAAATTATCTCAGTAAATTCCCCTAAAATTGCAGGAGCCCTCCCAAACCATATTAGGTGCTCACCTAAAATCTCACCTTGATCCAAGGTGGGGAAGTGCACTTAAAGAGCCCAAAACCCTCTCTGTCCAGAGTAGAGTTCCAACTCTACATTGCAAAGTTTCTCCAATGTAGCTGAAACTTTGCAGAGGTGTTTAACACCCCAAATGAGAACTCCACACCAAAGATGGGATTTGTGAGACTCTGTTTGGCCACACTTCCTTTGTAAAGGACAGTACTAGTAATTTTGAGACATTTTCAAGTTTGCAAAGCCAAACTTGTTCAATGGAGCTCAGATTTGGTGGAACCCCATATTTTTACCCCAAGACCAAACCTGTTAAGTTTCATTTACAGTGCTGGAGTGGAAGCACCCCAAGTCACTGTCGAACACCTACTGACAGGAAGGTAAAAACCTTCCTAGCCACTGTTTTACCCAATGTCAAGGCCCCAAACTTGGTGGGTTAGAGCACCAGAGCACCCTGAACACCCAGACAACCAGCCCCTCCCCAACTCCAAGCACAAGTGACAAGAACTCCAATTTGAGCTGCAGGGCAGTACTGGCAACACTAGTGTTCCTTGCTCCCTTGACCAGCTCGACCTCCCACTAAACCCCAACGGCTAGGCACACTCCCAGCAACACTCAGGACATGGAGGACACATCCAACTGCCCCAGAGTGAACCAGCACGCCGTGGCATGCCAAAACTACGCTCTGGGCGCGCTGCAGAGAGCCACCCGCAAGGGGCTGACGCTCCGGCCGGGACCAGCCTTCCCAGTTATGTCCAAGCGCTCCCCCGACAACCGTTCAGTGCAAAGCTACCCCAGGGACCCTCTCCCCCTCGCGCAAGAGCTCAGGTGACGCGTGCCCGTGCGCGCCCGATGCGGCCGAGAATGCACGGTCGTTGTAGCTTGTCCCCACTCGCTTTCCCTCTGCGACCGTTGCACCAGGAGGCCCTAAACCACGTCTCGAACCCGTGGTTTCGCGGCCAGCACCTCACTGTGCTTGCATGCATGCCACGGTGAGTCATTAGCGCGCCCGAGTCGGGTCACTGTCGTTGGCCTATTAATAGGTCCCCCTGGCACTCCAGCACCCTCCAAGCAGCTTCAACACAACCAGTAGACACTCCCTAGCCGCCCAATCGAACTCGCAGAGCCCCGGTGCTCGAGATCGACCAAGGCCCCTCCACCTCGGAGCTCCGGTCGATCTCCGGCTACACGTCGGCTCCTGCGCTGCCCGACCTCTCATTACACTCCCCTCGACACCAGGAACATTTCCCCTAACTCTCCCGAGCAAATCCCTACCCCAAGCCCCTAGTTCAACACAAACCCGAAACCCTTCCGCCACAAGCACCTCGTCGCCGGCGACCCAGACCACCTCCGGTGATGTCCCGACCACGAGCAGGTAGGCGGAGGCACGAGGAACCCGTTCCCGTTCCTAGCTAGGCCTGAGGACAACGCAGCCTCGCCGGTGTCCATCTCCACCTCTCTGGCTGGAGGTAGGAGAAGGACCCGACAGGTGGAGCCCACCTGTCGGTGTCCTGGGGCAGCCAGCGCGCGCAGCCGCTGACGCTGACCCCAGGGGCCCGCAGGTCAGGTTTGAACCTGTCCCGCGCGCGCCTGGTGGCCAGGCCTGCTGGCTGGGCCGGCTGGATCTGTTTCCCCTAGCTTTTTCTTTTGTTTTAATCCAGAAACTAAATGATTTTTATAAAAAGATTTAGCCAGTAGAAAAATATAACTCTTCCACCAGTATATTTCTAAAAATGAGTAGTATTTGATTCTGTAATAGTTGACATTTATCAAGAACAGAAACTATTTTGGTATAATAAAATGATATTAAAAAGCACTTGTTTGCTTCTGTTTGCTTTTAAATAAATATGCTTAGCTAATAAAACAATAGGAATCATTTTTCAAAATAATATCCTAAATTTATTCAAGCTTTGCAACATTTTTTAAAGCACTTTGTGATATGTTTTAGTGAGAGCTAGTATTTATTTATTCCTTTCTCGACGGTAGAGTTACCGAGTGACGGAGGATCCGGAGCGGAAGACCTCGAAGACCCCGGATACCTAGCTGACCCAGGCAAGCATGCCCTTTTGCCATGACTTAAGTAAATAAAATGATGCACGCTAGAATAGCAAGTACTTTCCGTTGCATGTGATCACGATGCCGGTTCATCATTGATGTGCTGGTACCGAAGGCTTCTTCGAAGCACTTGCATTTATAGTAGTGATATTCACATGGCTCCTCGAAGCACAAACATGATGAGCTGACCCTACCATCTACGAGGATCATGCTACTGTCATGTTGACTAGTAAGTAGAATCATTGCATTGAACTTGACCCTACCCCGTGAGGGTCATGTTATTATCATGTTGACAAGTAATGTTAAGCCATATTATCTCAAGCATAATGTTGAGTTAAATAAAGAGTTTATGAAAACCCCGTCGGGTACCACTAATGCCCGAGGGTGATGATGAGTTGGTGATCACTTTTGGTGAAGTGATGCACCGGTGATTTTGGTGTGAGTATGGTTTCGGAAATGGATTAGATTTATGATGTGTCGACCGTCCCAACCTTACTAGTACGACCACGATACCCCTTTATGGGACGGGGCTTTGTTGATTACTCTGGCCGGTGCTAGCAAAGAGCCACATTACTAGTGGCGGGGGTGATCGGTGTCACTCTCGTGGTGGGGTCGTGCCAGGTAGGACGACTATGCCATTATTATGAGTTCCAGGCACACCGTTGGTCCCTGCATGGTTGATACAGTCCAGAGTTGGTGCTCTTAAGACGTACAACATGTGGGCTGGGTACCAATCGAGTGGATCTCTTTGTCTAGTATCGTGAGGGGAAAGATGATGACCGGGTACTTACCTCGGGTATATGTGATATACCGCGAGTCGTGGATGACACGGAAGTATTCCGTTTCTCGTGGGTCCAGCGTACAACCTCTGCACGGTGTAAACTATTCGAATAGCCGTGTCCACGGTCAAGGACAGTTGGGTGGTGCTGCTTAAACTACGTCCTGAGTTTCCGCATAAACCAAGTGTGTGTGTGTGTGTGTGTGTGGTGTTAAAAAGGTGTTGTTATGATAATCACAATAATATGCTCAAGTTCGGTGACTTGGCATATAGGGTAAACCCGGATGGTTTAGCCCTCATTAATACATTGAGGTTATGACAAGTCCGAGGACTTGGCATATAGGGTGAACCCGGTGTGTTCAACCCTTGACAGATATGTCAATATCTGTAACCTGTTCTTCAAAAGTAGTTCTTTAACTTGTTGCACATACTTGATCATACTACCGCAATGCATTCCACTAAAGATAATTGTTACTGTTAGTCCTTATCAGATACATATCATGGGCTGTTTGCGAGTACATTCAAAGTATTCATTGGCTTGCCACAGGTTATGTTATTGACCAGACATGGAAGGACCGGAGTTTGGCGATGAGTACGCCGTCGGAGACGGACCTGCGATCTAGGACGCTTCCAAGTCAGAATGCCTGTCGGTGTAGGCTTGATGGCATGGGCACTGCTTAGCCCTTACGAGTTTCCGCTACTCGATGTATCCATTTTATTTGGCTTTAGGCCTTGCTCTTGAACCCGACCTTCTGGTCATTTGGTGTAATAATTCGATACTTGGATGTAAGACTCTATTATTCAGTACCTGTGTTCAGTGAACATTGATCCTTGGGGTCACTGGGCACGGCGAACTCAACTTGCTAGTCGGGGTCCCCACATAGCATGTGACGATTGCTTCCACCTCATATTAGCCAAAACTCCCACACCAAGTAGAGATACTACTTGTGTGCATCCATAAACCTTCAACCTAATTTTGCCATGAGAGTCCACCATACCTACCTATGGATTGAATAAGATCCCTCAAGTAAGTTGTCATCGGTGGAAGCAATAGAAATTGCTCCTTAATATGTATGGTCTATTAGTGTGTGGAAAATAAGCTTTGTACGAACCTGTGATGAGGAAGACATAAAAGTGACAGACTGCATAATAAAGTTCTTTATCACAGGAGGCAATATAAAGTGACGTTCCTCCGCACTAAGAGGACACGCATCCAAACCTAAAAAGCGCATGACAACCTCTGCTTCCCTCTACGAAGGGCCTATCTTGTACCTTTAATTTTTGCCCTTGAAAGAGTCATGGTGATCCTCACCAATTCTTTGTTTCGCCCTTATCTTGGCTAACGTCATATGCTAGGGAAAGATCTATATTCATATGTCAACTTGGAGGTAAGCATTCATGAATTATTATTGTTGACATTACCCTTGAGGTAAGCAGTTGGGAGGCAAAACTATAAGCCCCTATCTTTCTCTGTGTTCAGCTGAAACTTTGATCTCATGAGTACCACGTGAGTTGTAGCAATTGTAGAGAACGAAAAAAAGATTGAGTATGTGGATTTGCTTTACAAGCTCTTATTTGACTCTTTCCGATGTTGTGATAAATTGCAATTGCTTCAATGACTAAAGTCTATCGGTTGATAATTCTCGGTAAGGTACTTGATCCATACTTTACTTTGTGAAGGAATTGTCACTCTAGCATGAGAGATTATATGTTGGTATTGTTGTTCTGATCATGATCATGATGCATGTATGTTCGTATCTTGTTTTGTCGACACCTCTCTCCCTAAACATGTGGGCATATGTATTGAGCTCGGCTTTCGCTTGAGGACAAGCGAGGTCTAAGCTTGGGGGAGTTGATACGTCCATTTTGCATCATGCTTTCATGTTGATATTTATTGCTTTTTGGGCTGTTATTTCACTTCTCGGTACAATACTTATGCCTTTTCTCTCTTATTTTGCAAGGTTTACATGAAGAGGGAGAATGCCGGCAGCTGGAATTCTGGCCTGAAAAAGGAGCAAGTTTGAGATGCCTATTCTGCGCAACTCCAAAAGCCGTGAAAATCAATGTGGATTTTTTTGGGAATATATAAAAAATACTGGGCCGAAGAAGTGCTAGAGGGGCGTCAGCAGGTGGCCACAAGCCTGCTAGGCGAGGCCACCCCCTGGTCGCGCCAAGGGGGCTTGTGGGCTCCCTCCTGGCCCACTCGCCCCCCTCTTCTGCTATATGAAAGGTTTCGTTCCAAAAAAAATCAGGAGGAGGTTTTTCGTAGGATTCGCCGCCGCCATGAGGCAGAACTTGAGCAGAACCAATCTAGAGCTCCTAGAAGACGATCCTGCCGGGGAAACTTCCCTCCCGGAGGGGGAAATCGTCGCCATCCTCATCACCAACACTCCTCTCATCGGAGGGGACTCATCACCATCAACATCTTCATCAGCACCATCTCATCTCCAAACCCTAGTTCATCTCTTGTAACCAATCTCCGTCTCACGACTCCGATTGGTACTAGTAAGGTTGCTAGTAGTGTTAATTACTCTTTGTAGTTGATGCCAGTTGGATTATTTGGTGGAAGACTTTATGTTCAGATCCTTGATGCTACTCATTACCTCTCTGGTCATGAATATGATTATGCTTTGTGAGTAGTTACTTTTGTGCCTGAGGACATGGGATAAGTCATGCTAATAGTAGTCATGTGAATTTGGTATTCGTTCGATATTTTGATGTGTTGTATGTTGTTTTTCCTCTAGTGGTGTTATGTGAACGTCGACTACATAACACTTCACCGTTATTTGGGCCTAGAGGAAGGCATTGGGAAGTAGTAAGTAGATGATGGGTTGCTAGAGTGACAGAATCTTAAACCCTAGTTTATGCGTTGCTTCGTAAGGGGATGATTTGGATCCACTAGTTTAATGCTATGGTTAGACTTTGTCTTAATTCTTCTTTCATAGTTGCGGATGCTTGCGAGAGGGGTTGATTATAAGTGGGATGCTTGTCCAAGCAAGGGAAGTACCCAAGCACCGGTCCACCCACATATCAAACTAGCATAGTAACGAACGTGAATCATATGAACATGATGAAAACTAGCATGACAGAAATTCTCGTGTGTCCTCGGGAGCGTTTTTCCTCCTATAAGACTTTGTCCAGGCTTGTCCCTTGCTACAAAACGGATTGGGACACTTTCCTGCACCGTTGCTACTTTTGTTACTTGTTGCTTGCTACGAATCATCTCACCACACAACCACTTGTTACCGATAATTTCAGTGCCTACAGATATTACCTTGCTGAAAACCACTTGTCAGATCCTTCTGCTCCTCATTGGGTTCGACACTCTTACTTATCGGAAGGACTATGATAGATCCCCTATACTTGTGGGTCATCAATTCTCACCTGGAGGGTCGGTGTAGCCTTCGTCGGTGCATCCAAACCCCGTGATATATTACGCTCGATCACACATAAGAATACTTGTATCATCCTCAAAACAGCCACCATACATACCTATTATGGCATTTCCATTGCCATTCCGAGTTATATTTCCATACAACTTGCACCGTCACATATTATGACTTTTGTGTTCCTCATCATATTGCTTTGCATGATAATGTAGCTGACATAGCATTCATAGCAAGGCCACCCTTCTTCATTACTTAAATGTCTGGTACACTACCAGAGGCATTCATAAATAGTCTTTTATTTATCATCATTGAGTTGTTATATCGAGTTGTAAGTAGATAAAAGTGTTATGTTCATCATTATCATAGTAATGTCCCGGTGAGGAAAGTATGATGGAGACTATGATTCCCCCACAATTCGGGATGAGACTCCAGACGAAAAATAAAAAAAGAGAAAAAATAAAACAAAAGGAAAAAATAAAAATAAAGAAAAATAAAGAAATGAGAGATAAAGAGAGAAGGGGTAGTGCTGCTACTTCCTTTTCACACTTGTGCTTAGCGGAGCACCATGTTATTTATATAGTGAGTGTGATGAGTTGTCACTTTCATGTGCTAGCGGGGTTTTTTCATTATAGAATTTGTCTTGTATATTCTGATGAGGGGCTTCCTGAAATGCTCGATGTCTTCATGATGAAAAAAGATGGATGCACACCTACTTAGATTCATTTGAGCTTTCATACACGTATAGCTCTATGATAACCCACAAGTATAGGCGGTCGTTTGTAGCCTTCTTCGATAAATAAGAGTGTCGAACTCAACAAGGAACTAAAGGCAGATCAAATATTCCTTCAAGTTCTCTCGACCACCGATACAACTCTACGCACGCTTGACGTTTGCTTTACCTAAAACAATTATGAAACTATTTTGCAAGAATAAAACTATGAGTACTTTGCGAGAATAAAACTATGAATAAATTGCAAGGTAATAAAAGTGGATAGCTTTTGTCAATAAGAAAGTCATTTGTCCCTAGGCAATCGATAACAAGTACCGGTAATCATTCTTTTAATTTTATATGAGGGAGAGGCATGAACTAACATACTTTCTCTTCTTGGATCATATGCACTTATAATTGGAACTCTAGCAAGCATTCGCAACTACTAAAGATCATTAAGGTCGTGAAACCCAACAATAGAATTAAGTATCAAGTCCTCTTCACTCCCATACGCCATAATCCACCCCCGCAACACTGACGATAAGCAAACCATGAACATATTGCAACACCCTACAGCGGCGGCCCTCACGTTTGCGCGACACGGAGGGTACCATAGGACATCACCATAAATAAAATATACAATCATACAAACCAAGATCACGATTAACCCATAGGACAAAACGGATCTACTCAAACATCATAGGAGAGCCAAATATCATTGGGAAATAATATATGGAGTTGAGCACCATGTTTAAGTAGAGATTACAGCAGGGAGAAGGGGTGTTACATTGTTGCATAGAGAGGGAGAAAGTTGGTGTTGACGGTAGCACGGTTGTTGATGTAGATCTCCGTCACGATCCTATCCCCGGCAGCACTCCGGCGCCACCGGGAGAGAGGGGGAGAGAGCCCCCCCCCCTCCTTATTCTCCTTCCTTGGCCTCCCCCATAGATGGTAGGAGAGTTCCGCCTCTGGTCCATGGCCTCCATGGTGGCGGAGGGGCGGGATCCCCTCCGAGATTGGATCTCCCTCTCTGTTTTCTTCTATTTCGTGCTTCTTCTCCGTCCCAGATTCTGGCGTTTCACGTTTCTTATATTCCGGAGATCCATAACTCCGATTGCGTTGCAATTTTTACACGATATTTTCCATAAATTATATTTCTTCCGCCAGAAGAAGGGCTCCAACCAACGTTTGAGGAGGGCACAAGACACCAGGGCGCGCCTGGGCCTGTGGCGCGCCCTGGTGGGTTGTGGGCTCTGTGGGGCCCCGTTTGCGTTGATTCCACCTCCCAAAAATCACATAAATTCCAAAATAATTCTCCATAAATTTTGGTCACGTTTGGACTTCATTTGATATGGATTTTTTGCGATACAAAAAACATGCAAAAAACAGGAAATAGCACTGGGCACTAGATCAATAGGTTAGTCGCATAAATCATATAAAAAGTTGCCAAAAAGATGTGGAAGTTGTATAATATTGGCATGAAACAATCAAAAATTATAGATACGATGGAGACGTATCAGCATCCCCAAGCTTAATTCCTACTCATCCCCGAGTAGGTAAATGGTAAAAAAATTGATGTGGAATGCTACCTAGCATAAACTTGATCATATATCTAATCATGGCATGAATATTAAGACATAAGTGATTCAAAGAAATAGTCTATAATTTGACATAAACAGATCAATACCCAGGCATCCCAATAAAAAATCATGTCTTTCAAAATATCAACGCTAAAGAAGCTATCCCTACAAAGTCATATAATCTTGTCATGGTGTGTCTTCTTAACACAAAGTATAAATCATGTACTATCCTGGTGTCAGCCAAGCAATTGGTCCATTCTTTTTAACGCGCTTCAGCTTTTTCAATGCTCGCGCAATACATGAGCGCAAGCCATGGATATAGCATTACGGGTGGAATAGAGTATGATGATAGGGGTAAATATAGAGAAGACAAAAAAGTAAGAAAGTCTCACATCGACGCGGCTAACCAACGGGCTATGGAGATGCCCATCTATTGATATCAATGTGAGGAGTAGGGATTTCCATGCAACGAATGCACTAAGAGCTATAAGTGTATGAAAGCTCTATATGAAAACTAAGTGGGTGTGCATCTAATCCTATAATGAAAAATTCTCACCGGTATATGAAAGTGACAACATAGGAGACTCTCCATATGAAAAACATGGTGCTACTTTGATTACAACTCGATACCTAGAACAAAATATGACTCTACATGAATGTCTCTGTCAGTGTACCAGGATGTGCAATGATCTAGCGTAACATATATAAAAAATGATGCACGGTGGCTGAGCCACAACTACTAAGTAAGCTATATGAGCATGCAAAGCAATACGACAATGAATGCTCAAGTCAAACGGAGGCAATGGAAATTGCATGGAAATATATCTCGGAGTGGCTATGGAAAGGCCATAATAGGTAGGTATGGTGGTTGTTTTGAGGAAGATATAATAAGGCTTATGTGTGATAGAGTGTATCATATCACGGGGTTTGGATGCACCGGCGAGGTTTGCCCCACATCTCGAGGTGAGAAAGGGCAATGCACCGTACCGTAGAGGCTAGCAAATTGCGGAAAGGAAAGAGTGCGTACACTCCATGGACTCACATTAGTCATAAAGAACTCATATACTTATTGCAAAAGTTTATTATCCCTCGAAGAAAAGTACTAATACGCATTCCCCTAGGGGGGGAGGTTCGTAGGAGTTAACCATCACGCGCTCCCGACCTTCACTCAAAGATAGACAATCAAGGATAAATTGTGCTCCAACTTCCCGGCATAACGAGAGACTATACGTGAATGCTTCGGGAATCACAAACCTTAACACCAATATTCTTACAAACCACAACCATTTACTAGTACCTCCCACATATTCCATCTCTATATCGCAAAATATTGTACGGAATCAAACATATCATATTCAGTGACCCATAAGTTTTATGTAGGACTTTATGACTAACCATGCAAATGACCACTTCATGTTGACTCTCTAAATAGATATAATTGAAGCACGACAGTTTAATTCTTTCTACAAAAGATCATGCTCTAATAATTATAAGTGAAGCAATAGAGCATTCTACAAACAACGGTCGTCTATGTGAAGAGAAACATGCAATCGAAACTTCAAATGATATAAGTGAGGCACATGAAGCATTTTATAAAGCCATACTCAAAAGATATAAGTGAAGTGCAATGAGCATTCTATAAATCAACTATGGACTATCTCATACCAGCATGTTGCATAAAAAATGATAACTAAATGCAAAAGACGCTCCAAGATTTGCACATATCACATGAATGAAGCAAAGACGAAAACACACCGATACTTGTTAAAGAAAGATGGGATGCCTTCTGGGGCATCCCCAAGCTTAGACGCTTGAGTATCCTTGAATATTTACTTGGGGTGCCTTGGGCATCCCCAAGCTTGAGCTCTTGCCTCACCTTCTTCTCCTCATATCGAGACTTCCTCGATCTTTGATCACTTCATCCACACAAAACTCATCAGAAAGCTCGGTAAGATTAGTTAGTATAATAAAGCAAATCACTACTCTAAGTACTATTGAAGACCAATTCATATTTTGTTTTTGCATTGTAGCTACTTTAATATAACTTTCCCATGGCTCATACCATAGATAAAAACCAATAGTTTCATCAAAACAAGCAAAACAATGCATCAAAAATAGAATTTGTCTTAAATAGGATAGTCTGTAGTAATATTTACATCTACCGTACTTCTGTTACTCCAAAAATTATAAAACATTAGGAAGAAATAATATTTTTTATAGAAAGACTTTGCAAAAACTTTCATAACCTTTTTATGTTCTAGTAAAAAACGAAAATTCACGCCCTACAGCCAAAGTTTCTGTTTCTGCACCGCAAATACCAACAAGCAATCTACCCATCCTAAGGGCAAATCTTGGCGCATAATTTTTATAATTCAATGGATTTGTACAAGGGGATAATTATTTTTATCAGAATCTTCATGAAAAATTCTGCATTGTTTCCATGAGCATGAACACAAGTGTTCAAGGTCGACCCTCACTTCACCAATGCATCACCTTTCAATCCCTTCTATTTTTGTGAAGTTTTAAGTTCCCCTCTATATAATTTTTGTTTTTAAACTTTAAAAAAACACTAAACAGAATTAAATGACTCTCTAAAACTTCTGGGTTGTCTCCCTGGCAGCGCTTTATTTCAAGCCATTAAGCTAGGCATAAAGTGCTCAAGTAATGGATCCACCCGGATCCCAAGGTATATCAAAGCCAATTTTAATTAGCAATGATTTGGCATTGAGTAGTGAGCACAAAGCAACATATATCAAGCAATGACGAAGTCTAACTCTCTACCTATGCATAGACATGTCATACAAGAACAATTCATGCACATCAAGTAAAGGCCAATACATAGCATAAGCAACTTCTTGCAATTTTATCATGTTGGGGACATAGAGAGGCAGAGATGTAGTTTATCTCTCATAATAATTGCAAGTAGGAGCAGCAAGCACATGCATATTATATTCATAAAAATCATCATGTGTAGTGGTAAAAGGCAACCCATCAATATAATCTTTAACAAGTGCAAACTTCTCTAATATAGTGTAGTTTGGATAATTCAAAAAGATAATAGGACTATCATGTGTGGGTGCAATAGCAACAGTTTCATTCTTAATATAAGGAACATTAGCAAATTCATATCCACTAGCATAATTCATATTGGCATCTTGGCCACAAACATAGCAAGCATCATCAAAAAGGGATATTTCAAATGAATCAACGGGATCATAGCAATTATCATAGCATTCATCTTTGGTAAGAACGAAGGGATGTTAAACAATGTATGAGTTGAAGAGTTACTCTCATTAGAAGGTGGGCACGGGTGATCAACCCGCTCTTCCTCCTTTTGTTCTTCGCTCTGCTCGTCATCTTTTTCATCCAATGATCTCACACTTTCAGCAATTCCTTCTTCCATAGACTCCTGCAAAATATTAGTCTCTACTTGGACAGGGGAGACTTTCTCAATAAACGCATCAATATAGGAAATGTATTTATAATTATCATATAAATATTTAAGGATACAAAAATTTTCAGGTCTATAAACTGAATCATCAAAATCTTCAAACTTTTCAAACAAAGATTCAATTTCATAAGCACCCTTAAAAGCAAAAAATTCTTCTATTCGTTCCACATCATAGTAATCATATATACCATTAGCATAAAAAAGACAAGGTTTCATTATCATTAAATTTGCATGGAAAGGGAAGGTGTGGAGCATTCATCCTAGAGCAACAAGTAAAATGATATCTCTGGCATAAATTCAAGCATACCAATGCAACATATAAATTTGATCACATAACAGTCTCCCTTTTTGTGTGAAGCAATAATCCTAAAGTATTCACGTTGATCCAACGTGTCTCCCATTATCATGTTGAATGGGGTTTTTCTCAGGATTATCAAAGTAGTTCATAATATTTTTCACATAACGAGCATCGAGGGTTTTTAGAGGATCCCCACCTCCATGAGTAGCGAGTACCACTAATTTTTTGGTGTTTCGTCTTCCATATCCATAACTAAAGATAGAGAACAACTTACAACGGGAAATAAAAACTACTTAGTGATAAAGCAAACAAGCACACACGAGAATATTCACCACACGCTATTGCTCCCCGGCAACGGCGCCAGAAAAAGGTCTTGATAACCCACAAATATAGGTGACCATTTGTAGCCTTCTTCGATAAATAAGAGTGTCGAACCCAAGGAGGAACTAAAGGCAGAACAAATATTCCCTCATGTTCTATCGACTGTCGATACAACTCTACGCATGCTTGACGTTTGCTTTACCTAAAACAAGTATGAAACTATTTTGCAAGAATAAAACTATGAGTACTTTGCGAGAATAAAACTACGAATAAATTGCAAGGTAATAAAAGTGGATAGCTTTTGTCAACAAGAAAGTCATTTGTCACTAGGCAATCAATAACAAGTACCGTAATCATTCTTGCAATTTTATATGAGGGAGAGGCATGAGCTAACATACTTTCTCTGCTTGGATCATATGCACTTATGATTGGAACTCTAGCAAGCATCCGCGACTACTAAAGATCATTAAGGTCGTGAAACCCAACCATAGCGTTAAGTATCAAGTCCTCTTTACTCCCTTACGCCATAACCCACTTATCTGCGTTTAGGCTGCTGTCACCCCCCGCAACACCGACAATAAGCAAACCATGAACATATTGCAACACCCTATAGTGGGGGCCCTCACGTTTGCGCGACATAGAGGACACCGTAGGACAGCACCATAAATAAAATATATAATCATACCAACCAAGATCACGATTAACCCATAGGACAAAACGGATCTACTCAAACATCATAGGAGAGCCAAATAACATTGGGAAATAATATATGGAGTTGAGAACCATGCTTAAGTATAGATTACAGCAGGGAGAAGGGGTGTTACACTGCTGCATAGAGGGGGAGAAAGTTGGTGTTGGCAGTAGCAAGGTTGTTGATGTCGATCGCCGTCATGATCCTATCCCCGACGGCACTGCGGCACCACCGGGGGAGAGGGGGAGATATCCCACTCCTTATTCTCCTTCCTTGGCCTCCCCTTAGATGGGAGGAGAGTTCCTCCTCTGGTCCATGGACTCCATAGCAACGGAGGGGCTCTCCCGCCCCTCCGAGATTGGATCTCCCTCTCTGTTCTCTTCCATTTCGCGCTTCTTCTCTGTCCCAGATTCTCGCGTTTCACCGTTTCTTATATTCCCGGAGATCCATAACTCCGATTGCGCTGAAATTTTTACACAAATTTTTCCATAAATTATCTTTCTTCCGCGAGAAGAAGGGCTCCAACCGACATTCGAGGAGGGCACAAGACACCAGGGCGCGCCTGGGGCCTATGGCGCGCCCTGGTGGGTTGTGGGCCGTGTGAGCCCCCGTTTGCGTTGATTCCACCTCCCAAAAATCACATCAATTCCAAAATAATTCTCTGTAATTTTTATATGTTTGGACTTCGTTTGATATGGATTTTCTGCGATACGAAAAACGTGCAAAAAAACAGGAACTGGCACTTGGCGCTAGATCAATAGGTTAGTCGCATAAATCATATAAATAGCTTCCAAAAGTATGTGAAAGTTGTATAATATTGGCATGAAAGAATCAAAAATTATAGATACGACAGAGACGTATCACTCTAGTGCATCCGTTGCATGGAAATCCCTACTCCTCACATTGATATCGATTCATGGGCATCTCCATAGCCCGTTGGTTGCCTAGTTGATGTGAGACTTTCTTTCCACGCTGACTTCTTTTGGTCCCTACCACCATAATCTATTCCACCCATATGCCAGATCTGTGGTTCACACACATGTATTGAGTGAGGTTGCAAATGCTGAAGCGCATTAGAAGTATGATCCAATTTGCGATACTTGACACCGAGGTGCTCATGATTTATACTTACGCGGTGAGAATGTAGTCATGCCATGCTTATATGATAAAATGAGTAGGGAGTAACATTCTTTAAGGATCGTCTATTTTGAATATGAATGATTATGTTGTTTATGCTTATGTATATTATTATGTTGATGTTTATTAGTTCATCACTCTCAAAGTTCATACTTGAAAAAGATTACATCACTAGTGTTGGTGGCTCCTATACAAATGGTTTTTACCCCCTTTCCGCGAAGCAGTTTTAAACCATCACCTTGCATGTGTGGGTGATAGGGGGGCTATCCCACATGACATAAATAAATTGTCTGTGATGCCTCCGTCTGGTTACACATGCTGGGAAAGAGAAGACCGTGTGTGATTGGAAGGCCCATCAGAAATAGTCATATTGTCGAAGTCGTGTGAGATGTGCTTAGCATCGCTCAAGCTTGGGGGAGGCTTAAATCAATGCTATATTCATGCCCAAATCATGAGCTCTCGAGAGACATTATCATTCAGAACTTCTATGCTCGGCTTTCTCATGATGATCGCACCATGCTTGACACTTCTTGTACCAGTTCTTTTATGAAGAGAGATATTGACTTCAAATGGAATTTATTGGAGATAATTAAAGGCAACTCTGAAGATTGGGAGCTTGAAGAAAGTAAGGAGACAGGTATGAATTTCATGTTTGATTGCGTTAAATCCTTTGTTGAGACAAATATATTTAGTGATTTTAGCGCTAAGTATGGACTTGACTGTGAGATAGTAGCTTCATTGTGTGAATCCTTTGCTACTCATATTGATCTCCCCAAATAAAAGTGGTTTAAATATCATCCTCCTTTAGAAGTCAATGTAGTTAACCCCACTCAAGTTGAAGAGAAAGTAATTGCCTATAATGATCCTGTTGTTCCCAATGCTTACATTGAGAAGCTGATACGTCTCCATCGTATCTATCATTTTTGATTGTTTCATGCCAATATTATACAACTATCATATACTTTTGGCAACTTTTTATACTATTTTTTCGACTAACATATTGATCCAGTGCCCAGTGCCAGTTCCTATTTGTTACATGTTTTTTGTTTCGCAGAATATCCATACCAAACGAAGTCCAAACGTAATAAAAACTTACTGGGATTTATTTTGGAATATTTATGATTTTGGGGAAGAAGAATCAACGCGAGGCGATGCATGGAGTGCCCACAAGCCCTGTCGCCGCGGTCAGGGGGTGGGCCCGCGGCAGGGGGCTTGTGGCCACTACTTAAGGCCGTTGGAGCCCTTCTTTGGCCGCAGGGAAGATAATATCCAGAAGAAAATCGTGTCAAAATTTCAGCCCAATCGGAGTTACGGATCTCCAGGAATTTACGAAACGGTGAAACACAGAATCTGGGAGCGCAGAAACAGAAGGACACAAAGAGAGAGATCCAATCTTGGAGGGGCTCTCGCCCCTCCGCCGCCATGGAGACATGGACCAGAGGGGAAACCCTTCTCCCATCTAGGGAGGAGGTCAAGGAAGAAGAAGAAGGAGAGGGCTCTCTCCCCCTCTCTCCCGGCGGCACCGGAACGCCGCCCGGGACATTATCGTGTGACGGCGATCTACACCAACACCTCTGTCATCTTCACCAACATCTCCAACATCTTCCCCCATCTATATTCAGCGGTTCACTCTCCTGCAACCCGTTGTACCCTCTACTTGAACATGGTGCTTTATGCTACATATTATTATCCAATGATGTGTTGTTATCCTATGATGTTTGAGTAGATTATCGTTGTCCTATCGGTGATTGATGAATTGCTATGATTGGTTTAATTTGCTTATGGTTATGTTGCTGTCCTTTGGTGCCCATCATATGATCGCGCGCGTGGATCACACCATAGGGTTAGTTGTATGTTGATAGGACTATGTATTGGCAGGCTAGAGTGACGGAAGCTTCAAACCTAGCATAGAAATTGATGCATATGGGATTGAAGGGGGACCAATATATCTTATTGCTATGGTTGGGTTTTACCATAATGAACGTTAGTAGTTGCGGACGCTTGCTAATAGTTCCAATATAAGTGCATAGAATTCCAAGTAAGGGATGACATGCTAGCAGAGGCCTCTCCCACATGATACTTGCTATCGATCTAGTAACGTAGTCAATTGCTTAGGGACAATTCCGCAACTCCTACCACCACTTTTCCACACTCGTTAGACACTCGTAGTTTTTTCTTTATCTAACCAGCCCCTAGTTTTATTTACGTGTTCTTTACTTTCTTGCAAGCCTCTCCTATCGCTCCTACATAGTACTTCTAGTTTCATACTTGTTCTAGGTAAAGCGAACGTAAAGTGTGCGTAGAGTTGTATCCGTGGTCGATAGAACTTGAGGGAATATTTGTCCTACCTTTAGCTCCTCCTTGGGTTCGACACTCTTACTTATCAAGAAAGGCTACAATTGATCCCCTATACTTGTGGGTTATCAAAAACCACCTTTCCCTGTTAGGATAAAGGATCATTCTAAAGATTCAACTGTGATACGTAGAGGCTATATTAGAACACCTACACCCCCTAAGCAAATTAGAGTTGAACCTAGCATTGCTATTATCAAAGATCTTCTGTCTGAAGAAGTCGAGGGACATAATATTCACTTCTCTGAAGATGCTGCTAGAATTGATAAACCTCACGCTAGAGACAAACATAGGCCTATTGTTGGCATGCCTGTGGTTTTTGTTAAGATAGGAGATCATTGTTATCATGGTTTATGTGACGTGGGTGCTAGTGTTAGTGCAATACCTCAATCCTTATACGATGAAATCAAAGATGAGATTGCACCTGTTGAGATAGAGCCTATTGATGTCACTATTCAGCTTGCCAATAGAGATACTATTTGCCCTGTGGGAATTGTTAGGGATGTTGAAGTCTTGTGTGGTAAAACCAAGTATCCTGCTGATTTCCTCGTTCTTGCTACCGCACAAGATAGCTTTTGTCCCATCATATTTGGCAGACCCTTCCTCAATACTGTCAATGCTCATATTGATTGTGAGAAGCAAACTGTCATTGTTGGCTTTAAAGGTGTGTCACATGAGTTCAATTTCTCTAAGTTTGGTAAACAACCTCATGAAAAGGAGTTGCCTAGTAAGGATGAAACTATTTCCTTAGCCTCTATTGACGTGCCTCCTACTGATCCCTTAGAGCAATACTTGCTTGAGCATGAAAATGATATGCATATGGATGAAAGGGATGAAATAGATAGAGTTGTCTTGGAACAATATCCTATCCTTAAGAATAACTTGCTTGTTGAATTGCTTGGTGAGCCACCCCCACCAAAGGGTGATCCCGTGTTCGAGCTTAAACAATTGTCTGATACTCTTAAGTATGCCTATCTTGACGGAAAAGAGATATATCCTGTCATAATTAGTGCTAGCCTCTCAGAGCATGAAGAAAAGAAGTTGCTAAAAACTCTGAGGAAGCATCGTGCTGCTATTGGATATACTCTTGATGATCTTAAGGGCATTAGTCCTACTCTATGCCAGCATAATATTAAAATTGATCCTGATTTCAAACCAGTTGCTGATCATCAAAGGAGATTGAATCCTAAGATGAAAGAAGTAGTGAGAAAAGAAATACTAAAGCTCATGGAAGCAGGTATCATCTATCTTGTTGCTCATAGCGGTTAGGTGAGTCCGGTGCATTGTGTCCCTAAGAAGGGAGGCATTACCGTTGTCCCTAATGATAAGGATGAATTGATCCCACAAAGGATTATTACTGGCTATAGGATGGTGATCGATTTTAGGAAATTGAATAAAGCCACTAGGAAAGATCATTATCCATTGCCTTTTATCGACCAAATGCTAGAAAGGCTGTCCAAACACACACACTTTTGCTTTCTAGACGGTTATTCTGGTTTCTCCCAAATACCAGTTGGAAAATCTGATCAGGAGAAAACCACCTTCACCTGCCCTTTTGGTACCTTTGCTTATAGACGTATGCCTTTTGGCTTATGTAATGCACCTGCCACCTTTCAAAGATGTATGATGGCTATATTCTCTGACTTTTGTGAAAAGATTATCGAGGTTTTCATGGATGACTTCTCCGTTTACGGGTCTTCCTTTGATGATTGCCTCAGCAACCTTGATCGAGTCTTGTAGAGATGCAAAGGCACAAATATTGTCTTGAATTGGGAGAAGTTCCACTTTATGGTTAATGAAGTATCGTATTAGGGCATAAAATTTCTGAAAGAGGTATTGAAGTCGATAAGGCTAAAGTTGATGCAATCGAGAAAATGCCATACCCCACAGATATCAAAGGGATAAGAAGTTTCCTTGGTCATGCTGGTTTCTATAGAAGGTTCATCAAAGCCTTCTCTAAGATTTCTAGGCCTCTTACCAATCTCTTGCAAAAGGATATTCCTTTTGTTTTTGACGATGATTGTGAGGAAGCCTTCGAAATACTTAAGAGGGCTTTGATAACTGCACCTATTGGTCAACCACCTGATTGTAACTTACCTTTTGAAATCATGTGTGATGCTAGTGATTATGCTATTGTTGATGTTCTAGGGCAAAGAGTTGACAAGAAGTTGAATGTTATTCACTATGCTAGTAAAACTCTAGACAGTGACCAGAGAAACTATGCCACTACGGGGAAGGAATTTTTAGCAGTCGTGTTTGCATGTTAAAAGTTCAGGTCTTACATAGTTGATTCCAAAGTCACTATTCACACTGATCATGCTGCTATTAAGTACCTCATGGAGAAGAAGGACGCTAAACCTAGACTTATCAGATGGGTTCTCTTGCTACAAGAATTTAATTTGCACGTTCTTGATAGGAAGGGTGCTGATAACCGAGTAGCAGATAACATGTCTTGGTTAGAGAACGTTCTTGATGACCCACAACCTATTGATGATAGCTTTCCCGATGAGCAATTGAATGTCATCAATGCTTCACGTAGTGCACCGTGGTATGCTGATTATGCAAACTATATCGTTGCCAAATACATACCACCTAGTTTCACGTACCAGCAAAAGAAGAAGTTCTTCTTTGACTTGAGACATTACTTTTGGGATGATCCTCACCTTTATAAGGAAGGAGTAGATGGTGTTATTAGACGTTGTGTACCTGAACATGAACAGGGATAGATCCTACAGAAGTGTCACTCCGAGGCCTACGGAGGACACCATGCGGGAGATAGAACTGCACACAAGGTATTGCAATCAGATTTCTATTGTCCCACTCTCTTCAAGGATGCCCGTAAGTTTGTCTTGTGTTGTGAAGAATGTCAAAGAATAGGTAATATTAGCAAACGTCAGGAAATGCCTATGAACTATTCACTTGTCATTGAACCATTTGATGTCTGGGGCTTTGATTATATGGGACCTTTTCCAAAATCCAACGGGTATACTCATATCCTAGTTGCTGTTGATTACGTCACTAAGTGGGTAGAAGCTATCCCCACTAGGAGTGCTGATCGCAACGCCTCTATCAGGATGCTTAAAGAAGTTATCTTCCCTAGATTTGGAGTCCCTAGATATCTAATGACGAACGGTGGTTCACACTTCATTCATGGTGCTTTCAGTAAAACGCTTGCTAAGTATGATCTCAACCATAGAATTGTGTCTCCCTACCACCCTTAGTCCAGTGGCCAAGTAGAGCTAAGCAATAGAGAGATTAAACTAATTCTGCAAAAGACTGTCAACAGGTCTAGAAAGAATTGGTCTAAGAAGCTCGATGATGCACTGTGGGCTTATAGAACTGCCTATAAGAATCCCATGGGCATGTCTCCGTACAAAATGGTGTACGGTAAAGCATGTCATTTACCTCTTGAGCTAGAGCATAAAGCTTATTGGGCAATCAAAGAGCTCAACTTTGATTTCAAACTTGCCGGTGTGAAGAGGTTATTTGATATTAGCTCGCTTGATGAATGGAGAACTCAGGCATATGAGAATGCCAAGTTGTTCAATGAGAAGGTTAAGAGGTGGCATGATAAGAGGATACAAAAGCGTGAGTTCAATGTAGGTGATTATGTCTTGCTATATAACTCTCGTTTAAGATTCTTTGCAGGCAAGCTTCTCTCTAAATGGGAAGGTCCCTATGTTGTTGAGGAAGTATATCGTTCCTGTGCTATCAAGATCAACAACATGGAAGGTAATTGTCCGAGAGTGGTAAATGGGCAGAGAATCAAGCATTATATCTCAGGTACTCCCAAAAATGTTGAAAGCAATATCATCAATACCATAACTCCGGAAGAATACCTAAGGGATATTTATCAGCCTGTTTCAGACTCTGAAAACGAAGAGGTATGTGATTTGGTAAGAAAACAGAGTCCAAAACTTTTCTAGTAGGAATTTTTCTATGTTTTGGAATATTTGAAAAAATACAAAAAATTTCCAGTAGGAATTTTCCAGTAGTCCGGAAAGTGCGCGAGGAGGCGACAAGCCTGCACGGCGCGGGCCCACCCCCTGGCCGCGCCGTGAGGGGTTGTGGCAACCTCGTGCACCTTCCAGACTCCGTTTTCGTGCACGGTACTCCTTCTGGTCTGAAAAAATCATTATATATACTTCCATTTGGTGTGACCCCTGCATCACGCAGATTTCCTCTGTTTTTCGTTTCGAGCCTGTTTCTGTTGCAGATCTAAATCGCCATGACTTCCCCAAAAGCTCCGAAGGACAAGATCTTCGAGAAGGTCATCAATCCCTACCTCACAGGAGTGCTGCAACACCCTCAATCTATCGAGATGCGTGAGGGGATGTTGCAGATCCGTGATGTTGAGGGGCCCAAGAAGACCGGAAGCATGGAGACGAGGCTCGAAGCAATGAGCAACAAGTCTTCAAGTGCCAAGGGATGGCGGAGCGTGGACTCAACGCCAACCACTTGATGATCACGGAGTTCACCAACATGCACAGGATTGATGCCAATGACATTGGGAAGCATCTCTCCAGGCTCTATGACAGGATTGATCAACTCCAGGGCCAGATCTATGACCTACAGAACCAAAACTGTGAGTATGAGTATAGATATAAATCAATACGGTTGGCTGCAGATTTGAGGATTCTGGACACTCGTTCATCTTTCCATGATGGAGCACCTATGCCTTGGAAGACGGAGGATCAAACCCATGTTGCAACAACTCCACCTCGACCACCAAAGGAAGACAACTGATCATTGGTATGGGCAATCCCCTTGTCTTTTGCCAAGCTTGGGGGAGTTGCCCCGGTATCGTATCACCATCACATCTTTTGCCTTTTTACCTTTTTTTAGTTTTCATTTTCAGTTTTCTTTTTCTCGAGTAGTTTAAAAGTCTTAGTGTTTTAGTCTTGAGTTTTGTTTTGTGTCACCCCCGATGTATTCTTGCTCGTGAGCCATATAATAAAGAGTGTCTTAGTTGAAGGGATTTGCCTCTTGCCATGATCAAAAGAGTGAGAATAGAACAAAAGCATGAAAGATCATGTAATGATCTTATTGGAAGTGATGGCTTCACATATAAAAAGAATGAGGATTGAAACTTGTTGAGGGTAGGCAAACGTAGACCTTGGTCATTGTTGCAATTAATAGGAAGTGATAAAGAAGGAGAGGTTCACATATAAATATATCATCTCTGACACCATCTATGATTGTGAACACTCACCAAACTATTACATGCCAAGAAGTAGATGTTGAACAAGGAAGAAAACATAATGAATTGTGTTTGCTTGGTTCCGAACAATGTTATATGATTAGAGATCCCTTAGCATGTGATGATTGCTTGCACCTCATATTAGCCAAAACTCCCGCACCAAGTAGAGATACTACTTGTGCATCCATAAACCTTCAAACCAGTTTTGCCATGAGTGTCCACCAGACTTACCTATGGATTGAATAAGATCCCTCAAGTAAGTTGTCATCGGTGCAAGCAGTAAAAATTGTTCTCTAATATGTATGATCTATTAGTCTGTGGAAAATAAGCTTTATACAAACCTGTGATGTGGAAGACATAAACACGACAGACTACCTAATAAAGTTCTTTATCACAGGAGGCAATATAAAGTGACGTTCCTCCGCACTAAGAGGACACACATCCAAACCTCAAAAGCGCATGACAACCTCTGCTTCCCTCTGCGAAGGGCCTATCTTGTACCTTTACTTTTTGCCCTTGAAAGAGTCATGGTGATCTTCACCAATTCCTTATTTCACCTTTATCTTGGCTATCGTCATATGCTTGGGAAAGATCTATATTCATATGTCAACTTGGAGGTAGGCATTCATGAATTATTATTGTTGACATTACCCTTGAGGTAAGCAGTTGGGAGGCAAAACTATAAGCCCCTATCTTTCTCTGTGTCCAGCTGAAACTTTGATCTCATGAGTACCACGTGAGCTGTAGCAATTGTAGAGAACGAAAGAATGATTGAGTATGTGGATTTGCTTTACAAGCTCTTATTTGACTCTTCCTGATGTTGTGATAAATTGCAATTGGTTCAATGACTAAAGGCTATCGGTTGTTACTTCTCGGTAAGGTTCTTGATCCATGCTTTACTTTGTGAAGGAATTATTACTTTAGCATGAGAGATTATATGTTGGTATTGTTGTTATCATCGTGATCATGATGCATGCATGTTTGTATCTTGTTTTGTCGACACCTCTCTCCCTAAACATGTGGACATATTTATTGAGCTAGGCTTTCGCTTGAGGACAAGCGAGGTCTAAGCTTGGGGGAGTTGGTACGTCCATTTTGCATCATGTTTTCATGTTATTATTTATCGCTTCTTTGGCTGTTATTTCACTTCACAGTACAATTTTTATGCCTTTTCTCTTTTATTTTGCAAGGTTTAAATGAAGAGGGAAAATACCGGCAACTGGAATTCTGGCCTGAAAGTGGAGCAAAGTTGAGATACCTATTCTGCGCAACTCCAAACGCCGTAAAAATCAACGGGGATTTTTTCCCGATTTATGAAAAATACTAGGCCGAAGAAGTGCGAGAGGGGCACCAGGGGGTTCCCACAAGCCTGCACGGAGCGGCCACCCCCCAGGCCGCGCCATGGGGGCTTGTGGGCAGCCCACTGGCCCATTGGCCCCCCCTCTTTTTCTATATGGAGGGTTTCGTCCAGGAAAAATCAGGGTGGAGCTTTTTCATGGTTTCGCCGCCGCCACGATGCGGAACTTGAGCAGAACCAATCTAGAGCTCCGGCAGGACGATCCTGCGGGGAAATTTCCCTCCCGGAGGGGGAAATTGTCGCCATCGTCATCACCAACACTCCTCTTATTGAAGGGGACTCATCAACATCAACATCTTCATCAGCACCATCTCATCTCCAAACCCTAGTTCATCACTTGTAACCAATCTCCGTCTCGCAACTCCGATTGGTACTTGTAAGGTTGCTAGTAGTGTTGATTACTCTTTGTAGTTGATGCTAGTTGGATTGTTTGGTGGAAGAGTTTATGTTCAGATCCTTTATGCTACTCATTACCTCTCTGGTCATGAATATGATTATGCTTTGTGAGTAGTTACTTTTGTTCCTGAGGACATGGGATAAGTCATGCTATTAGTAGTCATGTGAATTTGGTATTCGTTCGGTATTTTGATGTGTTGTATGTTGTTTTTCCTCTAGTGGTGTTATGTGAACGTCGACTACATAACACTTCACCATTATTTAGGCCTAGAGGAAGGCATTGGGAAGTAGTAAGTAGATGATGGGTTGCTAGAGTGACAGAAGCTTAAACCCTAGTTTATGCGTTACTTCGTAAGGGGCTGATTTGGATCCACTAGTTTAATGCTATGGTTAGACTGTGTCTTAATTCTGCTTTCGTAGTTGCGGATGCTTGCGAGAGGAGTTAATAATAAGTGGGATGCTTGTCCAAGTAAGGGCAGTACCCAAGCGCCTGTCCACCCACATATCAAACTATCAAAGTAACAAACGCGAATCAAATGAACATGATGAAACTAGCATGACAGAAATTCCCATGTGTCCTCGGGAGCGTTTTTTCCTCCTATAAGACTTTGTTCAGGCTTGTCCCTTGCTACAAAAGGGATTGGGCCACTTTGCTGCACCGTTGCAACTTTTGTTACTTGTTGCTTGCTATGAATCATCTCACCACACAGTCACTTGTTACCGACAATTTCAGTGCTTGCAGATATTTCCTTGTTGAAAACCACTTGTCAGATCCTTCTGCTCCTCATTGGGTTCGACACTCTTACTTATCTAAAGGACTATGATTGATCCCCTATACTTGTTGGTCATCAAAGATCCCTAGCATCCATCACCACATACTCCACTAGAGTATCACAGTCCTCATCCACCATCTCTTGGGATAAGGCCGCCACAAGCTGGGCATCAGCAGCCTTGGTATGGGCATGGACAACCAACATCTTGGCTAGGGAGGTCACCGACAAATGGAAGCTTGCTCGAGAACACTCGACGATTACCAACTCATCACACATGGGTTGCCGAACAATGTCAGAGAAGGTTGTTGTGATGTGTGCAGTGACCGACGGGAGATGGGTGTTGGCAGCCTCGAGATTGGCGTGGGCGTCCGCCATCACGGCTACAGTGATACTTGTGATCTAGCATAGTATAGATAAGTATATCCCTTAGTGAGAATGAAGGTTATCGAACCAATAGGAGGACTACACAACTCCCATCTTCGGCACCTACACACAAAAGAGAAAACACTTGCACCCAACACGGGCAAGAGGGTTGTTAAGCCCCTTGAACTCGTTACTTGCAAGTAGATAAGTAGTGATGATAGTTGGATAAATATAAAGTGTAAAATAAATAAAAAGAAAATAATGGCAACAAGGAAATAGTAGTGTTTGTAAATTTATAAGTGAATAGACCCGGGGGGGCATAGTGTTCTCTAGTGGCATCTCTTTCCAAGAAGGTGTACGATGGATAAACAAATTACTATTGTGAAATTGGTAGAAAAGAGCATAGTTATGCAATATTTATTCACGGCAATGATCATGTGTATATAGGCATCACATCCGTAAGCAAGTAGACCGGTTCCTTCCAGCATCTACTACTATTGCTCCACCCAACGACCGCTATCCAGCATGCATCTAAAGTATTAAGTAAAACAGAGTAATGATTGGAGAACAATGACATGACGTAGACAAAGTAAACTCAATTAATATGAATAAATCCCATCATTTTATCCTTAGTGGCAGAAATACAAATATGTGTCATGTCCTTTTATGTCAGTGGGATTGAGCACCGCAAGATTGAACCAACTACATCGCAGACCTCCCAGTGAAGATAGATCAATCTAGTTGGCCAAACCAAATCAATATACCGGAGAGATTTAAAAAGCTATAATAATCATGCACATAAGAATCATATAAAAATTTAGAGAAGACTCAAACCTTTACCATGAATAATCGGAACATAAATCCACAATTCATCAGATCACAACAAACGCACCACACCAAGTGATTACATCGAATAGATCATCGTGAAGATGCGATGACTTTCTATTGAAGAACATAAAGAGAGGGAAAGCTATTTAGATACTAGTTATGTACCCGTAGGTGTGTGGTAGACTACTCACAAACCACCACAGGAGCAGCAAGGTTGATGTAGAGGTCCTCCGTGATTGATCTCCCCTCTGAGACGACAGCGGAACAAGGCTCCAGATAGGCACACGGCGGAACAAAGACTTGGAGCAACGGAAAACTGTTTCAGAAGATCCCCTAGGGTTTTCAGAATATATGAGGATTTATAAGCCAAAGAACGAGGTCGAGAGATGAGGGGGTGGGCCACAAGCTAACATGGGGTGGACCACAACTAACAGGGTGTGTCTCGTTGGCTTGTGGGCCCTCCCGTGGACCCTGGTCTTCTATCGAAGCTTCGAGGTCTTCTTTTGGTCCAGAAAAATCATCAAAAAGTTTTGTTGTGTTTGACTCCGTTTGGTACTGTAAACCTGAAAAGCCAAAAACATGCAAAAAACATCAATTGGCCCTTGGCACTGGGTTAATAGGTTAGTGCTAAAAAATAATATTAATCTACAAATAAATGTCCCAAAAGTATCCTAGAATGATAATATCATAGCATGGAACAATCGAAAATTATAGATACATTGGAGACATATCAAAAGCCGATGTGTTGTTCTCTTCATTTGTTATCCCCGTCGGAGTTGTTGGTGTCGCCCTCTCAGCTGCAGCAGGTGCCCTTTTGGCTGTTGCAGCCTCCGTGTTGGAGGTAGCGTCCGCCTTCAAGCATGTTAAGAACATGCAAATGGCTAATGCGGCCATGCTCGGTCTGGAGTAGGTTGCCGAAGTTTCCCTCACGACGGGGATCCACATCCCCATCTTACACCTATGATGATTGAACAGTAAAATTGTTTTGGGGAGCCATGATGTCTACTACACAACCTTCTTGTAGACTCGAGTTGGGCCTCCAAGCGCAGAGTTTTGTAGGACAATAGCAAGTTTCCCTCAAGTGGATGACCTAAGGTTTATCAATCTGTGGGAGATGTAGGATGAAGATGGTCTCTCTCAAGCAACCTTGCAATCAAATAACAAAGAGTCTCTTGTGTTCCCAACACAACCAATACAATGGTAAATTGTATAGGTGCACTAGTTCGGCGAAGAGATGGTGATAAAAGTGTAATATGGATGGTAGATATAGGTTTTTGTAATCTGAAAATATAAAAAAGCAAGGTAACAAATAATAAAAAGCGAGCAAAACGTTGTATAAATGCTTGGAAACAAGGCCTAGGGTCCATACTTTCACTAATGCAAGTTCTCCCAACAATACTAACATAGTTGAATCATATATAAATCCCTCACGTGCGATAAAGAGTTCACCCCAAATTCACGAATAGCGGAGAACAAACGAAGAAATTATTGTAGGATAGGAAACCACCTCAAAGTTATCTTTTCCTATCAATCTTATGAGCTATCCCTATAAGTGTGACGAACAGCCTTAGAGTTCGTACTAAAGTAACAACTTAAGATAAACATCAACCAAAACCCTAATGTCACCTAGATACTCCAATGTCACCACAAATACCCATGGGCTTGATTATATGATATGCATCCCACAATTTCAGATTCATCATGTTCAATCCAACACAAAGAACTTCAAAGAGTGCCCCAAAGTTTCTATTGGAGAGTCAAGACGAAAACATGTGCCAACCCCTATGCATAGCTACTGGTACATACCCTCAGACCCGAGGGTGAACTCCTCCCTCCTCATCATGGAGACCGCCGGGATGATCAAGATGGCCTCCGGTGATGGTTTCCCCCTCCGGCAGGGTGCCGCAATGGGCTGCCGATTGGTTTTTCATTTCTCTAGAGGCTTGCGGCAGCGGACCTCCCGATATAGGTTTCTTTTCAGAGGTTTGGGTATTTATAGGAGTACTTAGCGTTGGAATCACGTCAGGAAGGTTCCCGAGGAGGTCACAAGCCACAGGGCCGCGGCTAGGGGTGTGGCCGCACCTCGCGAGCTTGTGACCTCCTGGTCCACTTCCTGGCCCAGCTCTTCGCTCTAGTATTTTTTATATTTTCCAAAAATATTCTCCGTAAATTTTTCAGCTCATTTCGAGAACTTTTATTTCTGCACGAAAAAGACATCATGGTAATTCTGCTAAAAACAGCGTTAGTCATGGTTAGTTCTAATAAAATCATATCAAAATCATATAAAATTGTTCTAAACATTGTGATAAACTATAGATAAACTATCTAGTGGTGGACTATAGCCGACGTATAAATACTTCATGGTCATGAACTAGCTAGTGGTGGAGACGTATAAAATTGTTCTAAATAGTTGATAAATTATAGATATGTTGGAGACGTATCAAGCCATTGTGAGAAACTAGCTAGTGGTGGACTATAGCCGACGAAGCTTCCGACCTAAGCCATGTATAAGGATTGGCCAAAGATATTTTGTATTATGTCACACACAATTCATGATCATGAATTGTATGTGATATACTTGATTTTCATATTATTTTTAAAATGAAAAATGAGGTTACTTTGGCAAAGGATGATGTTGGGATTGTAGTAATTTATCAGCGGTGAACACAAACCAATAGTAGTGTTGTGCTAAAATATGGAATTATTCAAGGTTCGTTTGGCATTTTTATACATTAATTATGTTTTATAGACATTTAATGTGTATAATTCAAATTCGAACTGCAATCACAAGACTCAGTGCATCAAAATGGTCTGAAAAAGCACATGAGTGTCCATGGATGCATCTTTACATCACATGCAAGAAATGGGAATGAAGGTCAAACATCTCGGCATCTTGGCTCAGCTACAAACATTGAGAAACTTGGTTTTTAAATTACTGTAAATGCAAAACGCGTCAGAAATTCATGAAACTCGGTATGTTGTCATGACATGGCACATATGTGCCGTGGTAAAAAATGACCAATTTGGGACAAGTTTTAGCACAAGCACCTTGCAAAGTAGAACTCCTCATGGGAAGCTTTGTGGTTCCGATAGGGAATGATTCACCTAATTTGGGTGAAACGACATCCTCTCAACTTGTTGCCTGGAAATTTTTCTAGAGGCGCCATAGACTAATAGGAGTGTCGTTCTAAAATATGGAATTATTCACGGTTCGTTTGGCATTTTTTATACATTAATTGAGTTGTCTAGGCATTTAATGTGTACAATTTAAATTTGAACTATGATCACAAGGTCCGGTGCATCAAAATTGATTGAAAAATCATATAAGTGTCCCTTGCTGCATCTGTAGGTCCCATGCAAGAAATGTGAATGAATTTCAAACATCTCGGGATCTTGGCTCAGCCACAAACATTGAGAAACTTTGGTTTTAAATTCATGTAAATCAATAAATCTTCAGAAATTCATGAAACTTGGCATGGTATCATGACATGGATCATATGTGACGTGGTAAAAAAATTGTCCAACTTGGGACAAGTTTTGGCACAACCCCTTAAAAACCGGAGCTTCTCACGGGAAGCTTTGTGGTTCTGATATGGAACGGTCACCTTACGTAGGAGAAACGACATCCGCTGCCTCTTCTCACCTTGAACTTTTTCTAGAGGCAACATAGACGAGTAGGAGTGTTGTGCTAAAAATGGAATTACCCATGGTTCGTTTGGCCCTTTTTATACATTAATTGAGTTTGATAGGCATTTAATGTGCATAATTAAAATTTGAATTACAATCACAAGGTCTGATGCATCAAAATGGGTTAAAAATCATATAAGTGTAAATGGCTGCATCTTTAGGCCCCATGCAAGAAATGGGTGTGAATTTCATACATCTGAGGGTCTTGACACGGCCACAAACATTGAGAAACTTGGGTTTTAAATTCATGTAAACCAAAAACTCGTGAGAAATTCATGAAACTTGGCATGGTGTCATGACATGGAAGATAAAGGCATCATATGATTTTATTTTCCTATTTGAGACATTTTTATGTACATTTTTCTTCTAGAGCCAACATCAAGAATATTAGTTCAAATTATAATAAATTTGAAACTCACATAAAATTAAAAACAATGGGCATGGTGTCATGATAGAGCACAAATATGATGTGGTATTTTTCGTGTTCACTTTGGGAATATGCGCACACGTTAATAACCAACAAAAGCTTTTTGGAACAAAGAACTATCACGTTACCATGCAAAAGATTGTATTATTTATAAACCATGGGCGTTCTACTATCCATTTATGTGTTGTCACGCATCACACTCATTATTGGCTAGGAGGTGCCGTATGAGAAGTTGTTTGAGTTGACGGGAGGCGTGCGAGCTAGCCTGTGCTCCGCAAGCTCGTCGGGAGGCGTACGAGCCCTTTGACCTCCATATCCAGACGCCTTGCTTCCAACTTGTCCGTCAATGGTGCCCGAGTCACTGTTTATAGGCAGCTTTACTGCCCACTCACTAGCAATCCCCTCTCTCCGCCTCCCATTCCCCTTTATCATTATGACCTCCACTCACCTATGCCATGGCGCGCAATGATCATATGCAAGTAGTCTTCTGGTTTGGTGAAGTCGAGCCCAAACCAGAAGAGATAAAACATAAAGACGAATGAGACACCATGAACATGGCCTTGGAAGAGATGCATGCCATAGCGAATTCTACCTCGATGGACTCGCCATCAACCATCCCCACGCCCACGCCAACAACCATCCCCGTGGCATCGACGGACTGGCCACCGAGAATCATCGCAGCACTAGAAACCATGGGCATCTGCGAGGTCCCCGCACACCCGCACGAGCTCGTGTACGTGCAAGCACTAATGCCTCCTCATGTGCATGTGCTCGTGCGCGCCCCTGCACACGCCGCATAGGTACCCGTACGCGTGCCCACACCCACCATGTCCATCCTCGTGCACACGCCTGCAACCACCACTCCCGTGCACGTGCGTGCGCATGCACCCATGATGCATGTTACCGTGCATGCGCCTGCACCTGTCACGGCCCCCTCAACAGACTGTGACACCGCCATCTACTGCTTCCAGAGACGTCTCCAACGTGTCTATAATTTTTGATTGTTGCATGCTGATATATTATCATTATAGTATGATTTTGGGGTATTTATTTACCATCTATATTATTTTTGAGCACTAACCTATTGACCAAGTGCCTAATTCTAGTTGTTGTTTTCTGCGTGTTTTTCACTATGCAGGTTTTCCATACCAAACGAGGTCCAATTGCCCTGAAAGATGGAGGCCACACAAGGGGCCCACAAGCTATCAGGGCGTGGCCGAGGGGAATGATAGCTTGTGCCCCCCTCGTGCCCTCCCAAGTCTGTTGTTCGGCTTATAAATTCTTATTTACCCCAAAACACCAAAGGGAGTCCCGAAACACTTTTGACGCCGCCACAACCCTCTGTTCCGACGGGAGGCCATCTAGAGCTCCGTTCCAGCACCGTACCAGAGTGGGGATCGATCACGGAGGGCCTCTTTTTCAATATTGCTTCCGTCACGATGATGTGTGAGTAGTTCACCACAGACCTACGGGTCCATAGTCGATACCTAGATGGCAATCTCTCTCACTTTGATCTTCAATATAATGATCATCACATCTTCAGTTTGAACCATATGATGTAATTTCTTTTGTGTGGTGCATTTGTTGGGATCCGATGAATTGTGGGTTTACGTTCTGATTATTCATGATAAATATGTGAGTTACCTCTGAATACTTATACGATTCTCATGTTCATGATTGTGATAGCTTCGTAATTCTCTCTGATCTATTGAAATAGTTTAGCCAACTAGATCGGTGTTTCTTCGGTGAGAGAGGTGCGTTGTGGTAGGTTCAACCTCGAAAGTTTCTATATCCCAATGACACAAGGGGACAAGATGCATCCTTGTGTTGATGCTACCAGGATAAAACGATGGGGTTTATTCATATTGCTTGAGTTTACTTTGTCTACATGATGTCATCTTATTCCATGCATTACTTCGTTCGTCATGAACTTAATACGCAGAGAGACAAGCATATAAGCGCTCTTGAGGTGAAGTAATATTAATAGGTGCAGGCAGGAGTCGACCTATTTGCTTATGGACATGATGCCTACATACACATGATCATTGCCATGAATGTTGCATAACTATCCGCTTGTCTATCAATTGCCCAAGAGTAATTCGATTACCCACTGTATGCTATTTTTCATGAGCGATGCCATTAGGGAAAGCTATGGCCCCCGGGTCTATCACAACATATTTGATAAAACATTCTTTAACTTTCTGTTATTTACTTGTTTTTATTTTATCTTGCTATCTATTATTATGATCACTTGCTTGCAAATAACAAGACAAGAGGATTGACAACGCTCTTGCTCGCGTTGCGTGCAAGTTGTTTGTTATTTTGTGCGCAGTTGCTGAAGAAGGTTGTGGTTAATATTTCTAATGGTTAAATAAACATTGGTTTCATAAATTAGGGAAATACTTACCAACTTTGTGTTGCGATAACCCATTCCTCTTCACGGAAAAACCAACACACATCACGAGTAACACTTCCCCGCAGTGTTGCTAGTCGCCGGCCTGGCACCAGCCCAATGATCGCTCATCGACCAACACTTTGATTGAGAAGTCCATAACATTTTGGTCTCATTTGAATAATTGAACAACTATGACCCGCCGCACGACAATACCAGCGTAGGACTTCGTTGCCGCCATTGCAACTAGTTTTCTTTATAGTTTATCTCGATCATTTGAATGTCAAGTCAAAGCTTGACTGAATGAAATCTATGGTTTGATCAACTAAGTATTTATCTATGAATTCAAAGTAATCAAAGTAAATAAAAAACATCAATATTTTCTCTAAATAAACACTCATCACAAATGGTTCAAATTGAATACCCGTTTGAGATCGATAGTTATGTTTCCTTCACCAGCAAGCCAAGTGAAAAATCGGCACGGATGATTGGTGGATCGTGTCATCGCAATTGTTTCTCTATGATGACCCATGTGCTTGGTATAGACAATCTGGGAAGATTTGCATCTGTCATATTGGGTAAATTTTCATTTGTCAAATTGAAACATTGGAATTTGTCGGTTTAGCAATATTCGCATTTGTCAACATTGTAGCACTGACATTTGTCAAATTTTACAGAAATAAAATCGTTATTACGATGCAGTTTTGCAAATTAAATTCACTATACATAGATTTTATTCATAGATTAAGTAGTGGTATTTGTGCAAAACAATTCAACACGACAACTCAACCAAACAAACTTTTCCCAATTGTTGTCTCCCATGTACTAAAATAGCTAGTTCAACTACATAGACTAGCTAATTTAAAGTAGGTAGTATAGTTGAAACGTATCTATAGTTAGATGACTGAACAAAATAGCCCCTAAATGCTACTATGGAGGGGCTTGTACTACTTTTAGCAGAATCGAGTGTGCTCAGTAAGAGCTAGAGGATGAGGAGCCTGCCGACGAGTTGGTAGAGTCGAGTTAGTTGCCTGCCAATGCTGCCCTCCATAGCTCCATACGTGCCTCCTAAAAGCGGTGAGTCTCGGTGTAGATCTATGCATTCCGCACCACTGTTGCGGCTTCCCCTACGGCCAAGACATCGGTGAGCTTCTTCACGTGCGCGACCTGGCGCTCCACCTCCTTCTCTAGGAAGTAGATGTAGCGAGCAAGCTTTGCGACGCAAAAGACAGGCGGCGGGCCTTGGGTGGCCTCCACCTCATGCAATCGGGATGCGGTGGCAGAGTGGGTGATGACCCTGCCGCTTTACAATGGGGTCACAGCCAAGGCGTACGACGGTGTGGTGGCGGCCAAGGCGACCGCCGCTAGGTTGGTGGCCCCGGCGGCTGCCGATGGGGTAGCGGCCACGGCGGACACCAGTAGCACCTGCCTTCGGGCATCAGTCACAAAGCATGTAGAGGGTGGCATGCGCACACCCACCAGGGATGCCACATGCACTACACGTTTTAGAGGACTGCCGCGCTGACATGGTGAAGCCTCCCAAGTGGAGTTGTCCTCTAGAGGAGTGGATGAGCGATGACGATTGGCCGATGCCTTTGGCTATTGGTGCAGAAGAAAACTTGATAATATATGGGGAGGGAGGGTATGAAGGCGATATGGAGTCATTGGCCATGCGGGTTTATATAGCAGGCCGGCAAGCATTGCAGTTTTGGAAGATTTCACTCAGTCGGGCAAGAAGCTAGCACTGTTTTGCACAAGAATCTGCATGGTTGCGCGCTTGGCAAAAAAACACATGTGTGATGCCGAAGCGTGCACTGGAATCCTCAGACGGAAACACGATGAAAAGACGGGAGAGAGGAGGAAGAAATGATAAGTACACAAATGATTAATAAGAGGAAAAAACTTTTGTGTTTTATTACAATGTCTTCGTTTCCCAGGACACCGGCGAATCACAACCAACCTTGTGCGGTGCTCAAGCGTGCACTGGATTCCTCTAACTATAGTGAAGTGAGAACACATGTGAGAGGAGGACGGGGTAACGTGCAGGCTGACGGGGCATAATAATAAGACGTATTCGATATTTCATAGAAAACAACAATTCCCTACGTAGCATTGATAATGATTTTATGAATCGTTGACAATTTTTTACGAGGAACCATCTGCCCACTACACACACAACTTGTCGGGATGACCCGTCTGTGTTATTATTGGTCTTCCCCAAAGTTGTCAAAATCGCGATTCTGAATTGGATCGGAGCTCTATTGCTAGGATCGTGAATCATAGAATCATAACTATCAGGATCGTAGGAACTTAGATTCTATGAGCAAAATCATAGAACTTGAGGGCTAATTTGGATCGTAAGATTCTGATACTTGCGTCGCGATTCTGACAACTTTGGTCTTTCCACACAATTCTGATTACTAAACAATTTTCCAGTTATCACACACACCTTCTTACGCTAAATCATTTTTGTTCTGCTTGATCAACACAAACAGGTTGTTCGAGTGAACTGTACGTCGCACTTCGCAGAAAAAGTTAATGAGGACCAGCTGTGTGTCGTGAATCCCACACTCAAGTGTCATCTGAATTGTTCCTGGTGGACCAACCATTGCACAGAGTTCGTGTTATTGGCAATAGAGCTAGAACTATACCATTTGCGATTGATGGATCGCACACATTTTCTCAAATGGTCTCACATGCATGTGTCGTCTTAGGACCTTCCTGTGGTAGTGCATGTTGGGTAGCATGTCGCATCATTAATGTCTGTTTTTATCATTTACCTACTCAAGGATGAGCATGAATTAAGCTTGGGGATATTGATACCTCGCCAACGTATCTATAATTTTTTATTATTCCATGCTATTATATTATCAATCTTGGATGCTTTTTATGCATTTATATGTTGTTTTATATCATTTTTCAAAACTATACAATTAACCTAGTGCCTAGTACCACTTGTTGTTCTCCCCGTGTTTTTGGCTTTTCACGAAAACAGTACCAAACAAAGTCCAAATTGCATGAAACTTTTTGATGATTTTTTCTGGACAAAAATAGGACATGGAAGCTTCAAAGGGAGGGGAGATGCCGCACGAGGTGGTGCCATGGCAACAGGGTGCGCCTTCATGCCTTGGGCCACCACTGGTTCAGTTTGCCCTAACTCTGCCTCTATAAATTATCTAAAATCAGGAAAACACCACAGAGTCACCCGAAATAGTTTTTTTGCCGCTGCAAGTCTATGTTCCATCCTGATCCCATCTAGAGCCCTCTTCCGGTGCCCTAATAGAGGGGGAGTCAATCACGGAAGGCCTCTACATCAACATTGATGTTCCCATGATGTTTTGTGAGTATTCTACCACAAACCTACAGGTCTGTAGCTAGTACCTCGATCTCTCTCTCTCTCTCTCTCTCTCTCTCTCTCTATGTTCTTCAATACAAAGTTCACCGTGATTCCCGCGGTGATCTATTTGATGTAATCTTCTTTCCGGTGTGTTTGTTGGGATCCTGTGATTTGTGGGTTTATGATCAAATTATTCATGAAAAACATTTGAGTCATCTCTGAATTCTCATATGTATGATTGTTGTAGCTTCGTATTTCCCTCTGATCTATCGGTTTGGTTTGGCCAACTAGACTGATTTTCTTCAGCGTGAGGGGTGCATTGTGACGGGTTCAATCTTGCGGTGCTCAATCCCAGTGACAAAAAGGGACATGACACGTATTTCTATTGTTATCATTAAGGATAAAACGATGGGTTTAATTCATATTAGTTGAGTTTACTTTGTCTACATCATGTCACCTTACTCCAAGCATTACTCTGTTTCATACTTAATACTCCAGATGCATGATGGGTACCAGTCGTGGAGTAATAGTAGTAGATGCAGGTAGGAATGGGTCTACTTGCTTATGGACGTCATGCATATATACATGATCATCGTCGTGAATAAATGTTTCATAACTATGCCTTATTCTATCAATTTCCCAATGGTAATTTGTCTACCCACCGTATGCTATCTTCGAGAGGGATGCCACTCGCGAAAACTATGGCCCCCGGGTCTACATAAAATATATTACTAAAACCCTAAAAATATTGTTGCCATTTATCTTTTGCCATTTTATTTTATATGTATATTATGTATCTATCACAATTTAACCTTTGCAATTAGCGAGTTCAAGGGGTTTGACAACCCTCTTCCCGTGGTGGATGCAAGTGTTTGCTCTTTTGTGTCTAGATGCTGACGACAAGTGTCCATGTGATTTTCCTATTGGTTCGATAACCTTGGTTCTCACTGAGCGAAATACTTATCTTTACTATGCTGCATCTCCTCTCGCCTTCATGGAAAAACCCAACATAGTTTACAAGTAGCACATACTTAATACTCTAGATGCATGTTGGATAGCGATCGATGAGTGGAGTAATAGAGGTAGATGCAGGTAGGAGTCAGTTTACTTGTTGATGGACGTGATGCCTATATAAATGATCATTGATGTGAATAACATGTTTAATAATATTCTGTCAATTGCCCAACAGTAATGTGTTTATCCATTGTATGCTATGTTCAAGAAAGAAGCCTCTAGCGAAAACTATGGCCCTCGGGTCTACTTAAATATATTTACTAAAACCTTATTTACCTTGTTCCAATTTATTTTATTTTTATTTAATTTTATATTTTGATTATCTATGTATAAGAATTTAATCCTTACAAGTAACAAGTTCAAGGAGATTGACAACCCTATTGCATGTGTTGGGTGCAAGTGTTTGGTTCTGTTTGTGTAGGTGCTGCTAAAGGGGGTTTGTGTGAGTCCGCTATTGGTTCAATAACACTGGTTCTCACTCAGGGAAATACTTATCTCTATTGTGTTGCATCTTCCCTCCTCTTCAGGGAAAACCCAACACAATTTACAAGTACTACTCGGTATATGCTTACTCTTGAAGGTGGTGTTGTTTCTGGAAGTCTTGTAAGCAAAAAAATCTTAATGAGATCGATAATGAAATAATAATTAATAACATTAGAAACATCTAGTGTCAAAGTAGAATTTCTTTGATATCTTTTGATGGACTAACGAGTGGTGAGAAGTCGATTCTGGCTATCCTTAGGAACTGTGATAATCAGACAGTTATTATCAAAGTTAAGAGTTCAAAGGACAACATGAAGTCCAACAAACATATAAGAATGAGATTCAAAGCTGTCAGGCATTTAAGAAACTCCAGAGTGATAACTTTGAATTTTATCCGAATAGCTAAGAATCTGGTAGATCCCTTTACTAAAGGGCTATTGCTTGTTGTGGTAGATAATGCATCGAGGGAATTGGGTATGAGACCCACATGAGTTGCTATGGTGATAACCCAACCTATGTGATCTGAGATCCCGTGTAGTAAGATATGGGAAAACGAGCGAATGGTGTACTGAGGAGAGTAAGTTTACTAACCCACTCCATTGGAGATGCAATACTCTCGGGTAATGTATGGTAGGATGACTACTGTCTTAATGTGTTCTAAAGCTTATATGTAAGCAAGATGTTGTCCTACAGAGCGATCTTTGGAGGAACACACCTATGTGAGCCCGTTCGCTGGTCACGGTTTAAAAGATTGGGGTGATCTCTACTAAGCTCATGAATAGGCCAGGAGTGTGACTAACATGCTCCACCCAAGGGTTCAGCCTTCGGCAACCTAGTACAAGTAAGACATGTGGTGAAACTTCTTTACGCCAAACTAACAATTCAAGGCATAGTTCATAGTTCAGTTGTGAAGGAGTGTAGCTACATGCTCTAGCTGAAGCTCAACCTTAACATGTCTTCACTAAAATGTTGGTATATCAAAACAATGATTGGAATAGAGGACATTATGGGACCTTCAGATCCAGTGGGGGATTGTTAAAATATGAGGTGAGCCTAGAGCCCATCCAACAATTTCAGAAAATCTGCAAGGGCCCATTTGGGTTACAATGGCACTAGGAGTGGTGGGAAGTTTAATAGCACCCTGAAACTTTGATATGAGTTGGACCTCCTTATAAGGAATTCTCTTCCACATGCTATGAGAGCTTCAGAAGAGAAGTGACCCTCGCGCACTACTCTATCACTTGTTTCACCATGCCACACCATGCCACTCCTCGTCACGACACGCCATGGGTTGCGGGACTGAGCCAAACTGAGCTTATACCTATGCGCTTATTTTCGCCAGTCACGAATGGAGAGTTCATAACAGACGTGCCATGATCTAAGACGTCGGTTTGTGCAATGTTACCGACTTGGGCATGGGTCCAGTCCACGTCTCTCCACCCATATGCGCATATACATGCAAGGCATGTACCAACCCTAGCTATCACGAGAACATATCACATCTACTCCACGCGCACCACCCGTGTCGTTTCTTTTGCTGCTATTGCCACCGGTGCCACCCCGTTCACCGCGTACAAGGTTGATACTTGTGATCTGCGTTGGGTTTTCCATGAAGAGGAATGGTTAATTGCAGAATAATGCGGGTAAGTATTTCCCTTGGTTACAAAAATAAGGTTTATTGAACCAATAGGAATATCAATCCTCAACCGTCTTCAGCGGCTGCTCACAAAAGAGCAAACAACTTGCACCCATTGCAGGCAAAAGGGTTGTCAATCCCCTTGATCTCGTTATTTGCAAGCAAGTTAGGTGTGTAGATAATTGTAAATTGCAAGATAAAATAAAAGATAAATAAAGGCAACAAGGTAAATACAAGTTTTGTAAATATATAAGTGAATAGACCCGGGGGCCATAGTGTTCCCTAATGGAATCTCTCATTAAAAGGAACATACCATGGGTAAATAAATTATTGTTGGGCAATTGATATAAAAGAGGATAGTTATGCGATGTTCACGGTAATGATCATGTGTATATATGCATCACGTCCATAAGAAAACAGGACGACTCGTGCCTGCACCTACTACTGTTACTCCACTACAAGAGCGCTCTATGCTTGCCTCTCTACGTATTAAGTTCATCACAAATAGAGTAATGCTTGGAGAACGATGACATGATGTAGACAAAGTAAACTCAATCAATATGAATAAACCCCATTGTTTTATCCTTAGTAGCAACAACACAATGACGTATCTTGTCCCCTTGTGTCATTGGGATATAGAAAACTGTCAGGTTGAACCCACTATAATGTACCCCTCTCACTAAAGAACTATCAATCTAATTGGGCAAAGCAATTCAATAGATCAGAGATATTTATGAAGCTATGATGATCATGCAATTAAGAATCATAATAATAAGAGGTGACTAAAGTACTTTTCATGCATAATGTGAACACAAACCCACAATTTGTCAAATCCAAACAAACGCACCATACAAAAGTATTACATCGGATGGATCAAAGCAAAGATGTGATGATCATTGTATTGAAGATCAAAAGGGAGAGAGAGAGCCATCTACGTACTAACTACAGGCCCGTAGGTCTATGGTGAACTACTCACACATCATCATGAGGGCAACAAGGTTCACGAAGAGGCCCTCCGTGATCGATCCCCATCAGGCAGGGCGCTGGAACGGAGCTCCAGATGATATCGCAATGGAACAGAGACTTACGGAGGCGGAAAAAGTGTTTCACGATGCCCATAAGTTTTTTTGGAATATATGTGAATATATAGGCCAAAGAAGGAGGTAGGAGGGCCACCAAGGAGGGACAAGCCATCAGGGCGCGGCGACCTCCACTAGTCGCGCCCTGTTGGCTTGTGACTCCCTCATGTGTACTCTGATCTTCTCCCGAGGCTTCCAGGTTTTATTTTTGTCTAGAAAAAATCATAACAATGTTTCACGGCAATTGTACTTTGTTTGGTACTGTAAACCTGAAAAGAAAAAAAAACACGTAGAAAACAGCAACTCACACTAGGCACTGGGTCAATAGGTTAGTGCTCAAAAATAATATTAATTGGTAAATTATTACTCAAAGATTACCCTAGAATGATAATATAATAGCATGGAACAATCAATAATTATAGATACGTTGAAGACGTATCAACGGTTGACGGGAGAGTAGGCCTCTGAAACCCTACCTCTCCAGATCTTGTACGGAAGATGGGCGATTATGTTTTTGGGGAGCCACTACGTGACTTCTTGCCTTCGTTTGACTGCTTCCTCCATGTCTGCATCACCTTCTTCATCACCATGTCTCCGCCAACCTACGCCGAACATGTCGCCGCCGATAAGCTCGAAGCCGATAAGAAGGCCATCGAGGACGTTGTTGCCACTGTCGTCGTCGCGGTCTGTGCATGGCCGATTGGTGGGTTAAATCATTTATCCCACTCCTACTATTTTATGTGTTAGCCATGCTAGCCTTATATGTATGTGTGTGTGTGTGTGTATATATATATATATATATATATATATATATATATATATATATATATATATTGTTAGCTTAGTATGTGCTTGTATGATCAAATATTAGCATGTCTTTGTTTCTGTTAATTCCATGGTAATTAATTTAATCGAAAAAATACCTATTTACTCGACACAAAATTTATTGGATCCATAAATATGACGAGGAACACTTGGTTCATTTACATCACCTTATTAGAGCATGGTTAATAATATAGCAAGCTGATGGCTATATGAACTTGTCATGTCATTTATAGTCATCATCTATATGCAGTGATACAACAATGTGAGCTATAAGGTTGACTATTACATTAGTACTTTTTTCCATCTTCTCTCTATCTCTTTCTTTACATTAATTGTATTTTCCTAGGAATGCATATATAGCTAGATTCTTGCATAAGACTACCCATAGTGAGAATAACTTTAGCAATAACATAAGTTCCAACTCAGTGAATTTTCTTATGTGGCAATGATTTAATGAGGAGGAAGATGAATTGAGTAACATAGCTAGTTACTGATACTATGAGTAACATCACACATACCAAGACAAGATAAGTCTATAAGCTAATAAATAAAGTGTTGCATGAGACCACACATATGTTACTCCCCACTACGGAGGTAGTAACATATACTAGTAACATATGCATGTTTCTAGTCGAAGTTACTCCCCACTATGAGTAGTCTAAGAGCCCATTCCCTTTACTTTTTTACATCTCTCTCCTCCACATAGTCAAAATGTCATTTAAGAGCATCTACAACCGGACCCCTCAAACGCCCTCGCTGAACCGCACCATCCATTTCCAGCCCAAATATGCAGCGGATATATATGAGGGAGCCGGGGCACATCCGCCATGTCGGCCTGACAACTTGGCCCCACGCGGACTCGCTGGGAAACTCATGAACGAGGGCTGCCTCGACCGTCGAAGTGGTGTGAACGTCGCGTCGCGCCTTGATGACCCACAAGTATAGGGGATCTATCGTAGTCCTTTTGATAAGTAAGAGTGTCGAACCCAACGAGGAGCAGAAGGATCTGACAAGTGGTTTTCAGCAAGGTAATATCTGCACGCACTGAAATTATCGGTAACAAGTGATTGTGTGGTGAGATGATTCGTAGCAAGCAACAAGTAGCAAAAGTAACAACGGTTCAGCAAAGTGGCCCAATCCCTTTTGTAGCAAGGGACAAGCCTGGACAAAGTCTTATAGGAGGAAAAACGCTCCCGAGGACACACGGGAATTTCTGTCATGCTAGTTTTCATCATGTTCATATGATTCGCGTTCCTTACTTTGATAGTTTGATCTGTGGGTGGACCGGCGCTTGGGTACTGCCCTTACTTGGACAAGCATCCCACTTATGATTAACCCCTCTCACAAGCATCCGCAACTACGAAAGAAGAATTAAGACAAAGTCTAACCATAGCATTAAACTAGTGGATCCAAATCAGCCCCTTACGAAGCAACACATAAACTAGGGTTTAAGCTTCTATCACTCTAGCAACCCATCATCTACTTACTACTTCCCAATGCCTTCCTCTAGGCCCAAATAATGGTGAAGTGTTATGTAGTCGACGTTCACATAACACCACTAGAGGAAAACAACATACAACACATCAAAATATCGAACGAATACCAAATTCACATGACTACTATTAGCATGACTTATCACATGTCCTCAGGAACAAAAGTAACTACTCACAAAGCATAATCATATTCATGACTAGAGAGGTAATGAGTAGCATCAAGGATCTGAACAAAACTCTTCCACCAAATAATCCAACTAGCATCAACTACAAAGAGTAATTAACACTACTAGCAACCTTACAAGTACCAATCGGAGTCGCGAGACGGAGATTGGTTACAAGTGATGAACTAGGGTTTGGAGATGAGATGGTGCTGATGAAGATGTTGATGGTGATGAGTCCCCTCCGATGAGAGGAGTGTTGGTGATGACGATGGCGACGATTTCCCCCTCCGGGAGGGAAGTTTCCCCGGCAGGATCGTCCTGTCAGAGCTCTAGATTGGTTCTGCTCAAGTTTCGCCTCGTGGCTGCGGCGAATCCTCGAAAAAGCCTCCTCTTGATTTTTTTCGAAACGAAACCCTTCATATAGCAAAAGAGGGGGGGCAGTGGGCCAGGAGGGAGCCCACAAGCCCCCTAGGCGCGGCCAGGGGGTGGCCGCGCCTACCAGGCTTGTGGCCCCCTGTTTGCGCTCGTCTGGCACTTCTTCGGCCCAGTATTTTTTATATATTCCCAAAAAAATCCACGTTGATTTTGACGGCTTTTGGAGTTGCGCAGAATAGGCATCTCAAACTTGCTCCTTTTTCAGGCGAGAATTCCAGCTGCCGGTATTCTCCCTCTTCATGTAAACCTTGTAAAATAAGAGAGAAAAGGCATAAGTATTGTACCGTGAAGTGAAATAACGGCCCAAAAAGCAATAAATATCAACACGAAAGCATGATGCAAAATGGATGTATCATGCCGCTCTCGCTTCACGCCCGAGGTCGAGGCCGACTATTTAAGTCGACCGACGCCCCTAGCCCTAGATCATCGGCCTCCTCCTTCTCTTTACCGCCACCCGAGCCGATTCGCCTCCTCTTGCAGTTCCCTCTGCGTCACGATGGTCCGGCGGCTCATCACCACTTATGCGCAGCTCACTCTGGAGCGGCGCCTACAAATCGAGGTGGAGATCCAGGCTTGTCATGCCGCCCGCATCGCGGCAGGTCTTCCTCCGGACTCGCCGGATACAGAGAAGGAGGAGGAGGAAGACGAAGAGGAGGAGGAGCAATAGCATCAGGAGGAGGAGTAGCTGGAGGCCATGCAGGAGGACGACCCACAGAAGGAGGCTCCCGGCTTGAGCATGGCGGAGGCGGAGATGGAGTCCACCGTCGCCCAATCATAGGATATGGCGAGTAGCATGCCATCCTGGATTCCGTCTGGGATGAGGCCAAGGTGGAGGCCAACTGCCGGCTCATCCGGCATAGGCAGGCGGAGGCCGACGCCCTCTTCGACGAGATGGAGGCGGAGAACAAGGCGGAGGAGGCCGCAGCCTAGCAGCCAGAAGCACCGGAGGGGGCGGAGACGAGGCAAGGCGGCCATTTATCCACCGGAGGGTAGGGAGATCGTCGACATCTTCGACAAGGAGCAGATAGGTTCTATGTAGTATGTAGGTTTCATATCTTGCATGCTTTTGTATGGATTTGAAGATCCTAATATGAAATGTCCGGTTGTAGAATCAATTATTTGAGACGTGACCTGCGAGTGTCCGCGGATGCGCCTGGGCGCGTCCGCGGGAGTTTGAGATGCCGGATTTACAAGGTCTGGCTGTACATGCTCTAAGAGGGCTATAAGTCAAAAGTACTCATGTGATCCGAGCTCGAGTGAACTTGGATGAACAATAAAATCCAAAAAAAGTCAAATAGTTCAAAACATTTGAAAAAAAATTCAAGAAAATGTTTTCTCTACATGAATGCAAATTTTCATTATGACATGACATTTGTGGAGGGCTGGGCAAAAAAACAAAAATAATGTTTCGAAGTGCTTTCAAAAACACTTTTTTAGAACATCAGTTTTGTTTTTTTGCCCACACCATCACAAGTGTCATTTCATCATGAAAATTTGCATGCATATAGAAAAAATATCAATGTTTTCTGTTAAAATAATCAGAATTTTTAAAATTATTTATTACTTTTTAGGTAATACTGTTTATTCGAGATCACTACAACTCGGGATCACATACTCCATGTCCGCTATAAGTACGCTATTGTACTTGCTCTTATACTTGCTCTATTGCATGTTTTGCAGCACATTACACATGACAGGTACATCTTATGCTTCATTTCACATACTTCCACGCAACTCGGTTGCAAGGCGCTACAAAGAAATATACTTCTTTTACTTTAAAATAAATATTTTAACTTTATACTAGCTTCAGTACAAAGTTGTACTAAGCTTGAGACAGTTATTTTGGGATGAAGAAAGTATCATTCTGTCTGTTTGTCTTGAAGAGTAATAATACGTCAAAATGTGCGTTCATACTTTGTTGCGTCAATGTTGCTTCAGCCAAGTTCCCTGGTCGCCGGCGGGACTGAAACCTCGAGTGTCAAATATCTTAAAAAGTCAATACGTACAAGTGCATCAGTTCAACGACTGGCCCGAACGAATTCAAGTCGTATCAATCCGAGAGCACGCGTTCATGAATGGATCATGAGTGTCAACGCCCATTTTCCGTCGAAACGTATGCTAGACTGTTTTTCTTTTTGAATGCATACGCCCATAAGCATAAGCTTACCATTATTCATACGAGTAGGAAAACATTACATAAATACTTACTTCCTTTGTTCCTAAATACTCCCTCCGTCCGGAAATACTTGTGATAAGAATGGATATATACTTCTAAATACATTCATTTTTATTCATTTATGTGACAAATAATTTCGGACGGAGGGAGTATAAGTCTTTATAGAGATTTCACTAGCAAAATGGCCCATGCGTTGCCACGGAAGGAAAAAAAACATAATCTCCAATGATGGTGGCCACATAATGTTCACATGTCATGTTTGATTTAAAAAATTTGTGCACAAATAGAAGAAAATGTTTCTTCTTTTAAATTTATTCACAAGTTGAAGCAATCTTTACATTTTCAAAAAATATATATCATGGTTGTCAAAAAATTTGGTAACTCAAACATTTATTCTGAATTTCAAGAATATTTTTTAGAAAACATACAATAATAATCCGATCCATCCAACAGTTAATTCTTCAAAATTCACACAAATATATTGTCACAAAGACTTACGAATATTAATGTTTAACTACATACATTAGATCTTTCGTGAACAATTTTATAAATATGGGAACAATTTTAAAATCGAGAACATTTTTTACAATTTACAAATATTTACAAAAAATCGTGAATATTTTTTATATTTCGAACGGGTTTAAATATTTTCTTTTGAATTGGGGACCAATTCAAAAAAAGACGATAATAATTTTTTATGTTAAAGGATTTTATTTTAAATTCACAAACATTTTTTGAAACGCATGAAGTTTTTCTGAATAAACAAACATTTTTATAAATCAGTAATATATTTATTAGATTCACAGACATTGTTTTGGAATTTGCAAAAAAAAAAATCGGCGCTTTTTTGAATCCTATTTTTAATTCAAATAAAAATTCGTCAGCATTTTAATTCAAAATTCCAATTTTTTAATATGCAAAATTTTTGGTAAATCTAAATTATTTAAATTATAAATAAACAAAAATGTAACCGAAAATTTTAAATCAAAAAAGAAACTACCAAAACAGGCATTAGCTATTTTTTAAATATTAGGGCATTTTTTATATGCATTAACATATTTTGAATTAGAAAGCATTTTGATAAATGCCTTTAATAATTTTTAATACATGGAATTGTATTTGAGATCATGGACTATTCTTATTGTATAAACATTTTTCTAAAATTGCAAACATTTTATTGTATATGCGAGCATTTTTTACAAAACTCCGAACAGTTTTTGAAGTCACAAACATTTTTTTTAATATGTTAATTTATAATTTTCAGTTTATTAAAATTTTAAAGATTATTTGAAGTTCTAAATTATCTAAAAAAAACGGAACTGAAAATAAATAAATAAACGAAACAAAAAGCAGGCGCTTGTGCATGGGCCGGCCCATAAGGTGTGCTGGATATTCTCCCAGCAAGCAGAGCGTAATATATGAGGTTTTTAAATGGGCCGGCCAGTCCAAGATTTTTCGATTTGTGAAACGTTTTTTATTATTTACCATTGGCATGGTGGGTAATTAATGCAAACTTTAGGGGTAATTTCCAAGACGGACGAACCGTATTTGCTTTATTATTAGGAAGAGATTAAAAGGCTACGTACAAAGCAAAATGAGTGAATATATACTCTAAAGTATGTCCATATACATCCGTAAATAGTCCTCGTATTAAAACCTCTTAAAAGACTTATTTTTAGAAACGGAGGGAGTACAAAATAGTACTAGAAGGATACAAACGACGGAACTGCTGCAGCCAAACTATGAAAAAGACCATTAATAAAGCAGGAAGAAAGCAAAGGAAATCCTTGATTTTCTTCTTCGCCACAGAGATCGCTGCACGTCAAACTCCACCGCCAGCAAACTCGCCGTAGGCTAACCCCAACTCCAGCGCGTGACCTCATCATGTCCGTCCACGTTCGTTTGGATCAAAACTTGACCCAACGAAAATAGTCAAACGGACAAAGTGGGTGAGGGATGCCCGTTTTTGTTCGTTCCAACCCCAAATCTGAAGCAAATTTTAGCCACAAATGCGTCTGAAACACACAGAAGCGGACGCTTTGGTTGCTCTTTCCGTTTGTTCGTGTCCGACCCTGGCCCACAAATCAGTGACCCACGCCCAGCCTCTCCTTCGTGCCAGTTCGTGCCAGCCGCGGCGCTACGCCCGCCGCGACCTGCTCCGCCAGCTAGCCGCCGCCACGCTCCGCCCACTGCCCGCCGTATGCAGCCGCGCTCCGCCCGCTTGGCGCTGACGAACTCGAGCACGCAGGCGCTTGGCGCTGACGAACTCGGGCACGACGGCTGGCGCGGGCGGGCACAGCTTGGCGCTTACGAACTCGGGCACGCAGGGCGCGTCGTGTGGGCGAGCTCGGCGCAGGTAGGGACAGGGCAGCTGCGGCGAGGCGGAGCAGCAGGCGGCATGGGTGGGCAGAGCTACGCGAGCTAGGCGGGGCGAGCTCGGCGCGTGGCGAGCACGGGCGGGGTGGCGGACGAGCGTGCGGGGATGGCGCGGGCAAGCTGTTGCCGGAGGACGGGTGCGCCGGAACAGCGCGATGGCGAAGGCGGTCCATGGCGAGTGGAGAGCTCGAGGCGGGGCGTCCGTTTGGGGGTAGGCGACGGTGATGGCGGGCGAGCTGGGGACAGGGTGTGGCGACGGCGACCGGAGCGTCGCGCGGTGGTTGAGCTGAGCGTCGCCTAGTAGCAAGGCGAGAGGGCAAGCAGGAGGTGGGGTGGGCGCGCGAGCTGCACAGGCGGCACGGCACCGCGTCGAAGCGGCAAGAGCTGGTCGGGCGGGACGGCTGCTGCTGCGAGGCAACACGAGCTGGGCGGACGGGACGGATGCTACGGCGAGGCGGGGCGAGCTGGCGATCGGCGTCTCTTTGCTGCGGGAATGGACTCCCTTCGATCTCCGCTTGCTCCTCGAACGCTTGGAGAGGAAGAAGGGGAACGGCTTCGACGGCGGCGACCTCAACAGGGGTCGGCCATGGCGGAGGAGGAGCTCGGGCCGCCTCCTGTCGACGCCAGGGAGAGGGAGGAGGAAGAAGGAAAGGAGGTGGCGGCGGCTAGGAGGAACCCTAGAGGCCCACACGTCGAGGGGGCTTTATAGGAGGAGGAGGAGACGAGGGACGCGCTGCCGGCGCCCATGTGCGTCGAGGAGGAGCCTCGATGGAAACGGGAACGAGAGAGAGAGTCTGACGCGTGGGGCCGGTGCCTCGCTGTAAAGGAGGAGGAAGACGGACGCGGGACTTGGGCTGCCGCGCGCGAGGGAGAGAAGAAGCTGGGCCGGCGAGGGAGGAGGCCCACTCGGATGGCGCCAGATAACAGAAAAGGATCCCCCTCGGAATTCCTATTTTAAAAACAGAACAGAAACAATAAAATGCATAAGGCAAAAATCAGTTGACCCAAAAATAAAAAAAAATGTCCCCTCACATAAGTGACTTATGCCACATTTAATAAAGATGAAAAGGGGATTTATTGAGCAACTAAAATAATCACCAAACAGATTTATCAAATCTGTTTTCAAGTTTTTAACACAAAGAAATAAAGTTTTCCAAACCCCTCTTTCACATCTCCACACTCACAAAAATAAGCACTAAAAGGCCAACATTTTTAAACCAGAAAAGGAGCAAGTAAAACAGAACTTAAGAAAATAAAGGAGAGGTTTAGTTGAATCCTAGCTGTTGGCTAAATGAGCAAAGTTGGAACCCAAGCTTTTCTCATCACTTCACACACCACATACTCATCACAAACACACATAAGATCAACACCACAACAACAAACATGGTATGTATGCTATGGATGCATGAATGCAAAGGGAAAGACAAGGCATGAGCACATGAAATAACACACGAAATGATACTCTATAGAATGACATCATGGACCCACACATGGCAAGGTTCCAAATATGGCAATGTTACACTTGGGGCATGACAAACTCTCCCACACTACAATAAGATCTCGTCCCGAGATCTAGGACTGAAAAAACTCTAGGAATTCGGAACGGAGGTGATCCTCGCGTTCCAAAGTGGCCTCTTTATCGGAATGATGTGACCACTGCACCTTGAGAAACTTGATTGACTTGTTGCGGGTCTTGCGCTCAGTCGTCTTGAGAACTGCAACTGGATGCTCACGATAGGATAGGTCGGGCTGAAGGTCGATATCTTGAAGATCAACTGTGCGCTCGGGAGTCTTGAAACATCTCTGGAGCTGAGAGATATGGAACACGTCATGCACATTTGCGAAGTTTGAAGGGAGCTCAAGCTGATACGTAAGGTCGCCTCTCTTGCCAACAACTCTGAAAGGACCAACGAAACGAGGAGCAAGCTTGCCTTTGATGCCAAAACGCCGAGTGCCCTTCATAGGAGACACTTTGAGATAGACGAAGTCATCGAGCTCATAAGACATGTCACGATGCTTGCTATCATACTAGCTTTCTGACGGGACTACGCTGCTCTGAGATTATCCCGAATGACCCGATACATCTCTTCTGCTTCTTCGATCAAGTCATTCCCAAGAATCTGACGCTCGCCGGTCTCGGACCAGTTGAGCGGGGTACGGCAGTTCCTGCCATAGAGAATCTCAAACGGAGCTTTGCCTGAACTAGCTTGATAAATGTTGTTATACGAGAACTCAGCGAAAGGTAGGGAGTCTTCCCACTTCATGCCAAAAGAAATGACACACGCTCTCAGCATATCCTCAAGGACCTGATTGACTCTCTCCACTTGCACACTAGTCTGAGGATGAAAAGTTGTGCTGAATCGTATCTTCGTACCCATCGCAGCCTGAAAAGAGTCCCAGAACTTGGAAGTGAAGATACTTCCGCGATCCGAAGAAATCAGCATAGGCACGCCGTGCAAAGGCACTATCCTCGAAGTGTACAGCTCTGCAAGCTGAGCAGCCGAGATGGATTCCTTGACTGGAAGAAAATGAGCCACTTTGCTCAACTTGTCGATGACGACGAAGATGGCATCGTTACCCTTCTTGGACTTCGGAAACCCGGTGACGAAATCCATCTCAATATGGTCGAACTTCCACTCGTGAATGGGCAATGGATGCAAAAGGCCTGCTGGACGTTGATGCTCTGCCTTCACCCTTCGACATACATCACATTCATTTACGAACTGAGCAATCTCACGCTTCATGCAAGTCAACCAAAAGGTCTGTTTCAAGTCCTGATACATCTTGGAACTTCCTGGATGTATTGAGAGCACGGAGTTATGAGCTTCTTCCATGATAACCTTTCTGAGATCACCTTTCGGAACGACAAGAAGATCCTCAAAGAATAATGTGTCTCTCGCATCAATACTGAAGCACTTATATTTGGGAACTCCCTTTGCCAAGCCAATCTTAACTTTCTTCACCATTGCATCAAGAAGTTGCGCTTCTCGGACCTGGTCTTCCAAGGTAGGAGAGTTCTGAAGATTTGCAAGAAATCCCTGAGGTACTAACTGAAGGTTGAGCTTTCTGAAAGATTCACAAAGGTCAGGCTGGAGAGGCTTCAAAATGAGACTATTGCAGTAAGCCTTCCTACTCAAAGCATCTGACACGACATTAGCTTTGCCTGGAGTGTACTCAACGCTCGGATTAAAATCTTGGAGCATCTCCACCCGACGAGTTTGCCAAAGATTGAGGTTAGGCTGGGTGAAGATGTACTTGAGACTCTTGTGATCGGTCAACACTTCAACCTTTTGTTCCAATAAGAGGTGTCTCCAAGTCATCAGAGCATGTACCACTACCGCCAACTCAAGATCATGAGTCGGGTAATTCTTCTCACTTGGCTTCAACTGCCTCGAGGTATAAGCTACCACTTTCTTGTCTTGCATCAACACAGCACCAAGACCTTGAAGAGAGGCGTCGCAGAACACTTGATAAGGTTTGGAGTCATCAGGAGGAACCAAGACTGGAGTAGAGGTGAGCTTCTCTTTGAGTGTGTCGAAAGCCAACTGACACTCTGGAGACCAGACATACTTCACACCCTTCTGAAGAAGACTTGAGAGAGGCTTAGCAATCTTGGAGAAGTTCTCAACGAATCTTCTCCAATAGCTTGCAAGCCCGAGAAAGCTTCGAAGTTGCTTCACATTTTGCGGAGGCTCCCACTCAACAATGGCATGCACCTTCGACGGATCAACTTTGATGCCCTCGGCAGAGATGATGTGCCCAAGGTAGACAACTTATTTCAACCAGAACTCACTTTTGGAAAACTTAGCATAGAACATATGCTCTCTCAGCTTATCAAGCACCAGCCAGAGATGTTCTTCATGCTCTTCCTCAGTTTCCGAAAACACCAGAATATCATCAAGATACAGCAAGACGAATTCATTCTTGAATGGGGAGAAGATATAATTCATCATTCGACAGAAGGTCGGTGGAGCATTTGCCAGACCGAAAGACATCAGTGTATACTCGTACGAGCCAAAGCTTGTCCTGAAAGCAGTCTTTGGAATATCCTCTTCGCGAATGCGAATCTGATGATAGCCCATCCTGAGATCGAGCTTGGAGAAGACCTTAGCCCCTTTCAATTGCTCGAACAACTCATTGATGTTAGGAAGTGGATACTTGTTTCTGATTGTCTTCTTGTTCAATGGACGGTAATCGACACACAATCGGTCCGTGCCATCCTTCTTCTTGACAAAAAGCACTTCACAGCCCCATGGAGATGAGCTTGGTCTGATCATACCCAGACGCTCCTCCTCATCGAGTTGCCTCTTTAGCTCCTTCAGTTCTTCTGGACCCAATTTGTACGGCCGTTTGCACACAGGCTCAGTACCCGGTTCAAGCTCAACTACGAACTCAACTTCTCGGTGCGGGGGCATTCCTGGCAGTTCTTCTAGAAACACATCTTCATATTCACAGACCACTGGGACTTGCGAAATTGGAGAAATCTCACCCTTGTCATTCAAGGAAAATGGACGGATTGTGTCATCGCGCGCTACGAAGATAATCACGTCCTCCAAAGAGTTAGCTTCACTTCTTTAGCTTCACAATTAATAGATGCCTTGTTCATAGCCAACCAGTCCATACCAAGGATCAAATCAATGTCAGACTTGCCAAGAACAATAGGAGACACCAGAAAAGCATAATTACCCATCTTGATAAAGACATCTGGGGCTCGAGTACTAGCATGCATGAACTTGCCCGGAGAAACTACTGACAACGGTCTAGGAAGCTCTTCAACATGAAAATTATGCTTGGATGCAAATGCAATGGAGAGGAACGAATGCGAAGCACCAGAATCAAATAAAACCTTAGCAGGAATATCATTAACGAGGAGATTACCCATAATCATGTCTGACGAGTTTTCTGCTTCAGCTGCATTCACCATATTGACTCTAGCAGACCTGGGGTTGAACTTCACTATAGCATTGCTTGGAGGTTTGCCTGGAGGAGGAGGCAAAAGACGCAGCTGAGAGGTGCACTTGTTGGCATAGTGACCCTTCTGCCCACACTTGTGACAAGTAACATCTGCCGGCTGCCGGTACTGTGTCTGAGGATTCCCTTGCTTCTGCTGCTGAAACCTTTGCTGGAAAGCTAGGTTGGGTGGGTGGGAAGAACCATGGCCACCTGATTGCTTGAACTGCTGCGTGTGCCGAGGAGGAGGCGGAGACACCCAATATTTTTGTTGCTTCTGAACCACGTGAGTAGAGGAAGACGAGCTGGAATCTCTGAAACGCTTCTTCGAATTCTCCACCCTGAGCAAAGCTGCCTCAGCCCTGAGAGCCAAGTTGTAGAACTTATCGAACTCCTCAGGATCGTGCAAAGCGAGGGCTAGCTGCAAATCCTCTTTCAGACCACCTCTGAACTGATAGGTCTTGCTCTTCTGATCTGGAATGCCCTGCAAGGCATATCGAGCTAGCTCGTGGAACTCGACGTTGTACTTGTACATGGAGTTACCACCTTGCTTCAAGCGCCTAAACTTCTCACGCATCTCCTCCACAAAACTAGATGGAATATACTGGGACCTGTAGTCTCTGCAGAACTCATCCCAAGTGATCACTCTGGCACCCCTGGAATCCTTCAACTACTGCCACCAGATCGATGCTTGCCCCTTCAGATGGAATGTCGCAAACTTGACGAAATCCTCTGGACGGACATTGCTGCACTCAAAGTGTTTGTTCATGTCCGAATCCAATCCTCAGCGTCAAACGGCTGATCACACAAAGTGAAGGTCTTCGGCTGACTTGCCAGGAATTGACTCAGAGTAGCAAACAGATTGCCACTGATACGTCTCCAACGTATCTATAATTTTTTATGGTTTCATGCTATTATCTTGTCAAACTTTGGATGTTTTGCATGCCTTTTACATATTTTTTGGGACTAACTTATTAACTCAGTGCCAAGTGCCAGTTCCTGTTTTTCCATGTTTTTGACCCCTTTCAGAGGAGATTTTGAAACGGAGTCCAAACGGAAGAAAATCCCCGAAAAGATTTTTTCTGGAACGGAAGAAGATCGGGGAGCTTGGGAATCTTCATTGTATAACTTGGCTTGTATATTCCAATGATGGGCTTCCTCAAAATTGCCCTAGGTCTTCGTGAGCGAGCAAGTTGGATGCACACCCACTAGTTTTCCTTTTGAGCTTTCACATACTTATAGCTCTAGTGCATCCTTTGTATGTCAATCCCTACTCATTCACATTGATATCTATTAATGGGCATCTCCATAGCCTATTGATACGCCGAGTCAGTGTGACCATCTCCTCCTTTTTTGTCTCGCAACCACCACCACACTCTATTCCACCTATAGTGCTATATCCATGGCTCGCGCTCATGTATTGCGTGATAGTTATAAAAAGTTTGAGAAAGTAAGAGTGCGAAAGCAATAACTTGGCCAATACCTGGGTTGTGCATGATTTACATTAGTTGTGTGAGGATGATGGAGCATAGCCAGACTATATGATTTTGTAGGGATAACTTTCTTTGGCCTTGTTATTTTGAAAGTTCATGATTAATTTGCTAGTTTGCTTAAAGTATTATTGTTTTCATGTCAATAGCAAACTATTGTTTTGAATCTTACGGATCTGAACATTCATGTCACGTGAAAGAAGTTGCAAAGGACAACTATCCTAGGTAGCATTCCACATCAAAAATTCATTCTTTATCACTTCCCTACTCGAGGACGAGCATGAGTTAAGCTTGGGGATGCTTGATACGTCTCCAACGTATCTATAATTTTTGATGGTTTCATGCTATTATCTTGTCAAACTTTGGATGTTTTGCATGCCTTTTATATATTTTTTGGGACTAACTTATTAACTCAGTGCCAAGTGCCAGTTCCTGTTTTTTCCATGTTTTTGACCCCTTTCAGAGGAGATTTTGAAACGGGGTCCAAACGGAAGAAAATCCCCGAAAAGATTTTTTCTGGAATGGAAGAAGATCGGGGAGCTTGAGAGCCAAGGCAGGGGAGCCCCAGGGGCCCCACAAGCCCCCACCCCGCGGCCAGGGGGGAGGCCGCGCCATCCAGGTTTGTGGGCCACCTGAGCGTCCCCTGACCTAGGGGTTGCGCCTATAAATTCCCTAAAATTCCCAAAAAAATCAGGAGATCATCGCAATTACTTTTCCGCCGCCACATGCTTCTGTCTCCGCAAGATCCCATCTGGGGCACGTTCTGGTGCCCTGTCAGAGGGGGGATTCGGACACGGAGGGCTTCTCCATCAACACCATGACCTCTCCGATGATGTGTAAGTAGTTCACCATAGACCTACTGGTCCATAGCTAGTAACTAGATGGGTTCTTCTCTCTCTTGGATCTTCAATACAAAGTTCTCCATGATCTTCATGGAGATCTATCCGATGTAATCTTATTTTGCGGTGTGTTTGTCGAGATCCGATGAATTGTGGATTTATGATCAGATTATCTATGAATCTTATTTGAGTTTCTTCTGATCTCTCTTATGCATGATTTCATATCCTTGTAATTCTCTTCGAGTTGTGGGTTTTGTCTGGCCAACTAGATCTATGATTCTTGCAATGGGAGAAGTGCTTGGTTTTGGGTTCATACCGTGCGGTGACCTCACCCAGTGACAGAAGGGGTAGCGAGGCACGCATCGTGTTGTTGCCATCAAGGGTAAAAAGACGGGGTTTTCATAATTGGTTTGAGATTATCCCTCTACATCATGTCATCTTTCTTAAGGCGTTACTCTGTTCGTCATGAACTCAATACACTAGATGCATGCTGGATAGCGGTCGATGTGTGGAGTAATAGTAGTAGATGCAGAAAGTATCGGTCTACTTGTCTCGGACGTGATGCCTATATGTATGATCATTGCCTTAGATAACGTCATGACTTTGCGCGGTTCTATAAATTGCTCGACAGTAATTTGTTCACCTACTGTGATATTTGCTATTATGAGAGAAGCCTCTAGTGAACACTATGGCCTCCAGGGTCTACTCCACACCATATTTTCAGCCTTACACTTTTTACTTCGTTGCACTTTCCGCCTTCAGATCTCACTTTGCAAACAATCTTGAAGGGACTGACAACCCCTTTGAAGCGTTGGGTGCAAGCTTGTTTGTGTTTGCGCAGGTACTTTGGACTTGACGAGGCCCTCCTTCCGGATCGATACCTTGGTTCTCAAACTGAGGGAAATACTTACTGCTCCTGTGCTGCATCACCATTTCCTCTTCAAGGGAAAAACCGACGCAAACCAGAGAAGTAACAAGAAGAATTCCTAAGCGCCAGAGAGGAAGATCAAGTCAAGAACTCATCCAAGTAGGTGTCGCAAACTCATCTCTTGCATTTACTTTGTTTGCCAATTGCCTCTCGTTTTCCTCTCCCCCACTTCAACAATTTGCCTTTTTCGTTTGCCTTTTTCGTTCGCCTTCTCATTCGCCCTTTTTCTCGCCTGCTCTTTGTTTGATTGTGTGCTTGCTTGCTTGCTGAAGTCACCATGAATGAAAACACCAAACTTTGTGACTTCTCGAATACTAATAATAATGATTTTATTAGTACTCCGATTGCTCCCGCCACTAGTGCGGAGTCATACGAAATCAATGCCGATTTGTTGAATCTTGTTATGAAAGAGCAATTCTCTGGCCTTCCTAGTGAAGATGCCGCATCCCATCTCAATACCTTCATTGAGCTTCGCGATATGCAAAAGAAAAAAGATGTGGATAATGATGTGATTAAATTAAAGCTTTTTTCCTTTCTCGTTGCGAGATCGCGCAAAAACTTGGTTTTCTTCTTTGCCCAAAAATAGTATCGATTCTTCAGATAAGTGCAAAGATGCTTATATATCCAAGTATTTTCCGCTGGCTAAGATCATCTCTCTCCGTAATGATATCATGAATTTCAAGAAACTTGATCATGAACATGTTGCACAAGCTTGGGAGAGAATGAAATTAATGATTAGAAATTGTCCCGCTCATGGCTTGAGACTTTGGATGATTATTCAAATCTTTTACGCTGGCTTGAATTTCGCTTCTAGAAATATCTTGGACTCCGCCTCAGGTGGAACGTTCATGGAAATCACGTTAGAAGAAGCCACAAAGCTCTTAGACAACATCATGACGAACTACTCTCAGTGGCACACTGAAAGGTCACCCTAAGAAGGTACACGCTATAGAAGAAATTAAGTCGTTAAGTGCTAAGATGGACGAGTTAATGAATTTGGTTGCAAGTAGAAGTGCTCCTTTGGATCCTAATGGCATGCCTTTGTCTTCTTTGATTGAGAGTAGCAACTCTAGCTTGGACGTTAATTTTGTTGGTAGGAATAACTTTGGCAACAACAATGCTTTTAGAGGAAACTATGTTCCTAGGCCTTTTCCTAGTAACTCCTCTAATAACTTTGGCAACTCCTACAACAATACTCATGGAAATTAAAATATATTACCCTCTGATCTAGAGAGTTATATCAAAGAGTTCATCAACTCTCAAAAGATTTTCAATGCGTCCATAGAGGAAAAACTACTCAAAATTGACGATTTGGCTAAGAGCGTTGATAGAATTTCTTATGATGTTGATGCTTTGAAAGTTAGATGTGCTCCTCCCAAAATAAACATGGATGAAACTTTGAAAGCTATGCGTGTTTCCATGATTGAGAGCCAAGAAAGAACCGCCCAAATTCGTGCTAGACATGAATGGCTTAAAAAGGCGTGTTCTCGTGATGAGAACCATGAAGATCTTAAAGTGCTTGGTGTGACTCCCATTGAATCTTTGTTTTCTTGTGTCAAACCTAATGATTATGGGGCTGGATATGAATCCACTTTGGTTGAAAAGTGCCCCAATGATTCGGAGTCCATCTATCTTGATGCTAAAAGCATTAAAAGTGGAGTAGAAGATGTTAAAACTTTGAGTAGTAATGAAATTACTACCGTGGATTTCAAGGAATTCAATTATGATAGTTGCTCCTTGATTGAATGCATTTCTTTCATGCAATCCGTGTTGAACTCTCCACATGCTTATAGCCAAAACAAGGCCTTTACCGGTCATATCGTCGAAGCTATGATAAAATCTCTTGAAGAGAAACTTGAATTGGAAGTCTCTATCCCTAGAAAGCTTCAAGATGAGTGGGAACCTACCATCAAAATCAGAATAAAAAACTATGAGTGCAATGCTTTGTGTGATTTGGGTGCTAGTGTTTCTGCGATTCCAAAGTCTTTATGTGATGTTCTGGGTTTTAATATGATTGAAGAGTGTTCTCTTAATTTCCATCTTGCTGATTCTATTGTCAAGAAACCCATGGGAAGGATCAATGATGTTCTTATTATTGCCAATAGGAACTATGTACCCGTGGATTTCATTGTGCTTGACATTGATTGCAATCCTATATGCCCCATTATTCTTGGTAGACCTTTCCTAAGGACTATTGGTGCTATCATCGATATGCAGGAAGGAAATATTAGATTTCAATTTCCTTTAAGGAAGGGCATGGAACACTTTCCTAGAAAGAAAATAAGATTGCCTTATGAATCCATGATGAGGGCCACTTATGGTTTGAGCACCAAAGACGACGATACGTGATTCTATCGCTCCTATGCCTAGCTAAGGGCGTTAAACAATAGCGCTGGTTGGGAGGCAACCCAATGAATTTATCTTTTCTTTCTATTTTGTTGCGTCCACACTTTCATAATTCTGTTGTGATTGTGTTTTTTGTGTTTCTTTTTGTGTTTGAGCCAAGCAAAACCTTTATGACTAGTCTTGGTAATGCTTGTTTGATCCTGCTAGAAAAAGACAGAAACTTTTCGCTCACGAGATGATTTTTAATTTTTATTAAGAAAGAGCTTTTGAGTTGATTCTTTTTGCTTCTGATTGATATGCTTTTTGCCCAGGCCGTCGTAATTGTTCAGATTTTTTGAGGCACCAGAAGTATACGAAGTATACAAATTGCTACAGACTGGTCTCTTTTTGACAGATTCTGTTTTTTGTTGAGTTGGTTGCTTGTTTTGATGAAACTATGGTTAGTATCGGGAGGTACTAGCCATGGAAAAGTTAGAATACAGTAGCCCAACACCAATATAGATGAAATTCAAGTTTTCTACAGTACCAAAAGAAGTGGTTGTTTGTTTTCTTGTACTAATGTTATCACAAGTTTCTGTTTAAGTTTTGTGTTGTGAAGTTTTCAAGTTTTGGGTGATGTTCTCATGGACAAAGAGATAAGGAGTGGAAAGAGCTCAAGCTTGGAGCCAAATTCAAGGACACCAAAAAGCCTAAGCTTGGGGATGCCCCGGGAAGGCATCCCCTCTTTCGTCTTCAATCCATCGATAACATTACTTGGAGCTATATTTTTATTCACATGATATGAGTTTTTCTTGGAGCGTATTGTATCGTAGGAGTCTTTTCTTTTTGTTGTGTCAAAATCATCCTTGCTGCACACCTCTTTTAGAGAGAGACACATGCACTCATCGTGATTTTTGCTAGAATGCTCATAGTGCTTCACTTATATCTTTTGAGCTAGATACTTTTGCTCTTGTGCTTCACTTATATCTTTTAGAGCACGGTGGTGCGTGATTTGGTAGTTGGCTTATGCTATGAAAGTAGTCCCAAATGTGATAGGTACCCAAAGAGGATGCAAAAACCTCCATCTTCATGTGCATTGAGTAGAAAGAGAAGTTTCGATTCCTCTCAATTAGTTTTGAGACATGGATTTGGTAATAATAAGAGTTATGTTAGTAGGGTGTTGTGAATCTAGAAATACTTGTGTTGAAGTTAGTTATTCCCGTATCATGCACGTATGGTGAACCGCTATGTTAGGAAGTCGGAGCATAATTGATCTATTGATTATTATCCTTTGTGTTGAGGTCGGGATCGCGCGATGGTTTACACCTACCAACCCTTCCCCTAGGAGTATGCGTTTAGCACTTTGTTTTGATTTCTAATAAGAACTTTCGCAATAAGTATGTGAGTTCTTCATGACTAATATGAGCCCATGGTATAGATGCACTTTCACCTTCCACCATTGCCAGCCTCTCTAGTGCCGCGCAATTCTCGCCGGTGCACAAACCCACCAAATTCCTTCCTCAAAACAACCACCATATCTACCTACTATGGCATTTTCATAGCCATTCCGAGATAATTGCCATGCAACTCCCACCATTCCGTCTCATGACTTGTGCCGTCACTCTCATATTGCCATTGCATGATCATAAGATAGCTAGCGAGATGTTTCTATGTCATACGCCATGCTAGATCGTTGCACATCCCGGTACACTGCCGGAGGCATTTCCTATGGAGTCATCATCATTGTGATCTTTGAGTTGTGAGTAAATAAAAGTGTGATGATCATCATTATTAGAGCATTGTCCCGTGTGAGGAAATAAAAAAAAGAGGCCAAAGAGCCCAAAAACAAAAAAAGAGAGGCCTAAGAGCCCAAATGAGAAAAAGAGAGAAAAAGAGAGAAGGGACAATGCTACTATCTTTTTCCACACTTGTGCTTCATGATAGCACCATGTTCTTCATGATTGAGAGCTTCTTGCTTTGTCACTAGCATATGCTAGTGGGAATATTCATTGTATAACTTGGCTTGTATATTCCAATGATGGGCTTCCTCAAAATTGCCCTAGGTCTTTGTGAGCAAGCAAGTTTCATGCACACCCACTAGTTTTCCTTTTGAGCTTTCACATACTTATAGCTCTAGTGCATCCTTTGTATGGCAATCCCTACTCATTCACATTGATATCTATTAATGGGCATCTCCATAGCCTATTGATACGCCGAGTCAGTGTGACCATCTCCTCCTTTTTTGTCTCGCAACCACCACCACACACTATTCCACCTATAGTGCTATATCCATGGCTCGCGCTCATGTATTGCGTGATAGTTATAAAAAGTTTGAGAAAGTAAGAGTGCGAAAACAATTACTTGGCCAATACCGGGGTTTTGCATGATTTACATTAATTGTGTGAGGATGATGAAGCATAGCCAGACTATATGATTTTGTAGGGATAACTTTCTTTGGCCTTGTTATTTTGAAAGTTCATGATTACTTTGCTAGTTTGCTTAAAGTATTATTGTTTTCATGTCAATAGGAAACTATTGTTTTGAATCTTACAAATCTGAACATTGATGTCACGTGAAAGAAGTTGCAAAGGACAACTATGCTAGGTAGCATTCCACATCAAAAATTCATTCTTTATCACTTCCTTACTCGAGGACGAGCAGGAGTTAAGCTTGGGGATGCTTGATACGTCTCCAACGTATCTATAATTTTTGATGGTTTCATGCTATTATCATGTCAAACTTTGGATGTCTTGCATGCCTTTTATATATTTTTTGGGACTAACTTATTAACTCAGTGCCAAGTGTCAGTTCCTGTTTTTTCCATGTTTTGAACCCTTTCAGAGGAGATTTTGAAACGGAGTCCAAACGGAAGAAAATCCCCGAAAAGATTTTTTCTGGAATGGAAGAAGATCGGGGAGCTTGGGAGCCAAGGCAGGGGAGCCCCAGGGGCCCCACAAGCCCCCACCCCGCGGTTAGGGGGGCGGCCACGCCATCCAGGCTTGTGGGCCCCCTGAGCGTCCCCTGACCTAGGGGTTGCGCCTATAAATTCCCTAAAAATCCCAAAAAAATCAGGAGATCATCGCAATTACTTTTCCGCCGCCGCAAGCTTCTGTCTCCGCAAGATCCCATCTGGGGCATGTTCTGGTGCCCTGCCGGAGGGGGGATTCGGACACGGAGGGCTTCTCCATCAACACCATGACCTCTCCGATGATGCATGAGTAGTTCACCTTAGACCTACGGGTCCATAGCTAATAACTAGATGGCTTCTTCTCTCTCTTGAATCTTCAATACAAAGTTCTCCATGATCTTCATGGAGATCTATCCGATGTAATCTTCTTTTGCGGTGTGTTTGTCGAGATCCGATGAATTGTGGATTTATGATCAGATTATCTCTGAATCTTATTTGAGTTTCTTCTGATCTCTCTTATGCATGATTTCATATGCTTGAATTCTCTTCGAGTTGTGGGTTTTGTCTGGCCAACTAGATCTATGATTCTTGCAATGGGAGAAGTGCTTGGTTTTGGGTTCATACCGTGCGGTGACCTCACCCAGTGACAGAAGGGGTAGCGAGGCACACATCGTGTTGTTGCCATCAAAGGTAAAAAGATGGGGTTTTCATCATTGGTTTGACATTATCCCTCTACATCATGTCATCTTGCTTAAGGAGTTACTCTGTTCGTCATGAACTCAATACACTAGATGCATGCTGGATAGTTGTTGATGTGTGGAGTAATAGTAGTAGATGCAGAAAGTATCGGTCTACTTGTCTCGGACATGATGCCTATATGTATGATCATTGCCTTAGATATCATCATGACTTTGCGCGGTTCTATAAATTGCTCGACATTAATTTGTTCACCCACCGTGATATTTGCTATTATGAGAGAAACCTCTAGTGAACACTATGGTCCCCAGGGTCTACTCCACACCATATTTTCAGCCTTACACTTTTTACTTCGTTGCACTTTCCGCCTTCAGATCTCACTTTGCAAACAATCTTGAAGGGACTGACAACCCCTTTGAAGCGTTGGGTGCAAGCTTGTTTGTGTTTGCGCAGGTACTTTGGACTTGACGAGGCCCTCCTTCTGGATCAATACGTTGGTTCTCAAACTGAGGAAAATACTTACTGCTCTTGTGCTGCATCACCCTTTCCTCTTCAAGGGAAAAAAGACACAAACCAGAGAAGTAACAAGAAGAATTCCTAAGCGCCAGGGAAGGACTTTTGTTACCGCAACATCCACCAAGGTTGAAGTTGCCTTGCTGCTGATTAGTCCACTCTTCCAACAACTGGATCAACATCTGAGTGTTTGAATTTGTAGTAGCCATCACCGCGGCGGAGGAGGTGGTGGAGGGGGTGGTGGCAGCATCTCCGCACCCTCACGACCTGGATTCTGACGAGTTGGTGGAGCCATCCTGAAGATGGACAACACATTAGCCCACAAAATAATATTGAAGGTAAAGCTGAATCAAAAAGGCAGGAATATCTGAATAGGAATATTAGCAATTGCACTCAAGCAAAATAGTAAGAATGCTTCCTCAAAGTGAATGTCGACAAAATTCTGATTAAGACCACTTGCAAACCAAGTATGAGCTAGAACTGCTCGGAACAAACGTATGATTGAGATTTCATCCGATATCTTCGTGGATAAGATCACACGGGCTCAAATTTACAGTAGCCATCCTGTGCAAGGTAGTGCACACGACTTACGAAGCATCCCCGAGTCGTAGCAAGCTACAAGGACTCTTTAAGACACAACGAGAACCGTTGTAAGACGACCATGAACAAACGTACCCACTGAATGTCGAATCCCAACCTCGCATCATGCATCTGTAGGAAGATTGTCCTATAAGTCGCTACTTGATATCCCACCTATGAATTCCCAAAATATCTGGTCATGCAATCTGGTACACGGATACAAGGAGTAATATTTCACACAACTCCTATACTAACCCATCCAATGTATCACATCCGTCAACACATAAACATAATCTCGGACCTTCATCTACTACAGACCCTCGTGATCACAATGATACAAAGTATGGCAGTACTCCCGAACAATCTGCACCAGTACCGGGGACATCGGGGTTATCTCGCTACTACTTGTATTGAAGCAATTACGAACATCCTTCGTTCTGAGATACTCAGAAATCTGAATGATGGCGATGTGCACAAGAATCTCCTGGAGCTCAACTCCCCAGAAGAAATCAAGGCAGACATGAGGCACCAAGACAGAACTCCGTCACATCGATATCATATAGATTTAAAAATACCTGCGTGATCCTAAAAAACATTTGAGCGAGAAGAGGAGTAGAATTAATATTTCCTAAGACGAGAACCTCACCAGAGCATGGAAGAGGAGAAAAAGAAACCTACACTCCGATATAACTAAGACTCAAAACATTTTTACTAGACTCGACTCGGCCAAGTACGATCACACAAAGGCTCCTATGGTCGTAAGGCTCTGATTACCAACTTGTATCGACTAAGATGCGGTCCTTTCCTATTTAGGGGGCGATGCCCCAAAAGGGAAAGAAGCGCATCTAAGTGTTTCGTAAGCGAGATAAACATAGCACATACATAATTTAAGATTGACAAATAGGGCTTCATTTGCCATCTCACATAGATAATATCAGAGTTACATCCACACATTTATTCAGACAAGGTAGTTCCGCTACGGACTACATAACACAAGAAAAAGACTATGCTATCCCGCATGCTCGCCCACGATCACGACCACGGCCTCAGTCTTCTGGATAGTTCACGTACAGGCGGTCGTTCTCCTCATCATACTACCACGTCAGCTGCATGCCATCTGGATCACCTGCGTCGGGTGTACCTGTACCTGTTGGGGGTGTTGAAGTAATCTATGAGCCACGGGGACTCAGCAATCGATGACCTTGGTACCGAAACTAGTCAAGCTATTAGGTGGGAAGGATCAGGGTTTAGGTTGCAGCATCCTAAGCATTTATGGTGGCTAACTTACGAAGATCAAAGTTATAGATGTGGTGGTCTACGCGAGCGGTCGAAGACAAGGTGATCACTAAGTGATCCTGAACACCTACTTACGTCAAGCATAACCCCACCGTGTTCCCGATCGAAGAGAGGTCTTCGAAAGAGACAGTCACGGTTACGCACAAAGTTGGCAGTTTTATTAGAGCTAGTTCAAGTTATCTATCACCGGATGTTAACAAATAATCCATGTTGCCACATAACCGTGGGCATGGCTTTCCGAAAGATTAAACCCTGTAGGGGTGCTCCAACTAGTCCATCACAAACGGTCACGGGCCGCAAAGTAATCCTCTATCACGAATCTCGTGATCTCGTCGGATTCCTTAGAGGAAAACCTCAACTCTGGGGAGAACCAAAGTTTCACCGGGATTCCTATACGCAAGATATATCGCTAAGGTAAGACAAGACTAGCAGGACCTCCCGTTGTGTCAACGACCCCGATAAGAGTCGCGTATCTCAATCTCAGGACACGACGGATGAGCTAGACGTCGGGATGGCTAAACCACTGGTGACCAGGGTGGGCCCGGACATCGCTCAGGTGGGACCAACACTCATGAGGAGTATTGTCCCGGGTTGTTGATTAAATCCTTGGGGTAGCTATTCCCTATGCAAATTATTATTAGGTGATTAGCAAATTAAAACCAATGTTCGGTCCCGCCGGACAAGTCTTAACACTACACAGATTATCAAGGGGGTCCCCATAACAAGCCCGAACGTGTTAGGAGCGATCAGTTATGGAAAAAAACACCGGTAGCCGAAACTAAGGCGGCAATAACGGAACAAATCACCCAGCAAAAGGCTAGGCCTTCCGTCATTTACCAAGTATATAGGTGCATTAATTAAATAGCAGTTTAATCATAATGATATCAAAATACTCATGTTATCACATGAGACAGCTGGTACCTGCAACTAGCAAAGCTATCATTAGAAGTTGAGCAAGCCTACTTAGCCAAACAACATTAGCTAGGAGGGGAAGGTGTTTGGGTTTCATGGCAATATCACGAGGCAATTATATCAAGTGGTAGGCAGCGAGCATATATCGAAGGAAACATGAATCTAAGCATAACAAAGCTAGATAGGTATGTGTTGGAAATATGCCCTAGAGGCAATAATAAATTAGTTATTATTATATTTCTTTGTTCATGATAATCATTTAGTATCCATGCTATAATTGTATTGATTGGAAACACAATACTTGTATGCATACATAGACAAAACACTGTCCCTAGTAAGCCTCTAGTTGACTAGCTCGTTGATCAAAGATAGTCAAGGTTTCCTGACCATAGGCAAGTGTTGTCACTCGATAACGGGATCACATCATTAGGAGAATCATGTGATGGACTAGACCCAAACTAACAGACGTAGCATGTTGATCGTGTCATTTTGTTGCTACTGTTTTCTGCATGTCAAGTATTTATTCCTATGACCATGAGATCATATAACTCACTGACACCGGAGGAATTCTTTGTGTGTATAAAACGTCACAACGTAACTGGGTGACTATAAAGATGCTCTACAGGTATCTCCAAAGGTGTCCGTTGAGTTAGTATGGATCAGGACTGGGATTTGTCACTCCGTGTGACGGAGAGGTATCTCGGGGCCCACTCGGTAATACAACATCACACACAAGCCTCGCAAGCAATGTGACTTATTGTAAGTCACGGGATCTTGTATTACGAAACGAGTAAAGAGACTTGCCAGTAAACGAGATTGAAATATGTATGTGGATACCGACGATGGAATCTCGGGCAAGTAACATACCGAAGGACAAAGGGAATGACATACGGGATTGTATGAATCCTTGGCACTGAGGTTCAATCGATAAGATCTTCGTAGAATATGTAGGGTCCAATATGGGCATCCAGGTCCCGCTATTGGATATTGACCGAGGAGTCCCTCGGGTCATGTCTACATAGTTCTCGAACCCGCAGGGTCTGCACACTTAAGGTTCGACGTTGTTTTATGCGTATTTGAGTTATATGGTTGGCTACCGAATGTTGTTCGGAGTCTCGAATGAGATTACGGACGTCACGAGGGTTTCAGGAATGGTCCGGAGACGAAGATTGATATATAGGATGACCTCATTTGATTACCGGAAGGTTTTCGGAATTACCGGGAATGTACGAGGAATGACGAATGGGTTCTGGATGTTCACCGGGGGGTCAAGCCCACCCGGGGGAAGCCCATAGGCCTTAGGGATGCCACACCAGCCCTTAGTGGGCTGGTGGGACAGCCCAAGAAGCCCTATGCGCAGGAGAAAGAAAAATCAAAGAGAAAAGAAAAAAAAGGGGGAAGTTGGAAAGTGGAGAAGGACTCCACCTTCCAATCCTAGTTGGATTAGGATTGGAAGGGGAGGACTTCCCCCCCTTGGTTCGGCCGAACCCCTTGGGGCTCTTTGAGCCCCAAGGCAAGGCCCCTCTCCTCCCACCTATATATACAGAGGTTTTAGGGCTGATTTGAGACAACTTTGCCACGACAGCCCGACCACATACCTCCACGGTTTTTCCTCTAGATCGCGTTTCTGTGGAGGTCGGGCGGAGCCCTACTGAGATTAGATCACCACCAACTTCCGGAGCGCCGTCACGCTGTCGGAGAACTCATCTACCTCTCCGTCTCTCTCGCTGGATCAAGAAGGCCGAGATCATCGTCGAGCTGTACGTGTGCTGAACCCGGAGGTTCCGTCCGTTCGGCACTAGATCGGAGCGGACCGTGGGACGGATCGTGGGACGGTTCGTGGGACGGTTCTAGGGCGGATCGAGGGACGTGAGGACGTTCCACTACATCAACCGCGTTTCTTAACGCTTCTGTTGTGCGATCTACAAGGGTACGTAGATCGGAAATCCCCTCTCGTAGATGGACATCACCATGATAGGTCTTCGTGCGCGTAGGAAAATTTTTGTTTCCCATGCGATGTTCCCCAACAGTGGCATCATGAGCTAGGTTCATGCGTAGATGTTATGTCGAGTAGAACACAAAATTTTTTGTTTGCGGTGATGTGCAATTTGCTGCCCTCCTTAGTCTTTTCTTGATTCCGCGGTATTGTTGGATCAAAGCGGCTCGGACCGACATTACTCGTACGCTTACGAGAGACTGGTTTCATCGCTACGAGCAACCCCGTTGCTCAAAGATGACTGGCGAGTGTCGGTTTCTCCAACTTTAGTTGAATCGGATTTGAGCGAGGAGGTCCTTGGATGAGGTTAAATAGCAATTCATATATCTCTGTTGTGGTGTTTGCGTAAGTAAGATGCGGTCCTACTAGATACCCATGGCAACCACGTAAACATGGAACAACAATTAGAGGACGTCTAACTTGTTTTTGCAGGGTATGCTTGTGATGTGATATGCCCAATGACGTGATGAGATATATTGGATGTATGAGATGACCGTGTTGTAATAGTTAATATCGACTTGCACGTCGATGGTACGGCAACCGGCAGGAGCCATAGGGTTGTCTTTAAACTAACGTTTGTGCTTGCATATGCGTTTACTATATTGCTAGGACGTAGCTTTAGTAGTAATAGCATGAGTAGCACGACAACCCCGATGGCGACACGTTGATGGAGATCATGATGATGGAGATCATCGTGTGACGCCGGTGACAAGAAGATCGTGCTAGTGCTTTGGTGATGGAGATCAAGAAGCACATGATGATGGCCATATCATGTCACTTATGAATTGCATGTGATGTTAATCCTTTATGCACCTTATTATGCTTAGAACGACGGTAGCATTATGAGGTGATCTCTCACTAAAATTTCAAGCTCAAATTGTGTTCTCCCCGACTGTGCACCGTTGTGACAGTTCGTCATTTCGAGACACCACGTGATGATCGGGTGTGATAGACTCAACGTTCACATACAACTGGTGCAAAACAGTTGCACACGCGGAACACTCGGGTTAAACTTGACGAGCCTAGCATGTGCAGACATGGCCTCGGAACACAAGAGACCGAAAGGTCGAACATGAGTCGTATAGTTGATATGATTAGCATAGAGATGCTTACCACTGAAACTATTCTCGACTCATGTGATGATCGGACTTGAAATAGTGGATTTAGATCATGTACCACTCAAATGACTAGAGAGATGTACTTTTAGAGTGGGAGTTCTTAAGTAATATGATTAATTGAACTAATTGTCATGAACATAGTCTAATGGTGTTTGCGAATTACGATGTAGCTTGCGCTATAGCTCTACTGTTTTTATATGTTCCTAGAGAAAATTTAGTTGAAAGATGATAGTAGCAAACTTTGCGGACTGAGTCTGTAAAACTGAGGTTTGTCCTCGTTGCTACGCAGAAGGTTTATGTCCTTAATGCACCACTCGGTGTGCTGCACCTCGAGCGTCTTTTGTGGATGTTGTGAACATCCGACATACACGTTTCTGATGACTACGCGATAGTTTAGTGCAAAATACTTAATGGCTTAGAAGCAAGGCGCCGAAGACGTTTTGAAATGTCACGGAACATAAGAGATGTTCTAAAGAGATGAAATAGTGATTTCATGCTTGTGCCCTTGTTAAGAGGTATGAGACCTCCGACAAAGATTCTTTGTCCATGAAGTAAAGGAGAAAAACTCAATCGTTGAGCGTGTGCTCAGATTGTCTGAGTACGACAATTGCTTGAATCAAGTGGGAGTTAATCTTCCACATGAGATAGTGATGGTTCTCCAAAGTCACTGCCACCAAGCTGTGAGAGCTTCGTGATGAACTATAACATATCAAGGATAGATACAATGATCCTTGAGCAATTCGCGATGTTTGACACTGCAAAAGTAGAAATCAAGAAGGAGCATCAATAGTGGATGGTTAGTAAAATTACTAAGTTTCGAGAAAGGCAAGGGCCAGAAGGGATACTTCGTGAAACGGCAAAACAGTTGCTGCACTAATGAAGAGACCCAAGATTAAACCCAAGCCCGAGACTAAGTGCTTCTGTTATGAGGGGAACGGTCACTGAGGCGGAGCAACTCTAGATACTTGGTAGATAAGAAGGCTGGCAAAGTCGAAAGAAGTATATTTCATATACATGATGTTGATGTGTACTTTACTAGTAATCCTAGTAGCGCGAGGGTATTGCATACCGGTTCGGTTGCTAAGTGATTAGTAACACGAAATGAAAGCTACGGTATAAACAGAGACTAGCTAAAGGTGAGGTGACGATAAGTGTTGGAAGTGTTTCCCAGGTTGATGTGATCAAACGTCGCATGCTCCCTCTATCATCGGGATTGGTCGTAAAACCTAAATAATTGTTATTTGGTGTTTGCGTTGAGCATGAACATGATTGGATAGTGTTTATTGCAATACGATTATTCATTTAAAGAGAATAATAGTTGTTCTATTTGCTTGAATAATTACCCTCAATGGTTTATGGAATCTCGATCGTAGTGTTACACATGTTCATAATATTAGTGCCAAAAGATACAAAGTAATAATGATAGTACCACTTAGTTGTGGCACTGCCACTTGAGTCATGTTGGTATAAAATGCATGTAGAAGCTCCATGCTGATGGATCTTTGTACTCACTCATTTTTGAAACGTTTGAGACATGCAAACTATACCTGTTGGTACAAAGCTAAATACGGTATCTGTTGGAAATATGCCCTAGAGGCAATAATAAATTAGTTATTATTATATTTCTTTGTTCATGATAATCGTTTATTATCCATGCTATAATTGTATTGATTGGAAACACAATACTTGTGTGGATACATAGACAAAACATTGTCCCTAGTAAGCCTCTAGTTGACTAGCTCGTTGATCAAAGATAGTCAAGGTTTCCTGACCATAGGCAAGTGTTGTCACTTGATAACGGGATGACATCATTAGGAGAATCATGTGATGGACTAGACCCAAACTAATAGACGTAGCATGTTGATTGTGTCATTTTGTTGCTACTGTTTTCTGCGTGTCAAGTATTTATTCCTATGACCATGAGATCATATAACTCACTGACACCGGAGGAATGCTTTGTGTGTATCAAACGTCACAACGTAACTGGGTGACTATAAAGATGCTCTACAGGTATCTCCGAAGGTGTCCTTGATTTAGTATGGATCAAGACTGGGATTTGTCACTCCGTGTGATGGAGAGGTATCTCGGGTCCCACTCAGAATTACAACATCACACACAAGCCTTGCAAGCAATGTGACTTATTGTAAGTCACGGGATCTTGTATTACGGAACGAGTAAAGAGACTTGCAGGTAAACGAGATTGAATTAGGTATGCGGATACTGACGATCGAATCTCGGGCAAGTAACATACCGAAGGACAAAGGGAATGACATACGAGATTGTATGAATCCTTGGCACTGAGGTTCAATCGATAAGATCTTCGTAGAATATGTAGGATCCAATATGGGCATCCAGGTCCCGCTATAGGATATTGACCGAGGAGTCCCTCGGGTCATGTCTACATACTTCTCGAACCCGCAGGGTCTGCACACTTAAGGTTCGACGTTGTTTTATGCGTCTTTGAGTTATATGGTTGGTTACCGAATGTTGTTCGGAGTCCCGGATGAGATCACGGAAGTCACGAGGGTTTCCGGAATGGTCCGAAGACGAAGATTGATATATAGGATGACCTCATTTGATTACCGGAAGATTTTTGGAATTACCAGGAATGTACCGGGAATGACGAATGGGTTCCGGATGTTCACCGGGGGGGTGCAAGCCCACCCGGGGGAAGCCCATAGGCCTTAGGGGTGCCACACCAGCCCTTAGTGAGCTGGTGGGACAGCCCAAGAAGCCCTATGCGCAGGAGAAAGAAAAATCAAAGAGAAAAGAAAAAAAGGGAGAAGAGGGAAAGTGGAGAAGGACTCCACCTTCCAATCCTAGTTGGACTAGGATTGGAAGGGGAGGACTTCCCCCCCCTTGGTTCGGCCGAACCCCTTGGGGCTCCTTGAGACCCAAGGCAAGGCCCCTCTCCTCCCACCTATACATACGGAGGTTTTAGGGCTGATTTGAGACAACTTTGCCACGGCAGACCGACCACATACCTCCCCGGTTTTTTCCTCTAGATCGCGTTTCTGCGGAGCTCGGGCGGAGCCCTACTGAGATTAGATCACCACCAACCTCCGGAGCGCCGTCACGCTGCCGGAGAACTCATCTACCTCTCAGTCTCTATTGCTGGATCAAGAAGGCCGAGATCATCGTCGAGCTGTACGTGTGCTGAGCGCGGAGGTGCCGTCCGTTCGGCACTAGATCGCAGCGGACCGTGGGACGGATCGCGGGACGGTTCATGGGACGGTTCGCGGGCGGATCGAGGGATGTGAGGATGTTCCACTACATCAACCGCGTTTCTTAACGCTTCTGATGTGCGGTCTACAAGGGTACATAGATCGGAAATCCCCTCTCGTAGATGGACATCACCATGATAGGTCTTCGTGCGCGTAGGAAATTTTTTGTTTCCCATGCGACGTTCCCCAACAGTATCAAGGTCACGGTCATCTTTCCTGTGATGTCTTCAGCTTGGAACTGCTCTTGTTCGTCCTGCACGTACTCTCCAGAATCCACGTACTCGCACTCCGATCCCGGTGCTACCCAAGATAAAAATAACATCCAATGAATACCAACACAACATGATGCAACAAACACATGATGCATGAGATGAGAATGAAGCATGCATCTCTACTCTAGTCACTTGCATATGCATGAGATGAGAAGATAAACTTCTGGACAAAACTTCACTCTAAGCTATCTTGACATGCATGAAGATGGCATGAACAGGTGCATCACGAGAAAACAGTGCAAAAGCATATAAAGAACATTGAGAACGGAGCTACAGATCAACTGGAAACTACGAAACAAGATATGGAGTCCTACGGATCAAATCCACCACAATCACACTCCAATGGAACTCTTCTGGTGTTCCCAGATTGCCACATGATCAAACAAACAAATATAGGAGGGATGGTGCAAAGAAACTCACCACACCACCAACAATACTATCACAAGCTTCAAAACAACTAAAACATGCAATCTGTCCTAAACAGCATCATAGCAATTTATAAGGAACATGCAGAGTACCTACAGCCACCCAAATGTGCCAAACAAGATATATGGAAAAATATATTCAAAAGCTCTACAAGCCTGAGCAAGAAGATAATATAAAGGAGTCACACACAGGAAGATCTACACGTGCTAACTTGGACAAAAATAACAGATTTCAGGGACTTAGTGAAAATCTCAGATTTTCACAAGCTGCTTATGCCCTGAAGCATTTTGACAGCCTCCAAAATGATATCTATAGGAAGTGAAAGTGCATGAAATTTAACATAGAGCTAGACAAACACAAAATCTCCAACTCTCTAGTTGATTGCAAGGGCTGATTCCCAAAACATGAGCTTTTGCAACCACAACAACAGGGGAAGAAAATAACATCAGTTTCTCAGACTTAGTGAAAATCACAGATTTTCACCAAGCTGAAAATTTCAGCCACATGTCAACTTTGACAAGGCACAACTTGCACATACAAACTCCTAAGCATAAAACAAAACTACCATGTTGTAGAGGGGTTCACCCACTATTGCCACATCAAGTATTCATCCCCATGGGCCCATCACACCACATGGCACTAAGCTCTAAACATAGCACCAAGACAGAAAAATGACATTTCCAGAAAGTGTCCCAAAGTGAAATATGATTCCACCAATGGATTCCTGGGAATATTTTACCCCAAAAACATATATAATACCTAGGTACTTGCATACAACATGTAGGCACAAAGTTGAAAGGAAAACACCATAGAATCATATAGTCTCAAATAGTGCCATATCACATGTGGTACTCACTATTTCATCACCTAACTTGCACATGCTCACACTCACAACTCCAATGGTGAACATGCGGGGTAGCCCTCATGTTCATGTGCCTTAGCACACCACACCACACCACACACACACACACATGCATGCAACACTTGTGCTCATGCACATACCTACACACAGACACTACACATGGGTATGAGCACACACTACAAGTGCACTCACACACACATACACACACACATATATATGCTTGCAACCACATACACACACTTCTCCTACACACTCTTCCACTAGTGCACATATACACAAGTACATATACACAAGCACACCTACACCCATGCACACATACAAGAACTTGCCTACTTTCCCACATGCACACAAGCAAAAAACTAAAGATGAAAATCTACTGATTGTGATGAACCACAAATCAACTTTCTGCCCAAGGCATACCAAGTAAGTTACACAGCCAAAACCAGAACAAAAAATATAAAAGGGGGGGCCTGGTTCGAACCCAAGACCAGTTGTGCACAGCACACACCTACAACCACTGCACTACCACCTTTGGGCTCGACAGAGAGGGGAAAGGAAGCAGGGTATGTTTCCCCTGTCGAGCTACTGTTCCACAAAACCAAGAAAACAAAAGGGGGCGCTACTGGGATCGAACCCACGACCTACGGCTGCCCAAAATGCCACTTCTACCACTAGGCTAGTCGATCGATTGTTACTACACACGGGGAGGTAACTCTCTTAGGAATACCCCCTGTTTCTCCTAGCACGCGACGGCGACCAGAACATGGGAGGGTCACCGTCGGTGCTACGCTACAAATTGGGCTACGGGCACTCGCGGGGAGGAAGAGGGGCTCAAGGCGAACCCATTTCACCCCTAAACACGACGAGAGGCGCACTGCAGAAACGGCTCCACGAGCACGGCGGCGCCGGCGACAGAGAGGAACCACGCGCGCAGGCTCTAAGAGAGATCCTACTAGCAGGGGAATGGGGAGGAGATCGGCTGCTCACCCACTGGTCGAGGAGGATGGGCTGACGGAGAGGAAGAAGGCGTCGAAGAGGAAGAAGCCGTTGCGGAAGAAGTTGTCGGAGCAGAGGAGGAAGGGGGTCGTCGTCGACGTCGTGGAAGCACAGGTGATCGGCGTCTCCTTGCTGCGGGAATGGACTCCCTTGGATCTCCGCTTTCTCCTAATACGCTGGGAGAGGAAGAAGGGGAACTGCTTCGACGACGGCGACCTCAACAGGGGTCGGCCATGGCGGAGGAGGAGCTCAGGGCGCCTCCTGTCGACGCCCGGGAGAGGTAGGAGGAAGAAGGAAAGGAGGTGGAGGTGGCTAGGAGGAACCCTAGAGGCCCAGACGTCGAGGGGCACTAGTAGAAAAAGGGCCTTTTGTCCCGGCTCATAAGGGCCTTCTGTCCCGGTTTTGGAACCGGGACAAAAAGGTCGTTACTAATGCCCGTGGCCTTTAGTCCCGGTTCTTACACGAACCGGGACAGATGGGCCTCTACGTGGCCGCTGCGGCTAGGCCAGGCAGGGGGCCTTTAGTCTCGGTTGGTGACACCAACCCGGACCAAAAGGCATCCACGCGTCAGCACCTGGCTGGAGCTGAGGTTTTTTTTTGAAAGGGGCTGGTTTAGGGGTTAATTTAGGTTGTTAATAGCTAGCTAATAGAGAAAAGTGTCCTCTCTTATATATATATATATGATACACATAAAATAAAACAGAGAAAAGTTATCATATGATACACATAAAATATGATACGCATAAAATAAAATATAAAATAGCTAATAGAGAAAAGTTATCATATGATACACATAAAATAAAACAGAGAAACATCATAATATATATAGCCATCATATGCATCATGCATCCTAATTAATCGATCATGTCAAGTAATAATATAAACTAGAATAACTTGTCTCTCATAAGACCTAGTCCTCGCTCTTAGATATAATGTCATAAAACAGAATAAGACCTATGGCTCCATGATGAATCACAGAGATCCAACGGTCTCCAGCTTGTGGCTTGCGAACCTTCTTTATTTCTCTCCATGCTTCAATTTGGAGTCTTTTTTATCTTTATTTAAAGTTAATCAAGTATGGATCATAGAACTCAGCCCTCAGCGGGCTTCTAATTCTCATTTGACCTTCTGGGTTCATTAACGGAGGCACTACATCATGTGGCAGTTGTTGTTGAAGAACATAATAATAACCTAGTTAGCAATGTAATAAACACCATTTATGCAATAGTGGAGCGTACTTAATTAGGAAACTCTTACCAAGACATTTCGGCGAATGTCATCTGGACTCAACCTATGCACTAGTGGCATGTAAAATGAATAATTTTGGCCAATTCCAAAATGATATGGGAAGGTATCCCTAGAAGCTAGAACACCAGCAACAAGAAAGTGGAGAAGATCGTCCTTCTCCTCCCAAGTTAGATGTGATCCATACGTGTAGTGTGTCATGTCAATAAATTTCCGTAATTCAGTCGAAGCAATGAAATAAGCTGTAAATTATAATTTAACAAATTTAGTATATGGATGAACACCAACTATTTATAAATATAAATGAAAATTACTTCACATGGAGGTAAAACAGGAAGCATATCATCGACAACCACCCAAAATTTGTAATAATTTAATGTTTCGAAAATACTTCGAAATTTTGTAATTGTCCACAAGATATGAGTATAACTTGTTAAAACATCAAATTCAATTTTGTAATAGTACACCTTGAGCTCTGAACGTTGGAAATATGCCCTAGAGGCAATAATAAAATGGTTATTATCATATTTCCTTGTTCATGATAATCGTCTATTGTTCATGCTCTAATTGTATTAACAGGAAACAGTAATACATGTATGAATAAATAGATCACAATGTGTCCCTAGCAAGCTTCTAGTTGGCTAGCTCGTTAGTCGATAGATGATCATGGTTTCCTGGTCATGGGCATTAGATGTCATTGATAACAGGATCACATCATTGGAAAAATGATGTGATGGACAAGACCCAATCCTAAGCGTAGCACTAGATCGTATTGTTCGTATGCTAAAGCTTTTCTAATGTCAAGTGTATTTTCCTTCGACCGTGAGATTGTGCAACTCCCGGATACCGTAGGAGTGCTTTGGGTGTATCAAACATCACAACGTAACTGGGTGACTATAAAGGTGCACTACGGGTACCTCTGAAAGTCTCTGTTGGGTTGGTACGAATCGAGATCGGGATTTGTCACTCCGCATGACGGAGAGGTAACTCTGGGCCCACTCGATAGAACATCATCATGAGCTCAATGTGACTAAGGAGTTAGTCACACGATGACGTGCTACAGAACGAGTAAAGAGACTTACCGGTAACGAGATTGAACAAGGTATAGGTATACCGACGATCGAATCTCGGGCAAGTCCTATACCGACAGACAAAGGGAATTGTATACGGGATTGATTGAATCCTTGACATCGTGGTTCATCCAATGAGATCATCGTGGAACAGGTGGGAGCCACCATGGGTATCCAGACCCTGCTGATGGTTATTGGCCGGAGAGGTGTCTCGGTCATGTCTACGTGTCTCCCGAACCCGTAGGGTCTACACACTTAAGGTTCGATGACGCTAGGGTTATAGGGAATTGTTATACAAGGTAATCGAAAGTTGTTCGGAGTCCCGGATGAGATCTCGGACGTCACGAGGAGCTCCAGAATGGTCCGGAGGTAAAGATTGATATATAGGACGAATGGTTTCGGACACCGGAAGTGTTTCGGGCGTCACCGGTAACGTACCGGGACCACCGGAGGTCGCCCCGGGGGTCCACCGGAAGGGGGCAACCACCCCGGGAGGCTAGATGGGCCAAGTGTGGGAGGGAACCAGCCCCTAGGTGGGCTGGTGCGCCCCCCACACTCAGCCCAAGGCACAGGAGGTGGAAAGGGGGAGAAACCCTAAGCGCTGGTGGGCCTAAGGCCCACCTAGGGGTGCGCCATCCCTCCCTGTCGTGGCCGCCGCACCTCCCATCTGGGGGGGCTGCCGCACCACCTAGGGTGGGAACCCTAGGGGTGGCACCCCCCTTCCTCTCCTCCTATATATAGTGGGCACTGTTGGGCTTTTGGGGACACCGTTTTCTCTCTCTCTCTCTCGGCGCAGCCCTGCCCTTCTTTCTCCTCCTCTCTGCCGGTGGTTGGCGAAGCCCTGCCGAGAGACCTCGTCTCTCCATCGACACCACGTCGTCGTGCTGCCGGAGATCTTCCCCAACCTCTCCCTCCTCCTTGTTGGATCAAGGTGCGGGAGACGTCACCGGGATGCACGTGTGTTGAACGCGGAGGTGTCGTAGTTCGGCACTAGATCGGAATCACACCGCGATCTGAATCGCCGCGAGTACGACTCCATCAACTGCGTTCTAGCAACACTTCCGCTTAGCGATCTTCAAAGGTATGAAAATGCTCTTACCCCTCTCTCGTTGCTGGTCTCTCCATAGGAAGATCTGAATATGCGTAGGAATTTTTTTGAATTTATGCTACGTTACCCAACAGTGGCATCCGAGCCAGGTTTTCTATGCGTAGATTCTATGCACGAGTAGAACACAAAAGGTTGTGGGCGCTGATTTGTCAATTGCTTGTCGCTACTGGTCTTATTCTTTTCCGGCGGTATTGTGGGATGAAGCGGCCCAGACCGACATTACACGTACGCTTACGTGAGACTAGTTCCACCGACAGACATGCACACCGTGCATAAAGGTGGCTAGCGGGTGTCTGTCTCTCCTACTCTAGTCGGATTGGATTTGATGAAAAGGGTCCTTATGAAGGGTAAATAGCTTTGGCATATCATCGTTGTGGCTGTCACGTAGGTAAGAAGGCGTTCTTGCTAGAAACCCAAATCAGCCACGTAAAACTTGCAACAACAATTAGAGGACATCTAACTTGTTTTTGCAGGGTTTGACATGTGATGTGATATGGCCAAAGTTGTGATGTTGCATGTATGATGTATGAGATGGTCATGTTATTGTAATAGGTTTCACGACTTGCATGTCGATGAGTATGACAACCGGCAGGAGCCATAGGAGTTGTCTTAATTTATTGTATGAGATGCAACGCGATGTGCTTACTACTTTTACTTCATTGCTAACGGTTAGCTATAGTAGTAGTGATAGTAGTAGTTAGCGTGATGACTTCACGGAGACACGATGATGGAGATCATGGTGTCACGCTGGTGACGATGATGATCATGCGATGCCTGAAGATGGAGATCGAAAGAGCAAAGATGATAATGGCCATATCATGTCACTATATGATTGCATTGTGATGTTTATCATGTTTTTCATCTTATTGCTTGGAACGACGGTAGCATAATAAGATGATCCCTCTTAAAATTTCGAGAACGTATTCCCCTAAGTGTGCACCTTTGCGAAGGATCGTTGTCTCGAAGCACCACGTGATGATCGGGTGTGATAGATTCTAACGTTCGCATACAACGGGTGTAAGCCAGATTTACACACGCAAAACACCTAGGTTGACTCGATGAGCTTAGCATGTACAGACATGACCTCGAATACAAGAGACCGAAAGGTCGAATATGAGTTGTATGGTTGAATACGATCATCATGAAGTTGCTCACCATGGTGACTAGTCCGTCTCACGTGATGATCGGACACGGGTTAGTCAACATGGATCATGTATCACTTAGATGACTAGAGGGATGTCGATTTAAGTGGGAGTTCATACTTAATTTGATTAAATGAACTTAGTCTAAAAGATGTCTTTATAAATATTGTAGATGGCCAACGTCAACCTCAATTTCAACGCATTCCTAGAGAAAAACAAGCTGAAAGATGATGGTAGCAACTATGCGGACTGGGTTCGCAACTTGAAGCTCATCCTTGAAGCAGCTAAAAAGGCTTATGTCCTTGATGCGCCGCTAGGTGACCCTCCCGCTCCCGCAGCAGCCAAGGACATTCTGAACGTCTGGCAAACACGGAGTGATGACTACTCTTTGGTTAGGTGTGGCATGCTATACAGTTTAGATACGGGGCTCCAAAGGCGTTTTGAGCAACACGGTGCATATGCGATGTTCCAAGAGCTGAAGCTAGTTTTTCAAGATCATGCCCATGTCGAGAGATATGAAGTCTCCAACAAGTTCTTTAGTTGTAAGATGGAGGAGAACGGTTCTGTCAGTGAGCACATACTCGAAATGTCTGGGTTACACGGTCGTCTGACTTCACTTGGAGTCGAACTTCCGGATGATGCTATAATTGACAGAATCCTCCAGTCTCTCCCACCAAGCTACAAAGGTTTTGTGCTGAACTACAACATGCAAGGGATGGAGAAGACCATTCCCGAGTTGTAATCGATGCTCAAGTCTGTAGAAGTAGAAATCAAGAAAGAACATCAAGTGTTGATGGTCAACAAGACCACTAGTTTCAAGAAGGGCAAGGGTAAGAAGAACTTCAAGAAAGAAGACAAAGCCGTTGCCGCGCCCGGTAAGCCACATGCCGGGAAGAAGAAAAAGAATGGACCCAAGCCTGAGACTGAGTGCTTCTATTGCAAGGGAAAGGGTCACTGGAAGCGGAACTGCCCCAAATACTTAGCGGACAAGAAGGCCGGCAACGTTAAAGGTATATGTGATATACATGTTATTGATGTGTACCTTACCAGCGCTCGTAGTAGCTCCTGGGTATTTGATACCGGTGTTGTTGCTCACATTTGCAACTCAAAACAGGAACTACGGAATAAGCGGAGACTCGCCAAGGATGAGGTGACGATGCGCGTCGGGAATGGCTCCAAGGTCGATGTGATCGCCGTCGGCACGCTACCTCCACATCTACCGTCGGGATTAGTTTTAAACCTTAATAATTGTTATTTAGTACCAGCTTTGAGCATGAATATTGTATCAGGGTCTTGCTTAATGCGAGACGGCTACTCATTTAAGTCAGAGAATAATGGTTGTTCTATTTATATGAGTGATATGTTTTATGGTCATGCTCCGCTGGTGAATGGTTATTTTTGATGAATCTCGATCGTGATGTTACGCATATTCATAGTGTGAGTACCAAAAGATGTAAAGTTGATAATGATAGTCCCACATACTTGTGGCACTGCCGCCTTGGTCATATCGGTGTTAAGCACATGAAGAAGCTCCATACTAATGGACTATTAGAGTCTCTTGACTTTGAATCATTTGACACATGCGAACCGTGCCTCATGGGCAAGATGACTAAGACTCCATTCTCGGGAATAATGGAGAGAGCAACCGACTTATTGGAAATAATACATGCTGATGTGTGTGGTCCAATGAACGTTGAAGCTCGTGGTGGCTATCCTTATGTTCTCACTCTCACCGATGATTTGAGTAGGTATGAGTATATCTACTTGATGAAGCACAAATCTGATAAATTTGAAAAGTTCAAAGGAATTTCAGAGTGAGGTCGAGAATCAACGTGACAGAAAAATTAAGTGTCTACGATCTGATCGTGGAGGAGAATATTTGAGTCACGAGTTTGGCACACACCTAAGGAAGTGTGGAATCGTTTCACAACTAACGCCGCCTGGCACACCGCAACGCAACGGAGTGTCTGAACGTCGTAATCGCACTTTATTAGATATGGTACGATCTATGATGTCTCTTACCGACTTACCGCTATCATTTTGGGGATACGCATTAGAAACTGCAACATTCACTTTAAGTAGGGCACCGTCTAAATCCGTTGAGACAACACTGTATGAACTATGGTTTGGCAAGAAACCTAAGTTGTCGTTTCTTAAAGTTTGGGGCTGCGATACGTATGTGAAGAAACTTCAACCAGAAAAGCTCGAACCCAAAGCGGAGAAATGCGTATCCATAGGATACCCTAAGGAAACTATTGGGTATACCTTCTATCTTAGATCCGAAGGTAAAAACTTTGTTGCCAAGAACGGATCCTTTCTAGAGAAAGAGTTTCTCTCGAAAGAAGTAAGTGGGAGGAAAGTAGAACTTGATGAGGTAATTACACCCCCTCTCGAACAGGATAGTAGCGCGGCGCGGGGAGTTGTTCCTGTGGTGCCTACACCAACTGAAGAGGAAGTTAATGATAATGATCATGAAGCTTCGGATCAAGTTACTACTGAACCGCGAAGGTCCACAAGGGCACGCTCCGCACGAGAGTGGTACGGCAACCCTGTGATGGAAATCATGTTGTTGGACAATGGTGAACCTTCGAACTATGAAGAAGCAATGGCGGGCCCGGATTCCAACAAATGGCTTGAAGCTATGAAATCCGAGATAGGATCCATGTATGAGAACAAAGTATGGACTTTGGTGGACTTGCCCGATGACCGGCGAGCCATAGAAAATAAATGGATCTTCAAGAAGAAGACTGATGCAAACGGTAATGTAACCATTTATAAAGCTCGACTTGTCGCAAAGGGTTTTCGACAAATTCAAGGAATTGACTACGAAGAGACTTACTCTCCCGTAGCGAAGCTGAAATCAGTCCGAATCATGTTAGCAATTGCCGCCTTTTATGATCATGAAATCTGGCAAATGGACGTCAAAACAGCGTTCCTTAACGGGAACCTTAAGGAAGAGTTGTATATGATGCAACCAGAAGGTTTTGTCGACCCTAAGGTTGCTAACAAAGTGTGCAAGCTCCAGCGCTCCATCTATGGGCTGGTGCAAGCATCTCGGAGTTGGAACATTCGCTTTAATGAGGTGATTAAAGCGTTTGGGTTCATACAGGTTTACGGAGAAGCCTGTCTGTACAAGAAAGTGAGTGGGAGCTCTGTAGCTTTCCTCATACTGCATGTGGATGACATATTATTGATGGGGAATAATATAGAGATGTTGGAGAGCATAAAGGCCTATTTGAACAAGAGTTTTTCAATGAAGGACCTTGGAGAAGCTGCATACATATTAGGCATCAAGATCTATAGAGATAGATCGAGACGCCTCATAGATCTTTCGCAAAGTACATACCTTGACAAGATATTGAAGAAGTTCAATATGGAAAACTCAAAGAAAGGGTTCTTGCTAGTTTTGCAAGGTATGAGATTGAGTAAGACTCAGTCACCGACCACGGCAGCAGATAGAGAGAAGATGAGTTCTGTCCCCTATGTTTCAGCCGTAGGCTCTCTTATGTATGCCATGTTGTGTACCAGACCTGATATAAACCTTGCCATAAGTTTGGTAGGGAGGTACCAAAGTGATCCCGGTATGGAACACTGGACAGCGGTCAAGAATATCCTTAAGTACCTGAAAAGGACTAAGGAAATGTTTCTCGTTTATGGAGGTGACGAAGAGCTCATCGTAAAGGGTTACGTGGACGCTAGCTTCGACATAGATCCGGATGACTCTAAGTCACAGACCGGATACGTATATGTTTTGAATGGTGGGGCAGTGAGCTGGTGCAGCAGCAAGCAAGAAGTCGTGGCAGCATCTACATGTGAAGCGAAGTACATAGCTGCTTCAGAAGAAGCTCATGAAGGAATTTGGATGAAGGAGCTCATCACCGACCTTGGAGTGGTTTCAAGCGCGTCGGGTCCAATGACACTCTTCTGTGATAACATTGGGGCCATTGCCATAGCCAAGGAGCCGAGGTTTCACCGGAAGACGAAGCATATCAAACGCCGCTACAACTCCATCCAGGACCATGTCCAGAGTGGAGTAATAAAGATTTGTAAAGTACACACGGATCTGAATGTTGCAGACCCGTTGACTAAACCTCTTCCACGAGCAAAACATGATCGACACCATAATGCTATGGGTTTTCGATACATCACAATGTAACTAGATTATTGACTCTAGTGCAAGTGGGAGACTGTTGGAAATATGCCCTAGAGGCAATAATAAAATGGTTATTATCATATTTCCTTGTTCATGATAATCATCTATTGTTCATGCTATAGTTGTATTAACAGGAAACAGTAATACATGTGCGAATAAATAGATCACAATGTGTCCCTAGCAAGCCTCTAGTTGGCTAGCTCGTTAGTCAATAGATGATCATGGTTTCCTGGTCATGGGCATCAGATGTCATTGATAACGGGATCACATCATTGGGAGAATGATGTGATGGACAAGACCCAATCCTAAGGGTAGCACTAGATCGTATTGTTCGTATGCTAAAGCTTTTCTAAAGTCAAGTGTCTTTTCCTTCGACCGTGAGATTGTGCAACTCCCAGATACCGTAGGAGTGCTTTGGGTGTATCAAACGTCACAACGTAACTGGGTGACTATAAAGGTGCACTACGGGTACCTCTGAAAGTCTTTGTTGGGTTGGTACGAATCGAGATCGGGATTTGTCACTCCGCGTGACGGAGAGGTAACTCTGGGCCCACTCGGTAGAACATCATCATGAGCTCAATGTGACTAAGGAGTTAGTCACACGATGACGTGCTACGGAACGAGTAAAGAGACTTACCGGTAACGAGATTGAACAAGGTATAGGTATACCGACGATCGAATCTCGGGCAAGTTCTATACCGACAGACAAAGGGAATTATGTACGGGATTGATTGAATCCTTGACATCGCGGTTCATCCGATGAGATCATCGTGGAGCAAGTGGGAGCCACCATGGGTATCCAGACCCCGCTGATGGTTATTGACCGAAGAGGTGTCTCGGTAATGTGCGCCATCGAAATCTTGTAAAAGTCATTACTTCATGCTCTTCGGTGGATCATTCTGGGCAGATTTCAAGGCCCTAGTGTTCCCATACATGCCAAATGGTAACCTAGAAATGTGGCTACACCCGACGGATCATGAACATGGTCAAGGAAATACTCTGTCATTAAGCCAAAGGATTAATGTAGCCCTGGATGTAGCATTTGCTTTGGATTATCTTCACAACCAGTCTGCATCTCCAATTATACATTGCTACTTGAAGCCAAGCAATATTCTTTTGGGTCTTGATATGGTTGCATACGTCATCGACTTTGGCCTAGCAAGATTTTTGTTCAGCACACCAAATGCACATCAAGACAGTTCAATAAGTGCCTGCCACCTAAAAGGATCCATAGGGTACATTCCACCAGGTTTGATAAGCTTATTCTCGAAAGAAATTAGTTCGTACAAATAATGATTATCCTCTAATTTTATTGTGTTTGTGAACGTCAATGCAGAGTATGGCATGAGTGGACATATATCAACCAAGGGCGATGTCTACAGTTTTGGGGTGCTTCTGTTACAACTGATAACAGGGTGCAGTCCAACTGATGACAAATTCAGTGATGGTATAAGTCTTCATGAATTTGCTGATAGAGCAGTCACAAAGAACATTCATGAGATCGTTGATCCCACAATGCTACAAGCTGACAGGAATGCAGCTGACCTGATGAAGAATTGTGTTATCCCACTGATTACAATCGGCCTCTCTTGCTCCCTGACATCACCAAAAGACCGGCCAGAGATGGGACAAGTTTCTAGTGAGATCCTTAGAATCAAGCAGGCAGCCTCACACATGCGTTCCATATGAAGCAAAGATTTGGAATATGGCAACTTGCGGAACAAGCACATATAAAGAAGAAAAGTGATGTAACTACCTTATGGTGTTTTCTTTTAGGATTCAGTTACTGGCATTTCTAAACAGTAATATTCTCTTGCTGAAATAGCATTTCGTGAAATTTTTATTTTAGTTTTGTTGGGTAGTAACTCTGTAAGCACTATCCAAGGGATTAAGGCTCAAATGTCCAATCAGATTGATTGTTTCTAGAAGGAAATTTTGGATCCGAAAGCCCGAATCTGCACACGGATGCAAATGTTGGTCCTATCGGAGATTTGGCAGGAAAGGGACAAGTGCACTTTCAGGGGCAATATCGCCTCCACACGCGCGATTGTCAGTGCAATCAGACGAGCAATGGAGCTATGGCGCCTAGCCGGAGCAAAATGCATTGAGCCCCTTTTGGGGAACCCACATGAGAGATTGTTAATTCTCTGGCAGCCAATAGGGAGAAGGAGTGGATGAAAGCAAAGATCCAACAGCCCACGATGGACCAGTCCAGTGCTCCGCCGTCGACCAGCGCAGAGAATTGGCCTTATTGCACTCGTGGTGTGATTTTTTCCGTTGAATTAAAGGTGTGTGATTTTTTTCTCCCGTTGTAACGTCTTTTTGCTGGTTACCGTAAAAAAGTCAGTACGCATGTCTAGATAGATTTATAGCCAGTCTCTCCATACCTAGCAAGGAACAACCTGCTGGAATTTTGTGTATTTATGGGCCAGCCCAATATGTAATTTCAGAAATTCCTAATAAATTCTAGAGGCCCACGCAGCCCATTTATGCAAGGCAAGAGGTGGAAATGTTTAGTCCCACATTGCTAGTTTAGTGAGAGTTGGACCTTCTTATAAGGGAGGATGTTTCCACACATGTATGAGCTTGAGAACAAGAGAGACATACACGCGCGCTCCTCCTCCGCCCGCCTCGCCGTGCCGTGGGAATGAGCCGAGTCAAACTAAATTTTTGCCACGCACAACTGGTATTTAAAAGTCCACTCGGAGAAGCTGAATGTTTTGCTAGTGGATATTGAAACCGACTGGTGCAACTCATTTCGCTGCTGTTTGTTCGTTTCGTATCCCGTCGCTGGCTTCTCGCCTCCTTCTCCTGCGCCTATAAAAGGGAGGTCGCTCCTCTCCAGTAAACGGATCAAAAGTTCCCACTCACCACCGGTTCTTCTCTCTGTGCTGCTGCTACGTTCTTCCTCATCCCGTCCTGCGGCGTGCACCGTTCGTCGGGATGGTAGGCCTCCGAAACTCCGTCTCTTCGAGTCCTGTACGGGAGAAGGGCGATAAGGTTTTTGGGGAGCGCTCAGCGTGACGATCTCTTCCTGGATGACGACTACTTCCCCGACGTCGACCACCTCTTCGGTACCATGGCCAACGACAACGCCAACACCAATCCTCCTCCTACTGCAACTCAGTACGTACTCATGTGCTTCTTCTTTGAATTCCTATCACACCTTTTTGCTATAGTTTCTCTGCTAGATATGTTCCATTTCTACTCTTTACTCCAGATGATACCTTGTCTTTGTAGAACGGTTATACATATGCTCTTTTCTGGATCCTACGTGCACATGTCTTTTGTCTTCTCATCTCTATATAGCTTGCATTCTTTCATTGTTGTTATGTTTTTCCTGTAATAAAATCCTATGGTAAATTGCTCATATTTCCAACAATCCAAAAACAATATTATAGGCAATTTACCCCGAGTGGTTTTGCTGCTTCCATGAGACCTCCTATGTTTGAGGGTGTTCACTATAAGAGGTGGCGTGTGAGAGCTGTCCTATGGTTTCAAACCATGAGCTGCTATGATGCCACTCTTGGCAAACCTGAAGGAGATCATGATGCTCAACAAGAGCTAGCCTTTCAGAAAATGGATACCTTGTTTAAGGCTGCTCTTTTGAGCGTTCTTGGTGAAAACATAGTTGATGCTTATGCGTCAATTGATGATGGAAAAGATATGTGGGATGCACTCGAGGCCAAGTTTGGGGTCTCGGATGCTGGCACTGAGCTGTACATCATGGAACAATTCTATGACTACAGGATGACTGAAGAGCGCTCCGTGGTTGAGCAAGCTCACGAAATACAGTCATTTGCAAGAGAACTTGAGCACTTTAATTGCATGCTACCGGACAAGTTCGTTGCCGGAGGCATCATCACTAAACTTCCTCCTTCGTGGAGGAACTTTGCTACCTTACTGAAGCATAAGAGACAGGAGTTTTCCGTTCCGGATCTCATAGGTACTCTTGATGTGGAAGAAAAGGTGAGAGCAAAAGACTCACATGCTCGAGCTATTGAGGGAGGTTCTAGTGCCAATCTGGTACAGAAGAAAAACTTCGAGCCCCACAATTTCAAGAACAAGGGCAAGTTTGATGGTAAAGAAAAGTTCGATGGGAAGAACAAGGTTGTACAGCACACCAACTTCAAGAAGAAGAATGACAAGAAGAAAGGTGTTTGTCATGTGTGTGGAGATCCTGATCATTGGGCACCTAACTGCCCTAATCGTTATGACAAGCGTCAACATGGGAAAGGCGGCAAGTCTGCTAATGTCGCCATTGCTGACACTGACGTGGAGGATGTTGAGTATGGTATATTACCCACTATTCTTTCAGTATGTCATTTTCCTGATTGGTTAATTGACACGGGTGCTAATGTGCATATATGCGGTGATATTTCCATGTTTTCATCTTATCAGTCCGTAGGGACTTCCACCGTCCTGATGGGCAACGGTTCACGTGTTTCTGTTCGTGGTGTTGGCACGGTCGATCTGAAGTTTACTTCGGGAAAGATCGTGCGGCTGAAGAACGTGCATTATGTCCCTTCGTGAATAAAAATCTTGTTAGCGGATCTCTTTTATGTAGAGATGGCTACAAGCTTGTCTTTGAGTCTAATAAATTTGTAATATCCAAGTATGGAACTTTTGTTGGTAAAGGCTACGAGTCAGGAGGCCTGTTCCGTTTATCCTTGTCAGATGTTTGCAATAAAGTTGTTAATCATGTTTACAACAATAGTGAAACAAATGTGTGGCATTCACGTCTTTGTCATGTTAATTTTGGTTGCATGTCGCGACTAGTCAAATTGAACTTAACCCTAGCTTTAACACAGTCAAGGGATCTAAGTGTCAAGTTTGTGTGCAAGCCAAACAACCTCGTAAGTCTCATACGACTGCCGAAACGAGAAATCTTGCACCACTAGAGCTCATACATTCAGATCTATGAGAAATGAATGGCATTTTGACAAAAGGTGGAAAGAAATATTTCATGACACAAATTGATGACTCCACTAGATATTGTCGAGTGTATCTTCTAAAGTCTAAGGATGAGGCTTTGAACTTTTTCAAGATCTATAAAGCTAAAGGAGAAAACCAACTTGATCGAAAGATCAAGAGGCTTAGGTCCGATCGTGGTGGAGAGTATTTCTCAAATGAATTTGATTCCTTTTGTGCGGAACATGGTATAGTCCATGAGAGGACGCCTCCCTATTCACCTCAATCAAATGGGATAGCCGAAAGAAAGAACCGTACTCTAACTGATTTGGTTAACGCCATGTTAGACACATCGGGTCTCTCCAAGGCATGATGGGGGGAGGCGATATTGACTGCATGTCATGTCCTAAATCGAGTTCCCACAAAGAACAAAGAGATAACTCCATTCGAGGAATGGGAAAAGAAAAGGTTAAAACTCTCTTATCTACGAACCTGGGGTTGTTTGGCAAAAGTCAATACGCCAATCCCAAAGAAGCGCAAGCTAGGACCAAAAACTGTGGATTGTGTTTTTCTGGGATATGCTTTTCATAGCATTGGATATAGATTCTTGGTTGTAAAATCTGAGGTATCTGACATGCATGTCGGTACAATCATGGAGTCGAATGATGCGACTTTCTTCAAAGATATCTTTCCCATGAAGGATACAACTACCTCATCTAATCAGGAGATGCATAATTCATCAAACCATGAATTAGTCACATTTACTGAACCTATCATTTCGACGGAACACTTTGAAAATATTGTGGAGGAGAACAGTGAAGTTCCTACCAGGAGCAAGAGACAGAGGACTGCAAAGTCCTTTGGTGATGATTTTCTTGTGTATCTCATAGATGACACTCCCAGTTCTATTTCAGAGGCCTATGCGTCTGAAGATGCTGACTACTGGAAGGAGGCAGTCCGTAGTGAGATGGATTCCATCTTGGCAAATGAAACTTGGGAGATCAGTGATCATCCTTATGGGTGCAAACCTATAGGATGCAAATGGGTATTCAAGAAGAAGCTTAGGCCTAATGGTACTATCGAAAAGTACAAGGCACGGCTCGTGGCTAAGGGTTATACCCAAAAGGAAGGTGAAGACTTCTTTGATACTTACTCACCCGTGGCTCGACTGACCACTATTCGAGTACTACTTTCACTAGCCGCCTCACATGGTCTTCTCGTTAATCAAATGGATGTTAAGACTGCTTTCCTAAATGGAGAGTTGGATGAGGAAATTTACATGGAACAACCAGATGGGTTTGTAGTACATGGTCAGGAAGGGAAAGTATGCAAGTTGCTGAAATCTCTATATGGACTTAAACAAGCACCAAAGCAGTGGCATGAGAAGTTTGAAAGAACTCTAACTACTGCAGGCTTTGTAGTAAACGAAGCTGATAAATGTGTGTACTATCGCCATGGTGGGGGCGAGGGAGTTATCCTTTGCTTGTATGTTGATGACATACTGATTTTCGGAACAAATATGAATGTTATTAAAGAGGTCAAGGATTTCCTATCTCAATGTTTTGAGATGAAGGATTTAGGAGTGGCTGATGTCATTCTGAACATCAAGTTGTTGAGAGACGAAGATGGTGGGATTACATTGCGTCAATCTCATTATGTGGAAAAGATCTTGAGTCGCTTTGGGTATAGTGACTGCAAGTCCTCTCCCACACCATATGATGCAAGCGTGCTGCTTCGAAAGAATTGCTAGAGATCAATTGAAATATTCTCAGATTATTGGCTCGCTTATGTACTTAGCCAGTGCTACAAGACCTGACATCTCTTTTGCTGTTAGCAAACTGAGTCGGTTTGTCTCAAAACTAGGAGATGTGCATTGGAAAGCTCTAGAGAGAGTTTTGTGTTATTTGAAAGGCACTGCAAATTATGGAATTCACTATACTGGAAACCCAAAGGTGCTTGAAGGGTATAGTGATTCAAACTGGATCTCTGATGCTGATGAGATAAAGGCCACTAGCGGATATGTATTCACTCTTGGAGGTGGCGCTGTTTCTTGGAAGTCTTGCAAGCAAACGATCTTAACAAGGTCAACAATGGAAGCAAAACTCACAGCACTAGATATAGCTACGGTCGAAGCAGATTGGCTTCGTCGGCTCTTGAGTGACTTGCCGGTTGTTGAGAAACCAGTACCTGGTATCCTTATGAACTGCGACAATCAAACTGTGATCACGAAAGTGAGCAGCTCAAAGGATAACATGAAGTCATCAAGACACATTCAGAGAAGGTTAAAATCTGTCAGGAAAATGAGAAACTCCGGAGTTATTGCATTGGATTATATCCAAACATCTAAAAATCTGGCAGATCCTTTTACTAAGGGTCTATCACGTAATGTGATAGATAATGCATCGAGGGAGATGAGTATGAGACCCACAATTTGAGTTGTTCACAGTGGTAACCTATTCTTTGTGATCGGAGATCCCGTGAATTAGATGTGGAAGACAAGCTGTTGGTCAACTGAGAGGAAAGTATCCTTATCATTAATGATACCACTCCATGAAGATGCAATACTTTCCTAAACTGCATGGCAGGTTGATATACATCTTAATATGTTCTAAGTTGCTTACTGAAGCAGAGATGTTGTCCTGCAGAACATCTTTTGAAGAAGATACCTATATGAGTCAGATTGTTAAACGTCACAATCTATGAGAGTAGGGTGCTCTCTAGTATACTCACGAAAGGTCTCGGAGTATGACGCATAAGCTCCATCCGCGGGGAAGTCCCACGGCAGCCTAGTATCGGTCAAGGATCTGTGTGAAGCTAGATTCGCAGAAAACTTGCAGTTCAAGGCCTAGTCCACTATTCAAGTTGCTTACTAGTGTAGCATAGAGTTCTAGGTGGAAGTTCAACTTAACAGTCTCCACTGCAGTATCGGTATATAAAACAGTGTTTTGGAACCAAAGGCAAATTTTGTGTGCCCCTGGGATCTGGTGGGGGATTGCTGGAATTTTGTGTATTTATGGGCCAGCCCAATATGTAATTTCAGAAATTCCTAATAAATCCTAGAGGCCCACGCAGCCCATTTGTGCAAGGCAAGAGGTGGAAATGTTTAGTCCCACATTGCTAGTTTAGTGGGAGTTGGACCTCCTTATAAGGGAGGATGTTTCCACACATGTATGAGCTTGAGAACAAGAGAGACATACACGCGCGCTCCTCCTCCTCTGCCGCCTGCCTCGCGTCGTCACGACGCGCGCTCCTCCTCCTCCGCCGCCCCCCTCGCGTCGTCACAACGCGCCGCGGGTTACGGGAATGAGCCGAGCCGAAGTCGCTCTCTTCGGCTCCCGTCGCTGGCTTCTCGCCTCCTTCTCCTGCGCCTATAAAAGGGAGGTCGCTCCTCTCCAGTAAACGCATCAGAAGTTCCCACTCGCCAGCGGTTCTTCTCTCTGTGCTGCTGCTACGTTCTTCCTCATCACGTCCTGCACCGTTCGTCCGGACAGTAGGCCTCCGAAACTCCGTCTCTTCGAGTCCTGTACGGGAGAAGGGCGATAAGGTTTTTGGGGAGTGCTCAGCGCGACTACTGGCTTCCATCACGGACACCGACGATCTCTTCCCGGACGACGACTACTTCCCCGACGTCGACCATCTCTTCGGTACCATGGCCAACCACAACGCCAACACCAATCCTCCTCCTGCTGCAACTCAGTACGTACTCATGTGCTTCTTCTTTGAATTCCTATCACACCTTTGTGCTATAGTTTCTCTGCTAGATATGTTCCGTTTCTACTCTTTACTCCAGATGATACCTTGTCTTTGTAGAACGGTTATACTTATGCTCTTTTCTGAATCCTATGTGCACATGTCTTTTGTCTTCTCATCTCTATATAGCTTGCATTCTTTCGTTGTTGTTATGTTTTTCCTAGTTTTTCCTGTAATAAAATTCTATGGTAAATTGCTCATATTTCCAACACAACCTGCTAACGTACTACAAGTGGATCAGATCAACGACTGACCTCCAACAAATTCAAGTCGTATCAATCCCAGAGCAAAGCACGCGTTCATGGACAGGACGATGGATGTCAACGTCCCATTTCCCATCGAAAATGTATGTTGACTCACGTAGTATACGTACTCCATCATACCTCTCAAAACGAAAGTATAAGGCACATCTTTATTTGATCGGGATTGCTGAAACTCAGCTAGCTGAGATTCAGGTTTGGTCTCAGTCACCGTCTCAACCGTTCAATCGTTTTGCGCCGTGATTCGTGCGTTCGAACCACTTCTCTGTTTTGTTTGCAGCCCGTTATTTGCTGTTGCTGTAGTGGGCCGTTTTTTGTTTGTTCACTCAGCAGGCCCGTTTTCTTCTATGCGTTAGCAGAACCGAAGCGTTAGGAGGCTCGTTTTTTGCTGTTCTTGTTGTCGTTAGCTGGTTCCCCATTTTATCCTTTGCAGTCTCCCACCACCACATCTCCTCTGTCCGCTGGAAGGAGGCGAGCTTCAGATTCGCTGGGAGGAGAGCTGAATGGGGGAAGAGGAGTGAGGTGTTCGTTGCGCCGCCGGTTCAAGTGAGGCATTTCTCCCCCGTTGTATGGTTCATTTTTTGTTCTGGCTTTTTTTCTAGGGTTCGTGTAGATGCATGGAGTGGGAAGGTTTTGTCTTCGGGATTTTTTTAGATTTATGTCTTATGGGAGGTGATGTGTAGTGGTTTTTAAGAGGTTAATTCATGTTTTTCTAAGATGGGTTGGTATAGGATTTTTGTCAATTTGTGACAGATGTTATGGAGGGGATACCGTTTGATTTCTTTTTCTGGATAGTAGGAGAAGATTTTTTGTGTTGTGAGGATACTGTTTGATTTGTTCTTTTGGGAAGCAGCAGAAGATTTTTGTGATGTGCACCGTTATCTTTTTTTAGGATTTGTAGATGGGGGTGGTAGTCCATTTTTGTCCCATATTCAAGCATCTTGTTTTTTCTAGTGCTTAGTTCATTATTCTCGAGTAGGTGTTTGTAGGATCTGTTATACTTTTTATGTATTCAGGGTCTATTTTTTCAGTAGATATTTTGATTATTGGGAATATTGTATTTATTTATTTATTTTTGAGGTACTAGGTTATGCTTTTTTTCTTTAGACACATCTGCACTTTATATCATCTATCTCGCAAGCCTTCGGTTTGTCTTTATTCAGTCTCCAGTCTCTTTTTCTTCAACCCCTTTCAGGATAATCATCAGACAAATCAGTACACATGTATGCCCTAAGTGATAGGCAACAGATTTTCTGGACCCTGTGTTTTTGTTCACTCTTGTCACTTCTGTTTATCTCCTAGATTTTTTTTTCAAGTGCTTACTTCTTGATAATTGTTGTGTGGAGTCGCAAGGTTGGCTGGAGGAGCATCTACTTCTCACAGTTCAGTTTTGGCAGTTTAGTCATTTATCTTTTTTAGTTTTAGTTTAATTATAGGAATATAGGTTCCATATACTGCTCAAGTTTAGTTTTGGGTTATGATACCATATTCGATTGAAGTTTAGTGGGAATATACATTTCAAGGTAGTTTTTTGAAGTATGTAATCAAAAACTACCACATTTTATGGAAACGTGCCGAAAAACATTAGTACAACGACTATATACTATTTTTATTTATTATGGAAACGTGCCCAATGTACCCACATTTCTGAATTTTTTTTGTTATATACAGTGATTTCTTATTGTAGGAGGTTGTGGTTTATCCGGCAGCTCTATATTACTTGTCTACAAAAAACATTAGTGGCAGGCCGCAAGTTTTCCGGGGCAGCCCACAACTGCAAGTTTTCTGAGGCAGGCCGCTACCGCAAGTATTCTGAGGCAGGCCGCAATCGCAAGTTTTCTGAGATAGCCTGTAACTGCAAGTTTTTCGAGGCAGGCCGCAACTGCAAGTTTTCCAAACCAGGACGCAACTTGAAGTTTCTGAAACAGACTGCAACTGCAAGTTTTCGGAGGCAGCCCGCAACTGCAAGTTTTCCAAAACAGACCGCAACTGCAGGTTTTTCGAGGCAGCCCGCAACTGCAAGTTTTTCGAGGCAGGCTATAACCGCAAGTTTTCTGAGGCAGGCTCCAATCGCAAGTTTTCTCAGGCAGCCCACAACTACAAGTTTTCGGAGGCAGCCCGCAACTGCAAGTTTTCCAAAACAGACCGCAACTGCAGGTTTTCCGAGGCAGCCCGCAACTACACATTTTCCAAGGCAGGCTGTAACCGCAAGTTTTCTGAGGCAGGCTGCAATCGCAAGTTTTCTGAGGTAGCCCACAACTGCAAGTTTTATGAGGCTGCCTGCAATTGCAAGTTTTTTGAAACAGATTGCAATCGCAAGTTTTACAAAACAGGCCGCAACTACAAGTTTTCCGATGCAACCCGCAATTGCAAGTTTTCTGAGACAGCCCGTAACTGCATGTTTTTTGAGGCAGCCCGCAACTCCAAGTTTTCCAAGGTAGCCCGCAATTACAAGTTTTCCGAGGCCGCCCGCAACTGCAAGTTTTCCGAGATAGATTGCATCCGCAAGTAAAACATGCCACAACTGTAAGTTTTACGAGGCAGCACGCGACTCCAAGTTTTCTGAGGCAGCCCGCAACTGCAAGTTTTCCGAGGCAGCTCGCAACCGCAAGTTTTTCGAAACAGACCGCAACTACAAGTTTTTTCTGAAGCAGCCTGTAACTGCAAGTTTTCTGAGACAGATTGCAAGCGCACGTTTTACAAAATAGGCCGCAACTGCAAGCTTTCCAAGGCGACACGCAACTTCAAGTTTTCCGGGGCAACCCGCAATTGCAAGTTTTCCGAGGCAACCGGCAACTGCAAGTTTTCCGAGGCAACTGCATAGTTTTAATAGGAGGTTGAAGAGGGGTCGCAATTGCATATTTTTTAAGTGGGGTCGCAATTGCATATTTTTTAAGTGGGGACCACATGCAAGTGTTTCAAGGATTGGGGACCACATGCTTTCAAGTGAGGATTGCGAATGCATGTTTTTTCTTTGAAGGGTCGCAAATACAAGTTTGTAAATGTGCCACAATTGCATTATTTCGTAAGGAGGTCGCAACTGTTTCTTTTCAAGGGGTGGGTCGCAACCATAAGTTATTTTTCAGCCGATTGCGACTATGATCAACATGTTATAAATTCATGAATATATTTTTAAACTTGCAAGAAATTTTCCCCAAATTCGTGTCTATATTTATCTCACGAATATTTTAAAAAAAATATATTTTTTTAAAAAACTCCTTTAAAAAAAACACATGAATATGTTTTATGAATAAATTCATGAACATTTGCTAAACATTATAGTTAAAAAGGGCAAAATTTGAGCATTTTCATGTATAAGACTGGAGCCGTTTCGTGGCATTTTCAAATAACACTTTGCTTGGAAGCTACAACTAAGCATTTCGACAGCTAGCCTTCATTATTGTGCAGCTAGCGATGTTCTATGGTTTTTTTCCTCCAGCTTGCCGGTTCATTGGGACCGCCCAATTACTAGTGGTCTAGTGATTAGAATCAACACATGCCTTTTTTTTCTCAGTATGGATGGTCTATGAAGAAAAACAGTTGTCCATGTTAAGAAAAAATGACTTGAATAACAATTTGTGATGTCATCTAATGTCAGGTGAATGAGACCATATTATAACTCATCTAGATGAGTTCTAGGCACACCCTTATTTGATACGTATAAAGTATTACAGTAGTAGATTGGAACCGTAGAAAAGATCAATAATACAACAGCACTGAGATTACATGTCCACACAGAGGTAACACGGCATTAACCGCAGCAGGCATCTGCTCGTAGCGCCCAAACACAGTTGGAAATTCAGTATTCTTCCGGAAGAGGAGGACCTGTGCAGTTCGTACGGTGGGCGCCTGATGAAGGAGTACATGTTCAAGTGCCATAGGCGAGCTCTCAGGACTTGCCGGATCTTTAGTACTCCCTCCGTAGTGATCTATAATATCTTATACTTGTTTTAAAGGATGCTTGCTGTCTGCGGTTGAATTAGAAACCGAGTGTTTACTACTTCCTTCGTTCTATAATATAAAAGCGTTTTTTACACTATTATGTTATGGGACGGAGGGAGTGGTATCTTCCAAGGTGTTTTTTTGACTCGCCATGACATGTTACAATGGATCCATAGTTCCAATAGGTGGGCGTGGCGGCATATCGCGGGAAGAGCTACGCTTACCTGGAAGATCAGAATCTTCGCAAACTTTGTCATCAGTATATGCTTCCGGCGAAGGCTCGCAGGTTACAGGTTGAAGCGTGCTACATGAACCACCAGGAGCTGGATGTTTAGGATCGTCCAGGGTGTGCGCTGACGGCTCGTCGGCTACACGTTTATGCATCCGACCATTAGGCTCAGGCGTCAGGTGCGTGTGCGTACCATTAGGAACTGAATGTTTAGAAATCACAACTGAGTGGGTTAGCAGCAAGTTACCTGGAGCGGCTGGAGGCTGGACGGCAGGAGCAGCCGGAGGGCCAGTTCCTGGAGCCGCAGGCTGAACGGCGGCGGCGGAGGAGAAGAAAGAGCTCCGATGTGGCTTCCTGTGCGACATGAACAGCAGCAGGGAGCGTAGAGACAGGGACGAGAGTGGAGCAAGTGTCATCCCCATTAGCTAGGCAAAGGAATGGAAACAGAGACAGAGGCGATAGTGATTGTGTAGAAATGAAGTCGATCTGAGGCAGCGGCCTGCAGTGGTTTTTATGCACTTATCTCGTAAGTCAACTAGGCGCCTAGAGATACCTCTCCCAATGATTCCATTAACTAATGCGCGTGTTTATCGATGCATTACCATCAAAGGGAGGGTAAAAAAGACAATAAAAAGATGAGGGTGTTGGTGTCTAGCCCTAGCTCTCCTCCTCACCTGAGATCTCTCTCGCAGAGACGTACAAGAAAGAAGGAGGAAGAACAAGGAGAACACAGAAAGATTTTTGCACTGGTGGAAAAAGGGCCTTTGGTCGCGGTTCGCAACTGCCATTAGTCGCGGTTGCGCAACCGCGACCAAATAGGCGCGACTAAAGGCCCCCCCTTTAGTCGCGGTTGCTTAAGAACCGCAACTAAAGGCCCGTCCACGTGGGCGCCAGGCGGCCGTCGGGGCGGAGGACCTTTAGTCGCGGTTCTTCTGCCCAACCGCGACTAAAGGCCCCCCCCCCCTAAACCTGTTTTCTGTTTAATTTGTATTGTTTTATTTCTTTTGTGCTTTATTTTAATTTTGAAGGAGTTTCACATATTCTACGGTACTACATACATGCATATGAATGTACAATTTCAAACAAATTTGAAATTAGAACCAAAAAGAATTCAAGAGGAATATACAATATATATTCAATATCATCGGATGACCATATACAATTTTGAACAAGTTTCCATACATAATTTAATGCATATGAAGTTCTACGTCCTCGTAATGGTGTTCTCCTTTACGATGGAGGACTTCCCTCCTGAACCATCCAGCTAGTTCCTCTTGAAGTGGTCGGAAGCGAGCTTCTGGACTAAGCATCACCCGGAGGTTATTCCGCTGAGCATTGGTATCACTCGGAACCCGCTCAGAGGTGTATCTCCGGATCATCTCACAGACATAGTATCCACATAGATTGGTCCCCGCTGGCTGAATATCCCCACCATTCTTAGCCTTTGACCTTTTGAATTCTAGCTCTTTTTTGAATTCACCGACCTTTGTATCTACGAACCGTCTCCAAATCCTACGAGGCAAAGAAAATTAAATGAACAAGAGAGTTATTAGTTACTTGATATTAGGAAATGAACGAAATAGGCCGATCGATATAGAGCGCAAATGAATGAAAATAATTACTTCTGCAGCATTCTTCTCATGCCGCCCCAAAGCTTTGGATCCATATTCAGAGAGTCGTGGACGAGACATTCTGAGGTGTCAACTTTAATTACTAGCAGAATCCAGTGGAACCTGCGGACACGATACATGCACAGTACGTCATGCATAACTCATCGATTAGCCGGCCACATATCATGCATGGAGTAAACAAAAGAGAATGTGCTCAAGACAGAAACACTCACCCAAAATGGTAAGGAAATAGAATATCACTTTTGAGTTCCTGCTTTGTAAGAAACTGCCACAGGTCTGCCTCCATGTCGGCGGGGTGATGCTCCAACACATATCCATTAACGATGTGTGGGTCAATGAACCCAACATCATGGATGTTCCTTACTCTGCATTCCTTAATCTTCATTCTGCATGTATAATAGCGGACACAACAATATAGTTACGACATATATATAGTGCAGGCAATATGAACGAGATGGGGTATAAATAAATCACTTACAGAACGTAGCAACTGATGATAGATTTGTCGAGCTCGCGCAGATTGAAAAGCTGGAACAATTCACTCAGATGAATTTGTACATAGTAATGTTTGAAGTGATGCTCATATCTAACTTCCGCATAAATATAATCTTTGGCGTTTTTATTTTTTATGTAACCCTTGTACCATTTCAGCAGACCTTTCATTTGTGGAGGTAGATCCTCTTCCTGCGCAGGCTCGACGAGAGGCCCATTCTTCACATATGTAATTACTACCTCCTTCACTGGCGCCTCATCAAGGCCTAACATTTCACGAAGAGTAATACCTAAGTTGGCCGCTTGTTCTCTGGCACTCGTTACAGTCAATCCATGTGCTGCCGCAGCTGCTATGATATCGGGGTCATCCGGACCGGCGGCTTTCACTATAAGCGGGGCAATCGATTGTTTACTTTGTTCCCCGAGCTGGGCAACTCGTTTCCCGCTTTTTTTACTTTCTAATTCCGTTTTCTCGGCCTCCTCCAAGGCTTTGTTCTCCTGGTTCTCCGCCCGCTCTTTCTTCTCCTTCAACAAAGGAGGAAGGTTGTAGATGCATAGAGTCACGGGCCAGGTGCTATGGCTGGAGCTCTGCTCGCCAAAAGGATTCATGCCATCTGTACTTAGACCAAATCTTATGTTCCTTGCGTCAGCTGCAAAATCTTTGAACTCTCTGTCGATCTTTCTCCATTGCGTTCCATCTGCGGTGTGTCTCAACTCCCCGTCCGACTTACGGTCCTCTTTGTGCCATCGCAACAACTTGGCATGCTCTTTGTTCCTGAACAAACGTTTCAACCGTGGTATTATAGGAGCATACCACATCACCTTGGCGGGAACCCTCTTCCTGGGTTTCTCGCCCTCAACATCGTCACCAGGGTCATCGCCTCTGATCTTATAACGCAATGCAGTGCATACCGGGCATTCATTCAAATTCTCGTATTCACTGCGGTAGAGGATGCAGTCGTTGATGCATGCATGTATCTTCAGAACCTCTAAACCTAGAGGGCATACAACCTTCTTTGCTTCGTACGTACTGGCGGGCAACTCGTTATTCTTTGGAAACATATTCTTCAACATTTTCAGCAAGTTTTCAAATGCCGAGTCAGCTACACCTGCCTGTGCCTTCCATTTCAGCAAATCCAGTGTGCAGCCCAGCTTTTTCAGACCATCATCGCATCCGGGGTACAACGACTTTCTGTGATCCTCTAACATGCGATCCAAATTCTCCCTCTCCTTTTCAGTTTCGCAGCGTCTCCGTGCATCAGCAATGGTCCGACCAAGATCATCAACGGTCTCATCACGTGCCTCTTCTTCACCTTCACCTTCCCCTTCACCTTCCCCTTCACCTTCAGCATCCTCCATGAAAGTATCACCGAAATGAGCAAGATAGCTTTCATCCATGAAATCATCCCCTTCTTCATCTTCTTCCATTATAACCCCTCTTTCTCCATGCTTGGTCCAACAATTATAGCTTGGCATGAAACCGTGCCGAAGCAGGTGCAGGTGAACTTCTCTTGAGGAAGAGTAACCCTTCTGATTCTTACAGTCAACACATGGACAAATAACAAAACCCTTCTGCTTGTTCGCATTAGCCACTACGAGGAAATCTTTCAAACCCGTAGTGAATTCGCGGGAGAGTCGGTTACCGTACATCCATTGCCGATTCATCTGCATTATTATAATATAAAATATATAATTAACCATCATGCATTTGTTAAACTAACTAGCTATAAACAATAGAAATTAAACAATGAACAACACACATGCATATATATTTTATCAATGACACACATGCATGAAAGGTTCAAGTTGCTAACCGCGATCGAGGAGGAAAAAATAAATGAGGAACCTCAAGTGTGGCTCCAACACTTCATATCATGTTTGTTTCACGCTCTTGGGGCATTTCATCAAACACCTTGTGTGCATAAGAGGAACCAAAAGCAAACCTACACCCCCTTGTGAAGCTTGTGAAGAGAAGTGGCACCAAATGGCTAAGTGAGTGTGCTGAACTGGTATCTATAGGGGAGGAGATTTAGTCGCGGTTGGCATGGCAAACCGCGACTAAAGGCCTTTGGGCACCTTTAGTCGCGGTTGGCCTGGCCAACCGCGACTAAAGCCCCTCACGTGCACCAGCTGGCCACCGAGCGCCCTGGCCCAGGCCTTTGGTCGCGGTTCGTCTGCCGAACCGCGACTAAAGAAATCATTAGTCGCGGTTCCTACAGTGTCGCGACTTATGGGGCTGGACGGAAGCCTCTTTTTCTACCAGTGTTGCCCAGCGCACGAACGCTGACGGCCGCATGAACGGCCGCTTGTATTTTCTGAGCACGAACTTAGCCACTGCTTAACGATACATAGAGGACCCAGCGAGTTCTTATACGCGCGCTCGCACGATGCGCCCACGGCGCTCCCACTCGCCCACGCCCCGCACCCCACGGCCTACTTGGCTCGCGCTCCCGTCGCACCGGTACGCGGACGACGCGGCCACTAACTACCCGGGCGACGCAGTCACACCTCCGGCTCCATCGTCAGCAAACCCACGCACGCGCTCGTACACATGCTGGTACACACACTCCTGGAGCTACTAGCCTGACGCGGACCAGACCATGCACGCCATGTCTGGCACACGCACGAACGCGTGCCTGACGTGCTCTGGCCGAAGCCGGCTAGCCGCGGCTTATTCATCTAACATTCACCCCTCTAAGCCGTGGCTCAGAGGAGTCCGTCGTCTTCAATGCCGGCGTCCGCCATCAGCGCGAGCTCCACCGCCGGCTCCCTCCGCAGCTTGAGGCAGTCCCTCTTGAAGTGGCCGCGCTCATCGCACTTGTAGCAGCGCCCGCGCTGGTTCCTGCCGCTGCTCGACGCCACGCTCTTGCCGTCGTCATCGTCCCGAGCACCGCCGTGTCGAAGCTCCCGCGCTGCCCACTGCGCCGCCGTCATGAGCAACTGCTCACCGCCACGCTCGCTGCCATCTTGACCACGGCGCTGCACCCGCTCGTCGAACGCTCGCAGCCACCCAAGCGCCTCGTCGAACGCCATGATCGCCGTGTCGCAGAACTGCTCGATGCCGGCGACGACGGGGAACAGCCGATCCGGGACGGTATCCAGCAGCTTCTTCACGAGCGTCGCGTCGCCTAGCGTTTCCCCTAGGCTCGCGAACCACGCGGCCATCCCTACCAGCCTCCCGGCGTACGCGTCCAGCGCCTCGCCGTCCGCCATCTTCAGGCGGTCAAAGTCCCCGCGCAGCGTCGCCAACCTCGCCGTGCGGACCCGATCGGCGCCGACGAACCTCACCTTCAGGGAGTCCTATACCTCCCTGGCGGTGAGCTTCGTTGCCACCTGCAACAGCACGTCCTCTGGCAGCGCTCCGAGGAGCATCGCGCGCGCCGCCTTGTCCTTCTTGGCGTTCACCGCTACGTCGCCCGGCGCCACCGCCTCCCATATGGTGTGTACGTCGAGGACCGCCTGCGCCTTGATCTTCCACATGGTATAGTTGTCCGGCGTGAGCATCGGCATCACCATCGACACTGATCCGCCCGCGCCGCCGCCGTGTTGCACGATCGCCATTCCCGCCGGTGAGCTCCCGAACTGTGGCTCTGGTACCAAATGTTGGTGTCTAGCCCTAGCTCTCCTCCTCACCTGAGCTCTCTCTCTCTCTCACACACACATACGTAGAAGAAAGAAGGAGGAAGAAGGAGGAGAACACAGAGAGATTTTTGCCCAGCGCACGGACGCCGCCGGCCGCACGAACGGCCGCTTGTATTTCTGAGCACGAACTCAGCCACTGCTTAACAATACACAGAGGACCCAGCGAGTTCTTATATGCGCGCTCGTACGCACGATGCGCCCACGGCGCTCCCACTCGCCCACTCCCCACACCCCACGACCTACTTGGCTCGCGCTTCCGTCGCACCCGTACGCGAACGACCCGGCCCCTAACTGCCCGGGTGACGCGGTCACACCTCCGGCTCCATCGCCAGCAAACCCACGCACGCGCTCATACACATGTTGGTACACACACACCACTAGTACAAAACAAGGCTTTTGTTCGGGCCTGGACAACCCATTAGTCCCGGTTCTTCACGAACCGGGACCCATGGGGGGCATTAGTCCCGGTTCATGACCCCAGGGGGCCGGCCGGGGCCTCGTGGGCATTGGTCCCGGTTCGTCTAGACCCATTTGTCCCGGTTCTAGGCACGAACCGAGACCAATGGGCTGTGCTCCTCGCCCACATCCATTGGTACCGGTTCGTGCCTTGAACCGGTTTAGAAGGGGGGCCTTTAGCCCCGATTTATGCCACGAACCGGGACAAATAATTTGGCTATATATACCCATCGCCGCGGCAGAGCACTCTGTTTTTTTGGCCAGCGAGGGGAGGGCATTTGGGTCTGTTGGGGAACGTCGCATGGGAAACAAAAATTTCCTACGCGCACGAAGACCTATCATGGTGATGTCCATCTACGAGAGGGGATGAGTGATCTACGTACCCTTGTAGATCGTACAGCAGAAGCGTTAGTGAACGCGGTTGATGTAGTGGAACGTCCTCACGTCCCTCGATCCGCCCCGCGAACAATCCCGCGATCAGTCCCACGATCTAGTACCGAACGGACGGCACCTCCGCGTTCAGCACACATACAGCTCGACGATGATCTCGGCCTTCTTGATCCAGCAAGAGAGACGGAGAGGTAGAAGAGTTCTCCGGCAGCGTGACGGCGCTCCGGAGGTTGGTGATGACCTTGTCTCAGCAGGGCTCCGCCCGAGCTCCGCAGAAACGCGATCTAGAGGAAAAACCGTGGAGGTATGTGGTCGGGCTGCCGTGGAAAAGTCGTCTCAAATCAGCCCTAAAACCTCCGTATATATAGGTGGGAGGGAGGGGAGGAGGCAGCCTCAAAACCTAAAGGTTTGGCAGAAATTGGAGGTGGAGGAGTCCTACTCCAATCCTACTTGGAGTAGGATTCCACCTTCCCACTTGGAAACTCTTTCCACCTTGTGTTTTTTCCTTCTCAAACCTTATGGGCCTTAGTGGGAACTTATTCCAGCCCACTAGGGGCTGGTTTATCTCTTCCCATAGCCCATGAGACCCCTTGGGGCGTGACACCCCTCCCGATGGTCCCCGGCACCCCTCCCGGCACTCCCGGTACACTACCGATGAGCCCGAAACTTTTCCGGTAATGCACGAAAACCTTCCGGTAACCAAATGAGGTCATCCTATATATCAATCTTCGTTTCCGGACCATTCCGGAAACCCTCGTGACGTCCGTGATCTCATCTGGGACTCCGAACAACATTCGGTAACCAACCATATAACTCAAATACGCATAAAACAACGTCGAACCTTAAGTGTGCAGACCCTGCGGGTTCGAGAACTATGTAGACATGACCCGAGAGACTCCTCGGTCAATATCCAATAGCGGGACCTGGATGCCCATATTGGATCCTACATATTCTACGAAGATCTTATCGTTTGAACCTCAGTGCCAAGGATTCATATAATCCCGTATGTCATTCCCTTTGTCCTTCGGTATGTTACTTGCCCGAGATTCGATCGTTAGCATCCGCATACCTATTTCAATCTCGTTTACCGGCAAGTCTCTTTACTCGTTCCGTAATACAAGATCCCGCAACTTACATTAAGTTACATTGCTTGCAAGGCTTGTGTGTGATGTTGTATTACCGAGTGGGCCCCGAGATACCTCTCCGTCACACGGAGTGACAAATCCCAGTCTCGATCCATACTAACTCAACGAACACCTTCGGAGATACCTGTAGAGCATCTTTATAGTCACCCAGTTACGTTGCGACGTTTGATACACACAAAGCATTCCTCCGGTGTCCGTGAGTTATATGATCTCATGGTCATAGGAACAAATACTTGACACGCAGAAAACAGTAGCAACAAAATGACACGATCAACATGCTACGTCTATTAGTTTGGGTCTAGTCCATCACATGATTCTCCTAATGATGTGATCCCGTTATCAAGTGACAACACTTGCCTATGGCCAGGAAACCTTGACCATCTTTGATCAACGAGCTAGTCAACTAGAGGCTTACTAGGGACAGTGTTTTGTCTATGTATCCACACAAGTATTGTGTTTCCAATCAATACAATTATAGCATGGATAATAAACGATTATCATGAACTAAGAAATATAATAATAACTAATTTATTATTGCCTCTAGGGCATATTTCCAACAGTCTCCCACTTGCACTAGAGTCAATAATCTAGTTCACATCACCATGTGATTCCAACGAATCCAACACCCATATGGGGTCTGATCACGTCTTGCTCGTGAGAGAGGTTTTAGTCAACGGTTCTGAAACTTTCATACCCGTGCGTTCTTTACAAATCTTTATGTCATCTTATAGATGCTGCTACTACGTGCTATTCGGAAATGCTCCAAATATCTACTCTACTATACAAATCCGTTTCACTACTCATAGTTATTCGGATTAGTGTCAAAGCTTGCATCGACGTAACCCTTTACGACGAACTCTTTAATCACCTCCATAATCGAGAAAAATTCCTTAGTCCATTAGTTACTAAGGATAAATTTTGACTGCTGCTAGTGATTCAATCATGGATCACTCTCTGTACCTCTCAACATCTTTGAGTCAAGGCACACATCAGGTGCGGTACACAGCATGGCATACTTTAGATTCTACGGCTAAGGCATAGAAGACGACCTTCGTCTATTCTCTTTATTCTGCCGTGGTCGGGTTTTGAGTCTTACTCAAATTCACACCTCACAACGCAACCAAGAACTCCTTCTTTGCTGGTCTATTTTGAACTCTTTCAAAAACTTGTCAAGGCATGCATCTTGTTGAAACTTCTATTAAGCGCTTTCGATCTATCTCCATAGATCTTTGATGCTCAACGTTCAAGTAGCGTAATCCAGGTACTCCTTTGAAAACTTCTTTCAAACAACCTTGTATGCTTTACAGAAATTCTACATTACTTCTGATCCACAATATGTCAACCGCATATACCTATCAGAAATTCTATAGTGCTCCCACTCACTTCTTTGGAAATACAAGTTTCTCATAAACCTTGTACAAACCCAAAATCTTTGATCATCTCATCAAAGTGTATATTCCAACTCCGAGATGCTTGCACCAGTCCATTGAAGGATCACTGGAGCTTGCATACTTGCTAGTATCTTTAGGATTAACAAAACCTTCTGGTTGTATCACATACAATGTTTGCTCAAGGAAACCATCGAGAAAACAATGTTTTGACATCCTACGTGCAATATTTCATAAATAATGCATCAACAACTAACATAATTCTAACAGACTTTTAGCATCGCTACGAGTGAGAAAGTCTCATCATAGTCAACTGTTTGATCTTATCGAAAACATCTTTGCGACAAGTCGAGCTTTTCTTAATAGTGACTTATCACCATCATCGTCTGTCTTCCTTTAAAAATCCATCTTTACTCAATAGTCCTATGACCATCAAGTAATTCTTCCAAAGTCTACACTTTGTTTTCATCCATGGATCCTCTCTCGGATTTCATGGCTTCCAGCCATTTGTCGGAATCTGGGCCCACCATCGCTTTCTCCATAACTCGTAGGTTCACTGTTGCTCAACAACATGACCTCCAAGACAGGGTTACCGTACTACTCTGCAGCAGTACGCGACCTTGTCGACCTACGAGGTTTGTAGTAACTTTATTCGAAGCTCAATGATCACCATCATCAGCTTTCACTTCAATTGGTGTAGGCGCCACAGGAACAACTTCCTACGCCCTGCTACACACTGGTTGAAGTGATGGTTCAATAACCTCATCAAGTTCTACTACCCTCCCACTCAATTCTTTCGAGAGAAACCTTTCCTCGAGAAAGGATCCGTTTCTAGAAACAAACACTTTGCTTTCGGATCTGAGATAGGAGATGTACCCAACTGTTTTGGATACCCTATGAAGAAGCATTTATCCGCTTTGGGTTCGAGCTTATCAGAATGAAACTTTTTCACACAAGTGTCGAAACCCCAAACTTTCAAGAAACGACAGTTTAGATTTCTCTAAACCTCAGTCTATACTGTGTCATCTCAACGGAAATATGCGGTGCCCTATTTAAAGTGAGTGCGGTTGTCTCTAATGCATAACCCATAAACGATAGTGGTAATTCGATAACAGACATCATAGTATGCACCATACCAAATAGTGCGTGGCTATGACGTTCAGACACATCATCACACTATGATGTTCCAGGTGGCATGAACTGCGAAACAATTTCCACATTGTCTTAACTGCATACCAAAACTCGTAACTCAGATATTCATTTCTATGATCATATCGTAGACAGTTTATCCTCTTGTTACGACGAACTTCACTCTGAAACGGATTTGAACTTTTCAACATTTCAGACTTGTGATTCATTAAGTAAATACTCCCGTATCTACTCAAATCATCAGTGAAGTAAGAACATAATGATATCCACTACGTGCCTCAGTACCCATTGGACTGCATACATCAAAATGTATCACTTCCAACAAGTTACTATCTTAATTTCATCTCAATGAAAACAAGGCCTTGCTCATGTGGTATGGTTTGCATGTCACTAGTGATTCGAAATCAGGTGAGTACAAAGATCCATCAGCATGGAGCCTCTTCATGCAATTTATACTAACATGACTCAAGCGGCAGTGCCACATGTAAGTGGTACTATCATCATTAACTCGTATCTTTTTGGCACCAATATTATGAACATGTGTAACACTACGATCGAGATTCAATAAACCATTGAAGGTGATTATTCAAGAAAATAGAGTAACCATTATTCTCCTTAAATGAATAATCGTATTGCAATAAACACGATCCAATCATGTTCATGCTTAACGCAAGCACCAAATAACAATTATTTAGGTTTAACACCAATCCCGATGGTAGAGGGAGCGTGCGACGTTTGATCATATCAACCTTGGAAACACTTCCAACACGTATCGTCACCTCGCCTTTAGCTAGTCTCCGTTTATGCCGTAGCTTTCATTTCGTGTTACTAATCACTTAGCAACCGAACCGGTATCCAATACCCTCATGCTGCTAGGAGTACTAGTAAAGTACACATCAACATCATGTATATCAAATACACTTCTTTCGACTTTTGCCAGCCTTCTTATCTACCAAGTATCTTGAGTTGCTCCGCCTCAGTGATTGTTCCCCTCATTACAGAAGCACTTAGTCTCGGGTTTGGGTTTAATATTGGGTCTCTTCATTAGTGCAGCAACTGTTTTGCCGTTTCACGAAGTATCCCTTCTAGCCCTTGCCTTTCTTGAAACTTAGTGGTTTTACAAACCATCAACTATTGATGCTCCTTCTTGATTTCTACTTTCGCAGTGTCAAACATCGCGAATCGCTCAAGGATCATTGTATGTATCCTTGATATGTTATAGTTCATCACGAAGCTCTCACAGCTTGGTGGCAGTGACTTTGGAGAACTATCACTATCTCATCTGGAAGATTAACTCCCACTTGATTCAAGCGATTGTCGTACTCAGACAATCTGAGCACACGCTCAACGATTGAGCCTTTCTCCTTTACTTTGTGGACAAAGAATCTTGTCGGAGGTCTCGTACCTCTTAACAAGGGCACAAGCATGAAATCACAATTTCATCTCTTTAGAACATCACTTATGTTCCGTGACGTTTTACAACGTTTTCGGCGCCTTGCTTCTAAGCCATTAAGTATTTTGCACTGAACTATCGTGTAGTCATCAGAAACGTGTATGTCGGATGTTCATAGCATCCACAGACGACGCTCGAGGTGCAGCACACCGAGTGGTGCATTAAGGACATAATCCTTCTGCGCAGCAACGAGGACAATCCTCGGTTTAACAGACCCAGTCTGCAAAGTTTTGCTACTATCAATTTTCAACTAAATTTTCTCTAGGAACATGTAAAAACAGTAGAGCTATAGTGCAAGCTACATCGTAATTCGCAAAGACCATTAGACTATGTTCATGAGAATTAGTTCAATTAATCATATTACTTAAGAACTCCCACTCAAAAAGTACATCTCTCTAGTCATTTGAGTGGTACATGATCCAAATCCACTATCTCAAGTCCGATCATCACGTGAGTCGAGAATAGTTTCAGTGGTAAGCATCTCTATGCTAATCATATCAACTATACGATTCATGCTCGACCTTTCGGTCTCATGTGTTCCGAGGCCATGTCTGCACATGCTAGGCTCGTCAAGCTTAACCCGAGTGTTCCGCGTGCGCAACTGTTTTGCACCCGTTGTATGTGAACGTTGAGTCTATCACACCCGATCATCACGTGGTGTCTCGAAACGACGAACTGTAGCAACGGTGCACAGTCGGGGAGAACACAATTTCGTCTTGAAATTTTAGTGAGAGATCACCTCATAATGCTACCGTCGTTCTAAGCAAAATAAGGTGCATAAAAGGATTAACATCACATGCAATTCATAAGTGACATGATATGGCCATCAACACGTGCTTCTTGATCTCCATCACCAAAGCACCGGCACGATCTTCTTGTCACCGGCGTCACACCGTGATCTCCATCATCATGATCTCCATCAACGTGTCGCCATCGGGGTTGTCGTGCTACTCATGCTATTACTACTAAAGCTACATCCTAGCAAAATAGTAAACGCATCTGCAAGCACAAACGTTAGTTATAAAGACAACCCTATGGATCCTGCCGGTTGCCGTACCATCGACGTGCAAGTCGATATTTCTATTACAACATGATCATCTCATACATCCAATATATCACATCACATCGTTGGCCATATCACATCACAATCATACCCTGCAAAAACAAGTTAGACGTCCTCTAATTTTGTTGTTTGCATGTTTTACGTGGTGACCATGGGTATCTAGTAGGATCGCATCTTACTTACGCAAACACCACAACGGAGATATATGAGTTGCTATTTAACCTCATCCAAGGACCTCCTCGGTCAAATCCGATTCAACTAAAGTTGGAGAAACCGACACTTGCCAGTCATCTTTGAGCAAAGGGGGTTACTCGTAACGATGAAACCAGTCTCTCGTAAGCGTACGAGTAATGTCGGTCCAAGCCGCTTCAATCCAACAATACCGCGGAATCAAGAAAAGACTAAGGAGGGCAGCAAAACGCACATCACCGCCCACAAAAACTTTTGTGTTCTACTCGAGAAGACATCTACGCATGAACCTAGCTCATGATGCCACTGTTGGGGAACGTCGCATGGGAAACAAAAATTTCCTACGCGCACGAAGACCTATCATGGTGATGTCCATCTACGAGAGGGGATGAGTGATCTACGTACCCTTGTAGATCGTACAGCAGAAGCGTTAGTGAACGCGGTTGATGTAGTGGAACGTCCTCACGTCCCTCGATCCGCCCCGCGAACAATCCCGCGATCAGTCCCACGATCTAGTACCGAACGGACGGCACCTCCGCGTTCAGCACACATACAGCTCGACGATGATCTCGGCCTTCTTGATCCAGCAAGAGAGACGGAGAGGTAGAAGAGTTCTCCGGCAGCGTGACGGCGCTCCGGAGGTTGGTGATGACCTTGTCTCAGCAGGGCTCCGCCCGAGCTCCGCAGAAACGCGATCTAGAGGAAAAACCGTGGAGGTATGTGGTCGGGCTGCCGTGGAAAAGTCGTCTCAAATCAGCCCTAAAACCTCCGTATATATAGGTGGGAGGGAGGGGAGGAGGCAGCCTCAAAACCTAAAGGTTTGGCCGAAATTGGAGGTGGAGGAGTCCTACTCCAATCCTACTTGGAGTAGGATTCCACCTTCCCACTTGGAAACTCTTTCCACCTTGTGTTTTTTCCTTCTCAAACCTTATGGGCCTTAGTGGGAACTTATTCCAGCCCACTAGGGGCTGGTTTATCTCTTCCCATAGCCCATGAGACCCCTTGGGGCGTGACACCCCTCCCGATGGTCCCCGGCACCCCTCCCGGCACTCCCGGTACACTACCGATGAGCCCGAAACTTTTCCGGTAATGCACGAAAACCTTCCGGTAACCAAATGAGGTCATCCTATATATCAATCTTCGTTTCCGGACCATTCCGGAAACCCTCGTGACGTCCGTGATCTCATCTGGGACTCCGAACAACATTCGGTAACCAACCATATAACTCAAATACGCATAAAACAACGTCGAACCTTAAGTGTGCAGACCCTGCGGGTTCGAGAACTATGTAGACATGACCCGAGAGACTCCTCGGTCAATATCCAATAGCGGGACCTGGATGCCCATATTGGATCCTACATATTCTACGAAGATCTTATCGTTTGAACCTCAGTGCCAAGGATTCATATAATCCCGTATGTCATTCCCTTTGTCCTTCGGTATGTTACTTGCCCGAGATTCGATCGTTAGCATCCGCATACCTATTTCAATCTCGTTTACCGGCAAGTCTCTTTACTCGTTCCGTAATACAAGATCCCGCAACTTACATTAAGTTACATTGCTTGCAAGGCTTGTGTGTGATGTTGTATTACCGAGTGGGCCCCGAGATACCTCTCCGTCACACGGAGTGACAAATCCCAGTCTCGATCCATACTAACTCAACGAACACCTTCGGAGATACCTGTAGAGCATCTTTATAGTCACCCAGTTACGTTGCGACGTTTGATACACACAAAGCATTCCTCCGGTGTCCGTGAGTTATATGATCTCATGGTCATAGGAACAAATACTTGACACGCAGAAAACAGTAGCAACAAAATGACACGATCAACATGCTACGTCTATTAGTTTGGGTCTAGTCCATCACATGATTCTCCTAATGATGTGATCCCGTTATCAAGTGACAACACTTGCCTATGGCCAGGAAACCTTGACCATCTTTGATCAACGAGCTAGTCAACTAGAGGCTTACTAGGGACAGTGTTTTGTCTATGTATCCACACAAGTATTGTGTTTCCAATCAATACAATTATAGCATGGATAATAAACGATTATCATGAACTAAGAAATATAATAATAACTAATTTATTATTGCCTCTAGGGCATATTTCCAACAGTTCTACCTCACCTCCTATGCACATGAGGTGTTCGATGAAATGCCCGAGCCACACTAGTTAAGCTTTCTCCTCTCAAAGCTCGACCTTGGAGCTCCATTTTTCCCAAGATTTGTCTAGGTTTAGCGGTCCGTCACGCCCCGTCCCCATTTTCACCGCTGGGGCACGTCCATGTGTACGTCCGCAATGTCGTCTGCATGCTCCTCCGCACACGGTGAGGTAAGTCGTTTTGGATTTTTGGTTGACATTGGATATGGGGATTTCTCATCTAGGGTTTCGCGGGATGGGCCATAATATGCGCCTTTCTGGCTCGTAGGTGGATGGCTGCGGGATTGTGCAGTTCCAATCTGAGTTTTTCATTCCCAATCCAAGTTTCTACGGCCTTGAGGAGCGCTCGAATCACCGTTGCCTAGGGCATGGGCTAATTCCTGCTCGACGTGTTTCTTGGGGTGGAGCAAGCACGGAAAGAAGATTTTTGGGTTGTCCACTCGATGTAATTCCTCAAAACATCATTTGGTACTCTGTTTTCATCGATTTATTGCAAAGTTATGAATTTCACCTAATTATGTGAACTCTGATTTAACACCTTCCTGATGAGTGTGATTGGGTTGTTTGGATTGACCCCCCCCCTCCCACAGAGCTAGTGGGGCAAGCTTTTGAGGAGCTCCATGGTGGCCTTGAACGTAGTTGGATCAAAGCTAGTAGGATGGAGAAGAAGGTTATGGATCTGAACAATGAAAACAAGAAAATGCAATTGAAGTTGAAGAAAAGGAATGAGCTCATGGAAACAATGGGTTTTCTCTTTGTTCTTGGCATCAGCATTGTGGCTAGTTTAGTTTCTATTTGGTCTAAGCAAGCCAATTAAGTGGCAGTGTGTGTGTTATGTTTCTTCTAGTGTGTTGTGCCCTAGATGTAATTCTATCATTTGTGCACTGTTGTGAACTTGAGAAAATGTAATGTTGTGCCATAGATGTAATGGATATCATGTGTTGTGCTAAAATTGTCACCACTGCCAACTTGGAACCTTTTCACAGTTCATTTCAAATGCTTTTCAATTTCATGGTCTGATAGCTCAAAATAATCAGTAAATGCATGAAAAATAACAAATGAAGTCAGAAAGGGTTGTAAATTGATGATGTGGCTTTGAATGGTGCATTTTGAACACAGAAAAACTATGGAGTTCAAATAAGTTCAAAAAAATGAAATTCCTTTGTAAGAGACGAGTTTCCGTATGAAACCCTCATACTTCGAAAGAGATTTTCCGTTTTGTACACGAAGTGCATCCAATTTTTGCCGTAACCCTCTCAACTTTCTCGCACATGCTATGTGGGTGAAATGATGATACCATGCCAACTTGGAACCTTTTCAGAGTTCATTTCAAATGCTTTTCAATTTCATGGTCTTATAGCTCAAAATAATCAGTAAATGCATGAAAAATAACAAATGAAGTCAAAAAGAGTTGTAAATTGATGATGTGGCTTTGAATGGTGCATTTTGAACACAGAAAAACTATGGAGTTCAAATAAGTTCAAAAAAATGAAATTCCTTTGTAACAGACGAGTTTCCGTATGAAACCCTCATACTTCGAAAGAGATTGTCAGTTTTGTACACGAAGTGCATCCAGTTTTTGCCGGAACCCTCTCAACTTTCTCGCACATTCTATGTAGGTGAAATGATGATACCATGCCAACTTGGAACCTTTTCAGAGTTCATTTCAAATGATTTTCAATTTGATGGTCTTATAGCTCAAAATAATCAGTAAATGCATGAAAAATAACAAATGAAGTCAGAAAGGGTTGTAAATTGATGATGTGGCATTGAATGGTGCATTTTGAACACAGAAAAACTATGGAGTTCAAATAAGTTCAAAAAATGAAATCCCTTTGTAACAGACGAGTTTCCGTACAAAACCCTCATACTTCGAAAGAGATTGTCCGTTTTGTACACGAAGTGCATCCAGTTTTTGCCGTAACCCTCTCAACTTTCTCGCACATGCTATGTGGGTGAAATGATGATACCATGCCAACTTGGAACCTTTTCAGAGTTCATTTCAAATGCTTTTCAATTTCATGGTCTTTCAACTAAAATTATATAAAATTTATGCAACTAAAATTATCGTATTTTCTATTCAAAACATTAAAAGCAGAAAGAATTATCATAAAAGAAAATAAATAAGTAATTAGAATTTTGTTACAAACTTTAATAGCAAAAAGAGTTATCATAAAAGAAAATAAATAAGTAATTAGAAACAAAAAAGAAACCAAGAAGAACCTGTACCAAATAAAATGCCTTTGTAACAGCCATAGAACTGGTACTAAAGGAATCAACTAAAAAGCTTTTATAAACCTCTAGTATTATTGAAACTAAAATTATATAGAATTTATGCAACTAAAATTATCAAAGTATTTTCTGTTCAAAACATTAAAAGCAAAAAGAATTATCATAAAAGAAAATAAATAAGTAATTAGAATTTTGTTACAAACTTTAATAGCAAAAAGAATTATCATAAAAGAAAATAAATAAGTAATTAGAAACACAAATGAAAGCAAAAAAACTGGAAAAAAAATTAAAAAAAGTGCCACCTACAGGGCCACCACGGCGTGCATACGACTAGAAACCCATTACCATGGCCAGGATGCAGACCCGCAGTAGGCCCAATAGGCCCACAAGCACACAAAATGATTTTTGGCCCGTAATCCTGCAGTAGAGAGGAGCTCGAAGTGGTTTGTTCGGCAGGGCTTATAAACCACTCCGAGCCCCTCTCGGCTAGCGAGGTGGGACTAAACATAGCACCGCACCGCGCAAGGCCTTTGGTCCCGGTTGGTGGCACCAACCGGGACTAAAGGGGGGCATTGGTACTGGTTGGTACCACCAACCGGGACCAAAGGCCTCTGCTTCCCGCCCTTCGGGCTGCTGAAAAGAGACCTTTGGTCCCGGTTGGTGACACGAACCGGTACCAATGCCCCCCTTTAGTCCCGGTTGGTGCCACCAACCATGACCAAAGGCCTCTGCTTCCCGCCCTTCGGGCTTCTGAAAAGAGACCTTTAGTCCCGGTTGGTGACACTAAAGGGGTCATTGTTACCGGTTGGTGGCACCAACCGGTACCAATGGCTTTGCTATATAAGCCAGCACTTGTGAAAATTTCGTCAGTTCTTCGATCCCTCCGACGACGCCGCCAGGCTGCCCGAGCTCGGCATGCCTCTGCCGTGCCCCCGACCACGCCGCTGTTGCCTGGCCCGACCACGCCGTCGTCGCCCCTGCCCCCCGACCATGGCGCGCGCCCTCGCTGTGCCTCTGCCGCGCCCCCGACCTGCCCCGTCGACGTCGTCCCCGCCCTCTGCCCCGTCGACACCATCACCCCTGCCCCGACCACGCTGCCCTCGCCGCCCTCTACATCGACGCTGGCGCTGTGCCTCTGCCCTGCCCTGACCATGCTGCACCTCTCCTTGGTTAGGCTGGCGCCGCCCACCCTGTCCTCTCCTTTGTTTTTTTAGATTATATGATGTTTTTTTCCAGATTATGTTTATATGTGTGAGTGTATGTATGTGTGTATATCTGATTATATGTCCTTTTTTAGATTTTTTGTTCATATATATGATGATTTGTTTTTTGCATTTTTATAAAAATGTATATATGTATGTATGTTCTCTGTGCATATAAAAGTTAGATTTTTAGTACATTTGGGTACATTTTAGGTTAGTTTTATCAATATATGTTCTCTGATTTAGTACATTTTAGGTTAGTTTCATTTTTAGAAAAGTTTTACATATTTAGGAAAAGAAGGAAGAGAAGGAAGAAGGAAGAAGGAAGAAGAAGAAAACGTTTTATATATGCAAAAGTTACATTTTTAGAAAAGTATTATATATAGCTAGGAAGATAAGGAAGAAGAAGAAAAAGAATGAGAGGAAAAAGGAAAATAAGAAGAGGAAGAAAGGAGAAGAAGAGGAGAGGAAGAAGAGGAGAAATAAATAAGAAGAGGAAAAAGAAGAAAAAGAAGAGGAGAAGAAGAAAGGAATAGAGAAGAAGAAAAAATGTTCTATTTTTTTCTTCTTCTTCTCTATTCCTTTCTTCTTCTCCTTTTTTTTCTTTTTTTCTTCAATCACTTATATTATATTCCTTTCTTCTTCTCCTCTTTTTATTTATTATTTTGCCTTCTTATTTTTTATCTTGTATGTCATTGTCGATATACCCCCTCCCGATAACTTCAACACGAGGGGGGGGGTCAATATACCCCCTCCCCGATAACATTATTTTCCCATGTATGTATGTCGTCGTTGTCGATATAACCCCCTCCCGGGTAACTTAGACATGAGGGGCGGTCGATATATATACCCCCTCTCAACCGTGATAACTTATACCACGGGAGCACCCCCCCCCCCCCGCGGCCCTCTCGCTCGACCAAAACTCTCGAGGACACCCAAACCCTAAAAAAAACGATGTTGGTCTCCTACCCCCTCCCGTCGTGCCCCTACCCGACAAACTCTCTCGAGGCAACCCAAATTTACCAAGTTAAAAGAACGTTGTCGTCGAGGCCACCCCAAACCCTTGAAGCGTTGTCGAGGCCACCGCAAACCCTTGAAGTGTTGCCGAGGCCACCCCAAACCCTAGAGAAGCAGCGTCGAGGCCACTAATATGATTCCTTATTGTGATTAGCTAGCTAGTTCTACGTTTGACACTAATATATCCATATTTCATGTTTGAATAATAATTGCCATGTTGTAAATATTTGCAGAAACTATGAAGCACCCCCGAGATGAAGCAACTGAAGAGATTTTGGGGGAAATAATCGCAAAAGGAAGTGATGTCGTCTTGTCGTTTCAACGACACCGATGGTCTGGAAGGACAGGGTGAAGAAGAAGGCTATACTTATGATGGATCCAGTGACCCATTAATGCCGGTACAAGAAGAAGGCTATGATTATGATGGCTCCAGTGACCGAACCGAGTCCGGCGAGGTATATATATTAGTTAAGCCTGTGCTGACTAGCTAATTGATAAATTCATTGTTTTCGTATGTACACATATTAATTAACTCTCGTCTTTCTTCTTTTTCTAGCCCTCCGGATCGAGCACAACTTCGGTAAAGAGGCGATGCCCGAAGAAAAAGTTGTGCTCCGATGAAAGGTTTGAGATCGCAGCAATCGCGTGCGATGGCAAGCCGATTGAACCGTACCATACAAAGCAAGCATTTGCCAATCAGGCCGGGGTTCTTGTTAGGGATAAGATCCCGATCAGTATCCAGAAATGGTTAAAGCCTAAGAAGGAAGACCCTGAGGTGTCTTATGTCTCTGATATGCAGAAAGAAGATCTTTGGACAACGCTTAAGGCAAATTTCACCCTACCGCCAGAGGAGGATCCAGAGAAGCCAGTTCTGGAGCAATTGATCAAGTCTCATGCTCTTAAGAAAATGGCAGAACTATTCAGGAGGTGGAAGAATGAGCTGAAAACGTTTGTCGACAAAGAAACTACACCAGAATTTAGCGGCCGGTTTGAGAAGATCAGAGATCACTGGCCCGCATTTATGGCCCGCAAGACATCAGAAAAGAGTAAGAAGATGTCAACGATAAACAAGGAAAATGCTGCGAAGAAGAAGCATAACCATCGCACGGGGTCAGGTGGCTACCTCAAAGCCCGACCTTTGTGGGACAAGGCTAAGAATGACCTGATTGCTAAAGGGGTCGAACCAGAGACATTGAACTGGCCAGACCGTTCCCGAACTTGGTTCTTCGGGGTTGGCGGAACCTTGGACCCTGTATTAGGGAAGTGTGTTTGGACGGAAGAGCAACTGTGAATACCTGTCACGAGGATTAAGGAGTATATCGAGAAAGCGCAGCAAGGGATGTTCGTTCCAAACAGAGAGAAGGACGAGCTCACAATGGCCCTCGGGAATCCTGAGCACCCTGGACGGACTCGAGGCACACCAGGCTCCGTTCCGTGGAAGGTTGGGTTTCCGGACGCACGGGGTTACAAATGCCAGGAGAGGAGGAAGAAAGTGGAGCATAGCCAACTGCAAGCGTTGCACGAAAGGGTACAAGGGCTAGAGGAACGAGAAGCAGATCGCAACAAACGACCTGTCGAAGCTTCCCTTGAAGCTACCCCGCTATCTCAGCAGAGAAGCAGCGTGGCTTCTGATACGTCTCAAACGTATCTATAACTTTTTATGGTTTCATGTTGTTATCTTGTCAACTTTGGATGTTTTATATACCTTTTATATCTTTTTTGGGACTAACTTATTAATTCAGCGCCAAGTGCCAGTTCCTGTTTTTTCTGTGTTTTTGACTCTTTTCAGATCTGATTTTGGAACGGGGTCCAAACGGAATAAAATCCCCGAAATGAATTTTTCCAAAACAGAAGAAGATCGGGGGACTTGAATGCCAATGCAGGAGGCCCACACGGAGCCCACAAACCCTGTGGCCGCGGCCACCAGGCTTGTGGACTCCCTGGAGCTCCCCTGCCCTAGCTCTTTGGCCTATATATTCCCTAAAATCCCAGAAAAAATCATGTCATCTTGCCTAAGGCTTACTCTGTTCTTATGAACTCAATACACTAGATGCATGCTGGATAGCGGTCGACGTGTGGAGTAATAGTAGTAGATGCAAAAAGTATCGCTCTACTTGTTTTGGACGTGATGCCTATATGTATGATCATTGCCATAGATAACGTCATGACTTTGCATGGTTCTATCAATTGCTCTACAGTAATTCGTTCACCCACCGTCTACTTGCTTTCATGAGAGAAGCCACTAGTGAACACTACGACCCCCGGGTCTATTCACAACTATCGTCTCCGCTTTTACTTTTACTTTGCTTTGTTTACTTTTTGCTTTCAGTTCTCACTTTGCAAACAATCTATAAGGGATTGACAACCCCTTCATAGCGTTGGGTGCAAGCTCTTTGTGTTTGTGCAGGTACTTGTGACTTGACGCGATCCTCCTACTGGATTGACACCTTGGTTCTCAAACTGAGGGAAATACTTACGGCCGGTGTGCTACATCACCCTTTCCTCTTCAAGGGAACACCAACGCAAGGCTCCAAGGCCGCGGGGGAATCCTTTGCATATTTGCCAAGGAAATCCCTATAGGCGTAGCGAGCAGCAGAAGGATTTCTGGCGCCGTTGCCGGGGAAGATCAAGTCAGGATCTATCCAAGTAAGGGTCACAAACTCATCTCTTGCATTTACCTTTTTTGCCAGTTGCCTCTCGTTTTCCTCTCCCCCACTTCACATTTGTCGTTTTCATTTGCCTTTGTCCTTTGTCGTTTTCATTTGCCTTTCTCCTTTACCGTTTTCATTTGCCTTTTGCTGTTTTCATTTGCCTTTTTCTTGCTTGCTTGTGTTCTTGTTTCTTTGTTGAAGTCATCATGGCTGAAAACACCAAACTTTGCGACTTCTCGAATACTAATAATAATGATTTTATTAGTACTCCGATTGATCCCGCCACTAGTGCGGAATCATATGAAATCAACGCTGCCTTGCTGAATCTTGTTATGAAAGAGCAATTTTCTGGCCTTCCTAGTGAAGATGCCGCATCCCATCTCAATACTTTCATTGAACTTTGCGATATGCAAAAGAAGAAAGATGTGGATAATGATGTTGTTAAGTTGAAGCTTTTTCCGTTCTCTTTGTGAGATCGTGCAAAAACTTGGTTTTCTTCTTTGCCTAAAAATAGTATCGATTCTCGGAATAAGTGCAAAGATGCTTACATATCCAAGTATTTTCCGTTGGATAAGATTATCTCTCTCCGTAACGATATCATGAATTTCAAGCAACTTGATCATGAACACGTTGCACAATCTTGGGAGAGGATGAAGTTAATGATTAGAAATTGTCCCGCTCATGGCTTGAGTTTGTGGATGATTATACAAATCTTTTACGCTGGTTTGAATTTTGCCTCTCGAAATATCTTGGACTCCACCTCAGGTGGAACGTTCATGGGAATCACGTTAGGAGAAGCTACAAAACTCCTAGACAATATCATGACCAACTACTCTCAGTGGCACACTGAAAGGTCACCTGCTAGCAAAAAGGTACATGTTATAGAAGAAATTAACTCGCTTAGTGCTAAGATGGACGAGTTGATGAATTTGGTTGCTAGTAGAAATGCTCCTTTAGATCCTAATGACATGCCACTATCTTCCTTGATTGAGAGTAGCAACGCTAGTTTGGACGTTAATTTTGTTGGTAGGAACAATTTTGGCAACAACAATGCTTTTAGAGGAAACTATGTTCCTAGGCCTTTTCCTAGTAACTCCTCTAACAACTATGGCAATTCGTACAACAGCACTTATGGAAATCATAACAAATTACCCTCTGATTTAGAGAGTAATATCAAAGAGTTCATCAACTCTCGAAAGATTTTCAATCCGTCCATAGAGAAAAAAATACTAAAAATAGACGATTTGGCTAAGAGCGTTGATAGGATGTCTTGTGATATTGATGCTTTGAAAGTTAGATGTTCTCCTCCCAAGTTTACTTAGATGAAACTTTAAAAGCTATGCGTGTCTCCATGAATGAGAGCAAATAAAGAACCGCCCAAATCCGCGCTAGGCATGAATGGTTTAAAAGGGTGCGTTCCAGTGATGCAAATCACGAAGATCTTAAAGTGCTTGGTGTGACTCCTCTTGAATCATTGTTTTCGCGTGTCAAACCTATTGATGAAGGGGCTGGATATGAATCCACCTTGGTTGAAAAACGCCCCAATGATTCGGAGTCCGCCTATCTTGATGATAAAGGTGTGGAGAGTGGAGTAGAAGAAATCAAAATATTGGGTAGTAATGAAACTCCCACTTTGGATTTCAATTGATTCAATTATGATAGTTGCTCCTTGTTTGAATGCATTTCCTTGATGTAATCCATTGCAAACTCTCCACATGCTTATAGCCAAAGAAAAGCCTTTACCGCACATATCGTAGATGCTATGATGAAATCTCTTGAAGAGAAACTCGAATTAGAAGTCTCTATACCTAGAAAACTTCAAGATGAGTGGGAACCTACTATCAAAATCAAAATCAAGAACTATGAATGCAATGCTTTGTGTGATTTGGGTGCTAGTGTTTCCGCGATTCCAAAGTCTTTATGTGATATTCTTGGTTTTCATGAGATTGAAGAGTGTTCTCTTAATTTGCATCTTGTGGATTCTACTGTCAAGAAACCCTTGGGAAGGATCAATGATGTTCTTATTGTTGCAAATAAGAACTATGTACCCGTGGATTTCATTGTGCTTGACATAGATTGCAATCCTTCATGTCCCATTATTCTTGGTAGAACTTTCCTAAGGACTATTGGTGTTATCATCGATATGAAGGAAGGGAATATTATATTTAAATTTCCTCTTAGGAAGGGCATGGAGCATTTTCCTAGGAAGAAAATAAGATTGCCTTATGAATCTATGATGAGGGCTACTTATGGTTTCAGCACCAAAGATGACTATACGTGATTCCATCACCTTATGCCTAGCTAAGGGCGTTAAGCAATAGCGCTTGTTGGGAGGCAACCCAACGAATCTATCCTTTTTCTTTCAGTTTTGTGTTTTCCACACTTTCATAATTCTGTTATGATTGTGTTTTTTGTGTGTTTCATTTGCGTTTGTTGCAAGTGAAACCGTTATGATTAGTCTTGGGGATGATCGTTTCATCATGCTGGAAAAGACACAAACTTTCTTCTCACGAAAAGAATTTTCATTTTTTTTCTGTGAGAGCTTTTGAGTTGATTCTTTTTGTTGCTGATGCTACGAAAATTCTTCAGACTGTCGTAGTGTTTCATAATTTTTGAAGTACGAGAAGTATACGAAGTATACAGATTGCTACAGACTGGTCTGCTGTTAACAGATTCTGTTTTTGTTGAGTTGGTTGCTTATTTTGATGAAACTATGGATAGTATCGGGGGTGTTAGCCATGGAAGATTTAAAATACAGTAACGCAACATCAACATAAGTAGAATTTAAGTTTACTAAAGTACGTAAGGATGTGGTGATTTGCTTTCTTATACTAATGATATCACGAGTTTCTGTTTAAGTTTCGTGTTGTGAAGTTTTCAAGTTTTGGGTAAAGTTCTTATGGACAAACAGATAAAGAGTGGCAAGAGCTCAAGCTTGGGGATTCCCAAGGCACCACAAGTTGATTCAAGGATGCTGAAAAAGCCTAAGCTTGGGGATGCCTCGGGAAGGCATCCCCTCTTTCGTCTTCAATCCATCGGTAACGCTACTTGGGGCTATATTTTATTCACCACATGTTATGTGTTTTGCTTGGAGCGTCATGTATCGTAGGAGTCTTTTATTTTTGTTGTGTCACAATCTTCCTTGCTGCACTCCTAGAGAGAGAGACATGCACTCACCGTGATTTTGTCGAGCTTCACTTATATCCTTTGGTTAGACAATTCAGCTCACATGTGTTTCACTTATATCTTTTGAGCTAGTTGATTTTTCTCTATGTGTTTCACTTCTATCTTTTAGAGCACGAAAGCGCGTGGTGTGGTAGTTGATCTATGCTATGAAAGTAGTCTCAAAAGGGGTAGTTATCCAAAGGGATAGGAAAACTTCCACCTTCATGTGCATTGAGTAGTTAGAGAAGTTTGATTCATCTCAATTAGTTTTGAGTTGTGGTTGTGGTAATATTGAAGTTATACTAAGTAAGGTGTTGTGGATCTAGAAATACTTGTGTTGAAGTTAGTGATTCCCATAGCATGCACGTATGGTGAACCGCTATGTGATGAAGTCTGAGCATGATTAGTTTATTGATTGTCATCCTTTGTGTGGCAGTCGGGATCGCGCGATGGTTTATACCTACCAACCCCTCCCCTAGGAGTATGCGTTGAATGCTTTGTTTCGATTACTACTAAAACTTTTGCAACAAGTATGTGAGTTCTTCATGACTAATGTTGAGTCCATGGTTTAGATGCACTTTCACCTTCCACCATCACTATCTTCTTTAGTGCCGTGCAAATTTTGCCGGTGCATAAAACCCACCATTAGCCTCCCTCAAAACTGCCACCATACCTACCTACTATGGCTTTTTCAAAGCCATTCCGAGATATATTGCCATGCAACTACCACCATGACATGTGCCACCACTTCTACATTGCCATTACATGATCATAAGATAGCTAGCATGATATTTCCATTGATGTCTATGCCATGCTAGATCATTGTCACGGTACACTACCGAAGGCATTTCATATAGAGTCATCATTGCTCTAAGTTTTGAGTTGTAAGTGTGACGATCATCATTGATGGAGCATTGTCCCATGTGTGGAACTAAAAGAGGCCAGCGAAGCCCATTTACAAAAGGAGGCCAAAGATGCCCACCAAAATAAAATATAAAAAAGAGGCCAAAGAGCCCACCAAAAAAATGAGAGAAAAAGAGAGAAGGGACGGTGCTACTATCTTTCCACACTTGTGCTTATTAAGCACCATGATCTTCATGATTGAGAGTCTCCTGTTTTGTCACCACCATATAGCTAGTGGGAAATTTTCATTATATAACTTGGCTTGTATATTCCAATGATGGGCTTCCTCAAAATTGCCTTAGGTCTTCGTGAGCAAGCAAGTTGGATGCACCCCCACTAGTTTTCTTTAAGAGCTTTCACATACTCTTAGCTCTAGTGCATCATTTGTATGGCAATCCCTACTCATTCACATTGCTATCCATTGATGAGCATCACCAGAGCTCATTTATATGCCTAATCAATGTGACCATCTTCTCCTTGTTTGCCTTGCAACCTCCACCACACTCCATTCCACTTATAGTGCTAAAAGCATGGCTCACGCTCATGTATTGCGTGAGAGTTGAAAAAGTTTGAGAAAGTAAAGGTGTAAAAACAATTACTTGGCCAATACCGAGGTTGTGCATGATTTAAATTCGTTGTGCAAGGATCATAGAGCATAGCCAGACTATATGATTTTGTAGGGATAACTTTCTTTTGGCCTTGTTATTTTGAAAGTTCATGATTACCTTGCTAGTTTTCTTGAAGTATTATTGTCTCCACGTCAATAGCAAACTATTGTTTTGAATCTAACAGATCTGAACATTCACGTCACATAAGAGGAGTTACAAAGGACATCTATGCTAGGTAGCATGAAAGCATCAAAAATGCATTCTTTATCACTTCCCCATTCGAGGACGAGCAGGAGTTAAGCTTGGGGATGCTTGATACGTCTCAAACGTATCTATAATTTTTGATGGTTTCATGTTGTTATCTTGTCAACTTTGGATGTTTTATATACTTTTTATATCTTTTTTGGGACTAACTTATGAATTCAATGCCAAGTGCCAGTTCCTGTTTTTTCTGTGTTTTTGACTCTTTTCAAATCTGATTTTGGAACGGAGTCCAAACGGAATAAAATCCCCGAAATGAAATTTTCCAGAACAGAAGAAGATCGGGGGACTTGAGGGCCTAGGCAGGAGGCCCACTGGGAGCCCACAAGCCATGTGGCCGCGGCCGGGGGGGCCACGGCCACCAGGCTTGTGGCCTCCCTGGAGCTCCCCTGCCCTAGCTCTTTGGCCTATATATTCCCTAAAATCCCAAAAAAAATCAGGGCGTGCACGAAACCACTTTTCCGCCGCCGCAAGCTTCCGTTTCCGCGAGATCTCATCTGGAGACCCTTCCCAGTGCCCTGCCGGAGGGGACTTTGGAGCTGGAGGGCTTCTACATCAACATCATTGCCTCTCCAATGACTCGTGAGTAGTCTACTTCAGACCTACGGGTCCGTAGTTAGTAGCTAGATTGCTTCTTCTCTCTCTTGGATCTTCAATACAAAGTTCTCCATGATCTTCATGGAGATCTATCCGATGTAATCCTCTTTGGCGGTGTGTTTGTCGAGATCCGATGAATTGTGGATTTGTGATCAGATTATCTATGAATTTTATTTGAGTCTTTGCTGATTTCTTATATGCATGATTTGATATCCTTGTAAGTCTCTTTGAGTCTTGGGTTTTGTTTGGCCAACTAGATCTATGATTCTTACAATGGGAGAAGTGCTTGGTTTTGGGTTCATACCGTGCGGTGACCTTTCCCTGTGACAGAAGGGGCAGCAAGGCACGCATCATGTTGTTGCCATCAAGGGGAACAAGATGGGCTTTCATCATAGATTTGAGATTGTCCATCTACATCATGTCATCTTGCTTAAGGCGTTACTCTGTTCTTATGAACTCAATACACTAGATGCATGCTGGATAGCGGTTGACGTGTGGAGTAATAGTAGTAGATGCAAAAAGTATCGGTCTACTTGTTTTGGACGTGATGCCTATATGTATGATCATTGCCATAGATAACGTCATGACTTTGCGCGGTTCTATCAATTGCTCGACAGTAATTCGTTCACCCACCGTCTACTTGCTTTCATGAGAGAAGTCACTAGTGAACACTACGGCCCCCGGGTCTATTCACAACTATCGTCTCCGCTTTTACTTTTACTTTGCTTTGTTTACTTTTTGCTTTCAGTTCTCGCTTTGCAAACAATCTATAAGGGATTGACAACCCCTTCATAGCGTTGGGTGCAAGCTCTTTGTGTTTGTGCAGGTACTTGTGACTTGACATGATCCTCCTACTGGATTGACACCTTGGTTCTCAAACTGAGGGAAATACTTACGGCCGCTGTGCTACATCACCCTTTCCTCTTCAAGGGAACACCAACGCACGGCTCCAAGGCCGCGGGGGAATCCTTTGCATATTTTCCAAGGATATCCCTATAGGCGTAGCCAGCAGCAGCTTCCACCGAGCAGATTCAGCAGCTGGACCCTGTCTTCACGGCTCCTGCTAGCTACCCCATGGATGCTATCACAAAGTCTCGACATTGCCACCTTATGGCGCGATGGATGACATTGAAAGTCAAGGCGGCTGTTGGAGTTGTTTTACCTACTGAACCTGGCACAACCTACCACGGCCGGTCGATTCCAGAAGGATATGCTAGGGTGATGGTGGATCAAATAACGGACGGATTTGAGGACCTTGAGCTTGACTACCCTACGGGTGAAGGGGAGATTCGGCTGGGTTCTTCTCTGAAGACTACATGCCTATGGCGGAAGGAGCTCATCAACCTTCTGAATTGGACGCCTTCTGAATTGGCGAGTGACCAGGGCACTGAGTCTCCTTCTCCTCCTCCGCCTCCTCCTCTGGCGAGTGATTAGGGCACTCAGTCTCCTTCTCCGACGCATGGCGGCACTTCGCCTCCTTCTCCGCCTACGCCGGCGCGCCCGAGCAGCGAACCTCCTCCTTCTCCGCCTCGTCAACAAGGGCGGAAGAGACCCGCCGCCGCTCCGGCTGCTCCGGTGCGTCGTCCTTCTACTCCGCCTCATAAGAAAGGAAAGACAGCCGCAGCCACTCCGTCTGCTCCGACGTCTAGCAGTATAGCCAGAGGCAGGCAATACAAATACGGTCCTTCTCTGAAGACTCCAGAGAAGTTACCATACGAGAGGAGCCAGGAGGAAAACGCGAAGATCGTGCAGGCCGAAGTGAAAAACTTATTTGAATGGGTGAAAGCAAAGAATCATCCACCTCCGGAGGAGAAGATAGATCCGGTAAAAGCGAAGCGTACTCTGGCTGTCCTGAAGAAACCACCAAAGTCTCCGACGAAAGGCAACTATGAGCGCATTATTACAAAGTCATTTATCGACGCGGAGCGGTTGGGAAGTACTGTCAGTGGTCAAAGGTTAGCAGAACGACGAGCTGGGAAAAAAGTTGCCCAGCTCGGCGAACAATCGAACCAATCGTTCCCCCCGCTCAAGGTGTCTAGCGATATCGTCGCTAATCATCCGGGGATCTTGTTGCCCGGTACCAATCCTGCAGATTACCCGCCCGAGGATGCACATTTTTATTTATTGGAGGTGGACGAACACAAATACGTGTATGGGAAGCCTCTCGTCAAAGATGAAAGATCTCAAACAACGATGATGCGAAGATTCCATGATTGGTACATGAAAACCTGCAAAGAGTCTGGGGGAGTAATATTTTGACGCTGAGAGTTAGAGAGGAGCATCACCTCGTTGGACTTGAACTGTTGATAGTTCCATTTGAGGAGTTCTTCCCATTTTTCAATCTAAAGGCCCTCGATAAATTAATGATCACTTGCTACTGCCTGTAAGTAGTACTACTTCTGTCATTAAGTCTCTATATATAGGCCAGCTCTTTCATTGCATGTATTTTTAATTATCCTCACTATATTATATGCAGATTGAAGATCGTCGAATTGAAGAAAAGAAAAATCGGTGATATTGGGTTCATTAACACAAATCTCGTAGATGCATTTATGATTAAATTTCAGGCAAAAGATACCGAGGCCAATGCTACTGCAACAAAAGACCTTCCAATGGCGCCAGAAATAGGCACGTTGACGAGAGAATACTTGGCTTGATCCTTCTGCTGCGGCTACGCCTTAAGGGACTTCCTAGGAAAGTGTGCAAATGATTTCCCCCGTGGCCTTGGAGCCTTGCGTTGGTGTTCCCTCGAAGCGGAAAGGGTGATGTAGCGTAGCGGTGGTAAGTATTTCCCTCAGTTTGAGAACCAAGGTATCAATCCAATGGAGGAGTATCTCAAGATCCTGCACAAACACAAAAGCTTGCTCCCAACACTATGAAGGGGTTGTCAATCCCTTATAGATTGTTTGCCAAGTGAGAACTGAAAGCAACAAAGTAACAAAGCAAAGTAAAAGCGGAGGTGTAAACGATGGATGTGAATAGACGCGGGGGGGTGTAGTGTTTACTAGTGGCTTCTCTCATGAAAGCAAGTAGACGGTGGGTGAACAAATTACTGTCGAGCAATTGATAGAACCGCGCAAAGTCGTGATGATATCTATGGCAATGATTATATCTATAGGCATCACGTCCAAAACAAGTAGACCGATACTTTCTGCATCTACTACTATTACTCCACACGTCGACCGCTATCGAGCATGCATCTAGTGTATTAAGTCCATAAGAACAGAGTAACGCCTTAAGCAAGATGACATGATGTAGAGGGATAATCTCAAACCAATGATAAAAAACCCATCTTTTTACCCTTGATGGCAACTACTTAATGTGTGCCTTACTGCCCCTACTGTCACTGGGAAAGGTCACCACATGGTAGAACCCAAAACCAAGAACTTGTCCCTTTGCAAGAATCATAGATCTAGTTGGACAAACAAAACCCAAGACTCGGAGAGACTTACAAGGATATCAAATCATGCATATAAGAAATCAGCAAAGACTCAAATGTATATCATAGATAATCTGATCACAAATCCACAATTCATCGGATCTCGACAAACACACCGCCAAAGAAGATTACATCGGATAGATCTCAAGATCATGGAGAACTTTGTATTGAAGATCCAAGAGAGAGAAGAAGCCATCTAGCTACTAACTACGGACCCGTAGGTCTGAAGTGAACTACTCACGAGTCATTGGAGGGGCGATGATGAGGATGAAGAAGCCCTCCAACTCCAAAGTCCCCTCTGGCAGGGCGCCGGGAAGGGTCTCCAGATGAGATCTCGCGGAAACGGAAACTTGCGGCGGCGGAAAAGTATTTTCGAGGCTCCCCTGATTTTTTGCTAAATTTTTGGGAATATATAGGCCAAGGATCTAGGTCAGGGGGTGGCCAGGGAGGCCACAAGCCCTGACACTGCGCCTCCCCCTGGTGGCGTGGTGGGAGCTTGTGGGCTCCCGGGAGCCCACCAGGCTTGGCCCAGAGGCCCCCTGATCTTCTTCCGTTCGGGAAAAAATCATTTCGGGGTTTTTATTCCGTTTGGACTCCATTCCAAAATCAGATCTGAAAAGAGTCAAAAACACAGAAAAAATAGGAAGTGGCACTTGGCACTGAATTAATAAGTTAGTCCCAAAAAAGATATAAAAGGTACATAAAACATCCAAAGATGACAAGATAACAGCGTGAAACCATCAAAAATTATAGATACGTTTGAGACGTATCAAGCATCCCCAAGCTTAACTCCTGCTCGTCCTCGAGTAGGGAAGTGATAAAGAATGATTTTTTTATGGTTTCATGCTACCTAGCATAGGTGTCCTTTGTAATTCCTCTTATGTGACGTGAATGTTCAGGTCCATTAGATTCAAAACAATAGTTTGCTATTGACGTGGAAACAATAATAATTCAAGCAAACTAGCAAGGTAATCATGAACTTTCAAAATAACAAGGCCAAAAGAAAGTTATCCCTACAAAAGCATATAGTCTAGCTATGCTCTATCATCATTGCACAACGAATTTAAATCATGCACAACCCCGGTATTGGCCAAGTAATTGTTTCACACCTTTACTTTCTCAAACTTTTTCAACTCTCATGCAATACATGAGCGTGAGCCATGGTTATAGCACTATAGATGGTGTGGAATGTGGTGGGGGTTGCAAGACAAAAAAGGAGAAGATAGTCACATTAACTAGGCATATCAATGAGCTGTGGAGATTCTCATCAATAGATATCAATGTGAATGAGTAGGGATTGACATACAAATGATGCAGTAGAGCTACGAGTATGTGAAAGCTCTTAAAGAAAACTAGTGGGTGTGCATCCAACTTGCTTGCTCACGAAGACCTAAGGCAATTTTGAGGAAGCCTATCATTGGAATATACAAGCCAAGTTATATAATGAAAATTTCCCACTAGCTATATGGTGGTGACAAAACGAGAGACTCTCAATCATGAAGATCATGGTTCTTAATATGCACAAGTGTGGAAAAAGTGGTAGCATTGTCCCTTCTCTCTTTTTCTCTCATTTTTTTGGTGGGCTCTTTGGCCTCTCTTTTTTTGGTGGGCTTCTTTGGCCTCTTTTATTTCCTCACATGGGACAATGCTCCATTAATGATGATCATCACACTTTCAACTCAAAACTTAGAGCAACTATGACTCTATATAGAATGCCTTCGGTAGTGTACCGTGGCAATGATCTAGCATGGCATAGACATCAATGGAAACATCATGCTAGCTATCTTACGATCATGCAATGGCAATGTAGACGTGGTGGCACATGTCATGGTGGTAGTTGCATGGCAATTTATCTCAGAGTGACTTTGAAAAATCCATAGCAGGTAGGTATGGTGGCTGTTTTGAGGGAGGCTAATGGTGGGTTTTGTGCACCGGCGAAAGTTGCACGACACTAAGAAGATAGTGATGGTGGTAGGTGAAAGTGCATCTAAACCATGGACTCAACATTAGTCATGAATAACTCATATACTTGTTGCAAAAGTTTTATTAGTAATCGAAACAAAGCATTCAAGCATACTCCTAGGGGAAGGGTTGGTAGGTATAAACCATCGCGCGATCCCGACCGCCACGCAAAGGATGACAATCAATAGACTGATCATGCTCAGATTTCATCACATAGCGGTTCACCATACGTGCATGCTACAGGAATCACTAACTTCAACACAAGTATTTCTAGATCCACAACACCTTACTAGCATGACTTCAATATTCCCATAACCACAACTCAAAACTAATTGAGATGAATCAAACTTCTCTAACTATTCAATGCACATGAAGGTGGAAGTTTTCGTATCCCTTTGGATAACTACCCCTTTTGAGACTACTTTCAAAGCATAGATCAACTACCAAGCCACGCACCGCTGCGCTCTAAAAGATATAAGTGAAGCACAAAGAGCAAAAGTAGCTAGCTCAAAAGATATAAGTGAAGCACATGTGAGCTGAATTGTCTATCAAAAGATATAAGTGAAGCTCGACAAAATCACGGTGTGTGCATGTCTCTCTCTCTAGGTGTGCAGCAAGGATGATTGTGACACAACAAAAATAAAAGACTCCTACGATACAATACGCTCCAAGCAAAAACACATAACATGTGGTGAATAAAAATATAGCCCCAAGTAACGTTACCGATGGATTGAAGACGAGAGAGGGGATGCCTTCCCTGGGCATCCCCAAGCTTAGGATTTTACGGCATCCTTGAATCTCTTCGGGTGCCTTGGGCATCCCCAAGCTTGAGCTCTTGCCACTCTTTATCTCTTTGTCCATAAGAACTTCACCCAAAACTTGAAAACTTCACAACACGAAACTTAAACAGAAACTCGTGATAACATTAGTACAAGAAAGCAAACCACCACTTCCTTAGGTACTGTAGCAAACTTAAATTCTACTTGTGCTGATGTTGGGTTACTGTATTTTCAATGTTCCATGGCTAATACCCCCCGATACTATCCATAGTTTCATCAAAATAAGCAACCAACACAACAAAAACAGAATATGTTAACAGCAGACCAGTCTGTAGCAATCTGTATATTTCGTATACCTCTCATACTTCAAAAATTCCGAAAAATTACTACAGTCTGAAGAATTTGCGTACCAATCAGAAACAAAAAAGAATCAACTGAAAAGCGCTTAGAGAAAAAAATGAAAATTCTTTTCGTGAGCAGAAAATTTCTGTCTTTTCCAGCATGACCAAACGATCATCCCCAAGACTAATCATAACGGTTTTGCTTGGCACAAACGCAAAAAGAAACACAAAAAACACAATCATAACTGAATTATGAAAGTGTGGAAAACACAAAACAGAAAGAAAAAGGATAGATTCGTTGGGTTGCCTCCCAACAAGCGCTATCGTTTAACGCCCTTAGCTAGGCATTGAATGATGCTCTCGTAAAAGACAAGAATTGAAGCACAACGAGAGCATCATGAAACATGTGAAAATCACATCTAAGTCTAACATATTTCCTATGCATAGGTATTTTATAGGAAAACAGATTGTCAAGACAACCAATAGTTACCAAATGCAAGGAAGAAGAAAGAGACAATAGCAATCTCCACAAAACGAGAGGTAATTTGGTAACATGAAAGTTTCTACCACAATATTTTCCTCCTCATAATAATTACATGTGGGATCATATTCTAATTCAACAATGTAACTATCACATAGGATATTCTTTTCATGATCCACATGCATGCAAAGTTGACGCTCTTCAAAAATAGTGGGATTATCATCAAATAAAGTCATGACTTCTCCAATCCCACTTTCAATAATATTGCAAATATCATATTCATCTTGAGGCTTGAACAAATTTTCAAGATCAAAAGAAAAATCATCACCCCAATCATGATCTTTGCAATAAGTAGTGGACATAGCAAGACTAGCATCACCAAGCTTAGGGTTTTGCATATTCTTAGCATGATTGTCACTAATAGAATTTATAGTGAAACCATTGCAATCATGCTTTTCATCCAAGGAGCCCTCGTGAATTACTTCAGAAATTTCTTCCTCGCAATTTTCCGATTCACGCATTTCAAGCAAAACTTCATAAAGATAGTCAAGTGCCCTCAACTCACTAGCAATTCGTTCCACATAAGTGGGTCTCTTAAAGAGATTAGCAAGTGGATGAGGATCCATATCACTAGATTTTTAGCAAGCGAAGATGCAAGCATATTGAAGGCACATGGCACACGAGCAAACAAAAAGCAAGCGAGAGAAAAAGGCAAACAAAAAAGGCAAATGAAAAAGGCAAAGGAGAAAGGCAAATAAAAACGGCAAATGTGAAGTGGGGGAGAGGAAAACGAGAGGCAACTCGCAAAAAGGTAAATGCAAGAGATTAGTTTGTGACACCAACTTGGATAGATCTCTCCTCCCCGGCAACGGCGCCAAAAATACTTCTGCTACTGCAACAAAAGACCTTCCAATGGCGTCGGAAATAGGCACGTTGACGAGAGAATACTTGGCTTGATCCTTTTGCTGTGGCTACGCCTTAAGGGACTTCCTAGGCAAGTATGCAAAGGATTTTCCCCGTGGCCTTGGAGCCTTGCGTTGGTGTTCCCTCGAAGCAGAAAGGGTGATGTAGCATAGCGGTGGTAAGTATTTCCCTCAATTTGAGAACCAAGGTATCAATCCAGTGGAGGAGTATCTCAAGATCCTGCACAAACACAAAAGCTTGCTCCCACCGCTATGAACGAGTTGTCAATCCCTTATAGATTGTTTGCCAAGTGAGAACTGAAAGCAACAAAGTAACAAAACAAAGTAAAAGCGGAGGTGTAAACGATGGATGTGAATAGACCCGGGGGTCGTAGTGTTTACTAGTGGCTTCTCTCATGAAAGCAAGTAGATGGTGGATGAACAAATTACTGTCGAGCAATTGATAGAACCACGCAAAGTCGTGACGATATCTTGACAATGATTATATCTATAGGCATCACGTCCAAAACAAGTAGACCGATACTTTCTGCATCTACTACTATTACTCCACACGTCGACCGCTATCCAACATGCATCTAGTGTATTAAGTCCATAAGAACAGAGTAACGCCTTAAGCAAGATGACATGATGTAGAGGGATAATCTCAAACCAATGATAAAAAAACCATCGTTTTACCCTTGATGGCAACTACTTAATGTATTCCTTACTTTCCCTACTGTCACTGGGAAAGGTCACCACATGGTAGAACCCAAAACCAAGCACTTCTCCCTTTGGAAGAATCATAGATCTAGTTGGCCAAACAAAACCCAAGACTCGGAGAGACTTACAAGGATATCAAATCATGCATATAAGAAATCAGAAAAGACTCAAATATATATCATAGATAATCTGATCACAAATCCATAATTCATCGGATTTCGACAAACACACCGCCAAAGAAGATTAAATTGGATAGATCTCCATGAAGATCATGGAGAACTTTGTATTGAAGATCCAAGAGAGAGAAGAAGCCATCTAGCTACTAACTACGGACCCATAGGTACGAAGTGAACTACTCACGAGTCATTGGAGGGGTGATGATGATGATGATGAAGAAGCCCTCCAACTCCAAAGTCCCCTCCGGCAGGGCGCCGGGAAGGGTCTCCAGATGAGATCTCGCGGAAACGGAAGCTTGCGTCGGCGGAAAAGTATTTTCGAGGCTCCCCTGATTTTTTGCTGTATTTTTGGGAATATATAGGCCAAGGGTCTAGGTCAGGGGACGGTGAGGGAGGCCACAAGCCCTGACACCGCCGCCTCCCCCCTGGTGGCGTGGTGGGAGCTTGTGGGATCCCTAGAGCACACCTGGCTTGGCCAGAGGCCCCCTGATCTTCTTCCGTTCGGGAAAAAATCATTTCGGGGTTTTTATTCCGTTTGGACTCCGTTCCAAAATCAGACCTGAAAAGAGTCAAAAACACAGAAAAAACAGGAACTGGCAATTGGCACTGAATTAATAAGTTAGTCCCAAAAAAGATATAAAAGGTACATAAAACATCCAAAGATGACACGATAACAGCGTGAAACCATCAAAAATTATAGATACGTTTCAGACGTATCAGCCAACCTGCTACAATCGTTTGTATTGAATCAAAACAAAGCTATAATACTCTTCCCTTACGAATTCCAGTGAGTGTTACTATCTTGTGCATATTCGGTTTCCCTTATTAGTCAAGGTTATATTAATGTAATTGATGAGTTATGCATGCGTGCACAGCTTCCACTATATTCTCCTAGAGATTAAAGCTTGAGCAGGGACTAGTAACCGTCTTAGACTCGAGAGGAAAAGATCCCAACGAGTATGCGGACATGACTGAAATTCTACAGAAGTAAGTTAAATCGATTATTATCGCACCATATCGGTAACTTTGTTCATTTCCTGATATCAAGTAATTGTTTTCTTTGTCTGGCTGTGTTTGGAAAAAAATCACCTCAAAAACTCAGGGACTGCCGAAGAAGCTGCAATTTAGACACCCGAAAGTAAGTACTATAGTAGCATGTTCCACGCATCTCCTAGTGATTCAAGCGCTAGTTTCATCAATACCATTTAGCATGCTTGCTAACTATCAGTTTGATTGACCTCTATTTCTTGTGAAGTGGTTGTGGCAGGAACCAGGGAATGATTACTGTGGATACTACATTTGCGAGTCCATCCACCACACGACCTGTGAGCGGGGCTACTCTGACAAACAATATGGCGTGCGTAAATAATAATATTCACAATTTTATTTTATTACCATCATTTGTGTTCAGTTTCATTTATTCATATATATGTATTGACCCCCTTCTTCAAATTAGATATTTCGGATGCGGGATGAACTCCTACCAGCAGATCGTATGCGAGGAATTCAAGAGGAATCGGCGGCATCCTTTCTTGACCACGTGATCACTAAAGACGAAGAATACCATGTGAACCCTAATCAGTTGAATTTTAATTAGGAGATTATATTGTAAGAGATAATTATATTATATATATGTAGCCAGTAGCATCGGATAGATATACGAGAACTTGTTGTTTGACCAATCTCTCACAGAAGGAGAGGTGGTCGATAGCACTTCTATCTGTATGCATATGTTCATGATGATCTTCTGTTTCCTTCATTTGCTTACTAGCTAGCGTGTCTAGTCCTCTCTATACGTATAGTATGTAGCGTCGACTAAGCACGGAGATAAGAGAGGACACTTCTCTCTATTCATTAGCTAGCTAACACAATATATGAAACACCTAAATTAACCCCCCCAAACCCCCCCCCCCCTTTAAAAAACCCAGCACCTGAAATGCTGACGCGTGGATGCCTTTTGGTCCCGGTTGGTGTCACCAACCGGGACTAAAGGCCCCCCTACCTGGGCTCGTCGCACCGGCCACGTGGAGGCCCATCTGTCCCGGTTAGTGTAAGAACCGGGACTAAAGGCCAAGGGCATTAGTAACGACCTTTTAGTCCCGGTTCCGAAACCGGGATAGAAGGCCCTTACGAACCGGGACAAAAGGCCCTTTTTCTACTAGTGCACTCACGCAGCTACTAGCCTGACGCGGACCGGATCATGCACGCCATGTCTGGCACACGCACCGACGTGCTCTGACCGAAGCCGGCTAGCCGCGGCTTATTCATCTAACAGGGGGGTAGGTTTAGGGTAATCTGCCCGGGCGGCGTGCGCGATGACTTCAAAAACTATGTTTTCACTAATCGTTATTCTTCAAGATGAAGCGTTCCTTCATACTTTACCTCATGCTGCTATTGGAGGATGGCTCGGACAATCCAATGTGAGCAGAGGTTGGGCGCATCGTCCTACCTGTTAAATGTATTGTTTTGGACTCTTTAATTTATCTTGTGTATCAAGTTAGCAGTAGTTAGAATAGATATGTTTGTATGTCCTTCTATCTTCTTGTTTAATCCTCCTATAATATTTCTTGATGGTTAGTCTTGACGCTGCCACCTTCCTGTACTACAACTACAATCAATATATACCCACGCGGCTTTCCTGTTGGGAGTAGGAACGCTTACCCATCTTTGACATGGTATACAGAGCAACCTCTTCCGCCACATCTAGCCTCTAATCTTGCGCGTCAAGAACCCTAGCCCACCTCATGCCCATCCTCCATGTCGTCTTCTTCAGCCATCAACTCCACCCTCAACTACAACACCTCCGAACCACTCACCCGAACCAATTACATCCTATGACGCACACAGGGAAGTTCACAGATCATGGGTGTCGGCCTTTATGGCTACCTAGATCAATCCATCGAAGAACCACCCAAAATTCTCACCATCAAGATCGCCGAAGGGAAGGATCAGGTGATGCCAAACCCTGCCTCCTCCCAATGGCTTATTCAAGATCAACAGATCGTCGCCTACCTCCTCAAAAATCTCTTCAAAGAAGTCCTTGTCCAGGTCGCTTCGATTGAAAAATCGCATGCGATATGGACTACGTTTGCGAACATGTTCTCAGCCATGTCTCTCACGTGCGTCAACAACATACGAGGCGCCCTCACCAATGCCCAAAAGGGCTCTCATACGGCTACCACATACTTTGGTCATATGTGATTCCTCTCCGACGAGCTTGCAGCGGCGGGCATGCCGATCAGTGAGGATGAACTGCTCTCCTTCATCATCGCCGGCTTGGACATGGAGTACCAACCCATCATATCGGCTCTTGATGCACGAACAGAACCTGTTTCTGTTGACAAACTTTTCTCCATGGTGTCCAATTTCTACCAGCGAGTTGAGATGTTCCATGGCACAAGCGTCGGCTCCTTCAAATCTTCGGCGAACGCTGCTTCCTGTGGTCGCCAGGGAAACACCAAAAACTACCGAAACCAAAGTGGTGGAGGTGGTGGTGGATCCCGTAGTGGTGGCGGCAAGTACGGTGGTGGCAGTGGTGGGCAATATGGTGGTGGCGGCGGCTATCCCCTGACGGCAACAATCAGGGTGGTGGTGGCGGCTACCAGCGGACCAATGGCGTCGGTGGCTACCCTGGTGGGGGTGGCGGTCGCAACTACAATGAGGGAAACCCCAGCGTGGAAACAACAGGCGCCCTCTCGGCAACAACAATCGGGGGCGCAATTTCTAAGGCTACGAGGGGTATGAAGGCAAGTACCAGATCTGCAAAAAAACAAATCAAATAGCCAAAGATTGCGACTGGCGCTATGCTAATGATCCTAACCACAAGAAAAAGGTTCCAGTTGCTACTGCTGCTGATATGTTCTATGACGTCGATACCAACTATTATATGGACACAGGCGCCACAAACCATATCATTGGAGAGCTGGACAAGCTGGCAATGCATGAGAAATGTCGTGGCAATGATCAAATCTACACAACTGCAAACGGTCCAGGTATGAAGATCAGTCGTATTGGTAAATCAATCATTACAACACCTCATGCAAATCATGAAGTCAATGATATCCTTGATGTTCCCAATGCTTCCAAGAATCTCTTATCTGCCCATCGTATTGCTCTTGACAATAATGTGTTTTTAGAGTTTCACACGTTCTTCTTTTTGATGAAGGGTCAGGTCACGAAGAAAATTCTTCATAGAGGTGTGTGTGTGCAAGGGTTGTATGTGTTGCTTCCCCAACTGCAAATTAAGTAAACAAGTCTATGGTGCCATCAAGCTTTCAGCTGGGAGGTGGCATAGCCATCTAGCTCATCCATCTTTTTTCTACTGTTCATCAGATCTTAGCAAGAATAAACTCCCAGTTGTTGGTGAGAGAAATCTAGAAACTATTGTTGATAGAAAGCTCTTGTTGTTCATTAGGTTCTTCTCAAAAAGAGGTCTGAAGTGTTTCAAGTGTTTCATAACTTTCAAGCTCTTATTGTTAGAAAATTTGATTGTAAAATCATTGCTATGCAATCACATTGGGGTGGTGAATACGAAAAATTAAATGCCCTTTTTCAACAAATTGGCATCTCTCACCATGTGTCAGGCCCCCATGCCCGTCAACACAGTGGGTCTGCTGAATGCAAACACAGGCATATTCTTGAAGTAGGCGTGGCTCTTATTGCTGCCATGCCACTCAAATTTTGGGATGAAACTTTTCTTACTGCTGTTCATCTTATAAATATGTGGCCTAGTCCCGCTGTCTCCAATGAGAGTCCTACTGAGCGTTTGTTACAAGCCACACCAGATTATCACACTCTTCTAGTCTTTGGTTGTGCTTGTTGGCCCAACCTTCGTCCTTACAATAATCACAAACTCATGTTTCGCTCTAAGGAGTGTGTCTTTCTTGGTAATAGTGCACAACACAAAGGTGTCAAATGCCTGGATGTGTCTATTGGTCGGGTGTACATCTGATGTTGTTTTCGATGAAACACAGTTTCCTTTTGAAAAACTCCATCCCAACATTGGTCCCCTTCTCAAGAAGGAAATCCTGCTGCTTCATTACCATCTTCTTGGAGATAATTGTATGGGTGTTGATAGTGAAGATCCAATATTGGCTAACTCTTCTATGGTTCCACATGACCTTTCTACTACACGCATAAACATGTCTGAACATGATGAGGAACCTAATGAAATTTTGGTTGCCAACCTTGTCGAACATCTCGCTGGTGCACCATCAGCCTAGGGATCTGCATGCCCGTGTGTGCCCGTATCTGCTCCGGGACTGGTGCGGCTAACTTCACCTGCTCCTTTCTTGGCGGCAGCGTCCGCCGACCCTGTATCCTCGCTCTACATTAACATGCGGGTGATCAACCATCTAGGTGCTATGCGTCGACACCTTAGGTCTACACCCGGTAGTTGTCGGCTCCTGATGCTCTGGCTGGGACAGGTGCTCCACCCGAGCTAACTCCGCCAGCCCTGTCACCCTCCACCAACCCTTCTACGGCCACTGAAGATCAGGTCATCTTGACCACCTCGGTATTTCTCAGCACTCCTGCTACCTTGGATGGCACTCTTGTTCGAGAGACAGCAGTGCCTTCTGCATCCTTTACACCACCTGTGCTCCCTCGCACCCATCTCCAGACATGCAAACTCATTCCTATTAACTACAAAACTAAATATGGTTTAGTTGTGTATGATGCATCTATCACAGAATCACGGATTATTCTTGAGGCTCGTGCTGATCCCAAGTGGAAGATGGCCATTGATGCTGAATTTTCTGCTCTTCACAAAAACCAGACTTGGCGTCTTGTTTCTCCACGACCCGGTACAAATCTTATTGATTGCAAGTGGGTGTTTTGCATTAAACGGAGGTCTGATGGTACCATTGATCGTTACAAAGCACACCTTGTTGCCAAAGGATTCAAGCAGAGGTACGAACTTGACTATGAGGACACCTTTAGTCCCGTTGTTAAACCTGCCACTATTCGACTTGTTCTCTCTATTGCTTTGTCTCGTGGCTGGTGTCTTTGTGAGATAGATGTGCAAAATGCATTTCTTCATGGTGTTCTGGAAGAGGAACTCTATATGAAACAACCTCCTGGGTTTGAAGATGCACAAAAACCAGCTTATGTCTACTGGCTCGAGAAGTCTATCTATGGTCTCAAACAAGCTCCAACAGCATGGTATTCTCGCTTGAGCTCCAAACTACACACTCTTGTGTTTTCTCCCTCTAAATATGATACATCCCTGTTTATTTATCATCAATCAAACACAACCATTTTTGTGCTTATCTACGTCGATGACATCATCAGTACAAGCTCCTCTAATGGGGCTGTCACAACTCTTTTGAAAGATTTACAATTAGATTTTGCTCTCAAAAATCTCGGTGACTTGCACTTTTTCCTTGGCATTGAGGTCAAGCGCAATAAGGAAGGTGTTCTTCATCTTTCTCGGGAAAAGTATGCTACTCATCTTCTAAGCAAGGCAGGGATGCAAAGCTGTAAACCATCACGAACACCTCTCTCTAGTTCTAAAAATTTATCTCTTGCCAAGGGTGTGCCCCTGAGTCAAGACGGTGGCACTAAATACAGAAGCTTGGTAGGTGCACTTCAGTACTTGACACTTACAAGGCCTGATATTTCTTTTGATGTGAATAAAGTGTGTGAGTTTCTTCATGCACCTACTTCTACTCATTGGACTGCTGCTAAGCACATACTGAGATATGTGAAGAACACACTAAGTACTGGACTAACATTCACCAAGTCAACCTCTACACTTGTTAGTGCCTTTTCAGATTCAAATTGAGCAAGTTGCTTGGATGATAGAAGGTCCACCGGTGGCTTTGCAGACTTCTTTGGATCCAACTTAATCTCCTGGTGCGCAAAGAAACAAGCCACAGTGTCACAATCAAGCACTGAGGCATAATACAAAGCACTAGCTAATGCTACGACAGAAATTATTTGGGTTAAGTCTTTGCTTAAAGAATTTGGAATATTTCACACACAAACTCCATGTATTTTGTGTGATAACATTGGTGCTACTTACCTCTCTGCTAATCTTGTTTTTCATGCAAGAACCAGACATATTAAGATTGATTATCACTTTGTTAGAGAGAGGGTTGCTAGCAAAGAACTGGAGATTCGGTTCATTCCTTCAAAGGATCAAGTTGCTGATGGTTTTATCAAAGCATTATCCACAAACCGTTTGAAGAGTTTAAGCGTAATCTAAACTTGAGAAGTTCAGATTAAGGGAGGGTGTTAAATGTATTGTTATGGGACTCTCTATCTTGTGTATCAAGATAGGAGTAGTTAGGATAGATATGTTTATATCTCCTTCTATCTCCTTGTTTAAACCTCGTGTAATATATCTTGGTGGTTAGCCTTGATGCTGCCACCTTCCTGTACCACAACTACAATCAATATCTACCCACGCGGATCCCCTATTGGGAGTAGGAACGCTTACCCATCTTTGACACTGCCAGCTGGAGGGCACCGGTGTAGGATTTGGTTGGAAGCGTTAAACCCCTCGTCCGGGCTGCATCTGATTATATAGCAGATTTGCCTTGGCTTACAAGTTGTGGACTATCGCAAGGATGCGTTCAAGTACATGACGAATTGATGAGAAGAATTTAAACTAGAGATTTAACAGGAGTCCTATTCTATCTATCTTGTTTAACATTCCTCCTCAATCTAAACTCTATGGTAATTTGCCAAGGTTAAGATTGTACTTGAAATCATCTAACCGTCTCATTGTGAGAGGTTTTGTAAAGCCACTCAACAAGTTGATCACCTGTTGGTATAAACCATATGTCAAGAAGCTTACGTGCTACTCTTTCTCTGACAAAGTGAAAATCAACTTCAATGTTCTTGGTACGTGCATGAAACACATGATTAGAGAGATAAGTTGCACCAATGGTGTCACACCACAATCTCACAGCCTGTGGAACTTTAATCCCAAGTTCATGAAGCAATGTCTGAATCCACATAACTTCAGTTGTAGCGTTTGCTAATGCCTTATACTCAACTTCAATGCTTAACCATGCGACTATAGCCTGATTTTTTGCACTCCACAACACAAGATTTGTTCCCAGAAAAATAGCAAAGCCACCTCTGGATCTTTTGTCATCAGCACAACCTGCCCAATCTGCATCACAATAAGCAGTTACAAGCAGAGGAGGGGACTTGAAAATCTGAAGTCCAAGTCCCTCTGTAAACTTGAGATACCTTAGAATCCTCTTAACTACAGTCCAATGAGCTGAAATGGGAGCATGTAAATATTGACATACTTTGTTTACAGATAGGAAATATTAGGACGTGTAAGAGTCACATACTGTAATGTACCAACAATGCTTCTATAATTTGTTGCATCCTCTAAACCAAGAGCTTCTCCAATTTCAATTTTAAGTTTTTCTTAATTAGAGATAGGTGTGCTGATAGACTTACAGTTTTCCATACATACTCTTCGAAGACTTGAGAGGTATATTTTTCCTGTGTGAGAAGTATGTCATCCTTCACTTTCTTAAATTCTATCCCAAGGAAGTAATGAAGATCCCCCAAATCTTTGAGAGGAAGCTCTAGTTTCAAATCCTTAAGAAGACAAGTAGTAGCATCTGGACTTGAACTAGCAACAATTATGTCATCAACATAGACAAGAACAAATATGATAATGTTGTTCTTACTATAAAATAATAGCGAGGTATCTACCTTTGATGGTGTAAACCCAAGGTGTTGTAGTTGTGTGCTCAACCTTGAGTACCAGGCTCTTGGAGCCTGCTTCAACCCATATAAGGCTTTATCCAGTTTACATACATAATGAGGCATACTTTGACTTTCATACCCTGGTGGCTATCGCATGAACACCTCTTCCTCAAGAACATCGTGAAGAAACGCGTTCTGAACATCTAGCTATCGTAAACTCCAACCTCTAGAAATAGCAACAGACAATACAAGACGAATAGTAGTTGCTTTAATGACAGGACTAAACATATCCTCATAATCAATACCAAACCTTTGCTTAAAGCCCTTTGCAACAAGTCTAGCCTTGTATCTGTCTATGCTTCCATCGGCTTTTTCTCTTGATTTTGCAACAAGCCTAGCCTTGAAAATCGTCCATGTCCACGACCACGTCCGCGAGATGCAGCATCGGCAGAGGATTGACGGATATTCATACCTTGGAGCAGACAGAGGCAAGCATCGAAGCTTATAAGCTAGATATACAGCTCCTGAACCGTGATCGGCTCGATCCGTGCAGAAAGAGATGACACCACGGGATTGTAGTCGATGTCAAGGCCGACGAGGATGTGGGAGGTGATCTCCTCATAGCTCAGCGGAGTACCGGCACAGGCGATCACATCTGTGAGAGCCTTAATCTTTGCAAGATATTCTTCCATGGTTAGATTACCTTTCTGCAGATTGTGGAGCCCAATCCTTGTGTTGATGGATTGAGCGGCAGTTTGGACAACAAAAAACAGCATGAATTGCACTCCATACCTCGGCCGATGTGAAGCATCACGACTTATGCGAGTATCTTGCAGGAGAGGGATCCCATCAGGTACCCGTGGAGTTGTTGCTGCTGTGCGAACTACAGGGAGCAAGCGTAATTGATGATCTGTTCCTCCTTCCCGTCCTTAGTGACGGTGAGCATGGCCGGCGGAAAAGGACTCTTCGCATGGAGGTAGTGTTCCATCGGTGCGCCCTTTATCTAGGGCAGCACGATGGCCTTCCATAGCAGGAAGTCGCTCCTTGTGAGCTTCTCTGATGGTGGGTAACCGAGAGTCATGGTGGAGGTGTTGTTGGAGGGCGCGAAGTTGGAGGAGGAAGCCATGGCGAGCGTGTTGGGGGCGGTGGCTAGCGTGGGCGCAACAGATGACATGACTCTCGATAGCTAGATGTGATCTCCTTGATCTAAGAGGAAGATGCTTTTATTACCATGTAGAATTTGGTTGGAAGCGTGACACGTCTCCAACGTATCTATATTTTTGATTGTTCCATGCTATTATATTATCTGTTTTGGATGTTTCATATGCATTAATATGTTGTTTTATATTATTTTTGGGACTAACCTATTAATGTAGAGCCTAGTGCCAGTTTCTGTTTTTTCCATGTTTTTGAGTATTGCAGATAAGGAATATTAAATGGAGTCCAAACGGAATAAAATCTCTCGAAGGATTTTTCTTGGGCTACAAGAAACCCAGAAGACATGGAGTAGGGGACATGGCACCTGCGTGGAGGCCATAAGCCTGCAGGGTGCGCCCCTGGCTTGTGGGTCCCCTGCAAGCCTCCTAACCTTATTCTTCGGCATATAAATTCTCAAATATTCCCCCATTGCAAGAGAGAGCCACGAAAATACTTTTCCGCCACGGGAGCCTGTGTTCCCGTGAGACCCAATCTGGGAGCCTTTTCCGGTAATCTGCGGGAGAGGGAATTCATCACAGAGGGCATCTACATCAACTTCATTGCCCCTCCGATGATGCGTGAGTAGTTCACCACAGACCTACGGGTCCATAGCTAGTAGCTAGATCTCTTCTTCTCTTTCTTTGATCTTCAATACCATGTTCTTCATGATCTTCATGGAGATCTATCCGATGTAATACTCTTTTACAGTGTGTTTGTCGAGATCCGATGAATTATGAGTTTATGTTCAGATTATCTATGAATATTATTTGTATATCTTCTAAATTCTTATATGCATGATTTCGTATCTTAGCAAGTCTCTTTGAGTTATTGGTTTGGTTTGGCCAACTAGATTGGTAATTCTTGCAATGGGATAAGTGCTTAGTTTTGGGTTCAATCTTGCGGTATCCTCACCTAGTGACATAGTAGGGGTAGCGAGGCACGTATTGTATTGTTTCCATCGAGGATAAAAAGATGGCGTTTTCATCATATTGCTTGAGTTTATCCCTCTACATAATGCCTTCTTACTTAATGCGTTACTTTGTTCTTCATGAACTTAATACTCTAAATGCAGGCAGGAGTCGGTCGATGTGTGGAGTAATAGTAGTAGATGCAGAATCGTTTCGGTCTACTCGACACGGACATGATGCCTATATGCATAATCATTGCCTTGGATATCTTCATAATTATTCGCTTTTCTATCAATTGCTCGATAGTAATTTCTTCACCCACCGTATTATTTTCCTTTATGAGAGAAGCCTCTTGTGAAACCTATGGCCCCCGGGTCTATTTTCCATATTATACTTTCAGATCTATAGACCAAAAATACCTTGCTACCATTTATTTACTTTTCTTTCTGCAATCTTTGTAACATCCCAAATTTTGGAATGTTAAAATAATTATTAGATTGTTTGTTTGTTTGCTTGAGTGATTGAAACTTGTGTGAAATTTGAAACTTTTCAAAACTTTTGAATGAGAGGGAATAAAATGACTTTCCCCTTCTCCGGTGAATTCAAATTCAATCTTTTAAAAGCAAAGAGAGAAGATGACATGACTTCTTCAACTATAAATAATTTGAACGGAGATATTTGCATTTGAATTCTTTTGCATTTCTATTCGTTTTCTTCGTGCAAGAAATGCGGGAAATACATTCTGTCAAACAGAAAAGAGAGGAGGAACATGACCCTGAAACACCCGGGCATTTTGAAAGTTATTTGAACCCTAAAACTTAGAGGGTCATTTGAAAATTATTTGCAAAAGAAAATAAATCTTTTAGGCAATTTTGTGAAAATAATTTTTTCTGAAGTTTTTATTTTTGCCGTGGAAAAATGCCCATCTTTTATATTTTATTTTTCTGGTAATTTTAGTATATAGAAACTCTTTATTCCGAATTGATTTGAATTCCCTTTTATCGTTTTAGTTTCCTAGTTTTAAAAATAGGAAAGGAATCACTTTTATTTGGAAACTCCTGCTGGCCCATTAAGAGGTTTCCTAAACTGGCCCAACAGAGGATCATCTTCTTCCTCTGTTTCTTCCCCACGTCACAGGAGCCTTCCTTCCATGGACAGAGAGATCTTCACCTCCGGGATTCGCGAAGCTCTTTCCCTCCTAGCCTCTCCCGTCGCCCCTATAAGAAGCCCCATGGCCTCCTCGTTCCATTCCCGTTGAAACCGCCGCCTCTCCCCACCTCCTCCTCCCCCTGCACCTCGCCGGAGTCGGCCACCAGAGAGCTCACCGGAGCCCCAACCCATCGCCCCTGCACTCCCCCTCGCCCCTGTCGAGCCCTCCCCACCCCTGCCGCGCCTCCCCACCACTTCGGCACCCCCCTCCTCCACCACCCCCCTGCTCCCCCACACCGCCACGGCCAGGGAGAACTCCTCCCGTCGCCCCCCCCCCCCCACCTGCAGGCCCCTCCACCTCGCCGCCCTCCCTCCGCCTCGCCGCCCCACCCCTCCTCCACCGACACCGCACCCCCACCTCCACCGGCCCCTTCCCCACCCTCGCCGGAGCTCCACCCCGACCCCAGCCACCATCGGCCACCATGGCCAGCACGGGAGCTACCCCCAGCCACGGTAAGACTCCTCCCCCTGTTTTTCTTTTTTTTTCTTTTTTGGTTTACCCTTAGATCTATTTTCAACGGTGTAGATTAGTAGGTACTTACCCTTTCGGTTTTTAAACAAAGACCGATGGTTTTTGTTCACTTAACTTATTAGCCGGAGCTTTTAGTTAGATTTCGGCCGTTTGTTAGAATGTCTCGCAGCAAACACCCCCTTAGCCAATCAGAAGATGCCACGTGGACCCCCTGTCCACAAATCAGTTTTTTCCTTTTTTCTGTTTAGTTCAAAAACAGAAAAGTTCCAATTTTTTTAGCCCATAACTTTTGATCCATAAGTCCAATGATGTTGATTCTTTTTTCAGTAGCTCACAAATTTTCTGTAGTTTTTAAAAACATATAATTTTTCTATGTTTGAAATTCTAAATGTGAATTAGATCGGATTTAGTTTAAATCTTGTTTTGCTTATTCCAGGAGTTTAAAAATAGATTTTAATTTGATTCTTTTTGCTACTGATCACTAGTGATCTTATTTATCAGTGGTAGAAATTTCAGATTTGTTTGAGTATTTTAGCTTATGGTTTCTTGTGAAACAATTTCTGTTTCACCTCTTTTAGGATTTCGGCTAATTCCTTTTCTATCTTTGTTTTAAAATATTTTCTTTATTATTTCAGGAAGATTATTGTTTTGTTTATGTTAGTTAAACAGTAGTTTTGCAACAAGTTTTTATTTTATTTTTATTTGTTATCATGAAATCAATTCTAGTTCCTTAGTAACTTGCAATTGGTTTCTCCACTGTTTCAAATCCCGTTTGGAAATACTTTGAAAAAGTTTTGTGAAAAATACTCTATTTTATCTTAGTTAAATTTATATCTTAGTTCCCTGTTATTATTTTCCGTTGGACGAAAACTATTTAGTGTCTGATGTGGTAGAAGACTCCCTAGTCTTATTTGAAGTTTCTTTCGGATTCCCTTTCGCTCTCTCGTTTGTTTTGATTGCTAGAACGATTGCTACTGTGAGTGCTTATGTGAATGATATGTTTGTTATATAGATTTCATCGGAGAGTGACGAGTAGTCTATCAAGTTACTTTCTCGAGAAATTCTTCTTCGTCAACATCACCAGGCAAGTCACTTTGATCATACTATCACCTATGTTTTATGCATCATAGTTCTACCATCCTATGCCCAATTGCATGCTGAGTAGGTACTTGGAAATTTTAGTATAGATTGTAGTATCATGTGGTAGGTACACAACAACCCCGATACTTGGCCCCGAGACGAAAATTTCATATTGCTATGCTTGAGTAGACGGGATTTCGGTTGAGTGCATAACACGAGTGATGCGAGGTTGATTAAATAATCAAGACCGGTTAAGACAAGATTTTCAAGACCTCGGACGCAATGCAACTCTGGGTGAAGGACGGTTGATCGGCTCCCTGGAGAACCCAGTGGATGACCCGGGATGCTGGGGACGGCCATGACATCCTGCGGAAAGCTTCACCCAGGCTCAAAGGGACGGACGGGTATTTTCAAGACCCAAGGCTTACCTGCACAGCCACAAGTCATTATGGGTTCTGGCTTGGTTGGACAACGCGGCGACTCTGGAGAGGCGGTGCTAGCAGATGTAGAAGAACGGTAGGAATGGATGGGCACCGACAGGGATTCAGAGGGACCCGTTGAAAGACCATGTTTGATCATCCGGTCTTCAAACACCCTGAAGTGCGAGGACATACTCGGAGGCGATCAAATCTTGTGGGGAACGTGTGCAAAACTCTAGAGAGTACTCAAACCTAATCGATTAGCCGTGTCCACGGTCATGGACAATTTGAGCCAAAGGAACTGAAGTTATCTGGATTTCTCAACACCATTAAATATATTTGATGAGGGTAATTATTGACAACTCGGGTACGAGAATTGGTTGGCGGAACCATCTCGTTAACAACCAACTATGTAGTAACATTTTGCTTTTAGCCCCCTCTTGTAGTAGGAGAAAACTTGCTTTTCGCTAAAAACTTATAGCCTCACCTGCCATATATGCATATAGTATAGATGATTACTTTTCACCCCTCTCTTATGTGACTTGCCGGCATATTCAATATGCTGACCTACACGGCTGCAACGTCTTATGTTGCAGATATTTTTTCGACGAGTAAGAGTACGATTCAGGGTTACGGTCTACACTCAACTTGCCATTGGTGTTTATTGGGACTCCACTCCCTTGACTGCTTCCGCTGAAATAATTAAGGTATATATCAGTTTTACGCTATTTACATGTCATTGCTCTTTGATATATACATTGATGTACTGTGTGTGCCAGCATACTGATCCAGGGATGGCACAGATACACAGAGGCTTGACTCGTCTTGAGTCGGGTCGCTACAATCTTTTATATCTATCTCTATCAGTTCTCATCCTTACAAATAACTCTGAAGGTATTAACAACCCCTTTTAGTGTTGGGTGCAAGAATTTGATTATTTGCGTAGGTACTACGATTGGGGCCTTGCTTGATCCTCATACTCGATTGATACCTTGGTTCTCAACAAACTGAGGGAAATCCTTATCTACTTCGTTGCATCATCCTTTCCTCTTCAAGGGAAAACCAACGCAGGCTCAAGAGGTAGCAAGAAGGATTTCTTGCATCGTTGCTGATGGGGATACATAGCAAGATCAAGCCTACCAAGTACCCATGACAAACTCATCTCTTGCATTTACATTATTTTCCTCTCGTTTTCCTCTCCCCCACTTCACCAATTTGCTGTTTTATTCGCCTTTTTCTCGCCGCATATCTTTTTGTCTACTTGTGTTACCATGTGCCTTTTATTTGCTTGCATCTTTGCTTGCTAAAAATCTATTGATATGGATCCACATACACTTGCTAATTTTTCAAGAGATCCAATTATGATGAACCAATTGCTAGTGAGTTGAGTGTACTTGATTATCTCCATGAAGTTTGCTTGAGATTCGTGAATCTAAAAATTGCGATGAAGGGATTCACGATGTTTCCTTGAATGAAAATCATGATTGAAATGACATTGTTATAAATTCTATTAATATCAAGTGTGCTAATGATATGCAAACCCACAAGCTTGGGGTGCTATATTTGATGAGTCTGCCATGACCACTACTTATTCCAATGATCATGATTGGGGTGATAATGCTTCTTATGATCTTGATAATTTATTTAATACTCTTGATGATTATGATATCGAAAGTGAGTTTGGAAGAGTGTCAACTTTAGGTAAAAATAATCCCACATATTTGGAGAGTGTTCAATCTTATGAATTTTTTGATAAAAGTGGGTTTGGGGAGGTCATGACTTTAGTTAATGTTAATCCCACTACCTTGGAAGATTGTAAGACATTTATGCATGTGCATCAAGAAAATAATGCTTTATGTGATAGCTATATTGTTGAATTTATTCATAATGCTACTGAAAATTATTATGAGAGAGTAACATATGCTTTTACATATTGCAATAATATCAAGTTTCTTCTCTACGTGTTGGAAATTTTGAAGTTATACTTATTTTCCCTTCCTATACTAATTGATTCTTGTTCCCATAGTTTGTTTGCTCAAAAAATACCTATGCATAGGAAGTGGATTAGACTTAAATATGCTTGACATGTGATTCATGATGCTCTATTTATGTTTCAGTTCTTTACCTTTATGCGAGCATCATTGAAATCGTTATGCCTAGCTAGGGCGTTAAACAATAACGCTTGTTGGGAGGCAACCCAATATTATTTTTATGATTTTGTTTTTTGCTTTTGTTTTTGAGTGATGCACACATTATTACCTCTGTAATAATTGTGTTTTCTTGTTTTAATTAGTGTTTGAACCAAGTAAGACCTTTCGATGGTCTACGGTGTTTGCAAGTTGATTTTGCTAAAAACGGAAACTTTTGCTATCAGTCCAGGAATTTTGTAAATTCACTTGAATATTATTTTGATATGAAATTTGTACACAAGATTGATTTACAAATTTCCTAGACTTTCCTAATTTTTCAGAAGTTTTGGAGTTACTGAACTATTCTAAGTAAACAAATTGCTATAGACTGTTCTGTTTTTGACAGATTCTGTTTTCTTTGTGTTGTTTGCTTATTTTGATGAATCTATGGGTTGTATCAGGGGGTATGAACCATGGAGAAGTTGGAATACAGTAAATATTACATCAATATAAATAAAGAATGAGTTCACAACAGTAGCTAAAGTGGTGATTTATTTTTCTTATACTAACGGATCTCATGAGTTTTCTGTTTAGTTTTGTGTTGTGAAGTTTTCAAGTTTTGGGTAAAGATTGGATGGACTACGGAATAAGGAGTGGCAAGAGCCTAAGCTTGGGGATGCCCAAGGAACCCCAAGCCATATTCAAGGATGCCAAAGAGCCTAAGATTGGGGATGCCCCGGAAGGCATCCCCTCTTTCATCTTCAATCCATCGGTAAATTTACTTGAGGCTATATTTTTATTCAGCGCATGATATGTGTTTTTCTTGGAGAGTCTTGTATGATATGAGTCTTTACTTTTCAGTTTGCCACAATCATCCTTGCTGCACACATCTTTTGAGAGAGACACGCTGAATCGTGAATTTATTAGAATACTCTTTGTGCTTCACTTATATCTTTTGAGCTAGGCAATGTTGCTCTAGTGCTTCACCTATATCTTTTAGAACACGACGGTGTTGTGTTTTATAGAAATTATTAAACTCTCGTACCTCACTTATATTATTTTGAGTTCTTTAAACATCATGGTAATTGGTTTAGGTTATGAATTTAGTACTAATATAATAGGCATCCAAGAGGGATATAATAAAAACTTTCATATTAAGTGCATCGAATATGATGAGAAGTTTGATTCCTTGCATATAGTTTTGAGATATGAAGATGGTAATATGAGAGTCATGCTAGTAAGTAATTGTGAATTAGAAGAAATACTTGTGTTAAAGCTTGTGATTCCCGTAGCATGCACGTATGGTGAACCGTTATGTGATGAAGTCGGAGCATGATTTGTTTAATGATTGTCAACCTTTATGTGGAGGTCGGGATCGCGCGATGGTTAACTCCTACTAACCCTTCTCCTAGGAACATGCGTCTTATACTTTGCTTTGATAACTAATAGGCTTTTGCAACAAGTATGTGAGTTCTTTATGACTAATGTTGAGTTCATGGATTATACGCATTCTCACCCTTCCACCTTTGTTAGCCTCTCTAGTACCGCGCAACTCTCGTCGGTACATTAAACCTACCTTCCTAAAAACAGCCACCATATATTTTCCTCAAAACAGCCACCATATCCCTATTATGGCATTTTCATAGTCATTCCGAGATATATTACCATGCAACACCACCGTCCCGTTTTTTATGACTCGCACCATCACTTTCATATTGCTTATAGAGTCATATTTTGTTCTAGATATCAAGTTGTAATCTTTGAGTTGTAAGTAAATAAAAGTGTGATGATTTGCATTACTAGAGCATTGTCCCGTGTGAGAAAAGGATGATGGAGGCTATGATTCCCTCACAAGTTGGGATGAGTCTCCGGACTTTGCAAAAAATAAAAGAGGCCAGTGAAGCCCATAAAAATAAAGAAGGCCAAATAAGCCCATCAAAAAAAGAAAAAAAAAGGGGGAAATGAGAGAAAGAGAGAAAGGACAATGCTACTATCTTTTTCCACACTTGTGCTTCAAAGTAGCACCATGTTCTTCATAGAGAGTCTCCTATTTTATCATTTTCATATAACTAGTGGAATTACATCTTTTGCACAACCACTTAGTTTCCTTTTTGAGCTTTCATACACTTATAGCTCTAGTGCATTTGTTGCATGGCAATCCCTACTCACTCACATTGATATCTTTGATGGGCATCTACATAGCCCGTTGATATGCCTAGTTGATGTGAGACTATCTTCTTCCTTTTTTTGCAACCTCCACCATACTCTATTCCACCTATAGTGCTATATCCATGGCTCACGCTCATGTATTGTGTGAGAGTTGAAAAGGTTTGAGAACATAAAAAGTGTGAAACATTGCTTGATTATCATCGGGGGGGTGCATGATTTAGATACTTTGTGTGGTGAAGATGGAGCATAGCGAGACCATATGATTTTGTAGGGATAACTTTCTAAGACCATGTTATTCTGAAAGGAAGCAATTGCCTTATTAGTATGCTTGAAGTATTATTGTTTTTATGTCAATATTAGACTTTTGTTTTGAATGTTATGGATCTGAATATTCATGGCACAATAGAGAATATTACATGGATAAATATGTTAGCTAGCATTTCACATCAAAAATTCTGTTTTTATCATTTACCTACTCGAGGACGAGCAGGAATTAAGCTTGGGGATGCTTGATACGTCTCCAACGTATCTATAATTTTTTATTATTCCATGCTATTATATTATCTGCTTTGGATGTTTATATGCATTAATATACTACTTTATATTATTTTTGGAACAAGCCTATTAGTCTAGAGCCTAATGCCAGTTTCTGTTTTTTTCACATTTTGGAGTATTGCAGATAAGGGATATTAAATGGAGTCCAAATAGAATAAATTTCCGGAACGATTTTTCTTGGACCAGAAGAAACCGAGAAGACTTGGAGTAGGGTGCAGGGCACCTGCCGGGAGGCCACAAGCCTGCAGGACGTGCCCTAGGGGGGCGCGCCCCTGATACGTCTCCATCGTATCTACTTTTCCAAACTCTTTCGCCCTTGTTTTGGACTCTAATTTGCATGATTTGAATGGAACTAACTCGGACTAACGCTTTTCAGCAGAATTGCCATGGTGTTGTTTTTGCGCAGAAATAAAAGTTCTCGGAATGACCTGGAAATTTACGAGGATTTTTTGTGGAATATATAAAAAATACTGGCGCAAGAATCAACCAGAGGCGTGGAGCCAGGAGCCCACAAGCCCAGGAGGCGCCCCCTCTGGTCGCGCCTAGCAGGCTTGTGGGGCCCTCGGGGCTCCGCCGCCTCCAACTCCAGCTCTATTTAGTCCTTTTCGTCCGGAAAAAAATCAAGGAGGAGAGTTCATCGCGTTTTACGATAAGGAGGCACCGCCACCACCTGTTCTTCCTCTGGAGGGCAGATCTGGAGTCCGTTCTAGGCTCCGGAGAGGGGAGATCATCACCGTCGTCATCACCAACCTTCCTTCATCGCTAATTCCATGATGCTCTTCACCGTTCGTGAGTAATCTCATCGTAGGCTTGCTGAACGGTGATGGGTTGGATGAGATCTATCATGTAATCGAGTTAGTTTTGATGGGGATTGATCCCTAGTATCCACTATGTTCTGAGATTGATGTTGCTACTACTTTGCCATGCTTAATGCTTGACACTAGGGCCCGAGTGTCATGATTTCAGATCTGAACCTATTATGTTCTCGTCAATATATGTGTGTTCTTGATCCTATCTTGCAAGTTGTAGTCACCTACTATGTGTTATGACCCGACAACCCCGGAGTGACAATAGCCGGAACCACTCCCGGAGATGACCATAGTATGAGGAGTTCATGTATTCACTAAGTGCTAATGCTTTGTTCCGGTTCTCTATTAAAAGGAGAACCTTAATATCCCGTAGTTTCCATTAGGACCCCGCTGCCGCGGGAGGGATGGACAATAGATGTCATGCAAGTTCTTTTCATAAGCACGTATGACTATATACGGAATACATGCCTATATTACATTGACGAACTGGAGCTAGTTACATATCTCCCCATGTTATAACTGTTACATGATGAATGTCATCCGGCATAATTATCCATCACCGATCCAATGCCTACGAATTTTTTCTACTGGTCCTTGCTACGTTACTTTGTCGCTACTGCTGTCACTGCTGCTACTGTTACCGCTACTGTTGTCACTGCTGCTACTGTTACCGTTGCTACCGTTGCTATCACACTACTTTGCTACTAAAACTTTGCTGCGGATACTAAGTCTTTCAGGTGTGGTTGAATTGACAACTCAACTGCTAATACTCGAGAATATTCTTTGGCTTCCCCTTGTGTCGAATCAACAAATTTGGGTTGAATACTCTACCCTCGAAAACTGTTGCGATCCCCTATACTTGTGGGTTATCAGCCCCCTAGCTTGTGGGTCACCTGCAGGCCACCTAACCCTATTCTTCGGCATATAAATTCCCAAGTATTCCCCCATTGCAAAAGAGAGCCACGAAAATACTTTTCCACCGCCGGGAGCCTCTGTTCCCGTGAGACCCAATCTGGGAGCCTTTTCCGATAATCTGCCGGAGAGGGAATTGATCACGGAGGTCATCTACATCAACTCCATTGCCCCTTCGATGATGCTTGAGTAGTTCACCATAGACCTACGGTTCCATATCTAGTAGCTAGATGTCTTCTTCTCTCTCTTTGATCTTCTATACCATGTTCTTCATGATCTTCATGGAAATCTATCCGATGTAATACTCTTTTGTGGTGTGTTTGTCGAGATCCGACGAATTATGAGTTTATGTTCAGATTAGCTTTGAATATTATTTGTATCTCTTCTAAATTCTTATATGCATGATTTCATATCTTAGCAAGTCTCTTCGAGTTATTGGTTTGGTTTGGCCAACTAGATTGGTAATCCTTGCAATGGGAGAAGTGCTTAGTTTTGGTTTCAATCTTGCGGTGTCCTCACCAGTGACATAGTAGGGGTAGCGAGGCACGTATTGTATTATTGCCGTCGAGGATAAAAAGATGGGGTTTTCATCATATTGCTTGAGTTTATCCCTCTACATCATGTCATCTTACTTAATGTGTTACTCTGTTCTTCATGAACTTAATACTCTAGATGCAGACAGGAGTCGATCGATGTGTGGAGTAATAGTAGTAGATGCATAATCGTTTCGGTCTACTTGACACGGACGTGATGCCTATATGCATAATCATTGCCTTGAATATCTTCATAATTATTCGCTTTACTACCAATCGCTCGACATAATTATTCGTCCACCATATTATTTTCCTTCATGAGAGAAGCCTCTAGTGAAACCTATGGTCTCCAGACCTATTTTCCATATTATACTTTCAGATCTATAAACCAAAAATACCCAAAATATCTGGCTGCAATTTATTTACTTTTGTTTCCGCAATCTTTTATATCTATCTCTATCGGATCTCATCCTTGCAAATAACTCTGAAGGGATTTACAACCCCTTTTTTTAGCGTTGGGTGAAGAGTTTGATTATTTGTGTAGCTACTACGATTGGGGCCTTGCTTGTTCCTCCTACTGGATTGATAGCTTGGTTCTCAACAAACTCACGGAATACTTATCTACTTTGCTGCATCACCCTTTCCTCTTCAATGGAAAACCAACGCAAGCTTAAGAGGTAGCAAATCATTAAACCCCTTGTCCGGGCCGCATCTGATTATATAGAAGATTTGCCTTGGCTTACAAGTTGTGGACTATCGCAAGTATGCGTCCAAGTACATCACGAATTGAGGAGAAGAATTTAAACTAGAGATTTAACAGGAGTCATGTTCTATCAATCTTGTCTAACAACCGGTAGCCGCCCGATGGCGAACTGTAGGGGGGGCAAAACAGCTGCGGCCGCAGCCAAGGGTGGCCACTAGGGAGGCCCTCCCGTGCAAAGTGCCGCAAGGGCCTGACTGGACGAGGACTACATAGCCCCCTCGACCCACCAGTGAGCCACGACAAGGGAGGCCGCCCGCGACTGGCAGCGGACGAAGCAGCCTCCGCCATCACCACCATCCCGCCTGCACCACCATGACGCTCGTCGCACTGTTGCCATGCACTATTGCCGACCAACTCTGACGCGCCCGTGCAGCCGTGCCAGGCATCTAGTGCCGCATCCCGACACATGAGATCCAGCCCGTGTCACACATCCCGCGCAAGGACACGAAGGGGCCCCGCCGTCGCCAACGACGACCGGGCTTCACCTGCTCACACCTCCTGGCAGGGGCAAGGGAGGGGGATAGGTCAAGATGGGAATGGGTCGACCCGGACCTTGCCTTGGACTCGATCTGATGGCCCCAAGGTCAATATGCGAGGCCATGGATCGACCCTTCATTAGAATTTTCTGGCCTCGGTGACCCATTGGATACAAGAGGTCGGCCCAAATTTTAGCATTTTTTTACACACGTTTGGTGTCCTCGTGTATTACTCATCCCGTCCTCTTCCTCTTTCGATTTTTTCACTCATCATGTTCGCACACAGATGAGCTGATGTACACCCCATTAGATGCCTCATTACGGGAAATAATTAGCCATAGTGTACTGGCCGTGGCAATATGCCTATATGTATGCATGCACACTGTTGCGTCCTTGGTTCAGAACTTCAGATAATGTAACACGAGGATATCAAATGGCCTCACATACTGATCCATTTAGACAATACGTATATTCATGCCTGTTGTTTTGTGTCTCATTGGTTCACATGGGTCGACCCGTCTGACCCATCGAGTCGTACGGTGCCGGCTCCACTGACCCATATATGATTCAAGGCCAATCCATCTTACCCATTGCTTTATATGATTAAAGGTCAATCCATCTGACCCATTGGCCTTTGAATTTTTGGGTCGGGTCAGTGACCCGATCTGACCCATTGCCTTATATGATTGTCGGGTCAGTGATCCGATCTGACCCATTGCCTTATATGATTCAAGGTCAATCCATCTGACCCATTGGCTTTTGACTTTTTGGGCCGGGTGACCCGGCCCGTTCCCATCTTGAGGGATAGGAGGAGGAGAGGGGAGTCGGTGGCCCTATGTGTGATTTCTTTCTCCTGCTGTAACGCACCAACATTTTTGTTACTTACTCTAAAATAAAAGTCAATACGCTTGTCTTGATAGATGTATAGTCAATCTCGTCTCGATAGATGTATAGTCAATCTCGGTTGCTAGGAATCCATCCATACCTAGCAAGGAACAACCTGCTAACGTACTACAAGTGGATCAGATCAACGACTGACCTCCAACAAATTCAAGTCGTATTAATCCCTGAGCAGAACACGCGTTCATGGACGATGGATGTCAACGTCCCATTTCCCATCGAAAACGTATGTTGACTGCACGTAGTACTATATGTTCTTTTCCCCCCGAAATGAACTGTACACATGTATACTCTTAACTCGTAAGAGCAAAAAAGATCAATAATGTATGAGGTACATCATACCTATCAAAACGAAAATCTAGCACACACCTTTATTTGGTAAAAGTAGATTGGAACAGTACAAAAGATCAATCATATGACAGCACTGAGATTACATGTCCACACGGACGTAACACGGCAGTAATCACAACTAGCATTTGCTCGTAGCGCCCGAACAGTTGGCAATTCAGTATTCTTCCGGAAACGGAGGACTTGTGCAGTTCGTACGGTAGATGCCTGATGAAGGAGTACACGATTTAAGGTCCGTAGGCGAACTCTCAGGGCTCGACGGGGTTTCTAGCGCCTATATCGCTAGTTCCACCAGATGATCGTGGCGGCTCATCGCGGGAAGAGTTACGCGCACCACCAGGAACTGGAAGATCAGAATCTTTGCAAACTTTGTCATCAGGATGTGTTTTCGGCGATGGCTCGCAGGTCACAGGTTGAGGCGTGCTACATGAACCACCGAGAACTGGATGTTTAGGATCTTCCAGGGTATGTGCTGATGGCTCCTCGGCTACACGTTTATGCATCAGACCATTAGGCTCACGCGTCAGGTGCGTACCATTAGGAACATTCGGTTAGCAGCATAGCAAGTTACCTGGAGCGGCTGGAGGCTGGACGGCAGGAGCAACCGGAGTGCCAGTTCCTGGAGCCGCAGGCAGAACGGCGGCGGGGCCGGGGCCTGCCGAGGAGGAGAAGAAAGAGCTCCGATGTGGCTTCCTCTGCGACATGAGCAGCAGCAGGGAGCGCAGAGACAGGGACGACCGTGGAAGTGCCATCCCCATTAGCTAGCTAGGCAAATGAATTGAGACAGAGTCGAGAGTGGTTGTGTCAAAATGAAGTATCTGAGGCAGCCGCTTACAGGGTCTTTTATGCATTCGGACATCAGAAATGTCGCAAGTCAACGTCTCAACGAGGCACCTAAAGCTACCTCTCCCAATGATTCCATTAGCTAATGCGTGCGTTCATACTTCAGCCAGCGACCATACCATTCATTCCAAGTTACCTGTACTAGAAGGTTTGTACCCGCTTTGTTGCATCATTGAATTTGTTAGAGTTCTGAAATTTCTTTACCCACTCTACTTTAAATATATGGTGTGTTACTTTTTTGAAAAGTCAAACCTTTTTAAGTTTGATCAAATTTATAATGAAATATGTCAAAATTCATAATATCAAATCAGTGTTATTAGATTCGTCATGAAATGAGTTTTCATATTTTTTGCTTAAAATTGTGGATGTTTATATTTTTGGCTCTAAACTTGGTCAAAATTTAAAAAAAATACTTTCCAAAAATCTAATAACCCTTATATTTTAAAACTGGTGGAGTATTTAGTTTGGCCGGTGGGAAACGATGGAGTGTGTTTTACGTTTATTTATAATGCAGTTATTTGGTGGGTCTTTTGCGGTGTGATTCTATGTTATCCGCTAATCAACCCATGTTTATGTAAAGATATTTTTTCATTGTTGGTTGCATATACTATATCCGTGCTATAGTAGCACATGGTGACGCTTTTGTATGGGTGATATGAGTCTGCGAGGGGTTGATATGTTTTTATAGGCCAGATGAAAATTGTTGGCCCGATTAAAGTCGTAAACCAAATCCAAAATTGAATACCTCAATCGAATAAAAAGGTTTAAAATTATGAAGCATCGAAAATTAAAATGATTAAATAGGATAGCTCTTTGAGAAATTGTTGACCCGATCAAAACCGAGTGACCAAAGTCTAAATTGAAGGCTCAATTAATCGTGAAGATTTAAAAATTAGAAAGCATAGTGTATTGTATAAAAAAATAAATGAAAGGGTTTGAGAAATTGTTGACCCAGTAAAAATCGAATGACCAAATTATAATTGGAGACCTCAAATGATTGTGAGGCCTCCAATCCTAAGAAGATTAATCATATAGTATATGGGTATTCATGCATTTCTATATCAGGGATGTCAAATCTCGCCGAGGTAACTTCCGGGGCGGTGCTATGTGTTCATTATTCTTCAAGATGAAGCGTGAGTTCATACTGTACCTCATGCTGCTGTTGGAGGGTGGGGCTGGGACAATCCAATGTGAGCAGAGGTTGAACGCATCGTCCTGCCAGGCTGTCCCTGTCTGACAAGTGAAAGGTCAAATCTGTTAGCGTCCAAATGCATGCACATAATATCAGTAGTAGAGTAATAGTATTCTACAAGTGGGAGGGCTTAATATCAGTAGTAGAGTGATATTCTACAAGTGGGGGGGCTTGAACCACTACTACTTACAATCCCAAATCTGGTCCAAAGGCATGCGGTCATGCATCATCCCAGTTCCCACCGTATCGATCCTTGACCGCAGAGTCTGTCCCTCTCCTTAGTTGAGTACTTAAACATCCTCTTACAAATGAGAGCTTTCATCCACATACTCCTGCAAACAATAACAATGGCATCTTCCGGTGTCTTGTTCCCAGGTTTTGTTTGGTCTCTACACCTCTTTGCCCTTTTTTGCTGCCTGCCACTGCCACTAGCCATCTGCGACGAAACCGAAAATGATAGGCAATCCCTCCTCTGCTTCAAGTCCCGGCTCTCGAGTTCGGCAGGAGTTTTAGCTTCATGGAGTAACACGTCCTTGGAGGTGTGCGAGTGGCATGGGGTCACCTGCAGCACACTGTCTCCTCGTCGTGTGATTGCACTAGACCTCGAGTCAGAAGGTATCTCAGGCTCCATATCACCGTGCATTACCAACCTGACCTCTCTTACAAGGCTGCAGCTGTCAAATAATAGCTTCAATGGCGGCATACCATCAGAGCTTGGCCTCCTGAGCCGGCTCCACGACCTCAACCTCAGCATGAACACTTTGGAAGGTACCATCCCGTCTCAACTCTCTGGGTGTTCGCAACTCCAAATCCTTGGTTTGTGGAATAATTCCCTCCACGGACACATCCCACCTAGCCTTAGTCAATGCAAGCATCTTCAAGAGATTAACCTTAGCAACAACAAGCTCCAAGGAAGCATCCCTTCTGCTTTTGGGAATCTCCCTGAACTGCGCATGCTAGTTATCGCTAGGACTGGGCTTACCGGCAACATACCTCCGTCTTTAGGCAGCAGCCCTCATCTCACATATGTCGATCTTGGGAGCAATGCTCTCTCAGGGGTCATCCCAGATTTCCTAGCAAATAGTTCATCTCTTCAAGTACTTAGACTCATGAAAAATAATTTTACTGGAAAACTCCCAAATGCTCTCTTCACCACTTCTTCACTTATTGCTATTTGCCTCCAACAGAACAGTTTTGTTGGTTCAATACCTTCTGTTACTGCCATATCTCCCCCAATTAAATATCTCTACTTAAGGAAGAACCATCTTTCAGGAATAATACCTTCCTCACTAGGCAACATGTCCTCCCTGGTTCATCTTCGCCTTGCAGAAAATCAGTTCGTTGGGAGCATCCCGGAGAGCTTAGGTTATATTCCTACACTAGAGACATTGACCTTGGACATAAACAACTTATCTGGGCCAGTCCCATTGTCTTTATTCAACATGTCATCCCTCACAGTTCTTGCCATAGCAAAAAACTCTCTTGTCGGAAAATTACCCTTCGACATCGGCCACACGCTTCCAAATATTCAGAGATTAGTACTATCAGCAAACAGTTTTGATGGCCCAATCGCAGCCTCTCTTCTCAAAGCATACGGCCTACGCATGCTTCATCTGGATAATAATAGGTTTACTGGATTGATACCATTCTTCGGTTCACTGCAGAATTTAGAGAAACTTGATCTGGGACACAACAAACTAGAGGCAGGTGATTGGGGCTTTGTCTCTTCACTATCAAATTGCTCCGGGTTGAGTACGCTGGGGCTGGATGGAAACAATCTCCAAGGGAAATTACCAAGTTCTATTGGCAATCTTTCCAATAGTCTCGAGTCATTGTGGCTAAGTAGCAATAAAATTTATGGGCCTATACCACCAGAGATTGGCAACCTTAAGAGCCTCAATAATTTGTACATGGGTAACAATCTTCTCACTGGAAATATACCACCAACACTTGGGAAACTGCATAGATTGGTCTATCTATCCTTTGCAGAAAACCGGCTTTCAGGCCAGATTCCAGATACTATTGGCAATCTTGTCCAGCTGAGTATGCTGAAATTGGATTGGAACAACTTCAGTGGAAGCATACCTGCAAGTATAGCACATTGCACTCAACTCAGTATACTCAACCTTGCTCACAACTCACTAGATGGGCGTATACCAAGCAAAATCTTCAAAATCTCTACACTTTCTGAAGAGTTGGACTTGTCACACAATTACTTCTCTGGAGAAATGCCTGACGTCGGCAATCTCATTCATCTGAAGAAAATGAACATGTCAAATAACATGCTGTCTGGCAACATACCAGCAACTCTTGGCCAGTGTGTGGATCTGGAGTATCTTGAGATGCAAAGCAACTTCTTTATAGGAAGCATTCCACAGTCTTTTGCCAGATTATCCAACATAAAATTTATGGATATTTCTCGGAACAATTTGTCCGGAGAAATACCAGAGCCCCTCAAATCCTTGAAACACCTCCAATACCTCAATTTATCCTTCAACCATTTTCATGGAGCAATTCCGAGAGGTGGTGTTTTTGACATTGCTGGTGCAGTATCAATTGAAAGAAATTATCAGCTGTGTACAAGCATTCCAACAGGAGGTATGTCCCTTTGCCCTGCACTGAGTGACAAGAAAAGAAAACACAAGTCATATGTTCTTGTCCTGGAGATTGTGTTGCCCATTGTTGGCGTCACTATGATTATTTTCTCATGTATTGCGATAATTTATCGGAAGAGAATGCAAGCCAATCTCTATTTGCAACAAGTCAATGAACACACAAAAAGGATATCATATGAAGACATTGTAAAGGCAACAGATAGATTCTCTTCTGCAAACTTAATTGGTTCTGGATCATTTGGAAGGGTTTATAAGGGCAGTTTGCAGTTTCAAGAAGATCAAGTTGCCATCAAGATTTTTGACCTTGACATTTATGGAGCACATAGGAGCTTCATAGCAGAGTGTGAAGCCCTTCGTAATGTACGGCATCGAAATCTTGTAAAAATCATTACTTCATGCTCTTCAGTGGATCATACTGGGGCAGATTTCAAGGCCCTAGTGTTCCCATACATGCCAAATGGGAACCTAGAGATGTGGCTACACCTGGAGGACCATGAAGATGGTGAAAGAAAGATTCTGTCATTAAGCCAAAGGATTAATATAGCCTTGGATGTAGCATTTGCTTTGGATTATCTTCACAACCAGTGTGCATCTCCAATTATACATTGCGACTTGAAGCCAAGCAATATTCTTTTGGGTCTTGATATGGCTGCGTACGTCATCGACTTTGGCCTAGCAAGATTTGAGTTCAGTACATCAAATGCACATCAAGATAGCTCAGCAAGTTCGTGCCGCCTAAAAGGATCCATAGGATACATCCCACCAGGTGAGATAACCTTATTTGCAAGATATTAGTTCTATAAGTTCTTTATAGAGTTGCACAAACAGTGATGATCCTCTAATTTCATTCCGTTCATAAATGTAAGTGCAGAGTATGGCATGAGTGGACATATATCAACCAAGGGCGATGTCTACAGTTTTGGGGTGCTTCTGTTACAACTGATAACAGGGTGCAGTCCAACTGATGACAAATTCACTGATGGTATAAGCCTTCATGAATTTGTAGATAGAGCATTTACAAGGAATATTCATGAGGTCGTTGATCCCACAATGCTACAAGATGACAGCAATGCAGCTGACCTGATGAAGGATTGTGTTATCCCACTGATTACAATCGGCCTCTCTTGCTCCACGACATCACCAAAAGACCGGCCAGATATGCGACAAGTTTCTACCGAGATCCTTAGAATCAAGCACACAGCCTCACACATGCGTGCCCGATGAAGCAAAGATTTGGAAGGATGGCAGCTAGTGAAAGAAGCGTATCTTAAGAAGAAAAGTGATGTAACTACCTTACTGGAGTCCAGGAAAAAAAAAACTTATTGGTGGTTTCCTTTTGGAATTCAGTCACTGGCATTTCCAAACGTATTACTGATATTCTCTTGCTGCAGTAGCATTTCGTGTAATTTTTCTCTAGGTTTGTTGAGTAGTAGTATCTCTGTAAGCACCACCCGAGGGACAAAGCTCAATAGATTTAATGTCCAGTCAGATTGGGTTAAATGTTTTTTACAAGAGTGATTTTGGATCCTAATGGGAAGCAAAGCCCGAATATGCACACGAAAAAATTAAATTCCCCTACAAAGTAACTCGAACCGAGTCGGCACAGATGGATTTTGCCCAATCCCCGCAGAAGATCAAGCAGATAGACATAGCCTACGCGTGTACCTGTTCGCCGCAGAACGGCGGCGCTGCTTCGTGCCGACTGCCGCCGGGGCCTGCTGGCGCCGCCGCTGCATGGGGCCTCGCCACACATTGGCCCTATCCTATCGTCGCAAGCCTGAAGGCTCTGCCGCCGTCGTCCAGCGCTGTAGAAGCCCGGGCAGCCTATAGCGCGGTCCTTTCAGCACCGGGCCTTCGCCCAATTGTTGTCACGGACGGGTCACGGGGAAGAAAGAAAAATACATATTTGGTCCTCCATCTTTTTTAACAAGGGCCATAAAACAAAGGTAATCGTTTCTCACCCCGTGCCCGTCAGGCCCCGTCAGGCCGGTCAGGCCTGGGGCCCCGTCAGGCCGAACCGACCCGTCGGTCGTCCCCTCGCGTGCGGCCCATGCAATATTTTTCTCACCCGCGCGTTTTTCTGGTTAGTGGATGTAACATTTTTCGTCCAAATTTCTTGCAACCAGCGTCATTTTTGCTGCAAGCATTTTTTACTACATTTTGTCCCAGTAAAAAAGCTGCATATATGTTTGGTTGCAACTTCAGTTCGTTGGATTTTTTGTTTACAATCGATGTTTTTTACTTTTGCCGTGTTAATTTTTGCTACAACCGGCATCATGTTTTGCTGCAACCGTTCACAAAAAAAGTTGCATACACGTCACGTAAATATTTGTTACAACCGGCGTTTAAATTTTGCTATCACGTACCATCAGCTTCGTTTTTTGCTACGATCACGTAGATTTTTTTTTTGCTACAAATTTTGTTTTTTGTTGCAACCATTGAAAAAATTGCTGCATCGCATCGAAATTTTGCTGCATAGGAAAAAAATGTTGCATGCGGATCCAACGGTGCGGACGCGCGAGGTTGGTGGATCGTGCGGCCCGTGCGCGGCCGACCGAAAGTTTGGGCCGGCGCGCCGGCGCAGATCACTTCCCTAAAACAAACTACATCAATGATTATTATATTCCTAACAACCATCTTAACATACACGAACAAAGAAAATCTTCAACATCAACATCTTGAAAAATTGAGCGACACTCAAGTACCGTCGTCCACAGATTCAATCCTTGAAAAAAGCTTTCGTCCCGCTTTAAATATAAAGCAAATATTCCGGCATCCATACAACCACAACCCAACGTAGTGAAAAAACAGAAAATGGCTAGGGCCAGAGCACAGTCACGTCCAAGTGAAAGAAAAGGAAACATAAAAGGCCACCATAGAGGCAAGCTAAGAGGCAGGCGAACGGAGAGCCATCGGGCGGACGTCAGCAGCGCGTCCAGATAGAGCTGAAGCCGGTCACGGTCTCGGGGCCTAGAGAGCGGATGCCAGAGCTGCAAGAAGGCAAGAAATTTGAAGAACGAGTCAGAGGCATGCCACTGGAACACGCGCTCAATCACCATTTTATTGCGAGTAGTCCAAAGAGTCCACATCATTGCTGCGAAGACAAGCCAGAACAATCGGCACTTACGGCCAACCTGGGTGTCCCTTACGTGCAGAAACTCTGCAAGATCATGAGTCTCCCACTCCGGTCCCAGAGCCTCATGCACAAAGCACCAGAGGACCTGTGCCGCTACGCAGGAGAATAGAATGTGTGTTCCCGTTTTCGGGACGTGGCACAGGGGACAGGTGTCGTTGCCCGAACCATGGTGTTTCAACACCTCGGCCCCCGAAGTCAGACGCGCGGAGAAGTTGCCAAACAAAAATCTTGATCTTCAGGGCCATCGGGGCCTTCCAAAGTGGGGATAACCACGGAAGAACCGGCACCCGGCAGAGCGCCTGATAAGCTGAACTAACGGAGAATTCTCCCGAAGGAGAGAGACTCCAAGAAATATTGTCATTGACCAAAGAGACCGGGAGAGGGACCACTTCCTTCAAGACATCCCATTCATGGACCTCGGCTGGTCCGAAGGAGCGGCGGAACGCAAAATGCCATCCGTCCTCCAAAGCAGCCGCAGAGACAAGGACAGCCGGGTCGTCACAAATAGCAAAGAGCCTCGGAAACCGCAAGCGCAAATGCTCTCCAGCAAGACAGGGGTCCAACCAAAACTGGGTCCCAAACCCATTGCCCACTGAGACCCGCAAACCCAACCTAATATCATCCTTGATGTCCTGGATAGATTTTCAAAACTAGGACCCAACCGAGTGCGGGCAGGTCAAGAGGGGCTTACCCTGCATGTACTTGACCTCAATCAGCTGTAGCCACAAACCCCCATCTCCCCGCAGGATCCGCCACACCCAACGAAGCATGAGGGCAACGTTCATACGGCGAGACGCAGGGATGCCCAACCCCCCTCGGTCCTTCGACAGGCAGATTTCAGCCCACTTCACCATATGGTATTTGGGTCGACCATCCCCTGCCTGCGAGAAGAACCTAGCCAGATCCTTGTCAAAGGCGCTATGCACACCTTCGGGCAAGATGTGCATCCCCATCATATACATGGGGAGGCTCGCGAGGTTAGAGCTAATGAGGACGGTCTTGCTGCCCTTAGACATGAACCTACCGCACGAGGGCTCCGCACGGGACGCTACTCGTCCCACAAGCGAATCAAACCCGCTTACCAAGATCCTGGACTCATCTAGGGGCATCCCCAAGTAAGAAATGGGGAAGGAAGCCAGCGTGCAATTGAGGTTGTCTGCGATTCTGTGCTGCTCAGCCTCGGAGTAGCCAAGGACCACAACCTCGCTCTTATCAAAGTTAATCTTAAGTCCAGACATTTCCTTGAAGCAGAGCAAAAGGAACTTAAGGTTAACAATGTCCGAGTCGGAGCCTGCAACCACCCCCTGAATGAGGTGGCCAACCACCCCCTGAAGATGGCCGGCTAGCTTGGCCTTATCCAGGATGCCGGCAAGGGCATCTACAACGATGTTGAAAAGCAGGGGGATATAGGATCCCCGTGCTTTACCCCCTGGAAGCCTGGAAAAAGGATCCCACTTCGCCGTTGATGTTGATCGCCGTGTTACCAAATCTAATCAGTTGCATGATCCAGGAACACCACCTCTCATCAAATCCGCGACGCTGCATCACCAACCTCAAAAAGGACCAATCGAGACGGTCATACGCTTTCTGGAAGTCCAGTTTGAGGAAGACCCCCTTAAGCCCCTTCGACGCCACCTCGTGGACAATCTCGTGAAGGGCAAGAATCCCATCATGGATCCGCCTGCCCTTCAGGAATGCGACTAAAGGGGTGGGCAATCCGTTCTGCCACGAGGGACAAACGAGTCGTGCAAGCCATTGCAAAGATTCGCGCCAACACATTGATCACCGTGATGGGACGGAATTGCCGGATATCCGAGGCCCCAACTACTTTGGGGATGAGAGCAATGGCGCCAAAGTTAATCCTACCCATGTCCAAGGTGCCAATATAAAATTCATGGAACATGGGCATGATGACCGGATGCAAGATCTCCCAGAATTTCTGGAAGAAAACTACCGGGAGACCATCCGGCCCCGGGGCCGAGCAAGCCTTCAGAGAGGCAATCGCCTGACCCACCTCCTCAGGGGAGAAGGGGAGAGTAAGCTCCGCATTCTCCACCTCGGATACCTGTGCAACAAGCGGCCAGAAGTCCTCACATAGGGAGGTGCCTCCATGCGGCTCAGCCAAGAACAACTCCTTATAAAAGGAGTAGATATGGGATGAGATGTCCTCTGAGCTTTCCAAGAGAACATCCCCATCCTAGAGGAAACGAATGGCACATTTCCGCCTACGGCCATTAGCAATCACCTGAAAGTAGGCAGTGTTCGCACCCCCCTTAAGGAGCCAGCTCTGGCCCCCTCGACGCTGCCAGAACAGCTCCTCGCTCTTGAAGATATCCATGAGCGAGGCCTCGAGGGAGTATCTCCTAATCCAGTCATGAGGGGACAGACCCGGCCTGTCCGCCAGGTCATCCAGTACCTTAATCTGATCCAGCAAGGCCCCTTTACGGGCCGGAGGTCAGCGCCCAAGTTCGCCCCCAGCCCTTCGTGGCCCGACGAGCCAACTTAGCACAGTGATGACATACATCCACCGCACAGAAGACACGAGATGGGGATGAGACCGCCTCACGCCAGCGGTCGCGAACCAGCTCGAAGAAACATGGTTGCTCCAACCAGAATGTCTCAAAGCGGAAGTGACGGGGGCTAGGGGAGAACCCTCCCCCGATGAGAAAATCAGGGGCGCATGGTCGGAGCTAATCCGAGTGACCGCCTTGAGGGAGCAGAGTGGGAACATCACTTCCCGCTGAGCCGACATAAAGACCCGATCCAAGACACTCCGGATGGGGTCCTCCTGTTTATTCGACCACGTGAACCTAGCCCCAACGCGGGCTATCTCACGGAGCGCCAGGTCAGCAATGCAATCATTGAAGAGACGCATTCGATCCCGACCCACATTAAGAGAGATTTTATCACAAAGCCCACCTAATGAGGTTAAAGTCGCCGGGCACCACCACCGGAGTGGTGCACCTCTCCACCTTGTTTTTCAAATCGGCGAGGAAGTCAGCAGAGGGGCCATGGTCCGCTGGACCATAGACGATAATCACCTCCCAACTGAGGTGAACTCATCGGTAAGTGACGAACATTCTCACGAAGAATTCTCCACGGTCCATATCCTCAACCGAGAAAGCATCCTCCCTTACTTCGAGGAGGATGCCCCCAGAGTGGCCCGCAGCAGGCAACCAATGCCAGGCAAATTGGTGACGGGAAAGCCTCTGGAGCTCATGCATGCTAAAATCCTGGCGAATCGTCTCTTGTAATCCCACTATGTCAATATCTTCCTGTCGCACATACTCGATGAGCTGTCTCGCCGGCCAGTGAGGCCGAAGCCCCTGATGTTCCAACATAGGAGCTTCATTTAATAACCTCAGAGGAGTTCCTAGGCCCCGCAAGCGGGGCCGAGCTAGCTTGCCCGTCAATCTCGGGTCGGGGGAGAACCTTAGATGGGCAGCCACGTCGCCCCCGCGTAGAGGGGGCAGCGGTGGCCCCCGGTCCGAGGGAGGCACACCTGGAGCTAGACCCACGCACCTCGAGATGGTGCTCAGTGGGATTGAGACGTGTGGGGGGACGTTCGCGTAGCACCCTCATCGAGGTGGGAACTGACAGGGAGGTCCCGGCCACCATCCCCATCGATGGAGTTGCACCACCCCTGGTCTCTCTATGACCAGGGTCAGTGGGCTCAGGGGAGCTGGGTTCACCACGTGCAGCACAGGCACGGGCTTCCGCCAGCGCCCCCTCAAGCTTCTCCTTGGCGCAAATAGTGGAAATCTGCTCCAGGATTGGCCACTTCTCACCACGGAACACAATGCCACTATCAGTAGCCACTACTGCCAGATGAGACATCGACTCGCAACCAAGAATAGAAAACCGAGAGTCGGAGCGAGAAGGAGCGGGATGGAAGGTGGAGTTACCTGGGGATAGGTCGCGAGCAGCCGCGCGCAGGGTGGCCTTTGATACGTGTCCGTCGTATCTACTTTTCCATACTCTTTTGCCCTTGTTTTGGACTCTAATTTGCATGATTTGAATGGAACTAACCCGGACTAAGCTGTTTTCAGCAGCATTGCCATGGTGTTGTTTTTGCGTAGAAATAAAAGTTCTCGGAATGACCAGAAATTTACGACGATTTTTTGTGGAATATATAATAAATACTGCGCAAGAATCAACTGGAGGAGTGGAGCGAAGAGCCCACAAGCCCACCAGGCATGCCCCCTGGCCACGCCTAGCAGGCTTGTGGGGCCCACGGAAAAAAATCAATACGGAGAAGAGTTCATCGCGTTTAGTCCCTTTCGTCTAATTCCAGCTCTATTTAGTCCCTTTCGTCCGGAAAAAAATCAAGGAGAAGAGTTCATCGCGTTTTACAATACGGAGGCGCCGCCACCTCCTGTTCTTCCTCTGGAGGGCAGATCTGGAGTCCGTTCTAGGCTCCGGAGAGGGGAGATCATCGCCATCGTCATCACCAACCTTCCTTCATCGCCAATTCCATGATGATCTTTGCTGTTCGTGAGTAATCTCATCGTACGCTTGCTGGACGGTGATGGGTTGGACGAGATCTATCATGTAATCGAGTTAGTTTTGATGGGGATTGATCCCTAGTATCCACTATGTTCTGAGATTGATGTTGCTACTACTTTGCCATGCTTAATGCTTGTCACCAGGTCCCGAGTGCCATGATTTCAGATCTGAACCTATTATGTTGTCGCCAATATATGTGTGTTCTTGATCCTATCTTGCAAGTTGTAGTCACCTACTATGTGTTATGACCCGACAACCCCGGAGTGACAATAGCCAGAACCACTCCCGGAGATGACCATAGTATGAGGAGTTCATGTATTCACTAAGTGTTAATGCGTTGTTCCGGTTCTTTATTAAAAGGAGAACCTTAATATCCCGTATTTTCCATTAGGACCCCGCTGCAACGGGAGGGATAGACAATAGATGTCATGCAAGTTCTTTTCCCTAAGCACGTATGACTACATACGGAATACATGACTACATTACATTGACGAACTGGACCTAGTTACATATCTCTCCGTGTTATAACTGTTGCATGATGAATACCATCCGGCATAATCATACATCACCGATCCAATGCCTATGAGTTTTTCCTACTCGTCCTTGCTATGTTACTTTGCCGCTACTGCTGTCACTATTGCTATTGTTACTCTGCTGCTACTGTTGTCACTTTGCTGCTACTGGTTACTGTTGCTACTGTTGCTATCATACTACCTTGCTACTGATACTTTGCTGCAGATACTAAATCATTCAGGTGTGGTTGAATTGACAACTCAACTGCTAATACTTGAGAATATTCTTTGGCTTCCCCTTGTGTCGAATCAACAAATTTGGGTTGAATACTCTACCCTCGAAAACTGTTGCGATCCCCTATACTTGTGGGTTATCAAGACCTTTTTTTGGCGCCGTTATCGGGGAAGCATAGCTATATTCTCTGAGTCACTTGGGATTTACGTCTGCTGATCACTATGAGGAATCCGAAAGATCCAAGAACTAAAGTCTTGCCCTCAACTACGAGGACAGGTAAGGAACTGCCATCTAGCTCTACACTTGATTCACCTTCAGTTATGAGTAAGTTTGCGACACCACCTCCTGCTAGAAATTTTGATGTGTCGCATGTGCTTGATGATGCTACTTCTGCTGTCCATGATACTTGTGATGATGCTTTGCTTGATACTACTTTTCCACTAGGTGCATTCCTTGATGCACAAATTGCTAGAGTTGCTGCTAGATGTGATGATACTTCTGAAACTGCTGAGATTATTGAGGTAGAACCTGCTATTTTGCCTGATAGAACTAGCTCTCCTAGATATGAATTGCCTGATATGCCTGAGGGTTATGTTATGGAGGGAGATATAGCTGAGGACTTTCTTGCTTGTAAGGATAGCTATGATGTTGAGAAATTACTGCGCAAGTGGAAAGAAAAATCTTTGAACGCTAGGATGAAATATGACCCGAAGTTTGCTACTTCGCCTATCTTTGTGACCGATAAGGATTATGAATTCTCTGTCGACCCTGAGTTAATCACTTTGGTCGAATCTGATCCTTTTCACGGTTATGAGTCTGAAACGGTTGTAGCCCATCTTACCAAACTACACGATATAGCCACCCTATTCACGAGTGAGGAAAAGATCCGCCACTACTATATCCTTAAGTTGTTTCCTTTCTCGCTAAAGGATGATGCTAAGACTTGGTTTACTTCTCTTGCTCCTCGTTGTGTGCGTAGCCCCAGGATATGATCTACTACTTCTCTCAAAAATATTTTCCTACCCATAAGAAGCAAGCTGCCTTGTAGGAAATATTCAACTTTGTGCAAGTTGAAGAAGAGAGTCTCCCACAAGCTTGGGGAGGCTTGTCCAACTACTGAATGCTTTGCGTGATCACCCTCTTGAGAAGAATGAAATACTTGATATCTTCTATAATGGACTAACCGATGCTTCTAGAGACCACCTAGATAGTTGTGCTGGTTGTGTTTTTAGGGAACGAACCGTAGAACAAGCTGAGATCCTATTGAATAATATCTTGTGCAATGAGAATGCTTGGACTACTCCCGAATCACCTCCAAAGCCAACTCATAAGAAAAGAGGTATCATATTCCTCACTCCTAAAGATATGCAAGAGCCTAAGAAATCTATGAAAGAGAAAGGCATTAGATCTGAAGATGTCAAAAATCTACCACCTATCGAAGAGATCTATGGTCTTGATAACCCGATACAGGTAGTAGAGGTAAATTCTCTTCGTAGATTCGATGAGAGTGATATTCCTTTTGATAAACCTGCTAGCTTATGCCTGGATGAATTTGATAACTTTGTTGCCAAACAACAAAGTTTCAATGATTATGTTAGCTGACAATTGGAACAGAATGCTCATATGCTTGGTCATTTAAGTGCTTGTGTGGACAGAAATGTCAATGATCTTAAGCTTTTGAGTGAACATGCCTCTATGGTTACTACTCAAGTAGAACAAGTACTTAAGGCTCAGAATGACTTGCTCAATGAGTTGAATGACAATTCTGTCAGAGTCGTCACAAGAGGCGGTAGAATGACCCAGGAACCTTTGTATCCTGAGGGTCATCCTAAGAGAATTGAACAAGATTCTCAAGGAGTTAGCACTGATGCACCTAGTCATCCTAGGAAGAAGAAGAAAGATGATAGGAATTGCACGCTAGCAACCCTGTTGTTGTTACACCTGAGAGTCCAAACGATGTCTCTGTTTCTGATGCTGAAACGCAATCTGATGATGAACATGAGCCTAATGATAATATCGATAGTGATGTTCATGTTCATGCTCAACCTAGCAACAATAAGGATGTGGACATTGAACCTGTTGATCTTGATAACCCACAACCTAAGAATAGAAGATACGATAAGAACGACTTCATTGCTAGGAAGCATGGTAAAGAAAGCGAACCATGGGTTCAGAAACCCATGCCCTTTCCTCCCAAACCATCCAAGAAAAAGGATGATGAGGATTTTGAGCGATTTGTTGAAATGATTAGACATGTCTTTCTGCAAATGCGTTTGACAGATATGCTCAAAATGTCTCCTTATGCTAAGTACATGAAGGATATTGTGACTAATAAGAGGAGGATACCTGAGGTTGAGATTTCCACCATGCTCGCTAATTACACCTTCAAGGGTGGAACTCCTAAGAAACTAGGTGATCCCGGAGTGCCCACTATACCTTGCTCCATTAAAGGCAACTATGTTAGAACCGCTTTATGCGACCTTGGATCCGGTGTTAGTGTCATGCCTCTTTCTCTTTATCGTAGGCTTGAATTGGATAAGTTGACACCCATCTGAAATCTCTCTGCAAATGGCCGACAAATCAACTGCTTTCCCTATCAACATTTGCAAGGACGTGTCTGTTGTGGTTGCTAACATTACTATCTCAACAGACTTTGTTATTCTGGATATTCCCGAGGATGATGCCATGGCGGTCATCCTTGGAAGACCCTTTCTAAACACTGCAGGGGTTGTTATTGATTGCAACAAAGGCAATGTCACTTTCCATGTCAATGGTAATGAGCATACGGTGCACTTTTCGAAGAAACAATATCGAGTACATTGCATCAATGCTATCGAAAAAACTTCATCGATTCTTATTGGGAGCTTTGAATGCCCTATACCTACTGTTAAGATGAAGTATGATTTGCTTGTTGGGGATATGCACATCCCCATTGAGGTAACCTAGTGGCTATTCGAAAATTCTTCGTTTCCTTCTGCGATACGAAAAAGTTTGTCAAGGAGACTTGATCAACCTCATTGACGGATTTCTTTCGATGACCATGAGATGGATGAATCGAGGAGTCACAAACCTCTGTTCCAAGCTTTCACCTTCGGTTGCTTAGAAGAAAAATGATAGATTTAGTTTAGTTTTCCCTATTTTCTGCTTTTAGCGTCCCGTAGAAAAGTACCCCGAAAATAAAAGTTCTCCGAATGCTGTGAAAATCAAGTATGTTTTTTTCTGGAATTTTTGAAAAATTCTGAGACGAAGAGCTAGTCAGGGGGCTGCACCAGTGGACCACAGGCCCTGGAGGCGCGGGCACCCCCTGGCCGTGCCTACCAGGCTTGTGGGGCCCATGTGTACCCCCTCCACTTATTCTAGCTCCCATCTGCTTCTCCTATCTCCAGAAAAAATCGTTTCACAGCTCAAACCCGTGTTCTAGCTCTTCTTGCTGCGATTTTCGATCTCCTTGTGCAAAGCCCCATTCACCAAACTGTTTTGGGGAAATTGCTCCTTGGTATGTGACTCCTCCATTGGTCCAATTAGTTTTTGCTCTAGTGCCCTATACGTCGCGTATTTTTGCTGCCTTTGTGACCCTGTTCTTGAGCTTTGAATTCTAATTTTAGCTGGTCCCAAGTAGTTTTGATGCGTGATGTGGCCTCTGTGATCTTGTGGAAGTAGTCGCTATGAGTTTCCTTGAGCCTTGTTCACTTTTCCTTAGAGTCACTAAAAATTCCAGAAATTTTCAGAGATAGAAAAAGGAAAATATGAGGAGGTTCTTAAGAGGATCTTCAAGCCGTGACCCCAAGGATGATGAAAGTGAGAAGAAGAAACCCAAGTATCCGGTCCCCCGAGTTGCAGAAGTTCGAGCGTGCGAGTGGCCAAGCGATGTGTTCTTATGCGCCACCAGACTTTATGAGGACTTTTATTACGTGGTGGAGAACGCAGGCCTTACCGCCTTCATTGAAGATAAGTCTCTACAATACCTCCTACTCACTAATATTTCCGTGCAAAGCTTTAACTTCTATCCAAGGAAGATGATTGAGTTCAAATTATATGATATCCCCCAGCGCATGTCACTTCAGGATTTTTGCAATGTTTGCAAATTACCTTATGTTGGGGATATTCATGAACCTCGTCCACGGGGCTTGGAGGCTTTCATAGATACTATTTCTGTAGGAGAGGAGAGAGGAGTGCCTTGCGCTAGAGCTGCTAGCATTTTCCCGTGCTTCGGTACTTCTCGTTATTCGTGGGGAAATGTTTGATTGGCCGTGGGAAAGCTGGGGCCCTTAGCTCCCCAGATCTTGCGGTTTTGCGCGAAGCCCTTTATAATGATAAAACTTATAGCTTGGGCGTATAGTAGCTCAACGGTTGAACACGAACCGTTCTAAAGGCGTTGTTTATGGAGGTATCTATGCTACTCGTCTTGCTAGACATTTTGAGATACCTATTAGACTGGACGAGGAAGAAGAGATTCTTCTTCCCGAGAGATATCTAGATTATGATAGCATGGTTTGCCATGACTTTCTTGATAAAGATAAATAAAAGGATGATTTATAACCTGGTATTTAGTCAGGATACTCGTGAGACTATTACCTTGCCTGCTCCTTCTTTGTTCAATCTTCATCTAGGCAGGTACATTATTATGCCCTCGGACATCTACGCATATTGGGGAATAGCCCAACCACAGGCGCCCGTGCCCGAGCTACCAGTCGAGTACCAGACGCTAGTTTATCAGTGGGAGCCAGAGGAGCTCACACAGCAGTGGCACCCTCAGTACACTCGGGAGTACCCCGGAGCTGGTTATTCCCTCCTTGGGAGTAGACCAACTTAGGCCAAAAGCCTAAGCTTGGTGGAGTACGTGTTTCTCACCGACTTTATATTCTTGCTTACACTTTCACTCTGTTAGTCGGTGTTCACACTTTGCCACTATATCATCCATGCTAGTTTATCTCTTTTTCTCACTTTCTTCTCGTGTGTTTGTCTAGTTTGAGAAAACCCAAAAAGATTTCTCGTTCTTCTTTTTCTTGTTAGGAGCTTTCCCTGTAAATACTTTTCTTTTTCTTTGGGTCAAGGTAGAAGACCATGGTTACAATGTTTAGTGGATCTCGCATGCATATCTGTTTATCTGTCAAAGAGCCATATTACTTTGTCTTCTCCTTTGTGTTTGCTTACAGATTCCAGCTTAGTCCAATGCACGAGCACTCTTATTATTGTTCACATCGTTCGGTCGTGCAAGTGAAAGGCAATAATGACGATATATGATGAAGTGATTGAGCCTGGAAAAGCTGGTATGAACTCGATCTATTTTGTTTTTGTAAATATGACTAGCTCATCGTGCCTGATTCAACTTTGTTGTGAGAGAAACATGTTTGCAATGACAACTTAGAGATCATAGTTTCTCATGCCTGATACGTCTCCAACGTATCTATAATTTTTAATGGTTTCAAGCTATTATCTTGTCAAACTTTGGATGTTTTGCATGCCTTTTATGTTCCTGTTTTTTCCATGTTTTTGACCCCTTTCACAGGAGATTTTGAAACGGAGTCCAAACGGAAGAAAATCCCCGAAAATATTTTTTTGGAACGGAAGAAGATCGGGGAACTTGGGAGCCAAGGCAGGGGAGCCCCAGGGGCCCCACAAGCCCCCACCCCACGGCCAGGGGGGCCGCGCCATCCAGGCTTGTGGGCCCCCTGGAGGTCCCCTGACCTAGGTCTTTCACCTATATAATCCCATAAATTCCAGAAAAAATCAGGAGATCATCGCAAGCACTTTTCCGCCGCCGCAAGCTTCTGTCTCCGCAAGATCCCATCTGGGGCACGTCCTGGTGCCCTGCCGGTGGGGGGATTCGGACATGAAGGACTTCTTCATCAACACCATGACCTCTCCGATGATGCGTGAGTAGTTCACCATAAACCTACGGGTCCATAGCTAGTAGCTAGATAGCTTCTTCTCTCTCTTGGATCTTCAATACAAAGTTCTCCGTGATCTTCATGGAGATCTATCTGATGTAATCTTATTTCACGGTGTGTTTGTCGAGATCCGATGAATTGTGGATTTATGATTAGATTATCTATGAATCTTATTTGAGTTTCTTCTGATCTCTCTTATGCATGATTTCATATTCTTGTAATTCTCTTCGAGTTGTGGGTTTTGTCTGGCCAACTAGATCTATGATTCTTGCAATGGGAGAAGTGCTTGGTTTTCGGTTCATACCATGCGGTGACCTCACCCAGTGGAAGAAGGGGTAGCGAGGCACGTATCGTGTTGTTGCCATCAACGTAAAAATATGGGGGTTTTCATCATTGGTTTGAGATTATCCCTCTACATCATGTCATCTTTCTTAAAGCGTTACTCTGTTCGTCATGAACTCAATACACTAGATGCATGCTGGATAGCAGTCGATGTGTGGAGTAATAGTAGTAGATGCATAAAGTATTGGTCTACTTGTCTCAGACGTGATGCCTATATGCATAATCATTGCCTTAGATATCGTCATGATTTTGCGCGGTTCTATCAATTGCTCGACAGTAATTTATTCACCCACCGTGATACTTGCTATTTTGAGAGAAGCCTCTAGTGAACACTATGGCCCCCAGGGTCTACTCCACACCATATTTTCAGCCTTACACTTTTTACTTCGTTGCACTTTCTGCCTTCAGATCTCACTTTGCAAACAATCTTGAAGGGATTGACAACCCTTTGAAGCGTTGGGTGCAAGCTTGTTTGTGTTTGCGCAGGTACTCTGGACTTGACGAGACCCTCCTTCTGGATCGATACCTTGGTTCTCAAACTGAGGGAGATACTTACTGCTCCTGTGCTGCATCACCCTTTCCTCTTCAAGGGAAGAACCAACGCAAGCCCAGCCTCTATCAACGTGTCAACTTCTGGCGCTGTTGTCTGTGGGATAGCAGAAGAATTTCTGGCGCCGTTGCCGGGGAGGAAGATCAAGTCAAGAACTCATCCAAGTAGGTGTCGCAAACTCATATCTTGCATTTACTTTGTTTGCCAGTTGCCTCTCGTTTTCCTCTCCCCCACTTCACCAATTTGCCTTTTTCGTTCGCCCTTTCGTTCGCCCTTTTCTCTCGTTTGCTTTTTGCTCGTCTGTGTGGGATAGTCTATCCTGATGGCTAGATCCACCACTTCAAACGATACTCCCGAGAGCAAAGTTCTCAATTTCAAACAAATTGAGGGAGAAAACTTAAAGGACGCTTGGTATTGGATTTGCAATGCTCAGAGTAGATCTACTCATAAGCAATTCACTACCGTCTTGCTTCGCAGTTTTTATGTGGGTGTTTCTCCTTGGAATAGGTATATTCTTGACACCATCGTAGGTGGAAATTTCTTGGGTAGCCATACCGTTGATTCTTATGAAGCTGTGATAAATTTGGTAGGCTCACCCCCACTCATGGTTAATGGAACTACCTTAACTCTGGAACATGTGATGCGTAGGCTGGACGTTATTGAAAATAAAGTTGCTACGATTGAACTCATTGAGAATTTGGATAAAAATATCCACAATCAAATCACTCAGTATGGATCCAAGGTGAGAATGGTTTTGAAAAATTTAAAAGATAAGGAACCCACAGTTAACGAAAAGCTAGGTCATGATTCCGCTAGGATTGGCAAACTAGAGGATGTTATAACCAACTTGGGTTCCGCTTTTGCCGCTGTGCAGAACACTCCAAATCTTGCCCACAATAAAATCACCAAGTCTGTTTTTGTTCCTAAAAGTAGTGGTGAATCTTCTAGCAAGAAAGATGAAAACCTTAAGATGATAAGCGATCACACCACTTATGGTTTGAGCACCAAAGACGACGATACGTGATTCTATCGCTTCTATGCCTAGCTAAGGGCGTTAAACAATAGCGCTTGTTGGGAGGCAACCCAATGAATTTATCTTTTTCTTTCTGTTTTGTAGCGTTCACACTTTCACAATTCTGTTGTGATTGTGTATTTTGTGTTCCTTTTTGTGTTTGATCCAAGCAAAGCCTTTATGACCAGTCTTGGTAATGGTTGTTTGATCTTGCTGGAAAAAGACAGAAACTTTTCGCTCACGAGATGATTTTTAGTTTTTATTCAGAAAGAGCTTTTGAGTTGATTCTTCTTGCTACTGATTGATATGCTTTTTTCCTAGGCGTTCATAATTGTTCAGATTTTTTGAGGTACCAGAAGTATATGAAGTATACAGATTGCTACAGACTGGTCTGTTTTTGACAGATTCTGTTTTTGTTGAGTTGGTTGCTTGTTTTGATGAAACTATGGTTAGTATCGGGGGGTACTAGCCATGTAAAAGTGAGAATACAGTAGCCCATCATAAATATAGATGGAATTCAAGTTTGCTACAGTACCAAAAGAAGTGGTAGTTTGTTTTCTTGTACTAATGTTATCACAAGTTTCAGTTTAATTTTTGTGTTGTGAAGTTTTCAAGTTTCGGATGATGTTCTCATGAACAAAGAGATAAGGAGTGGAAAGAGCTCAAGCTTGGGGATGACCAGGGCATCCCAAGCCAAATTCAAGGACACCAAAAAGCCTAAGCTTGGGGATGCCCCGGGAAGGCATCCCCTCTTTCGTATTGAATCCATCGGTAATATTACTTGGAGCTATATTTTTATTCACCGCATGATATGTGTTTTGCTTGGAGCGTCTTGTATCTTAGGAGTCTTTTCTTTTTGTTGTATCACAATCATCCTTGCTGCACACCTTTTTGAGAGAGAGAGACATGCACTCATCGTGATTTTGCTAGAATGCTCATAGTGCTTCACTTATATCTTTTGAGCTAGATACTTTTGCTCTAGTGCTTCACTTATATCTTTTGAGCTAGATACTTTTGCTCTTGTGCTTCACTTATATCTTTTGAGCACGGTGGTGCATGATTTGGTAGTTGGCTTATGCTATGAAAGTAGTCCAAAATGTGCTAGGTAGCCAAAGAGGATGCAAAAACCACCATCTTCATGTGCATTGAGTAGAAAGAGAAGTTTCGATTCCTCTCAATTAGTTTTGAGACGTGGATTCGGTAATATTGAGAGTTATGTTAGTAGGGTGTTGTGAATCTAGAGATACTTGTGTTGGAGTTAGTGATTCCCGTAGCATGCACGTATGGTGAACCGCTATGTTAGGAAGTCGGAGCATAATTGATCTATTGATTGTCATCCTTTGTGTTGAGGTCGGGACCGCGCGATGGTTTACACCTACCAACCCTTCCCCTCGGCGTATGCGTTTAGCACTTTGTTTCGATTACTAATAAAAACTTTTGCAATAAGTATGTGAGTTCTTCATGACTAATGTGAGCCCATGGTATAGATGCACTTTCACCTTCCACCATTGCTATCCTCTCAAGTGTCGCGCAATTCTCGCCGGTGCACAAACCCACCAAATTCCATCCTCAAAACAGCCACCAAATTCCGAGATATATTGCCATGCAACTCCCACCGTTCTGTCTCATGACTTGTGCCGTCACTCTCATATTGCCATTGCATGATCGTAAGATAGCTAGCGAGATGTTTCAACGGCATACGCCATGCTAGATCGTTGCACATCCCGGTACACTGCCAGAGGCATTTCCTATGGAGTCATCATCATTGTGATCTTTGAGCTGTGAGTAAATAAAAGTGTGATGATCATCATTATTAGAGCATTGTCCCATGTGAGGAAAAAAAGAGAGGCCAAAGAACCCAAAAACAAAACAAAAAAAGAGAAGAGAAAAAGAAAAGAAAAAAAAGAGGCCTAAGAGCCCAAATAAAAAAAGAGAAAAAGAGAGAAGGGATAATGCTACTATCTTTTTCCACACTTGTGCTTCATGTTAGCACCATGTTCTTCTTGATTGAGAGCTTCTTGCTTTGTCACTACCATATGCTAGTGGGAATCTTCGTTTTATAACTTGGCTTGTATATTCCAATGATGGGCTTCCTCAAAATTGCCCTAGGTCTTCGTGAGCAAGCAAGTTGGATGCACACCCACTAGTTTTCTTCTTGAGCTTTCACATACTTATAGCTCTAGTGCATCTCTTGTATGGCAATCCCTACTCATTCACATTGATATCTATTAATGGGCATATCCATAGCCTATTGATACGCCGAGTCAGTGTGACCATCTCCTCCTTTTTGTCTCACAACCACCACCACACTCTATTCCACCTATAGTGCTATATCCATGGCTCGCGCTCATGTATTGCGTGATAGTTATAAAAAGTTTGAGAAAGTAAGAGTGCAAAAACAATTACTTGGCCAATTCCGGAGTTGTGCATGATTTACATTAGTTGCGTGAGGATGATGGAGCATAGCCAGAATATATGATTTTGTAGGGATAACTTTCTTTGGCCTTGTTATTTTGAAAGTTCATGATTACCTTGCTAGTTTGCTTGAAGTATTATTGTTTTCATGTCAATAGCAAACTATTGTTTTGAATCTTACGGATCTGAACATTCATGTCACGTGAAAGAAGTTGCAAAGGACAACTATGCTAGGTAGCGTTCCACATCAAAAATTCATTCTTTATCACTTCCCTACTAGAGGACGAGCAGGAGTTAAGCTTGGGGATGCTTGATACGTCTCCAACGTATCTATAATTTTTGATGGTTTCATGCTATTATCTTGTCAAACTTTGGATGTTTTGCATGCCTTTTATTTATTTTTGGGACTAACTTATTAACTCAGTGCCAAGTGCGAGTTCCTGTTTTTTCCATGTTTTGACCCCTTTCAGAGGAGATTTTGAAATAGAGTCCAAACGGAAGAAAATCCCCGAAAAGATTTTTTTGGAACAGAAGAAGATCGGGGAACTTGGGAGCCAAGGCAAGGAGCCCCAGGGGCCCCACAAGACCCCACCCCGTGGCCAGGGGTTCGCACCATCTAGGCTTGTGGGCCCCCTAGAGGTCCCCTGACCAAGGTCTTTCGCCTATATAATCCCATAAATTCCAGAAAAAATCAGGAGATCAACGCAATCAGTTTTCCGCCGCCGCAAGCTTCTGTCTCCGCAAGATCCCATCTGGGGCACGTCCTGGTGCCCTGCCGGAGGGGGGATTCGGACACGGAGGGCTTCTTCATCAACACCATGATCTCTCCGATGATGCGTGAGTAGTTCACCATAGACCTAGGAGTCCATAGCTAGTAGCTAGATGGCTTCTTCTCTCTCTTGGATCTTCAATACAAAGTTCTCCATGATCTTCATGGAGATCTATCCGATGTAATCTTCTTTTGCGGTGTGTTTGTCGAGATCCGATGAATTGTGGATTTATGACCAGATTATCTATGAATCTTATTTGAGTTTCTTCTGATCTCTCTTATGCATGATTTCATATCCTTGTAATTCTCTTCGAGTTGTGTCTTTTATCTGGCCAACTAGATCTATAATTCTTGCAATGGGAGAAGTGCTTGGTTTTGGGTTCATACCGTGCGGTGACCTCACCCAGTGACAGAAGGGGTAGCGAGGCACGTATCGTGTTGTTGCCATCAAGGGTAAAAAGATGGGGTTTTCATCATTGGTTTGGGATTATCCCTCTACATCATGTCATCTTGCTTAAAGCGTTACTCTGTTCGTCATGAACTCAATACACTAGATGCATGCTGGATAACTGTTGATGTGTGGAGTAATAGTAGTAGATGCAGAAAGTATCAGTCTACTTGTCTCGGACGTGTTGCCTATATGCATAATCATTGCCTTAGATATCGTCAAGACTTTGCGCGGTTCTATCATTTGCTCGACAGTAATTTGTTCACCCACTGTGATACTTGCTATTTTGAGAGAAGCCTCTAGTGAACACTATGGCCCCCAGGGTGTACTCCACACCATATTTTCAGCCTTACACTTTTTACTTCGTTGCACTTTCTGTCTTCAGATCTCACTTTGCAAACAATCTTGAAGGGATTGAAAACCCCTTTGAAGCGTTGGGTGCAAGCTTGTTTGTGTTTTCGCTGGTACTCTGGACTTGACGAGACCCTCCTTCTGGATCGATACCTTGGTTCTCAAACTGATGGAAATACTTACTGCTTTTGTGCTGCATCACCCTTTCCTCTTCAAGGGAAGAACCAACAATAGCCCAGTCTTTGTCAACGTGTCAACTTCTGGCGTTGTTGTCTGTGGGATAGCAATGCCATGCTTAATTAGCTAGGAGCTTATAATGGTTTGTCTTGGATGCCAACATGAATCTTGAGATGATTATGATGTAGTATGATAGGATGGTATCCTCCGTTGAATGATTCAAGTGGCTTGACTTGGCGCATGTTTACGCATGTAGTTGAAACAAAATCAACATAGCCTCTATGATATTCATGTTCCTGGTGATTTATGTCCTACTCATGCTTGCACTCAATGTTGGTTAATCTCAATGCATTTTGATGACTGTTGTCGCTCTCCAGTTGGTCGCTTCCCAGTCTTTTGCTAGCCTTCACTTGTACTAAGCAGTAATACTGCTTGTGCATCCACTTCCATAAACCCAAAGTTGTTCCATATGAGTCCACCATACCTACCTATATGCGGTATCTACCTGCCGTTCCAAGTAAATTTGCATGTGCCACTCTCTAAACCTTCAAGAAATAATCTGTTTTGCATGCCCGAACCGCTCATGTGGTGACAGGGGGTTATCAGTATCTTCCGTGCTAGGTGTGTTATCCTCGATATGTGTTTATGCACTATCACTCACGAGAAAGGGGCCGGTAATTGAAATGCCTAGTTCCATGCTCAAATCGAAAAGATAATTGCAAAAAAACTCCCCCTGAATTGTTGTTGGTATGGACGGCACCCGAGTATTCGGCTAGTCGTGGAGTGTGATTAATCGGTGGTGGGGAGTCAAAACTTTACTTTTCTGTTTGGGAACCGCCTATAGTATTTGTAGCATGGAAGATGGTGAAAACTCTTGGTCATTACGTTGACAATGAAAGCATGCCACCCAAAATTATTATCTCTGTTTTAAAAGCTTGAGCTCTGGCACCTCTGCAAATCAATGCTTCCCTCTGCGAAGGGTCTATCTATTTATGTTCCTGTTGAGTCATCCTCTTCTTATAAAAGCACCAATTAGAGAGCACCTCTCTCATTTTTATGCTTTGCTTTTGACTGTTATTGAGTATGACTTTGACTGGATCTTCTTTGCCATGAATTAGAATGTTTAGTCATCCCTTGGTCTTTGAAGTTGCTCTGCATTTATGTTTTCCGGTCTCAGAAAGAGCTAGCGAGATACCATCTGTTCGTACTGCTTGATGATTGTTTTGATTGAAGTGTTGACGTTTGAAACTTATTATTATTGCTCGCTAGTTGATTATGCCATTCATATGAGTTTACCATGAGACCTGGATGTCATTTGCTTTTGTGGTCAGCTTATGATCTTGCTGAAATTCTGGATATGAGTTAGACATTGTTGCAACAACAAGATCAAACAAAGTTCGTAAAAGTTTTTCTTTTGTCTCTTTCAGTTTGTCAACTGAATTGCTTGAGGACAAGCAAGGCTTTAAGCTTGGGGGAGTTGATACGTCTCCGTCCTATCTACTTTTCCAAACTCTTTTGCCCTTGTTTTGGACTCTAATTTGCATGATTTGAATGGAACTAACCCGGACTAACATTGTTTTTAGTAGAATTGCCATGGTGTTGTTTTTGCGCAGAAATAAAAGTTCTCAGAATGACCTGGAAATTTACGAGGATTTTTTGTGGAATATATAAAAAATACTGGCGAAAGAATCAACCGAAGAAGTGGAGCATGGAGCGCACCAGGCGCGGGCCCCCCTGGCCACGCCTAACATGCTTGTGGGGCCCATGTTGCTCCACGCCTCCAATTCCAGCTCTATTTAGTCCCTTTCGTCCGGAAAAAAATAAAGGAGAAGATTTCATCGCGTTTTATGATACGGAGGCGCCGCCACCTCTTGTTCTTCCTTTGGAGGACAGATCCGGAGTCCGTTCTGGGCTCCGGAGAGGGGAGATCGTCGCCATCGTCATCACCAACCTTCCTTCCTCGCCATTTCCATGATGCTCTTCACCGTTCGTGAGTAATCTCATCGTAGGCTTGCTGTACGGTGATGGGTTGGATGAGATCTATCATGTAATCGAGTTAGTTTTGACGGGGGTTGATCCCTAGTATCCACTATGTTGTGAGATTGATGTTGCTACAACTTTGCCATGCTTAATGCTTGTCACTAGGGCCCGAGTGCCATGATTTCAGATTTGAACCTATTATGTTGTCGCCATTATATGTGTGTTCTTGATCCTATCTTGCTATTTGTAGTCACCTACTATGTGTTATGACCCGGCAACCCCGGAGTGACAATAGCCGGAACCACTCCCACAGATGACCATGGTATGAGGAGTTCATGGATTCACTAAGTGTTAATGCGTTGGTCCGGTTCTTTATTGAAAGGAGAACCTTAATATCCCGTAGTTTCCATTAGGACCCTGCTGCCATGGGAGGGATGGACAATAGATGTCATGCAAGTTCTTTTCCCTAAGCACGTGTGACTACATACGAAATACATGCCTACATTTCATTGACGAACTGGAGCTAGTTACATATCTCTCTGTGTTATAACTGTTGCATGATGAATACCATCCAGCATAATCATCCATCACCGATCCAATGCCTATGAGTTTTTCCTACTGGTCCTTGCTACGTTACTTTGCCGCTACTGCTGTCACTGCTGCTACTGTTACTCTGCTGCTACTGCTGTCACTTTGCTGCTACTGGTTACTGTTGCTACTGTTGCTATCATACTACCTTGCTACTGATACTTTGCTGCAGATACTAAATCTTTCAGGTGTGGTTGAATTCACAACTCAACTGCTAATACTTGAGAATATTCTTTGGCTTCCCCTTGTATCGAATCAACAAATTTGGGTTGAATACTCTACCCTCAAAAACTGTTGCGATCCCCTATACTTGTGGGTTATCAAAGGGGAACACGGGAACATGCTCCCCTGCCCAAAGGTGGTCTTCGCCTGCAAAGTACATGTTCACGTTGCAGAGACGGGCCCGTGGGTGATGATCGCCCTATTGGCGGGCGGCTGCGGCTTTGTTGCACCAGACGGGAAACCTTTGGAAGATGCCTTTGGATACCTTGTACGTTCCCGCCTCCTTTGCACCCAAAGGGAGACTGCCCCGTCCTGCCATCTGCTTCCTGCCCGTCCTTTCCTGGCGTCACCTTTGACTCCTAAGGCCCGGCCTTGCCTCGGAATGTCCGCCGCTCCGGAGGGGTCCTGAGGGGGGCCCCTACGGATCTTGGCACTCCTCCTCCTCGTGAGGCGTGGCTCCTCGCGAGGGCCTTACTATGCACAGTGTCGGGTTCGCTCGTTTGTTCTGGTGAGGCGGGCTCGCCCTGGGCCACAGGCAGGCAGGTCTGGATACCCCCATTCCTAGAACGCTGACAACTCTGATATGTGGTCCTTCCTGAAAATGTGATGAATTATGTTGCGAAGTTGCCTGAAAACATAGTTTGTTAGTTTTCAACAGAGTTTATGCTTCCTACTTGGAAGTTGTGATGAATTGTTACTTGTTTATGAGATGTTTTTATGATGAAAGTGATATGATGAAAATGATGTAATGAAGTATATTATAAAGTTTTTTTGTTGTTATTATAATGAGCATGATGCTACTATGTAAGCACTTTGTTTTTATCAACACATCTCTCTCAAGGCATGTGGTCATGAATTTCATTATCGGCTTTCACTTGAGGACAAGTGAGGTCTAAGCTTAGGGGAGTTGATACTTCCATTTTGCATCATGATTTTCTACTGTAATTTATAGTGTTTTATGCATTATACCACTTTATGGACTAATTCTAATGCCTTTTCTCTCATAATATGGAAGGTTTATGCCAAGAGGGAGAATGCTGAGAGATGGAAATCTAGACCTGAAAAAGCTACCTCAAAGAAACCTATTCTGCACATCTCTAAATGGGCTGAAACTTCATGGAGAATTTTTGTGGAATAAATAAAAAATACTTGAAGAAGGAAGTACCATAGGGGGGCTGGCCTTAGTGGGTATTGAGCCACCTAGCCCACTTCTGGCAACCATCTTCTGGTATATATTCACGTTTGACTGGGAAAAAATAAGGAGAGGACTTTTAGGACGGAGTGCTGCCGTCTCGAGGCGGAACTTGCAGAGGAGCACTTTTGGCCTTCGACGGAGCGATTCCACCACGGGAACTTCCCTCACGGTAGGGGAAATCAAGGCCATCGTCATCACCAATGGCCCTCTCAACTTGGGATACCAATCTTCATCAACATCTTCAACAACACCATCTCCTCCCAAAACCATAGTTCATCTCTTGTGCTCAATCTTGTACCGGAACCTCAGACTGGTACGTGGGGGTGACTAGTAGTGTTGATTACATCTTGTAGTTGATGCTTTGTGGTTTATTGGTGGAAGATCATATGTCGAGATCCAATATGCTATTTAATACCCCACTGATCATGAGCATGTTCATCTCTTGTGAGTAGTTACTTTTGTTCTTGAGGCCACAGGAGAAGTCATATTGCAAATAGTCATGTGAGGTTGATATTTGTTCGATATTTTGATGGTATGAATGTTTTGATTGCCTTAGTGGTGTTATGTGAACGTCGACTACATGACACTTCACCATTTTGGGCCTAAGGGAATGCATTGTGGAGTAGTTATTAGATGATGGGTTGCGAGACTGACAGAAACTTAAACCCTAGCTTATGCGTTATTCCGTAAGGGGCTGATTTGGATCCATATGTTTAATGCTATGGTTAGAATTTATTCTTAATACTTTTCTCGTACTTGTGGATGCTTGTGGGATGGTTAATCATAAGTGGGAGGCTTGTTCAAGTAAGAACAACACCCAAGCACCGGTCCACCAACATATCAAATTATCAAAGTGCCGAACGCGAATTAACAAGACATGACGAAAGTGACTAGATGAAATTCCCGTGTGCCCTCAAGAATGCTTTGCCTATTATAAGAAATTATTCGAGCCTGTCCTTTTCCACAAAAGGATTGGGCTACCTTGCTGCACTTATTTTTACTATTGCTACTCGTTACTTGTTACAATTTCCTGCTATCAAACAACTTGTTACTGCTATTTAAGTGCTTGCAGAAATTACCTTGTTGAAAACAACATGTAATTTCCTTCTGCTCCTTGTTGGGTTCGACACTCTTACTTATCGAAAGGACTACGATTGATCCCCTATACTTGTGGGTCATCAATGGGGGTGGTGCCCCGGTATCGTATCACCATCACCCCCACCATCATTACTATCTATTTTAGTTTGATCCTTAGTTGTTTCGTGAGTTACAGAAATAAATTTCAGGTTTGCTTTGCTTAGTATTTTTTTGCTTTTAGAACCATCTACCCTTGTAATCGAGTATGCAAGATATGTAACAAAGATTAGTTGAGTTTTTGTGGTTTAGCATGTCGATAAAAAGAAATATATAGATCATATGTTATTCGATGAGGAGTAATGACTTCACATACTAAAGAGTATAAGTGATAAAGATTGTTGAAAATAAACAACCATAGTATTAGTCATGGTTACAATCTAAGCAAGAGTATGAAAGAGGAGAGGAGATTCCCATGGACATATTGTCTGATTGTGAGCCCTCATCAAATATTATATAATGATCAAATGTTGACGTAGGATATGGAAGACAACATAATGGTGATGGTATTTCACATTCATATAGAAGTTATATGGTCATGGATATTTTAACATGTGATGCTTTCTTTAGATCTTTTGCTAGCCAAAAAACATCGCACTAAGTAGAGATACTACTTGTGCATCCATAACCCTGAAACCCAGTTTCTTGCCATGAGAGTCCACCATATCTACCAATGGATTGAGTAAGATCCTTCAAGTAAGTTTTCATCGGTGCACCTAGCAATACAAAGTTGCTTCTAAATATGTATGATCTTTTAGTGCAAGGGAAAATAAAGTTTGTACGGTCTTGTGATGACAAAGAAATATAACCGACAGACTGCATAATCAAGTTTAGTGTCACAAGGGGTAATATAAAATGACGTTCCTTTGCGTTAAGATTTTGTACATTCAAAAACTAAAAAGTGCATGACAACCTCTGCTTCCCTCTGTGAAGGGCCTATCTTTTATCTTTGAAGTTTACTCTTATGCATGAGCCACTAAATTCATTTTTCCCTCTACCTATTAATTCTATAGTGGCAAGCATCATGTCTCGAGGAAAGATTCAGATTTATATATCCAAGTGAATGTATATTATCATGATTTATTGTTGTTGACATTATCCTCGAGGTCAATTGTGGGACCCCGACTTATAATTCATGATCATCGAATGCACGTGTAGAGTGATCCCAGAGATCATTGCTCACTGAACACACATAATCTGAATAACAAGAGTCTTACATCTATACCTACCGTCTGATACAAATAGATACCATTAAGGTCAAGTCTTACATAGATAAGGACTCGAATGCCGACACACCAAACATAACTAGCAGCAGAAATCTTGATCAAAAGCGTGAACCCGAACCATCTGCAATAAACCTACACACATTCTGACTGGGAAGCGTCCTAATTCACATGTTCGTATACAACTAACTCTTCTCCATATTCCCGCTCTTCCATGCCTGGCCAATTAAATAACTAGTGGCAAGCCAATGAGTACTTTGAATGTACTCACAAACAACCCATGATGTGGAACAAGGCAACAACAATGCATGATATAGCACTAAGTAGGTAAGTTTGTGGAAAGCTAATTTTGAATGCAATGACATGATCAATCTTGTAAAAGCATGCATCAACTTGTCGCAAATATCCATACGAACAAGTTATAATTATCATCATAAGGAGGGTTGAACGTCGCACGTTCATTTCTCATACCAAGACATCTGACTTAGATCAAGTATCATCTTTCTCACACCGTCACCTTTTTCACACACACTCACACACACACTTGGTTTATGCGAAAACATCTGGACGTAGCCCAAGAGCGGTCATCCAACTATCCTTGACCGTGGACACCGCTGTTCAAATAGTTTTACACTCTGCAAAGGTTGCACGTTGTACCCACAAGACTCGGGGAGCTTCCGTGTCATCCACGAGTCGTGGTATATTACATACACGAGGTAAGATCCCAAACAATGCCTTTCCCCTAGCGACACTAAACAAATAGTCCACTCGATTGGTACCCAGCCCGCATGATGTACACCATACAATCCACGCTCTAGATCATACCATCCATGAAGGGACCAATGGTGTGCCCGGTGCCTTTGAAAACAGCTCATGCTCGCCCTACCTGGCACAACCCCATCTCGAGAGTGACCACACCACTCTCGCCACTAGTAATGGGGGCTCTCTGCTAGCATTGACCAAGGTAATCAACAAAGCCCCATCCCACAAGGGATATCGTGGTCGCACATGTAAGGTTGGAGTAAAGGTCGCAACTTACACCAATTCAATTTTGAAACCACACGCACACAAAAAATCTCGGCACACCACTTCTTTCCCAAGTGGTCACCCATCTCAACACCATCTCCCTTGGGCATTAGTGGCACCCGACGTTTTTTTTGAAATCCTTCGAAATCATTCCTTTCATCGTCACCATGCATAGTCCCATCCTATTTGCGTAGCAACTACTAGCAACCTAACTACTTCCCACCCGCACAACCCTCATAGATGGTAGGTTCATGCTATCAACAAGGAGTTTCCCTGAGACAACCAACCAAGGTGGTCACCGACACATCATGAATCAAATGCAATAGAATATAATGCTATATGGCATGCAAAATATGTGGTATCTTAGACATGGTCAAATGGCTGCTTGCCTTGCTCAACAAAGTTTCTGGGGTCTTCAAAGGTCCAAATCCCTCGCCAGCAATGCAATCTATCCACAATATTAATGAGTAATATAAGAACACCACAAAAACAAGGAAAATAATTTTGTAAAACACTAGGGTGAATGTAGGTATTGTAAAAATAGCTAGGTTTTATTTTTGAAGTGCAAAAACTGGTGAAGAACATTTTAACACAAGGTTCAAATGTTTAAAAGTAGGTTTTTAAATGAAACGGTGTGTAAAAGTTTTTGTAAAAATCACACAAGTGGACAACCTAACTACTTCCCACCCTCACAACCCTCATAGATGGTAGGTTCATGCTCAAGTGCAAGTATCAACAAGGAGTTTCCTGGAGACAACCCACCAAGGTGGTCATCGACACATCATGAATCAAATGCAATACAATATAATGCTATATGGCATGCAAAATATATGGTATCTTAGACATGGTCAAAGGGCTGCTTCCCTTGCTCAACAAAGTCTTTGGGGTCTTCCAAGTATTCCGGTCCAAATCCCTCGTCAACAATGCAATCTATCCACAATATTAATGGGTAATATAAGAACACCACAAAAACAAGGAAAATAATTTTGTAAAATACTAGGGTTAATGTAGGTATTTTAAAAATAGCTAGGTTTTATTTTTGAAGTGCAAAAAGTGGTGAAAAACATTTTAACATAAGGTTCAAATGTTTAAAACTAGGTTTTTAAATGAAACAATGTGTAAAAGTTTTTGTAAAAATCACATAAGTGGAATCCTAAAATACTACACATTATTACAAGATTTTAGGTGAAGGAATAAATGGATTCGGATGTACTTTTGCTTGTGTGGAATTTTTGCAAAGCAAAAAGAAAAGGAAAAAGGAGGGGGCCTTAGTGTGTGGCAAGAGGCGCTAGCAACTGGGCCGGCCAAGAGAAATCGGCCCAGGCGGCGAGGGGCATGCACGTGGCAGGTTTTGATTTAAACCTGCACGCGGGCCCCATCTACGAGCGAGGGAGAGAGGCGGGGAGAGACTGACGCAAGGGTCCCACCCCGCTGTCGCGTTCTACCTCCCAACAGGGGCGAGGGGGAGATCACCAGCGGTGATCCGAGCAGCTATTCCGGGTGTCAAGGGCACGCACTTTCTCACGACACCATTGCCAGTCGGGGAGAGGTGGGCTAGGTCGCCGAAGGTGACCAGAACATCGACGGCTCGAGCCCTAGTGGCGGCTGAAATGCTCGAGGAGGAAGGGCTCGGCTCCGCATGCAATACGTCCAAGGGACGATGGGGTTAGCACCGTGGGCCATAAGGGAACATGGAGGAGGTGAATAGAGGGGGATGGGGCTCTGTACCTCCAGGACGACGACGACCCGAAGCGGCAGCGGACGGCTCGATTCCGAGGACGCAATGAGAGATGCGGAGAGGGAGTGGATCGGGGGTTCGATTGGGGTTAGGTGCGTGCAAAAGGTAAGGACAGGGAGGCTCGGGGGGCTTTTATATACGTAGACGACGCTGCCGTGGACAGGGAGCATGAGGGGGTGAGGGGCGACGCTAGGGCTCACGTGAAGAGGAAAAATAGGTTGGGGGGGTGCTCGAGGACGAGGTGCACGGCCAGGCGAAGCGAGAGGGGGGGGGGGGAGAGAGACACGTGTGTGCGAGCTCCCACATTGGCCAGCTCGGGCGGCGCTCGGGAGTGTGTGGCAACAGGTGCTGGAGGGAGAGAGAAGAGGGGGCCGACAGGCAGGCGTGTCCAGGACGTCGATGCACGTTGACTGGCGCTAGGGGAGTGCTCGAGGTGGTCAGAAACGAGTAGGAGAGCGAGGTCAAACCTCGGATGCCCTCTGGCACACTCCAGAGAGCGGCTTTGGCCGGCATCATTTCGTCACTAAAGCGCTCTGGTGCGGCCAGCCATGTCAAAAAGCTAAAGGGGGAGTAAACTATGGGAAAGAGGTATGGGACACTCTCGAGGCTATCAGAGTGAGAGGGGAGAGGAGAGAGAGCTGGTTCTGTGCTGTCCAGAAGGGGAAATGGGGGTTTTACCCCATCAATAATTGAGTTGTGGCCATGGGAATGTTACTGGAGGTAAAGTAACACCAGAATAAGATGTGGTAAAAAGTTGAAGTGAAGGGGATGAGGAAAAGGGGTGAAGACAACAACTTTACCAAACTACCAGAAGGTGTTTTATGATTGTTTGGGCAAGTTATCTTTACCCAATTGTTGTGGAAGTTAATAGCATAGGAGTTTCAGCTCATTTGAGCAAAGTGGGCATTGTAAACATGAAAATCCCCAGAAATAGACATAACCATATTCATGTTGACTTTGGTGACCAAATCAACTCTCACAAATGCACAACTTGGTGTAGCATTCTTATTTGGGGTCTGATCACCTGTGTAAAATTTGGGATTAATTGGATAAACTTGGCAATGTAAAGTTGCTCTAATTTGGTTCTAGACAGGGAGGGTTTTGGGGTTTTTACATGAACCAAATCAACTTGGATTGAGATGAAACTTTGCACGGCCACCACATATATCATGTGTGACTTGCTGGAATTTTCCTGGAATTTATTAAGAATATTTCCTATGGAAATATTTCAAAAGCTTGAAATAGGAAGAAAGGGTTTTGAGGGGTTGTAACTCATAGGTATGGAGAATATATGTCCACTCACTTCCCCTAAATTTTCTCAAATATACTTGAAGCAAGAAAATAATTTTTACCCACAATAGATCATTTCTGGCTTCAGAAAAAGGAATTTAAATAAAATAGGAAAATAACTTTTAAAATAATTGTTTTGTGGTTTTGAGAAGCCTTTTTAGAAATAGAATCCAAATAAAATCTTTGGGGTAAAACATCCCTCCTAAATTAAGGGCTTGAAGTACAAATCCCAACTCACGGTTTTTGGACCTTAAAATTGTTGGAGATATGCCCTAGAGGCAATCATAAATGATAATATTTCCTATTTGTTTATGAACAAAGATAGTCCTTGGACAGTATCAATGAGGCGTATTAACAAGTACGTGACTTGTTTGTGAGACTATACATTATATGATGACTGTCCTAAATGGTCCCTAGTCGAAAGAGTTGTGTGGATGCTCAACCAACTAGACTAGCATATGATGCGGTGGATGGTTCGGTCTGACTGACCATGTAGCATCGGATGCTAGCCGTATAATATGGACTCGGAAAGATCTAGTCAGATTCAATGTAGTCGGATCCGAGTCGAGATAAGGTCTGAGTTGGACAGACGCATCGATAGGTCATCTGTGAGTCTCTTGTACAAAATACGTTCTATGTCCTAAGACCTGAGCTGGCGCATGTCCTCGGGATGGTGATAGACTTGCTTTGGGCCGACCAAACGCTACTTCATGACTAGGTAGTTACAAAGGTAGGTTCGGGCTTCTCTAGACCCATGCTGCGAGACGTGGTCGAGCAAGATGGGATTTGCCCCTCCGATCAGGAGATATATACTCTCGGCCCCTCAGGTGATCAGACATGGATATGGATGGCCATGCGATGAGGATTATGAGATAATCCGAATGTTTGTCAGATTCACCAAAATGAGAAAGAGGTCGTGCGGCAACAAGGATGACCATGTCGCCTTGAGCATGACAACGTATATCGTGTCGCAAAGGGAATAGAAGTACAAAGTACTAGTTCGCCTAACTAGCTTCATCGGACACTTGGAGTTGGCACGCCTTGCTAGAGGCTGCTGCCAACTAGCCGAGTTGGACGTGGTCTGACTCGCAACCAAGTGAACGGGAACCTAAAGGGTCACGTGCTTAAGGGAAGGAACACGTGGCCTTAAGGTTCCCTGCGAGGCCCAAGAGTTGAGCCCGCGCTAGACGCCTATATATAGTGGAGGTGCAGCACAGTTATTCAGTTGATTGCTTCGGTGCCGTCATTAGGGCTTTGCATGTGTTGCAACTAGCCGCGATCGTGTGATCCGGACCTAGCAGTCTGCCGCACGTTGTTCCTCCTACACGCGGGGGTACCGTTAGAGGTGGTGCACCTGTGCCGCTCCGGTGAACCTGTACATGGGTTTTGGAGACCGACTGTTCGAGGGAGATTGGATGAGGAGGAGATGGACCATGCGGACGCGATGCCGCATCTACTTCTGCTACACAGGCACCACACGTCTAGTGGTAACGATCTGTGATCCATCTCCGTAGCATGTTCTTGGTTATTCTTCGCGTACGGAAATTTTAATTTTCATACGATGCACCTACGGTAGAACCCAACAGTGGTATCCGAGCCTATGCGTTCAGATCGGATGCATATTTGATATGCAGAGGCGGCGGATGAGATCGTCATCATTCTTGAGATCGGCTATATGCACGGTTGATGAGATCAACTGCACATCAGGATCATTGTGGCTATGTTTTCTGTCCCTCAGAATCGATGAGGTCGTAACACAACCAAGCCTTACCGGTCGGTTTCCTCCATCGGGGTTAATAGTGAACGTAAATCTGAATCAGGTTCACGATGATCGATGAGATAGGTCAAATCAAAAATCTGGCGTGATCGGAGTACAAATCAGAAAACCGGTGTGATCGGGACCGTCGTGTGCGTAGTGCCGAATATTTTAAACACGATCACACAAACCGGTAGAGTGCGATTCTATGCATCAGTTTGTTTTGCAGGTTTGATGTAAATAGTATGGCTCATATGTATGTGTTTCATGTGTGTAATTTAACATGACATGTGTCTCATGATTGTCAGCTGGCGGGAGCTGATACGTCTCCGCCGTATCTATAATTTTTGATTGTTTCATGCCAATATTCTACAACTTTCATATACTTTTGGCAACTTTTTATACTATTTTTGGAACTAACATATTGATCCAGTGCCCAATGTCAGTTCCTGTTTGTTGCATGTTTTTTTTCTGCAGAATATCCATACCAAACGAAGTCCAAACGCAATAAAAAACCTACGGGTATTTTTTTTGGAATATTTATGATTTTGGGGAAGAAGAATCAACGCGAAACGATGCCCGAGGGGGTCACGAGCCCAGGAGGCGCGCCCTACCCCCCAAGCGCGCCTGCCAGGCTCGTGACCAACCACTAAGGCAGTTGGGTCCCTTCTTTCGCCGCAAGAAAGCTAATATTAGGAAGAAAATTGGGTTAAAAGGACACCTCAATCGGAGTTACGGATCTCCGGGAATTTAAGAAACGGTGAAAGGCCAGAATCTGGGAGCACAGAAACAGAAGGACACACAGAGAGAGATCCAATCTCGGAGGGGCTCTCGCCCCTCCGCCGCCATGGAGACCATGGACCAGAGGGGAAACCCTTCTCCCATCTAGGGAGGAGGTCATCGAAGAAGAATAAGAAGGGGGGCTCTCTCTCCCTCTCTCCCGACGGCGCCAGAACGCCGCCCGGGACATCATCGTGTGACGGCGATCTACACCAACACCTCCGTCATCTTCACCAACACCTCCATCACCTTCCCCCATCTATATTCAGCAGTCCACTCTCCCGCAACCCGCTGTACCCTCTACTTGAACATTGTTCTTTATGCTTCATATTATTATCCAATGATGTGTTGCCATCCTATGATGTCTGAGTAGATTTTCGTTGTCCTATCGGTGATTGATGAATTGCTATGATTGGTTTAATTTGCTTGTGGTTATGCTGCTGTCCTTTGGTGCCCATCATATGAGCGCGCACGTGGATCACACCATAGGGTTAGTAGTATGTTGATAGGACTATGTATTGGAGGGCAAGGGTGACAGAAGCTTCAGCCTAGCATAGAAATTGATGCATACGGGATTGAAGGGGGACCAATATATCTTATTGCTATGGTTGGGTTTTACCTTAATGAACGTTAGTAGTTGCGGGTGCTTGCTAATAGTTCCAATCATAAATGCATAGAATTCCAAGTAAGGGATGACATGCTAGCAGTTGCCTCTCCCACATAAAACTTGCTATCGGTCTGGTAACGTAGACAATTGCTTAGGGACAATTCCACCACTATTCCACACTCGTTAAACTAACGTAATTGTTTCTTTATCTAAACAGCCCCTTGTTTTTATTTACGTGTTCTTTATTATCTTGCAAACCTATCCTATCACACCTACAAAGTACTTCTAGTTTCATACTTGTTCTAGGTAAAGCGAACGTAAAGTGTGCGTAGAGTTGTATCGGTGGTCGATAGAACTTGAGGGAATATTTGTCCTACCTTTAGCTCCTCATTGGGTTCGACACTCTTACTTATCGAGAAAGGCTACAATTGATCCCCTATACTTGTGGGTTATCAAGACCTTTTTCTGGCGCCGTTGCCGGTGAGCAATAGCGTGGGGTGAATATTCTCGTGTGTGCTTGTTTGCTTTATCACTAAGTAGATTTATTTGCTGTTCTAAGTTGTTCTCTATCTTTAGTTATGGATATGGAACACGAAATACCAAAAAAATTAGGTGTACTTGCTACTCATGGAGATGGGGAACCTCCTAAAACCCTTGATGCTCGTTATGTGGAAAGTATTATGCACTTCTTTAATAATCCTGAGAAACCCCCATTCAATTATATAATGGGAGTCACATTGGATCAAAGTGAATACTTTAGCGATCATCGCTTGACTCAAAAAGGGAAACTATTATGGGATCAAATTCATATGTTGAAATGGTATGCTTGGGATCTATGCTTGAGATATGATATTACTTGTTGCTCTAGGATGAAGGCTAAACACCTTCCATTTTCTTGTAAATTTAATGCTAATGAAACCTTGGCTTCTTATGCTAATGGTATATATGATTACTATGATGTGGAACAAATAGAAGAGTTTGTTGCTTTTATGGGTGCTTATGAAATTGAAGCTCTGTTTAAAAAGTGTGATGATAATGATGATGTTGTTTACCGATCTGAAAATTTGGTTATGCTTCGTTATTTTTATACTAATTATGAATATAATGCCCATATTTATCGATTTATGGAGAAATTCTCCGCTGCCCAAGAAGAGACTAATATTTTGTAGGAAACTATGGAAGAAGAAAATGCTGAAACTGTGAGCTCATTAGATGAAAAAGTTGACGAGCAGAGCGAAGAACAAAAGGAGGAAGAGCGGACTAGCTACCCGTGCCCACCTTCTACTGAGAGTAACTCTTCAACTCATACATTGTTTAATTTCCCTTCGTTCTTAACAAAGGATGAATGCTATGTTGATTGCTATGATCCCTTGGATTCGTTTGAAATATCCCTTTTTGATGAACTTGATGCTTGCTATGCTTGTGGCCATGATGCCAATATGAATGATGCTTATGAATTTGAACTTGCTATAGTTCCTTATGTTAAACATGAAATTGTTGCTATCGCACCCACTTATGATAGTCCTATTATGTTTTTGAACTCTCCCAACTACACTATATCGGAGAAGTTTGCTCTTATTAGGGATTACATAGATGGGTTGCCTTCTACTATTACACATGATGATTTTGATGAATATAATATGCATGTGCTTCCTGCTCCTAGTTGCAATTATTATGAGAGAGGAACTACATCTCCACCTCTCTATGTTTCCAATACGATAAAATTGCAAGAAACTGCTTATGCTATGTATTGGCCTTTACTTGATGTCCATGAATTGTTCTTTTATGACATGCCAATGCATAGGAAGAGAGTTAATTAGACTTCGTCATTGCATGATATATGTTACGTTGTGCTCACTACTAAATTACAAATCATTGTTAATTAAAATTGGCTTTGATATACCTTGGGATCCGGGTGGATCCATTACTTGAGCACTTTATGCCTAGCTTAATGGCTTTAAAGAAAGCGCTGCCTGGGAGACAACCCGGAAGTTTTAGAGAGTCATTTATTTCTGTTGAGTGCTTTTATATAGTTTAAAAACAAAAAATATAGAGGGGAACTTAAAAACTTTTTCAAAAAGAGAAGCGATTGAAAGGTGATGCAATGCGGAAGTGAGGGTCGACCTTCAACACTTGTGTTCATGCTCATGGAAACAATGTAGAATTTTTCATGGAAGTTTCTCGCAAAAATAATTACCCCCTTGTACAATTCCATTGTATTATAAAAATAATGTGCCAAGTAAAGCCTTTATGATTAGTTTGGGTGATAGTTGTTTGATCATGCTGAAAAAGACAGAAACTTTGCACTCACGAAATCATTTCTTATTTCTATACAGAGAGCGCTATTGAGTTGATTCTTTTTGATGCTGATTTATATACAAATTGCCTTAATTATCATAATTGTTTCAGAATTTTTGGAGTATCAGAAGTATAGTATGTGTTCAGATTACTACATACTGTTCTGTTTTTGACAGATTTTGTTTTCTATGCATTGTTCTCTTATTTTGATGAATCTATGGGTAGTATCGGGGGGTATGAACCATGGTGAAGTTGGATTACAGTAGATATAATGCTAATATGAATTTGGAATGAGTTCACAACAATACTTAAAGTGGTGATTTACTTTATTATACTAACGGATCTCACGAAGGTTTTGTTGAGTTTTGTGTGATTGAAGTTTTCAAGTTTTGGGTGAGACCATGATGGATGAAGGAATAAGGAGAGGAAAGAGCCTAAGCTTGGGGATGCCCGAGGAACCCCAAGGTAATATTCAAGAAAGACTCAAGCGTCTAAGCTTGGGGATGCCCCGGAAGGCATCCCCTCTTTCGTCTACAATCTATCGGTAATTTTACTCGGAGCTATATTATTATTCGTCACATGATATGTGCAAATGCTTGGAGCATCTTTTGTGTTTATTTTTCCTTTTTCTTTTATGCACCATGCTGGTATGATATAGTCCTTGGCTGATTTATAGAATGCTCTTTGCACTTCACTTATATCTTTTGAGTATGGCTTTATAGAATGCTTCATGTGCTTCACTTATATCATTTGAAGTTTGGATTGCATGTTTCCCTACACATAGAAAACCGCCATTTGTAGAATGCTCTTTTGCTTCACTTATATTTGTTAGAGAGGGGCATATCTTTTGTAGAAAGAATTAAACTCTCATGATTCACTTATACCTATTTAGAGAGTTAATAGGAGTTGGTCATTCACATGGTTAGTCATAAAATCCTACATAAAACTTGTAGATCATAGAATATGATATGTTTGATTTCTTGCAATAGTTTTGCGACATGAAGATGTGATATTAGAGTCAAGCTAGTGAGTAATTGTGTATTCGTACAAATACTTGTGTTAAGGTTTGTGATTCCCATAGCATGCACGTATGGTGAACCGTTATGTGACGAGGTCGGAGCATGATTTATTTATTGATTGTCATCCTTTGTGTGGAGGTCGGGATCGCGCGATGGTTAACTCCTACCAACCCTTCCCCTAGGAGAATGCGTGTAGTACCTTGTTTCGATGACTAATAGACTTTTGCAATAAGTATGTGAGTTCTTTATGACTAATGTTGAGTCCATGGATTATACGCACTCTCACCCTTCCACCATTGCTAGCCTCTCTAGTACCGCGCAACTTTCGCCGGTGCATTACACCCACCATATACCCTTCCTCAAGACAGCCACCATACCTACCTATTATGTAATTTCCATAGACATTCCAAGATATATTGCCATGCAACTTCCATCGTTCCGTTTATTATGACACGCACCATCATTCTCATATTGCTTTGCATGATCGTAAGATAGCTAGCATGATGTTTTCATGGCTTGTCCGTTTTTTGATGTCATTGCTACGCTAGATCATTGCACATCCCGGTACACCGCCAGAGGCATTCATATAGAGTCATACTTTGTTCCAAATATCGAGTTGTAAGTAAATAAAAGTGTGATGATCATCATTATTAGAGAATTGTCCCATGTGAGGAAGTAATAAAAGAGGCCAATGAAGCCAAAAAAGGGGCCAAAGAAGCCCACCAAAAAAATAGAAAAAATAATAATAATAAAATGAGAGAAAATAGAGAAGGGACAATGCTACTATCCTTTACCACACTTGTGCTTCAAAGTAGCACCATGATCTTCATGATAGAGAGTCTCCTATGTTGTCACTTTCATATACTAGTGGGAAAATTTCATTCTAGAACTTCGCTTGTATATTCCAATGATGGGCTTCCTCAAATTGCCCTAGGTCTTCGTGAGCAAGCGAGTTAGATGCACACCCACTATTTTCTTTTTGAACTTTCATACACTTATAGCTCTTATGCATCTATTGCATGGCAATCCCTACTCACTCACATTGATATCTATTGATGGGCATCTCCATAGCCCGTTGATACGCCTAGTTGATGTGAGACTATCTCCTCCTTTTTGTCTTCTCCACAACCACCATATTCTACTATGTCCATGGCTCACGCTCATGTATTGCGTGAAAGTTGAAAAAGTTTGAGAACACTAAAGTATGAAACAATTGGTTGGCGCAAACCGGGGTTGTGCATGATTTAAATACGTTGTGTGGGGAAGATGGAGCATAGTCAGACTATATGATTTTGTAGGAATAACTTTCTTTGGCCATGATATTTTGAGAAGACATGATTGCTTTGTTAGTATGCTTGAAATATTATTGTCTTTATGTCAAATGATAGACTATTGCTTCGAATCACTCGTTTTTTTAGTATTCATGCCATGATTAGATTATATGATCAAGATTATGCAAAGTAGCATTCCACATAAAAAATTATCTTTTCTATCATTTACCTACTCGAGGACGAGCAAGAATTAAGCTTGGGGATGCTGATACGTCTCCGTCGTATCTATAATTTTTGATTGTTTCATGCCAATATTCTACAACTTTCATATACTTTTGGCAACTTTTTATATTATTTTTGGGACTAACATATTGATCCAGTGCCCAGTGCCAGTTCCTGTTTGTTGCATGTTTTTTGTTTCACAGAATGTCCATACCAAACAAAGTCCAAACGCAATAAAAAACCTACGGGGATTTGTTTTGGAATATTTATGATTTTTGGGAAGAAGAATCAACGCGAAACGATGCCCGAGGGGGTCACAAGCCAAGGAGGCGCGCCCTACCCCCCCCCCCCCCCCCCAGGCGCGCCTGGCAGGCTCGTGACCAACCCCTAAGGCGGTTGGGGCCCTTCTTTTGCCGCAAGAAAGCTAATATCCGGAAGAAAATCATGTTAAAAGGACACCTCAATCGGAGTTATGGATCTCCGGGAATTTAAGAGACGGTGAAAGGCCAGAATCTGGGAGCGCAGAAACAGAAGGACATACAGAGAGAGATCCAATCTCGGAGGGGCTCTCGCCCCTCCGCCGCCATGGAGACCATGGACCAGAGGGGAAACCCTTCTCCCATCTAGGGAGGAGGTCAAGGAAGAATAAGAAGAAGGGGGGCTCTCTCCCCCTATCTCCCGGCGGCGCCGGAACGCCGCCCAGGACATCATCGTGTGACGGCGATTGATACTTCTCCGTCATATCTACTTTTCCGAACTCTTTTGCCCTTGTTTTGGACTCTAATTTGCATGATTTGAATGGAACTAACCCGGACTAACGCTGTCTTCAACAGAATTGCCATGGTGTTGTTTTTGTGCAAAAATAAAAGTTCTCGGAATTACCTGAAAATTTACGGAGAATTTTTCTGGAATTAATGAAAAATACCTGCGGAAAGATCCACCGGAGGAGGTGAGCCAGTGGGCCACAAGCCTAGGGGCCGCGACCACCCCCCTGGCCGTGCCGTGAGGGCTTGTGGGGCCCACGAGGCTCCACCGCCTCCAAACTTAGCTCTATATGTTCCGTTTCGCCCGGAAAAAAATCAAGGAGAAGGATTCATCGTGTTTTACGATACGGAGGCGCGCCACCTCGTGTTCTTCATCTGGAGGGCAGATCTGGAGTCCGTTCTGGGCTCCGGAGAGGGGAAATCGTCGCCATCATCATCATCAACCTTCCTTCGTCACCAATTCCTTGATGCTCTTCACCATTCGTGAGTAATCTCATCGTAGGCTTGCTGGACGGTGATGAGTTGGATGAGATCTATCATGTAATCGAGTTAGTTTTGACGGGGATTGATCCCTAGTATCCACTATGTTCTGAGATTGATGTGTCTACTACTTTGCCATGCTTAATGCTTGTCACTAGGGCCCGAGTGCCATGATTTCAGATCTGAACCTATTATGTTGTCGCCAATATATGTGTGTTTTAGATCCTATCTTGCAAGTTGTAGTCACCTACTATGTGTTATGACCCGGCAACCCCGGAGTGACAATAGCCGGAACCACTCTCGGAGATGACCATAGTATGAGGAGTTCATGTTTTCACCACGTGTTAATGCGTTGGTCTGGTTCTTTATTAATCATCTCCGTGTTATAGCTGTTACATGATAAATCACATCCGGCATAATCATCCATCACCAATCCAATGCCTACGAGTCTTTTACTTCTGGTCCTTGCTATGTTACTTTGCCCTACTGTTGTCACTACTGCTGTTACTTGCTACTGCTGTCACTACTGCTGTTACTTGGTACTGCTGTTACTACTGCTGTTCCTTGCTGCTGCTGTCACTACTGCTGTTACTTGCTACTTTGCTGTTACTTGCTGCAACACTTTACTGGTGCCATTGATACAACAAGTCAAGGATAGTCTGCCGTCAACAGACCTTTTTCTGGCACCGTTGCTATCATACCACTTTGCTACTGATACTTTGCTTGCAGACACTAATCTTTCAGGTGTGGTTGAATTGACAACACAACTGCTAATACTTGAGAATATTCTTTCGCTTCCCCTTGAGTCGAATCAATAAATTTGGGATGAATACTCTACCCTCGAAAACTCTGGCGATCCCCTACACTTGTGGGTTATCAAGACTATTTTCTCGCGCCGTTGCCGGGGAAGCATAGCTATATTCTCTGAGTCACTTGGGATTGATGTCTGTTGGTCACTATGAGGAATCCGAAAGATCCAAGAACTAAAATCTTGCCCTCAACTACGAGGACAGGTAAGGAACTGCCATCTAGCTCTGCACTTGATTCACCTTCAGTTTTGAGTAAGTTTGCAACTTCGCCTCCTGCTAGAAATCTTGATATGTCGCGTGTGCTTGATGATGCTACTTCTGCTGCCCATGATGCTTATGATGATGTCATGCTTGATACTACTTTGCCTGATGATGCCATGTTTGATACTGCTTTGCTTGATGATGCCATGCCTGATACTGCTTTGCCACTAGGTGCATTCCTTGATGCACAAATTGCTAGAGTTGCCCCTAGATGTGATGATACTTCTGAAACTGTTGATACTATTGAAGTAGAACCTACTACTATGCCTGAATTGCCTGTTATGCCTGAGCGCTATGTTATGGGGGGAGAGATAGCTGAGGATTTTCTTGCGTGTAAGGATAGCTATGATGTTGAGAAATTACTGCTCAAGTGGAAAGAAAAATCTTTGAACGCTAGGATGAAATATGGCCCGAAGTTTGCTACTTCGCCTATCTTTGTGACCGATAAGGATTATGAATTCTGTGTCGACCCTGAGTTAATCACTCTGGTCGAATCTGATCCTTTTCACGGTTACTAGTAATGGTGCACGTGCAAATGCACGTATAATCAGATGCATCAAATCTATTTATAAATTGAAAATTCCTTATTCTATTTTCAAGATAGTAATAATCTGTATGAGTTATTCACGTACATCAATAATATATATAGATAAAAATTCACGTACATTAATCCGTGACTTTCAACAGGAACTTCACCTGCTCCGGGAGTGGAGTTGTGGAGTGGAGGTTCTCCGTACAGGGCCTAAGTATTTGAAACATAATAAAAACGAAAAATAAAAAAAAAATCTATTTTCGGGTTTAAATTAAGATACCCACATTGAAGGTACAAACACAAAAATACATGTTGATGTGTTCACTTGTTCTTCCATACAAAGGGCCATCATTGTATACATTCTGATGTGTTATGCACTATCATTGATACATACTAATAATGTACTTTTGCAATCTTATTTTTTCTACAGGAAACAGGTTGAAACCTACCCAAGAGGCAACATAACAAGATTTAAAAAGTAGAAAGGAAATTTGGAGGATGTCAATAAGTTAGCTCGGCTGTACATCAGCAAAGGCTAAGTTCCAAACCCTCCAACGGGAGGTTAACACTCTAAATAACTTCAGAAACTAACTCTTCCGGACTCATATCTTTGGCCTAAAAGAAATCTCCACTTATCTCTTTCCAAATCTGCCACACTGCTTCATAAGGTGCAAGAGAGATCTGCTTGTCAGACTTATTCAAACATACCCATCATTAGTTCACTATACTTAAAATCAAGAGTTTTATATACTGTATGCAGCTAAAACTTTTAGTGAGCACTAAGATAATTACCTTCCCCGTGGCAATTGTCACCGGATCAATCATAACTTGGCCAAACGGAGGGAGTAGGTGGTAGTTGGCTAAGGAGTAAAATGAAGAACCCACAAAATTTGATGATACACATGCTCATTGTTTCCTTGTCGGTCAAGTGTTGCTCCTATGGTTATTTAACATCCGATCTTGTTTTCAACATATTGAATGATTAGAGTGAATTGCAAAAGCTAGTTCGTCAGTGTCCGAATTAAGGAGGGACTATAATTTGTACTTCGGCAGGTGTAGTAGCACTACATAGCATGTTTTCCAATCATATCTAGACACGACATAATGTTTGCTATCTTTTGATAAATCATCAATATGTCTGCACTTGGTGGCATCGGTATTCATACCTATAAGGGAAACTGATTCTTACCATTTCATTATCCCATCCTGAAAGAAAACCATGTGGTAAACAACTGAAGAAAACAAAACAATAATAGCACATATCACTTCAAAATACTTAAACTATATTTGTTCCTGATTCATAAGGGCATCTAGAAAAATAAAAACAAGAATTCTAAACACTCTACAACTCACAATAGTGAAAGCTTAACAAGCACATTATGCTAGCTACTGCTCTTGTTTTGGGAACGCATAACTGCACCAATGTTTCAGTCTTGCAGAAATCAAAATATTAAATATGATAACATACTTACCTATTTCTTCATCGGTGAAGAAATCATGTACATGAACCCACATATCTTCCCCTCCAGCGATGATCTTACTCCCAGACTTTGGTTCAAGTGAAGCTGACTCCATAGTGCATGACATATCATAGCTTTTAACAAGCCCAAAACTGCAAAATTACCAAAAAATATATTAAGGAACCAAATAATGCAAGTGATGCAGAACAATGGTCGTATAGGAAAGAACTTACTGATTCGCATCCCAAAATTTAACACTTGAGCCATCAGCTGTAGTGATGAACCTGCCGTCCTGGCTTACTTCTACACTGGTGACAGGTGCCTTGGTTTCAAGAGTTTGCACAATTTTTCCACTTCTCACATCCCATAACCCATGTAATAAGGAGAACAAGTATAATAAGCTTGCACAGAGAAGCAACATGTGTTTTCATACTAACTTCAAATTGTAAAGATATTTTTCCAGACAAACCTCACTCCACCCATATCAGAGCAGGAACTTAGAATAGATGGTCACTGTGAAGCCAAGCAACAGTTCGTACAGAACCAGGTGTTTTGTCAAGTTCCCTTGGAGCTGCATCTGGACGATTCATATCGTATATACGCAAAATCTTCTCCACACCTCCAGTGAGCAACATGTGTGTATCCTGCAGTTGCATCGGCGGTTTGATTAGGTTTAGAACGTTATGGAGGAAAGTTCTAACTGACTACTGTAGCATACAGAGCACCTTAACTATCATAGACATGATTTCACGCCAATGGGATGTGCTGATGGATGTAAAAAACAGAGCTAATATACTTGTTGAATAGTTCATATTTTGTGGCAGGTTGCAAGAAGTAGCACTGGCAGGCCTCAGTTCAGAAAGTCCGGAGGGACCAAAAAATGACAGAAGAGAGAAGAATACAACACATATCATCTTAAGGGCGAGAAGAAAGATAGAATAACCAGCAACCTTGGTGTACAGATGTCGGAAGAGAGGGGAAAACTAATGGCATGCTTGGCTTGAAGACAAAACTTGGCTTGCCAATAATTGGGCAAAGCCAAAAAATTGACAACCAAATTGTTTTGCCAATCTCCCAAAAAGTTGCCGATTTTTACAAAAACAATGGCTAGATGATTTTGGGTAGCAAACCAAGCATGCCCTTTGTGTCAACAAACATCACCTCAGAAAAGGCACATGCACGGACTATATGCTTGTGCTCAAATGAATGTAGTTCATTTCCTGTTAGTGCATCCCATATTTTGCTGCAAAAAATAGTCAAATATGTCTGTCAAAAGAGTAGATTATACTCATGAATTAGTACAGAAACATTTCTGAGCATTGACATTGAAGAACTGCAATCCTTTTTGCAGAAAAATGCTTGTTATTTCTATACACGGAGTATGAGCACACTTGCAACTATAAAATAAAGTGATAATGTATTAAATTATGCAGATCAACATAACATTGTTACCTTATGGCTCTGCCTAATTTTGATAGTCAATCATGGATGCATTAAGTTATGGTTCACCAGCCGAGCAACCATCAGTGGACAGAACCAGCATAGAGAAATCGGATTGGCCCACTATGCACAACTTCACAACATCATTCATACAGTAGCAAAGACAGGAGAAAGAGAGGAATAACATGTGTTCATCTAACAACATCATTCATAAAAACTTCTACAGTAGCAGCATCTAATAGCATGTAGTATATGTTAACATCATCATTCGTCCATCTAACATCATACAGAAAGACATCTATCCATCCATCTAATAGCATATACGTAGTAGGCATCTAGTAGCAGCATCTAACATCATGATTCATCCATCTAACAACATACAGAAATCCATCTATACATCCATCTAACAGCATAGAGAAGGCATCAATCCATCCATCCATCTAGCAAATTAGTGTACAAAAAAAAGAGGAACAGAGGGATGCTCACCGTGGGCTGTAGGAAAGGAGAGCACCGGCGGCTGGTTCGCTTGAAGGAGAGGGATGGACGCCAGTCGTTTGTGTCCAGAAGAGGCCGAGGGATGGTCGGCGGCATCGATATCCAGAGGAGGAAGGGGGGATGCGGCGGGAGGCAGCAGCAGGGGAGAGGATGGGTCCGGCGCCTAGTACTGGGCCGGTGAGGTGGGTCCGGCGGCGACGCACATGCCTTGTTTTCGGCAGGTAGGCGGCGGCGGCAGTGGCCCCTCCAACACCAGCAAATGCAGCCACGGCCACACCAGCAGCAGCATCACCATGAAGGCGGATGGGGAGATCCTTCTGTATCGATCGGGATGAGAAACATGAGTGGAGTTGCAGATCTGAGTGAAACAACGGGGAGAGATCGGAGACGGGTCCTCACCCGAAGCCGGAAGTCGCTGCGGAAGGATCCTTCGTCCACTTGCTCCCGGACACACGGCGATGGCGGTGGCAGCGGAAGCGGGAGCCAGGGCGGAGGTTTGGGTAGGTGGTGGCGAGGCGGAGGAGCGGTGTGGGATTTGAAATGGCGGCGGCGGCGGGTGCATGAGCCTAGCGAGGCGGGGCCGAGCGAGCGGCGGCGGCGGGTGCGCGAGGCGAGCGAGGGGCGGGGCGAATTCGCGAGCGGGGGGCGGGGCGAGGTCGGGAGCGGTTTCAGAACATGGATGTGGGGTGGGATTAGTGAGCGATGGAATTAGCGTGCTTGGTTTCGCTAACGAAAACTATGTACTTTCGTTAACGACATGTTTAGACCATTGATTAAGTGATTATACGGATGAGATGATGAGTTGGATCTGCCCTCTCGTGCTTTTATTAGTAGAGATGAGTCTGAAACGGTTGTAGCCCATCTTACCAAACTGCACGATATAGCCACCCTATTCACTAGTGAGGAAAAGATCCGCCACTACTATATCCTCAAGTTGTTTCCTTTCTCGCTAAAGGATGATGCTAAGACTTGGTTCACTTCTCTTTCTCCTGGATGTGTGCGTAGCCCCCAGGATATGGTCTACTACTTCTCTGAGAAATATTTCCCTGCCCATAAGAAGCAAGCTGCCTTGCAGGAAATATACAACTTTGCTCAAGCTAAAGAAGAGAGTCTCCCACAAGCTTGGGGGAGGCTCATCCAGCTACTGAATGCTTTGCCTGATCACCCTCTTGAGAAGAATGAAATACTTGATATATTCTATAATGGACTTACCGATGCTTCCAAAGACCACCTAGATAGTTGTGCCGGTTGTGTTCTTAGGGAACGAACTGTAGAACAAGCTGAGATTCTACTGAATAACATCTTGTGCAATGAGAATGCTCGGACTATTCCCGAACAACCTCCTAAGCCAACTCCGGAGAAAAGAGGTATTATATTCCCCAGTCCTGAAGATATGCAAGAAGCCAAGAAATCTATGTGAGAGAAAGGCACTAAATCTGAAGATGTCAAAAATCTACCACCTATCGAAGAGATCCATGGTCTTGATAACCCGATACAGGTAGTAGAAGTAAATTCTCTGCGTAGGTTTGATGAGAGTGATATTCCTTTTGATGAACCTGCTAGCCTATGCATGGATGAATTTGATAACTTTGTTGCCAAACAACAGAGTTTCAATGATTATGTTAGCAGACAATTGGAACAGAATGCTCGTATGCTTAGTCATTTAAGTGCTTGTGTGGACAGAAATGTCAATGATCTTAAGCTTCTAAGTAAGCATGCCTCTATGGTTACTACTTAGGTAGAACAAGTACTTAAAGCTCAAAATGACTTGCTCAATGAGTTGAATGACAATTCTGTCAAAGTCCTTACTAGAGGCGGTAGAATGACTCAGGAACCTTTGTATCCCGAGGGTCATCCAAAGAGAATTGAACAAGATTCTCAAGGAGTTAGCATTGATGCACCTAGTCATCCGAGAAAGAAGAAGAAAGATGATAGGAACTTGCACGCTAGCAACCCTGTTGCTGCTACCCCTAAGAGTCCAAACGATGCCTTTGTTTCTGATGTTGAGACACAATCTGGTGATGAACATGAGCCTAATGATAATATCAATTGTGATGTTCATGTTGATGCTCAACCTAGCAATGATAAGGATGTGGAGATTGAACCTATTGATCTTGATAACCCACATCCTAAGAATAAGAGATACGATAAGAATGACTTCGCTGCTAGGAAGCATGGTAAAGAAAGGAACCATGGGTTCAGAAACACATGCCCTTTCCTCCCAAACCATCCAAGAAAAAGGGTGATGATGATTTTGAGCGATTTGTTGAAATGATCAGACCTGTCTTTCTGCAAATGCGTTTGACAGATATGCTCAAAATGTCTCCGTATGCTAAGTACATGAAGTATATTGTGACTAATAAGAGGAGGATACCTGAGGTTGAGATTTCCACCATGATTGCTAATTACACTTCCAAGGGTGGAACTCCGAAGAAACTAGGTGATCCCGGTGTGCCCACTATACCTTGCTCCATTAAAGGTAACTACGTTAGAACTGCTTTATGCGACCTTGAAGCCGGTGTTAGTGTTATACCTTTCTCTCTTTATCGTAGACTTGAATTGGATAAGTTGACACCCACTGAAATCTTTCTGCAAATGGCCGACAAATCAACTGCTTTCCCTATCGACATTTGCGAGGATGTGCCTGTTGTGGTTGCCAATGTCACTATCTTAACAGACTTTGTTATCTTGTATATTCCTGAGGATGATGCCATGGCGGTCATCCTCGGAAGACCCTTTTTAAACACTACAGGGGCTGTTATAGATTGCAACAAAGGCAATGTCACTTTTCATGTCAACGGTAATGAGCATACGGTGCACTTTCCGAAGAAACAATATCGAGTACATTGCATCAATGCTATCAAAAAAACTTCATCGATTCTTATTGAGAGCTTTGAATGCCCTATACCCCGTGTTAAGATGAAGTATGATTTGCTTGTTGGGGCAATACACATCCCCATTGAGGTGACCTAGTGACTATTCAAAAATTCTCCGTTCTCTTTTGCGATTCGAAAAAGTTTGTCAAGGAGACTTGATCAACCTCATTGACGGATTTCTTTCGATGACCATGAGATGGATGAATCGAGGAGTCACAGACCTCTGTTCCAAGCTTTCACCTTCGGTTGCTTAGAAGAAAAATGATAGTTTTAGTTTAGTTTTCCCTGTTTTCTGTTTTAGCGTCCGGTAGAAAAGTACACCGAAAATAAAAGTTCTCTGAACGTCCTGAAAATCAAGTATGATTTTTTCTAGAATTTTTGAAAAATTCTGAGACGAAGAGCTTGTCTGGGGGCTGCACCAATGGGCCACAAGCCCTGATGGCGCGGGCACCCCCCTGGCCACGCCACCCAGGCTTGTGGGGCCCACAGGCACCCCATCCACTCATTCTTGCTCTCATCTGGTTCTCCTACCTCCAGAAAAAATCGTTTCGCAGCTCAAACCCGTGTTCTTGCTCCTCTTGCTGGGATTTTCGATCTCTTTGCTCAAATCACCATTCTCCGAATTGTTTTGGGGAAATTGCTCCTTGGTAAGTGACTCCTCCATTGGTCCAATTAGTTTTTTCTCTAGTGCCTTATACTCCGCGTATTTTTGGTGCCTTGGTGACCATGTTCTTGAGCTTTGCATGCTGATTTTAGCTGGTTCCAAGTAGTTTTGATGCGTAATATGGCCTCTAGGCACTTGAAGGAGTAGTTTCTACGAGTTTCATGGAGCTTTGTTCACTTTTCCTTAGAATCACTAAAATTTCAGAAATTTTCAGATATAGAAAAGGGAAAAGATGAGAAGGTTCTTAAGAGGCTCTTCAAGCCGTGACCCCAAGGATGATGGGAGTCAGAAGAAGCCCAAGTATCTGGTCCCTCGAGTCGCGGAAGTTCGAGCGTGCGAGTGGCCAAGCGACGTGTTTTTACGCTCCGCTGGAATTTATGAGGACTTTTATTGCTTGGTGGAAAACGCAGGCCTTACCGCCTTCATTGAAGATAAGTGTCCGTAATACCTCCTCCTCTCTAATATCTTTGTACAAAGCTTTAACTTCTATCCGAGGAAGAATTCTCCTATGGTTGAGTTCAAACTTTATGATATCCCCCAACGCATGTCACTCCAGGATTTTTGCAATGTCTGCAAATTACCCTACGTTGGGGGTATTCATGAACCTCGTCCACGGGACTCGGAAGCTTTCATCGATACAATTGCTGTAGGAGAGGAGAGAGGAGTGTCTTGCGCTAGAGCTGCTAGCATACATTTTCCCGTGCTTCGGTACTTCTCACTATTTGTGGGAAAATGTTTGATTGGCCGTGGGAAAGCTGGGTCACTTAGTTCCCCAGATCTCGAGGTCTTGCGTGAAGCCCTTTATAATAATAAAAATTATAGCTTGGGTGCCATAGTAGCTCAAAGGTTGAACACGAACCGTTCTAAGGGCATTGTCTATGGAGGTATCTATGCTACTCATCTTGCTAGACACTTTGAGATACCTATTAGAATAGAGGAGGAAGAAGAGATTCTTCTTCCCGAGAGATATCTAGATTACGATAGCATGGTTCGCCATGACTTTCTGGATAGAGATATAAATAGAAGGATGATTTATAACCTGGTATTTAGTCAGGGTACTCGTGAGACTATTACTTTGCCTAATCTTCTTTGTTCAATCTTGATGTAGGCAGGTACATTATTATGCCCTCGGACATCTACGCATATTGGGGCTTAGCCCAACCAGAGGTGCCCGTGCCCAAGCTACCAGTCGAGTACCAGACGCCATTTTATCAGTGGGAGCCAGAGGAGCTCACACAACAGTGGCATCCTCAGTACACTCCAGAGTATCCCGGAGCTGGTTATTTGCCTCCTTGGGAGTAGAGCAACTTAGGCCAAAATCCTAAGCTTGGGGGACTACGTGTTTCTCACCGACTTTACATTCTTGCTTATGCTTTCACTTTGTTCGTCGGTGTTCACACTTTGCCACTGTATCATCCATTTTAGTTTATTTTCTTTTTCTCGTTTTCTTTTCGTGTGTCTGTCTAGTTTGAGAAAACCCAAAAAGATTTTCTTTTTCTTATTTTGCTTGTTGGGAGCTTTCTCGTGTAAATAGTTTTCTTTTTCTGTGGGTCAAAGTAGAAGACTATGGTTACAATGTTTAGTGGCTCTCGCATGCATACCTGTTTAGCTGTTAAAGAGCCATATTACTTTGTCTTCTCCTTTGTGTTTGCCTGCAGACTCTAGCTTTAGTCCAATGCACGAGCACTCTTATTATTGTTCACATCGTTCGGTCGTGCAAGTGAAAGGCCATAACGACGATATATTATGAAGTGACTGAGCCTGGAAAAGCTGGTATGAACTCGATCTATTTTGTTTTTGTAAATATGACTAGCTCATCATGCCTGATTCAGATTTGTTGTGAGAGAAACATGTTTGCAATGACTGTTGGAAATATGCCCTAGAGGCAATAATAAATTAGTTATTATTATATTTCTTTGTTCATGAGAATCGTTTATTATCCATGCTATAATTGTATTGATTGGAAACACAGTGCATGTGTGGATACATAGACAAAACACTGTCCCTAGTAAGCCTCTAGTTGACTAGCTCATTGATCAAAGATGGTCAAGGTTTCCTGAACATAGGCAAGTGTTTTCACTTGATAACGGGATCACATCATTAGGAGAATCATGTGATGGACTAGACCCAAACTAATAAGACGTAGCATGTTGATTGTGTCATTTTGTTGCTACTGTTTTCTGCGTGTCAAGTATTTGTTCCTATGACCATGAGATCATATAACTCACTAACACCGAAGGAATGCTTTGTGTGTATCAAACGTCGCAACGTAACTGGGTGACTATAAAGATGCTCTACAGGTATCTCCGAAGGTGTTCGTTGAGTTAGTATGGATCGAGACTGGGATTTGTCACTCCGTGTGACGGAGAGGTATCTCGGGGCCCACTCGGTAATACAACATCACACACAAGCCTTGCAAGCAATGTGACTTAGTGTAAGTTGCGGGACCTTTTATTACGGAATGAGTAAAGAGACTTGCCGGTAAACGAGATTGAAATAGGTATGCGGATACTAACGATCGAATCTCGGGCAAGTAACATACCGAAGGACAAAGGGAATGACATACGGGATTATATGAATCCTTGGCACTGAGGTTCAAACGATAAGATCTTCGTAGAATATGTAGGATCCAATATGGGCATCCAGGTCCTGCTATTGGATATTGACCGAGGAGTCTCTCAGGTCATGTCTACATAGTTCTCGAACCCGCAGGGTCTGCACACTTAAGGTTCGACGTTGTTTTATGCGTATTTGAGTTATATGGTTGGTTACCGAATGTTGTTCGGAGTCCTGGATGATATCACGGACGTCACAAGGGTTTCCGAAATGGTCCGGAAACGAAGATTGATATATAGGATGACCTCATTTGATTACCGGAAGGTTTTCAGAGTTACCGGGAATGTACCGGGAATGACAAATGGGTTCCGGGAGTTCACCGGGGGGGGGGGGGGGGCAACCCACCCCGGGGAAGCCCATAGGCCTTGATGGTGGAACACCAGCCCTTAGTGGGATGGTGGGACAGCCCAAAAGGGCTCTATGCGCCAAGAAGAGAAAATCAAGAGAAAAGGAAAAAAAAGGGAGGAGGTGGGAAGGAAGGGGGACTCTCCCCCACCAAACCAAGTCCAACTCGGTTTGGGGGGGGGGAGTCCTCCCCCCTTGGACTCGGCCGACCCCCTTGGGGCTCCTTGAGCCCCAAGGCAAGGTCCCCTCCCTGCCACCTATATATACGGAGGTTTTAGGGCTGATTTGAGACGACTTTTCCACGGCAGCCCGACCACATACCTCCACGGTTTTTCCTCTAGATCGTGTTTCTGCGGAGCTCGGGCGGAGCCCTGCTGAGACAAGATCATCACCAACCTCCGGAGCGCCATCACGCTGCCGGAGAACTCTTCTACCTCTCCGTCTCTCTTGCTGGATCAAGAAGGCCGAGATCATCGTCGAGCTGTACGTGTGCTGAACGCGGAGGTGCCGTCCGTTCGGTACTAGATCGTGGGACTGATCGCGGGATTGTTCGCGGGGCGAATCGAGGGACGTGAGGACGTTCCACTACATCAACCACGTTCACTAACGCTTCTGCTGTACAGTCTACAAGGGTATGTAGATCACTCATCCCCTCTCGTAGATGGACATCACCATCATAGGTCTTCGTGCGCGTAGGAAATTTTTGTTTCCCATGCGACGTTCCCCATCAGTGGCATCATGAGCTAGGTTCATGCGTAGATGTCTTCTCGAGTAGAACACAAAAGTTTTTGTGGGCGGTGATGTGCGTTTTGCTGCCCTCCTTAGTCTTTTCTTGATTCCGCGGTATTGTTGGATCGAAGCGGCTCGGACCGACATTACTCGTACGCTTACGAGAGACTGGTTTCATCGCTACGAGTAACTCCGTTGCTCAAAGATGGCTAGCGGGTGTCAGTTTCTCCAACTTTAGTTGAATCAGATTTGACCGAGGAGGTCCTTGGATGAGGTTAAATAGCAACTCATATATCTCCGTTGTGGTGTTTGCGTAAGTAAGAGGCGATCCTACTAGATACCCATGGTCACCACGTAAAACATGCAACAACAAAATTAGAGGACGTCTAACTTGTTTTTGCAGGGTATGCTTGTGATGTGATATGGCCAACGATGTGATGTGATATATTGGATGTATGAGATGATCATGTTGTAATAGAAATATCGACTTGCACGTCGATGGTACGGCAACAGGCAGGAGCCATAGGGTTGTCTTTATAACTAACGTTTGTGCTTGCAGATGCGTTTACTATTTTGCTAGGACGTAGCTTTAGTAGTAATAGCATGAGTAGCACGACAACCCCGATGGCGACACGTTGATGGAGATCATGATGATGGAGATCATGGTGTAATGCCGGTGATAAGAAGATCGTGTCGGTGCTTTGGTGATGGAGATCAAGAAGCACGTGATGATGGCCATATCATGTCACTTATGAATTGCATGTGATGTTAATCCTTTTATGCACCTTATTTTGCTTAGAACGACGGTAGCATTATGAGGTGATCTCTCACTAAAATTTCAAGACGAAATTGTGTTCTCCCCGACTGTGCACCGTTGCTACAGTTCGTCGTTTCGAGACACCACGTGATGATCGGGTGTGATAGACTCAACGTTCACATACAACGGGTGCAAAACAGCTGCACACGCGGAACACTCGGGTTAAGCTTGATGAGCCTAGCATGTGCAGACATGGCCTCGGAACACATGAGACCGAAAGGTCGAGCATGAATCGTATAGTTGATATGATTAGCATAGAGATGCTTACCACTGAAACTATTCTCGACTCACGTGATGATCGGACTTGAGATAGTGGATTTGGATCATGTACCACTCAAATGACTAGAGAGATGTACTTTTTGAGTGGGAGTTCTTAAGTAATATGATTAATTGAACTAATTATCATGAACATAGTCTAATGGTCTTTGCGAATTACAATGTAGCTTGCGCTATAGCTCTACTGTTTTTATGTGTTCCTAGAGAAAATTTAGTTGAAAGTTGATAGTAGCAAACTTTGAAGAGGATTGTCCTCGTTGCTGCGCAGAAGGCTTATGTCCTTAGTGCACCACTCGGTGTGCTGCACCTCGAGCGTCATCTGTGGATGCTGTGAACATCCGACATATACGTTTCTGATGACTACACGATAGTTCAGTTCAAAATACTTAATTGCTTAGAAGCAAGGCACCGAAAACGTTTTGAAACGTCGCGGAACATAAGTGATGTTCTAAAGAGATGAAATTGTGATTTCATGCTTGTGCCCTTGTTAAGAGGTACGAGACCTCCGACAAGATTCTTTGTCCACAAAGTAAAGGAGAAAGGCTCAATCGTTGAGTGTGTGCTCAGATTGTCTGAGTACGACAATCACTTGAATCAAGTGGGAGTTAATCTTCAAGATGAGATAGTGATGGTTCTCCAAAGTCACTGCCACCAAGCTATGAGAGCTTCGTGATGAACTATAACATATCAAGAATAGATACAATGATCCTTGCGCGATTCCCGATGTTTGACACTGCAAAAGTAGAAATCAAGAAGGAGCATCAATAGTTGATGGTTTGTAAAACCACTAAGTTTCAAGAAAGGCAAGGGCTAGAAGGGATACTTCGTGAAACGGCAAAACAGTTGCTGCACTAATGGAGAGACCCAAGATTAAACCCAAACCCGAGACTAAGTGCTTCTGTAATGAGGGGAACAGTCACTGAGGCGGAGCAACTCTAGATACTTGGTAGATAAGAAGGCTGGCGAAAGTCGAAAGAAGTGTATTTGATATACATGATGTTGATGTGTACTTTACTAGTACTCCTAGTAGCATGAGGGTATTGGATACCGGTTCGGTTGCTAAGTGATTAGTAACACGAAATGAAAGCTACGGCATAAACGGAGACTAGCTAAAGGCGAGGTGACGATACGTGTTGGAAGTGTTTCCAAGGTTGATATGATCAAACGTCGCACGCTCCCTCTACCATCGGGATTGGTGTTAAACCTAAATAATTGTTATTTGGTGCTTGCGTTAAGCATGAACATGATTGGGTCGTGTTTATTGCAATACGATTATTCATTTAAGGAGAATAATGGTTACTCTATTTTCTTGAATATTCACCTTCAATGGTTTATTGAATCTCGATCGTAGTGTTACACATGTTCATGATATTGGTGCCAAAAGATACGAGTTAATGATGATAGTACCACTTACTTGTGGCACTGCCTTTTGAGTCATGTTAGTATAAATTGCATGAAGAGGCTCCATGCTAATGGATCTTTGTACTCACCTGATTTCGAATCACTAGTGACATGCAAATCATACCACTTGAGCAAGGCCTTGTTTTCATTGAGATGAAATAAGATAGTAACTTGTTGGAAGTGATACATTTTGATGTATGCAGTCCAATGGGTGCTGAGGCACGTAGTGGATATCATTATGTTCTTACTTCACTGACGATTTGAGTAGATACAGGAGTATTTACTTAATGAATCACAAGTCTGAAATGTTGAAAAGTTCAATTCCGTTTCAGAGTGAAGTTCGTCGTAACAAGAGGATAAACTGTCTACGATATGATCATAGAAATGAATATCTGAGTTACGAGTTTTGGTACGTAGTTAAGACAATGTGGAAATTGTTTCGCAGTTCATACCACGTGGAACATCATAGTGTGATGGTGTGTCTGAACGTCATAGCCACGCACTATTTGGTATGGTGCATACTATGATGTCTCTTATCAAATTACCACTATCGTTTATGGGTTATGCATTAGAGACAACCGCACTCACTTTAAATAGGGCACCGCGTATTTCCGTTGAGATGACACAGTATAGACTGAGGTTTAGAGAAATCTAAACTGTCGTTTCTTGAAAGTTTGGGGTTTCGACACTTATGTGAAAAAGTTTCAGTCTGATAAGCTTGAACCCAAAGCGGATAAATGCTTCTTCATAGGGTATCCAAAACAGTTGGGTACATCTCCTATCTCAGATCCGAAAGCAAAGTGTTTGTTTCTAGAAACGGATCCTTTCTCGAGGAAAGGTTTCTCTCGAAAGAATTGAGTGGGAGGGTAGTAGAACTTGATGAGGTTATTGAACCATCACTTCAACCAGTGTGTAGCAGGGCGTAGGAAGTTGTTCCTGTGGCGCCTACACCAATTGAAGTGGAAGCTGATGATGGTGATCATTGAGCTTCAAATCAAGTTACTACAAACCTCGTAGGTCGACAAGGTCGCGTAATGCTGCAGAGTAGTACGAAACCCTGTCTTGGAGGTCATGTTGTTGAGCAACAGTGAACCTACGAGTTATGGAGAAAGCGATGGTGGGCCCAGATTTCGACAAATGGCTGGAAGCCATGAAATCTGAGAGAGGATCCATGTATGAAAACAAAGTGTAGACTTTGAAAGAACTACTTGATGGTCATAAGACTATTGAGTAAAGATGGATCTTTAAAAGAAGACAGACGATGATGGTGATAAGTCACTATTAAGAAAAGCTCGACTTGTCGCAAAGATGTTCTCGACAAGATCAAACAGTTGACTATGATGAGACTTTCTCACTCGTAGCGATGCTAAAGGTCTGTTAGAATTATGTTAGTTGTTGATGCATTATTTATGAAATATTGCACGTAGGATGTCAAAACATTGTTTTCTCGATGGTTTCCTTGAGCAAACATTGTATGTGATACAACCAGAAGGTTTTGTCGATCCTAAAGATACTAACAAAGTATGCAAGCCCCAGCGATCCTTCAATGGACTGGTGCAAGCATCTCGGAGTTGGAATATACACTTTGATGAGATGATCAAAGATTTTGGGTTTGTACAAGGTTTATGAGAAACTTGTGTTTCCAAAGAAGTGAGTGGGAGCACTATAGAATTTCTGATAAGTATATGTGGTAGACATATTGTTGATCAGAAGTAATGTAGAATTTCTGTAAAGCATATAAGTTTGTTTGAAAGGAGTTTTCAAAGTAATACCTGGATTGGGCTACTTGAACGTTGAGCATCAAAGATCTATGGAGATAGATCAAAAGCGCTTAATGAAAGTTTCAATAAGATGCATGCCTTGACAAGTTTTTGAAGGAGTTCAAAATAGATCAGCAAGAAGGAGTTCTTGGTTGCGTTGTAAGGTGTAAATTTGAGTAATACTCAAAACTCGACCACGGCAGAATAAAGAGAATAGACGAAGGTCGTCTTCTATGCCTTAGCCGTAGAATCTGAAGTATGCCATGCTGTGTACCGCACCTGATGTGTGCCTTGACTCAAGGTCTGTTGAGAGGTACAGAGAGTGATCCATGATTGAATCACTAGCAGCGGTTAAAATTTATCCTTAGTAACTAATGGACTAAGCAATTTTTCTCGATTATGGAGGTGGTTAAAGAGTTCGTCGTAAAGGGTTACGTCGATGCAAGCTTTGACACTAATCCGAATAACTATGAGTAGTGAAACGGATTCGTATAGTAGAGTAGATATTTGGAACATTTCCGAATAACACGTAGTAGCAGCATCTATAAGATGACATAAAGATTTGTAAAGAACGCACGGATCTGAAAGTTTCAGAACCGTTGACTAAAACCTCTCTCCCGAGCAAGACGTGATCAGACCCCAGAACTATATGGGTGTTGGATTCGTTGGAATCAAATGGTGATGTGAACTAGATTATTGACTCTAGTGCAAGTGGGAGACTGTTGGAAATATGCCCTAGAGGCAATAATAAATTAGTTATTATTATATTTCTTTGTTCATGAGAATCGTTTATTATCCATGCTATAATTGTATTGATTGGAAACACACTGCATGTGTGGATACATAGACAAAACACTGTCCCTAGTAAGCCTCTAGTTGACTAGCTCGTTGATCAAAGATGGTCAAGGTTTCCTGACCATAGGCAAGTGTTGTCACTTGATAACGGGATCACATCATTAGGAGAATCATGTGATGGACTAGACCCAAACTAATAAGACGTAGCATGTTGATCGTGTCATTTTGTTGCTACTGTTTTCTGCGTGTCAAGTATTTGTTCCTATGACCATGAGATCATATAACTCACTAACACCGGAGGAATGCTTTGTGTGTATCAAACATAGCAACGTAACTCGGTGACTATAAAGATGCTCTACAGGTATCTCCGAAGGTGTTCGTTGAGTTAGTATGGATCGAGACTCGGATTTGTCACTCCGTGTGACGGAGAGGTATCTCGGGGCCCACTCGGTAATACAACATCACACACAAGCCTTGCAAGCAATGTGACTTAGTGTAAGTTGCGGGATCTTGTATTACGGAACGAGTAAAGAGACTTGCCGATAAACGAGATTGAAATAGGTATGCGGATAGTGACGATCGAATCTCGGGCAAGTAACATACCGAAGGACAAAGGGAATGACATACGGGATTATATGAATCCTTGGCACTGAGGTTCAAACGATAAGATCTTCGTAGAATATGTAGGATCCAATATGGGCATCCAGGTCCCGCTATTGGATATTGACCGAGGAGTCTCTCAGGTCATGTCTACATAGTTCTCGAACCCGCAGGGTCTGCACACTTAAGGTTCGACGTTGTTTTATGCGTATTTGAGTTATATGGTTGGTTACCGAATGTTGTTCAGAGTCCTGGATGAGATCACGGACGTCACGAGGGTTTCAGGAATGGTCCGGAAACGAAGATTGATATATAGGATGACCTCATTTGATTACCGGAAGGTTTTCGGAGTTACCGGGAATGTACCGGGAATGACGAATGGGTTCCGGGAGTTCACCGGGGGGGGGGGGGGGCAACCCACCCGGGGGAAGCCCATAGGCCTTGAGGGTGGCACACCAGCCCTTAGTGGGCTGGTGGGACAGCCCAAAAGGGCTCTATGCGCCAAGAAGAGAAAATCAAGAGAAAAGGAAAAAAAGGGAGGAGGTGGGAAGGAAGGGGGACTCTCTCCCACCAAACCAAGTCCAACTCGGTTTGGGGGGGGGGGAGTCCTCCCCCCTTGGACTCGGCCGACCCCCTTGGGGCTCCTTGAGCCCCAAGGCAAGGTCCCCTCCCTCCCACCTATATATACAGAGGTTTTAGGGCTGATTTGAGACGACTTTTCCACGGCAGCCCGACCACATACCTCCACGGTTTTTCCTCTAGATCGCGTTTCTGCGGAGCTCGGGCGGAGCCCTGGTGAGACAAGATCATCACCAACCTCCGGAGTGCCGTCACGCTGCCGGAGAACTCTTCTACCTCTCCGTCTCTCTTGCTGGATCAAGAAGGCCGAGATCATCGTCGAGCTGTACGTGTGCTGAACGCGGAGGTGCCGTCCGTTCGGTACTAGATCGTGGGACTGATCGCGGGATTGTTCGCGGGGCGGATCGAGGGACGTGAGGACGTTCCACTACATCAACCGCGTTCACTAACACTTCTGCTGTACGGTCTACAAGGGTACGTAGATCACTCATCCCCTCTCGTAGATGGACATCACCATGATAGGTCTTCGTGCGCGTAGGAAATTTTGTTTCCCATGCGACGTTCCCCATCAATGACAACTTAGAGATCATAGTTGCTTATGCCATGCTTACTTAGCTAGGAGCTTATAATGGTTTGTCTTGGATGCCCACATGAATTTTGAGATGACTGTGTTGTACTCTGATAGGATGGTATCCTCCGTTGAATGATTCAAGTGGCTTGACTTGGCGCATGTTCAGGCATGTACTTGAATCAAAATCAACATAGCCTCTATGATGTTCATGTTCATGGTGATTTATGTCCTACTCATGCTTGCACTCAATGTTAGTTAATCTCAATGCATTTTGATGACTGTTGTCGCTCTCTAGTTGGTCGCTTCCCAGTCATTTGCTAGCTTTCACTTGTACTAAGCGGGAATAGTGCTTGTGCATCCACCTCCATAAACCCAAAGTTGTTCCATATGAGTCCACCATACCTACCTATATGCGGTATCTACCCGCCGTTCCAAGTAAATTTGCATGTGCCACTCTCTAAACCTTCAAGAAATAATCTGTTTTGCATGCCCGAACCGCTCATGTGGTGACAGGGGCTATTGGTATCTTCCATGCTAGGCGTGTTATCCTTGATATGTGTTTATTCACTATCATTCACGAGAAAGGGGCCGGTAATTGGAATTACCAGTTCCATGCTCAAATCGAAAAGATAATTTCAAACAAAACTCCCCCATGATTGATGTTGGTATGGATGGTACCCGAGGATTTGGCTAGCCGTGGAGTGTGATTGATTGGTGGTGGGGGAGTCAAAACTTTACTTTTCTGTTTGGGAACCGCCTATAGCATGTGTAGCGTGGAAGATGTTGAGAACTCTTATCATTGCGTTGTCAATGAAAGCATGCCACCCAAAATTATTATCTCTGTTTTCGAAGCTTGAGCTCTGGCACCTCTGCAAATCAATGCTTCCCTCTGCGAAGGGCCTGTCTATTTATGTTCCTGTTGAGTCATCCTCCTCTTATAAAAGCACCAATTAGAGAGCACCTCTGTCGTTTTTATGCTTTGCTTTTAACTGTGTTGAGTATGACTGTGACTGGATCTTCTTTGCCATGAGTTACAATGTTTAGTCAGCCCTTGGTCTTTGAAGGTGCTCTGCATTTTTGTTTTGTGCTCTCAGAAAGAGCTAGCGACATACCATCTGTTCGTACTGCTTCATGTTGTTTTGATTGAAGTGTTGACATTTGAGGCTTATTATTATTTGCTCGCTAGTTGATTATGCCATTGATATGAGCTTATCGTGAGACCTAGATGGCATTTGCTTATGTGGTTTGCTTGTGATCTTGCTGAAATTCTGGTTATGAGTTAGACATAGTTGCAACAACAAGATCAAACAGAGTTCGTCAAAGTTTTTCTATTGTCTCTTTCAATTTGTTAACTAAATTGCTTGAGGACAAGCAAGTCTTTAAGCTTGGAGGAGTTGATACGTCTCCGTCGTATCTACTTTTCCGAACTCTTTTGCCCTTGTTTTGGACTCTAATTTGCATGATTTGAATGGAACTAACCCGGACTAACGTTGTTTTCAGCAGAATTGCCATGGTGTTGTTTTTGTGCAGAAATAAAAGTTCTCGGAATGACCTGAAAATTTACGGAGGATTTTTGTGGAATTAATGAAAAATACATGCGCAAAGATCCACTGGAGGAGGTGAGCCAGTGGGCCACAAGCCCAGTGGCCGTGGCCACCCCCATGGCCGCGCCGTGAGGGCTTGTGGGGCCCACGAGGCTCGAGCGCCTCCAAACTCAGCTCTATATATTTTGTTTCGCCCGAAAAAAAATCAGGGAGAAGGATTCATCGCGTTTTACGATACAGAGGTGCCGCCACCTCCTGTTCTTCATCTGGAGGGCAGATCTGGAGTCCGTTCTGGGCTCCGGAGAGGGGAAATCGTCGCCATCGTCATCATCAACCTTCCTCCATCGCCAATTCCATGATGCTCTTCACCGTTCGTGAGTAATCTCATCGTAGGCTTGCTGGACGGTGATGAGTTGGATGAGATCTATCATGTAATCGAGTTAGTTTTGACGGGGATTAATCCCTAGTATCCACTCTGTTCTGAGATTGATGTTGCTACTACTTTGCCATGCTTAATGCTTGTCACTAGGGCCCGAGTGCCATGATTTCAGATCTGAACCTATTATGTTGTCGCCAATATATGTGTGTTTTAGATCCTATCTTGCAAGTTGTAGTCTCCTACTATGTGTTATGACCCGGCAACCCCGGAGTGACAATAGCCGAAACCACTCCCGAAGATGACCATAGTATGAGGAGTTCATGTGTTCACCATGTGTTAAAGCGTTGGTCCAGTTATTTCCGTGTTATAGTTGTTACATGATGAATCACATCCGGCATAATCATCCATCACCGATCCAATGCCTACAAGTTTTTTACTTCTGGTCCTTGCTACGTTACTTTGCATCTACTGCTGTCACTACTGTTGTTACTTGCTAGTGATGTCACTACTGGTGTTACTTGCTACTGCTGTAACTACTGCTGTTCCTTGATGCTGCTGTCACTACTGCTATTACTTGCTACTTTGCTGTTACCTGTTGCAACACTTTAGTGGCGCCATTGATACAACAAGTCAGGGATATATAGTTTGCCGTCAACAGACTTTTTTCTGGGACCGTTGCTATCATACCACTTTGCTACTGATACTTTGCTTGCAGACACTAATCTTTCAGGTGTGGTTGAATTGACAACTTAGCTGCTAATACTTGAGAATATTCTTTCGCTTCCCCTTGAGTCAAATCAATAAATTTGGGTTGAATACTCTACCCTCAAAAATTGTTGCGATCCCCTACACTTGTGGGTTATCAGCGAGCTACACCAACACCTTCGTCATCTTCACCAACACCTCCATCACCTTCCCCCATCTATATTCAGCGGTCCACTCTCCCACAACCTGATGTACCCTCTACTTGAACATGGTTCTTTATGCTTCATATTATTATCCAATGATGTGTTGCCATCCTATTATGCATGAGTAGATTTTCGTTGTCCTATCGGTCATTGATGAATTGCTATGATTGGTTTAATTTGCTTGTGGTTATGTTGCTGTCCTTTGGTGCCCATCATATGAGTGCACGCGTGGATCACAACATAGGTTTATTAGTATGTTGATAGGACTATGTATTGGAGGGCAAGGGTGACAGAAGCTTCAGCCTAGCATAGAACTTGATGCATACGGGATTGAAGGGGGACCAATTTATCTTATTGCTATGGTTGGGTTTTACCTTAATGAACGTTAGTAGTAGTGGATGCTTGCTAATAGTTACAATCATAAATGCATAGAATTCCAAGTAAGGGATGACATGCTAGCAGTGGCCTCTCCCACATAAAACTTGCTATCGGTCTAGTAACGTAGTCAATTGCTAAGGGACAATTCCGCAACTCCTACCACCACTTTTCCACACTCGTTAAACTAACGTAATTGTTTCTTTATCTAAACATCCTCTAGTTTTTATTTACGTGTTCTTTATTATCTTGCAAACCTATCCTATCACACCTACAAAGTAACTCTTGTTTCATACTTGTTCTAGGTAAAGCGAATGTAAAGTGTGCCTAGAGTTGTATCGGTGGTCGATAGAACTTGAGGGAATATTTGTCCTACCTTTAGCTCCTCGTTGGGTTCAACACTCTTACTTATCGAGAAAGGCTACAATTGATCCCCTATACTTGTGGGTTATTAGGAGCCAAAGTGTTGTCATTATATTGTATAACGACCTGCGTGTCGACTTGTGGTTCTCTCTAAATTCATTACTAGTTGTAGTAGTTCGAGGACAGAGATCAAGTTTGAGGCTTTGGCGTCTCGGTGTGACGAACAGGATGGAGTTCCGCCCTGGTCATCAGAGTTGGAGCCGACCTGGAAGGATGTCCATGACGGAGACATACTATTTCACATATTTATGTTTATATGTGATTGATATTGCTTCTTGTTTTCTATGCATGTTATAGTATAGAAAGATCCCTCGTTAATATCAAGCACATTGCCATTATGGATATTTCACCTTCGCACGTCAAGTACGTCTAGTGGTGGGCTCATAAAATTGAGGTGCTACTAGGTGTCCTTGAACTGGAGGGTTCTTGTCGGACACGGACATGCACTGCATCAGGTTAACTTGACAAGGCTATCAAAACGGTTTTGGGCATTGTGGCTGTTGGAAATATGCTTTAGAGGAAACTATATCTCGTTATTATTATATTTCCTTGTTCATAATAATCATTTACTATCCATGCTAGAATTGTATTGATTGGAAACTCAAATACATGTGGAGATACATAGACAACACATTATCCCTAGTGAGCCTTTAGTTGACTAGCTCGTTGATCAACGATGGTCAAGGTTTCCTGACCATATACAAGCGTTGTCACTTGATAACGGGATCACATCATTAGGAGAATGATGTGATGGACAAGACCCAAACTATGAACGTAGCATATGATCGTGCCAGTTTATTGCTACTGTTTTCTACATGTCAATGTTTCTGTTCCTATGAATATGAGATCATGCAACTCTCGGACACCGTAGGAATACCTTGTGTGTATCAAATGTCGCAATGTAACTGGGTGACTATAAAGGTGCTCTGCAAGTATCTCCGAAGGTGTCTGTTGGGTTGGCATGGATCAAGACTGGGATTTGTCACTCCATGTGACGGAGAGGTATCTCGGGGACCACTCGGTAATACAACATCACAACAGGCCTTGCAAGCAATGTGACTAAGAAGTTAGTCACAGGATCTTGTATTACAGAACGAGTAAAGAGACTTGCTGGTAACGAGATTGAACTAGGTCTGGAGATACCGACGATTGAATCTCGGGCCAGTAACATACCGAAGGACAAAGGGAACATCATACGAGATTAACTGAATCCTTGACATAGAGGTTCAACCGATAGAGATCTTCATAGAATATGTAGGAGCCAATATGGACATCCAGGTCCCACTATTGGTTATTGATCGGAGAATGTCTCACGTCATGTCTACATAGTTCTCGAACCCGCAGGGTCTGCACACTTAAGGTTCGGTGACGTTTCGGTATAGTTAAGTTATAGGTGTTGGTAACCGAAAGTTGTTGGAGTTCCGGATGAGATCCTGGATGTCACGAGGAGTTCCGGAATGGTCCGTAGGTAAATATTGATATATAGGAAATCCTCTTTTGGTCAGTGGAAAAGTTTTGCGTACTTGGGTAGTGTACCGGGAGTGCCGGGGGGGTACCGGGGACCATCGGGAGGGGTGTCACGCCCCGAGGGGCATCATGGGCTGTGGGAGGATACAAACTATCCCCTAGTGGGCTGTCCTAAGCCCCCACTAAGGCCCATGAGGTTTGAGAAGGAAAAAACCCAAAGGTGGAAGAGGAGGAAAGGGTTTCCAAGTGGAGAGGAGGAATCCTACTCCTAGTAGGATTGGAGTAGGACTCCTCCACCTCCAATTTCGGCCAAACCTTGAGGGTTTGAGGATGCCTCTTCCCCTCCCTCCCTCCTATATATACTAGAGGAATTATAGGCAACACTAACCCTAATTGCCACGTGCTCCCTCTACTTCATCAAGATCGGTTTCTCCTCTTGTCTAGTTCGGCGGTGCTTAGGCGAATCCTTGTTGGATTAGTTCACCACCACCACCAACACGCCGCCGTGCTGGAGAACTCATCTACCTCTCCGCCCCTCTTGTTGGATCAAGAAGGCGGGGATCGTCACCGAGCTGTACGTGTGCTGAACGCGGAGGTGTCGTCCATTCAACACTAGATCGGGATGGATCGTGATGGGATCGCGGGACGGATCGTGATGAGATCGTGGGATGGGCTGCAATTTGAATCACGGAGATGTTCCACTACATCAACTGCATTATATACACTTCCTCTTAGTGATCTACAAGGGTATGTAGATTCACTCTCCCCTCTCATAGATGATCATCACCATGGATAAGTATTGCGTGTGCGTAGGATTTTTTTTGTTTCCCATGCTACGTTCCCCAATAGTGGCATCATGAGCTAGGTTCATGCGCAGATGGTATCTCGAGTAGAACACAAAAGAGTTTGTGGGCATTGATGTTCAATTTGCTGCCCTACTTAGTCTTTTCTTGATCCAGCAGTATTGTTGGATTGAAGCGGACCGGACCAAAATTACTCGTACGCTTACGAGAGACCGGTTTCATCGACTAACATGCAACTTGTTGCATAAATATGACTGGCGGGTGTCTGTTTCTTCAACTTTAGTTGAATCAGATTTGACCGAGGCGGTCCTTGGAGAAGGTTAAATAGCAATTTGCATATCACTGTTGTGTCTTTGCGTAAGTAACATGCGATCATACTAGATACCCATAGCAGCCACGTAAAACATGCATGAACAAATTAGAGGACGTCTAACTTGTTTTTGCAGGGTCTACTTGTGATGTGATATGGCCAATGACATGATATGATATATTGGATGTATGAGATGATCATGTTCTAATAGTTAAATATCGACTTGCACGTCGAGGTTACGTAAATCGGCAGGAGCCATAGGGTTGTCTTTCAATTTATTTTGCACTTGCAGATGCTCTTGCTATATCGCTAGGTAGTAGCTTTAGTAGTAACAGCATAGATAGCGCGACAACCTCGATGGCAGCACGATGATAGAGAGATCATGGTGCAGCACCGGTGACGATGGAGATCATGCCGGTGCTTTGGTGATGGAGATCAAGAAGCACAAGTTCATGGCCATATCATGTCACTTATGATTTGCATGTGACGTTAATCCTTTTATGCACCTTGATTTGCTTAGGACGATGGTAGCATTATAAGGTGATCCCTCACTAAAATTTCAAGATAAAATTGTGTTCTCCCTGACTGTGCACCGTTGCGAGACTTCGTCATTTCGAGACACTATGTGATGATCGGGTGTGATAGACTCAACGTTCACATACAACGGGTGCAAAATAGTTGCACACGCGGAACACTCGGGGTTAAACTTGACGAGCCTAGCATGTATAGACATGGCCTCGGAACACAAGGGACCGATAGGTCGAGCATGAATCATATAGTTGATATGATCAATATGAGATGTTCACCATTGAAGCTAAACTCAACTCACGTGATGATCGCACTTGAGTTAGTGAATTTGGATCATGCGACACTCGAATGACTAGAGGGATGTCAATTTGAGTGGAAGTTCTTAAGTAATATGATTAATTGAACTCATTATCATGAACATAGTCAAAAGGTCTTTGCAAATTATGTTGTAGCTTGCGTTGTAGCTCTACTATTTTTAATATGTTCCTAGAGAAAATTTAGTTGAAAGATGACACTAGCAATTATGCGGACTAGGTCCATAAACCGAGGATTGTCCTCGTTGCTGCACAGATGGCTTATGTCCTTAATGCACTGCTCGGTATGCTGAACCCCAAACATCGTCTGTGGATGTTGCGAACATCTGACATACACATTTTCGATGACTACGTGATAGTTCAGTGCATAATACTTAACGGCTTAGAATTGAGGCGTCGAAGTCGTTTTGAACATCATGAAACATATGAGATGTTCTGGGAGCTGAAATTGGGATTTCAGGATCGTGCTCGCATTGAGAGGTATGAGACCTCCAACAAGATTTTTAGCCTGCAAAGTAAGGGAGAAAAGCTCAATTGCTGAGCATGTGCTCAGATTGTCTGAGTACTACAATTGCTTGAATCGAGTGGGAGCTAATCTTCCAGATAAGATAGTGATTGACATAGTTCTCAAAGTCACTACCACCAAGCTATAGTGCTTCATGGTGAACTATAACATATCAGGGATAGATATGATAATCCTTGAGCTATTCGCGATGTTTGACACCGTGCAACTAGAAATCAAGTAGGAGTATCAATTGTTGATGGTTAGTAAAACCACTAGTTTCAAGAAGGGCAAGGGCAAGCAGGGATACTTCATGAAACAGCAAACCAGTTGCTTCTCTAGTGAAGAAACCCAATGTTGAACCCAAACCCGAGACTAAGTGCTTCTATTATGAGGGGAACGGTCAATGAAACGGAACTACCCTAGTAACTTGGTAGATAATAAGGCTGGCAAAGTCGACAAAAGTACATCGGATATACATGATATTGATGTGTACCTTACTAGTACTCCTAGTAGCACCAGTGTATTATATACCGGTTCGGTTGCTAAGTGTTAGTAACTCAAAATAAAAGCTATGGAATAAATGGATACGAGCAAGGGTGACAGATACGTCTCAAACGTATCTATAATTTTTGATGGTTTCATGCTGTTATCTTGTCTTCTTTGGATGTTTTATGTACCTTTTATATATTTTTTGGGACTAACTTATTAATTCAGTGCCAAGTGCCAGTTCCTGTTTTTTCTGTGTTTTTGACTCTTTTCAGATCTGGTTTTGGAACGGAGTCCAAACGGAATAAAAACCCCGAAATGATTTTTTCCCGAACGGAAGAAGATCAGAGGGCCTCTGGGCCTAGCCAGGTGGGCTCCAGGGAACCCACAAGCCCCCACTCCGCCACCAGGGGGAGGCGGCGGTGTCAGGTCTTGTGGCCTCCCTGGCCGCCCCCTGACCTAGATCCTTGGCCTATATATTCCCAAATATTCAGCAAAAAATCAGGGGAGCCTCGAAAATACTTTTCCGCCGCCGCAAGCTTCCGTTTCCGCGAGATCTCATCTGGAGACCCTTCCCGGCGCCGTGCCGGAGAGGAGTTTGGAGTTGGAGGGCTTCTTCATCATCATCATCGCCCCTCCAATGACTCGTGAGTAGTTCACTTCAGACCTACGGGTCCGTAGTTAGTAGCTAGATGGCTTCTTCTCTCTCTTGGATCTTCAATACAAAGTTCTCCATGATCTTCATGGAGATCTATCCGATGTAATCTTCTTTGGCGGTGTGTTTGTCGAGATCCGATGAATTGTCGATTTGTGATCAAATTATCTATGATATATATTTGAGTCTTTGCTGATTTCTTATATGCATGATTTGATATCCTTGTAAGTGTCTCCGAGTCTTGGGTTTTGTTTGGCCAACTAGATCTATGATTCTTGCAATGGGAGAAGTGCTTGGTTTTGGGTTCTACCATGTGGTGACCTTTCCCAGTGACAGTAGGGGCAGCAAGGCACACATCAAGTAGTTGCCATCAAGGGTAAAAAGATGGGGTTTTTATCATTGGTTTGAGATTATCCCTCTACATCATGTCATCTTGCTTAAGGCGTTACTCTGTTCTTATGGACTTAATACACTAGATGCATGCTGGATAGCGGTTGACGTGTGGAGTAATAGTAGTAGATGCAGAAAGTATCGGTCTACTTGTTTTGGACGTGATGCCTATAGATATAATCATTGCATAGATATCGTCACGACTTTGCGCGGTTCTATCAATTGATCGACAGTAATTTGTTCACCCACCGTCTACTTGCTTTCATGAGAGAAGCCACTAGTAAACACTACGGCCCCCGGGTCTATTCAAATCCATCGTTTACACCTCCGCTTTTACTTTGCTTTGTTACTTTGTTGCTTTCAGTTGTCACTTGGCAAACAATCTATAAGGGATTGACAACCCCTTCATAGCGTTGGGAGCAAGCTTTTGTGTTTGTGCTGGATCTTGAGATACTCCTCCACTGGATTGATACCTTGGTTCTCAAACTGAGGGAAATACTTACCACCGTTGTGCTACATCACCCTTTCTGCTTCGAGGGAACACCAATGCAAGGCTCCAAGGCCACGGGGGAAATCCTTTGCATACTTGCCTAGGAAGTCCCTTAAGGCATAGCCGCAGCTGAAGGATTCCTAGTGCCGTCGACACGACTATTCCTGGCGCCGTTGCAAGGGAAGCACAGCTGACATCAGAAGTATTTCTGGCACCGTTGCCGGGGAGGAGAAATCAAGATCTATCCAAGTAGGTCTCACAAACTCTTCTCTTGCATTTACTTTTGTTGCCAGTTGCCTCTCGTTTTCCTCTCCCCCACTTCACATTTGCCGTTTTCATTTGCCTTTTCGTTCAACCTTTTCTCTCGCTCGCTTTTTGTTCGCTTGTGTGCCATGTGCCTTCAATATGCTTGCATCTTCGTTTGTTAATCTCTTTAAGAGACCCACTTATGTGGAACGAATTGCTAGTGAGTTGAGGACACTTGACTATCTTTATGGAGTTTTGCTTGAGAGGCGTGAATCTGAAAATTGTGAGGAAGAAATTTATGAAGTGATTCACGAGGGCTCCTTGGATGAAAAGCATGATTGCAATGGTTTCACTATAAATCCTATTAGTGAAAATCATGCTAAAAATATGCAAAACCCTAAGCTTGGGGATGCTAGTTTTGCTATGTCCACTACTTGTTGCAATAATCATGATTGGGGTGATGATCTTTCTTATGATCTTGAAAATGTGTTCAAACCTCATGATGAATATGATATTTGCAATAATATTGAAAGTGGGTTGGAGAAGTCATGAGTTTAGATGATAATCCCACTCTTCTTTAAGAGTGTCAACTTTGCATGCATGTGGATCATGAAAAGAATATCCTATGGGATAACTATATTGTTGAATTTGAATATGATCCCACATGTAATTGTTATGAGAGAGGAAAATATTGTGGTAGAAACCTTCATGTTACCAAATCACCTCTCATGATGTTGAGATTGCTCTTGTCTTTTTCTACTTCCTTGCATATGGCAGCTATTGGTTGTCTTGACAATTTTTTTTCCTATAAAATGCCTATGCATAGGAAGTATGTTAGACTTAGATGTGATTTTCACATGCTTTATGATGCTCTCCTTGTGCTTGAATTCTTGTCTTTTGTGTGAGCATCATTGATGCCTAGCTAAGGGCGTTAAACAAAAGCGCTTGTTGGGAGGCAACCCAACGAATCTATCATTTTTCTTTCTGTTTTGTGTTTTCCACACATTCATAATTCTGTTATGATTGTGTTTTTTGTATTTCTTTTTGCGTTTGTGCCAAGCAAAACCGTTATGATTAGTCTTGGGGATGATCGTTTGGTCATGCCGGAAAACACACAAACTTTGTGCTCACGAAACGAATTTTCATTTTTTTCTATAAGAGGTTTTGAGTTGATTCTTTTTGCTGCTGATTGCTACGAAAATTCTTCATACTGTCGTAATTTTTCTGAATTTGTGAAATACCAGAGGTATACGGAATATACAGATTGCTATAGACTGGTCTGCTGTTAACAGATTCTGTTTTTGTTGTGTTGGTTGCTTATTTTGATGAAACTATGGATAGTATTGGGGGGGTATTAGCCATGGAAGATTTAAAGCACAATAACCCAACATCAGGACAAGTAGAATTTAAGGTTGCTACAGTACCTAAGGAAGTGGTGGTTTGCTTTCTTGTACTAATGTTATCACGAGTTTCTATTTAAGTTTCGTGTTGTGAAGTTTTCAAGTTTTGGGTGAAGTTCTTATGGACAAAGAGATAAAGAGTGGCAAGAGCTCAAGCTTGGGGATGCCCAAGGCACCCCAAGAGATTCAAGGATGCCGTAAAAGCCTAAGCTTGGGGATGCCCCGGGAAGGCATCCCCTCTCTCGTCTTCAATCCATCGGTAACGTTACTTGGGGCTATATTTTTATTCACCACATGTTATGTGTTTTTTCTTGGAGCGTCTTGTATCGCAGGAGTCTTTTATTTTTGTTGTGTCACAATCATCCTTGCTGCACACCTAGAGAGAGAGACATGCACACACCATGATTTTGTCGAGCTTCACTTATATCTTTTGGTAGACAATTCAGCTCACATGTGCTTCACTTATATCTTTTAGAGCACAGCGGTGCGTGGCTTGGTAGTTGATCTATGCTTTGAAAGTAGTATCAAAAGGGGTAGTTATCCAAAGGGATACGAAAACTTCCACCTTCATGTGCATTGAATAGTTAGAGAAGTTTGATTCATCTCAATTAGTTTTGAGTTGTGGTTATGGTAATATTAAAGTCATGCTAGTAAGGTGTTGTGGATCTAGAAATACTTGTGTTGAAGTTAGTGATTCCCGTAGCATGCACGTATGGTGAACCGCTATGTGATGAAATCTGAGCATGATTAGTATATTGATTGTCATCCTTTGTGTGGCGGCCGGGATCGCGCGATGGTTTATACCTACCAACCCTTCCCCTAGGAGTATGCGTTGAATGCTTTGTTTCGATTACCAATAAAACTTTTGCAACAAGTATATGATTTCTTCATGACTAATGTTGAGTCCATGGTTTAGATGCACTTTCACCTTCCACCATCACTATCTTCTTAGTGCTGTGCAACTTTCGCCGGTGCACAAAACCCACCATTAACCTCCCTCAAAACAGCCACCATACCTACCTACTATGGCTTTTTCAAAGTCATCCTGACATATATTGCCATGAAACTACCACCATGACATGTGCCACCACGTCTACATTGCCATTGCATGATCGTAAGATAGCTAGCATGATGTTTCCATTGATGTCTATGCCATGCTAGATCATTGCCACCGTACACTACCGAAGGCATTCCATATAGAGTCATAGTTGCTCTAAGTTTTGAGTTGAAAGTGTGATGATCATCATTAATGGAGCATTGTCCCATGTTAGGAAATAAAAGAGGCCAAAGAGCCCACCAAATAAAAAAAATGAGAGAAAAAGAGAGAAGGGACAATGCTACCACTTTTTCCACACTTGCGCATATTAAGCACCATGATCTTCATGATTGAGAGTCTCTCGTTTTGCCACCACCATATAGCTAGTGGGAAATTTTCATTATATAACTTAGCTTGTATATTCCAATGATAGGCTTACTCAAATTTGCCTTAGGTCTTCGTGAGCAAGCAAGTTGGATGCACGCCCACTAGTTTTCTTTAAGAGCTTTCACATACTCGTAGCTCTAGTGCATCATTTGTATGGCAATCCCTACTCATTCACATTGATATCTATTGATGAGCATCTCCACAGCTCATTGATATGCCTAGTTAATGTGACTATCTTCTCCTTTTTGTCTTGCAACCTCCAACACATTCCACACCATCTATAGTGCTATAACCATGGCTCACGCTCATGTATTGCATGAGAGTTGAAAAGGTTTGAGAAAGTAAAGGTGCGAAACAATTACTTGGCCAATACCGGGGTTGTGCATGATTTAATTTCGTTGTGCAATGATGATAGAGCATAGCCAGACTATATGCTTTTGTAGGGATAACTTTCTTTTGGCCTTGTTATTTGAAAGTTCATGATTACCTTGCTAGTTTGCTTGAATTATTATTGTTTCCACGTCAATAGCAAACTATTGTTTTGAATCTAATGGATCTGAACATTCATGTCACATAAGAGGAATTACAAAGGACACCTATGCTAGGTAGCATGAAAGCATCAAAAAATCATTCTTTATCACTTCCCTACTCGAGGACGAGTAGGACTTAAGCTTGGGGATGCTTGATACGTCTCAAACGTATCTATTATTTTTGATGGTTTCACGCTGTTATCTTGTCTTCTTTGGATGTTTTATGTACCTTTTATATATTTTTTGGGACTAAATTATTAATTCAGTGCCAAGTGCCAGTTCCTGTTTTTTCTGTGTTTTTGACTCTTTTCAGATCTGATTTTGGAACGGAGTCCAAACGAAATAAAAACCCCGAAATGATTTTTTCCCGAACGGAAGAAGATCACGGGGCCTCTGGGCCAAGCCAGGTGGGCTCCAGGGAGCCCACAAGCCCCCACTCCGCCACCAGGGGGAGGCGGCGGTGTCAGGGCTTGTGGCTTCCCTGGCCGCCCCCTGACCTAGATCCTTGGCCTATATATTTCCAAATATTCAGGAAAAAATTAGGGGAGCCTCGAAAATACTTTTCCGCCGCTGCAAGCTTCCGTTTCCACGAGATCTCATCTGGAGACCCTTCCCGGCGCCCTGCCGGAGGGGACTTTGGAGTTGGAGGGCTTCTTCATCATCATCATCGCCCCTCCAGTGACTCGTGAGTAATTCACTTGAGACCTACGAGTCCGTAGTGAGTAGCTAGATGGCTTCTTCTCTCTCTTGGATCTTCAATACAAAGTTCTCCATGATCTTCATGGAGATCTATCCGATGTAATCTTCTTTGGCGGTGTGTTTGTCGAGATCCGATGAATTGTCGATTTGTGATCAAATTATCTATGATATATATTTGAGTCTTTGCTGATTTCTTATATGCATGATTTGATATCCTTGCAAGTCTCTCCGAGTCTTGGGTTTTGTTTGGCCAACTAGATCTATGATTCTTGCAATGGGAGAAGTGCTTGGTTTTGGGTTCTACCATGTGGTGACCTTTCCCAGTGACAGTAGGGGCAGCAAGGCACACATCAAGTAGTTGCCATCAAGAGTAAAAAGATGGGGTTTTTATCATTGGTTTGAGATTATCCCTCTACATCATGTCATCTTGCTTAAGGCGTTACTCTGTTCTTATGGACTTAAGACACTAGATGCATGCTGGATAGCGGTCGACATGTGGAGTAATAGTAGTAGATGCAGAAAGTATCGGTCTACTTGTTTTGGACGTGATGCCTATAGATATAATCATTGAATAGATATCGTCACAACTTTGTGCGGTTCTATCAATTGATCGACAGTAATTTGTTCACCCACCGTCTACTTTCTTTCATGAGAGAAGCCACTAGTAAACACTATGGCCCCCGGGTCTATTCACATCCATCATTTACACCTCCGCTTTTACTTTGCTTTGTTACTTTGTTGCTTTCAGTTCTCACTTGTCAAACAATCTATAAGGGATTGACAACCCCTTCATAGCGTTGGGAGCAAGCTTTTGTGTTTGTGCAGGATCTTGAGATACCCGTCCACTAGATTGATACCTTGGTTCTCAAACTGAGGGAAATACTTACCACCGTTGTGCTACATCACCCTTTACGCTTTGAGGGAACACCAACACAAGGCTCCAAGGCCATGGGGGAAATCCTTTGCATACTTGCCAAGGAAGTCCCTTAAGGCATAGCCGCAGCTGAAGGATTCCTGGTGCCGTCGACACGACTATTCCTGGCGCCGTTGCAAGGGAATCATTTTATCATGTTTATTGCAATACTATTATTCATTTAATGAGAATAATGGTTATTCTATTTGCTTGAATAAATACCTTCAATGGTTTATTGAATCTCGATCGTAGTGATACACATGTTCATAATATTTTTGCCAAACCATATAAAGTAGTAATGATAGTAACACTTACTTGTGGCACTGCCACTTGAGTCATATTGGTATAAAACGCATGAAGATGCTCCATGCTGATGGATCTTTGGGCTCACTCGTTTTTGAAAAGTTTGAGACATGTGAACCATGTCTATTGGTATAAACGCATGAAGAAACTCCATGCAGATGGATCGTTTGGACGCACTTGTTTTTGAATCACCTGAGACATGCAAATCATACCACATTGGCAAGATGACTGAAGGCCTCGTTTTACGCTGAGATGGAATAAGAAAGTAACTTATTGGAAGTAATACATTATGATGTATGCAGTCCAATGAGTGCTGAGGCACGCAGTGGATATCGTTATGTTCTTACTTCAAAGATGATTTGAGTAGATAGTAGTATATTTACTTGATGAAACACAAGTCTGAATTATTGAACGGTTCAAGTAAATTCAGAGTGAAGTTGAAGATTGTCGTGACAAGAGGATGAAGTGTCAACGATATGATAGTAGAGATGAATATCTGAGTTGCGAGTTTGATACACATTTAAGACAATGTGAAAATTGTTTCACAACTCATGCCACCTGGAACACCATAATGTGATGGTGTGTCCGAGCTTCATAGCCGCGCCCTATTGGATATGGTGCATGCTATGATGTCTCTTCTTGAATTACCACAATAGTTTCTGGGTTAGGCATTAGAGACAACTGCATTCACTTTAAACAGGGCACCACGTAATTCCGTTGAGATGACACCGTATGAACTATGGTTTGGAGAAACCTAAGCTGTCGTTTCTTAAAAGTTTGGGGCTGTGACACTTATGTGAAAAAGTTTCACCCTGATAAGCTCGAACCCAAAGCGGATAAATTCATCTTCATAGGATACCCAAAACAGTTGGGTATATCTCCTATCTCAGATCCGGAAGCAAAGTGTTTGTTTCTAGAAACGGGTCCTTTCTCAAGGAAAAGTTTCTCTTGAAATAACTGAGTGGGAGGATGGTGGAAACTTGATGAGGTTATTGAACTGTCACTTCAACCAGTGTGTCGCTGGGTGCATGAAGTTGTTCCTGTGGCGCCTACACCAATTGAAGTGGATGATCATGATAGTGACCATGAACTTCGTTCAAGTTACTACAAATCTCGTAGGTCGACAAGGTCACGTACTACTCTAGAATGGTACGGTAACCCTGTCTTAGAGGTCATGTTGTTGGACAACAATGAATCAACGAGCTATGGAGAAGCGATGGTGGGCCCAGATTCTGACAAATGGCTGGAAGCCATGATATCCTAGAGAGGATCCATGTATGAAAACAAAGTGTGGACTTTGGAAGAACTACTTGATGGTCGTAAGACTGTTAACTACAGATGGACCTTTAAAAGGAAGACAGAAAATGATGGTGAATGTCACCGTTAAGAAATCTCGACTTGTCGTAAAGATTTTTTTGATAAATTCAAAAGTTAACTATGATGAGACTTTCTCACTCGTAGCGATGCTAAAAGTCTGTTGGAATTATGTTAGCAGTTGTTGCATTATTTATGAAATCTTGCAGATAGGATGTCAAAACATTGTTTCCTCGACGGTTTCCTTGAGGAAAGGTTGTATGTGATACAACCAGAAGGTTTTGTCGATCCTAAGGATGCTAACAAGTATGCAAGCTCCAGCGATCCTTTCATGGTCTAGAGAAAACATCTCGGAGCTGGAATATACGCTTTGATGAGATGATCAAAGCTTTTGGATTTATACAAAGTTTATGAGAAACTTGTATTTCGATGTAAGTGAGTGGGAGCACTATAGAATTTCTGATCAGTATATGTGGTTGACATATTGTTGATCAGAAATAATGTAGAATTTCTGGAAAGCATAAATGGTTGTTTGAAAGGAGTTTTTAAAAGGAAAACCTGGATTAAGCCAGTTGAACATTGAGCATCAAGATCTACAGAGATAGATTAAGACGCTTAATAAAACTTTCAGAGAAATGCATGCCTTGATAAGGTTTTGAAGGAGTTTAAAATAGATAGGCAAAGAAGGAGTTCTTGGCTGTGTTGTAAGGTGTAAATTTGAGTAAGACTCAAAAGTTCGACCACGGAGGAAGAAAGAGAAAGGACGAAGGTCGTACCCTATGCATTAGCCGTAGGCTCTAAAGTATGACATGCTATGTACCACACCTGATGTGTGCCTTGACATGAATCTGTCAAGGGGTACTAGAGTGATCCAGGAATGGATCACTGGACATCGGTCAAAGTTATCCTTAGTAACTAGTGGACTAAGGATTTTTTTTCTCGATTATGGAGGTGATTAAAGAGTTCCTCGTAAAGGGTTATGTCGATGCAAGCTTTGACACTAATCCAAAAAATTCTAAGTAGTAAATCGGGTTCGTATAGTAGAGCAGTCATTTCGAATAGTTCCAATTGCCCAGCTGTCTCCACTGGATCTCTTCCCGGATGGCACGTTGGTAGTAGCACCTACATGATGACATAAAGATTTGTAATGCACACTTAGATCTGAAAGGTTCAGACCCATTGACTAAAAAACCTCTCTCACAAGCAAGACATGATCAAACCCCCACTAGTGGAAAAACATAATTTGCCGACAGCTTTTAGCTTTGCCGTCAGCAATTTCATGGGGCTGACGCCATAGAGACTTTGCCCTCATCCAAAAATAATGCTGACGATATAGAAAATCTATGTCGTCCGCTTTATCTAAGCCGTCAGCCAGCTGACGGCAAAGGAGCAAAAGACTGACGGCATGGGGCGGCTAACGACATAGGGAGCTTCCCGGTCCCATGTTCGACCAGTGCTTAACGGGAGTCATCTATGCCGATAGACAGCTGACGGCAAAGCCTAACGGCTGTCTTTGCTGACAGCCAGCTGACGGCATAGCCCGGTGGTTATCCCCCCATGCAGGACACGACCTAACTGGCTCTATCCTCTTCTCTCTCACCTCTCCCATCTGCTCTCCCGACCCGGCGCCGTCGTCGACCCGCGCCCGCCCCTACTCGTCGGCGCCGCCCCGCGCGAGCCCCACCACCACCCCGCCCCGAGGCATCGACCCCCGCGCCCCCCGCGCCCGCCCCTACTCACCTCTGCCCCGCGCCGCCTCTACTCGCCTCTGCCGTCGTCGACCCGCGCCCGCCCCTACTCGCCTCTGCCGTTGTCGACCCGCGCCCGCCCCTACTCGCCTCTGCCCCGCGCCAGCCTTGCACCAGGCCCACCCCGACCACCCCGCGCCAGCCCCGCCCCGACTCACCGGTGAGCTCCTCCTCCCCTTTTTTTTTCTTTTTTTAATTTATTTTTCTATGTTAGTTAGATCTGTTAGTAGTAGATTTTTAGTTAAATTTAGTTAGCAATTACTTAGTGGTAGATTTTTAGTTAGATTTAGTTAGCAATAGATGTTAGTAGATGTTAGTATTAGTTAGCTAGCTGTTAGCAATAGAAAGAAAATAATAAGAAGAAAAGAAATAGAAGAAGAGAAGAGTAACAAAACTTGAATAATAAATTATTAATAATAGATGTTAGTATTAGTTAGCTTAATTACCGCGAGTGCGTATTTGTGTTGATTGAGTGCATTTAAATGTGCAGTAGCTTCTCCGCGAGGTTTTGGTTTTCAACGACCTCCCGTGCATTCGAAAGTGAGCACATTTGTTAACTCCTCCTCCACCCCCTTTATTTTGCTCTGCTCCGGCCTTCGTGCTGATGACACTATCTAGCTAGGTATTTTTAGTATTAAAATGCAAAGTTGTTGCGTAACCAATATGCGTATCCCGTTCGAAAAGTTTCCTGTTATAAATATGCATGCATTTGCATATTTATAACGGTGATTCTTTCGAATTGTCCAACGTTATCCATGGACAACCCGGGTATGTGTAGATTGGGCCGTTTCCCACGCTTTGCTCTGGATCCCATGCAGAGTTTCGACAGCGCCTCCTTGTTGTTCTCTGGGTACACATCCTCTCGGTTAGTTGCCGAGACGTGTATCAGGAGAACAACAGGGAGGTGCTGCCGAAATTTTGCGTTGGATCGGGAGGAGAGCATGGGGAAATGACACAATCTACACATACTCGGGTGGGATTAGGACCCATCTTTACCTAGTAGCTGGTAGGTGTGCATGTCGTGCATCCCAATGTATTAACCATGATTAAAAAATGGCCATAATTAATTTAACATACTTGATGAACTGATAATTTATATTGTCTATATGTGGATACTATATAGCTAGCTTGCCAGAATGACTGATCGCGAATGGATGTACACCGGTCACCATAGTCAGAGAGAGATGACCGATGAATGGTTGAGTAAAACCTATGAATTCTTGGAAACGACATTTTCTAAAGACCAGCCAAAAACATGGTGCCCCTGCACTAAGTGCAAGAATTATTCACGACAGACAAAGGATGTAATGGGTAAACACCTGCAGATGCATGGTTTTACTCCCGGCTATACCTTGTGGACATTTCATGGCGAGTCGGCCCAACGTAACAGAGACGAGGTGTTGCGTCGGCGCACCGATGATTATGGTACATGGATTGAAGACATGGTGAATGACTTTGATGATGCTCGGAACAAGGACGAAGAGATGGAGGAATCCGCGAAAGCCTTCTATGCCATGTTGGAGTCTTCAAAACGTCCTCTTCACGAGCACACTAAGATTTCTCAGCTAGATGCCATCGCACAAGTAATGGCTCTGAAAGCCCAATTCAACATTGGAAGAGACCTGTTTGACTCGGTGATGACCCTATTTGGGCGCTTTCTACCCGAAGGTCATATTATGCCTTCAAACCTATATGAGTCAGACAAAATCCTTAGTGCACTCAAGATGCCGTATGAGCAGATACATGCTTGTGAGAAAGGATGTGCCTTATTTAGGAAAGAGTATGCAGACGAAACATATTGTCCATTTTGCAAGTCCTCCAGATATGTTGAGGTAGAAAACGGTGAAGGTGAGAAGAAGTAGAGAAAAATCCCCGTGAGTGTCCTACGGTATCTGCCGATCCTACCAAGACTTCAACGACTTTACATGCTCGAAGAAACAGCAAAACAGATGACATGGCACAAGCATGGAATTAGGAAATAATTAGATGAACACGGAGTTCCGATGTTGGTACACCCTTGAGATGGTGATGCATGGAAGGCATTCGATAGTATACATAAGGAAAAAGCTAAAGAACCAAGGAATTGTCGAATCGCCATCAGCCTCGATGGGTTCAAACCTTTTGGTATGACGGCTACCCAATATAGTTGCTGGCCTGCATTTGTCATTCCCCTCAATCTTCCACCATCATCCATTATGCAAAGAAAGCACATATTTCTAACGTTGATAGTTCCAGGGCCAAACTACCCGGTGAAGAATATGAGTGTGTATATGCAACCGCTGATGGATGACTTGAAAGAAGCTTGGGTGAATGGGGTCAACACATATGACGCAGCTAAGAAAGAGAACTTTCAAATGTATGTTTGGTACCAATACTCGTTGCATGATCTGCCGGCATTTGCACTTTTCATTGCCTGGTGTGTGCATGGAAGGTTCCCATGCCCACAATGCAAGGCAGCTCTTAAGTTTCATTGGTTGCCGGCGGGTGGGAAGTATTCCTTCTTTGACTTGCATAGACAGTTCTTGCCTATGGACCATCCATTCAGAAAAGACAAGAAGAATTTCATGAAAGGTAAAGTTGTCAAACACTCGGCACCACCTGCATTGACGGGGGCACAAATTAATGAACAGTTAAAATCTATGGAGCGTGATCCAAACCGTCCAGGGTATTTCTTGGGTTATAATGAGGAACATGCCTAGACCCATGAGCCATGCATCTGGGATCTCCCCTACTTCTAAGACCTCTTACTTCCACACAACATTGACATGATGCACACTAAAAAGAATATCGCCGAGGCCCTTCTTGGCACATTTTTCGGCACTGATAAGGGCAAAGATAATACAAAGGCTAGAGTTGACCAGGAGACTCTGTGTGATAGGCATCACTAAACATGCGAGAACCGAAAAGAAGAAAAAATTGGTCCAAACCACCTGCCTGGTACAATCTTGAGAAGGGAGCAATAAGGGAAATCCTCTTGTGGGTGGAAAAAAAGTTGTTGTTCCCCGATGGGTATGCTGCGAATCTAGCGAGGTGAGCTAGCATTGAAAAAATGAAATTTTTTGGGCTCAAGAGTCATGATTGGCACATATGGCTTGAGCGGATAATGCGGGTGATGTTGCACGGCTATATCCCCGAGGCTGAATGGCTAGTATTGGCCGAGTTGAGCTATTTCTTCTGTGTTCTTTGTGCTAAAGAGTTGTCGCGTGCCGTGATAGATGACATGGAAGAGTTGGTGCCTGAGTTGCTCTACAAGTTAGAGAAGATTTTTCCATCGGGCTTCTTTAATCCGAGGCAACACATTATTTTGCATCTCCCAACCGAGGCAAGATTGGGTGGCCCTGTGCAAAACCGTTGGTGCTACGCAACTGAAAGAATGCAGAAGACCCTTCGAGGAAAATGTAAAAATAAACGTAGAATTGAAAAATCGATGGCCGAGGCGTTCATTACCGAGGAGGCGGCAAACTTCGTAACAGCACACTATGATGCCACTATGCACAGCTTGCATAATCCAAAGCCTCGGTACAATGTGGGCGACCCCAAATGACGTGAATCCAATCTCAACCTCTTCAAAGGGAAGCTCGCACCTTCTGGTGTGGGAAAAGCAAAGTTGTTGTGCGTCGAGGAGTGGCGCACACTAACGATGTATATATTGAACAACTTAACATAAGTTCGGCCATACATCGAGTAAGTGCTCTGTACATTGTTTCGCAACTTTTAACAAGTTTTGTGTCTAACAACTATTATTAATTGATACAGTCGATACGTCGAACAATTCTCGAATGGTGTTGCAATCGAAAAAGAATCCATTCTCGAGTATGAACTTCTTGAAAAGACAGGAGGCGGCTATCCCGGTTTCATCTCTTGGTTCAAAAAAAAGGTACCTCCCTTATATATAATAGGTGATTTCGTTTGTTGCTATTACTCATGAGTAACACACCAAATTCTATCTTTTCTTAACTTCTAGGCTAATTCAGATGAGCAAGTTGACGATGAATTGAGACAAATAGCTAATGGTTTTGACTTTAAGGTCCGTACATTTCAGAAGTACGACATCAACGGGTATCGCTTTCGTACTGCTAGCATAGAGCTTTCAATGCCCGGTCGAAAAACAAACAATTCCGGTGTCTCTGCTATAGGCGAGGGAGGTGTCGAGTATTATGGAAGACATGAAGAAGTCTACGAACTTCATTATTATGGTGAAAATCCTCCGAACATTGTTGTGTTCAAATGTCATTGGTTCGATCCTACTAAGACAAGACAGACTCATGAACATCTTGGGCTAGTCGAAATTCGACAAGACAGGGAGTTAAGCGGTGCCGATGTCTATATTGTGGCTCAACAGGCCACCCAAGTTTTCTATCTGCCATACTGTAGTCAAAGTGTTAAGAACCTGGAAGGTTGGTATGTCGTGTTCGATGTGCCGCCACATGTTAGGCCACCTCCCCCAAATGAAGACGATTATGAACCTCAAATTGACCCAATAACATATGATGGAGAATTCTTCCAAGAATCACGTGGTGTGAGACGTCGTACCCGAAACTGCTCTACGTCCACCCTGGACACGGAGGAACAAGAATCACGTGATGATGAGGAAGAAGTGGAAGTAGAAGAGGTTACCAATGTGGATGAGCTATCAATGCTTGATCAGTTACAAAAAGGCCTTCCACATGATGTACCTGAACCCGATGACGATATCAGTCATGACGACACGTGTGATACTGATGGTGATTTTGCTTCAATTGACCATGGAGAAGAGACAGATGATCCCGACTATTAGTACTTTGTATGCATCCAAACATTGTTGTTTAATTATTCAATTATTAGTTGAATTATTAATGTATTTATTATTGTTCATTTAATTATTGTCCTTGAATTTGTACTAATTATTTAACTATTTATCATTCCAGGTGATGAGACATGGCAGGCGGGGATAAGTTGAGGATAGCACCTGGGCAGCTACGGAGAACTTTGTTGCACAGCTTTGTCGAGGAGCCCCGTGGGAGAGGCGGTGGAAAGAAGAGAGGCAGAGGACGTGGTCGTGGGAGGGGGAGGATGCCTGATAGGAGCCAGTCGCCACCACCCTCTGCTACTTTTGTCTCAACCACTTCACCCTTGTAGACGAGGGTGTCACCAGTGCGGGATCCTCCCGTCCAGGAGCAGACACCGATGCAGGGGGCTGAGGCGGAGGCTGAGGCTGAGGGGGCTGAGGCGAAGGCTGAGGGAGAGAGGCGGAGCCCGTCTGCCAGCAAGTCGGTCTACCAACATGGTATGACACGAGTTCCAGACCGATTGGAGTTGCAGCACAGGGCATTCATTGAGCTAGATGGCGAGAAGTAAGTTGATAGATATTGTGTACCTTATATCATTCTAGTTCACCAAGTAGCTAATGTCTTTGCCTTATCATTATGTAGGGGGTGGGATTACCCGAAGAATACTCGGAATCCAAACTGCCTCCTTGTTGCTTTACTTAGGGAGCACTTCCCCAGGATAGTGCAGTTGCCCGGTGAGGGTATGGTTCCCGAGCCAGGACTCAAGTGGAAGCACTACCAAGCCGCTCTGCTACCGGAAAACACACATGTGAATGGTGTTGTTTGCGTGAGCGTGGCCGACAAGGTGTTGGCTGATTTTTGGGTAACTATTATTTTAGCCAATAAAAAGTATACAATGTTATATATTGTTATTTCCTTCCAAATCATTTCACTATTCATCTGTGCATCTATATGGCATAATTGCAAAGTTACTTTAAGGTTGCGGAGGGGACGGAGGAGGCGGCCAAGAAGAACCTCGTGAAAGAGTGCAAGAGTTTATTGAATAACACGAGGCACGAGCTGCGTGTTCAGGCTGTTCGAGATTGATACGCCAAGCAAGGGGAGCCGAAGACAAAGACTGAATGTCGAAAGATTTACCTTGATAAGACCGAGTACATGGAGGTATGTACATTCCAAAGATCAATTCTTTAATAGTTTTGTTAGGGCTAGTTAGGTCTATTTAGTTATAATACTTAGTTTCATTCTTCATTAACTTACATTCATAGGTGCCCCCGAGATGGTTGGCCGATAAGATGGATTGTTGGGAGATGATAGTGGACAGGTGGTGCACAGAGGCTTGGTTGAGCACCCACACTATGGCCAAGGACCGTCGTGCCCAATTGGTTGGTGTACCACACCACCAAGGCAATGCCAACATCAAGAAATACGCCAAAAAATGGGTATGTGTGCCTTGTTTTGTTTCATCAATAATTCATTCGTTCATGATTTTTGTTGTACTAATTCTTTGTCTTTTCGTGTAGGCCAAACACAATAACCAGCCCGAGCCTTAGGGATACGCCGCGTTTAGCATGGCCCATAAGGGCTCGTATAAGACGACGAAGGCATATTCTGAGGGGGACGGGCCGTCGGCGTACACAAGCCTGTCCGCCTATAGCAAGATGATGTCTTATTCTGAGGTGGTCAAATAGCTGCGCGGGCCTGACTTTGACCCGAGCCAGAATCCTATTGATCCGGAGGCGTTGATGATCTCTGGTGGCGGTAAGAGTCATGGCAAGCCGGCTGTCGTGGTTTTGTCACGGCAGATGTCCTAGTGAAAGGACTTAATGATGGAGCCATCACACCTTGGTGGCGACTCAAAGGGGTTGAACGGGAGCGGGACTCAAATTTACCCAGGTTCGGCCCCTCGTGAGGAGGTAAAAGCCTAAGTCCTGCTCTGTGTTGTATTGATCATGTTTCGATTACAAGGAGGGTGTAACTCGCCTGACCTAGCTCTCGATGATTTCTAACCTATCTTCTCCCCTCCAGGGATTCGCCTTTATATACAGGTCGAGGCCTTAGGGTTTACAAGAGTCTTTTCCATAACACAAGTCGTGACTCTTTCTATCTCTAAATCGTCGTGCTTTCCAAGACTGGAGAACTCCCTGATAATTGATCCTCCACGTGGATCTTGAACCGCCATCCAGCTCCCGGGCCTACCGGGCCAAAGCTTGAATCGCTGAAGGATGAGTCGCCCACTTGGTGACTCGGCCCAACTAGGGCGGGTCACGTCGCAGATAATATCCCCAACATTAGGCCCCAGATTGACTTGAACCTGTTCACGCCAATAAGCTCTTACCTAGTTTAGGGGCGACTCATTCCGCTCCTTTTATGCATCATATGCCTAAGCCGCCATCCTTCGAAGAAATATCCAAGTCGCCGAACCATTTCTTGATGACATCATCTTATCCATTTAATCTCGGAAAAATGATGACGCAATCCCCAACGGATCTCGCGGCACAGATATCCCGAAAATCTTGGCGCTATTATTGCGAATCTTTAACTTGTCTTTTCGGTTCCCGCGCGAGGCGCCTCGATTCCAGCGCCCGACCCATTAAATATGCTCGGGAAAGGGAGCAAAAAGCATCTCCACCTACTCACTTCATCTGCCTCTTCTTCCTCGCGACCGCACCAAGAACTCCGTCGCGGCCCAAGGAACTCCATCACCGGCCACCGCATCCGACGCATCTCCGAGCCAACCAAGGACGCAACATTCACCATGGATCTCCCACGGTCGCTTCCAAACGCCATTATCAGGTCAGTCCTTCGCCATTATAAATAGATCTTAGCTCCTCGATGTTCGTCATCTGCCGGTTTCTTAGAACACCTTGAACGCCTCCACATATGCTGATTGATTCATAGTAGTATTAGGCATGGTAGCATCGACCGTATCCTCAATCGATTAGCTCCTATTTGAGGAACAAAAAGGCTTCGGTCAGATCACCCTCACTTTATTTACCCTAGCCATGGCCTGTTTCACCTTATTCAGGCCCTTTTCCGTTCATTTTAACTTGTTCGTAGATCTATATTTCACTGCCTGTTGTGTAGAAATCTGTTTGTAGATTCAGACTTCATCATTTTACCGCACGTCCTCGATGCCCTGGGATACCTTCTCTGAGTAATAGGAAATTCCTAAGTCGCCCTTGTGCCCAGATCTGGTCCCTTATTATCGAGTTAATAGATTCCCTTAGCCAATCGACAAATGTTCGGCGTGTTAAAGGATTCTCTTAGCCACTCAACAAGTGTTCGGCGGGTTAACTTACCCGTGACATTTTCCTCTGTAGCTATGGGTGCCGTTTTCAAGGCCGACTGGCTCCCGACCAAAGTTGACGACGCATTCCTCGAGGATTGTGTAAAGACAGGGAACCTTGATCCGAAGGAAGTCATCAGATGGCGATCCGGACTCGGCGACGAAATTCCCAACCCGAAGGAAGGGGATGTAGTTGTTTTTGCTGAGCACCTCGAACGAGGGTTTAAGCCATCAAGATCAAAGTTCCTCAGAGATGTTATGGCCTTCATGAACGTCCGCCTCCAAGACCTGGGCCCCAACTCGATCAGCAACATGTGCCAGTTCCAAGTATTTTGTGAAGCTTACTTGAGAATGGAACCATCGGTCCCTTTGTTTTGGTACTTCTTCCATCTGAATCGCCATACCGAGTTCTCCAATGGCCCTAGCTTAGAACTTGGAGGTGTTAACGTTCAACGACGCAGGGACAACTCATTCCCATCACTCGCCATGCCTAGCCATCCCAAAGGATGGGGCGAGTCTTGGTTTTATTGCCGAGACACTTCCCCTCCGGGTGAAAACAAACTCCTCGGCTATAGGAAGGAACGTCTGCCCACAAACTTCAAACTTCCAGACAAGCTCACCGAAGAGGAGGAATCGGATTTCATTCCAGTGCTATCCAAGTTACGATCTTTGACAAACAACGGTCTTACCGGAGTTGATATGATCCGCTGCTGGGTGGAATGGCGCATCCTTCCCTTGAGTCGCCGAGACGGCTTGATGTGCGAGTTTAATGGTACTTTGGACCACCCCCAATGCTACTTCCGCACAACACTCACAGAGGAAGACATTGTGAGCATCATCAAGAAGCTAACTGGCGAGCCCTTGGCCAAGTGTAGCCAGATAGGGCTTAAGCCATTCTGCAAGATTAACCCGGCTCCCAAGGTAAATAATTTAACCCGCCCTTGGTTTACTCTTTCCGACTTACTCGGATTCTGACTTGCATAACGACAATTCCACCTCAGAAAGGAGACCAATTGTGGCCACGAAGGCCGAAGAATAATGCCCTGAAGCAAGCCAGACCGCCTCCAAAGAAGAAAACCAAGGGTAAAAACAAAACCGCCATTGCCAAATCGTCTGATGTGGACGAATCCCAAGTCGGCGAAGCGTCTTGACGCCCTTTGCTCTAATTTGTGCTTATATCTCTGCATTTCTATGTATAGAATGATGATAACGAAAGCCAGGATGACGCCGTAGAGGTAATTTTTATTTCCTCCGACTCATCTTCTCCTCCGCCTAAGCCGGCCAGGTGAGTTTGTGGGAAAGTTCCCATGTCTCACCCGAATGCTTGTCTGGACCCTAATTTCCTTTTCAAGAAAACGCAATACGCTTCTTTTTGGAAGACTCGAAGCCACTTAGGAGATTTGGTGTCCGGGTTAGTAGTAAAAACCCCTACCAAGAAACGGCAAAATGAGGTACCCTCTATCAATTTCCATCTTCGTTTTCTTTTGGATCACACTTGTAACTCGCTCACATTTTGAGATATTACTTTTGCAGACTTCCCCCCCCCCTTTGTCAGGCGACTCAGTGATGTCGGCCCTTCCGCCAATGATTCGCGTACAAGGGTAAGTCCTTATAATAGTTATGTCTTTGCTGATGATAATAATGCTTGTTTTAAGCATGACCCTCTTTTCCTTAGAGAGCAAGCGAAGAAGAGAAAAGCTGGCGGCTCAACTTCCACTCCGGCTCCAGAACTTAAAGAAAACCCAGCACCGGCTCGTGCTGACCCGGCAAAAGATATATCTGATGACCGAGTTGACCTTCCAAGTTCTCCCAAGGAAGGCATGGAAGCGCCCAACCCGCCAAGTCCGTTGAAGGCGGCTGAAGATCCTTACGCTGTAGTCATTACTGCTACTGGCTTCTCTAAGCCGGCTTCGGCAATCTTATCGAAGCATGTATCAACATCGTCCCATCCTTCCACCGGACATGAGATTTCCAAGGCCAAACTTTCTCAATATGAAAAACTTGAGTTTAATGAGCTCTGCTCCGGCTTCGCAAGTCGCTTGGAAACAAGTTATGAAATGGAGAAGAACCTGCTCCATATGATGAAGAATAAACATGAGGTACGCCTTAATGCATACCCTCCTCATTAGCCCCCAAGGGCCGGGTCATCTTTTGAAAGATGAATCGGGTCTTGATGTAGAAAAAAACGTTCGACCTGTAACCCCCAAGGGCCGGGTCATCTTTTGAAATATGAGCGGGGTCTTGATGTAGAAAAAACTTTCGACCTGTAACCCCCAAGGGCCGGGTCATCTTTTGAAAGATGAGCCGGGTCTTGATGTAGAAAAAACTTTCGACCTGTAACCCCCAAGGGCCAGGTCCTCTTTTCAAAGATGAGGCGAGTCTTGATGTAGAAAAGACTTTCGACCTGTAACCTCCAAGGCCCGGGTCATCTTTTGAAAGATGAGCCGGGTCTTGATTGTGGTATAATTTTGTCTCAAAAATTATACAATAGCCCGAAGTGTCAGGGGTGTTGCTTGCAATAATTCTGAGACTTGTCCCTTGGTAATATGTTGACAAGAATCTCTGGCCCAAGCTGAGTCGACGTTAGGCGACTTAAAGAAAAGTTTAGCCGACCAGCAAGACGTGCGGGCTAAAGTAGAAGAAAAATACCAGGCGATCTTAGCTGATATGGAAAAGCTGAAAGACGCCAACAAGAAGTCTCAAGCTGACCAGGCCACCGTCTAAAGCGAGCGGAAATGGCTGAAACAAAACTGGAAGTCGTGCAACAAGAGCTGGCCGGTTTAAACAAACATATCTCCAACATGACATAGGCCATCTTTGGTAAGAAGAAATCCCTGGTGTTGTATCTTTTAAAAGAAAAAATTAGTGTGAAAAAAGTACTAACCATTATTGTCTCTCACGCAGGCCCGAGAGCCGCCAACCTTCAGGACGACTGTATCTTCAAGTTAAAGGGGATTTACACACTGACTGAGCAGCTGTACACTGGGGTCATGGTGACCGTGAAGGAAGTGATGGGCGCCAAGGAACCAATCACATCAATCAGAAAGATGCTTGGCTCCTTATCTACCCTTCCGCCTCTGATAGGTGAGCTAACCCGATCAGCCGCCCGGAAATGGGCGCTGACTACATTGAGTCGGTGTTTGGCGTATGCTCCAGAACTGAAACCCGAAGAAGTAGCAGCAGGCTTCCCCAGCTCAAGGACAACGAGTCAGAGTTTACTCAAGATGACTATCAGTGAGTCGTCAGGGAATCACGCTCGGCGGCGACTCAGCTAGCAGCAAGCTTGGATTTATCGAAGTACCAAGCCGCTTATGACGATAATAACAAGAAAGTAAACCCGCCAACCTTCGTGACAACCAGCTTGACTCCTCGTCGGCCCAAAAACCCTTTTGATTTGGAGGCGGATCTCTCGAAATTTTTGCACGATGAAGACGAATTTACCGCTCTATCTAAGTGTAATTGGATACTGGGCGATGTACAACTTGAAGTCGGCCAGAGCTCGAGGCAAGTTGACCCGGAGGCGCTAGCAGAATAGACCTTACAGATTTGGCCATCTGAGCCATGTAATAGGTCAATGTACAAAACAATCCTTTGCTTATGTCTGTTGTGGAATTATTTTGTGACCTTTGAAAAAAAACTTGTGCCGCCCTTGGGGTGCCATGATGCTCGACCCGCCCCGTCAGTAAAGATTTGATTACCAACCTGTTTGGCTAGCAAAAAGCATATGTCAAACCATCTCAATGTGTAGTGGATGGTGATAAATAATAACCGACTCAAGGTGTCTTAACGAGACACGGCGAGTCTCATAAATCTGTAGAACCTTGTGGCAATGCCAGGAAGGTGATAATAATAATTTTGTCGGCTCGTTCAAGTCGCGACAGGATAGGACGAGTTAAAAAACTCAAGTGTTACCCCAAAGGAGACTTTTTGTGTAAAAAAGCTCAAGTATTTAGACCGGTTGATCAGGCGTGAGTCAAGCTTCAGTGAAGCAGGTTCAATGAACCAATGGTTTCTCTATTCTTCATGTGGGGCGCTAGCCGGTACCATGCATGTTTTAACCAAGGTGAGTTCAGGGTCCATAGAGCGGATTGAATCGCCAAGAGTTCATGGGTCCATATGGCGATTCGGCCAACACACAATCCAGTATAACCATTTGTAGTGCGGTAACTTTTCGCTAGCCAAATGGGTAGTTAGGCTGATCTCAGTGAGAGGAAGCCCCCAAGTGACCTATAATTAGGGGAAAACCGGTCATAGGATTGTAGAAGCGTATACGCTCTTACCACAAAACGGCTTGGGAGCTGATAGCCCCCAAGTAAGCCGACCTAATCCTCAAAATCATATAAGGCGCCCATGTTTGAATCATGCGCTTGTAGCGACTTGATCCTCTTTGGCTTATCAATACCCAGTGTTGTAATAAGTGCAGCATGGCGACTTATGCTCTCCGGTATTGATAGCGTCCATGCTTGGGCGACTTGTCGAAGAGCAATAAAGATCCATGCTTTCAAGAAAATGAAGTGGCAGGAAAACCCAAGTTTCATGGGTATCGACTTTATTGCTTTATATAAAGGGACTTACAATTTCCAAAATGGGAGAGAAAGGAAAAAAAGTGGAGCCAACAGCTCAAGTGTAGTAAGGCCGCAGATGGGCTATGTTCCAGGGGCGAGTTGACTCAGCCTCCGTGGTGGGCCAATCAGGCTGAAGATCTATCAAATAGTATGACCCGTTGCAAAGATTTTTTCTGACGACGAAGGGTCCTTCCCAAGGCGGTGACAACTTATGCATACCAGTGTGACCTTGGATTAACCGAAGCACTAAGTCGCCTTCCTGAAAAGCTCGGCTCTTGACCCAGCAGCTGTGATAACGCCGCAAATCTTGCTGATAGATAGCCGAGCGGGAGGTAGCCAAATCGCGTGCTTCCTCCAAAGCATCCAAAGAATCTTGACGTGCCAATTCATTATCATGTTCCACATAAGCAGCGACTCGGGGCGAGTCATGCCTAATGTCACTCGGGAGAACGACTTCTACTCCGTACACCAAAAAGGAAGGAGTAAAGCCCGTGGAACGGTTCGAGGTGGTTCGAATGCTCCATAGTACCGAAGGCAACTCCTCAACCCAACACCGGGGGGTGCGCTCTAGAGGAACCATAAGTCGGGGCTTGATTCCCCGCAGCACTTCCTAATTCGCCCATTCTGCTTGCCCATTAGATTGTGGATGAGCAACCGCAGATAAATCAAGCCGAATATGTTCCCGGTTGCGAAACTCCTGCATCGCCCCTTGTGATAAGTTGGTACCATTATCAGTGATAATGCTGTGTGGGTATCCAAAACATAATATCAGCTTTTTCAAGAATTTGACAGCCGTTTCCGCGTCACAGCTGCCAACAGGCTCTGCTTCGACCGACTTGGTGAATTTATCCACCGTCACTAGGAGATGAGTCATTTTATTAGATTAGGTCTTAAAGGGACCAACCATATCTATCCCCCAGACCTCAAAGGGCCAAGTGATGGGAATCATCCTTAATTCTTGAGCCGGCACATGAGCCTGTCGTCCAAAACATTGACAGCCATCGCATCAACGAACTATCTCTTCTGCATCCGCATGAGCCGTTAACCAAAAGAACCCATGTCGGAACGCCTTGGAAATCAGGGACCGTGACCCGGCATGATGCCCGCAATCTCCTGCATGGATTTCGTTGAGAACTGTGGACCCTTCATCAGAAGAAACGCATCTTTGAAATACCCCGGAAGTACTTCGCTTGTATAACTCGCCATTGATGACGACCATGGATTTGCTCCGACGGACGATTTGACGGGCCAACACCTCATCCGAAGGTAACTCGCCTCGTGTGAGGTACGCCAATAAGGAAGAACCCAATCCGGCGTAACGCATAGAGCCGCCACAAACTGAGACTCGGGATCTGGTATCGCCAACTCCTCTTCTGAAGGCAACCTCATAGAAGGATTATGTAGAATATCCAGAAAGACATTAGGAGGAACCGACTTACGTTGCGAGACGAGACGCGAGAGGGCATCAGCCGCTTCATTGAGTCGCCGGTCGATATGATCGACTTGGTATCCATGGAAATGACCCGCCACATTAGACACAACCCTTCTGTAAGCCGCCATCAAGGGGTCCCGGGAATCCCATGTACCTGAAACTTGTTGTGCCACCAGATCGGAGTTGCCCAAGCACCTGACGCGTGTGAGGTTCATCTCCTTGGCGAGTCGCAACCCATGAAGCAAGGCTTCATACTCCGCAGCATTGTTGGTACACGGGAACATGAGTCGGAGGACATAACATAACTTGTATCCCTGGGGTGAAATCAACACCACGCCAGCCCCCGAGCCTTCCAATTGCCTAGACCCATCAAAGTAAATGGTCCAGTACGTGAGATCGGGCCTGTCCTCGGGAATCTGTAACTCGGTCCAATCATTGATGAAGTCGACCAATGCCTGGGACTTGATAGCCGTGCGTGGCGTATACCGCACGTGGTGTGGCCCGAGCTCAATTGCCCATTTGGCGATTCGTCCCGTTGCTTCTCAGTTCTGGATGATGTCCCCAAGAGGGGCGGAGATAACCACCGTCATGGGATGTTCTTGGAAATAATGTTTTAGCTTCCGACTCGCCATAAACACCCCCACAAACCAACTTCTGCCAATGTGGATAACGTTGTTTGGAGAGGGTCAGCACCTGGCTGATAAAATACTCCGGGCGCTGTACCGGCTATTCTTTTCCGTCTTCCTTCCGTTCAACAACCACTTCCACGCTCACCGCCTTGGTATTTGCCGCGATATACAAAAGCATAGGCTCGTTTTTAGTCGGGGCGGCCAGAACCGGTGGGTTGACCAGTTGCTGCTTCAGGGCTTCAAAAGCTTCATTGGCCTCGTCCTCCAAACAAACTGATCAGCTTTCTTAAGCAACTGAGAGAGGGGAATGGCTTTCTTCCCCAGGCGGCTTATAAAGCGACTCAAGGCTGCGATACGACCCACCATGCGTTGAACTTGATTAATATTCGCTGGTCTCCCGAGCGAGGTGATTGCTTCGATTTTGTCCGGGTTGGCCTCAATTCCGCGTTCGGACACCAGAAAACCCAAAAGCTTTCCTGCAGGAATGCCAAAGACACATTTGGTGGGATTAAGCTTCATCAGATACACACGCAGATTGTCAAAGGTTTCCTTGAGATCCTCCAAGAGCGTCTCCTTCTTGCGAGATTTAACCACGATGTCATCAACGTAAGCATGGACATTGCGTCCGATTTGGCCGCGGAGACAATTTTGAATACAACGCTGGTAAGTCGTCCCAGCGCTCTTGAGCCCAAACGGCATGGATACATAGCAAAAAGCCCCAAACGGGGTTATGAAGGCTGTCTTCTCCTGATCTTCCACAGCCATCTTGATTTGGTGATATCCGGAGTAGGCGTCCAAGAAACACAAACGCTCGCATCCCGCAATCGAATCAATGATTTGATCAATGCGGGGAAGGGCGAAAGGATCCTTCGGGCAAGCTCTGTTGAGGTCGGTGTAATCGATGCACATGCGGAAAGTGCCATTCTTCTTGAGCACCAGGACCGGGTTAGCCAACCATTTAGGGTGGAAGACCTCAACGATGAATCCGGTGGCCAAAAGACGGGCGGATTCTTCTCCGATCGCCTTGCGTCACTCCTCATTAAACCTGCAAAGATATTGCTGAATCGGCTTTGCTTTAGGGTCAACACTAAGATGGTGCTCAGCGAATTCTCTTGGTACACCAGGCATGTCAGAAGGTTTCCATGCGAAGATGTCCCGATTCTCACGGATGAATTCGATGAGCGCGCTTTCCTATTTGGGATCCAGACCCGCCCCGATAGTGAACTCCTTGGATGAATCGCCAGGAGTAAAGTCCACCATCTTAGTGTCATATGTCGGCTTAAATTTGAGGAGCGGCTCGGCATCAGTTGTTGGCTTCTTGAGGGGCGACATATCCGCCGGGTCAACATTGGCTTGGTGATACTTGAGTTCTTCCGTAGCACAGGCGATTTCTGCGTAAGCCGCATCTCCTTCCTCACACTCCTTTGCTATCCTCCTGTCACCATCGACCGTGTTGGGTCACTTAGAGCCAGGCATCTTGAGTTTAAGGTAGACATAGCAGGGGCGAGCCATGAACCGGGCGTAAGCCGGCCGCCCAAACAACGCGTGATAAGGGCTCTTTAGCTTGACCACCTCAAATATAAGCGACTCACTCCTGTGATTGGATGCTGTACCAAGAACCACATTAAGCTTGACCCGCCCAATTGGATATGCTGACTTACCCGGGACGATACTATGGAATACCGTGGTTGACGACATTAGGTCTTTCTCCAAGAGGTTCATCATTCGAAAGGTGTCGAAATATAAGATGTTGATGCTGCTGCCACCATCCAAAAGAACCTTTGAAAGGGTATATCCCCCGACTTGGGGGGCCATGACTAATGCCGAGTCGCCGGGGTTGTCGATTCTGGGCGGGTGGTCCTCCCTACTCCACGAGATAGTCTGCTCAGACCAATGGAGGTACCTGGGAAGTGCCGGCTCGGACACGCTATACGTCTTGTGCTTCACCTTCTTGTCTCGCTTACAAGCACTGGTAGTGAACACATGGTATTGTCAGCTGTTTAATTGTTTGGGATTGCTGCGGAATCCGCCATTATCATCTTGCCCCTAGGGAGCCACTGCGGGGGTGGCTGCTGAAACATACCGGACGAGTTATACCGCTGCTGGTTATGCACAGGGTACTGGCCGCTGCTTGGTTGCGGGCTGCCTTGGGCCCCTGGTTCGGGAAAAACGCCGAACGGGTTCTCGCGTTGATTAGGCGCACCGAACTGTTCTTGCCATTTTTGGTCACCGATTTGGCCTTTCTTGAGTGCCTCCGCCCGAAATTCCTGCATTACGTAGCAGTCTTCCCAACAGTGGGTCGCCGGTCCTTCCGCTGTGGCGTGATGCGGGCAGGGGCCTTTAAATATCTCGTTATAGTTGCACGGCTTCTTGCCACTGTAACCCCTCTTCTTCTGGCATTGGTTGCCATTGTTAGCATTGGTGTTGGCGACAAAGTCCGTGGATCCTTCATGCTACCTTCTCTTGCCAAGTGGGCATGTCCCTGAAACCGGGAGTGATTCTTGGATGTCTCGCCTTTCCTCGGCGAGTTGGCCGTGCTGCCGTCCTCTCCTGGATCTTTAGTATCGTCTGCTTCGGCGTACCGAGTGAGGGTGTCCATCAATTCGCCCATATCCTGGACCTTGTGCTTGAGTCGCCCCAGCTTCTGTACCAAGGGCTCATAGTGGCAGTTTTGCTCCAGGATCAGCACGGCTTGAGCCGCCGTGATGCCATCTGACGAGTGGATGATTTCCGCAACCCGCTGCGTCCAGTGTTGGGCCGACTCATCGGGGCGCTGAACGCAATGCTGTAAGTCGACGATCGTCATCGGGCGTTTGCAAGTTTCTCAGAAGTTTTTGATGAAACGTTCCTTCAGTTCAGCCCAAGTCTGGATGGAGTTGGGCGGCAGGTTTTTCAACCAAGTGCGCACCGTCCCTTCGAGCATCATTGTAAAGTACCTGGCACAGACCGCTTCACTCACGTCGATAATGTCCATTGCGAGTTCGTAACTCTCAACCCATGATGCCGGCTCAAGGTCCGGGGTGTAGTTGGGCACCTTCCTTGGTCCTTTAAAGTCCTTCGGCATTCGCTCGTTGCACAGGGAAAGGACCAAGCATGGCACCCCGACTTTCCTGTCACCTTTGCTAAGTGGTGCCAGGCGGGCTTGGATGTCCTGGTGATCCTGGCCTGTCACACCAAAGGTGTTGCGGGTAGGAGGGTCCCGATGGTCAGACAGGTTACCCTGAGGTAAGTGTCGCGGTCCACTGGTTATGGCGGGTTGGTCCTCCGGCCGGCTTCTGGTGCGGCTCGCCTGGGGGGTGGAGTGCAGCCGATCGAGGCTGTGTGAGAATTGCGCGTTCTAGACCACCGCCGTTTTCAACATATCAATGGTGTTTCTTGGTTCTATTTCAGCCGGGGTGTTGCCATAAATCGGAAGGGATTCTAAGTGGCGAGTCGCGGCGAGCACGTTGTCCATGGGGTTGGAAAAGTGGCCCTGAGGCGTCTGGAAACGGGGAACGCGACCATCTGCTGGCTGAGGTGGCGGGTTTGGCAGCTGAGTCGGCCCTCCCCCTGGAACGGTTCCTGCCCCGGGGGTGCGCGGAGTGTCGAAAAGGCGGGTAGGGTTCAGATCAGGGGGTAAACGCCCCTGGTGCCTCCTCTGATGGACAGCGTCGGACGCGCGCTGATGCCTTTCAAGTCGCCAGTTCTTGGTGTTCAAGCAGGCCGTCTCCGCGGGGATCTGAGCTTGCCGAGTCTCAATCCTGGCGGCTTCTGCTTCTCCATCTTGCTGGGCCTTCGCCATCTCATCTCGCAGCTTTGCCAACTTGGCGTTTATTGTGCCTTGGTTTTCTGCCATCACAGGGGTCGCCATGATCCTTGTTATCTCCGCCGACAGGTCCACCAGGACCGCAGCTGGGCTCTTGGATGGTTCGCCAGGCTCGTTGTTGCATCCAGGGTTTTGTCGGGACTGTGTTGCCCACGCCATGTATACGGCGATCTGACGGCGGGTCCGGTCGAGGACTTCGGGATCCATCGCCAGCGACAGATCTCCGAGGCGGCCTTCGTGCAGGGACTGGATTGAATCTGTGTCGCCCATGGATGACTCATCGTCAGTGTTGACCGGCATATTCTCCTGAGTCGCCGATCGCTCTAGCTCATCAGATCCCTGCGTGAAGCCGACGAAAACTGGGGGTGTCAGGCTTGGTAGCACGACGGGACGGACGTACCTGGCCGGCTCGACGGTGTCGGTGAAGATGTCCGGCTCAGGCATGGGTGCACCGACCATGCCGATGAAGATGTTGACCTTGCTGAAGATGACTCTGTAGCCGGATTCGATTAAATCAACCTCGGCCCCCCACAGTGAGTTGTCGATGTAGTACTTTCCGCGGCGGCTCCGGGTCATGAGCCCGGCCGCGTAGCTCCCTGACCCTGGTAGGGCTCCCTTCGAGAACTCAACTCCACTGTGCGTAGGCCCCACGGTGGGCGCCAACTGTCATGCTTTTGTCATTGTAGATGTCCTAGTGAAAGGACTTAATGATGGAGCCATCGCACCTTGGTGGCGAATCAAAGGGGTTGAACGGGAGCGGGACTCAGATTTACCCAGGTTCGGCCCCTTGTGAGGAGGTAAAAGCCTACGTCCTGCTCTGTGTTGTATTGATGATGTTTCAATTACAAGGAGGGCGTAACTCGCCTGACCTAGCTCTCGATGATTTCTAACCTGTCTTCTCCCCTCCAGGGACTCGCCTTTATATACAGGTCGAGGCCTTAGGGTTTATAAGAGTCTTTTCCATAACACAAGTCGTAACTCTTTCTATCTCTAAATCGCCGTGCTTTCCAAGACTGGAGAACTCCCCAATAATTGATCCTCCACGTGGATCTTGAACCGCCATCCAGCTCCCGGGCCTACCGGGCCAAAGCTTGAATCGCCGAAGGATGAGTCGCCCACTTGGTGACCCGGCCCAACTAGGGCGGGTCACGTCGCAGATAATATCCCCAACACTGGCCATGTGTGATGGCTTCGTCCCCATCACTGAGACTCCATCTCAGATCAAGGCGAGGCAAACGAGCTCCGCTCCTGTAATACGGCAATGTGCGAGGCCAGTTGATCTTGCCATCGAGGTTAGTTTTCTTCATTATTTCTTTCGTTCATTTGTCCCTGGATGGATGATGAAAATTCCTTTTGAGGAGTGATTGCAGGCCGCACTTGAGAAGGATAGGGATGCCACCAGGATCTTGTTGGAGGAGAGGAACCGAAATACATAGAGGTTGCTTGAGGAGGAGAGGGCACGCAATAATTCCCATGTGAAGGCCATGCACGACTTCGTTGCGGTAAGTCAATTGTGTGAGAAGCAAGGCTATGTGTGAGAAGCAACAAGGCTATTTCTTTGACTCCTCTAAAACTAATTTGCAGGCTATGTGTGAGAAGCAAGGTTTGCCGCCCCCTCCGCCGATGCCTTCTCCGGTGGGAACGGTGAGTTCCCTTTCAATGACCAACCTTGCACGGTCTTGTACCATTGTCTGTCTCCGTGCTAACCACATATTTTAACTCTTGCCTTGTTGCAGCATCATTCTAGAGTTGAATCCCACAATCCCTTTACTTCTCCTGGTGAGAGCCCTAGCAACCCAGCGACCAACCGAGATGGTGCTTCTCCTCCGTGACTTGGCATTCGGTAAGTTATTCCTCTCCTTCTTATTCTTCTTATTGTTTAGATCAACTTATATTATGACATGCTTTAGTTATCTTAGTAAATTCTAGTTGATATTAGCCATGCTTTAGTTAGCTTAGTAAATTCTAGTTGATAATTAGCTTACTTACCTAAAAAATTACATAATTAGCTTACTTCCTTCAAAAATGACATAATTACTTGATAACACAAAAATAGCATAATTAGTTGATATTAGAGCTCGAAAATGACATAATTAGTTTAGAAAGTTTAAAAAGAAACTAGAAGAGAAGAACAAAGAAGAGATGAAGAAATAAGAGAAGAAGAAAGAGGAGAAAAAGATATAATAAGAAGAACAAATCTTCTTATTCTTCCTTTTTCTCTTCTTTCTTTTTCTCCATCTTCTTCTTCTTCTTCTTCTTGTCGTTGTTCTTCTTCTTCTTCTTGTTCTTGTTCTTGTTCTTCTTCTTCCACTTCTTCTTCTAATTGCTTAGCTTAATTTAGATAACTTCTTTCTTATTGTATTCTTCTTCTAACTTCTTTCTCATTATGCAGATTTTGATAAAGCAGCATGGCATATGGATGGATGCTCCAGGGACTGTACTCATGTGGTCTTAGATGAACTTTGTAATGCACTTGTATTTGCGGATGCACTTGTGAGGCTTTGTAATACTTTGTGATCTTGTTTGCAGTTTAATTACATATATTGGTGTTGTTTGCACTTTGTGATGCACTTGTGGTGCTGTTTGCACTTTGTGATGCACTTGTGGTGCTGTTTAGGGCTTGGGAATATATATATATATATATATATATATATATATATATATATATATATATATATATATATATATATTTCTGTTTGTATTTATGTTTTTCAAATGCAGGGAATTAACAGAAAACAAATATAAGAAAAGCAGGGAGGGTCTTTGCCTACAGCTTACTGAAGGCAAAGCCTATGCCGTCGGTGGGCTGACGGCAAAGAAGGACACATGGCGATAGCCTGTGTAACCTGGCAACTGTGAGAACACCAAATTTTCCCAGATTTTCGGCTTTGCCGTCAGCTGTGCTTCGGCTGTGGGCAAAGAAGGGACCCAGGGGACCCCGGTTTTCGGCTTTGCCGTCAGCTGTGCTCTGGCTGTGGGCAAAGAGGGGACTAACATGTCAGTGCTGCTAGCATCCCTAAAACGTATGGCCCATCAGAACTTTGCCGTCCGCCAGCGTCGAGCTGACGGCAAAGCCTGCCATTAACCCTCTAACGGGGCTTGGCTTGCGCTGTTGCCACCATTGCTCTGTGTCGTCAGCCCGTGCCACAAAGCTGTTGGCAAAGGCTTTGCCGTCGGTCGATTTGCAGCTGACGACAAAGAAGGTGATTGCCGATAAAATCGTGGCCGGCTCCTTTGCCGACCGCACACTGACTGCAAATCCTTTGCCGTCCGTTATACAGGTCGTTGCCGTCAGCTGTGGCTGTCGACAAACCAGCAGATTCCAGTAGTGCCCAGAACTATATGGGTGTTAGATTCATTACAATCACATAGTGATGTAAACTAGATTATTAACTCTAGTGCAAGTGGGAGACTGTTGGAAATACACCCTAGAGGCAATAATATATTCGTTATTATTATATTTCCGTGTTCATAATAATCGTTTATTAACCATGCTAGAATTGTCTTGATTGGAAACAAAAATACATGTGTGGATACATAGACAACACACTATCCCTAGTGAGCCTCTAGTTGACTAGCTCGTTGATCAAGGATGGTCAAGGTTTCCTGACCATAGACAAGCGTTATCACTTGATAACGGGATCACATCATTAGGATAATGATGTGATGGACAAGACCCAAACTATGAACGTAGAATATGATCGTGTCAGTTTATTGCTACTTTTTCTGCATGTCAATGTATCTGTTCCTATGACCATGAGATCATGCAACTCCCGGACACCGGAGGAATACCTTGTGTGTATCAAACGCCACAACGTAACTGGGTGACTATAAAGTGTTGGGGAACGTTGCATGGGAAACAAAAAATTTCCTATGCACACGAAGACCTATCATGGTGATGTTCATCTACGAGGTGAGATTAGATCCACATACCCTTGTAGATCACTAAGCGGGAAGTGTTAAGAAACGCAGTTGATGTAGTGGTATAGCTTCGTGATTCAAATCACCGTCGTCCCACGATCCGTTCCGATCTAGCGACGAACGGACGGCACCTCCGCGTTCAGCACACGTACAGCTCGATGACGATCTCGGCCTTCTTGATCCAGCAAGAGAGAAGGAGAAGTACATAAGTTCTCCAGCAGCGTGACAGCATGCTTGTGGTAGTGATGATCTACTCCTGCAGGGCTCCGCCCGAGCTCCGTAGAAAACCGATCTAGAGGAAGAACTACGTGGTATAGGTTTGAGTTGCACGTGGCAAAGTTGTGTCTCAAAAAGCCCTAAAACCACCAATATATATAGGCGGAGGGGGGGGGGCTAGCCTTGGGGCTCAAGGGATCCCCAAGGGCGCCGGACGATGGGAGGAGGTGGACTCCCACCCCAATTCGGTTTGGGGGAAGGAGTCCACTCCTTCCTTCGCACTTCCCTCTTTCCTTTTTTTCTTTTCCTTTGGTATTTTTCCCTTGTGGTGCCATAGCCCTCTTGGGCTGGCCTCAACATCCCACTAAGGGCTAGTGCGCCACCCTAGGGTTACTGGGCTCACTCCCGGGTGGGTGGGCCCCTCCCGGTGAATACCCGGAACCCATTTGTCACTCCTGGTACACTGCCGGTAATGCCCGAAAACTTTCCGGTAACCAAATGAAACCATCCTATATATCAATCTTCGTTTCCGGCCGGACCATTCCGAAAACCATCATGACGTCCTTGATCTCATCCGGGACTTCGAACAACCTTCGGTCACCAACATATAAACTCAACTATATTAAAACGACATCGAACCTTAAGTGTGCAGACCCTGCGGGTTCGAGAACTATGCAGACATGATCCGGGACACTCCTCGGTGAATATCCAATAGCGTGACCTGGATGTCCATATTGGATCCTAAGTATTCTATGAAGATCTTATCGATTGAACCTGTGTGCCAAGGATTCATATAATCCCGTATAGCATTCCCTTTGTCCTTCGGTATGTTACTTGCCCGAGATTTGATCGTCGGTATCCCTATACCTATTTCAATCTTGTTACCGGCAAGTCTCTTTACTCGTTCCGTAATACAAGATCCTGTGACTTACACTTGAGTCACATTTCTTGCAAGGCTTGTTTGTGATGTTGTATTACCGAGTGGGCCCCGAGATACCTCTCCGTCACACAGAGTGGCAAATCACAGTCTTGATCCATGCTAACTCAACGGACACCTTCGGAGATACCTGTAGAGCACCTTTATAGTCACCCAGTAACGTTGTGACGTTTGATACACACAAGGCATTCCTCCGGTGTCAGTTAGTTACATGATCTCATGGTCATAGGAATGAACACATGACACACGGAAAACAGTAGCAACAAAATGACACGATCACATGCTACGTTTATAATTTGGGTCTTGTCCATCACATGATTCTCCTAATGATGTGATCCAGTTATCAAGTGACAACACTTGCATATGGTCAGAAAACCTTAACCATCCTTGATCAACTGGCTAGCCAACTAGAGGCTTGCTAGGGAAATTGTTTTGTCTATATATCCACACATGTATCTATGCTTTCATTCAATACAATTATAGCATGGATAATAAACGATTATCTTGAAACAGGAAATGTAATAATAACTATTTTAGCATTGCCTCTAGGGCATATTTCCAATAGTGTCCCACTTGCACTAGAGTCAATAATCTAGTCTCACATCGCTATGCGATTTACATTGAAATGAATCTAACACCCATACAGTTCTGGTGTTGATCATGCTTCACTCGTGGAAGTGGTTTAGTCAGCGGATCTGCTACATTCAGATCCGTGTGCACTTTGCAAATATTTACGTCCTCTACTTCGACGTAGTCGCGGATGAGGTTGAAGTGTCGTTTGATGTGTCTGGTCTTCTTGTGAAACCTTGGTTCCTTTGCTAAAGCAATGGCACTAGTGTTGTCACAGAACAGAGTTATTGGATTTAGTGCGCTCGGCACAACTCCAAGATCCTCATGAACTGCTTCATCCAGACACCCTCCTTAGCTGCTTCCGAGGCAACCATGTACTCCACTTCACATGTAGAATTTGCTACGATGCTTTGCTTGGAACCGCACCAGCTTATCGCACCCCCATTAAGAATAAATACGTATCCGGTTTGAGACTTAGAGTCATCCGGATCAGTGTCAAAGCTTGCGTCGATGTAACCCTTTACGACGAGCTCTTCGTCACCTCCATAAACGAGAAACATTTCCTTGTCCTTTTCAGGTACTTCAGAATATTCTTGACCGCCATCCAATAATCCACTCCTAGATTACTTTGAAACTTGTCTGCCATACTAATGGCCAGGCTGACGTCCGGTCTAGTGCACAGCATTGCATACATGATAGACCCTATGGCTGAAGCATAGGGGACGGTACTCATCTTTTCTCTATCTTCTGCAGTTATTGGACACTGAGTCTTACTCAACTTTATACCTTGTAATACTGGCAAGAACCCCTTCTCGGACTGTTCATTTTGAACTTCTGAAAACTTTATCAAGGTATGTGCTTTGTGAAAGTCCTATCAGGCGCCTCGATCTATCCCTATAGATCTTAATGCCTAGAATGTAAGCAACTTTTTCTAGGTCCTTCATAGAGAAACACTTGTTTAAGTAATCTTTTACGCTCTCCGAAAACTCCACATTGTTTCCAATCAGCAATATGTCATCCACATATAATATTAGAAACGCCATAGAGCTCCCACTCACTTTCTTGTAAATACAAGATTCTCCAACAACTTGTATAAACCCAAACGCTTTGATCACTTCATCAGAGCGCTTATTCCAACTTCGAGATGCTTGCACCAGTCCATAAATGGATCGCTGGAGCTTGCACACTTTCTTAGCATTCTTTGGATCGACAAAACTTTCGGGTTGCGTCATGTACAACTCTTCCTTAAGAAAACCGTTAAGGAACGCCGTTTTGACATCCATCTGCCAGATTTTATAATTGAAAAATGCAGCTATTGCTAACATGATTCGGACGGACTTAAGCATCGCTACCGGTGAGAACGTCTCATCGTAGTCAACTCCTTGAATCTTGTGGAAAACCCTTTGCCACAAGTCGAGCTTTATAAATGGTCACATTACCGTTCGCGTCCGTCTTCTTCTTAAAGATCCATTTGTTCTGAATAGCCTTGCGACCTTCAGGTAATACTTCCAAAGTCCACACTTTGTTTTCATGCATAGATCCTATCTCGGATTTCATGGCCTCCAACCATTTGTTGGAATCCGGGCCCACCATTGCTTCTTCATAATTCGCAGGTTCATTGTTGTCTAACAACATGATAGATAAGTAAGGATTACCGTACCACTCAGGAGCAGTACGTGATCTTGTCGACCTGCGAGGTCCGATAGGAACTTGATCCGAAGTTTCATGATCATCATCATTAACTTCCTCCACAACCGGCGTCGCTTTGACAGAAGTTTCCCCCTGCCCAGCGCCACCATCTAGAGGGAGTAGAGGTTCTACAACCTCATCAAGTTCTATCTTCCTCCCCTCAATCCTTTCGAGAAAAACTCCTTCTCAAGAAAAGATCCATTCTTAGTAACAAACACTTTGCCCTTGGATTTGAGATAGAAGGTGTACCCAATTGTCTCCTTTGCGTAACCTATGCAGACGCACTTTTCCGCTTTGGGTTCCAGCTTTTCAGGCTGAAGCTTTTTGACATAAGCATCACATCCCCAAACTTTAAGAAACAACAACTTTGGCCTCTTGCCATACCATAGCTCGTATGGTGTTGTCTCAATGGATTTTGATGGTGCCCTATTTAAAGTGAATGCGGTTGTCTCTAATGCATAACCCCAAAACAATAATGGCAAATCGGTAAGAGACATCATAGATTGCACCATATCTAACAAAGTACGATTACGATGTTCGGACACACCATTACGCTGTGGTGTTCCAAGCGGTGTCAACTGTGAAACTATTCCACATTGTCTTAAGTGAGCACCAAACTCGAAACTCAGATATTCACCCCCACGATCAGAACATAGGAACTTGACCTTCTTGGTATGATGATTTTCAACTTCACTCTGAAATTGCTTGAAGTTCTCAAACATTTCAGACTTGTGCTTCGTCAAGTAGATATATCCATACCTACTCAAATCGTTAGTGAAGGTGAGAAAATAACGATATCCGCCGCGCGCCTCCACACTCATCAGACCGCACACATCAGTATGTATGATTTCCAACAAGTCACTTGCACGCCCCATTGTTCCGGAGAACGAAGTCTTAGTCATCTTGCCCATGAGGCATGGTTCACACGTGTCAAGTGATTCAAAATCAAGTGACTCCAAAAGTCCATCGGAATGGAGTTTCTTCATGCGCTTTACACCAATATGACCTAAGCGGCAGTGCCACAAAAACGTGGCGCTATCATTGTTAACTCTACATCTTTTGGTCTCAATGTTATGTATATGTGTATCATCACAATCAAGATTCAATATGAACAATCATGTCACATTGGGTGCATGACCATAAAAGATATTACTCGTAGAAATAGAACAACCATTATTCTCTGACTTAAATGAGTAACCGTCTCGCAATTAACAAGATCTAGATATAATATTCATGCTTAACGCAGGCACTAAATAACAATTATTTAAGTTCATAACTAATCCTGATGGTAACTGAAGTGAGATTGTGCCGATGGCGATTGCATCAACCTTGGAACCATTTCCCACGCGCATCGTCACTTCATCCTTCGCGAGCCTTCGTTTATTCTGCAGTTCCTGCTTCAGGTTGCAAATATGAGCAACAGAACCGGTATCAAATACCCAGGCACTACTACGAGAGTTGGTTAAGTACACATGAATAACATGTATATCACATATACCTGATTTTTCTTTGGCCGCCTTCTTATCAGCCAAATACTTGGGGCAGTTGCGCTTCAAGTGACCCATCCCCTTGCAATAATAACACTCTGTTTCCGGCTTAGGTCCAGCCTTGGGTTTCTTCGTCGGATTGGCAACAAGTTTGCTGCTCTTCTTGGAGTTACCCTTCTTGCCTTTGCCGTTTCTCTTCAAACCAGTGGTCTTATTGACCTTCAACACTTGATGCTCTTTCCGGATTTCTGATTCTGTGACTATTCGCATCACGAATAACTTGCCGGTTGACTTGTTCATCCATTGCATGTTATAATTCAACACAAAGCTCTTGTAGCTAGGTGGCAGTGATTGAAGAATTTTTTCAGTGATAGCCTCTTGTGGGAGTTCAATCCCCAGCTCAGCTAGACGATTTGTGTACCCAAACATTTTGAGCACATGTTCACTAAGAGACGAATTCTCCTCCATCTTGCAAGCATATAATTTATCGGAGGTCTCATACCTCTCGATCCGGGTGTTCTTCTGAAAGATAAACTCCAACTCCTGGAACATCTCATATGCTCCATGACGCTCTAAGCGACGTTGAAGTCCTGGTTCTAAGCCATACAAGACTGCACATTGAACTACTGAGTAGTCCTCCTTACGCGATTGCCAAGCGTTCAAAACATCTTGGTCAGACGTAGTGGGTGGTTCATCTCCTAGCGCAGCATCAAGGACATAATTCTTTTTCCCAGCTTGTAGGATGAGCCTAAGATTATGTGCCTAGTCTGCAAAGTTTCTTCCATCATCTTTCAACTTAGCTTTCCCTAGGAGCGTATTCAAATTCAGGGTTGCTACTGCGTGAGCCATTGATCTACAACATAAAATATTGCGAAGTGGACTTAGACTACGTTCAAGACAATTAGAGCATAACTAATCAAATTACTAATAAACTCCCACTCAAAAATACATCCCTCATGTCATTTGAGTGGTGCATGATCCAAATTCACTAACTCAAGTCCGATCATCACGTGAGTTGAGTATAGTTTCAGCGGTAAACATCTCTATGCTAATCATATCAACTATACGATTCATGCTCGACCTTTCGGTCTCTTGTGTTTCGAGGCCATGTCTGCACATGCTAGGCTCGTCAAGTTTAACCCGAGTGTTCCATGTGTGCAACTGTTTTGCACCCGTTGTATGTGAACGTTGAGTCTATCACACCCGATCATCACGTGGTGTCTCGAAATGACAAACTGTCCCAACGGTGCACAGTCGGGGAGAACACAATTTTTTCTTGAAATTTTAGTGATGGCTCACATTATAATGCTACCGTCGTTCTAAGCAAGATAAGGTGCATAAAAGAATTAACATCGCATGCAATTCATAAGTGACATGATATGGACATGATCTTGTGCTTCTTGATCTCCCTCACCAAAGCACAGGCATGATCTTCTTGTCACCAGCGCCACACAATGATCTTTATCATCGTGCTGCCATCGAGGTTGTCGTGCTATCTATGCTATTACTACTAAAGCTACAACTTAGCAATATAGTAAACGCATCTGCAAACACAAACGTTAGTTTAAAGACAACCCTATGGCTCCTGCCGGTTGCTGTAGCATCGACGTGCAAGTCGATATTAACTATTACAACATGATCATCTCATACATCCAATATATCACATCATGTCTTTGGCCATATCACATCACAAGCATACCCTGCAAAAACAAGTTAGACGTCCTCTAATTTGTTGTTGCATGTTTTACTTGGCTGCTATGGGTATCTAGTATGATTGCATCTTACTTACGCAAAAACCACAACGAAGATGTGCAAATTGCTATTTAACCTCTCTCCAAGGACCGCCTCGGTCAAATCCAATTCAACTAAAGTTGAAGAAACAGGCACCCGCCAGTCATCTTTATGCAACGAGTTGCATGTTGGTCGATGAAACCAGTCTCTCGTAAGCGTACGAGTAATGTCGGTCCGGGCCTCTTCAATCCAACAATACCGCCGAATCGAGAAAAGACTAATGAGGGAAGAAATCGAACATCAACGCCCACAAAACCTTTTGTGTTCTACTCAAGATAACATCTATGCATGAACCTAGCTCATGATGCCTCTGTTGGGGAACGTTGCATGGGACACAAAAAAATTCCTACGCACACGAAGACCTATCATGGTGATGTTCATCTACACGGGGAGATTAGATCCACATACCCTTGTAGATTGCTAAGCGAGAAGCGTTAAGAAACACGGTTGATGTAGTGGTACACCTTCGTGATTCAAATCATCGTCGTCCCACGATCCGTTACACGATACGTTCCGATCTAGCGTCGAACGGACGACATCTCCGCGTTCAGCACACGTACAGCTCGATGATTATCTCAGCCTTCTTGATCCAGAAAGAGAGAAGGAGAAGTAGATGAGTTCTCTAGCAGTGTGAGGGCGCGCCGATGGTGGTGATGATCTACTCCTGCAGGGCTCCGCCCGAGCTCCGCAGAAAACCGATCTAGAAGAAGAACTATGTGGTATAGGTTTGAGTTGCATGTGGCAAAGTTGTGTCTCAAAAAGCCCTAAAACCACCAATATATATAGGAGGAGGGGAGGGGCTAGCCTTGGGGCTCAAGGGAGCCCCAAGGGCGCCGGCCGATGGGAGGAGGTGGACTCCCACCCCAATTCAGTTAGGGGGAAGGAGTCCACTCTTTCCTTCCCACCTCCCTCTTTCCTTGTTTTTTCTTGTCCTTTGGTATTTTTCCCTTGTGGCACCATAGCCCTATTGGTCTGGCCTCACCAGCCCACTAAGGGCTGGTGCGCCAGCCTAGGGTTACTGGGCTCACTCCCGGGTGGGTATTTCCGAAGGTGTCTGTTGGGTTGGCATGGATCAAGACTGGGATTTGTCACTCCATGTGACGAAGAGGTATCTCGGGGCCCACTCGGTAATACAACATCACAACAAGACTTGCAAGCAATGTGTCTAAGGAGTTAGTCACGGGATCTTGTATTGCGGAACGAGTAAAGAGACTTTCCGGTAACGAGATTGAACTAGGTATGGAGATAGCGACGATCGAATCTCGGGCAAGTAACATACCGAAGGACAAAGGGAACAACATACGGGATTAACTCAATCCTTGACATAGAGGTTCAACCGATAGAGATCTTCGTAGAATATGTAGGAGCCAATATGGACATCCAGGTCCCTCTATTGGTTATTGATCGGAGAATGTCTCATGTGATGTCTACATAGTTCTCGAACCTGCAGGGTCTGCACACTTAAGGTTCGGTGATGTTTCGGTATAGTTGAGTTATAGGTGTTGGTAACAGAAAGTTGTTTGGAATTCGGATGAGATCCTGGAGGTCATGAGAAGCTCCAGAATGGTCCGTAGGTTAATATTGATATATAGGAAATCCTCTTTTGGTCACCGGATAAGTTTCGGGTGCTTGGGTAGTGTATCGGGAGTACCGGAGGGTACCGGGGACCATAGGGAGGGGTGTCATGCCCCGAGGGGCGCCATGTGTTGTGGGAGGATACACACTATCCCCTAGTGGGCTGTCCTAATCCCCCACTAAGGCCCATGAGGTTTGAGAAGGAAAAAACCCAAAGGTGGAAGAGGAGGAAAGGGTTTCCAAGTGGAGAGGAGGAATCCTACTCCGAGTAGGATTGGAGTAGGACACCTCCACCTCCAATTTGGGCCAAACCTTGAGGGTTTGAGAATTCCTCTTCCCCTCCCTCCCTCCCTCCTATATATACTAGAGGAATTAGAGTCAGCCCTAACCCTAATTGCCACGTGCTCCCTATACTTCATCAAGATCGGTTTCTCCTCTAGTCTAGTTCGGCGGTGCTTAGGCGAATCCTTGCTGGATTAGTCCACCACCACCACCACGCCGTCGTGATGGAGAACTCATCTACCTCGCCGCCCCTCTTGTTGGATCAAGAAGGCGGGGATCCTCATCGAGCTGTACGTGTGATGAACGCGGAGGTGTCATCCGTTCGGCACTAGATCGGGATGGATCGTGATGGGATCGCGGGACGGATCATGATGATATCGCGGGATGGGCTGCAATTTGAATCGCGAAGATGTTCCACTACATCAACCGCATTATATACGCTTCCGCTTAGCGATCTACAAGGGTATGTCGATTCACTCTCCGCTCTCGTAGATGATCATCACCATGAATAAGTATTGCATGTGCGTAGGAAGGTTTTTGTTTCCCATGCTACGTTCCTCAACAGTGGCATCATGAGCTAGGTTCATGCGTAGATGATATTCGAGTAGAACACAAAAGAGTTTGCGGGAGTTGATGTTCAATGTGCTGCCCTACTTAGTATTTTCTTGATCCAACAATATTGTTGGATTGAAGCGGCCCAGACCAACATTACTCGTACGCTTACGAGAGACTGGTTTCATCGACTAACATGCAACTTGTTGCATAAAGATGACTGGCGGGTGTCTGTTTCTTCAACTTTAGTTGAATCGGATTTGACTGAGGTGGTCCTTGGAGAAGGTTAAATAGCAATTTGCATATTACCGTTGTGGCTTTGCGTAAGTAACATGCGATCATACTAGATACCCATAGCAGCCACGTAAAACATTCATCAACAAATTAGAGGGCGTCTAACTTGTTTTTGCAGGGTCTGCTTGTGATGTGATATGGACAATGACATGATATGATATATTGGATGTATGATATGATCATGTTGTAATAGTTAAATATCGACTTGCACGTCGAGGCTACGGCAATCGGCAGGAGCCATAGGGTTGTCTTTAAATTTATTTTGTGCTTGCATATGCTCTTTCTATATCGCTAGGAAGTAGGTTTAGTAGTAACAACATAGATAGCGCGACAACCTCGATGGCAGCACGATGATGGAGATCATGGTGCGGCATCGGTGATGATGGAGATCATGCCGGTGCTTTGGTGATGGAGATCAAGAAGAACAAGTTCATGGCCATACCATGTCACTTATGATTTGCATGTGACGTTAATCCTTTTATGCACCTTGATTTGCTTAGGACGACGGTAGCATTATAAGGTGATCCCTAACTAAAATTTCAAGATAAAATTGTGTTCTCCCCGACTGTGCACCGTTGCGACCGTTCGTCGTTTGTGTGATAGACTCAATGTTTACGTACAACAGGTGCAAAACAGTTGCACACGTGGAACACTCGGGTTAAACTTCACGAGCCTAGCATGTACAGACATAGCCTCGGAACACAAGAGACCGACAGGTCGAGCATGAATCATATAGTTGATATGATCAACATGAGATGTTCATCATTGAAGCTAAACTCAACTCACATGATGATGTTCACCATTATGATTAATTGAACTCATTATCATGAACATAGTCACAAGGTCTTTGCAAATTACGTTGTAGATCGGGATGGATCGTGATGGGATCGCGGGACGGATTGTGATGAGATTGCAGGATGGGCTGCGATTTGAATCGCGAAGATGTTCCACTACATCAACCGCGTTAGATACGCTTCCGCTTAGCGATCTACAAGGGTATGTAGATTCACTCTCCCCTCTTGTAGATGATGATCACCATGGATAGGTATTGCGTGTGTGTAGGATTTTTTTTGTTTCCCATGCTATGTTCCCCAACAGTGGCAAAGAAGGTTTACAACCGGGGAATAAGATACCTACCCGATCGATATGAGTCGTATCGTGATACGATTAGAAAGGTGTTGCTTACCGAATATGCAAGTTGGCTAGCTGTGATGTTAAATCTCACTAGTCAAAGGGATGTCAACTTCAGTGGGAGTAGTTCTATTTAAGGCTTGAATTACTCTACATAAACACATTGCTTAGTGATTGCATATTTTCTATTGTACATCAATGGCACCACCTGCTCAAAACTTTTCATTGAAATCAATTCTGGAAAAGCATAAATTGAATGGAACAAATTTTACCACCTGGTATAGAAATCTGAGAATTGTTCTCAAGAATGAGAGAAAGGAACATGTTCTAGAGGATCCGCTTCCAAAGGTACTTGTCGATAATGCTAATGCCACAACCAAGAATGCCTACCATAAACTCGTTGATGAATTGAACGAGATCAGCTGGCTCATCCTGGCTTGTATGGATCCCGATTTGCAACAACATTTCAAAGACACTGCGGCTTTCGATATTATTGAGAGTCTTAAGAGCATGTTTCAGGTGCAGGCTAGGACTGAAAAGTTCAACGTCTGGCGATCCTTGATGGATTGTAAGCTGAAGGAAGGTGATCCACAAAGCCCGCACGTGATCAAGATGATCGGATACGTGCAAGCTTTGGATCGTTTGGGCTTCCCACTCTCGGATGAGCTGGCTACTTAGGCAGTTCTTGGTTCTCTCCCAGCTAGCTATGTGACGTTCATCTCGAACTATCATATGCATGGCATGGATAAGAAGCTCACTAAATTGCATGGGATGCTCAAGGTGGAAGAGCGGGATATTAAGAAAGGCGTGCATCAAGTGTTGATGGTACAGAACTCGTCAAAGTTCAAGAAGAGTTGGTCCAAGAAAAAGGGTAAGACAAAGGGCCCGGAGAAGGTTGTCTCTGCCGCTGAGCCAAAGTCCGGACCGAACTCAAAGACCTTTTTCTTTAATTGCAAGGACGCTGGTCACTGGAAGAGGAACTATAGCAAGTGCCTTACTAAGCATGGCAAGAAGGACGGAGATGCTTCTTCAAGCAAAGGTACACTTGTTACATATGTTATAGACATTTACCTTGCTAACATACCTAGCAGTTCTTGGGTAATTGATACCGGATCGGTTGTTCATATTTGCAACTCGATGCAGGGGCTGGTAAGAACTAGGCGTGTGGCACAAGGGGAGATTGACATCAGGGTCGGCAAGGAAGCAAGAGTTTTTGCGTTGGAGGTCGGCACGATGCAGCTCCACTTCCTTTTGGATTTATTTTGGAATTGAATAAGTGTTATTACATTCCTGCACTTAGTTGGAACATTATTTCTGGCTCATGCTTGATGAGTCAGGGTTATGAATTCAATTTAAAGGACAATGGTTCATCATTTTATTTGAATGGAATCTTCCACAGTTATGCACCCATCGTAGATGGGCTATTTATTTCGAATCTAGAAACGGAACCAGTCTATAACGTGAATGACAAGAGGCATAAGCCCAATGAGATAAATCCGACATACTTTTGGCATTGCCGGCTTGGACACATTAGTCTAAAACGCATGAAGAATCTCCATGATGATGGACCCCTAACTTCGTCCGACTTTAGGTCATTCGACACATGTGAATCATGCTTGCTAGGCGAGATGACTAAGTGTAACGACTAAGATGCGGTCCTTTCCGATCTGGGGATCAAGGGCCCGAATTGGAAAGGAGCGCATCTAAGCGTCTCGCAAAACAAGGTATCATAGCACACACATAATAATAACAGATTGACAATCAGGGGTTCAATTGCCATCTCATAAATATATCAAAGTACATCACACATACAATCAAAGTAGTTCCGCTACGGACTACAAAACAAGGGAAATGGCTATGCTACCCTGCCTGCTGGCCCACGATCATGACCACGCCTCAATCTTCTGGATAGTTCACGTACAGACGGTCGATCTCCTCGTTGTACTGCCACGCCAGTTGCGTGCCGTCGGGATCACCTGTCTCTGGGGTACCTGAACCTGTTGGTGTTGTGAAGGAATCTGTGAGCCACGGGGACTCGGCAATCTATGACCTCGGTGCCATAAATAGTTAAGTTATTAGGTTGGATAGGTGGAGTATTTAGGTTGCAGCATCCTAAGCTTGATTTGGTGGCTAACTTACGTAGAACATATTTGAAGGTGGTCTATACTAGCTGTCGATTATACTTCATCACTAAGTGATCCTGAACACCTACCAACGTCAAACATAACCCCATCGTGTTCCCGATCGAAGAGAGATCTTCGAGGGGACAGTCATGGCTACGCACACAGTTGGCAATTTTATTAGCTTATGTTTAAGTTATCTAATACCGGATGTTAACAAAATATTCCAAGTTGCCACATAACCGCGGGCACGGCTTTCCGAAAGATTAAACCCTGCACGGGTGCTCCAACTAGTCCATCACAAATGTACACAGGCCGCAAAGTAATCCTCTATCACGAATCTCGTGATCTCGTCGGATTCCTTAGAGGAAAACCTCAACACTGGGGAGAACCAAAGCTTCACCGGGATTCCTATACGCAAGATATATCGCTAAGGTAAGACAAGACTAGCAGGACCTCCCGACGTGTCGACGACCCTGATAAGAGCCGCATATCTTAGTCTTAGGACACGCCGGATGAGCACAGCATACACTGGCCTGATAGACATCTCCCGAGTTGCCCCGGGTTGGCCCCGCACATGACTCTAGTTTGGACCAACACTCATGAGGAGCACTGTCCCGGGTTGTTGATTAAATTCCTCGTGGTAGCTATTCCCTATGCAAATTATTATTTAGTGATTAGCAAATTAACACCAATGTTGGGTCCTGCCGGACAAGTCTTAACACTACGCGATTTATCAAGGGGGTCCCCATAACAACCCCGGACGTGTTAGTAGCGATCAATATGGAATCAAACACCAGTAGTCGGTAACTATGGCAGCAATAATGGAACAAAGCACCCGGCAAAAGGCTAGGCCTTCCGTTATTTACCAAGTATAGAGGTGCATTAATTAAATAACAGAATTAAGATAGTGATATCAAGCTCATGATATCACATGAGACAAAGCACCTGCATCTAGCAACGCTAACATTAGTAGCTGAGCAAAGCCTACTTAGCCATTCAAGTTTGCTAGGAAGGGATCAGTGCTTGGGTTCATGGCATATCAGGAGGCAATATTTCAGTGGTAGGCAGCGAGCATATGACAAAGGGAACATAATCTAGCATAACAAGTCTACAGATGGAATCAAGGTCATATCATCTTGTGTGTGATATCCTCAGCTTGGAATGGTTCTTGTTCGTCCTGCACGTACTCTCCTGAATCCACGAACTCGTTCTCCGATCCCGGTGCTACCCAACATAAGAATAACATACAATGAACAACAGCACCTCAAGATGCAACAAGCACATGATGCATGAGATGAATATGAGCATGCATCACTATTTCTATCACTAGCACAAGCATGAGAAGCAAATACATGTTCCTGGACAGAGCTGCATCCTGAGATGTTTTGACATGCATGAGGATGACATGATCATATGCGTCTCGTGAAAACGATGCAAAAGCATATAAAGGACATCACAAACGGAGCTAAGGATCAACGGGAATCAACGAAACAAGGTATGAAGCCCTACGTGTCAAAATCATCACCACACACTCAAATGGCACAACTCTGGTATTTCCAGGTTGCCAAGACATAAAACTAACGAACATGAATGTGGTGGCGCAAAGAAGAACACCACATCATCAACTAAGCACTCACAAACATCAAAATGACAAAACTACACAACCTGCCATAAACTGCACCATAGCACTTTGTGAGCTACATGCAAAGCACCTACAGCCACCCAAATATGACAAATAATATATGTGGGTGTAGCTATCCAAGAGTAATATAAGAACAAGCAAGAATCACACACAAAGGAATTAAACACAGAAAGTTACAAGGCAGTAAACTTGCCCAAAAATATCAGATTTCAGGGACTTGGTGAAAATTCCAGATTCTCACTATCTGTCTATGCTCTGAAGCATTTTGACAGCAGCCAAAACAATATCTACATGACTCCAAATGAAATGAAATTTTCCATGGATCTATACAAACATATCAGCTTCAATGTTCCAGTTAAAAGCTAAGGCTAGATCACAACACATTGACCTGCACAACCTCATCAACAGGAGAAGAAAATATAAACAGATTCTAAGACTTAGTGAAAATCTCAGATTTTCACTAATCTGGAATTTCAGCCACGAGCCTACTTTGGATGGGCACAACTTGCACATATGGATTCCAAAACATGAAATGAAACTAACATGTGGTAGAGGGGGTCACCCTCTACTACCACAACCAAGAAACAAACACAAGAGCACACCACAACTCATGGAACCAATCTCTAAACATAGAAGAGAATGAAATATGTCATCTCCAGAAAATGTTCCAATGGCAAAACTAAGTTCACCAATGGATTCCTTGGGAGATTCTACCCCAAAATCATCTATAATAACTATGCACTTACTTGGAAGAAACTACAAGAAACCATACATAGTGAATAGTGCAACATTTCATGTGCTACTCACTAGAACACTATCTACACAAGCACTTGCATGACCACAACACCAATGGTGACATGAGGGTTTTGACCCCATGTGTGTGTGCCATGGCCATCGCCATTCCCAATCACATCTACAAGGAAAACACACCAACACAAGACACATGCACCACTCACATATGGACATATGAAGGTGCACATTGTTCTAGTAGGTGGGGATTCCACACACACAAGCACATTCTCACAATCCATGGTGCACATGAAATATGTTCATGTGTGTGTGTGCTTCACACACACCACTCCACAGACACATGCACACAAGTATATGCACACTAAGTCACATAAGCATAAACTATGCCTATCCACACACACACATCATATCCACACATGCTCCACATACACATTCACACCACCATGTGTGCAACACATACACACCACACATCAACTACCTACAACACATATAACAAGGTGTGTGGGGAGGGGGAACACATCCACGCCACTTCTCCCTCTTGTGCACCAAGGCACAAGTGCAACTAAGACACACCTACACTTGTAAAAATCACAAGCTACCACCTATTACAATCTAGCTACACCTAAGGGCAACATGTTGTAGATGGCTGCAAAATAAACCACACCACCTACCTAGTGCCACACATCATCTATGCAGCCAAGGGATATAGTACAAGGAAGTAAAAACATAACCTGCAAAAGAAAAACAAAAGGAGGGGGAAGAGGGATCGAACCCTGAACCCACTGGTGCACGACACTGCATCCTACCACTCTGCTACTGACCAAGCGCTCGACAGGAACAGAGATGCTAACGGTATGAGCTGCCTCTGCTACGCCAAAATACTGTGCCAAAAATAAACCAACAAAAAGGGGGAGGCTTCCTGTGGGATCGAACCCACGACCTCTGAGTACAACCACAAGATACACACCACTGCGCTACAGAACAGGAACCTGACAGAGGACAACACGCACGCAAGGAATACTAGCAGGGGGGCCTGCTCTGCCCACAGAGGCCTACCGGCGACAGGGAGGATGCCGGACATGCCCTGCTGTTGACGTTGTTGCTGCTGCGCCAAGGAGACATGCCTCTACTCTACTGCTCACTGCTACACCGTGCTAGCTCACTTCACCTTAGCTACGCCACGAGCGCCTCAAGAACACAAACGCACGCATAATACTGCTACTGCTCGGGACAGAGACTGCCCTGGGAATCCTACTGCCGATCTGCTCGAGGGAGAGGGAAGGAAGGAGGCCGGCTCACCTAGGGGAAGGAGGAAGGGCGCCGATCGGAGGAGGAGCCGCTGGAGGGGAAGAAGAACGACGATGAAGAAGCCCCTGATCTGCAGAACCGAAGCAGGGGAAGGAACACCGGGACCGCGACGTCAGCGAGCTCCTGGTGGTTGGTGAGGACGCCCCTCGACCTCACCGAGGACAAAAATGGGGCGCGCGCACCATCCCCGTGCCCCTGGACATGGCTGCCGACGCTGCTCGAGGGAGAAGGCGGGGTAGACGGCGGCAGGGCTTCCCTGCTCTCTCTGATGGATGTGCTGCAGGGTTACTTACCAGGGAGAGGGAGGAGAGATGGTCAAAGGAGAGAGGTGGCGGCGGCGGATGGGAGATATGGGAAACCCTAGGAGAGGGAGGGCACAGACGCCCACTAAAATAGGGGGACCTCGACGTTCGAGCTCACGGCGGCAGCGCAGCTCTCTCTGTGTGATGGAGACGGAAAGGAGATAGAGGAAGAGACGCCGTTAGAGGGGAAGAAGGGACGCGCGCGTGGGCTTGGCGCAGGGAGAGGAGGGGTGAGATGGGCCGGCCTGTGGGAGTGAGCCCACAGGTGGCGCCACTTACAGAAAACAAACCCTGGGCCATTACCTATTTAGAATAAATGCAGAGGAAGGAAAAGGCCGACAGGGCTAACTACTGAAGATAAAATCAAAACAAAAATGCCCCTGGACCTGAAAATAAATAAGCTATTTGAATAAAATACAAAAGGAATTTATGGGGCAATTAAATAAATACAAAACAATAATTGTAATATCTGTTTTTTGATTTATTGCACCTTTAGGACACTTTTCAAAACACCAAATCTTGCACCCCAATATCTCCACAATAAATCCTAAACAAAGGACATTTTTAAATCAAGTTAGGAGCAAGTGGAATTTTGAACTTGAGATTAAAAGAGAGAAAAGGGATTTGAAACAGTATCAAGCCACCACACCACATCATACATCACATGTAATCACATGACTCCAAGCAACAACACCTCACAAGAAATGATATGATATGCATGCATACAAAGGAAGAAGTGATAAGGAAACAACACATGAAATCATAACACAGATAACTCACATAGCATTGACAAGGTGGACCCACATGAGATAGGTTCCAAATAGGGAAGGTTTACACTTGGGGCATTACAAACTCTCCCACACTACACAAAAGATCTCGCCCTGAGATCTACGCCTGAAAGAACTCCGGAAATTCAGAACGGAGGTGATCCTCGCGTTCCCAAGTAGTCTCTTTATCGGAATTGTGTGACCACTGCACTTTGAGAAATTTGACGGTCTTGTTGCGGGTCTTGCGCTCAGTCGCCTCGAGAACCGCAACTGGATGCTGACGATAAGAAAGGTTAGGCTGAAGGTTGATGTCTTGAAGACGAACAGTGCGCTCGGGGGTCTTGAAGCACCTCCGAAGCTGAGAAACACGGAACACATCATGGACATTTGCAAAGTTTGCCGGGAGCTCGAGCTGGTATGCAAGGTCGCCTCTCTTGCCAACCACTGTGAACGGACCAACAAAACGAGGCGCAAGCTTGCTTTTGATGCCAAAGCGCTGCATACCCTTCATAGGCGACACCTTGAGATAGACGAAGTCATCAAGCTCATAAGACATGTCACGGTGCTTGCTATCATAATAGCTCTTCTGACGGGACTGAGCTGCTCTGAGGTTGTCGCGAATGACCCGACACATCTCCTCAGCTTCTTCTATCAAATCATTCCCAAGGATCTGACGCTCGCCGGTCTCGAACCAGTTGAGCGGGGTACGACACTTCCTGTCATAGAGAATTTCAAACGGAGCCTTGCCAGAACTAGCTTGATAACTGTTGTTATACGAGAACTCCGCGAAAGGCAGACAATCTTCCCACTTCATGCCAAAAGAGATAACACAGGCTCTCAGCATATCCTCAAGAACTTGATTCACTCTCTCCACTTGACCACTAGTCTGAGGATGGAACATTGTGCTGAAGCGGATCTTCGTGCCCATAGCCTACTGAAAAGAGTCCCAGAACTTGGAAGTGAAGATACTTCCGCGATCCGAAGAGATCATCATAGGCACACCGTCCAAGGACACAATCCTGGAGGTGTACAACTCTGCCAGCTGAGTTGCTGAAATGGATTCCTTTACTGGAAGAAAATGAGCCACTTTACTCAACTTGTCGATGACGACGAAGATGGCATCATTACCCTTCTTGCACTTCGGAAACCCGATGACAAAATCCATCTCAATGTGATTGAACTTCCACTCGGAAATGGGCAATGGATGCAAAAGACCTGCTGGATGTTGATGCTCTACTTTCACCCTTCGACATACATCACATTCATTCACGAACTAAGCAATCTCACGCTTCATATGAGTCCACCAGAAGGTCTGTTTCAAGTCGTGGTACATCTTGGAGCTTCCAGGATGAATAGAGAGCACAGAGTTATGAGCTTCTTCCATGATTACCTTCCTGAGATCACCTTTTGGGACAACAAGGCGATCCTCGAAGAACAACGTGTCTCTGGCATCAACAGTGAAGCACTTATACTTGGGAAGACTCTTTCCCACACCAATCTTGACCTTCTTCACCATAGCGTGAAGAAGTTGTGCTGCTCGGACCTGATCTTCCAAGGTAGGAGAGATCTGAAGGTTTGCAAGAAATCCCTGAGGTACTAGCTGAAGGTTGAGCTTCCTGAAAGACTCACAAAGACCAGGCTGGAGAGGTTGCAGAACCAGACTGTTGCAATATGCCTTCCTGCTCAAAGCATCCGCCACGACATTAGCTTTGCCTGGCGTGTACTCAACACTCGGATTAAAATCCTGGAGAATTTCCACCCAACGTGTTTGCCGAAGATTGAAGTTAGGCTGAGTGAAGATGTACTTGAGACTCTTTTGATCGGTGAAAACTTCAACCTTACGTTCCAACAAGAGGTGCCTCCAAGTCATCAGAGCGTGTACCACAGCTGCTAGCTCAAGATCATGCACATGATAGTTCTTCTCCGCTGACTTCAACTGCTGGAGGTATAAGCAACCACCTTCTTATCTTGCATCAGGACTGCACCAAGACCCTGGAGAGAAGCGTCGCAGAAGACCTGGTAAGACTTGGAATCATCCGGAGGAACCAAAAACTGGAGTGGAGGTAAGCTTCTCTTTGAGTGTGTCGAAGGCCAACTGACACTCTAGAGACCAAGCATACTTAACACCCTTCTGAAGAAGACTTGAGAGCGGCTTAGCAATCTTGGAGAAGTTCTCAACGAACCTTCTGCAATAGCGAGCAAGCCCGAGAAAGCTTCGAAGTTGCTTCACATTCTACGGAGGCTCCCATTCAACAATGGCTTGAACCTTGGACGGATCAACTTTAATGCCCTCGGCAGAGATAATGTGCCCAAGATAAACCACTTCTTTCAGCCAGAACTCACACTTCAAAAACTTGGCATACAGCTTGTACTCTCTCAGCTTATCAAGCACCAATCTGAGATGTTCTTCTTGTTTTTCCTCAATTTCAGAAAAGACCAGAATGTCGTCGAGATAGAGCAAGACAAAGTCATTCTTGAACGGAGAGAATATGTAGTTCATCTATCGACAGAATGTCAGAGGAGCATTTTCCAGACCAAAAGACATGACCGTATACTCATACGAGCCAAAACTAGTCCTGAAGGCAGTCTTCGGAATATCTTCCTCGTGAATGCGAATTTGATGATAACCCATTCTGAGATCAAGCTTGGAGAAGACCTTAGCACCTTTCAACTGTTCGAACAACTCAGTTATGTTCGGAAGTGGATATTTGTTCCTGATTGTCTTCTTGTTCAATGGACGGTAATCGACACACAGCCGGTCCGTGCCATCCTTCTTCTTGACAAACAGAACACCACAGCCCCACGGAGACGAGCTCGGTCTGATCAAACCCAAACGCTCCTGCTCATCGAGTTGCCTCTTAAGTTCCTTCAATTCTTCTGGACCCAGCTTGTACGACCGTTTGCACACGGGCTCTGTGCCTGGCTCTAGCTCAATCACAAACTCAACTTCTCTGTGCGGAGGCATGCCTGGCAGCTCTTCAGGAAACACATATTCATATTCGCAGACCACTGGGACTTGCGAAATAGGATTGATCTCAGTCTTTTCATTCAAAGAGAACAGACGGATTGTATCATCGCGCGCCGCGAATATAATCACGTCCTCCGAAGAGTGGGTAAGCTTCACTTCTTTGGCTTCACAATCAATTGACGCCTTGTTCATGCCAGCCAATCCATACCAAGAATCAAGTCGATGTCGGAATTGCCCAAGACAATAGGAGATGCCAGAAAAGCATAAGCGCCCATCTTGACAGAAACATCCGGAACCCGACAATTGGAATTCATCAATCTCCCACGAGAAACTACTGACATAGGCTTAACCAAATCTTGACAAACAAACTCATGCTTTGCAAAGAATGGATAGGACATGAAGCAATGTGATGCATTAGAATCAAATAACACTTTAGCAGGAATATCATTGACGAGGAGGTTACCCATGGTCACATCTGACGAGTTTTCTGCCTCAGCTGCATTCACCATGTTGACTCGAGCTGATCTGGGGTTGAACTTGACAAGAGCATGGCTTGGAGGTTTGCCTGGAGGAGGAGGCGATAGTCGGAGCTAAGAAGTACACTTGTTGGCATAGTGATCCTTCTGCCCACACTTGTGACAAGTCACCTCTACTGGCTGCCGGTACTGAGTCTGAGGAGGCCCTTGCTTCTGGTGCTGGAATCTTTGCTGGAAGACAGGGTTGGGTGGGTGGGAAGAACCACGATCACCAGAGTGCTTGAGCTGCTGCGAGTGTCGAGGAGGAGGAGGAGAAGCCCAAAACTTTTGTTGCTTCTGAACCACCTGAGTCGAGGAAGAGCTGGAATCTCTGAAGCGCTTCTTGGAATTCTCCACCCTGAGCAAGGCTGCCTCTGCCCTCAGAGCTAGGTTGTAGAACTTGTCGAACTCCTCAGGATCGTGCAACGCAAGAGCTAACTGCAAATCTTCTTTCAAGCCACCTCTGAACTGATAAATCTTGCTCTTCTAATCCGGGATATCCTGCAGCGCGTATCGGGCCAGCTCGTGGAACTCAACGTTGTACTTGTACACGGAATTGCCACCCTGCTTCAAACGCCTGAACTTCTCACGCATCTCCTCCACAAAGCTGGAAGGAATGTAGTGGTACCTGAAGTCGTGACAGAACTCATCCCAAGTAATCACCCTAGCGCCTCTGGAGTCCTTCAGTTGTTGCCACCAGATAGAAGCCTGCCCCTTCAACTGGAATGTTGCAAATTTGACGAAATCCTTAGGAACATTGCTACACTTGAAATGCTTGTTCATATCATGGATCCAATCCTCTGCAGCAAATGGCTGGTCACAGGAAGTGAAAGTCTTTGGTTGGTTCAACCAGAACTGACTCAGACTAGCAAACTGATTGCCACCATGCTGGAAATTGCATTGCTGCTGATTAGCTCTCTCTTGCAACAACTGTAGTAGCATATGGGTGTTTGCGTTAGTAGCAGCCATCACCACTTGCCAGGCCTCTGCAGGAGGAGGTGGCGGCGGAGGAGGATTCTCTGGAGGAGGAGGTGGAGGCGGCATATCCTCACGCCCTGGGTTCTGACGAGTTGGTGGGGCCATCTTGAAGACGGACATCACATTAGCCCACAGAATAAATTGAAGATATTGCTGAATCAAAAGACAGGAATATCTGAACAGGAATAAAGAAATTGCATTCGAACAAAATAGTAAGAATGCTTCCTCAAAGTGACGGTTGACAAAAATTCCGATTAAGACCACTACAAACAAGTATGAGCTAGAACTGCTCGGAACAAATATATGATCGAGATTTCATCCGATATCTTCGTGGATAAGATTGCACGGGCTCGAATTTACAGTAGCCATCCTGTGCAAGGCAGTGCACACGACATACGAAGTATCCCCGAGTCGTAGCGAGCTACAAGGACTCTTTAAGACACAACGAGAAATGCTGTAAGACAACCGTCAACAAACACACCCACTGAACATCGAATCCCAACCTCAATCATGAATCTGTAGGAAGATAGTCCTATAAGATACTACTTGATATCCGACCTATGAATTCGCGAAATAACTGGTCATGCAATTTGGTACACAGATACAAGGAGTAATATCACACAACTCCTATACTAACCCGTCGCCTGTATCACATCCGTCAACACACAACCAGCCTCTCGGACCTTCATCTACAATAGACCCTCATGATCACAACGATACTAAGTATGGTAGTACTCCCGAACAATCTGCACCAGTACTGGGGACATCGGGGTTATCTCGCCACTACTACTATTGAAGCAATAACGAACATCCTTCGTTCTTAGATACTCAGAAATCTGAATGATGGCGATGTGCGCAAGAATCCCCTCGAGCTCAACTCCCCGGAAGAAATCAAAGCAGACAGGAGGCACCAAGACAGGACTCCGTCACATCGAAATCATATATATTTCACAAATACCCGCGTGATCCTAAATTTTTTTTCAGCGAGAACAGGAGTAGAATAAAGATTTCCTAAGACGGGAACCTCACCAAAGCATGGAAGAGGAGAAAAAAGAATCCTACTCTTTGATATAACTAAGACTCAAAACATTTTACTAGACTCGACTCGGCCAAGTACGATCACACAAAGGTTCCTATGGTCGTAAGGCTCTGATTACCAACTTCTAACGACTAAGATGCGGTCCTTTCCGATCTGGGGATCGAGGCCCCGAACTGGAAAGGAGCACATCTAAGCGTCTCGCAAAACAAGGTATCATAGCACATACATAACAATAACAGATTGACAATCAGGGGTTCAATTGCCATCTCATAAATATATCAAAGTACATCACGCATACAATCAAAGTAGTTCCACTACGGACAACAAAACAAGGGAAATGGCTATGCTACCCTACCTGTTGGCCCACGATCACTACCACGGCTCAATCTTCTCGATAGTTCACGTACAAGTGGTCGTTCTCCTCGTCGTACTGCCACGCCAGCTGCGTGCCGTCGGGATCACCTGTCTCTGGGTTACCTGAACCTGTCGGTGTTGTGAAGGAATCTGTGAGCCACGGGGACTCAGCAATCTATGACCTCGGTGCCAGAACTAGTCAAGTTATTAGGTTGGATAGGTGGAGTATTTAGGTTGGAGAATCCTAAGCTTGATTTGGTGGCTAACTTACATAGAACATATTTGAAGGTGGTCTATCCTAGCGGTCGATTATACTTGATCACTAAGTCATCCTGAACACCTACCTACGTCAAACATAACCCCACCGTGTTCCCGATCGAAGAGAGATCTTCGAGGGGACAATCACGGCTACGCACACAGTTGTCAATTTTATTAGCTTATGTTTAAGTTATCTAATATCGGATGTTAACAAAATATTCCAAGTTGCCACATAACCGCGGGCACGACTTTCCGAAAGATTAAACCCTGCAGGGGTGCTCCAACTAGTCCATCACAAACGTACACAGGCCGCAAAGTAATCCTCTATCATGAATCTCGTCGGATTCCTTAGAGGAAAACCTCAACTCTCGGGAGAACCAAAGCTTCACCGGGATTCCTATACGCAAGATATATCTCTAAGGTAAGACAAGACTAGCAGGACCTCCCGACGTGTCGACGACCCTGATAAGATCCGCATATCTCAGCCTCAGGACATGCCGGATGAGCACAGCGTACAGTGGCCTGATAGACATGTCCCGAGTTGCCCCGAGTTGGCCCCGCACACGACTCTAGTTTGGACCAACACTCATGAGGAGCACTGGCCTGGGTTGTTGATTAAATTCCTCGGGGTAGCTATTCCCTATGCAAATTATTATTAAGTGATTAGCAAATTAACACCAATGTTGGGTCCTGTCGGACAAGTCTTAACACTATGTGATTTATCGAGGGGGTCCCCATAACAACCCCGAACGTGTTAGGAGCGATCAATATGGAATCAAACACCGGTAGCCGGTAACTATGGCGGCAATAACGGAACAAAGCACCCGGCAAAAGGCTAGGCCTTCCGTTATTTACCAAGTATATAGGTGCATTAATTAAATAACAGAATTAATATAATGATATCAAGCTCATGATATCACATGAGACAAAGCACCTGCATCTAGCAACGCTAACATTAGTAGCTAAGCAAAGCTTACTTAGCCATTCAAGTTTGCTAGGAAGGGATCAGTGTCTGGTTTCATGGCATATCAGGAGGCAATATTTCAGTGTTAGGCAGCGAGCATATGACAAAGGGAACGTAATCTAGCATAACAAGTCTAGAGATGTAATCAAGGTCATATCATCTTGCGTGTGATATCCTCAGCTTGGAATGGTTCTTGTTCGTCCTGCACGTACTCTCCCGAATCCACGAACTCGTTTTCCGATCCCGGTGCTACCCAACATAATAATAACATACAATGAACAACAGCACCTCAAGATGCAACAAGCACATGATGCATGAGATGAATATGAGCATGCATCACTATTTCTATCACTAGCACAAGCATGAGAAACAAATACATGTTCCTGGACAGAACTGCATCCTAAGATATTTTTACATGGATGAGGATGACATGATCATATGCGTCTCGTGAAAACGATGCAAAAGCATATAAAGAACATGACAAACGGAGCTACGGATCAACGGGAATCAACGAAACAAGGTATGAAGCCCTACGTGTCAAAATCATCACCACACACTCAAATGGCACAACTCTGGTATTTCCAGGTTGCCAAGACATAAAACTAACCAACATGAATGGGCTGGAGCAAAGAAGAACACCACATCATCAACTAAGCACTCACAAACATCAAAATAACAAAACTACACAACCTGCCATAAACTCCATCATAGCACTTTGTGAGCTACATGCAAAGCACCTACAGCCACCCAAATATGACAAATAATATATGTGGCTGTAGCTATCCAAGAGTACTATAATCACAAACAAGAATCACACACAAAGGAATTAAACACAGAAAGTTACAAGGCTGTAAACTTGACCAAAAATATCAGATTTCACGGACTTAGTGAAAATTCCAGATTCTCACTATCTGTCTATGCTCTGAAGCATTTTGACAGCATCCAAAACAATATCTAAAGGACTCCAAATGCAATGAAATTTTACAGGAAGCTATACAAACATATCATCTTCAACTTTCCAGTTGAAAGCTAAAGCTAGATCACAACACACTGACCTGCACAACCTCATCAAGAGGAGAAGAAAATATAAACAGATTCTAAGACTTAGTGAAACTGGAATTTCAGCCACAAGCCTACTTTGGATGGGCACAACTTGCACATATGGATTCCAAAACATGAAATGAAACCAACATGTGGTAGAGGGGGTCACCCTCTACGACCACAACCAAGGAACAAACACAAGAGCACACCACAACTCATGGAACCAAGCTCTAAACATAGAAGAAAATGAAATATGTCATCTCCAGAAAATGTCCCAATGGAAAAACTAAGTTCACCAATGGATTCCTTGGGAGATTCTACCCCAAAATCATTTATAATAATTATGCACTTACTTGGAGCAAGTGACCACAAACTAGGAAGGAAGAAACTACAAGAAACCATACATAGTGAATAGTGCAACATTTCATGTGCTACTCACTAGAACACTATCTACACAAGCACTTGCATGACCACAACACCAATGGTGACATGAGGGTTTTGACCACATGTGTGTGTGCCATGGCTATCACCATTCCCAATCACATCTACAAGGCAAACACACCAACACAAGACACATGCACCACTCACATATGGACATATGAAGGTGCACCTTGTTTTAGTAGGTGGCGATTCCACACACACAAGCACATGCTCACAATCCATGGTGCACATGAAATATTTTCATGTGTGTGTGTGCTTCACACACACCACTCCACACACACATGCACACAAGTATATGCACACTAAGTCACATAAGCATAAACTATGCCTATCCACACACACACATCATATCCACACATGCTCCACATACACATTCACACCACCATGTGTGCAACACATACACACCACACATAAACTACCTATTACAATCTAGCTACACCTAAGGGCAACATGTTGTAGATGGCTGCAAAATAAACCACACCACCTACCTAGTGCCACACATCATCTATGCAGCCAAGGGATACAGTACAAGGAAGTAAAAAACATAACCTGCAAAACAAAAATAAAAGGAGGGGGAAGAGGGATCGAACCCTGAACCCACTGGTGCACCACACTACGTCCTACCACTCTGCTACTGACCAAGCGCTCGACAGGAACAGAGATGCTAACGGTATAAGTTGTCTCTGCTACGCCAAAATACTTTGCCGAAAATAAACCAACAAAAATGGGGAGGCTTCCCCTGGGATCGAACCCACGACCTCTGAGTACAACCACAAGATACACACCACTGCGCTACGGAACAGGAACGTGACAGAGGACGACACGCACACAGGGAATACTAGTAGGGGGCCTGCTCTGCCCACAGAGGCCTGCCGGCGACAGGGAGGACGCCGGACATGCCCTATTGTTGTCGTTGTTGCTGCTGCGCCAAGGATACATGCATCTACTCTACTGCTGGCTCCTACACCGTGCTAGCTCACTTCACCTTAGCTACGCCACGAGCGCCTCAAGAACATACAGGCAGGCATCCTACTGCTACTGCTCGGGACAGAGACTGCCCTGGGAATCCTACCGCCGATCTGCTCGAGGGAGAGGGAAGGAAGGCGGCCGGCTCACATAGGGGAATGAGGAAGCGCGCCGATTGGAGGAGGAGCCGCTGGAGGGGAATAAGAACAACGAAGAAGAAGCCCCTGATCTGCACAATCGAAGCAGGGAAAGGAGCACCGGGACCACGACGTCGGCGAGCTCCTAGTCATCGGTGAGGATGCCTCTCGACCTCACCGAGGACGAAAATGGGGCGCGGGCACCATCCCCGTGCCCCTGGACATGGCCGCCGGCGCTGCTCGACGGAGAAGGCAGGATAGACGGCGGTGGGGCTTCCCTGCTCTCTCTAATGGATGGGCTGCAGGGTTACTTACCAGGGAGAGGGAGGAGAGATGGGGAAAGGAGAGAGGTGGCGGCGGCGGATGGGAGAGATGGGAAACCCTGGGAGAGGGAGGGCACGGACGCCCACTAAAATAGGGGGACCTCGACGTTCGAGCTCACGGCGGCAGCGCAGCTCTCTCTGTGTGATGGAGACAGAAAGGAGACACAGGAAGAGACGCCGTCAGAGGGGAAGAAGGGACGCACGTGTGGGCTTGGCGCAGGGAGAGGAGGGGTGAGATGGGCCGACCAGTGGGAGTGAGCCCACAGGTGGCGCCACTTAGAGAAAACAAACCCTGGGCTATTACCTATTTAGAATAAATGCAGAGAAAGGAAAAGGCCCACAGGGCTAACTACTGAAGATAAAATCAAAACAAAAATGCCCTTGGACCTGAAAATAAATAAGCTATTTAAATAAAATACAAAAGGAATTTATGGGGCAATTAAATAAATACAAAACAGCAATTGTAATATCTGTTTTGTGATTTATTGCACCTTTAGGACACTTTTCAAAACACCAAATCTTGCACCCCGATATCTCCACAATAAATACTAAACGAAGGACATTTTTAAATCAGATTAGGAGCAAGTGGAATTTTGAACTTGAGATAAAAAGAGAGAAAAGGGATTTGAAACAATATCAAGCCACCACACCACATCATACATCACATGTAATCACATGACTCCAAGCAACAACACCTCACAACAAATGATATGATATGCATGCATGCAAAGGAAGAAGTGATAAGGAGACAACACATGAAATCATAACACAGATAACTCACATAGCATTGACAAGGTGGACCCACATGAGATAGGTTCCACATAGGGAAGGTTTACACTTGGGGCATTACACCAAGTCTCCTTTTGCAAAGAGTTGCAAGAGGGTGTCCGAGCTATTGGAGCTTATACAGAGTGATGTGTGTGGTCCAATGAGCACAATGGCTAGAAGTGGCTATCAGTACTTCGTGACTTTTACCGACCACTTGAGTAGATATGGATATATCTATTTAATGAGGCACAAGTCACAGACTTTTGAAAAGTTCAAAGAGTTTCAAAATGAGGTTGAAAATCAGCTCGGCAAGACGATAAAGCTCCTACGATCACATCGTGGAGGTGAGTACATGAGCCATGAGTTTGATTATCATTTGAAAAGCCGAGGTATAGTACCTTGATAACCCACAAGTATAGGGGATCGCAACAGTTTACGAGGGTAGGGTATTCAACCCAAATTTGTTGATTCGACACAAGGGGAAGCCAAAGAATATTCTCGAGTATTCGTAGTTGACTTGTCAATTGAACCACACATGAAAGACTTAGTATCTGCAGCAAAGTATCACTAGCAAAGTGGTGTGATAGCAACAGTAGAAATGGTAACAGTAGCAATAGTGACAGCAGTAGCGACAGAGTAACAGTAGCAGAAGTGACAGCAGTAGCGACAGAGTAATAGTAGCAGCAGTGACAGCAGTAGCGACAAAGTAACGGTAGCAAGGACCAGTAGGAAAGAATCGTAGGCATTGGATCGGTGATGGATAATTATGCTGGATGACATTCATCATGCAACAGTTATAACACGGGGAGATATGTAACTAGCTCCAGTTCGTCAATGTAATGTAGGCATGTATTCCGTATGTAGTCATACATGCTTAGGGAAAAGAACTTGCATGACATCTATTTTCTATCCCTCCCGTGGCAGCGAGATCCTAATGAAAACTATGGGATATTAAGGTTCTCCTTTTAATAGAGAACCGGAACAAAGCACTAGCACTTAGTGAATACATGAACATCTCATACTATGGTTATCTCCGGGAGTGGTTCCGGCTATTGTCACTCCGGGGTTGCCGGGTCATAACACATAGTAGGTGACTACAACTTTCAAGATAGGATCAGGAACACACATATATTGACGAGAACATAATAGGTTCAGATCTGAAATCATGGCACTCGGGCCCTAGTGACAAGCATTAAGCATGGCAAAGTAGTAGCAACATCAATCTCAGAACATAGTGGATACTAGGGATCAAACCCCATCAAAACTAACATGACTACATGATAGATCTCATCCAACCCATCACCATCCAGCAAGCCTACGATGAGATTACTCACGAACGGTGAAGAGCATCATGGAATTGGCGATGAAGGAAGGTTGGTGATGATGATGGCGACAATCTTCCCTCTTTGGAGCCCAGAACAGACTCCGGATTTGCCCTCCAGAGAAAGAACAGGTGGTGGCGGCGCCTCCGTATCGTAAAACGCGATGAACTCTTCTCCTTGATTTTTTTCCCGGACGAAAGGGACTAAATAGAGCTGGAGTTGGAGGCGGCGGAGCCCTGAGGGCCCCACAAGCCTGCTAGGCGCGGCCAGGGGGGCCGCTCCTAGTGGCTTTGTGGGCTCCTCGCTCCACTCCTCCGGTTGATTCTTGCGCCAGTATTTTTTATATATTCCACAAAAAATCCTCGTAAATTTCCAGGTCATTCCGAGAACTTTCATTTCTGCGCAAAAACAACACCATGACAATTCTGCTGAAAACAGCGTTAGTCCGGGTTAGTTCCATTCAAATCATGCAAATTAGAGTCCAAGAAAAGGGCAAAAGAGTTTGGAATAGTAGATACGATGGAGACGTATCAACTCCCCCAAGCTTAAAGCCTTGCTTGTCCTCAAGCAGTTCAGTTGACAAACTGAAAGAGACAAAAGAAAAACTTTTACGAACTTTGTTTGATCTTGTTTTTGTAATTATGTCTAACTCATATTCAGATTTTCAACAAGATCACAAGCTAACCACATAAGCAATGACATTTAGGTCTCAAGAGGAACACATATCAATGGCATAATCAACTAGCAAGCAATAATAATAAGTTTCAAACGTCAACACTTCAACCAAAACAATCATGAAGTAGTATGAACAGATGGTATCTTGCTAGCTCTTTCTGAGACCGCAAAACATAAATGCAGAGCACCTTCAAAGACCAAGGGCTGACTGAACATTGTAATTCTTGGCAAAGAAGATCAAGTCACAGTCATACTCAATAACAATTAAAAGCAAAGCATAAGAATGACAGAGGTGCTCTCTAATTGGTGCTTTTATAAGAAGAGGATTACTCAACAGAAACATAAATAGATAGGCCCTTCGCAGAGGGAAGCATTGATTTGCAGAGGTGCCAGAGCTCAAGCTTTGAAGACAGAGATAAATAATTTTGGGTGGCATGCTTTCATTGTCAATGCAATGACCAAGAGTTTTCACCATCTTTCGTGCTACACATACTATAGGCGGTTCCCAAACAGAAAAGTAAAGTTTTGACTCCCCCACCACCGATCAATCACACTCCACAGCTAGCCGAATACTCGGGTGCCGTCCATACCAACAACAATCCAGGGGGAGTTTTGTTTGCAATTATCTTTTCGATTTAAGCATGGAACTGGGCATTCCAATTACCGGCCCCTTTCTCGTGAATGATAGTGAATAAACACGTATCGAGGATAACACGCCTAGCCTGGAAGATACCGATCGCCCCTTGTCACCACATGAGCAGTTTGGGCATGCAAAACAGATTATTTCTTGAAGGTTTAGAGAGTGGCGCGTGCAAATTTACTTGGAAAGGTAGGTAGATACCGCATATAGGTAGGTATGGTGGACTCATATGGAACAACTTTGGGTTTATGGAAGTGGATGCAAAAGCAGTATTCCCGCTTACTACAAGTGAAGGCTAGCAAAAGACTGGGAAGCGACCAACTAGAGAGCGACAACAGTCATCAAAATGCATTGAGATTAACCAACATTGAGTGCAAGCATGAGTAGGACATAAATCACCATGAACATGAATATCATAGAGGCTATGTTGATTTTGTTTCAACTACATGCGTAAACATGCGCCAAGTCAAGCCACTTGAATCATTCAAAGGAGGATACCATCCTATCATACTACATCATAATCATCCCAAAATTCATGTTGGCATCCAAGACAAACCATTATAAGCTCCTAGCTAATTAAGCATGGTATCAGAAACTATGATCTCTAAGTTGTCATTGCAAACATGTTTCTCTCACAACAAAGTTGAATTAGGAACGATGAGCTAGTCATATTTACAAAAACAAAATAGATCGAGTTCATACCAGCTTTTCCAGGCTCAGTCACTTCATCATATATCGTCATTATTGCCTTTCACTTGCACGACCGAATGATGTGAACAATAATAAGAGTGCTCGTGCATTGGACTAAGCTCGAATCTGCAAGCAAACACAAAGGAGAAGACAAAGTAATATGGCTCTCTGACTGATAAATAGATATGCATGCGAGAGCCACTAAACATTGTAACCATAGTCTTCTACCTTGACCCAAAGAAAAAGAAAACTATTTACACGGGAAATCTCCCAACAAGCAAAAGAAGAACGAGAAATCTTTTTGGGTTTTCTCAAACTAGACAAACACATGAGAAGAAAACGAGAAAAATAAATAAACTAGCATGGATGATACAGTGGCAAAGTGTGAACACCGACTAACAAAGTGAAAGCGTAAGCAAGAATATAAAGTCGGTGAGAAACACGTACTCCCCCAAGCTTAGGCTTTTGGCCTAAGTTGGACTACTCCCAAGGAGGGAAATAACCATCTCCGGGGTACTCCGGAGTGTACTGAGGGTGCCACTGTTGTGTGAGCTCCTCTGGCTCCCACTGATAAACTGGCGTCTGGTACTCGACTGGTAGCTCGGGCACGGGCGCCTATGGTGGTGTTATGCCCCAATATGCGTAGATGTCCAAGGGAATAATAATGTACCTGCCTAGATGAAGATTGAACAAAGAAGGAGCAGACAAAGTAATAGTCTGACGAGTACCCTGACTAAATACGAGGTTATAAATCATCCTCTTATTTATATCTTTATCAAGAAAGTTATGGCGAACCATGCTATCATAATCAAGATATCTCTCAGGAAGAAGAATATGTTCTTCCTCATGCAGTCTAATAGGTATCTCAAACTGTCTAGCAAGACGGGTAGCATAGATACCTCCATAAACAACGCCTTTAGAACGGTTGGTGTTCAACCGTTGAGCTACTATAGCGCCCAAGCTATAAGTTTTATCATTATAAAGGGCTTCGCGCAAAACCGCAAGATCTGGGGAGCTAAGGGCCCCAGCTTTCCCATGGCCAATCAAACATTTTCTCATGAATAATGAGAAGTACCGAAGCACGGGAAAATGTATGCTAGCAGCTCTAGCGCAAGACACTCCTCTCTCCTCTCCTACAACAATAGTATCAATAAAAGCCTCCAAGTCCCGTGGACGAGGTTCATGAATATCCCCAACATAAGGTAATTTGAAAACATTGCAAAAATCCTGAAGTGACATGCGCTGGGGGATACTTATAACTTGAACCCAACCATAGGAGGGTTCTTCCTTGGATAGAAGTTAAAGCTTTGCATGAAAATATTAGTGAGGAGGAGGTATTGCGGACACTTATCTTCAACAAAGGCGGTAAGGCCTGCGTTCTCCACCAAGTAGTAAAATTCCTCATAAAGTCTGGCGGCGCGTAAGAACACATCACTTGGCCACTCGCACGCTCGAACTTCTGCAACTCGGGGGACCGGATACTTGGGTTTCTTCTTCTCCTTTTCATCATCCTTGGGGTCACGGCTTGAAGAGCCTCTTAAGAACCTCCTCATCTTTTCCTTTTTCTTTCTCTAAAAATTTCTGAAATTTTTAGTAACTCTAAGGAAAAGTGAACAAGACCCAACGAAACTCGTAGCAACTACTCCTACAAGTGCCTAGATGCCATATCACGCATCAAAACTACTTGGGACCAGCTAAATTTGGCATGCAAAGCTCAAGAACAGGGTCACCAAGGCAGCAAAAATATGCAACGAATAAGGCATTAGAGCAAAAACTAATTGGACCAATGGAGGAGTCACATACCAAGGAACAATTCCCACAAAACAGTTTGGTGAATGGGGCTTTGCACAAGGAGATCGAAAATTGCAGCAAGAAGAGCAAGAACACGGGTTTGAGTTGTGGAATGATTTTATCTGGAGGTAGGAGAAGGAGATGGGAGCTGGAATAAGTGGAGGGGGGACACGTGGGCCCCACAAGCCTGGTAGGCGCGGCCAGGGGTGCCCGCACCTCCTGGGCTTGTGGCCCACTAGTGCATCCCCCTGACTGGCTCTCCGTCTCCGAATTTTTCAAAAATTCCAGAAAAATTCATACTTGATTTTCAGGGCATTCGGAGAACTTTTATTTTCGGGACACTTTTCTACGGGACGCAAAAAGCAGAAAACAGGAGAAACTAAAGCTAAATCTATCATTTTTCTTCTAAGCAACCGAAGGTAAAGGTTTGGAACAGAGGGATGTGACTCTCAGATTCATCCATCTCATGGTCATCAAAAGAAATCCGTCAATGAGGTTGATCAAGTCTCCTTGACAAACTTTTTTTGAATCGCGTAAAAACGGAGAATTTTCGAATAGTCACTAGGTTACCTCAATGGGGATGTGCATATCCCCAACAAGAAAATCATGCTTCATCTTAACAGTAGGAATAGGGCATTCCAAGCTCCCAATAAGAATCGATGAAGTTTTTTCAATACAATTGATGCAATGTACTCGATATTGTTTCTTCGGAAAGTGCATTGTATGCTCATTACCATTGACATGGAAAGTGACATTGCCTTTGTTGCAATCAATAACAGCCCCTGCAGTGTTTAAAAAGGGTCTTCCAAGGATGACCGCCATGGCATCATCCTCGGGAATATCCAGAATAACAAAGTCTGTTAAGATAGTGATGTTAGCAACCACAACAGGCACATCCTCGCAAATGTCGATAGGGAAAGCAGTTGATTTGTCGGCCATTTGCAGAGAGATTTCAGATGGTGTCAACTTATCCAGTTCAAGCCTACAATAAAGAGAGAGAAGCATAACACTAACACCAGCTCCAAGATCGCATAAAGCGGTTCTAACATAGTTGCCTTTAATGGAGCAAGGTATAGTGGGCACTCCGGGATCACCTAGTTTCTTAGGAGTTCCACCCTTGAAGGTATAATTAGCGAGCATGGTGGAAATCTCAACCTCGGGTATCCTCCTCTTATTACTCACAATATCCTTCATGTACTTAGCATAAGGAGACATTTTGAGCATATCTGTCAAACGCATTTGCAGAAAGACATGTCTAATCATTTCAACAAATCGCTCAAAATCCTCATCATCCTTTTTCATGGATGGTTTGGGAGGAAAGGGCATGGGTTTCTGAACACATGGTTCCCTTTCTTTACCATGCTTCTTAGCAATGAAATCGTTCTTATCGTATCTCCTATTCTTAGGTTGTGGGTTATCAAGATCAACACTAGGTTCAATCTCCACATCATTATCATTGCTAGGTTGAGCATCACTATCTATATTATCATTAGGCTCATGTTCATCACCAGATTATGTTTCGGCATCAGAAACAGAGACATCGTTTGGACTCTCGGGTGTAACAGCAACATGGTTGCTAGCCTGCAAGTTTCTATCATTTTTCTTTTTCTTTCTAGGATGACTAGGTGCCTCAGTGCTAACTCCTTGAGAATCTTGTTCAATTCTCTTAAGATGACCCTCTGGATACAAAGGTTCCTGGGTCATTCTACCGCCTCTAGTGACGACTCTAACAGAATTTTCATTCATCTCATTGAGCAAGTCATTTTGAGCCTTAAGTACTTGTTCTACTTGAGTAGTAACCATAGAGGCATGTTTACTCAAAAGCTTAAGATCATTGACATTTCTATCCACACAAGCACTTAAATGACTAAGCATGCGAGCATTCTGTTCCAATTGTCTGCTAACATAATCAATGAAACTTTGTTGTTTGGCAACAAAGTTATCAAATTCATCCAGGCATAAGCTAGCAGGTTTATCAAAAGGAATATCACTCTCATTGAATCTACGAAGAGAATTTACCTCTACTACTTGTGTCGGGTTATCAAGACCATGGATCTCTTCGATAGGTGGTAGATTTTTGACATCTTCAGATTTAATGCCTTTCTCTCGCATAGGTTTCTTAGCTTCTTGCATATCTCCGGGACTGAGGAATAGAATACCTCTTTTCTTTGGAGTTGGCTTCGGAGGTGGTTCGGGAATAGTCCAAGCATTCTCATTGCACAAGATATTATTCAATAGAATCTCAGCTTGTTCCATAGTTCGTTCCCTGAAAACACAACCAGCACAACTATCTAGGTGGTCCTTAGAAGCACCGGTTAGTCCATTATAGAAGATATCAAGTATTTCATTCTTCTCAAGAGGGTGATTAGGCAAAGCATTCAGCAGCTGGACAAGCCTCCCCCAAGATTGTGGGAGACTCTCTTCTTCAACTTGCGCAAAGTTATATATTTCCTGCAAGGCAGCTTGTTTCTTATGGGCAGGGAAATATTTCTCAGAGAAGTAGTAGATCATATCCTGGGGACTACGCACACAACCAGGAGCAAGAGAAGTGAACCAAGTCTTAGCATCATCCTTTAGCGAGAAAGGAAACAACTTAAGGATATAGTAGTGGCGGATCTTTTCCTCACTCGTGAATAGGGTGGCTATATCGTGCAGCTTAGTAAGATGTGTTACAACCGTTTTAGACTCATAACCGTGAAAAGGATCAGATTCGACTAGAGTGATGTCGGGACCCTGATCCTAAGCCATAGGAATCCAGCCTGTAACACATCGCATCCCTTTGCGGTCTCACGCACGGTTAACTCCACGGCTGCAGCCTTACCTTAGCCGGGACCGTTTGCGTCTTTTGACTCACGTATGCAATAGTGTTGCTAGCATTCCAATGTCAAAGAACCCGGATCGACATGTCTAGTCATAAACAAAAGTGGCAGTACCGCACAAGGACAGGCATACATGACCCAACAAAGCAGGTGTCGGTCATCAGCGATCGTAGACGAGTCGTAGCAAGCTACAAGGACTCCATTACGTCGCATGACATTTCCCCGAAGGGGACAGACACAGCAGCTAAGAAGGACACATGCCGGTCAACCAATGTGTCCGGAGCAGTAGCGAACTACCAAGGCTCGTTGGATCACAAAGCGGCATTTCCTTGTAAGGAGTGCTACTAAAGTTCATGACTAGGTAATCGAACCCCATACATATCAAGTACGACACACGTACGCATGGCATACCGATATGTATAGATACATCGATGGCATCACAACATAACCATAAACATACAAGCTTTATTCCAGAGGCTCGGAAGAGCCGCACATATAATATTACACATTAAGGGTCTCACGACCCATAATAGCAGTCATTCAGTTACAAGCCAGCGGAAGAGTTTAAATTGTCTGAGTACAGACAGGGGCAACTAGAAGGCACATGGCCTGACTATACTACAGACCCAGCGTAGGGCTAGATCGTAGCTGGGACACCAGCTACTCGTCGTCGTCGATGTCTACGAAGAACCCTCCATTACGTTCATTAGCAACCTCTGCAACATTTATTAAGCAAACATGAGTACGAAGGTACTCAGCAAGACTTTAGGATAACTAACTACTCATGCAAGGTATCAAAAGGTATTGTGGGGTTTCATGCGGAAAGCCAGCATTTGACTCGTGGCTAGACAACTTGCATTTTTAAAAAAAATTGACAACTTGATTTCTCGCACACGAGTCCACTAACACCACAACAATACACTATCGTGGAATCATTCCGTCTCCATACGGAAATGCCGTCCACGACACTCACGCTTATCTTGACAATTTTATGAGTAGCCATTGAAGTTATCTATGAACAACATATGTCTCCAAGTAGTCCATATCCGCGGACGTGGCTATTCGAATAGATCATAACCCTGCAAGGGTGTACTTCGTCACACACGCTCTCACCACTTATCGCCATGTGCACGTCATGCACCTCGGCAACCTTCAAGCGGAAGCCCAGCGAGGGAGTCGGCCACGACCGTTAACCACACTAGCACCTAGTCCAGGTTTATCACCTATCTGAGAGTAACCCGTACGGAAGTCCAGCCGAGGTTTCCGCCACGTCCTCAAACGATGTGCGCAGGGTTCCCAAGCCCACCATCCAGGTGCCACTTGGTACACCATGCCACTGCCTACCGCATCACGGCCCACCTCTCAGGTCAGCACCATGCACGGCCTCCAGCATTACTATAAACACCAGAAACTACTTGCAACTCCTGGACCGAATACTAAGCGATTAATAGGCCGAGCGGGTCATATTTCAGGGCCCAGCATGTGGTAGTATCTAGTCTTGGATTACATACACAGAACTCAGTTCCTATGGACGGTTCCAATGAAACAACCCGCCATGTACTCCTACACAGCCTTTCACCGGTACCTTTACCAAATCAGGTTCAACACACAACCTATGCTTACCGAACACGTTCTCACAATTCTGTTCATCTCCCAGATGACAGACCATACACAACTCTAAGCATAGCATGCATAGCAGGATAAGGCACATCAAGGCGCAAGCAACTACCAGGTATGCTAGGTTGCAAGGTTCGGCTATTTACTGTGACAAGGTTAGGTCATGCAAAGGAAGTGGGTTCAACTAATCGTGGCAAAAGCAGTTGAAGCATTTGATCCTAATGCAATAAATAAGTGCAGGAGAAATAACATGGGAATTATCGAGATGATAAAAAGGGTTGCTTGCCTTGTTGCTCAGAGGAGGGACAATATCCGTCAGACGGATATTCGGTGGAATCCGGGGGTGCGGAGCCTACCGGAATGAATGGCAACAATCAATAACAATCATATGCAAACAGGATGATGCATGAACATGGCTTGAGAATGCAAGGTGATATACTAATATAATCAACATGTATTAGGTTTGAAGTTGATTTGAATCACATTCAATTATCAATTCAAACGGGGTATTCTCGAATACCGATTTAATTGATTTGACCTGATGCTCAGATCAACTTGATGTTAACATGCATGAGATGTCATGTTAGGGTACTGATTTGTAATTAGGACAGTGTGTGATCATGTCATTCATAATGAAATTTGAATATTCTTCCAAATTCCATTTAAAAAGTATTTATAACAATTGGATTAATCATTAATTTACATGTTTGGGTTCTGTAACCTTTTCAAACATGATTGAAAATAGCATATTCAGATTCCTTGAATTTTTCTGATACTTTTTCATATATAAATTATTTTCATTGGAGTTACAGATTAATTTCTATGAATTTTTGAAGTTTTAGACATTTCTAGAATTATTTCTATACTGGAAATTCTCTTTATTGCATCAGCCTGACGTCAGCAGGTCAGCCGACCTGTTCAGGTCAAACCTGACAAGGGGGACCCACTGGTCAGCCTCTCTAGGATTAATCCCGCGCTGACCAGCCCCTTAACTACGTTGACTTGGCCTTGGGCCCACTGTCAGCGAGAGTTTAAGCCCCTAAACTACTGGGTTACCTTGGCCACGTCGGCCCCCACCGTAGTATGACCGGCGGCGACCACGGGCGCGGCGAAGGGCTCGCCGGAGAGAGCTAGACGGCGCATCAGCCGTCGGTTTTGGGCGCAGAAAGGAGCTACGGGTAGCTGGTGCAATGCCGCATCTATCTGGGGTGGAGCTGGACCCGGTGGTCACTGGAATCCTTGCCGGCGACGAGGCCAGCGGCGGCTACGGCTCGGGCGTCGACGAGAGTGCCGATGCAGGGGGCTAGCGAGCTGGGAGAGAGGGCCTACGCCATCTACAGAGCTCGAGGAGCTCATTCCTGAGCTCGGCCTCGCGAGCCGAGTACCACATCGACGGCAATGACATGGCCGGCGACGAGGTCCTTCGGGCTCCGGTGGCTAACGTGGTTAGAGGAGGGGGAAGGCCTCGGGAAGAGGGGGAACAGGAAGAGGAGCTCACTGCGGATCTTGTGAGACTGCCGGCAGGGTCGGGGAGGACCAGGAGACGATAGATCGACGGCGGCCGGAGCTTCGGGGAGAGAGAGATCCGAGAGGGAAAGGGGATTGAGAGGCCTAGGGGAGAGGATAGAGACGCGGGGAGAAGGATAAGAAGACGCGGGCGTCGCGCTGGCGCTCCTGGAGGCCTCCAGCAGCAAGCAGGCAGGCAGGAGGTGGCCGGCGCGGCCGCCGTGCTCATCTTCTCCCCTGCCTTCTGGCAGGAGGAGGAAGATGACCGGGAAGCCCCTGGTGGGCTGGGCCCGCGACAAATAGAGGTAAGGGTTTTATTTCTCTTATTTCTTTCTATTTTGTTTCTGTTTTGCTGACTATTGTTTTGCTATTTATTTCAGCTCCAAAATGGTTGTAAAAACTATTTTAAACACACCTGAATATTTGTTGTAATATTCCCAACCATTTCCAAAGTTTTCAACATTTTTGAAAATTTAAAGTTTCTGTTTTCAAATTTAATACTTCAAACCAGTAGCTTTTGCATTTATTTAAAATGCTTAAAGTGTCAAGAAAATAGTTTTCTCCAATGCTCATTTACTTTCATGATTTATCAGAAAGTTTGAACTTTTCTTGAGGACATTTTGGGTTCATTGATTTTAACTAGTTTTTGAGATTTCCTTTATTTCAAGAGGTGGCTAGGGTTTGAGTTTTTCCCTCACCTCTTTCTTTGTTCTTGTTGGAAATTCTTAGATGCAAATGCAAAGAAGACATGAGCACAAGACTAACTTGCTTAAGGGTTAGGGATGTGACAAGTGATTAACTCAGGGTCGACAGAGAATTCATAATCCTTATCGGTCACAAAGATAGGCGAAGTAGAAAACTTCGGGTCGCATTTCATCCTAGCGTTCAAAGATTTTTCTTTCCACTTGCGCAGTAATTTCTCAAGATCATAGCAATCCTTACAAGAAAGAAAGTCCTCAGCTATATCTCCCTCCATAACATAACCCTCGGGCATATCAGGCAATTCATATCTAGGCGAGCTAGTTCTAACAGTTGAAATAGCAGGTTCTACTTCAATAATCTCAGCAGTTTCAGAAGTATCATCACATCTAGCAGCAACTCTAGCAATTTGTGCATCAAGGAAGGCACCTAGTGGCAAAGCAGTATCAAGCAAAGCATCATCACAAGAATCATGGATAGCAGAAGTAGCATCATCAGTTGAATTTCTAGCAGGAGGTCGTGTCGCAAACTTACTCATAATCGAAGGTGAATCAAGTGCAGAGCTAGATGACAGTTCCTTACCTTTCCTCCTAGTTGAGTGCAAGACTTTAGTTTTTGGATCTCTCGGATTCCTCATAGTGATCAGCAGACGTAAATCCCAAGTAACTCAGAGAATAGATCTATGCCTCCCCCGCAACGGCGCCAGAAAATAGTCTTGATAACCCACAAGTATAGGGGATCGCAACAGTTTTCGAGGGAGAGTATTCAACCCAAATTTGTTGATTCGACACAAGGGGAAGCCAAAGAATATTCTCGAGTATTAGAAGTTGAGTTGTCAATTCAACCACACCTGAAAGACTTAGTATCTGCAGCAAAGTATCAGTAGCAAAGTGGTGTGATAGCAACAGTAGCAACGGTAACAGTAGCAATAGTGACAGCAGTAGCGAGAGAGTAACAGTAGCAACAGTGACAGCAGTAGCGACAAAGTAACAGTAGCAAGGACCAGTAGAAAAAACTCGTAGGCATTGGATCAGTGATGGATAATTATGCCGCATAACATTCATCATGCAATAGTTATAACACGGGGAGATACGTAACTAGCTCGAGTTCGTTAATGTAATGTAGGCATGTATTCCGTATGTAGTCATACGTGCTTAGGGAAAAAAACTTGCATGACATCTATTGTCCATCCCTCCCATGGCAGCGGGGTCCTAATGGAAACTACGGTATATTAAGATTTTCCTTTTAATAGAGAACCGGAACAAAGCATTAGCACTTAGTGAATACATGAACTCCTCATACTATGGTCATCTCCGGGAGTGGTTCCGGCTATTGTCACTCCGGGGTTGCCGGGTCATAACACATAGTAGGTGACTACAACTTGCAAGATAGGATCAAGAACACACATATATTGACGAGAACATAATAGGTTCAGATCTGAAATCATGGCACTCGGGCCCTAGTGACAAGCATTAAGCATGGCAAAGTAGTAGCAACATCAATCTCAGAACATAGTGGATACTAGGGATCAATCCCCAGCAAAACTAACTCGATTACATGATAGATCTCATCCAACCCATCACCGTCCAGCAAGCCTACGATGAGATTACTCACGAACGGTGAAGTGCATCATGGAATTGGCGATGAAGGAAGGTTAGTGATGACGATGGCGACGATCTCCCCTCTCCGGAGCCCAAAATGGACTCCAGATCTGCCCTCTAGAGGAAGAACAGGTGGTGCCGGCGCCTCCATATCGTAAAACGCGATGTACTCTTCTCCTTGATTTTTTCCGGACGAAAGGGACTAAATAGAACTGGAGTTGGAGGCGGCGGAGCCCTGAGGGCCCCACAAGCGTGCTAGGCGCGGCCAGGGGGGCGCGCATGGTGGGCTTGTGGGCTCCTTGCTCCACTCCTCCGGTTCATTCTTGCGCCAGTATTTTTTATATATTCCACAAAAAATTCTTGTAAGTTTCGAGGTCATTCCGAGAACTTTTATTTCTCCGCAAAAACAACACCATGGCAATTCTGCTGAAAACAGCGTTAGTTCGGGTTAGTTCCATTCAAATCATGCAAATTATAGTCCAAAACAAGGCTAATAGAGTTTGGAAAAGTAGATACGACGAAGACGTATCATACCTCATCTCACACCTAAGGGTACACCACAAAAAACGGCATGTCAGAATGGAGAAATCGAACCTTGTTGGAGATGGTCCGATCAATGATGAGTTAATCGGATTTACCCTTGTCATTCTAGGGATACACTCTAGAAACTACAGCTTTCACACTTAACAGGGTACCATCAAAATCCGTAGACAAGACACCACATGAGATGTGGACTGGGAAGAGTCCTAGTTTGTCTGTTCTAAAGATTTGGAATTGTGAAGCATTTGTCAAGCGACTCATGTTGGACAAGCTTACACCCAAGTCAAATAAATGCATATTCGTGGGATATCTGAGGGAAACCTTGGGATACAGCTTCTACAACCGAGAAGAGAACAAAGTGTTTGTTGCTCGGAATGGGTTTTTCCTAGAGAAAGAGTTTCTCTATCCAGAGGCAGTGGGAGAACGGTGCGACTCGAAGAAATTCTAGAGACACTCGAGGACAACTGGGCTGGTGATGAGATCACATTGAAGTCGGTCAGGGAACCTGTAGTGGAGTCGGCACAGGAGCCAAGGAGGTTGGATAGATTGCGTAAAGTGTGTGATGTGTTGTTGCTAGAAAGCGATGGTAATCCTAGATTTTGAGGAATGCCTTGAGGCCATGAGATCCGAGTTAACGTCCATGGATGATAATCAAGTCTGGGACTTGGTCGATCCGCCGCCTGGCGTAACAACCATTGGTTGCAAATGGGTCTTTCAGAAGAAAACCAATCTGGATGGAAATGTTTAGATCCACAAAGCTCAGCTTGTCGCTAAAGGTTATGGACAATTTCCAGGAATTGACTACGACGAGACCTATTCACCGGTAGCGATGTTGAAGTCGGTGAGCATCATACTAGCTATAGCTGCATATTTTGATTATGACATATGGCAGATGGATGTCAAAACGACTTTCCTTCATGGAAATTTAAAGGAGGATGTATACATGATACAACCCAAAAGTTTTGTCAATCCAACTAATGCTGGTAAAATATGCAAGCTGAAGAGATCCATTTATGGATTGAGGCAAGCAGATCAAAGTTGGAATATTCATTTTGATGAAGTCATCGTTGACCTCTGTTTCATCAAGAACCAAGAGAACTATCGTTTATACAAGAAGTCTAGTGGGAGCTCGGTAGTATCTTTGATCTTGTATGTGGATGACATACTGCTGGGAATGATGTTTCCTTGCTGAATCACGCAAGGAATCATTGAACGGCAAGTTTTCAATGAAGGACCTCGGAGAGGCAATGTACATTTTAGGCATTAAGATCTGTAGAGATAAAATGAGGAGGCCGCTCTGCTTAAGCAAGAGCACGTACATAGACAAAGTGTTTAAGAGGTTCAACATGAGTGAGGCCAAGAAGGGGTTCTTGCCCGTCTCACATGGTATAAGGCTAAACAAGACTCGGAATCCTACGACTTCTGATGAGCAAAACCGGATGAGTAGGTTTTCCTATCCTTCGGCAATAGGATCCATCATTTATTGCATGCTATGTACACGATTTGATGTTACCTATGCAATGAGCTTAACAAGCAGATACCAGGCCAACCCAGGTGAGAGTCACTGGGTAGCAGTAAAATCTATCTTGAAGTACCTGAAAAGGACTAAATAGATATTCCTAGTTTATGGAGGTGAGGAGGAGCTCGGCGTAAAGGGTTATGTTGATGTTATTTTCCAAACCGACATGGATGATTGTCGATCGCAAACTGGATTCGTGTATGTCATGAATGGAGGAGCAGTGAGTTGGACGAGTTCCAAACAAGATACGATGGTCGACTCCACAACAAAGGCCGAATACATTGTGGCTTGTGAAACTACAAAGGAAGGTGTTTGGATTCGGAAGTTCCTGGAGGATCCCGGGATGGTCAAAAACGTTGGACCTTTATTGCAATAATTCACGTGCCATCGCACAGGCCAAGGAGCCAAGGCAACATCACAAGACCAGACACATAGACCGAAAGTATCACCTGATACAAAAGCTCATACAGAATGGTGTTACTAATTTATGCAAGATTCACATCGATGCAAATGTCTCTGATCGTTGACTAAGCCGCTTCCACAACCCAAGCATGAGGGGCAAGTTAGAGCTATGGGCATTCGATGTCTATTTGATTGATTCTAGTGCAAGTGGGAGACTGTTGGAGATATGTCCTAGAGGCAGTCATGTATGATGATATTTCCTATGTGTTTATGAATAAAGATAGTCCTTGGACATTATCAATGATGTGTATTAACAAGTGCGTGACTTGTTTGTGAGACTATACATTGTATGATGACTGTCCTAACTGGTCCCTAGTCGAAAGAGTTGTGTGGACGCTCAACCAACTAGACTAGCATATGATGCGGTGGATGGTTCGCTCTCACTGCCATGTAGCATTGGATGCTAGCAGTGATCTGGTCGGATTTGACGTAGTTGTATCCGAGTCGAGATAAGGTCTGAGTTGGACAGACCCAACTATGAGACGCAACGTTAGGTCATTTGTGAGTCTCTAGTACAACATATGTTCTATGTCCTAAGGCCTGAGCTGGCGCATGTGCTCGAGATAGTGACAGACTTGCTTTGGGCCGACCAAACGCTACTCCGTGACTGGGTAGTTACAAAGGTAGGTTTCGGGCTTGTCCAGACCCATGCTGCGAGACGTGGTCGAGCAAGATGGGATTTTCCCCTCTGATCAGGAGAGATATACTCTCGGCCCTCGGGTGATCTAACCTAGATAAGCATAGCCATGCGATGAGGATTATGAGGTAAGCCAAATATTGGTCAGATTCACCGGAACGAGAAAGAGGTCGTGCGGCAACAAGGATGACCATGTTGCCTTGAGCACGACAACGTATATTGTGTCGCAAAGGGAACAAAAGTATGAAGTACAGGTTCTCCTAACCAGCTTTGTTGGACACTTGGAGTCATCACGCCTTGCTAGAGGCCGCTACCGACTAGCCGAGTCGGACGTGGTCTGACTCGCGACCAAGTGAACGAGAAAATAAAGGATCGCGCGCTTAAGGAAGGAACACCTGGGCTTTAGGGTCCGTGCGAGGCCCAAGAATTGAGCATGCGCCGAACGCCTATACATAGTGGACGTGCGTCACACTTATTTAGTTGATCACTTCGGTGCAGTCATTACGGCTTTGCATGTGTTGAAACTAGCCATCTCCACTCACCACCGCCGACCGTGTGATCCGGACCTAGCAGTCCGCCGTATGGTGTTCCTCGTGCACGCACGGATACTGTTAGAGGTGATGCACCTGTGCCGCTCCGTCTAACCTGTATGAGGGATCTGGTGACCGTATGTTCGAGGGAGATCGGACGAGGAGGATACGGACCACGTGGACGCGCTGCCACATGTACTTTCGCTACACGGCACTTCACATCTAGTGGTAACGATCAGTGATCCATCTCCGTAGCATGTTCTTTGTTGTTCTTAGCGTAGGAAAATTTTAATTTTCATGTGATGCACCTATGCTAGAACCCAACAAAAAGTAAATAAATGTACTTTTGTTGAAATAATATTTTATAAAAATAGTTTTTGGTCCTATACACATGTCATCGTCATTGGGCAAGAGTTTGGGGTCAAGGAGAGGAGTTGTAGAGAGATGAATTATTTTGGTGATTTAAAACACAAGCAATCACATAAGCATGTTGCAGTCAAATAAATCATCACAAGTACTCAAAAAAACTTAATTGGTTCCAAATTTTCTAAAAACATAATGTGGCAAAGTGGTACAAACACAGGGTGTGGCATAAATGAGTTGGGTGGTCAATCATTTAAGCCTCTATCTTCCTATGTGTCCTATGAAAACAGGATCTCTAAAAATATGACTTGAGTATGATAAATCATAGAAGAATAAATGCTAGTTGAGTATGAGAACTTGTCAATAAGAAATGTGTTTAAATATGATTATCCCAACGAATCACAACATAGTTTATTGATTGTCAACAAAATTTATGCTTCGTACTCCAATATTTGTGAATGGAGCGTTACTTGTTTATGAGAATATATATGATAAAATGTTTGCTGCTATGCTAATATTCATGATGATCTCATGTCTGTATTCAATTTTTATCGACTTCTCCCTCTCAACTCATGTGGTCATTATTCTCGAGCTCGGCTTTCGCTTGAGGATAAGCGGGTTCTAAGCTTGGGGGAGTTGATACGTTCATTTTGCATCATGAATCTTTATTGATATTTGTCTTATTATTGTCCATTATTCCCTGTTATTATGTAATTCTTATGTCTTTTCTCTCTCAATATGCAAGGTACATTATGAAGAGGAAAGTATCTCAAAACTGGAATTCTCGACCGAGGAACCGAGAAAAAGGCACAAAAATCAAGTTGCTCCAAATGACCTGAAACTTCACGGAGATTGTTTTTGGGACATATAAGAAATTTTGGGCCAAAAATACACCGCAGAGGGGCATCCACCTAGACACAAGCCATCAGGCCGCCCCCCAGGCCGCGTCGTGATAGCTTGTGGGCGCGAGTTGGTCCTCCGATGCCCCTCTTCTCCTATATGGTGTGTTTTACCCTAGAAAAAATTGAGACATAAATTTTGGGACGAAGCACCGTCGTCTTGAGGCGGAAACCTAGGCAAAGGCCCTGTTGCTCTCCGACAGAGTGATTCTGACGGAGGGATTCCTCTTCGGGAGTGGGAAATGGAAGCCATCATCATAACCAACGCTTCCTCCTTCGTGGGAGATCCAATCTTCATCAACATATTCACCAGCACCATCTCATCTCCAACCATAGTTCATCTCATGTATTCAATCTTTGTCTCGAAACCTCAGATTGGTACCTGTGGGTTGCTAGTTGTCTTAATTACATCTTGTAGTTGATGCTAGTTGGATTACTTGGTGGAAGACATAAGGTTCAGATCCTTAATCATATTTGTTACACCTCTGATGTTGAACATGTTGATGAGGTATGAGTAGCTAATATTTTTCCTGAGGACATGGGAGAAGTCTGGTTATA